>NC_090653.1:190209743-191409743 GCF_040937935.1 Hyperolius riggenbachi | reverse complement strand
AGCATGCTTTGTACCGCCATGCAGTCATAAATGTAATAAAGATAAGTGGTTCAATAAACAGGGACCACGCGGCAACGCTAACCCAGCAGCAGCAGACGTGATGGAACAGGAGGAGGCGCAGGAGGAGAAGGCCACGCTTTGTGAGACACAACAACCCAGGCCTTGCATGAGGACAAGAAGCGTGCGGATAGCATGCTTTGTACCGCCATGCAGTCATAAATGTAATAAAGATAAGTGGTTCAATAAACAGGGACCACGCGGCAACGCTAACCCAGCAGCAGCGGACGTGATGGAACAGGAGGAGGTGCAGGAGGAGAAGGCCACGCTTTGTGAGACACAACAACACAGGCCTTGCATGAGGACAAGAAGCGTGCGGATAGCATGCTTTGTACCGCCATGCATTCATAAATGTAATAAAGATAAGTGGTTCAATAAACAGGGACCGGAAACGCTACACCATCCCAGATGTTCATTGGTCATGTTACTTGGTTGGGGTCCTGGAGTGTTGCGTAGTCATTTCCAATCCAGGATTGATTCATTTTAATTTGAGTCAGACGGTCTGCATTTTCTGTGGAGAGGCGGATACGCCGATCTGTGACGATGCCTCCGGCAGCACTGAAACAGCGTTCCGACATAACGCTGGCTGCCGGGCAAGCCAGCACCTCTATTGCGTACATTGCCAGTTCGTGCCAGGTGTCTAGCTTCGATACCCAATAGTTGAAGGGTGCAGATGGATTGTTCGACACAGCTACGTCATCTGACATGTAGTCCTTGACCATCTTCTCCAGGCGATCGGTGTTGGAGGTGGATCTGCACACTTGCTGTTCAGTGGGCTGCTGCTGCATGGGTGTCAGAAAATTTTCCCACTCCAAGGACACTGCTGATACCATTCCCTTTTGGGCACTAGTTGCGGCTTGCGTTGTTTGCTGCCCTCCTGGTCGTCCTGGGTTTGCGGAAGTCAGTCTGTCGGCGTACAACTGGCTAGAGGAGGGGGAGGATGTCAATCTCCTCTCTAAAGTCTCCACAAGGGCCTGCTGGTATTCTTCCATTTTGACCTGTCTGACTCTTTCTTCAAGCAGTTTTGGAACATTGTGTTTGTACCGTGGATCCAGAAGGGTATAAACCCAGTAATTGATGTTGTCCAAAATGCGCACAATGCGTGGGTCACGTTCAATGCAGTCTAGCATGAATTGAGCCATGTGTGCCAGAGTCCTACCAGAATCCTCATCATCCTCTTGTGAGCGTTGTGATAGTTGTTGTGATGCATCATAGTTGTCACCTTCCTCCTGGTCTGCTTCTGCTGACCATTCGCGCTGAATTGTGGAAGTCCAACGTGCACCGCTCTGGCCCTCGTCAGTCGTGGCATGAAATTCCTGCTCCAACTCCAGCTGTTCCTCCTCCTCTTCTTCGTCATAGCTGCTGGGGCCAGCATTCCCTGAGGCGGATGGCCTGATGTTGGTACCATCACGCTGATCGTTTTCTCCTTCAGATTCCCCCAGTTGCATCATGACAGCTGTTTCCTTGATTTTCAACATTGACCTCTTCAGTAAACACAGCAGTGGTATGGTAATGCTGACTGAAGAGTTGTCACTGCTCACAAGCAACGTGGATTGCTCAAAATTTTGGAGGACTTGGCAGAGGTCCAACATGTTGGCCCAATCGGATCCACAGAAGCTTGGCAGCTGTCCGGATGCGCCTCGGTACTGCGCCGTCATGTACTGGACCACTGCACTCTTCTGCTCACAAAAGCGGGCTAGCATGTGCAGCGTAGAATTCCAGCGCGTAGGGACATCACACAGCAAGCGATGGTGGGGGAGAGTGAAGCGCTCCTGCATCTTGGCGAGTGCCCCCGAAGCAGTACTGGAATTTCTACAATGTTTGGCCACTCGACGCACCTTCAACAGAAGATCGGCCACGCCTGGGTATGTCCTCAGGAACCGCTAAACTACTAGGTTCATCACGTGCGCCAGGCAAGGGATGTGTGTCAGCTTAGCCAACCTTAAAGCGCGAATGAGATTACTCCCATTATCACACACAACCATGCCCGGTTTCAGGTCCAGCGGTGCCAGCCACAAATCCGTCTGTTCCTTTATTCCCTTCCAAATTTCCTCCCCTGTGTGCTGCTTATCCCCAAGGCAGATCAGCTTCAGCAACGCTTGCTGACGCATGCCAACAGCTGTGCTGCACTGCTTCCACGATCCTACTGCTGCTGGGTTAGCGTTTCCGGATGAGGTACAGCTTTGAGATGCGTTGGAGGAGAAGGAGTCAGAGAGGTAGGTGCTGCTGTTGTTATCCAGTGGGAGGGACGGCGGTGCAGCTGTTTGCGGCGTGGGCAACACCCGCGCCGTAGCAGGTGAGGAATCGCTGCCAGGCTCCACAAGGTTCACCCAGTGCGCGGTAAGGGAGATGTATCGACCCTGGCCGAACGCACTCGTCCAGGTGTCAGTGGTGAGGTGAACCTTGCAGGCAACGGCATTCTTCAAGCTTCGGGTTATTTTGCTGACCACGTGCTCATGCAACTCAGGCACTGCAGAGCGCGCAAAGTGGTAGCGGCTGGGAACCACGTAACGTGGGATGGCCACTGACATCATGCCCTTGAAGCTGTTTGTCTCCACCACTCGATATGGCAGCATTTCGCAGGCCAGAAGCTTGGCTATGCTGGCTGTTACTGCCACGGCCCGGGGGTCATTTGCTGGCAATTTCCTCTTGCGCTCAAACATCGCCGACACAGACAACTGAACCGTAGCGCTGCACACGGAAGGGCTGTTGGTTGTTGTGTTTGATGAAGACTGGGAGACCTTAAGAGCACTACTCCGGAAAGTGACAGTGTCAGTGTCGTCTGATGTTTGTGAATGTTGTGAACCACGCAATGGCTGGGCTACCGCTGCTGCTGAGGCAGGTCTGGTGGTGAGTCTGGTGAACCCAAGGGAGGCAGTGTTGCTGGTACCCTGTCCTGCCGAGTTTGCCCACAGAGTGGGATGTTTGAATAGCATGTGGCGGCTCATGCTGGTGGTGGAGAGGTTGTTAATACTTTTCCCCCTGCTCAGGCGGGTCTTGCACACCTTGCAAATCGGCATGGTAACATCCTCAGTGCAGTCTTCATAGAAAGCCCAGACTTTGGAGCACCTGCCTTGCTGGCGATTTCTGTTTGCTCCTCTTTTGCCTCTCACTTGAACTTCCACGCTTGTGGTGCCTGAAATTGCGCGCCGCCTACCTTGTGGCACAAGGCGAACTCGTGCAGCAGTGGGTTCTTCAACAGACTCATCTGTGCTGCTGCTACGACGGCGATGTTCTCGTTCACAAACAAAATCTGGGTCTCTGTCCACATTGTCCATACCCTCCTCTTCCATCTCCTCAAACTCGTCATATGTCATTGTGGGGGGCCGCCGCCGTGGAGTAGAGCTCCCCAGAACAACCTCTGCGCAGCTCACTCCAACGTCGTCTTCCAGATCTTGTCGGCCGACCTCCTGCAATTGCAACCCCTCCTGCCCAACTTGCTCTGGGATTTGGGTTTCCGAGTCCTCCTCGGACCCGCCTTGTATTTCAGTGCGCGGTGCATTTCCCTCAGTTAATGGTTGTGAATCCGGGCACAACATTTCTGGCTGTTCCTCCATTGACCTTTGAAAGGTGGAAGTTTGTTGGGCTGGGAATAGCTCCTGCGAATACCCCATTGTGTCCTGAGGTAATTCATCGGACTGGTTATCTGGCAGTTGTGTGCGTGGTGTCGCTGCCGGTTGTGTCAGCTTTGTGCCCACTGGCTCCTTGTAACTGACTGAGGACTCGGACCTCGTGCGTGATGTGCTGGTGCTGCTTAACCCACTGCTGGACGCTTGAGAGGTCATCCAAGTAATTATCTGGTCCTGTTCTTTTGGATTTGTGAGGGTTGTTGTCCTGGACAACATGGGCGGTATTGAGTGGGTTTTCTTGGGTGCTCCCCTGTGGCCTGTACGTGAACCGTCAGGGGAAACACCTCTTCCCTTGCCCCTCCCTCTTTCACCGGATTTCTTCCTCATTTCACTTATCCTTACAGTACACGCTGACTGGCAGCAGTACAGTGGCAGTACAGAAATGCTATACAGTACCACTATTCCCAGCAGCGACACAGAGCACAATGCTATACAGTGGCAGGTGAGCGGTGTACCACTATTCCCAGCAGCGACACAGAGCACAATGCTATACAGTGGCGGGTGAGCGGTGTACCACTATTCCCAGCAGCGACACACAGCACAATGCTATACAGTGGCAGGTGAGCGGTGTAACACTATTCCCAGCAGCGACACAGAGCACAATGCTATACAATGGCGGGTGAGCGGTGTACCACTATTCCAAGCAGCGACACAGAGCACAATGCTATACAGTGGCGGGTGAGCGGTGTACCACTATTCCCAGCAGCGACACAGAGCACAATGCTATACAGTGGCGGGTGAGCGGTGTACTACTATTCCCAGAAGACACAGAGTGGCAGTAAACAGAATGCTATATAGTGTGGCTGAGCGAGGTACACAGAGTGGCAGTAAACAGAATGCTATATAGTGTGGCTGAGCGAGCGGTGTACTACTATTCCCAGCAGACACAGAACAGTAAACAGAATGCTATATAGTGTGGCTGAGCGGTGTACCACTATTCCCAGCAGCGACACAGAGCACAATGCTATACAGTGGCGGGTGAGCGGTGTACCACTATTCCCAGCAGCGACACAGAGCACAATGCTATACAGTGGCGGGTGAGCGGTGTACCACTATTCCCAGCAGCGACACAGAGCACAATGCTATACAGTGGCGGGTGAGCGGTGTACTACTATTCCCAGCAGACACAGAGTGGCAGTAAACAGAATGCTATATAGTGTGGCTGAGCGAGCGGTGTACTACTATTCCCAGCAGACACAGAACAGTAAACAGAATGCTATATAGTGTGGCTGAGCGAGGTACACAGAGTGGCAGTAAACAGAATGCTATATAGTGTGGCTGAGCGAGCGGTGTACTACTATTCCCAGCAGACACAGAACGGAGCAGTGCTTTTCAGCGCTGCTAGCTTTGGGCGCAGCCAGCGCCGCCATAGACTGTAATAGGAATCAGTCTATAGCGGCGCTCAGTGAGGAAGGTCAGCTCCGTCAGAAGACGGAGCCGAAGTTGTTTAAAAAACACAATAATTCGGCCTCCAGCAATCGCTGGAAGCCGAATTATTTCATTCCCCCACTATCCATGTCGGCCTGGAGGGGGAATAGTAATTAAAACGCCCCGGACTTGTGCAGAAGCAGGACCAGCCATTTAACAGCTGGATCCTGCGCCCAAGTCTACCAGCGCCGTATTCAAATGTACGCGACACAGAACAGTAAACAGAATGCTATATAGTGTGGCTGAGCGAGGTTCACAGAGTGGCAGTAAACAGAATGCTGAGCGAGCGGTGTACTACTATTCCCAGCAGCGACACAATGACTGGGGGGACCCTGGCTAGTGTGGCTGGAGCGCGAACTACCCTGCCTGCCTACCCAAAGCTAAACCCACAGACAAATGGCGGAAATATGACGTGGTTCGGGTATTTATTTACCCGAACCACGTGACAGTTCGGCCAATCAGAGCGCGTTCGGGTCCGAACCACGTGACCCGTTCGGCCAATCACAGCGCTAGCCGAACGTTCCCCCCATGCGCTCTTAGTTCGGCCATGTGGCCGAACGGTTTGGCCGAACACCATCAGGTGTTCGGCCGAACTCGAACATCACCCGAACAGGGTGATGTTCTGCAGAACCCGAACAGTGGCGAACACTGTTCGCCCAACACTAGTCACAAGCACTGGTCTTTCAAAAGCAGACTTGGACTCAGACTTAGAAGTCTCTATGACTGTAATTGTATCCAACCAGAACTCATCATGGACTACGCATGACTGGAGCTCCACAAGAGCTGCAAAGGTAGTCAGTATAGCAGCAATGCCTACTGAAGTAGGCAAAACCTCAAACGGCCCTGCGGGGCAGGACGCACCTCCTAAAAGTTCTGCACCCTTTGGGAGGAACTCGGAGACCTCCAGAACATCGAACAAGACTTCAGAAGCATCATTTCCTACGTTTTCTGAAAAGGATTCTGAATAGTGTTGGGCGAACAGTGTTCGCCACTGTTCGGGTTCGCCCGGATTTTGGGCTGTTCGAGTTCGGTTCGGGCTCCGCCGGACACCTCGTGGTGTTCGACCATGCGTTCGGCCATGCGGTCGAACGTATGTTCGGCCTGACAGCGCATGGCCGAACGTTCCCCGAACGTTCGGCTCGCGCTGTGATTGGCCGAGCAGGTCACGTGGTTCGGGCTCGAACACGCGGCTCGCACTGCGATTGGCCGAGCGGGTCACGTGGTTCGGGTAAATAAATACCCGAACCGCGTCATTTCTCTGCCACTTGAAGTTGGGTTTAGCTTTGGGTAGGCAGGCAGGTTAGACTCTCTCACCAGCTAGGCTAGCCAGGGCCCCCCCAGCCTCCTAGTCATACTACTGTAGTGCCAGTCAGCGTGCTTGTACTGCTGGGATCAGTAGTACTTCCGCCACCAGTATATAGCATTGTCTATTTGCCACTGTACTGCCAGTCAGCGTGTACTTCTGGGATCAGTAGTGCTTCCGCCACCAGTATATAGCATTGTCTATTGCCACTGTACTGCCAGTCAGCGTGTACTGCTGGGATCAGTAGTACTTCCGTCCGTCACCAGTATATAGCATACTATATAGCATTGTCTTATTGCCACTGTACTGCCACAGTCAGCGTGTACTGCTGGGATCAGTAGTACTTCCGTCCGTCACCAGTGTATAGCATACCATATAGCATTGTCTTATTGCCACTGTACTGCCACAGTCAGCGTGTACTGCTGGGATTAGTAGTACTTCCGTCCGTCATCAGTATATAGCATACTATATAGCATTGTCTTATTGCCACTGTATTGCCACAGTCAGCGTGTACTGCTGGGATCAGTAGTACTTCCGTCCGTCACCAGTGTATAGCATACTATATAGCATTGTCTTATTGCCACTGTACTGCCACAGTCAGCGTGTACTGCTGGGATCAGTAGTACTTCCGTCCGTCACCAGTGTATAGCATACTATATAGCATTGTCTTATTGCCATTGTACTGCCACAGTCAGCGTGTGCTGCTGGGATCAGTAGTACTTCCGTCCGTCACCAGTATATAGCATACTATATAGCATTGTCTTATTGCCACTGTATTGCCACAGTCAGCGTGTACTGCTGGGATCAGTAGTACTTCCGTCCGTCACCAGTATATAGCATACTATATAGCATTGTCTCATTGCCACTGTACTGCCACATTCAGCTTGTACTGCTGGGATCAGTAGTACTTCCGTCCGTCCAGGGCTGGGCCGAGGCATAGGCTGGAGAGGCTCCAGCCTCAGGGCGCAGTGTAGGAGGGGGCGCAGAATTCATTCAGCTGTCATTCCTAATTGTGTTTGAAGCAGAAAGAAATAAGAAAAGGGGATACATAGTAGTGACTGCAAGCCATATAACTAGAGATTAAGGTGTTGGGGATGTTGGGGGCCCTGGGGCGCCTCTTAGTCTAATAGCAATCAGTGTGTGACGGCTGGGGTGGGAGGGATGGAGGGGCGCACTTTGCTGCCTCAGCCTTGGGTGCTGGAGGACCTTGTCCCGGCTCTGCGTCCGTCACCAGTGTTTAGCATACTATATAGCATTGTCTTATTGCCACTGTACTGCCACAGTCAGCGTGTACTGCTGGGATCAGTAGTACTTCCGTCCGTCACCAGTATATAGCATACTATATAGCATTGTCTTATTACCACTGTATTGCCACAGTCAGCGTGTACTGCTGGGATCAGTAGTACTTCCGTCCGTCACCAGTATATAGCATACTATATAGCATTGTCTTATTGCCACTGTACTGCCACAGTCAGCGTGTACTGCTGGGATCAGTAGTACTTTCGTCCGTCACCAGTGTATAGCATACCATATAGCATTGTCTTATTGCCACTGTACTGCCACAGTCAGCGTGTACTGCTGGGATTAGTAGTACTTCCGTCCGTCACCAGTATATAGCATACTATATAGCATTGTCTTATTGCCACTGTATTGCCACAGTCAGCGTGTACTGCTGGGATCAGTAGTACTTCCGTCCGTCACCAGTATATAGCATACTATATAGCATTGTCTTATTGCCACTGTACTGCCACAGTCAGCGTGTACTGCTGGGATCAGTAGTACTTCCGTCCGTCACCAGTGTATAGCATACTATATAACATTGTCTTATTGCCACTGTACTGCCACAGTCAGCGTGTACTGCTGGGATCAGAAGTACTTCTGTCCATCACCAGTATATAGCATACTATATAGCATTGTCTTATTGCCACTGTATTGCCACAGTCAGCGTGTACTGCTGGGATCAGTAGTACTTCCGTCCGTTACCAGTATATACTATATAGCATTGTCTTATTGCCACTGTACTGCCACAGTCAGCGTGTACTGCTGGGATCAGTAGTACTTCCGTCCGTCACCAGTGTATAACATACTATATAGCATTGTCTTATTGCCACTGTACTGCCAGTCAGTGTGCGTGTACTGCTGGGATCAGTACAACTATAATGAAGAAATCCAGTGAAAGAAGGAGGGGCAAGGGAAGAGGTGTTTCCCCTGACGGTTCACGTAGAGGCCGCAGTGGAGCACCTAAGAAAACCCACTCAATACCACCCATGTGTGCCAGACAAACAACCCTCACTAATCCACAAGAGCAGGACCGGATAGTGAATTGGTTGACCTCTCAGCAGCGGGTTAAGCAGCAGCAGCACCAGCACATCCTTGTCACGCACGAGGTCCTCTGCCAGTTACAAGGAGCCAGTGGGCACAAAGATGACACAACCAGCAGCTACACCATGCACACAATGGCCAAATAACCAGTCCGAACAATTATTTCCGGACACAATGGGCTCTTCGGAGGAGCTATTCCCACTCCTACCCCCACAAACAATGGAACAGCCAGAAATGTTGTGCCCGGATTCACAACCATTGTGTGAGGAAACTGCACCATTCATTGAAATGCAAGGCGAGGACAAAGACACCCAAATCCCTGAGCAATGTGCGCAGGAATTGGAATTTCAGGAGGTCCACCAAGAACATCTTGAAGACATGGGAGTGAGGTGCGCAGAGGGTGTTCTGGGGAGCTCTAGTCCACTGCACACAGACACAGTCACAGATGAGGAGATGGAAGAGGAGGTTTTGGACGATGTGGACACAGACCCGGATTATCGAGTAGAACCTCGCCGTCGGGATAGCAGCAATACAGATGAGTCTGCTGCAGAACCCACTGCTGCAAGAGTTCGCCATGTGCCAAAAAGTAGGCGGGGTATTTCAGACACAACAGGCGTAGCCGTAGAAGTGAGGCGCAAAGAGGCACGAAGCAAACTCGCCAGCAGAGCAGGAGCTCAAAAGTCTGGGCTTTCTTTGAAGACAGGGTGCAGGGTGGATGTTACCATGGTGATTTGCAAGGTGTGCAGGACCCGACTGAGCAGGGGGAAAAATGTCAACAACCTCTCCACCACCAGCATGTGCCGCCACATTGTAGCAAAACATAGCACTCTGTGGTCAAACACGCAAGGCCAGGGTAGCGGCTCGCTTCCAGCCCCCAGCAACACTGCCTCCGTTGTCACCAGACCCTCCTCAGCAGCAGCCCAGCCATTACGTGGTGCACAAACATCCGTAGTAGACGACGATGTCAGTTTCCGCAACAGTCCTCTTGACGTTTCCCAGTCTTCAACGACCACGACAACAACAACCAACTGTCCTTCAGTGTGCAATCCTACGGTTCAGTTGTCTGTCCCGGAGATGTTTGAGCACAAGTGAAAATTGCCAGCAAATGACCCCCGGGCCGTGGCACTAACAGCCAGCATAGCCAAGTTTGTGGCCTGCGAAATGCT
Organism: Hyperolius riggenbachi; assembly: GCF_040937935.1. Taxonomy (NCBI): domain Eukaryota; kingdom Metazoa; phylum Chordata; class Amphibia; order Anura; family Hyperoliidae; genus Hyperolius; species Hyperolius riggenbachi. The sequence continues at coordinate 191,399,838 of NC_090653.1, read as the reverse complement.
ACCATATCACGTGGTGGAGACAAACAGCTTCAAGCGCATGATGGCGCTTGCTATCCCACGTTACGTGGTTCCCAGCCGATACTATTTTGCGTGGTCTGCAGTGCCAGCGTTACATGAGCACGTGGTTAGCAAAATAACCAGAAGCTTGAAAAATGCCATTGCCTGCAAGGTTCACCTCACCACAGACACCTGGACGAGTGCCTTTGGCCAGGGTCGATACATCTCCCTGACGGCGCACTGGGTGAACCTTGTGGAGCCTGGCAGTGACTCCTCCTCACCGGCTACGGCGCGGGTGTTGCCCACGCCGCAAACTGCTGGACTGGCGTCCCTCAGAGGCACCAATCTCGACTCTGACTCCTTCTCCTCCAACGCCTCTCAAAGCTGTACCTCATCCGGCATCGGTAACCCAGCAATAGGGTCGTCGTGGAAGCAGTGCAGCACAGCTGTTGCCATGCGTCAGCAAGCCTTACTGAAGCTAATCTGCCTTGGAGATAAGCAGCACATAGGTGAAGAAATTTGGAAGGGAATCAAGGAACAGACCGATTTGTGGCTGGCACCGCTGGACCTGAAACCAGGCATGGTTGTGTGTGACAATGGGAGCAATCTCATTCGCGCTTTAAAGTTGGCTAAGCTGAGACACATCCCTTGCCTGGCACACGTTATGAACCTAGTTGTTCAACGGTTCCTGAGGACATACCCAGGCGTGGCAGATCTTCTGCTTAAGGTGCGACGAGTGGCCAAATATTTCCGAAAGTCCAGTACCGCTTCAGAGGGACTCACCAAGATGCAGGAGCGGTTCAATCTACCGAACCATCGCTTGGTGTGTGACGTACCCATGCGCTGGAATTTGACGCTGCACATGCTAGCACGCTTTTGCGAGCAGAAGAGTGCAGTGGTCCAGTACATGACGGCGCAGTACCGAGGCGCATCCGGGCAGCTACCAAGCTTCTGTGGATCTGATTGGGCCACCATCCAAAATTTTGAGCAATCCACGTTGCTTGTGAGCGGTGACAACTCTTCAGTCAGCATTACGATACCACTGCTGTGTTTACTGAAGAGATCAATGTTGCAGATCAAGGAAGCCACAGTCCGGATGCAAGTGGGGGAATCTCAAGAGGACAACGATCAGCGTGATGATGATACCAACATCAGACAATTTGCCTCAGGAAACGCTGGTCCTCCCAGCTATGCTGAAGAAGAGGACGAGGAACAGCTGGAGTTGGAGCAGGACTTGGATGCCCCCACTGCCGAGGGACAGAGCGGTGCACGTTTGACTTCCACGATTCAGCGGGAATGGACAGCAGAAGAAGACGAGGAAGAAGGTGGGCGACGGCGTGATGCTGGTGATGATGATGAGGGTGCGTCAAGCTCAGAAGAACATGATGAGGATTCTGTTAGGACTGTGGCAGACATGGCTCAATTCATGCTAGACTGCATTGAATGCGACCCGCGCGTTGTTCGAATTCTGGACGACGTGGATTACTGAGTTTATACCCTTCTAGATCCACGGTACAAAGACAATGTTCCAAAACTCATTGGAGAAAGTGTCAGACAGGTCAAAATTGAAGAATACCAGCAGGCCCTTGTGGAGACATTAGAGAGGAGATTGACACCCTACTCCTCCTCCAGCCAGTTCCACGCCGACAGACTGACTTCCGCAAACCCAGGACGAGGAGGGGAACAAAGAACGCAAGCTGCAGCTAGTGCCCACAAGGGAATGGTATCGGCAGTGTCCTTGGAGTGGCAAAATTTTCTGACACCCATGCAACAGCCCACAGAACAGCAATCGCCCAGTTCCACCTCCAACACCGATCGCCTGCAGAAGATGGTCAAGGACTACATGTCAGATGGCGTAGCCGTGTTGAACAATCCATCTGCACCCTTCAATTATTGGGTCTCTAAGCTACACATCTGGCACGAACTGGCAATGTACGCAATAGAGGCGCTGTTTCAGTGCTGCCGGAGGCATCATTACAGATCGGCGTATCCGCCTCTCCACAGCAAATGCAGACCGGCTGACACAAATTAAAATGAATCAATCGTGGATTGGAAACGACTACGCAACACTCCCCGAGTCCGACCCTGGCCAAGGACCATGAACATCTGTGATGGCTTAGCGTTGCCACTTTCTGTAATATCCCATTTCTATTTATTAATCACTGCATAGCGACAAAACTCATTGCTTTGCTTTGAAAATAATACAAGATTGTTGTTACCTGTGCCCCAAAAAACGGACATTTTCCGCATTTAAAAGACAATTTCCCTTTGAAATTTAAAAATCGTTTTTTTCTCAAAAACTATAAGGTCCTTTCGGAAAAAAATAGTTTCCTCTTATACCCACCCCCCCTGTCCACATACCCTGAAAATTTGGTCTATGTTACATGTAAGGAGGCTTTGCAAAGCAGGAAAGTTCGGGTCCCCATTGACTTCCATTATGTTCGGTGTTCGGCACGAACGTACCGAACATCGGGACACCGTTCGGCCGAACGTTCTCGAACCCGAACATCTGGATGTTCGCCCAACGCTAATTCTGAACTATCCATGTTACAGGGCCGAACATCAAATACCTTCTGCGGACAGGGCTATGTCCCAGGGATAGTTTTACCATACTCTGGGACTGAATTTCATCTTCAAGAACAGGATGCACAGGAATATCCAGTGAAACCAACACTGACTCCCTGAGTCTAGTTTCACTGCAGGCAGAATCCTTCATAGCAGTCAAACCAGACTGCAATTCTGAAATGGCAGAACAACAGATGCAATTAGCTGCAATACCTAGAGGAGCCTCTGGGCTCCCTGCAGGAGGTTAATTGCAAGGTAATATTGACTGATCCAGAGTACAGGGTGGAAAGTCATTACTTTCCTCAGTATCAGATTCGCAAAACCAAAGCGCTGTCTCACCCCTAGACTCGGCTAACAATGTCGAATCCGAGGAGACAGAACACAAAATTTGTGAATCCAATTCCGCTTTAGGTTGTGAAACTGAGGCTTCCAAAGCGCAAGCCTCAGGGCCGTATCTATTAAGAGGCACCCGTGGGCCGGTGCCATGGGCGGGTCCTCGGGGGGGGCGGCCACCTGTAGTTCAATAATTTTTTTTTTCTTTTTTTTTATTTTTTTTTTATTCATAATTTTTTTTTTTAATTTTTTTTTATTTATTTGCCGGGGGGGGGGGGAGGGGGGGGGAGGGGGGGGCGGTGCGGAGAGCGCACCTACAGACGGAGAGGGGGGCTCTCACCCCCGCCCTCCAGCACAGTGGCAGCGGCCGGACAGGAGTCAGGAAGTCAGGACATGATCCTGAACTCTGCATGCCGCCTCCTGGTCTAGTGACGTCACTAGACCAGGCGGCGGCATACATAGTTCACGATCATGTCTGCCACTCTGCTGGAGGGCGGGAGCAAGTCGGGAGAAGCGCGAAGGACACGCTGGCAACTGCAGCCCAGCTACCCAGCCAGGAGCCAGCTCGCCCAGCCAGCCAGGTACCCAGCCAGCCCGCTGCCCAGCCAGGTACCCAGCCAGCCCACATGCCCAGCCAGGTACCCAGCCAGCCCGCTGCCCAGCCAGGTACCCAGCCAGCCCGCTACCCAGCCAGGTACCCAGCCAGCCCGCTGCCCAGCCAGGTACCCAGCCAGCCCGCTGCCCAGCCAGGTACCCAGCCAGCCCGCTGCCCAGCCAGGTACCCAGCCAGCCCGCATGCCCAGCCAGGTACCCAGCCAGCCCGCTGCCCAGCCAGGTACCCAGCCCGCATGCCCAGCCAGCATACCCAGCCAGGTACCCAGCCAGCCCGCTGCCCAGCCAGGTACCCAGCCAGCCCGCTGCCCAGCCAGGTACCCAGCCAGCCCGCTGCCCAGCCAGGTACCCAGCCAGCCCGCATGCCCAGCCAGGTACCCAGCCAGCCCGCATGCCCAGCCAGGTACCCAGCCAGCCCGCTGCCCAGCCAGGTACCCAGCCAGCCCGCTGCCCAGCCAGGTACCCAGCCAGCCCGCATGCCCAGCCAGGTACCCAGCCAGCCCGCTGCCCAGCCAGGTACCCAGCCCGCATGCCCAGCCAGGTACCCAGCCAGCCCGCTGCCCAGCCAGGTACCCAGCCAGCCCGCTGCCCAGCCAGGTACCCAGCCAGCCTGCTGCCCAGCCAGGTACCCAGCCAGCCTGCTGCCCAGCCAGGTACCCAGCCAGCCCGCTGCCCAGCCAGGTACCCAGCCAGCCCGGTACCCAGCCAGGTACCCAGCCAGCCTGCATGCCCAGCCAGGTACCCAGCCAGCCTGCATGCCCAGCCAGGTACCCAGCCAGCCCGCTGCCCAGCCAGGTACCCAGCAAGCCCGCTGCCCAGCCAGGTACTCAGCCAACCCGCATGCCCAGCCAGGTACCCAGCCAGCCCGCTGCCCAGCCAGGTACCCAGCCAGCCCGCATGCCCAGCCAGGTACCCAGCCAGCCCGCTGCCCAGCCAGGTACCCAGCCAGCCCGCATGCCCAGCCAGGTACCCAGCCAGCCCGCTGCCCAGCCAGGTACCCAGCCAGCCTGCATGCCCAGCCAGGTACCCAGCCAGCCCGCTGCCCAGCCAGGTACCCAGCCAGCCCGCATGCCCAGCCAGGTACCCAGCCAGCCCGCATGCCCAGCCAGGTACCCAGCCAGCCCGCTGCCCAGCCAGGTACCCAGCCAGCCCGCTGCCCAGCCAGGTACCCAGCCAGCCCGCATGCCCAGCCAGGTACCCAGCCAGCCCGCTGCCCAGCCAGGTACCCAGCCCGCATGCCCAGCCAGGTACCCAGCCAGCCCGCTGCCCAGCCAGGTACCCAGCCAGCCCGCTGCCCAGCCAGGTACCCAGCCAGCCTGCTGCCCAGCCAGGTACCCAGCCAGCCTGCTGCCCAGCCAGGTACCCAGCCAGCCCGCTGCCCAGCCAGGTACCCAGCCAGCCCGGTACCCAGCCAGGTACCCAGCCAGCCTGCATGCCCAGCCAGGTACCCAGCCAGCCTGCATGCCCAGCCAGGTACCCAGCCAGCCCGCTGCCCAGCCAGGTACCCAGCCAGCCCGCTGCCCAGCCAGGTACTCAGCCAGCCCGCTGCCCAGCCAGGTACCCAGCCAGCCTGCTGCCCAGCCAGGTACCCAGCCAGCCCGCTGCCCAGCCAGGTACCCAGCCAGCCCGCTGCCCAGCCAGGTACCCAGCCAGCCCGCTGCCCAGCCAGGTACCCAGCCAGCCCGCTGCCCAGCCAGGTACCCAGCCAGCCCGCTGCCCAGCCAGGTACCCAGCCAGCCTGGTACCCAGCCAGGTACCCAGCCAGCCTGCATGCCCAGCCAGGTACCCAGCCAGCCCGCTGCCCAGCCAGGTACTCAGCCAGCCCGCTGCCCAGCCAGGTACCCAGCCAGCCCGCTGCCCAGCCAGGTACCCAGCCAGCCCGCTGCCCAGCCAGGTACCCAGCCAGCCCGCTGCCCAGCCAGGTACCCAGCCAGCCTGCTGCCCAGCCAGGTACCCAGCCAGCCTGGTACCCAGCCAGGTACCCAGCCAGCCTGCTGCCCAGCCAGGTACCCAGCCAGCCTGCATGCCCAGCCAGGTACCCAGCCAGCCCGCTGCCCAGCCAGGTACCCAGCCAGCCCGCTGCCCAGCCAGGTACCCAGCCAGCCCGCTGCCCAGCCAGGTACCCAGCCAGCCCGCTGCCCAGCCAGGTACCCAGCCAGCCGGCTACCCAGCCAGGTACCCAGCCAGCCTGCAAGCCCAGCCAGGTACCCAGCCAGCCCGCTGCCCAGCCAGGTACCCAGCCAACCCGCATGCCCAGCCAGGTACCCAGCCAGCCCGCTGCCCAGCCAGGTACCCAGCCAGCCCGCATGCCCAGCCAGGTACCCAGCCAGCCTGCTACCCAGCCAGGTACCCAGCCAGCCTGCATGCCCAGCCAGGTACCCAGCCAGCCCGCTGCCCAGCCAGGTACCCAGCCAACCCGCATGCCCAGCCAGGTACCCAGCCAGCCCGCTGCCCAGCCAGGTACCCAGCCAGCCCGCATGCCCAGCCAGGTACCCAGCCAGCCCGCTGCCCAGCCAGGTACCCAGCCAGCCCGCATGCCCAGCCAGGTACCCAGCCAGCCCGCTGCCCAGCCAGGTACCCAGCCAGCCTGCATGCCCAGCCAGGTACCCAGCCAGCCCGCTGCCCAGCCAGGTACCCAGCCAGCCCGTATGCCCAGCCAGGTACCCAGCCAGCCCGCTGCCCAGCCAGGTACCCAGCCAGCCCGTATGCCCAGCCAGCCCGCATGCCCAGCCAGGTACCCAGCCAGCCTGCATGCCCAGCCAGGTACCCAGCCAGGTACCCAGCCAGCCTGCATGCCCAGCCAGGTACCCAGCCAGCCCACTGCCCGCTTTCCCAGCCAGCCCACTGCCCGCTCGCCCAGCCAGGTACCAAGCCAGTCCACTGCCCGCTCGCCCAGCCAGGTACCCAGCCAACCCACTGCCCACTCGCCCAGCCACCCAGCCTGCCCGCTCGCCCAGCCTGGTACCCAGCCCACTGCCCGCTCGCTTAGCCAGGCAGTGGCTGGAAGTGTAATGGTTAAGGACTCTGCCTCTGACACAGGAGACCTGGGTTCAAATCTCGGCTCTGCATGTTCAGTAAGCCAGCACCTATTCAGTAAGGAGTTTCTTGGGCAAGTCTCCTTAACATTGCTACTGCCTACTGAGTGCGCTCTAGTGGCTGCCTCGCAAGTGCTTTGAGTCCGACAGGAGAAAGGCGCTATACAAATACTTGAATTAATTACTCAGCCTGCCCACTGCTTGCTCACCCAGCTACCCAGCCAGCCCACTACCCGCTCACCCAGCCAGGTACTCAGCCAGCCCACTGGTGTTATGCTGCCCACTGTGTGATTTACTGCTGAAATGCTGCCCACGTTGTGATTATTTTCTGGTGAAATGTTGCCCACATTGCAATTATTCTCTGCTGAAATGTTGCCCACATTGCGATTATTCTTTGCTGAAATGTTGCCCACATTGGGATTATTTTCTGGTGAAATGTTGCCCACATTGCAATTATTCTCTGCTGAAATGTTGCCCACATTGCGATTATTCTTTGCTGAAATGTTGCACTCATTGCGATTATTTTCTGGTGAAATGTTGCCCACATTGCGATTATTTTCTGGTGAAATGTTGCCCACATTGCGATTATTCTTTGCTGAAATGTTGCACTCATTGCGATTATTTTCTGGTGAAATGTTGCCCACATTGTGATTATTTTCTGGTGAAATGTTGTCCACATTGCAATTATTCTCTGCTGAAATGTTGCACTCATTGCGATTATTTTCTGGTGAAATGCTGCCCACATTGCGATTATTCTTTGCTGAAATGTTACACTTGTGATTATTCTCTGCTGAAATGCTGCACACATTGCGATTATTTTATGGTGAAACACTGCCACATTATGATTATTTGGCACCTATGGGGGGGGGGGCCCATCCAAATTCTTGCAAGAGGGCCCAGTGATTTCTAGTTACGCCCCTGACTACTACCTAAACTGGGGATACCTATAGACCTGGATATCTATACTGGGGACACCTATAGTATGTCTACATTTGGACACCTATAGACCTGGCTACTGTACTTATACTAATTATTTATATAGCGCCAACATATTACGCAGCGCTGTACAGAGTATGTATTGTTTTGTCACATAACTGTCCCACAGAGGTGCTCACAATCTAATCCCTACCATAGTCATATGTCTATGTATGTATCGTAGTCTAGGGCCAATTTTTAGGGGAAGCCAATTAACATTATACTTATCTGTATCGTATGTTGTTGGGATGTGGGAGGAAACCAGAGTGTCTTAAGGAAATACACACAGACAAAGGGAGAACATACAAACTCCTTGCAGATGTTGACCTGGCTAGGATTCGAACCAGGAACCCAGCGCTGCAAGGCGAGAGTGCTAACCACTACGCCATCATGCTGCCATACCACTGTACTATATTGTACTTACATCTTCAGCAGTACTTCACGGAGTACGTAGTCATGTCACTGACTATCCTCTGAGGAACTTACAATCTAATTCTCCCATAGTCTAATGTCCTACCATATTATTATGTATTTATATAGCACTGGCATATTCTGCAGCACTTTGCAGAGAACAGTCATGTTACTGACTTTTCTCAGGGGAGCTCACACTCTAATACCTACCACTATTTTGTGCGAGAGAACACTGGCTAATGTGTGGGTTTTTTTTTTGGGGGGGGGGACATTTCCTACTTGCTTTTTTAAGGTCACTCTACTCATACCCAGGGAGAAACCATGGCCCCACTGACTTTGGGCTGCACTGTTACGAGGATATTTTAATTAGCCACACCCACAGCGTTATGGACACGCCCACTGCATTCTGTGGCCACGCCCACTTTTCGCCGCGGCGCGCCAAGGTTCTCCTAGGGGGCGCCGTAGGTTTGGTGTGCCTAGGGGAGCCCAAACCCTAAATACAGCCCTGGCAAGCCTCCTCGATCTGTGGAGCAGACTGCAAAGTGTTCAGGACGGAAACACCGAAGTAACTGTCATCTGGCAACATGCCTTTACAGGTGTGTACAGAGCGAGACATAGATTTATTTGCAGAAGAGGTTGTGACAACAACATGAGTAACTTTATCAGTCATATTAACATTACTCTTGAGGCCGCATAGTTTAGGAATTTTTCCCATAGCAGGATCATAGATGGGAGATCTCACAGAATCACTGGGAGAAAAAGATCTGTTTTTAAATGACAAGGGATCCCACACAATTTTTACAACTGACACAATCATAGTTACATAGTTACATAGTTACATAGTTATTTTGGTTGAAAAAAGACATACATCCATCGAGTTCAACCAGTATAAAGTACAACACCAGCCTGCTCCCTCACATATCCCTGTTGATCCAGAGGAAGGCAAAAAAACCCTTACAAGGCATGGTCCAATTAGCCCCTAAAGGGAAAAATTCCTTCCCGACTCCAGATGGCAATCAGATAAAATCCCTGGATCAACATCATTAGGCATTACCTAGTAATTGTAGCCATGGATGTCTTTCAACGCAAGGAAAGCATCTAAGCCCCCTTTAAATGCAGGTATAGAGTTTGCCATAACGACTTCCTGTGGCAATGCATTCCACATCTTAATCACTCTTACTGTAAAGAACCCTTTCCTAAATAAATGGTTAAAACGTTTTTCCTCCATGCGCAGATCATGTCCTCTAGTCCTTTGAGAAGGCCTAGGGACAAAAAGCTCATCCGCCAAGGTATTATATTGCCCTCTGATGTATTTATACATGTTAATTAGATCCCCTCTAAGGCGTCTTTTCTCTAGACTAAATAAACCCAGTTTATCTAACCTTTCTTGATAAGTGAGACCTTCCATCCCACGCATCAATTTTGTTGCTCGTCTCTGCACCTGCTCTAAAACTGCAATATCTTTTTTGTAATGTGGTGCCCAGAACTGAATTCCATATTCCAGATGTGGCCTTACTAGAGAGTTAAACAGGGGCAATATTATGCTAGCATCTCGAGTTTTTATTTCCCTTTTAATGCATCCCAAAATTTTGTTAGCTTTAGCTGCAGCTGCTTGGCATTGAGTACGATTATTTAACTTGTTGTCAATGAGTACTCCTAAGTCCTTCTCCAAGTTTGATGTCCCCAACTGTATCCCATTTATTTTGATCATGTTGATCATAATCTGCCGGAACGCCTGAGAAACAGGCATCAGACCGCACAGATTCAAACTCCACACAAGCAGGAGAGAATCTTTCAGAATTCACACAGGTGTCAACCACAGTAGTACACCCATTCATTTCAGATCGCACAGTGTCTAAACTCACTTGCTTTACCCCAGAAAGGCAAGAACAATCATCAGACAACGATGTCGCTTTATTGGAGTCAATTGGTTGGTGTGTGTGCAATTCATCCAAAATCGTCTGCCACACACAAATCAGCGGATCCACAAAACATTTGTCACACTCATCAGATCCAATCAAAGCGTACACAGACACAATACAAGCATTAAGAATCACTTCGCTTTTTGCGAGGTAAAAATTGCAAAACGCATTCCAATCAAACTCAAACTCCTCAAACAAAGCCCCAATCTCCCACGGAGCGAATGGAGGCTCAAACAACCCTGTATCAAAGAAACACTCATACGGGTTGGGATCAGAAACAAGCATAGACTTTCTTACATCTTTAATATAATGTATAATTCTGTCCATAATAGGATCCACATATGCTTTTGCCTTGGGCAATGAAACCTGAGACAAATCGAAAATTCCCTCTACACTAGGAATTTTGGTTTGGCTGGTCATACTGTAATGATTGTGGAATTATCTCCGTGGTCAGCGCACAAGATGTGCGCTGACACTGCGGAAGTCCTCCACAAGCGTATTAAACGATAGAACCCAGCTTTGGTGCAATGCACCTGTAGAGAGAAAGTGAGCACAGAGACAGAATGTATGTGTGTCCACCAATCTAGTCACCACCCAGCGACGGTGAACACACAACAGCGGAAACGAAGTGGGAATGCAACCGCAAGAGTGGTGATTGCCAAAGTATGTGTGTCCACCAATCTAGTCGCCACCCAGCGACGGTGAACACACAACAGCGGAAACGAAGTGGGAACGCAATCGCAAGAGTGGCGATTGCCAATAGTGACACAAGACCGAGTTAGACAGAGCACAAGTGTAGCAAGAAAGACACAGCAAATAACAATGATCAGAACGCCAAGGAAAATAACAAACGCTAGCTAAACGCTAACTCCGCACTCATTCGCAACAGAGAACGCGTTTAAGACACGATCACCGCGCGTTAGGCGCCCAGTGATAAGCGTGCCACCCTAACTAACCAATGTAACACAAATACGAAATAGAGAACGCGAACGCTTGCTAAACGGTTACCTCACTGAGCCTACAGCAAGCGTTCGTACCAGACAAGACAGACAGAAGGAGTAGCCAGCAGCAACCGCAGCTCTGGCCTACACTCCCAGACAGAGCACAGAAGGAACCACCGCCACTACCGCTAGAGCGGATGCGATCCAGACAGACAAACAGATGGAGCAACCAGTAGCAACCGCTGCTCTGGCTTGCACCCCTACAGACAGAACGATTTCCTGTTGACCGCCGCTGGCGACAAGACAATCGCAACAGATAGACAGTACAAGGCAAAACAGATAATACAACCTGACTACGCTAGAATGGATGCCTAGTGCAGTCCAAAGGAATTAATCTAAGATAATCTTAGCAAACAATAGCAAAGGCTGATTCCCAGGTGAGTTAGCAGGAACAAACCATCATGACCAGCCAGGAATTCTGGGAGCAAAAGGCATTTATACTACATCAAAGGAAGCAGCTAAGCAATTTGCATGACCAGTGTATGCAAATTCCTCACCAGCAGAGCAACTCTGAAACTTGCAAAGTGAAGACAGGTCTCTTTTCCAGAGACCTGCAGCACTCAGACCTAAAGAATGGTCAAACAGCTGTCTGCCTGTGCAGACAGCTGAGCAGATCATTACAGCATGCATTCAGTCTGTCTCGTTGTTATCTGTCTTTGTTGCTCAGTGTGTTGGACATCAGAGACTCAGGGCTGCGATTGCCCTAAGCAACCAATGTGTCTTGTTTGCTAACAAGCATTCCAACTGTCTGTCTGCTGTCTCTCTTGTGTGCTGGACATTAGAGGCTCAGGGCTGAGGTCACCCTGAGCAATCAGTGTGTCTTGTTTGCTGGCAAGCATTTTGTTTGTCTGTTGTCTGTTTTGTGTGCTGGACATCAGCAGCTCAGGGCTGCAGTCACCCTGAGCAACCATTATGTCTTGTTTATTTGTGGGTGTTATCGGAAGCTTAAAGCTGCGGTCGCTCTGAGCAACTTGCCTCCTTTGTTCATAGCTCCTGGTGTGATCTGTGTAACCTCCTCCACAAAGCATTCTGCTCTACTGCCTAATATCACCCAGTTGCATAGTCTTGTTTGCTCTGGTGGTACGCTGGCCTTCTCTGCCTCAGTTGCTATACCTTGCACGTTAAGACCTGGGGGTAACCAAAGTTGGGAGACACATTCAGTGTCCTTTTCAAGTGGTGGCTTGTCTATAGGTGAAGACATGGGCCGGGCTCAGAGCCAGGGTAATAGATTGGGGCATAGTGACTGAAAGAATGCCGGAGTTCTGCCAGGCATTACAGTATGTCGGGCCTAACACAAAACCACATGGAGAAGGCCTCTGACCAGTGGCGGCTCCAGGAAATTTTTTTTAGGGGGTGCTATGCAGGTGCTGGACCAATTTCCGGGGGAGGTGACGACCTGCGGCGCGCGAAGCGCGCCGCGGCAAAAAATGGGTGTGGCTATAACGCCGCGGCGAAAAAATGGGCGTGGTCATAACCGGATGAGGGCGGGGCTAACTGTAATTTAAAGTGAACCCAGGGTGAGAGTGATATGGTGGCTGCCATATTTATTTCCTTTTAAACAATACTAGTTGCCTGGCAGCCCTGCTGATCTATTTGGCTGTAGTAGTGAACTGAATTACACCAGAAACAAGCCATGCAGCTAATCTTGTCAGTTCTGACAATATTGTCAGAAACCCCTGACCTGCTGCATGCTTGTTCAGGGTCTATGGTTGAAAGAATAAGAGGCAGAGGACCAGCACGGCAGCCAGGCAACTGGTATTGCTTAAAGGGAGATAAATATGGCAGCCTCAATATTATTCTCACCTCGGGTTCCCTTTAAAAGTGCAACGCAAAGACAGAGGGCCCAAGTTTTGGTGACCCTTTTCCCAGAAAATTCACATAATTGTGCAGGTTTTCTCAAGAAAATACACGTAATGTGAGCAGATTTTAACAAAAAACACGTCCAATGACCCCAATATGCACAATCGTTATCAGATATGGCTCCAATATGCACAATCGGTAGCAGATATGACCCCAATATGCACAATCGGTAGCAGATATGACCCCAATAGGCACAATCGGTAGCAGATATGGTCCCAATAGGCACAATCGGTAGCAGATATGACCCCAATATGCACAATCGGTAGCAGATATGACCCCAATATGCACAATCGGTAGCAGATATGACCCCAATATGCACAATCGGTAGCAGATATGACTCCAATATGCACAATCCGTAGCAGATATGACCCCAATATGCACAATCCGTAGCAGATATGACCCCAATATGCACAATCGGTAGCAGAAATGACCCCAATATGCACAATCGGTAGCAGAAATGACCCCAATATGCACAATCGGTAGCAGAAATGACCCCAATATGCACAATCGGTAGCAGAAATGACCCCAATATGCACAATCCGTAGCAGATATGACCCCAATATGCACAATCCGTAGCAGATATGACCCCAATATTCACAATCCGTAGCAGATATGACCCCAATATGCACAATCCAAAGATGAGGATGCAAGGACTGGGGAAGAGTCTGTGTGCTTGGATAGGGAACTGGCTAATGGACAGAAAACAAAGAGTTGTGGTCAATGGATCATACTCAAAATGGGAGACTGTTAGCAGTGGGGTCCCACAGGGGTCTGTACTGGGTCCAGTGCTCTTCAATTTATTTATTAATGACCTAGTGGATACAGTAGTGAGCAATGTTGCTATTTTTGCAGATGATACAAAATTGTGCAGAATCATCAACTCTAAGGAAGATAGTGTTATATTGCAACAGGATCTGGATAGGATGGCTATATGGGCACATACATGGCAGATGAAATTCAATGTTGACAAATGTAAAGTCATGCATTTTGGTCGTACCAATGGTCTAACACCATACAAAATAAATGGGATACAGTTGGGGACATCAAACTTGGAGAAGGACTTAGGAGTACTCATCGACAACAAGTTAAATAATCGTACTCAATGCCAAGCCGCTGCAGCTAAAGCTAACAAAATTTTGGGATGCATTAAAAGGGAAATAAAAACTCGAGATGCTAGCATAATATTGCCCCTGTTTAACTCTCTAGTAAGGCCACATCTGGAATATGGAATTCAGTTCTGGGCACCACATTACAAAAAAGATATTGCAGTTCTAGAGCAGGTGCAGAGACGAGCAACAAAATTGATACGTGGGATGGAAGGTCTCACTTACCAAGAAAGGTTAGATAAACTGGGTTTATTTAGTCTAGAGAAAAGACGCCTTAGAGGAGATCTAATTAACATGTATAAATACATCAGAGGGCAATATAATAGCTTGGCGGATGAGCTTTTTGTCCCTAGGCCTTCTCAAAGGACTAGAGGACATGATCTGCGCATGGAGGAAAAACGTTTTAGCCATTTATTTAGGAAAGGGTTCTTTACAGTAAGAGTGATTAAGATGTGGAATGCATTGCCACAGGAAGTCGTTATGGCAAACTCTATACCTGCATTTAAAGGGGGCTTAGATGCTTTCCTTGCGTTGAATGACATCCATGGCTACAATTACTAGGTAATGCCAATGATGTTGATCCAGGGATTTTATCTGATTGCCATCTGGAGTCGGGAAGGAATTTTTACCTTGTAAGGGTTTTTTCGCCTTCCTCTGGATCAACACGGATATGTGAGGGAGCAGGCTGGAGTTGTACTTTGTACTGGTTGAACTCGATGGACGTATGTCTTTTTTCAACCAAAGTAACTATGTAACTAAATCCGTAGCAGATATGACCCCAATATGCACAATCAGCATCACCTGAAAAAGAAAAGAAAAACCCATTTACTCACCTACAGCCAGAAGACCTTCTTTCCCGACCTCCTGTCCCGAGTCCCGACCTCATTGTGGCGCGCAGCGCCCGCGCGCCCACGATCCTCTTCCTTCCCGACGTCACGACGAGACTTCCTGCCTGCATGCAGAGAGCAGGGCTACGGGAAAATGGCCGCCCGAAGCCATGCACTGCAGACTCGAAGTCTGCAGAACAGGGCTCCGGGCGGCCATCTTACCGTAGCCCTGCCTGCTGCTCCGTGCTGCCGCTGTGTGAACTGACTTGGCGTCTTTTAGACGCCTGAAGTCAGTTCACTCCAGGGGGTGCTTTGGGGGTGCTTGGACAATTCTAGGGGGTGCTCGAGCACCCCCTTGCACCCCCCTGGCGCCGCCCCTGCCTCTGACAGTTATGAGTTTGGTTCCTTTTATTTTTTGAGAAATTTGAAAAGCTTGACTGTGAAACAGCAAGCAAATTTTTGTCTGAATGTGTTAGATTTTTGACAATCCCAGTCTCTACCTGGGCTGATCAGATGGTTTATGTTCTGTTTAAAGGTAAACTATTTGAATGGGCACTTGATCATACTACCTTGAGAGAAAAACCTCTAGAATTTTTAGCTTTTGTGATCCTTAACTGATTGAGAATATCTTCGCTACCATAGCCGTTTAATGAACTCCTGATTGCTAGCCAATCAGATATCTCTATAGGAGCATCTAAAAGTAATCTGTATGCAGATAGCTCTACTAACAATATTACCTCATCTGTGTAGCAGTCACCTAAAACAACATTGTCTAATGTTTTGAGTAAACCGTTTCAGTTGTCATCACCTCTGGCAGTAACAGATGAAAATTGTAATCTTGCTGCTCTGTTGCCCATAGCAACCAGTCATTTGTTTCTCAGCACTAATTTAAGACATTCCATATTTGGTCTTGTAATGGTGAGAATCCCTAAGCAATTCTCTTCTGTAAAGGAAGCTGCCAATCCTGTTTTGTCATTGACAGTGCATCAGAGCTCTAGTCATACACTGTCACTAATGAAAATCATTTGTCAGTCATGGGAGTTAAATTGCTTTGCTAGCCAGGGAGGATAAAGATTTTTGTTGTAAGGAATTGTTTGAATATTCTTATAGTGAAATATTAGAGTATTGAGCAAATTAAGTGTTTTTTTGTTTTGTTTGGTTGTTCTTGTTTTTTGTGTGCAGCAAGAGGTTTTTGCAGATTCTGTATTGCAGGATTTACTGCAGATTTTGCAAAATCTTAATGGTGGCCATACATGGTACAATTTTTTTCATACAATCTTACCATTTCTATGTAATATAAGGGAACTGCCTAAATTAGTATATTCACTTAATTTAGTATTATTATACTACATAGAAATGGTAAGATTGTATGAAAAAAATGTACCATGTATGGCCACCATATGACTAGGAAATCCCCTAGTAATTATTAAGTCAGTCAAGTCAGTTTCTGTTCCTTGCATAAATTCCCCTACAGAAGTATATCAGACCAAGTCTGCTACTATTCCTGATAGATCCATGATAGATCCATGCAGACAGTTCAAGCTGTTAATTATGTTCAACTTTTTCAGCTCCTGTCAAGAGTGAAAGGGATCCTCCATTTGAGAAATGGGAAATTGAAGCATTAATTTATGAATTGGAGTATGATTGGAAAGCATTCTATGAATACTGTACCACTAAAGGTGCCCATACATGGTACAATTGTTCATTTTTTTTTCGATTAGATAATTTAGTTCAATTATTCTGCTAGATCAAATATAAAGATTTTTCCAACATGTCTGATCAGATTTCTTTTAATAGAAAACGGGATAATCGTTTATTTTTCTTGATCAAAAAAAAAAAAAGATTCTTAACTTTTATTCGATCATTTTGGTCGAAAAAACGAGAAAATTGTTTTTATTGTACCGTGTATGGGTACCATAAGAGTGATGCATTGAATCCGTGTCTATTTTAATTAACCTCTTAACAACCACCTCACACCAATGGGCGTGAGCGCGGCGGCAGCCCTAGAACAGTCTAACACCAATTGGGTCATGGGGCGGGGTCTTGGCATCAAGTTCTGGGTCGGGGATTTGCAGGAGATCATCAGGAGAGCATAAGTGCACATGCATGTCTGCATGAATGATGGATCTCCGCTCCGTCATCAGTCTCCCAGTGGCGATCGCAGCTAGGAGACTGTTAGACAGCACTGTCTATTTACTTAGTACAGCGCTGCGATCTAAGGCAGCGCTGTACAGGAGACAGCCGTGTCACTTGGCTGTCCCCTCCAGAGGCAGGAAAGCGATCCGCTGTGATAGGCAGCCGATCGCACAGATAGGCTGACAGGGGGAGGGAGGTAGGGAGAGGGACAATAAAAAAAAAAATAGAAGAAAATTTAAAAATAAAAATATTTGTAAAAAAATAAATAAAAATAAATAAACTTTGGGGCAGAGATCATACCCCAACAACAGAAAGCTCTGTTGGGGGAAAAAAAGGGGGGGGGGGAATCACTTGTGTGCTGAGTTGTGTGGCCCTGCAGTGAGCCCCTAAAGCTGCATTGGTAAATTTAGTGAAAAATGGCCTGGTCTTTAGGGGGGTTTAACACTGTGGTCCTCAAGTGGCTAAAATGAATGTGTGCATGTATGACTTTGTGATGCCTTTGACTGATGCTTGGGAGAAGGTTTTGAATGATATCTCTGATAGTCAGCATGTGCAATACTCAGTAAGGCCCCGTTCACATCTGAGCATTTTGCCGGCAATTTCGCCAAAAACGCTCAAGTGCTAGCGCTTTTTAAAGCACTAGTGCAATAATAACCTATGGGCTCGTTCTCACTTGGGCGATTTGCGTTAATCACCAGCGATAAATGCAAATTTGCATCCTGCACCATTTTCAGGCGATTTCCTGGCGATCGTGTTTAGTGCTATAGAAGCGCTAATCGCGATCGCGGAAAATCGCCCCAAGTGTGAATGGCATTTTTTCGTGCAAAAGCACTAGCGTTTTGCGATTTTCAAGTGTGAATGGGCCCTAACCAATGTTAAATCTGTCTCTCCATTACCCCTAGCAACAGCTTCACCTGTTAGTTTTGCTTCCCGACAACCAAAAGCAGATGCATATCTTGCTGCTTTAACTCTTTATAATGGAGGCAACGAGTCATTTCTGACTTTCTTGCAGAATTGCAAATTTTGAATTTATGTCCTTTTTTCAGATCAGCTATGGCATTTCAACAATCCAGGTTTATTATCTTACTAGCTGATTGCCCGGCGTTGCCCGGGTATGTATTTGGCTGGTGTTAGCTCCGCCTACTTTTTCTAACCCTAACACACAATTACTCACTGACCAAGTTTGTGAGCTTTGCGGTCTTTGGTATCAATAATCTGCTTTGAAATGAAACAAATCTGATTGGCTGTGTGTGGCTCCACCCCCTTTTCTGAATTTGAACCCCAGTCACCCAATAACCAACTGTACCAGGTTTGAGGCCTGTGCCATTAACAGTTCAAGAATGGTAGCAATTAAATATTCCCCTTGAAAAGCAACAGGTGAAGTTTGATTCACTTTTGTAGGCTCCACCCACTTTTCTGAATATTAATCCCAGTCACCCAGTGACCAACTGTGCAAAGTTTAAAAACCCTGCTATTAACAGAATGGCTGCAGTATACATTTTCCCAGTGAAATTTGTATTTGTCTCCACCCACTGATGACCCGGCGTTGCCCGGGTATGTATTTGACTGGTGTTGGCTCCGCCCACTTTCTAACCCTAACACTCAAACACTCAATGACAAAGTTTGTGAGCTTTGGGGTCCTTGGCATCAATAATTTGTATATTCCCATAGAAATTAAACAAATCAGATAGGCTGTTTGTGGCTCCACCCCTCTCCAGCATTTGAACCCCAGTCACCCAATGACCAACTGTAGCAGGTTTGAGGCATCTACTATTAGCAGTGTGAAAATGGCAGCAATTTAAATATTCCACTTGAAAATCAACAAGTGAATTTTGATTGGCTATTATAGGCTCCACCCACTTCCCTGAATATTAATCTCAGTCACTCAGTGACCATCTGGGCAAAGATTAGGAACCCTGAAATAAACAGTGTAAGAAGGGCTGCAGTTTACACTTTCCCAGTGTAATTTGTTTTGGCTCCGCCCACTTTTTGTAACCTGGACACAAAGTCACTACTCAATGCCCAAGTTTGAGAGTTTTGGGGGTCCTTGGCATCAATAATTTGTATTTTCCCATGAAATGAAACAAATCTGATGCACTGTTTGTGGCTCTGTCCCCTTTTCTGAATTTGAACCTCAGTGACCCAATGACCAACTGTACCAGGTTTGAGGCTTGTGCCATTAACAGTGCAAGAATGGCAGCAATTTTTATATTCTCCTCGAAAAGTGACATGTGATTTTTGATTGGCATTTTTAGGCTCCACCCACTTTTATGAATATTAATCCCAGTCACCCAGTAACAATTAACTGTGAAGAAGGGCTGCAGTTTACAATTTACCAGAAAAATCTGTTTTTAACTCCACCCACTTTTTGTAACCTTGACACACAGTCACTACTCAATGACCAAGTTTGTGAGCTTTTGGGTTCCTGGCATCAAAATTGTGCTAATGGAAGCAGTTTATCCAGCAAAGAAATCTGGCTGTTTTTGGCTCCGCCCATTTACTAAATTTGAACCCCGAACACTTAACAACTGACTGTAGCAGGTTTGAGGCCTCTGCTATTAACAGTGTGAGAATGGCTGCAGTTTCAATATTCCCCTTGAAAATCAATAGGTGAATTTTGATTGGCTGTTGTAGGCTCCACCTACTTTTCCGAATATTAATCCTAGTCACCCAGTGACCAACTGTGTGAAGTTTGAGAACCCTGTCATTAACAGTGTAAGAAAAACTGCAGTTTACATTTCCCCATGTAAAAAGTTAGTTGTTTTTGGCTCCACCCACTATTTCTAATCTTGACATAC
This sequence comes from Hyperolius riggenbachi, assembly GCF_040937935.1. Taxonomy (NCBI): domain Eukaryota; kingdom Metazoa; phylum Chordata; class Amphibia; order Anura; family Hyperoliidae; genus Hyperolius; species Hyperolius riggenbachi. The sequence continues at coordinate 191,380,260 of NC_090653.1, read as the reverse complement.
AGTCACTTAATGACCAAGTTTATGATGTTAGGCCTCTGCCATTAAGAGAGCATGAATGGCAGCAATGTAAATATTCCCCTTGAAAATCAAAAGGTGAATTTTGATTGGCTGCTGTAGGCTCCACCCACTTTTCTGAATATTATATCCCAGTCACCCAGTGGCCAACTGTGTCACGTTTGAGAACCCTGCCAATAACAGAATGGCTGAAATCAATCTAACAAATCTGATTGGCTGTTTGTGGTTCCACCCCTTTAGTGAATTTGGACCCCAGTCATCCAATGACTGACTGTATCAGGTTTGAGGCCTCTGCCACTAACAGTGTAAGAATGGTAGCAATGTGAATATTCCCCTTGAAAATCAATAGGTACATTTTGATTGGCTGTTGTAGGCTCCACCCAGATTTCTGAATATTCATCCAAGTCACCCAGTGGCCAATTGTGTAAAGTTTGGGAACCCTGCAATGTAAAAAATGAAGTCGTTGGCACCGCCCACTTTTTTTCTAACCTTGACATACAGTCACTCAATTATCAAGTTTATCAGCTTTGGGGTCCTTGGTATCAATACTTTGTATATTCCCATTGAAAAATAAACAAATCTGTCTGTTTGTGGCTCCGCCCCCTTCCTGAATTTGGACCCTAGTAACCCAGTGACCAACTGTACCAGGTTTGAGGCATCTGCTTTTACCAGTATAAGAGAATGGTAGCAGATGAAATATTCCCTTTGAAAATCAAAAGGTGAATTTTTATTGGCTGTTGTAGGCTCCACCCACCTTCCAAAATCTTAATCTGTCAACCAATGACCAACTGTGCAAAGTTTGAGAACCCTGCCATTAACGGTTTAAAAATGGTTGCAGTTTATATTTTCCCAGTAAAAGTTCTTTTGGCTCCGCCCACTTTTTGAAACCTTGACACACAGTCACTCAATGACCAAGTTTGTGAGCTGTCAGGTTCCTGGCATCAAAAATGTGTGAATGGAAGCAGTTTATCCACCAAGGAAATCTGATTGGCTGTATGTGGCCCCGCCCCTTTAGTGAATTTGGACCCCAGTCACCCAATGACCGACTGTAGCAAATTTGAAGCCTCTGCCATTAACAGTGTAAGAATAGCAGCAGTTCAAATATTCCCCTTGAAAATCAATAGGTGAATTTTGATTGGCTGTTATAGGCTCCACCCATTTTCTTGAATATTAATCGCATTCACCCAGTGACCAAGTGTGGCAAGTTTGAGAACCCTGCGATTAACAGTCTAAGAATGGCTGCCGTTTACATTTACCCATTTAAAATGAACGGCTGAAATTTGATTGGCTGTTTTATGCTCCACCCCCTTTTCCTGGATTTGCAACCTCGGTCACCAAGTGACCAACTGTGCCAAGTGTGGGGACTCTGGCTTGATTACTGTGAGAATGGCAGTCTTTTACATTTTTTCCATTGACTTGAATGGGTGGAATCTGATTTGCTGTTTTTAGCTCCGCCCACGTGTGCAGGGGGGCCGCGAGACCCCCAGAACATATCATCCCAGGCAGTAAGGGATCTGTGTACCAAGTTTCGTTCAAATCGGTCAAGCCGTTTTCGCGTGATCGCGGCACATACACACACACACACACATACACACACACACACACACACACACACATACATCCGATTTTATATATATAGATACCTGCATGAATGTAAGATGAGAACTTGGGCTGAGGTAGCTGCTGATAAAAGTGAAGAGATCATGAACAACCCTCTGGAATTTGTTAAATTGATTGCAAAACGGTTTGCGAAAAAATACAAACAAATTCCTTCTGATTTGTTTGCTGCATCTTGCAAGCAATATAATCCAGCAGACACCACTAGATGCATTCAGTCTGTTGCTGACTGCGCCAGTCCTTCCTTTTCAGTCTCAGCAGTTACGCTTGGTAACTTTAAAACCCCAGTGTAATGAATAGCGGAAATGCCGCCGCGTGGTCTGGCGGCGGGGCGGCTGTCTCCGCGTTCAGACCGGCGGTTTCCACACAGCAACATGCGTCTGGTTTGCCTGGGCCTTCTAGTGCACACAGATGGAGAGCTATGCGCGCGCGCGCGCCAGAAGACAGGACCTTTATGCCAGCAGGAGAGGTATCAGCTAATCAGGACGATCAGCTGATCCCAGCGGAACTTTTGGTTGGCTGAGTGGCTGGGGGCGGCGCTGCGGAGCGCAGTAGTATATATAGATCTTGCTTGTCAGTTGCTGGTTGTCTGCCATTGCGAATACTTACATGTGAGCACTTAGACCTCAGTCAGATCCTACAGTGTGTTAGAACCAGTTGGAACTGGGAATTCACACTTAGCCAGATTCCGCTCTTGAAGTTTACTGTGTTATATCTTAGACCAGTTCCAGGGTGTTGAGACCAAGGACCTCACACCAAAGTATAGGATTACTGTGTCATTACTGTGTTATATCTTAGACCAGTTCCAGGGTGTTGAGACCAAGGACCTCACGCCCAAGTATAGGATTACTGTGTCATTAATGTGTTATATCTTAGACCAGTTCCAGGGTGTTGAGACCAAGGACCTCACACCCAAGTATAGGATTACTGTGTCATTGCTGTGTTATACTTTAGACCAGTTCCCGGGTGTTGAGACCAAGGACCTCACACCCTAGCCTAGGATACTGTGTTATGCTTTAGACTAGTTCCCGGGTGTCGAGACCAAGGACCTCACACCTCAGACTAGGATTGTGCTTTGATATTTGTTATGACCTCTGGCTCTGTTGACCTCTCTCTTGCTTTCTGATTTGGTACCTCTGCCCATCTGTCTACTAGTTGCCAACCTTGCCTGTACCTGGTTACCGAATCAGTCTTCTGTCTCTGTACCTTATCTGCTAGTGTGTTGCCGACCTGGCCTGTCTGACCCTTCTGGCTGTCACTCATCACTTGAGTGATCAGTCTGACTGTACTACTCGGGACACTATTCCTCCAGGTGTCAATTAGCTGCTAGGGCTTCCTGCTCCTCAGGAAGTCCTCCCTGCAGTTCAGCCAGGGGTCTCTACTCCATAGGAGTCCACTGGTTGCAGTACAGTCTGATTCCCAATCCATCAGGGAATCCTTGGCTGCAGTACAGTCTGATTCCCAATCCACCAGGGAATCCTTGGCTGCAGTACAGTCTGTCTCTCTTACGCTCAGGAAGACAGCTGAAGTACAGCCAGTGGCCATCTGCACCTCAGGGGTCCACTGGCTGCAGTAGAGTCTGTATCTCCCGCTCCTCGGGAGATAACCTTTCTTACTGTTGCACCAAACACTTTATCACGTTAGGTGTCCTGTGTTAGCTATACTGGTATTATTGGTGATTCTGCAGATCACACATAATCGTGTATAGCCTCTGCATTATTGGTGATACTGCAGATCACCAATAATCAGAAATCCTCAGTGTGCTGACACCAATCGCTATAGAACGGCAGACCCGAAAGACAATATGGAAGCACTCCACAGCCGTATTGATGGACTAACCACCTCGGTGGAAAATTTCATCAGAGTGTTGGATGGTCAACAGACCCAGATCACCACTTTGTCTGGGTCTATACAAGTCCTCCAAACAGCTGTGAATGCAGTGCGATCCCCTCCAGTTACAGACCTGCGAATGTCTGTACCCGAAAGGTTTTCTGGGCATAGATCTGACTTTCAGAATTTTAGAAATCGAGTGTTGTCCTATTTTGAGTTAAGACCTAATTTGTCGGGAGCTGTCTGAGACACAGAGAGTTACATTTATAAAGACCCTTTTGTCAGGGGATTCACAGACATGGGCATATAGCCTCCAGGCAGGGCATGAGGCTTTGGCATCAGTTCAGGAATGTTTTAAGGCTATGGCCATAATATATGATGATCCGGACATTGCCTCCACCACTGAGCGGAAGCTTAAAACTTTGCGTCAGGGTAAAGATCCGGTAGAAGTTTATGCAGCTGAATTCAGGAAGTGGGCTGTGTCAGCTAGGTGGGGAACATTTGCATTGTTGGACTGATTTTTATGAGGGTTATCAGATGCAGTCTCTGACTTGATGTTGGGACATCCTGAACCTAAATCCATTGATGAGGCAATTTCTTTAGCAGTACGGGTTGATCGCCGTTTGCGCTATCAAAAACAGACCCGGGGTAAGAATACTGTAAAATATGTCTCCTACGCATCTCCTCCACCTGTGTCGCCTTCGCCTGAGCCAATGCAAATTGGACATTCTAGATTGACAAAGCTGGAAAAGAATCGCAGGAAAACAGAAAAACTCTGTTTGTACTGTGCAGAGGAGGGTCATAAGGTACAGAATTGTCCTAAAAAGTCGGGAAACGCTGCTGCCTAGGTGTAGTCAGAAGTAATACCCTAGGCGCGCAGTCATGACCTCTAACCGATAACCGTCTGCTCCTTCCTTGTTCTACCACTTGGGAAGGTCAGACAGTCCCCACTGAAGCTTTTATAGACTCTGGTTCAGCGGCTAACTTTATAGATTACGAGTTTGCAAAAAATTTGGGAATTCCCTTACTCCCGTTAGACCAACAGCTTTTGGTCACTGCAGTAGATGACTCTCCTCTACAAAGTAGACAACCCCTTTCTCGGACCCCTGAGTTGGTGTGTAATATTGGGGTGCTACACAAGGAGAGTTTACAATTTCTGGTCCTGCGTATGACAACCTTGTGACAATCCAGCCCCGCGATCCCGTCGAGATCTGCTCCCGTTAGCGTACACAGGAAGTATGGGCGCAGACGGACAACAAAGACCGGTTGCTGGATCGTCAGAGGGAAGAAAGAAAAAGCGACAGAGAGTGCCAATCCCGCAGGAAGTACGGTGAACAGACTGATCATAAAGATTGGTCGCACAGCTGCTGACAATATGTAATGGGACAAACATCCCACCAATCCTGTATTACTAGGCCACTGTTGCCATGCAGGTCTCATGCACTAGAGACTGCTGGAGGCAAATTCACTGTGTGCGTAGTAAATGGTTAAGATTGTTTGGAGGTGCCCATACATGTACAATTCTGATTGTATGTACAATCTGTAAACAAAAAAATATCGATTTTGCGCTGGAAATCGGGTAAATACACTGCCACCACTGCCTGATTGAGGAGCAGACAGTCTCCAACTAGGGCGAAGAGACCCCAACGCTATCATAATACGGTAGCCAGTCCAATCACGTTCAACACGCTCCAGTCACAGTTCGGGGAATAGTCACTTCCGACGGCTTAAAGACTGTGAGCAATGTGATGTTAAAGAAAGGTTACTGGGTATGATGCAATCTCGAATTGTATTTACAATCGAGAAATGAAAGTTATTCATTTCGCACAGGAAATCTGGTACTAGCTAATCCTAGAAGGAAGAAATGGTTATTTACAACCTAGCTAGCAAATCAACAATTTATAAGCAAATCATAAAAGAATGCGGTAGTATGACTGACTCTTCAGAGGGCAGATTTGTTATAGCAGCAATCAGATGACCAGAACAGGCACACGACTGAACGATAAAAATCGTTAGTTTATTTCTAAACTACATACACACAGCTTATTTTAGAACAGATTGATTTGACAGAGAGAAGAGATGAAAAGAAACAGAATGTCCGAATTTACAGTTCAAATACCGTTATTGGTAGTCCATGCGGCAATCGCAAGTCTTTGGCGCAAAGTCCAAAATGGCGGTTGCTATGCGGCCAACAGGCCTTTGTTAGAAATAGTTCCAAGATGGAGGTTTTGGCCCGTGTCCTTGCGTTCTGCCAGGATGTTACTAGGCGTCAGATTAAAGGTAAAAGGACCCAGAGCTTTCTGGGCTCTCTGGTTATAGCCCCCACTCCAGCAAGGAGGGGTTAGGGGGCGTGGATCACACACCTCTTTGGAACAGGAGAAATATATCTGAGTCATGATAGGTGTGCTAATCTTCAAATCATACAGGTTATGTTTAATCTAATAACATTTTCAGGTCGATCAGAATTTAACGATAACCATGATATCAAATTTGGGGGGTTTAGAGTGAACGGTGACCCCAAAATGCATATCTCTGCTTTGGCAGGGCTTACCTTTAATTCGGAAACATTCAATTGTGTGGTTTGTTCCGAATTTCATAATAAGCGGGTTCTAAAGGCCGTTGCCTATTTGGAAAGTCATCTTTATGACAAAAGATGGATTTCATATTTGTGAGATCACAGAAAGGTCAGCTGGGAGATGGATTCTCTTTGATCCTTTAGCTGAGGTAATCCTGAGAGAACCCCCTGCTGTGATCGGTTCCTACCAGTCTGGGGGAAGGGGCGGTTTATTAGCTTCTGTCCATCTAATCTCTGATGGATGAGCTATAACCTTTCCAGGGATGCTGGGAAACCGCTTTAACACAGAGGTGAGAAAATCTGTAATTAGAAGCTACCAAAGAGCCAGGGTTTGCTACATTTGACCAGGGAGAGGAACTGTTAACTCCTGGCTTCCCAGATCTTTTTGTAAATTAAGCCTTTCCCTATCTGTCACTTTTTAATAGTGGCGACAGGGAATATTTCATAAGGCTCTAACTACTTTTTTAGGACGAATAAACGTTGATTCGTCACACCTCCCCCTTTTAAGAGATTTACTGGGGAGGAGTCAACAAGACTCTGAGTAAAGCAATCCATTGTCTGATGGGTCTGGTACGCCACATCCGGAAAGGCTGGGTTGCGCCTGACCTTGGGTGGTTGCCTTTTACCCATTGCATCGGTCAGTGGGTTAGTCAGGAGGCTACAGGGCTTAGCAAACGTCCTGTAGTATCCCGCTGTTCCCAGAGAGGCCTGTACCTCTGTCATGACAATCTGATCTGCGTCTGATTCAACGGTCAGATTGTCAGCTGACAGCTGTCCTAGTACCAGGGACGAGTGATCGCAGTGTTGCTCCCATGTCGGGCAGAACACAGGGATTTCATCCGGGTACGTGACTGTACAACCATGCTTGCCCTTCAACAGGTCGTTCCAGACCTGTTGGAAGGTGGCTAGGGCATTCCTCCTACCAAAAGCATTCAAATCCGCATTGAGGCGTTTAAGTCCAAGGGCAGGGTGAAGGTGGATTCCAGGCGCGCCTCAAGCACGGTTGGAACCTGCCAGTATCCGAAGCTCCGATCCATGATCATTAGGTTATTTGGCGGATGCCAGCCAATCCAACAGATCACCGAGAGGAGTCATGGGATACGCGACGGTTATTGGGATGTCATCCGGCATCCTATAGGCCTCACAGAACCTGGTGGTCGGTGAGCTAGAGGATTTGCGGAGGACAGCCATCTGTAACATCTCCTCATACTTCATCTTTACTTTTGCTTGCACCTCCGGAGAGGCGCTGTAGGGGTTCTGCCATAAGGGCTTGGGAGTCCCCGGGTCCCTTCTGTGAACTGCTGTATCCTGCCCAGGGTTGCTGTGAAGATTTCGCTGTGGGGGCACAGTGCGCTTCAGCGAGGCCTTCTGGGAGTACGAGAGGTGGGGGGTGACTTTTACATCATCCGCCAATTCTCGTATCAAGCCTGACAGGGGACCTGTGTCTTCCTATTCTAATTGGCCGTACTTTCCCAGAACTAACTGCGTTCTGTCTGACTGGGCTTCTAACAGATCCACATGGACCGTGCTTTCACCTGGGGTGTCAGTTAAATGGGGAATGGGTTCACTGGAGTATTTACCATCCTCCCTGCACACCTGTAGTGGAGCTTCCACTGCTGGCGGCTTAGCGGTCTGGCCACTAAGCGCACGCAGGTTGGAGTCGCTCTGTAGTATCCTCACGGATGTGGGACTACAAATCTCAGCCAGCTGCCTAGGGCGATCTGAGGTCAGCTGCTGAAAAACAAACTCTCTAGGGTCAGAGCTGACAGGAATGCCTGCAGGCTCTGAGCTCAGGTTACCAACAGTACTGTGTGTGTCTGTCTGCACAGGTACACCACAATAAACATCACCATTTGGGTAAATCAAAATCACGTCAATATTGGCATTGGTCTGGGGCCAGAGATATCAGGGGAAGTCGAGTCCTCTCCAGATAGTCCTGAGTCCAGACTACTGGTGACACTGAAAGCGTCATCCAGCGTACTCTCACAAACATGCACAACATTATCAAAAGAATTTGCATAACATGACATGTCATTTTTAGCATGAGTGTCCCCCGCCTGAACGTCAGAATTGTCAGAGGGAATCCCTGCTGTCAGCTCTGAGTTCATGCGGCTGGCCATAGAGCATGTAATGGCCAAAGAATGTACAGCGTTTCTATCACAATTATCACTGACACATGCAATTTCATTAGTAATAACAGGTGCAGAAAGAGATAAAAGACAGTCAGTTGCTGGTACATATAAATCTGAGGGTACCTCCCGCCCAGCGGCGTTAGGTACAGTAGCAGTAGCAGGTAAGGGGTTGACATCTCCCTGTTTTCCCAAAGGCTTGTACAGTACCTGGTTGCCAGGGAGACCTGCTGGGAACTCCTGCATATCAGCAGAAAATGCCGAAGGGCACACAAACATGCCTAGATCAGTGCCAAGCACAGGAGAAGAGGGAATCTCAGCAACAGCCCGCTCTGGAAAACCCACCCCCCCATCCGGCCTTCTCGGGATCTGGTTGTGTCGGTTGGGCCTGACTCCAGTCAGGGTGAGGAGTTTTTGTGGGAGAATATCTTCCTCTGTGGCAAGGTTGGAGCAGACCAAGGAAACATCTGCTTCTGGAGCACTGGAGCAAAAGATGATCTGGTCGTCCACTGGAGCACTGTGATGATTTCCGCAACCGTAGAGCATCTCTGACACGCTGACAGGCAGTGCAGACGGTGATGCAGGTGACGGATAAGGGTTGCTAGCCATCTTCAGGCTAGGGACTGTCGTTCTATTCCGCTTGGGACAGAAGAACTGTATGTAGCCAGTCGCGCCACAAAGATTACACGTGCGAATGGCAGGTGTGTCAGACTGGGATGCAGCAATAGCAGCAGCTGCAGGTCTCGGTGGCGCAATGCTCACTGGACCAGGAGAAGTGAATGCAGTAAGCTTACCTCCTTCCAAGTCTTGGGACAGTGTTCTGTGACTGTCCAGCACCAGAGTTCTCTGGCTGTCAGGTACAGGAACCTGATGGTACGCCCTCTCAGAGGTGAATACAGGAAAGTCTCGGTCCATGCCCTCTTCCATGGCAGGAAGTTTTGCTGTGGGGGTCACGGGTAGAGGTTCGCATCTCTCCACCGAAACACATAGTGAAGAGTGCAGATTTGATTGGGTTAGCTGGGCCAACTCCAATTCATGTGGGAGCTGTGGCTCTTTGTTCTGGAGCTTGATCTGGCGCAGTTGCTCTTGGTGCTCTGCTTTTAGCCGGAGCATCTCTGCCTCATGCTGGAGTCGTCGCTCCTGACGTTTTCTCTGGAACTCCAGGTACATGCGCAGATCCTCGCCGGTCAGGTTTGCCAACCACTGCGGGGGTATCAGGACTGCAGGGAATAGAGGCAGTAAGCAAGGTGGTGACAAGGATTCCATCTCTGGAGTAATGCCACCAGCTCAGCCTTGTTTGTGCTGCAAGCAGCAATGCCGTGCGATTTGCAGAGGGCTTGCAAGTCAGGAACAAACACATTCTGGTGAACCTGAACTGAATCAGACATTCAGAAGAGAAGAGTACAAGAAAGAGTAGGTTATAGCAAAGAAAAAGTTAGTAGATGTAGACCAATCTATTCGCTATCAATGTGTACCGTTTTGTGCCCAGAACTTCGGTTCTGCAAGACAGGATACTTAGTGACCACTGTCTTATTGTTCTGGTTGCAAAGACTGGGTTTGTCAGATCTTTGCGCTCTGATTTCCCAAAAGCTGGCTATGCCTGGTTTTAGGGTGTGCTATCACCACCACTTCCAACCAATGTGACAATCCAGCCCCGCGATCCCGTCGAGATCTGCTCTTGTTAGCGTACGCAGGAAGTACGGGCGCAGACGGACAACGAAGACCGGTTGCTGGATCGTCAGAGGGAAGAAAGAAAAAGCGACAGAGCGTGCCAATCCCGTCTAATCTGCTCCCGTTAGCATACGCAGGAAGTACGGTGAACAGACTGATCATAAAGATTGGTCGCACAGCTGCTGACAATATGTAATGGGATAAACATCCACCAATCCCGTATTACTAGGCCACTGTTGCCATGCAGGTCTCATGCACTAGAGACTGCTGGAGGCAAATTTACTGTGTGCGTAGTAAACGGTTAAGATTGTTTGGAGGTGCCCATGCATGTACAATTCTGATTGTATGTACAATCTGTAAACTAAAAAATATCGATTTCGCACTGGAAATCGGGTAAATACACTGCCACCACTGCCTGATTGAGGAGCAGACAGTCTCCAACTAGGGCGAAGAGACCCCAACGCTATCATAATACGGTAGCCAGCCCAATCACGTTCAACACGCTCCAGTCACCGTTCGGGGAATAGTCACTTCAGACGGCTTAAAGACTGTGAGCAATGTTACATAGTTACATAGTTATTTTGGCTGAAAAAAGACATACGTCCATCGAGTTCAACCAGTACAAAGTACAACTCCAGCCCGTCCCCCACATACCCCTGTTGATCCAGAGGAAGGCGAAAAAAACCCCACCAGGCATGGTCCAATTAGCCCCAAATGGGAAAAATTCCTTCCTGACTCCAGATGGCAATCAGATAAAATCCCTGGATCAACATCATTAGGCATTACCTAGTAATTGTAGCCATGGATGTCTTTCAACGCAAGGAAAGCATCTAAGCCCCCTTTAAATGCAGGTATAGAGTTTGCCATAACGACTTCCTGTGGCAATGCATTCCACATCTTAACCACTCTTACTGTAAAGAACCCTTTCCTAAATAAATGGCTAAAACGTTTTTCCTCCATGCGCAGCTCATGTCCTCTAGTCCTTTGAGAAGGCCTAGGGACAAAAAGCTCATCCGCCAAGCTATTATATTGCCCTCTGATGTATTTATACATGTTAATTAGATCTCCTCTAAGGCGTCTTTTCTCTAGACTAAATAAACCCAGTTTATCTAACCTTTCTTGGTAAGCGAGACCTTCCATCCCACGTATCAATTTTGTAGCTCGTCTCTGCACCTGCTCTAAAACTGCAATATCTTTTTTGTAATGTGGTGCCCAGAACTGAATTCCATATTCCAGATGTGGCCTTACTAGAGAGTTAAACAGGGGCAATATTATGCTAGCATCTCGAGTTTTTATTTCCCTTTTAATGCATCCCAAAATTTTGTTCGCTTTAGCTGCAGCGGCTTGGCATTGAGTACGATTATTTAACTTGTTGTCGATGAGTACTCCTAAATCCTTCTCCAAGTTTGATGTTCCCAACTGTATCCCATTTATTTTGTATGATGCTAGACCATTGGTACGACCAAAATGCATGACTTTACATTTGTCAACATTGAATTTCATCTGCCATGTATGTGCCCATATAGCCATCCTATCCAGATCCTGTTGCAATATGACACTATCTTCCTGAGAGTTGATGATTCTGCACAATTTTGTATCATCTGCAAAAATAGCAACATTGCTCACTACTGCATCTACTAGGTCATTAATAAATAAATTTTTTTTTTTTTCATCAATAAAATTTTTTTATTGAGCAAATTGTTCAAAGGTTACATCTTCGGCAAAGACAGGTAACTGCAAAAACACATTTCAATAACAAGAGAATAATAACAATGGTAATGCAAGCTAATAAAAATTCTTCAGTGTGGAAAATGTCCATTGGAGTTTACAGAACCTTTAAGGTATCCAATAACAGTTCCTCATAGAACGAGTCTCTGGTGACATCAGATGGCCATTGCCGTCACCAAAGGAAGACTATGTAGCTCGCCGTCTTGTGAGTTGCTAAAAATAACTGCTCTAAAACCGTGTCTATCTATGGTAGTGAGGGATCACTGGGGCCCGAGAACCAGGCCGGGCTACAAGCCTGTACAGTGCCTAAGAACACAGGTCAAGCTCAGACTACATCTATCTAAACAACTACTTTCCTCTCTACTCTCTAAAGTCCCCACTTAGTTTGGGGGGGGCAGGTTAGTCACATGCTCTGTTAAATCAAAAGGTGGTTGGGTGTTGAGGTGGGGCGATGGGGGGGGGGGGGCCAGGGTCCCCAAATCCCACATTCTCTATTCTAAAAGGGACTTTTGCGGTTGGAGATTCCGTATCTCTTACCATAGTGCAGGGATAGAGTAATTATCTCTAGAGATGCCGAGCCTACCTCTGAGCCTATATTCCATATGTAGGTTGAGTTTAGTATTGCTAATGAGGTGTGTTAAGGGTAAATCCTCTGTTGATTTCCAATTTGAGAGGATCAAGTGATGGGCACTGAAAATGAGGTGGCTAATGATGCTTCTATGTTGCTCAGGTATTTCGCCCACGCCTATAAAGAGCAAGGCCAGTTTAGGAGTGAGTTTGAAACTTGCCCACACCGTCCGTGTAATTAATGAGTCCACCTTCGACCACAGGCTGGAGATCATTGGGCATTCCCAAAACATGTGTATATATGTGCCTATTTCCTTCTTACACTTCCAACAAAGGTTGGAGGAATTGGGTGAGAAGGCTGCAATTTGTCTGGGTGTCATATACCACCTAAAAAGGATCTTCCTCGAAGTTTCCCAGTGAGTGTTGCATTTAGAGAGGGACATCACGATTTTATTGGCTATGAATAGTTGCTCTGTGGTTATACGGCTTTTAAGGTCAGTGGACCATATATCAGTGTACCTTTTGAGGGGGGCTTTATGTGTTGTATTTAATGCTTGATACCAGGTGGCTGTACCACTTTTAGGAGGGCCCTTATAATTAAGCATAGTGGCTATCCTGGCTTGTAGGGATGGCGGGGATAAACCCCTTGTTTTGACCAAGTGGACGATTCTGTGGTATGTGAATAATTGCGACTGAGGCAAGTGAAATTGGTTGGTGATTGCTTGGAAGGATTTAAGGTGCGTCTTATCATTAATAAATAAATTAAAGAGCACTGGACCCAGTACAGACCCCTGTGGGACCCCACTGCTAACAGTCTCCCATTTTGAGTACGATCCATTGACCACAACTCTTTGTTTTCTGTCCATTAGCCAGTTCCCTATCCATGCACACAAACTCTTCCCCAGTCCTTGCATCCTCAACTTTTGCACCAGACTTCTGTGGGGAACAGTGTCGAAGGCCTTTGCAAAGTCCAAGTATATCACATCTACAGCATTCCCAATATCCATATTAGCATTCACTACCTCATAAAAGCTGAGCATGTTAGTCAAACAGGACCTGTCTTTAGTAAACCCATGTTGATGCTGAGAAATAAGATTATTTTCTACTATGAAGTCATGTATAGTATCTCTTAGTAACCCCTCAAATAGTTTGCATACAACTGATGTTAAGCTTACAGGTCTATAATTTCCTGGATCAGATTTTTTGCCCTTCTTAAATAATGGGAAAACGTGGGCTGTACGCCAATCCACTGGGACTCTGCTAGTTGCAAGAGAGTCACAAAAGATAAGATAAAGGGGCTTAGCTATAACTGAACTTAATTCTCTTAGGACCCGAGGATGCATACCATCCGGGCCAGGTGCCTTGTCTATTTTTAATTTATTTAGTCTTGCCTTTACTTCTTCCTGCGTTAAGTATTTAATATTACAGTTAGAAGATTGAGACTCTTCTGCCTCTGTAATTTGCAACAGTGCTGTTTCCTTTGTGAAGACAGAAGCAAAGAAAGCATTTAATAACTCTGCCTTACCTTGGTCATCCACCATTGAGTTCCCACCCTCATCCTTTACGAGTCCTATACAGTCAACCTTTCTTTTTTTAGAGTTGATGTACTTGTAAAACTTTTTTGGGTTAGATTTGATATCCCTAGCGATTTGATTTTCAGCTTCGATCTTTGCCAGCCTAATTTATTTTTTACAATTTTTATTGCACTCCTTATAATTGCTTAGTGCAGCCTCAGTCCCCTCCTGTTTTAGGACCTTATAGGCATTCTTTTTCCTCTTCATTTTATCCCTAACCTTTCTATTAATCCATAGAGGCCTTTTTTTATTCCTAGACATTTTGTTTCCATATGGGATATACATACTACAATATTGATTGAGAATACGTTTAAAAGCTTGCCATTTCCCTTCAGTGTCGTCCCCTTGTATCCCAGTTCACCAAACTTAGTGCCTGCCTAATTTGATTGAACTTTGCTTTTCTAAAATTCATAGTTTTAGTGGTCCCGCTGCCCCGTGGCCTATCAGTCACCAGATCAAACGTTATCATGTTGTGATCACTATTTCCCAAATGTTCTTGAACCTGCACATTTGATACATTATCTGGTCTATTAGAAATGATCAGATCCAGTAACGCATTCCCCCTAGTTGGTTCCATTACCATTTGAGTCAAGTAATTGTCCTGTAGTGCTGCCAGAAATCTGCTGCTTTTACCAGAATGGGTAGCCTCAATACCCCAGTCAATGTCTGGAAAGTTGAAGTCGCCCATGACGTTAAAGAAAGGTTACTGGGTCCCTATATGATGCAATCTTGAATTGTATTTACAATCGAGAAACGAAAGTTATCGATTTCGCACAGGAAATCTGGTACTAGCTAATTCTAGAAGGAAGAAACGGTTATTTACAACTTAGCTAGCAAATCAACAATTTATAAGCAAATCATAAAACAATGCGGTAGTATGACTGACTCTTCAGAGGGCAGATTAGTTATAGCAGCAATCAGATGACCTGAACAGGCACACGACTGAGCGATAAAATTTTATCAAAAAAGTTAAAAAGTTATTGGTAGTCCATGCGGCAATCGCAAGTCTTTGGCGTAAAGTCCAAAATGGCGGTTGCCATGCGGCCAACAGGCCTTTGTTAGAAATAGTTCCAAGATGGAGGTTTTGGCCCGTGTCCTTGCGGGCTGCCAGGATGTTACTAGGCGTCAGATTAAAGGTAAAAGGACCCAGAGCTTTCTGGGCTCTCTGTGGTTATAGCCCCCACTCCAGCAAGGAGAGGTTAGGGGGCGTGGATCACACACCTCTTTGGAACAGGAGATCTGCCCGCCCCTCGCATGAACACAAAAATATATCTGAGTCATGATAGGTGTGCTAATCTTCAAACCATACAGGTTATGTTAAATCTAATAACATTTTCAGGTCAATCAGAATTTAACGATAACCATGATATCAAACTTGGGGGGTTTAGAGTGAACGGTGACCCCAAAATGCATATCTCTGCTTTGGCAGCGCTTACCTTTAATTCGGAAACATCCAATTGTGTGTTTTTTTCCGAATTTCATAATAAGCGGGTTCTAAAAGCCGTTGCCTATTTGGAAAGTCATCTTTATGACAAAAGATGGATTTCATATTTGTGAGATCACAGAAAGGTCAGCTGGGAGATGGATTCTCTTTGATCCTTCAGCTAAGGTAATCCTGAGAGAACCAGCTGCTGTGATCGGTTCCTACCAGTCTGGGGGAAGGGGTGGTTTATTAGCTTCTGTCCATCTAATCTCTGATGGATGAGCTATAACCTTTCCAGGGATGCTGGGAAACCGCTTTAACACAGAGGTGAGAAAAGCTGTAATTAGAAGCTACCAAAGAGCCAGGGTTTGCTACATTTGACCAGGGAGAGGAACTGTTAACCCCTGGCTTCCCAGATCTTTTTTGTAAATTAAGCCTTTCCCTATCTGTCACTTTTTAATAGTGGTGACAGGGAATATTTTATAAGGCTCTAACTACTTTTTTAGGACGAATAAACGTTGATTCGTCACAAACCTCCACCATTATTCTTGGCATGCCATAGTTACAACTTCACTCCCCTCAGATTAATTGGGCTTCAGGTCAGCTAAAGAGCTGGTCTACCCACTGTCATCATCACTGCTTAGCAAAAGTAACCGTAGGAAACACCAAGATTCAGGTTAAAGGTGTGCCAATGCAATGCACAGAATTTGCTGATGTGTTCTGTCCTAAATCGGCAGATAAACTTCCCCCTCACCGTACCTTCGACTGTCCCATCGATTTAAGATCTGGTTGTATGCCTCCAAGGGGTCACCTCTATAATCTATCTGCACCTGAGAAAATAGCAATGCAGGAGTACATCAAAGAGAACTTGGCCAAGGGTTTCATTCGTCCCTCTCATTCACCAGCAGGGGCAGAATTCTTTTTTGTAAAAAAAAAAAAGATGGAGGCCTGCATCCCTGCATTGATTATCGAGGCCTGAACAAAATGACAGTGAAAAATCATTATAGGTTGCCCTTGATTGACGATTTGTTCACTCAGGTTACCAATGCCAAGATTTTCTCTAAACTGGATTTAAGGGGCGCATACAACCTAGTTCGAATTAGAGATGGTGACGAATGGAAGACGGCCTTCAACACACCCAACAAGCACTACGAATATCTGGTGATGCCCTTCGGGTTGTGTAACGCTCCGGCCGTCTTCCAGGAGTTGATAAATGAGGTATTCAGAGAGGTGTTGGGGAAGTTCGTCTTAGTATATCTGGACAACATACTGATCTTCTCTTCCAATCTGTTGGAACAATGGAAACATGTCAAGTTTGTGTTAATGAAATTAAGACAGAATTCACTTTATGCTAAACTTGAAAAATGCCTCTTTGAGGTCACCTCCGTTGCCTTCTTGGGGTACATTATTTCTACGTCTGGCCTCTCCATGGATCCAGGAAAAGTCTCTGCTGTATTGGAGTGGCCTCAGCCTGTGGGATTGAAGGCACTCCAAAGATTTTTGGGCTTTGCCAACTACTACAGGAGATTCATCAAGGGGTGCTCCTCAGTGGTCTCACCTCTCACCAGTCTCACCAAGAAGGGGGCTGATACTTACCACTGGTTAGCAGAGGCACATGCTGCTTTCTCTACTCTGAAAAAACTGTTTTGTTCTGCACCCATTTTAAGACATGTGGATGTCACCTTCCCCTTCATAGTGGAGGTCGATGCCTCGGAGGTTGGGGTAAGGGCTGTATTGTCTCAGCGCTCTGGTTTGCAGGGCAAACTTCACCCATGTGCTTACTTTTCCCGTAGATTTTCACCCGCGGAGAAAAACTACGATATTGGCAATCGGGAGCTCTTGGCCATTAAATTAGCCTTTGAAGAGTGGCGACATTGGCTAGAGGGGGCAGAGCATACTATCACAGTTTATACAGATCATAAAAACCTGGAGTACATTGAGGGCGCCAAGAGACTTAGTCCTTGTCAGACCCGGTGGTCTTTGTTCTTTTACAGATTCAGATTCATTATAACGTATACCCCAGGTAGTAAAAGCATCAAAGCTAACGCCTTGTCCAGGTGTTTCGAACCCGAGACAGTACAGCCCTCGGCCCCTGAGACCATTTTACCTCAGAGGGTATTCCTGGCGGCTACTGAAACCTCGAAAGATTGGACAGTCATTCTGAGTCCTTACCAACAGGATGTTCTAGATGGGAAGCCCGAGGGGGTGATGTTTGTACCACTGCCTTTTCGGCTGCAACTCTTACATCTGTTTCATTCCCATAAGAATGCAGGTCATCCGGGAGCCACCAGAACTCAGGATTTGCTGGCCAGATGTGCATGGTGGCCTACATTAGCAACAGATTGTAAGGAGTTTGTGAGGGAATGTGCAGTATGTGCTAGAAGTAAGCCCTCTCACCAGGCACCTGTGGATACTTTACAATCCCTGCCAGTGCCAAGTGAGCCATGGACTCATCTGTCCATGAATTTTGTAGGAGAACTCCCCAGGTCTGAGGGCAAGACGGTCATTTGGGTGGTAGTGGATAGATTCAGTAAGATGGCCCATTTTGTTCCATTAAAAGGACTCCCCTCAGCCCAGGAGTTGGCTGATCTCTTCATCCAGCACGTTTTCTGGCTGCATGGCATTCCGGAAAATGTAGTGTCAGATCGGGGAGTCCAATTTGTATCAAAGTTTTGGAAAGCTTTTTGCCATCAGCTGGATATGGACCTTGCATTTTCATCAGGCTACCACCCACAGACCAATGTCCAGACCGAGAGAGTTAACCAATCCCTGGAGCAATTTCTCAGATGTTATGTCGCAGATGCTCAGTCCGATTGGGTAAAATTTTTACCATTTGCGGAATTTGCTCACAACAATCTGAAGAGTTCCTCTTCAGGATTTTCCCCATTTCAAGTAGTTTTGGGAAGATCACCCAAGTTTGCCCCGTTACCTGTGGCATCTACACCATTCCCAGCCCTGGAGGATTGGCAGAGAGCTTTGTGGGAGATTTGGGGAATGGTTAAGAGGAACTTGGGGAAAGCTTTCCAGACCCAGAAGAAACAGGCAGATAAAGGGCGGTCTGTAGAATGGAAGTTTTCTCCGGGAGACATGGTATGGGTATCCACTCGGCATTTGGCCTTGAAGCAACTGTCACCCAAACTGGGACCTAGATTCATAGGACCATTCCCATTCACCAGAAAGATCAATAATGTCACTTATGCGATTGATCTCCCAGCCAGCATGAGAGGTGTGAGATCATTCCATGTGTCTCTGTTGAAGCCGGCAGTGCACGTGGATTCCTCCCCCCCCCTGTGATGGTTGATGACCAACCTGAATATGAGATTGAAAAGATTCTGGACTCTCGCTTAGTGCAAAATTCTGTGCAATATCTGGTCCACTGGAAAGGATATGGTGTGGAGGAAATAACTTGGGTGCCTGATTGTCGCATGCATGCGGAAGAATTAAAGAAAGAATTCCATGACTCACATCCTGGGAAGCAGGGTGGGAAGTGTCCGGAGTCCACTCCTCAAGGGGGGGGGGGGGGTACTGTAATGAATAGCGGAGATGCCGCCACGCGGTCTGGCGGCAGGGCGGCTGTCTCCGCATTCAGACCGGCGGTTTCCGCACAGCAACATGTGTCTGGTTTGCTTGGGCCTTCTAGTGCACACAGATGGAGAGCTACACGCACGCGCGCCAGAAGACAGGACCTTTATGCCAGCAGGAGAGGTATCAGCTGATCAGGACGATCAGCTGATCCCAGCGGAACTTCTGGTTGGCTGAGTGGCTGGGGGCGGCGCTGCGGAGCGCAGTAGTATATATAGATCTTGCTTGTCAGTTGCTGGTTGTCTGCCGTTGCGAATACTTACGTGTGAGCACTCAGACCTCAATCAGATCCTACAGTGTGTTAGAACCAGTTGGAACTGGGAATTCACACTTAGCCAGATTCCGCTCTTGAAGTTTACTGTGTTATATCTTAGACCAGTTCCAGGGTGTTGAGACCAAGGACCTCACACCCAAGTATAGGATTACTGTGTCATTACTGTGTTATATCTTAGACCAGTTCCAGGGTGTTGAGACCAAGGACCTCACACCCAAGTATAGGATTACTGTGTCATTACTGTGTTATATCTTAGACCAGTTCCAGGGTGTTGAGACCAAGGACCTCACACCCAAGTATAGTATTACTGTGTCATTACTGTGTTATATCTTAGACCAGTTCCAGGGTGTTGAGACCAAGGACCTCACACCCAAGTATAGGATTACTGTGTCATTACTGTGTTATATCTTAGACCAGTTCCAGGGTGTTAAGACCAAGGACCTCACACCCAAGTATAGGATTACTGTGTCATTACTGTGTTATATCTTAGACCAGTTCCAGGGTGTTGAGACCAAGGACCTCACACCCAAGTATAGGATTACTGTGTCATTGCTGTGTTATACTTTAGACCAGTTCCCGGATTTGAGACCAAGGACCTCACACCCTAGCCTAGGATACTGTGTTATGCTTTAGACTAGTTCCCGGGTGTCGAGACCAAGGACCTCACACCTCAGACTAGGATTGTGCTTTGATATTTGTTATGACCTCTGGCTCTGTTGACCTCTCTCTTGCTTTCTGATTTGGTACCTCTGCCCATCTGTCTACTAGTTGCCAACCTTGCCTGTACCTGGTTACCGAATCAGTCTTCTGTCTCTGTACCTTATCTGCTAGTGTGTTGCCGACCTGGCTTGTCTGACCCTTCTGGCTGTCACTCATCCCTTGAATGATCAGTCTGACTGTACTACTCGTGACACTATTCCTCCAGGTGTCAATTAGCTGCTAGGGCTTCCTGCTCCTCAGGAAGTCCTCCCTGCAGTTCAGCCAGGAGTCTCTACTCCATAGGAGTCCACTGGTTGCAGTACAGTCTGATTCCCAATCCATCAGGGAATCCTTGGTTGCAGTACAGTCTGATTCCCAAGCCACCAGGGAATCCTTGGCTGCAGTACAGTCTGTCTCTCTTAAGCTCAGGAAGACAGCTGAAGTACAGCCAGTGGCCATCTGCACCTCAGGGGTCCACTGGCTGCAGTAGAGTCTGTATCTCCCGCTCCTCGGGAGATAACCTTTCTTACTGTTGCACCAAACACTTTATCACTTTAGGTGTCCTGTGTTAGCTATACTGGTATTATTGGTGATTCTGCAGATCACACATAATCGTGTATAGCCTCTTCATTATTGGTGATACTGCAGATCACCAATAATCAGAAATCCTCTGTGTGCTGACACCAATCGTTACACCCAGCATCTGAAATTTCCAGTTTCACAATTAAAGAGCTTGGCTTTAGAGTCAAAAATTCTGTGTTCTGACCCTCCTGTTTGAGCAGGCGCGTTGTTAGGGCAAAAGATCCAAAGCACGTGCCCCGAACCTCTGGACGCGTGCTGGGGGCACTTGGGTCCCAGAAAGGAAGTGGCAGCGCTTTTTGCTATTACGTCGCCGCTCTATGCTCTCCCTCTTTGTTGTGCAGTGGCCAGGGAATGCAGTGCCAAGCTGCTCCACCCCTTCTCCCTGTCACCTTCCTCAACATTCGCCCTGCTGAAGCTTCCCCCTCCCAGCTGGTTTTGAATTGAGCGCGGTTTCGCTGGGGCTGATGAGGAGCAGAAGACAAGATCAGAGGGCTGCGGGCACCTGGCACTTCACCGTTCAGAAGACTGAAGAGCGATGGAGCAAGACTGATGAGGGGGAGAACACTGAACATTCTCACAGCTAGGAACTCGGATGATGTAGCCGCAGCCGGTCAGCAGAGTTTTGAAGACTGCATGTCGGGGGAGGAGGTCTGGATTTCTGTCTATCTTGTTTTTTTTTGTTTTTTTGTGTCTGTCTCTCCCTCTCCCTCCCCCCCCCCCCCTTCTGCACGCCTCTGTGTGTGCATTATTTGTTGTATGCCCCTCATCCTGTGTGTGTGCGTCTCTCTGTGCCCTGTGTGTACGTGTCTCTCTGTGCCCTGTCCTGTGTCTCTCTGTGTCCTGTCCTGTGTATGTGCATCTCTCTGTGCCCTGTCCTGTGTGTGTGTGCGTCTCTCTGTGCCCTGTCCTGTGTGTGCGTCTCTCTGTGCCCTGTCGTGTGTGTGTGTGTGTGTGTGTGTGTGTGTGTGTGTGTGTGTGTGTGCGCCTCCTCTCTGTGCCCCATCCTCTGTCTGTATCTCTCTGTGCGTCTGACATGTTCTGCAGCACATTACAGACTACATAGTCATCCCTCTGACTGTCCTCAGAGTAGCTCACAATCTAATCCTATCATAGTCATGGTCTAATGTCCTACCATATTTATTATTATTATTTTTATTATTATTCTTCTCTATTCATCTATTGTTTCAATCAAAAGCAAATAGTTCCACATCTGAATTCAAACCATGTGGGGCCAAACAATCTAATGTATTTATCCAGTATGTTTCAACTCTGGACATTTTCTTGATAAAATCTCCTCCTCTCCAATCTTTTGCCACTACTTGAATAGCATAAAAACTAAATGTCAGCAGACTGCTGCCATGGTATTCCATAAAGTGTTTACTCAATGGATGTTTAGTGCTCTTCTTTTTAATATTGTTTATATGTTCTCCAATCCTTTCTAGGAGCTTACGCTTGGTCCTCCCCACATACTGTTTGTGACAGCCACATTCTATAACATAAATAACACCGGTTGTTGTACAGTCCATTTTGTCTGTTATGTCACATTCTTCCCCTGTGTAGCTGATGACCTAAAACTCTCCACTGGTGCTGCGTATTTAGTGCTCCTGCATGACTTACAGAAACCGCACCTTCTGAAAGACCCCTTTTCTTTTGGTCTAGTCCCTTGTTGTAATACAGTAGGTGCAATCATGGTCTTAATATTGGGGGCCTTCTTGAAAACAAACCTAGGTTTGTCAATCAGAATCCCATTCAGAGTCTTGTCCTGCTGTAGGATATGCCAGTATTTTTCTACTGAATTTCTAATATACTTGGACTGTTGGTTATACTGTAGCTTAATACATAAAGGTGGAGTTTCAAGACGTTTATCTTTCACTAACAAGAGATCCTCTCTTGCATAGTTTTTGCTGCTATTGCTCTGGGACCTGCTGCCATATGAGACCTTCCCCGCTGCTGAAATGCTTTTTAAAAGTTTTTAAAACGCTTGCAAAATGCTATTAAGATATTGTGTTGCTGCTAACTCGATTTTTATTGGAAGCTTCATTAGGAGGATTCAATAGTGCACTATTGACAGACAGGTTGATTGCCATTAGAGGAGAGGAATAGGAAAGATTGTTGGACACTGAGTGGCAATTGAACTTGTATGTGTGTGTGCATGAAGTGTCATTTTAATGGATTGTATTATTGTGTTCTTTTAATATGAGACGGCTTTATTAAATTGTCAAGGTATTTACCATTGAAGGCGCAGGTATTTATTTTTGCAGTTTTTTCCTAGGTGAGGTTGGGAGTTAACCTCTTTTATACCGCTGCAGCCTATCAGACCATTAGACCAGGTCAGCGCCACAACATACGCATTGTTTACATTCTGATAGTAAAGTAGCTGCAGCATGTTCTGATCTCTGCTACCTCCAGTATGTACTATATACAGGGCCGTATCTATTAAGAGGCACCCGTGGGCCGGTGCCATGGGCGGGTCCTCGGGGGGGGCGGCCACCTGTAGTTCAATAATTTTTTTTTTATTTTTTTTTATTTTTTTTTTATTCATAATTTTTTTTTTTAATTTTTTTTTATTTATTTGCCGGGGGGGGGGGGGGGGGAGGGGGGGGGAGGGGGGGGCGGTGCGGAGAGCGCACCTACAGACGGAGAGGGGGGCTCTCACCCCCGCCCTCCAGCACAGTGGCAGCGGCCGGACAGGAGTCAGGAAGTCAGGACATGATCCTGAACTCTGCATGCCGCCTCCTGGTCTAGTGACGTCACTAGACCAGGCGGCGGCATACAGAGTTCACGATCATGTCTGCCACTCTGCTGGAGGGCGGGAGCAAGTCGGGAGAAGCGCGAAGGACACGCTGGCAACTGCAGCCCAGCTACCCAGCCAGGAGCCAGCTCGCCCAGCCAGCCAGGTACCCAGCCAGCCCGCTGCCCAGCCAGGTACCCAGCCAGCCCACATGCCCAGCCAGGTACCCAGCCAGCCCGCTGCCCAGCCAGGTACCCAGCCAGCCCGCTACCCAGCCAGGTACCCAGCCAGCCCGTTGCCCAGCCAGGTACCCAGCCAGCCCGCTGCCCAGCCAGGTACCCAGCCAGCCCGCTGCCCAGCCAGGTACCCAGCCAGCCCGCATGCCCAGCCAGGTACCCAGCCAGCCCGCTGCCCAGCCAGGTACCCAGCCCGCATGCCCAGCCAGCATACCCAGCCAGGTACCCAGCCAGCCCGCTGCCCAGCCAGGTACCCAGCCAGCCCGCTGCCCAGCCAGGTACCCAGCCAGCCCGCTGCCCAGCCAGGTACCCAGCCAGCCCGCATGCCCAGCCAGGTACCCAGCCAGCCCGCATGCCCAGCCAGGTACCCAGCCAGCCCGCTGCCCAGCCAGGTACCCAGCCAGCCCGCTGCCCAGCCAGGTACCCAGCCAGCCCGCATGCCCAGCCAGGTACCCAGCCAGCCCGCTGCCCAGCCAGGTACCCAGCCCGCATGCCCAGCCAGGTACCCAGCCAGCCCGCTGCCCAGCCAGGTACCCAGCCAGCCCGCTGCCCAGCCAGGTACCCAGCCAGCCTGCTGCCCAGCCAGGTACCCAGCCAGCCTGCTGCCCAGCCAGGTACCCAGCCAGCCCGCTGCCCAGCCAGGTACCCAGCCAGCCCGGTACCCAGCCAGGTACCCAGCCAGCCTGCATGCCCAGCCAGGTACCCAGCCAGCCTGCATGCCCAGCCAGGTACCCAGCCAGCCCGCTGCCCAGCCAGGTACCCAGCCAGCCCGCTGCCCAGCCAGGTACTCAGCCAACCCGCATACCCAGCCAGGTACCCAGCCAGCCCGCTGCCCAGCCAGGTACCCAGCCAGCCCGCATGCCCAGCCAGGTACCCAGCCAGCCCGCTGCCAGCCAGGTACCCAGCCAGCCCGCATGCCCAGCCAGGTACCCAGCCAGCCCGCTGCCCAGCCAGGTACCCAGCCAGCCTGCATGCCCAGCCAGGTACCCAGCCAGCCCGCTGCCCAGCCAGGTACCCAGCCAGCCCGCATGCCCAGCCAGGTACCCAGCCAGCCCGCATGCCCAGCCAGGTACCCAGCCAGCCCGCTGCCCAGCCAGGTACCCAGCCAGCCCGCTGCCCAGCCAGGTACCCAGCCAGCCCGCATGCCCAGCCAGGTACCCAGCCAGCCCGCTGCCCAGCCAGGTACCCAGCCCGCATGCCCAGCCAGGTACCCAGCCAGCCCGCTGCCCAGCCAGGTACCCAGCCAGCCCGCTGCCCAGCCAGGTACCCAGCCAGCCTGCTGCCCAGCCAGGTACCCAGCCAGCCTGCTGCCCAGCCAGGTACCCAGCCAGCCCGCTGCCCAGCCAGGTACCCAGCCAGCCCGGTACCCAGCCAGGTACCCAGCCAGCCTGCATGCCCAGCCAGGTACCCAGCCAGCCTGCATGCCCAGCCAGGTACCCAGCCAGCCCGCTGCCCAGCCAGGTACCCAGCCAGCCCGCTGCCCAGCCAGGTACTCAGCCAGCCCGCTGCCCAGCCAGGTACCCAGCCAGCCTGCTGCCCAGCCAGGTACCCAGCCAGCCCGCTGCCCAGCCAGGTACCCAGCCAGCCCGCTGCCCAGCCAGGTACCCAGCCAGCCCGCTGCCCAGCCAGGTACCCAGCCAGCCCGCTGCCCAGCCAGGTACCCAGCCAGCCCGCTGCCCAGCCAGGTACCCAGCCAGCCTGGTACCCAGCCAGGTACCCAGCCAGCCTGCATGCCCAGCCAGGTACCCAGCCAGCCCGCTGCCCAGCCAGGTACTCAGCCAGCCCGCTGCCCAGCCAGGTACCCAGCCAGCCCGCTGCCCAGCCAGGTACCCAGCCAGCCCGCTGCCCAGCCAGGTACCCAGCCAGCCCGCTGCCCAGCCAGGTACCCAGCCAGCCTGCTGCCCAGCCAGGTACCCAGCCAGCCTGGTACCCAGCCAGGTACCCAGCCAGCCTGCTGCCCAGCCAGGTACCCAGCCAGCCTGCATGCCCAGCCAGGTACCCAGCCAGCCCGCTGCCCAGCCAGGTACCCAGCCAGCCCGCTGCCCAGCCAGGTACCCAGCCAGCCCGCTGCCCAGCCAGGTACCCAGCCAGCCCGCTGCCCAGCCAGGTACCCAGCCAGCCCGCTGCCCAGCCAGGTACCCAGCCAGCCGGCTACCCAGCCAGGTACCCAGCCAGCCTGCAAGCCCAGCCAGGTACCCAGCCAGCCCGCTGCCCAGCCAGGTACCCAGCCAACCCGCATGCCCAGCCAGGTACCCAGCCAGCCCGCTGCCCAGCCAGGTACCCAGCCAGCCCGCATGCCCAGCCAGGTACCCAGCCAGCCTGCTACCCAGCCAGGTACCCAGCCAGCCTGCATGCCCAGCCAGGTACCCAGCCAGCCCGCTGCCCAGCCAGGTACCCAGCCAACCCGCATGCCCAGCCAGGTACCCAGCCAGCCCGCTGCCCAGCCAGGTACCCAGCCAGCCCGCATGCCCAGCCAGGTACCCAGCCAGCCCGCTGCCCAGCCAGGTACCCAGCCAGCCCGCATGCCCAGCCAGGTACCCAGCCAGCCCGCTGCCCAGCCAGGTACCCAGCCAGCCTGCATGCCCAGCCAGGTACCCAGCCAGCCCGCTGCCCAGCCAGGTACCCAGCCAGCCCGTATGCCCAGCCAGGTACCCAGCCAGCCCGCTGCCCAGCCAGGTACCCAGCCAGCCCGTATGCCCAGCCAGCCCGCATGCCCAGCCAGGTACCCAGCCAGCCTGCATGCCCAGCCAGGTACCCAGCCAGGTACCCAGCCAGCCTGCATGCCCAGCCAGGTACCCAGCCAGCCCACTGCCTGCTTTCCCAGCCAGCCCACTGCCCGCTCGCCCAGCCAGGTACCAAGCCAGTCCACTGCCCGCTCGCCCAGCCAGGTACCCAGCCAACCCACTGCCCGCTCGCCCAGCCACCCAGCCTGCCCGCTCGCCCAGCCTGGTACCCAGCCCACTGCCCGCTCGCTTAGCCAGGCAGTGGCTGGAAGTGTAATGGTTAAGGACTCTGCCTCTGACACAGGAGACCTGGGTTCAAATCTCGGCTCTGCATGTTCAGTAAGCCAGCACCTATTCAGTAAGGAGTTTCTTGGGCAAGTCTCCTTAACATTGCTACTGCCTACTGAGTGCGCTCTAGTGGCTGCCTCGCAAGTGCTTTGAGTCCGACAGGAGAAAGGCGCTATACAAATACTTGAATTAATTACTCAGCCTGCCCACTGCTTGCTCACCCAGCTACCCAGCCAGCCCACTACCCGCTCACCCAGCCAGGTACTCAGCCAGCCCACTGGTGTTATGCTGCCCACTGTGTGATTTACTGCTGAAATGCTGCCCACGTTGTGATTATTTTCTGGTGAAATGTTGCCCACATTGCAATTATTCTCTGCTGAAATGTTGCCCACATTGCGATTATTCTTTGCTGAAATGTTGCCCACATTGGGATTATTTTCTGGTGAAATGTTGCCCACATTGCAATTATTCTCTGCTGAAATGTTGCCCACATTGCGATTATTCTTTGCTGAAATGTTGCACTCATTGCGATTATTTTCTGGTGAAATGTTGCCCACATTGCGATTATTTTCTGGTGAAATGTTGCCCACATTGCGATTATTCTTTGCTGAAATGTTGCACTCATTGCGATTATTTTCTGGTGAAATGTTGCCCACATTGTGATTATTTTCTGGTGAAATGTTGTCCACATTGCAATTATTCTCTGCTGAAATGTTGCACTCATTGCGATTATTTTCTGGTGAAATGCTGCCCACATTGCGATTATTCTTTGCTGAAATGTTACACTTGTGATTATTCTCTGCTGAAATGCTGCACACATTGCGATTATTTTATGGTGAAACACTGCCACATTATGGTTATTTGGCACCTATGGGGGGGGGGGCCCATCCAAATTCTTGCAAGAGGGCCCAGTGATTTCTAGTTACGCCCCTGACTACTACCTAAACTGGGGATACCTATAGACCTGGATATCTATACTGGGGACACCTATAGTATGTCTACATTTGGACACCTATAGACCTGGCTACTGTACTTATACTAATTATTTATATAGCGCCAACATATTACGCAGCGCTGTACAGAGTATGTATTGTTTTGTCACATAACTGTCCCACAGAGGTGCTCACAATCTAATCCCTACCATAGTCATATGTCTATGTATGTATCGTAGTCTAGGGCCAATTTTTAGGGGAAGCCAATTAACATTATACTTATCTGTATCGTATGTTGTTGGGATGTGGGAGGAAACCAGAGTGTCTTAAGGAAATACACACAGACAAAGGGAGAACATACAAACTCCTTGCAGATGTTGACCTGGCTAGGATTCGAACCAGGAACCCAGCGCTGCAAGGCGAGAGTGCTAACCACTACGCCATCATGCTGCCATACCACTGTACTATATTGTACTTACATCTTCAGCAGTACTTCACGGAGTACGTAGTCATGTCACTGACTATCCTCTGAGGAACTTACAATCTAATTCTCCCATAGTCTAATGTCCTACCATATTATTATGTATTTATATAGCACTGGCATATTCTGCAGCACTTTGCAGAGAACAGTCATGTTACTGACTTTTCTCAGGGGAGCTCACACTCTAATACCTACCACTATTTTGTGCGAGAGAACACTGGCTAATGTGTGGGTTTTTTTGGGGGGGGGGGGACATTTCCTACTTGCTTTTTTAAGGTCACTCTACTCATACCCAGGGAGAAACCATGGCCCCACTGACTTTGGGCTGCACTGTTACGAGGATATTTTAATTAGCCACACCCACAGCGTTATGGACACGCCCACTGCATTCTGTGGCCACGCCCACTTTTCGCCGCGCCGCCAAGGTTCTCCTAGGGGGCGCCGTAGGTTTGGTGTGCCTAGGGGAGCCCAAACCCTAAATACAGCCCTGACTATATAAGTTGTTGTTCTGTGCCTTTACTGATTGTAAATCAGCTGTATTGTATGTACAGTATTAGCTGTAAAGCCTGGTACACACATACATTTTGTTTCTTTTTTTAAATCTTTTTATTGTGGCAAGATAGAAAAACAGCCTGTTACAAGATCACATCTTTACAAATACAGCCACTTTTTATAAAAATAACATAGCACTCAATCAGTCTATGCATCAGTCCTTTGCAATAAAGCGTAGCATAGCTGACGCTAACATTGAAACAATGATCAAGGTCATGAAACTTGCTGTGCTACGAGAATAAACACACATATATTTTGATTAGCCAATTTTACTCTTCTAGGTATTATGAGAGCTCAGCTCTGTTCATAGTATTTAAAGTCTGTTGACCCTCATACTTCATGGGGTTGGTAAAATTTGTCAGTGATTGGCCAATCAAAATTGAACGTGTGTTTGCATTTTTACTCTATGCCTATACTAATAGTAAATCTAGTAAAAGGATTGGGTGGCTCCACCCAACATTTTGCTGGGCAGGCCCTTTATCTTTAGGTTACAACACTGCTAAGTTCATGTATATTTGGCCACACCCATGGTCACACCAACTCCCTGATTGACCACGCCCATTTTTGCCGCTGGTTCTCCCTACCTGGTGCCCCGGATCTCCGAGGATCCTAGCAACGCCCCTGTGTTTCAGCACTTTTATCTGGTTCAGTGAACTACTCAGAGCCTTTGTTATGTGAATTTGATGTCTCAGAATCATTACCTTGTCCAGGAAATGCTTCAGTAGTATCGCCCTGTACCATGGATTACTCAGTAATCCAGTCGAGTGAAGCTCAAGTCACAGTCACAGTCATTGCCTTGTCTAGCAAGTGCTTCCGTAGTTTTACCCTGTACACAGTCTGGCATGGCTAATGTTGTTGAATCCCTTTCTGATGCAGTAACAACCAGGAAATTCCAGCCATATCCTCTAAATCGATGTCCCCCAACCCTGTCCTCAAGGCCCACCAACAGTGCATGTTTTGTGGAAATCCACAGAGGTAGTTAATCAACTCTGCTAAGACACTAATTACCCCACCTGTGCATGTTTGTGGTTTTCTGCAAAACCTGTACTGTTGGTGGGCCTTGGGGATAGGGTTGGGGAACTCTGCTCTAAATGTTTCAGAAGACTTGCCCTGTCTCATGGATAATTCTAAACCTCTGGTAAATGTAGCAGAGGTCCCAGGATTTCAGTGTTGTTCAGAGAATGTTCCTGAAGTCCTGCCTTGTAGTTTGGAGAATTTTGATTCTCTGTCCAGTATGGGAAAAGTTCCAGGGTTCCTTTCCTGTCCAGCGAGTTCCCCAGTTTTGCCCAGTCTGCTAGGGGTTGTTGTAACACCGACATGCCTGTCAGCTCTTTCGGAGCTCCACTCAAGCGTAGTTAATGATGAATCTCTGTCTAGTTCAGAGGAAGTCATGGAAGAACAATCTAGTTCAGTGCACATACCAGAAAATGTGTCCTGTCCTGTTAATACCCCTGAACATGGCTTGCCATTAGCCTTGGTTGAATCTGTGACTTTCAAGTCTGATTCAGAATTCTTTATTGAAAGTCCAGTGACTGAAGTCTGATCACAATGGTTCTCTGTCCTGTTCTGGTTTCGGTCTTGTCATGGCTGACTCTGAGGTCCGCAGTTCCCCGACATGCGTCTATCTAAAAAGGGCACCTGGAAAAAAGGGCGCGGGGTATAGCCGAAATTTTAAGTTTTAATGCAAAACCATATATATCTTTTAAGGGGTTGTAAACGAAAATTTAGTGCTAAATAGGTTAAATAAACGGAAATGAAATCGCAAAATACTGTCTATAACAACAAACGAATTCTGAAAAAAAACGTCAAATAGCGTCTATAACAAAAACGATATTTACACTTGTATTAAGCATAGCAATGCAATGGTAGGTTTTACAGATATTTTACTGTAATTATACCTAACTGTAGGCTCACACAGATCTCTCCCTATCCCTAACCCCTAGACCCCTCTTTGTTTAAATATATATAATTTAATAAATTGTATATATTACATATATTGTGCTGTAACTATACCTAACCTTACTCTCACACAGTGCCCTCCCTGTACCTATCCCTAACCCCTAGACCCCCCTGGTGGTGCCTAACCCTAAGAACCCCCTGGTGGTGCCTAACCC
Source organism: Hyperolius riggenbachi (assembly GCF_040937935.1). Classification (NCBI taxonomy): domain Eukaryota; kingdom Metazoa; phylum Chordata; class Amphibia; order Anura; family Hyperoliidae; genus Hyperolius; species Hyperolius riggenbachi. Next base: position 191,349,937 of record NC_090653.1, on the reverse strand, counting down.
TAAGACCCCCCTGGTGGTGCCTAACCCTACGAACCCCCTGGTGGTGCCTAACTCTAAGACCCCCGTGGTGGTGCCTAACCCTAAGAACCCCCTGGTGGTGCCTAACCCTAAGACCCCCCTGGTGGTGCCTAACCCTAAGACCCCCCTGGTGGTGCCTAACCCTAAGACCCCCTGGTGGTGCCTAACCCTAAGACCCCCCTGGTGGTGCCTAACCCTAAGAACCCCCTGGTGGTGCCTAACCCTAAGACCCCCCTGGTGGTGCCTAACCCTAAGACCCCCCTGGTGGTGCCTAACCCTAAGACCCCCCTGGTGGTGCCTAACCCTAAGACCCCCCTGGTGGTGCCTAACCCTAAGACCCCCTGGTGGTGCCTAACCCTAAGCCTCCCCTGGTGGTGCCTAACCCTAAGACCCCCCTGATTGCGTATATTATACTGTAACTATACCTAACCCTCCCTGTACCTATCCCTAACCCCTAGACCCCCCTGGTGATGCCTAAACCTAACCATCCCCACCGCACAAACACCCTAAACACATATAAACAATAATATATTTAATCCTTAAAATACTTCTCTACAAATAACATGAATAAAATAAAATTTATATATTTGTAATAGAATAAATAGCCTTAAAATAGCCTTAAAATCACGTATACATTAATATTATAAATAGAGAATAGTATATATAAATATATACAATACAATAGATAGCCTTACAAGCATTAGAAATCTTAGAATGTTAGAAAATAACAGTAACATTAAACGCGATATTTTAGTAACTATAATCAACGCATTATAAGTGTAAAAACAAACTTAAAATAACAGTAATATTAAAAGCGATATTTTAGTAACTATAATCAACGCATTATAAGTGTAAAAAAAAAGTTAATACCAAAAGCGATGTATTTCTAATACAATAAGGTTGAAAACGGTATTTACGCATTATACATATGAAAACTAATTTTTAAATGATCAAAGAAGTGTAAACGAAAATTTAGTTGTTATACTTTTGTAAGCGAAATTTTTAAACTAAATAATAAGTAAAAACTGATATAAGCGAAATTTAAAAACGAAAAAATTTGTATAACACAAACTCAAAACGAACTTGTAACGATATTTGTTATAAACCTTATTCTGTAAACGAAAACTTTTGTTAACACGATCCCTGTAACCGCTATTTCTTGGGCGCCCTTTTTTCCTGTCGGGCGCCGAATAGCCAATATTTTGCATTGCAGTCTATGGCGGCGCCCTTTTTGTCCACTACCCCTGTGCGCCCTTTTTTACTAGTGCCAGTAAGCCCAAATGTGTCTTGTGTGTCTGCGTGCTCAGATGTTTCTTTGGTGGTGACATGTCCTGATATTGGCTTCAATTCATCAAGCATTACCGCATTCGGTAATGCTGAAAACAGCTGACTTTACGGAGCACTTAGTAAAATGTTAATTCATCAAAGCAGTTACCGCATGAGAAGCAGACATTCCTGTGCAGAGAGATAAATTACTGACTTGTTAAGTGATTACCTCAACACATGTCAGTAAAATGTCAGCAAATGTTAATTCATCAAGCTCACAGCATTCGATAACATGTGTGGTGTTTATCTCCAGCTCTCCCCTGTCGATAAGGAGCTTGGAATGCTTTCTCGGTGTGTGACGGGACCACAGAAACCTCCCCTGTTCCCTGCAAGTGCTGCTGATAGGTTGGCCAGGCTTCTAGGATGGAACAGACCCCCCCAGGCAGCCAGCCCAGGGGAGAGAAAAGAATTAAAGTTATTTTCCAGGCACCCTTCTTTTCTAGGCACCCTTCGGTAGTGTAACCCCTTAAGTGCCTGTTTAAATATGCAGGGATGCAAGTGGGAGCTCGTAGCAAAATGACCTAAGCAGGGAATGTGTAATGTTTCTCAGCAGTTCATCTAAGCTGTGGCAAGTAAATAGAAACTTAAGACTAATGAGACAGATTCAGCAAGAGCAGAGGCAGCACAACAAATATAAAAGGCACATGTATAGGGATGTCGGTGCTGCCTCTTTCCTATTGTAATGCCCTCACTGCACGGACCTCTTCGGTAACTTACCGAACATCTACCACATGTGTGAAAATATTGATGAATTAGCACAGTGAAGTGTAAAATACCGAATGCGGTATTTTAAGGACTGGGATTTTGTTATCGAACACCCTTTGATGAATTGAAGCCCTTGCCAGTCTGCCTGCATGCCCAGATATAATTCTGGTCCCTGAAAGCCCTGATCTCGATGTTTGTCTTTGTAAGCCTGGCTTTGGAATTGCCCTAAGTTTCATAGGGGTTCTCGATAGTTCTCCATGCGAGCTTAACCACCCTGGCGTTCTGATTAAATCGCCAGGGTGGCTGCGGGAGGGTTTTTTTTAGATAAAAAAAAAACTATTTCATGCAGCCAACTGAAAGTTGGCTGCATGAAAGCCCACTAGAGGGCGCTCCGGAGGCGATCTTCCGATCGCCTCCGGCGGCAAGAGATAACACGGAAGGCCGCAATGAGCGGCCCTCCGTGTTTCGCTTCCCTCGTCGCCATGGCGACGAGCGGAGTGACGTCATTGACGTCAGCCGACGTCTTGACGTCAGCCGCCTCCGATCCAGCCCTTAGCGCTGGCCGGAACTGTTTGTTCCGGCTACGCTGGGCTCGGGCGGCTGGGGGGACCCTCTTTCGCCGCTGCACGCGGCAGGTCGCCGCGCTGCAGCGGCGATCAGGCAGCACACGCGGCTGGCAAAGTGCCGGCTGCGTGTGCTGCTTTTTATTTGGTGCAAATCGGCCCAGCAGGGCCTGAGCTGCAGCCTCTGGCGGTGTTGGACGAGCTGAGCTCGTCCAGACCGCTCAGCAGGTTAAAGGACATTCTAACCTCTTGGGGTCTCTGTGAAGCTTTAAAGTGTTCTGGGAGACCTCTGATGAAACTTGCAACCAAGCAGTTTTGATTTCTCTGCCTGCATTTGGTTGCTTGGTTTTGATTGCATTCACAATGAGTTTATTTTGCTATCTGCAATCAATCTGCAGTTCAGAGTAGCTCAGGATGTTGTCATGAATCAATCTATGGCTTGCTGCAGTTGAACTGCAGTCAGACAGCTGTGGATTTCTTACATGCATGTGGTTGCATGATCTGGCATGCATTTGTAATGAGAGTCCTTTCCATTCACAGGCAGCTTGCAGCCTTCAATCAGTCCAACACAGGATTGCATGATTACCATTCAGCTGTGTGGGAATCTGCATGTCTACTTTCATTGGCTGATGTCCATAGAAAAGCCTGCCTCTCCTCTCAGACCTCGCCCGACATAGCGTTCAGCTTAGCCATAGTTGATTGCTGGGTTCCTGTTGTGAAAGTTGTATTGTATTGCACTTTATTGCCTTGCATGCCTGGACGATAGTTTAGAGACTGCCGTCACCACGTTGGTGACTGGTAGTATTCCTGCTTGCTCTGTTCCTGTGGACGTGACTGTAGCAGCGGTTATTAGTTACACTCCTACCTGTTTGTCTTGTCCATGCCAGTGTGGATGTTTGCTATTGCTGGGCAAACAATCCTTCTGTCTGTCCCTGTAAGTCTTGTTCCTGTGTGCGTAACTATAAGCTGTGGTTGCTATTAGTTATGCTCCTACTTGTTTTGTCTTGTCATTGTGGATGTTTGCTATCGCTAGGAGCAGCAATTAGATTGGCAAGCATTCATTCTGTCTCTCTGCTATCTGTCTTTGTTACTCAGTGTGTTGGACATCAGAGACTCAGAGCTGCAGTTGCCCTGAGCAACCAATGTGTCTTGTTTGCTAACAAGCATTCTGACTGTCAGTCTACCTTGTGTGTTGGACATCAGAGGCTCACGGATGTCTTGTTTGCTGGCAAGCATTCTGGTTTCCTATCTGTTGTCTGTTTTGTGTGCTGGACATCAGAAGCTCAGGGCTGCGGTCACCCTGAGCAACCATTGTGTCTTGTTTATTTGTGGCGGTTATCGGAAGCTCAGAGCTGTGGTCGCTCTGAGCAACTTTGCTCCTTTGTTCATAGCTCCTGGTGTGATCTGTGTAACAATAACAATAATATTTATATAGCGCTTTTCTCCCTGGGGACTCAAAGCGCTGTGACCCTGCATTATGCAATCTCAAAGGCTAGGGAAAAGAGGTGAGTTTTTAGCCTTTTTTTAAAGCTGTCCAGAGAAGGAGCCTCTCGTACTGATTGTGGAAGTGAGTTCCATAGAGTAGGGGCTGCATAGGAAAAGGCTCGAGCACCAAATGTTAAGTGTATCCTGGGAATAACCAGCTTCATCTTGTTGGCAGAGCGGAGGGTGCGTGGAGGGGCATAAAGTTCCAATAGATCCGCTATGTATTTGGATCCCATGTGGTGTAGAGCCTTGAATGTCAGCAGGCAGATCTTAAAATTGATTCTGCATTCTGCTCTACTGTCTAATATCACCCAGTTGCATAGTCTTATTTGCTCTGGTGGTACTCTGGCTTTCTCGCCCTCAGTTGCTATACCTTGCAGATTAAGACCTGGGAATAACCGTAGTCAGGAGACATATTCAGTGTCCTGTTCAAGTGGTGACTTGTCTATAGGTGAAGACGTGAGTCGGGCTCAGAGCCACGGTAATAGATTGGGGCATAGCGACTGAAAGAAAGCAGGAGATCTGCCAGCCATTACAATATGTATGTCAGAAGGGTATATTAATGTCATTTATGAAATTATGAGCTTGTAATTAGTGATGGACGCAAAATTGAAAAAATGCACCTTTATTTCCAAACAAAATATTGGTTCCATACATTGTGCTAGGAAACCATTTTAAACCTTTTAATAACTGGTATGAGGAAGGAAGGTAGAGGACTGCTCACCCCAGAAAGAGCAGTGCCAGACCAGGATAGCTAGTCCTAGGATATGCTTGAAAACGAAAGAAGGTCCGCACGATGCTCCTAAAATCCTATGTCTTTATTCATGGACGTATCCAAAAGGTCAACACATATCACCAGCTGACATGTTTCGGACCTACTGGTCCTTATTCATAGCTAGAGTGCAAATAGCACAAGAGCCTCCTTTGGTGGAGTGGGTGGTTCCCAAGACCATGTCCAGGAAAACACCCCTAGCCCCACACACAGGAAGGGATATGTACAATGTAAAATGCAACACCTAGAAAAGCCAAACAGGCATTGCTAATTAATCCATAACTAAATGTAGGATCGAAACAGGAGGCCTACAGGCATAACGTACAAAATTCCAATCAGATCCAACAGCAATAGGTAAATGTTGAAAGAATGATGTAATGAAAAAATTAATAAAAATATGTAGAGAATGTGAATTGTACAATTAAAACCATCTAGGAGCAGCATATATAGAGGAGCTGAGCACTAAGTTAGGAGCGCCAGATCCCAGCGGGAGTTCAGACCTTTTGGGAGTCTTGTTCCCATTCTAAAAATCCACAATGCCTCCCGGCTCTTGAGCCGTTTAGTTGTGTCTCCCCCTCTCTGTGCAGGCAAAAACTTCTCCAAGCCGTGGAAGGAAAAAGAGGACATGTCACCTTGATGGACTTGGCGAAAATGTTTCGCCACGTTGGAGACATTGGAGCTAAGCCAGGCCGGACCGCAGTAATGCTCCCGTATTCTAGCGCGTAACGGTCTTGTGGTGCATCCCACATACTGCAGGGCACAAGCCCCACAAGTAATGAGATACACCACATTTGACGTCCTGCAATTAATAAATTGCCTAATGGGGGAACTGCGTCCGTTCGCGGTCGACGTGGCAACCCGAGTTCGGGTATGGACCTTACAGTAGTGACATGTTCTCACTCCACACCTGTATGAGCCCAACAGATTCAACCAGGTAGAATCTGTTGGGCTCATACAGGTGTGGAGTGAGAACATGTCACTACTGGTGTATCTCATTACTTGTGGGGCTTGTGCCCTGCAGTATGTGGGATGCACCACAAGACCGTTACGCTCTAGAATAGGGGAACATTACTGCGGTCCGGCCTGGCTTAGCACCAATGTCTCCAACGTGGCGAAACATTTTCGCCAAGTCCATCAAGGTGACATGTCCTCTTTTTCCTTCCACGGCTTGGAGAAGGTTTTGCCTGCACAGAGAGGGGGAGACACAACTAAACGGCTCAAGAGCCGGGAGGCATTGTGGATTTTTAGAATGGGTACAAGACTCCCAAAAGGTCTGAACTCCCGCTGGGATCTGGCGCTCCTAACTTAGTGCTCAGCTCCTCTATATATGCTGCTCCTAGATGGTTTTAATTGTACAATTCACATTCTCTATATATTTTTATTAATTTTTTTATTACATCATTCTTTCAACATTTACCTATTGCTGTTGGATCCGATTGGAATTTTGTACGTTATGCCTGTAGGCCTCCTGTTTCAATCCTACATTTAGTTATGGATTAATTAGCAATGCCTGTTTGGCTTTTCTAGGTGTTGCATTTTACATTGTACATATCCCTTCCTGTGTGTGGGGCTAGGGGTGTTTTCCTGGACATGGTCTTGGGAACCACCCACCAGTAGGTCCGAAACATGTCAGCTGGTGATATATGTTGACCTTTTGGATACGTCCATGAATAAAGACATAGGATTTTAGGAGCATCGTGCGGACCTTCTTTCGTTTTCAAGCTTTTAATAACTGGGATAGATGGGCAAATCGTGTGGGGTTTTAATTATAATAACATATTTTAAAAATATAATGGCCAAAAACTGAGAAGACATGAATGTTTTCCTTTTTTTTTTCTTATTTTCCAGTTAAAATGCATTTAGACTAAAATAATTCTGAGCACACTGTACCACTCAAAGAAAGCCTAATTGGTGGTGAAAAAAAAACAATATAGTCATAGGCTAATATAGTCATAGGCGAACAAATGGAAGGAGCACTATAAGATGAAAATTGCTCTGATATACAAGGGGAAAAACCCCTTCGTAGTGAAGTGGTTATGCAGGCATCCTCTCAATTAGAGATGGCCCTAACGGTTCGCCCGCGAACGGTTCCAGGCGAACTTTAGGTGGTTCGCGTTAGCCGGCGAAGGCCTTTTGTGTTCAACAGTTGTCCGAAGAGAACCCCAGATAGCCATGTAGATTCATCTCTCTCTCTAGTAGGGATGGTCACCGGGCTGGCTTGAGCATGTAGCATTGTAGTGTGTTGTGTTGGTTGTATAATGGTTAGGATAGCAGCCTACCACGTGGTAGGCCTGGGTTCAATTCCTGGCCAATGCATGTGAGTTGGCTTTTGAAATCCGACAAATCCCTAAGCAAGCTCATTCTTCTCTTGGATATATCATAATGGTACATGCTAGGCTGACTTCAGCGTGTAGCATTGTAGTGTGTTGTATTGGGGGTAAAATGGTTAGGATAGCAGCCTACCACGCGGTAGGCCTGGGTTCAATTCCTGGCCAATGCATGTGAGTTGGCTTTTGAAATCCTACAAATCCCAAAGCAAGCTCATTTTTATCTTGGATATATCATAATGGTACATGTATGTTGTACAGAGGCGCCAGCAGGATAAAAATTCATAAAACTTTTAAAAATTGCTTGGAGGAAGTGGTGGGCTTGCCTCCTAAAAGCAAACAAGACGTCCTGTTTTTATGTAAGTAAACACATTTATTATACGATACCCCAAAAGGAAATAGCATTTTGCTTGCTTTTAGGAGGCAAGCCCACCACTTCCTCCAAGCAATTTTTAAAAGTTTTATGAATTTTTATCCTGCTGGCGCCTCTGTACAACATACAAATACATTGCGTCCACTCCTGGTGGATGGGAGTGCTATCTGCTTTTTCTCAATTCTACAGAGAGCGACTTCTTAGCCCTGAGTGAGGACAGGCTTTATCTCCTCACCTGCCTTTATAGTGGTTACCTGGACGGTAACCCATGTTTGTGAGTATAATCATTCTCACCTTATCATTTTATCAATCATTCCTGACATACTACACTATATTTGGCTCTCGGTTTTCCGTTATAATGGTACATGCTAGGCTGGCTTTAGCATGTAGTGTTGGTGGTGGTATAGTGGTGAAGAGAGTTGCCTACCAAGCACTAAGACCTGGGTTCCCGGCCAAGGTATGTAAGCTGGCTTTTGAAATCCTACAATTCCCTAGAAGACAAGAACCTCCTCCGAAGGAGGAGGAGGGAGTGAGGGAGGATTACTGTAATGATCGGTGTCAGCACGCGAAGAGAATCTGATTATTGGCGATCTGCAGTATCACCAAGAATGCAGATATATACCCGATTATTGATGATCTGCAGTATCACCGATAATCAGATATATTGCTAACCTCTGGACACCCAACAAGAAAACACAATAAAAACAGTAATGTGGAAATATCCACCACACGGCAATTCCTCAGAGGTGTGGTTACCTCTGAATGGGAACCCCGTACGTGAGATCCTCTAACCAGATGGAGTGAGGAATCTCGACCCCTAGCAGCAATCGTCTGCTTGGGGGCAGGTGTCTCGGAGAGGCAAGCCTCAAGATAACCCTCCAGTGGGAGACGTTCCACTGAAGGGAGAAGGGTCAGACAGGCAGGGGTTCAGCAACAGAGATGACGGCAGAGGTACAGGAGCGGAAGGCAGAAGAGTAATCGATAATCAGGCAGAGGTTGGCAACAAGAATCAGATAGGCAAAAGTACAATAACGTAGAGAGAGAGAGTAGTCAAGGATAGCCGAAGTCAAACACAGATACAATATCAAAATACAATCCTAACTAAGGTGTGAAATCCTTAATATCAACACCAGGGCACTGAGTTAAGGTCTGAGCACTAACACAGAAGTGTATTCACGACAGCAGACAACTTGCTACTGACAAGCAAGTCTCATATGTAGCCAGAGGGCTCCCCAGCGCCGCTCCAAAGCCCCAGCCAATCCACAGCCTCGCTGGAGTCAGCTGACCGGCCTGGTCAGCTGACTCCCCTCCTCAAGGAATAAAGTTCTTGTCTCCTCGTGCGCGCGCGAGTCAAGCGGAGAATATTGACCGGCGAGGGGGACCCCACATGGAGTGAGCGTACGGCGGAGTCCGTCAGGCATGCGGACCCCGCCGGGCATGCGGACTCTGCCGTCTGCATTGCCCCGCTCGGCGGTGCTCCACATGTACGAGGCTGAGAAGCCACGTGCATGCTGGCAGCGGGTCCGCCAGCCCTTACAATTACACTTCCTGATGTTGTAAAGTAGTGTAGGCCTGCAATTGAACATCGACTGAGATTTCTGTCCTAAAAACACTGCTTTGTGTGAAATCTAGATTTTTTTTCTGCCACTTTTGATGTCAATTCCACTCAATCATGTTTTCCTCCAGGTATTAGATTGAAACATCTTTTCCATCACTTTTCTGGCCAGCATGAGTGTTTCCAGTCTTTGAAGTCTATTGCGGTTCGCGAAAGTTCGAGCGAACCAAACCTTCCGCGAAAGTTCGCAAACTGAAAATCGGAGGTTCGCGACATCTCTACTCTCAATATACATCCGCTGGAGTGGCAGCTTTTGTGAGCGGTGAGAGGGATGTTGTGACCCGGCCGGAAGGGTGAGCTTGGTTTGGCAAACAGTGCAGTTGCTGACTAAGCTGCATAGACTCTGTTGTGCAATTGCTCAGTATCAGCACTGTCAGTGCGCTCCGTGAACTTATTGCTATCAGCTAACCGTCTGCTGTATGCTGTAAAGCTCCCTGGTTGGCAAATGTGCTGTGAGTGATGCCGCTTATGCAAACTGCCTTTATGTTGCTCTGCAGCTAGTATCTGTCATTGCATTGGTGATGAGAAACATCAGTATCTTTGGATGGAGGGTTTCAAAGATTATGCAAGTGTGTGCTGGCTATGCTGGTGATGATTACTGGTAATATCTACATGGGAATTGAGCCTATCAGCCTGTGAATAACTTTAATATGCATAGACCATTGCCTATAATATAAATTTCTGCCTGCAAAGTCAGGTGCGAGTGGGGGCTCAAAATTCACACATATCTCAGGTAGCCAGTTCATAAATATGCATGCGGCACTTTAGTGCGGGTCAGCATAAGACATGTATATCAGTGGGCCGCATGCATATTTATGAACTGGCTACCTGAGATATGTGTGAATTTTGAGCCCCCGACTAAATGATTGGGTGGTCTAGATTAAATAAGTATGTGTATGCTCAGCATGTCATTAAAATCCAATGCAATATATTGCAGCTGTGGTAGAGTAGCCACATACCTCTATTGATGGATTATTAGTTGGGTCACATGGCCACAGTTCTGTTCTTTGTGGCTCTGGCTCATAAATAACAAACTACTTCTCTCTAGACCAGTGGTTCTCAACCTTTTCAGCACGTGTACCCCTTTGTGGGTCATCACTAAGCAAATGTACCCCATACTGAATGGTGAAAAAAGTGGGTGTGGACATGATGTGGGTGGAGCCAAATACTAGCAAAATACAAGTGCACTAGTCACGCACAATAACAGCACACACAATCAAAATCTATCGGCCTCAGCAAGGAAAAAGATTGGGGGAAAAGAACAGTTTTTTTTTCCACCACCAGCCACCTATCAACTTCACTATTAACACCCCTCCTTCTCCTATTAATAGCTTTTATAAAAGCTTTTGGGAGTAGTATTTTTTTGTTAGTGATACACAGTGAGAGCTCTCTCTCACGAGTACAGTTAATAATGGCGCAGGGCAAAAAATGGCGCACCGTTCCACCTATAAATGTTTCATAAAACGCTATTTACCGTTTTAATGTAAATACATTAAAACGGTAAATAGCGTTTTATGATACATTGTTTGGCGGAACGGTGCGCCATAAATGCAGAGCGGCTAGTGAGGCAGCGGGGGTTGGTGATGCTGCAACTGCTCAATAACGATCAAGGCAGTTTGGCTCCCGTCTTCAGGCTCTGAATACCCCGCTCAGATGTATTTCTTTCCCCGCTGGCAGATCATAGCTGCTTCCCGCAGACAGCTTTGCTAGCAGTGCCGGCGCACTTCCGCTATTTATCCTCACATGTACCCGTTTACATGTGTTAGGCTTAATCTCCCTTATTGTTGCTTTGCCCCCAATCAGCGATGTACTCTGCCGGTTTCTTATTTAAGTGTTCCGTGATCGGAACAGTCTGCAAATGGCGCTGGATGGAAGATACTCTGCCACCTCCTTTGCCTTCTCCTCCCCTTCCCGTGGCCTGCTTCTCAGCTCAACCATCCCCACCCCACCCCGAGAAACTATATTTTCCATATACAATATACATACTGTGTCTGCAGCACAGTTTAGAAATGATTATCCACTGTTAAATCTCCCCGTAGCGCCGCTATGCTCCATACACAGGCACTCATGGGGAGATGTGTAGTAGCCTAGCTACCTCTCTGATTGGCCCAAATGCTGCTTGTCACAGCAGCGGCTCTGATTGGCCGCGATGGTGGTGCGGGTGGATGCACGCGCTGCTGTGACAGGCAGCATTTGGGCTAATCAGAGAGCTGCTAGGCTACTACACATCTCCCCATGAGGGCCTGTGAACAGAGCATAGCGGTGCTACGGGGAGATTTAAGAGCAGATAATCTTTTCTAAACTGCAGTGGTTCTTTGCCATTTTGTCTGCGGCCCCTGAGGGACCCCTGACAGGTACTGATGTACCCCCATGGGTCCGGACTCCAGGTTGTGAACCACTGCTCTAGACACAAGGCTTTCATCATGCAATATTAATATTTAGTATTTATATGCATTGAAATATAATAGAGCCTAACCTGACACAACTGTAGTAAAATCAACAGTTCATTATTGGCATGAGAGGAACTGGACCAGGTAACAGCTGAGACATTAAAGAAACCTTTATGACACAATTTTTCTTTAATTTTATAACTCGAAAAAGACAATTGACAAGGTGTCCAACACACATACATTTCATTATAAAAGTCTTTTTCCTTCCTAAACTTGGGCTTTAAAGTGAACCCGAGGTAAAAGTGATATGGAGGCTGCCACTGGCGTAACAATAGGGCCTGCAGCCCCTGCCCCCTGGGGCCCACACGGAGCCATTTTGTGGGGGCTGGAGGGGTGGCAGCATGAGGAGAAAGCCGTAGCCACAGTCAGCGGGGAGAGGGGAAGTTCTCCCCCTCTCCCTCACCTCGGGGCTCTCCCCTCTGCGCTCCCCTCCAGCTTAAATGTGTGTCCGTGGACAGCGACGGGCAGGAACAGATACAAATCTTCCGTGCGCTCCACCAGCCTGCGTTCCTCTCGCTAGCCTCTGACGCGACTTCCGATATAACAGGAAGTCGCGTCAGAGGCTAGCGAGAGGAACGCAGGCTGGAGCGCTCAGAAGGTATGTATCTGTTTCCTGCCCGCCGCTGCCCACGGATACACATTTAAGCTGGAGGGGAGCGCAGAGGAGAGAGCCCCGAGGTGAGGGAGAGGGGGGGAACTTCCCCTCTCCCCGCCGACTTTGGCCATAGCTTTCCCCTCAAGCTGCCACCCCTCCAGCCCCCAAAAAACGGCCCTGTGCGGGGCCCCAGGGGGGGGGGGGGCTGCTCTGAAAATCTGCAGGGGGACTCGGTGGGGCCTAGTTATGCCCCTGGAGGCTGGCATATTTATTTCCATTTAAGCAATATCAATTGCCTGGCTGTCCTGTTGTTCCTCTGTCTCTGATAATTTCAGCCATAGACCCTGAACAAGCATACACAGATCAGGTGTTTCTGACAATATTGTCAGAACTGACAAGATTAGTTGCATGCTTCTTTCTGGTGTTATTCAAATACTACTGCAGCCTAATAGATCTGCAGGGCTGCCAGGCAACTGTTATTGTTTAAAAGGAAACAAATATGGCAGCCTCCATATCACTCTCACCTCGGGTTCACTTTAAGCTTAACTACCTGACGACCACCCAATGCCAATGGGCGTGGTCCCAGCGGCAGCCCCAGGACTGTCTAATGCCAATTGGAGTCAGGTCCTGGGGCCGGCTACTACAAGAGATTGCACGCAGGCTGCGCGCGCATCTCCTGCTTGAGATCCACAGCAGCACTGTACTGTCCCACGGCTGTCCCCCTGGGGCACTAGAGAGCGATCGGCTCTCATAGGCAGAAGCCTATGACAGCCGATCGCCAGGATTGGCCGGCTGGGGGTAGAGAGGGGTTTGTTAAAAAAAAAATTAGATAAATGTAAAAAAAATGATACAAAAAGGAAGAAATATTTATTTAAAAAAAAATAGGGGGCGATCAGTAGGGATGCTCACCGCATTCCGCGGAATTAATTGTTCCGCGATTCCGGACGGAATTTGGTGGTTCCGTTCCATCGCATCGGAACGGAATTGCCATAGCGGAAATTCCGCGGAACGATGCGTAATTTCCGGCGGAATGTGGATTTATGTACGCCAATCACAAGGAAGCCCCTAGAAGAAGCTTAAAGAGAATCTGTATTGTTAAAATCGCACAAAAGTAAACATACCAGTGCGTTAGGGGACATCTCCTATTACCCTTTGTCACAATTTCGCCGCTTCTTGCCGCATTAAAAGTGGTTTAAAAACAGTTTTAAAAAGTTTGTTTATAAACAAACAAAATGGCCACCAAAACAGGAAGTAGGTTGAAGTACAGTATGTCCACACATAGAAAATACATCCATACACAAGCAGGCTGTATACAGCATCTATATATATAATAGAGTAAGTGCCTCAACCTTCGAGCAAGAAGAAGAAGTACTTTGCATGAGAAAATGTATGCGTGATCAAACACCAAGTTTAAGGCCTCTTTTCCACGGACTGTTGAGCTGTGTGCTCAGCAAGCAGTTACCAGGCAGCAACAAGCAGTTACCAGGCAGCAACAAGCAGTTACCAGGCAGCAGTAAGCAGTTACCAGGCAGCAGTAAGCAGTTACCAGGCAGCAGTGAGCAGATACCAGGCAGCAACAAGCAGTTACCAGGCAGCAACAAGCAGTTACCAGGCAGCAGTAAGCAGTTACCAGGCAGAAGCAAGCAGTTACCAGGCAGCAACAAGCAGTTACCAGGCAGCAGTGAGCAGATACCAGGCAGCAACAAGCAGTTACCAGGCAGCAGTAAGCAGTTGTAAGAGTTTGAGAGGCATTTTACTGCCTATCAACTGTCCATGGAAAAGAGGCCTACCCTAGCAAGTCTGGCTTTGCAAATATGGCCTAATTGGCTATTCATGAGGCAATGCTCACGCAAATTTGCTTTTGCATGCCAAACTAGGCAGAGTCAAAAAACCAATAGCACAAAGCCCTGCTACATGCCAGTGATGAGCGAAAATGCAAAAATTTATTTCGACAAATTTTTACCGAATTTTCACCTAATTTCGTTTTGACAGGCAAATTTTCCATCTAATTTTTTTGCGTTAATTTTCGCCTAATGCCAGTCATTTTCGCGTTACTTGCGTATTATTGCGGACATTCTCCGCATAAGGGCATTAGCGTCCGCATTCAGAGAAGTTTCTTGCGCATTATTGCGGACATTTTTCCGTATAAACGTCCGCATAAACTGAATGGTACTTATCCGTTAGCCGGGCGCATCCGGCAGGTGGCGCTAATTACTATTCCCCCTCCAGGCCGACATGGATAGTAGGGAAAGATGTAACTCTGGTGGAGTTTTGTCGCCACCTAGAGGATGCGCCCGGCTAACGGATAAGTACCAACTGAATTTCCATGCGGATTATTGTGGACATTTTTCCGCATAAGGGCATAAGCATCCACATACAATGAATTTTCGATGCTGGTCGAAAATGCAAATATTTCTGAAGATTTTCGTGAAAATTCACCAAAAACGAAAACGGGATTTTTGATGCGAAAATGACTTGGGCGAAAATTCGCAAGCAGCACTGCTACATGCTACATTAGCACTATCCAGGAGCGCCACAGGGAGGATTCCCAATGCCCCCTTTTTATACAACCGGGGGGACCGCGGGGTTCCAGGCTCTCTCGCCGCCTGGGAACCACAGCGGCGCCCCGGAGGGGGAGGCTAGGTGGCGCAGGCGAACCCCACCCGCATAGGGGAGAGCCGTCCGCACCCACCTCCCAATATTAAAAACAGGCACTTACCTTCATGTCCATTGCGTTCTGCTACATGCGCATTAACTTGGGGGCACCACATGAGAAAGGAGTGAAGCATGGGTTACCCTGAGCTTTAGAGCTCAGGGCTGGCTCACATACAACACTCCGGGGGGGGGGGGGGGGGGAGGGTTGAAGGACAAGCGCAGACAACTAACTCCAATTTTCGCATTGCGCACAATCGCAAATTTTCGCATGAAAGGATAACGTTTTCGAACGCAATCGCTAATTTTTGCGCGAAATCGAAATCGTTTTCGCGTAAAAATTCGCGTTTGCATGCTAAAACGTTATCGTTTCGCGCAAAAATTTGCGAGCGCACGCAATGCAAAAATTCGCGCGAAAACGGCCGTGCTAACAGTTAGCACTCTTTTGTGAATCAAGCCCTATGAATGCATTTTGCAGGAACTGATCTTTTGCAGATACTGATCTGTTGCATGTGTACAGCATCTTTGTGTGCAGCATCTTGCAAAAATTTTTATCTGATGGGGAGTTCAGCTCAATAGAATAGACTGTGTAGGTATGGCTCTCATACTACATGGAAGGGGATAACATTGGTCTGTGATCTTTCATTTTCCAAAGACTTTTATCTGATGTGTGTACCCACCTTTATTCTTCTTGCTTCAAGGTTGAGGCACGTACTCTATTAGATAGATAGAAGATGCGGCGTATGCTACGACGCAGGTCGGCTAGTTCCTTTTAAATCTCAAGAGATCATTTGTGTGTTTCTTTCCCCATGCAGCTATCTTCCACTGAAGTGTCAGGCTGGTTCTTCCTGCAGAGTGCAGACAGCTTTGCCTGTATGTAATTCCTCAGTATGTGAAAGCCCAGCCAGCTCAGAGGAGGATTTATCCAGCTTGTAAAAGATAAGAGAGAAGAGAGAAGCTGCCCTAATCTAAATAATACACAGGCAGTGTGCAGAGAGGGGCCTGGAAGGGTGAGTTCATAGCAGAACCACAACACTGAAGAACTTGGCAGCCTTCCAGACACAGGCTGACAAGTCTGACAAGAGAGAGATAAGTTGATTTATTACAGAGACAGTGATAGTATAAAGTGCTGCAGTAAGCCAGAACACATTAGAATAGCTTTTGGAACTTGTAGGATGATAAAAAAAACAGGATGCAATTTTTGTTACGGAGTCTCTTTAAAGTGAGAACTGGATTTCTTCATGAAAATAGGAATTTCTGCACCAATCAGAGGCTTACAAAAACCACCCAAACGAATTTCTGCATGAAAATCGGAATAATTTCAGCACCAATTACACAAAAAACAATCAATCCTATGTTAGCAACCAGCTCCCTAGCTATCTCACCTATCCCAACCATTTTGTATAGATCCCATAGCCTACGCAACCTCCTGCAGCGTCAAAACCACCACCATGGGACCACCGCCAGGTCCCAAAGCTTACGCGACACCTCCTGCGGCACCAAAACCACCACCATGGGACCACCGCAAGGTCCAATGGTGTAAGCGACACCTCCTGCGG
Organism: Hyperolius riggenbachi; assembly: GCF_040937935.1. Classification (NCBI taxonomy): domain Eukaryota; kingdom Metazoa; phylum Chordata; class Amphibia; order Anura; family Hyperoliidae; genus Hyperolius; species Hyperolius riggenbachi. The sequence continues at coordinate 191,333,497 of NC_090653.1, read as the reverse complement.
TGCCAAAACGACCACCGTGGGACCACCGCTGGGTCCCATGGCGTAAGCGACACCTCCTGCTGAAAAAAAAAACAAAACTGGTGGAACAGCCACTAGGTCCCATGGGCTACCATTTAGCAAAAACGGGGTTTCATTTGCGATTACTTTAATTTTTCCGCCGGAATGCGGAAATCCACAAAATTCTGCGGAAATGTAATGGCGACGGAATTTAGCTCTGGCGGAATTCCGCAATTCCGGCGGAATGGAATTTGCTTTTTCCGATTATCCCTAGCGATCAGACCTCACGAACAGAGAGCTCTGTAGGTGGGGAGAAAGGAGGGGGGGGGGGGAATCACTAGTGTGCTGTCTTGTGCAGCCCTGCTGCTTGGCCCTAAAGCTGCAGTGGCAAATTAAACAAAAAATAGCCTGGTCTTTACGGGGTTTTGCACTGTGGTCCTCAAGAGGTTAAAGAGTACTCGAGGTGTAGATCCTGCTGCAGGATATGCCTCTGTGTCCCCCCCCCCCCACGCTATAGCCCCCCAAAATTAACAATTGCCGCTATTCTGGAGGGTAAAGTTGGAGAGAGGTATTGCCTGCTTAAATGCCCACTAAGGACGTTCCTGCAGGCCCTCCAAAGCTGCCATTGGACAGCTCTCCCCCGAACGCTCCCCCGCCTCCCTGCATGCTGCTCTGTGAGAGCAGGTCTTCCAGCATCGTGACCCCAGGGGTCACAAAAGTGAAAGGAGAAGACTGCAAGGCAACGGAGAACAGCGGAGATGACGGCTACCTGATCCACTTAGCCTCAGGTAGCATTCATCTTTTGTTAATTTACTGCTTCACCTCGGGTTCTCTTTAATTCCTGTTGTGTATATTACTAGTACACTTAGACACGGATAAGAGAATTGCAATTCATAAAGTACAAAGTACATAAAAAGCACGCACTATAATCCTTTTCATTTTCTTCCATTTGGTTATGAATAAATAACTTTTGGTTGTAAAAAAAAATAAAAAAATCTTATTTTGAAGATTTGCATCTTAAAAAGTTATATATTTAAGTTCAGTAATGTAATTTTAGAATATATAGTACAAGATGTTCATTATTCAAAGAATATAGAACACTTTTAATCGATAAAATGGTAATACAGAATCATATATAAATATAAAAAACTTAAAGAGACACTGAAGCGAAAAAAAAAATAAATGATATAATGAATTGGTTGTGTACTATGAATAATTACTAGAAGATTAGCAGCAAAGAAAATATTCTCATACTTTTATTTTCAGGTACATAGTGTTTTTTCTAACATTGCATTATTCTATAATATGTGCAGATTACACAACACTCAGCATTAAAAATGAGTCTTTCAGAGCAGTCTGTGAAGTAATGAACTCTCCTCTGGCAGAGGAAAAGTAAACAGTTCAATTACAGTTGAGATAATAAAAGTCAGATAACAGCCCTCTCCACGACTAACTTAGTCGGAGAGCTTAATAGTTTTGTTGCATAGAGATAACAACTGGAGTTTCTCAACTCTCCCTGTACTGGAAACAATTAGACTGATGTATCTGATCTTAATGTTTTATTTCTTAGCTGTACTACACATACAAATCATAATATCATAATTTTTTTTTTCGCTTCAGTGTCTCTTTAAGACAATGAGAATTAACACATTGAAGCATCAATTAAAATGTGAAGTCTCTTTAAAATACATGTGAGTTTCATAGCACAAAAAGCAAGAAGCATGTAATAATCTGTAATGCAGCTTTTAAAGCATTCATATAAAACGAAAGGCTCGCACACACACGCAACTTTTCCGCACGACCAACAGATGACATGACCGACCGCATAACCCGGCGATTGCATAACTTGTATTTTCCATGCAACAACTAACTGAACGACCAACTCATTTACATACTGCATACGCAAGTGAATGACAGACTACATGATATGGCTGCAATCAAAACAAGCACAAGTAGTTCAAACACGTTGCCAACTGCATGATATCAGCTATCATCCAATAGACCAAGTTTAGATGATAGTTGGATGGAAATGTTACATGTGTGTGTACAAGCCTTAAGATACAATACATACAGCACAAATTTAACGTTTCAGACAGACTCTTCACACCCACCATTAATTACCATTAAATAGCAATTCAGTGCTAGTTTTGAACCCTTATATAATAAAGTACAAATGTCCAAAGATATGCTAATAATTCTGGATTTTATTCAGAGTTAATACAAAAAGTATGCAGCTTGGAACTGCCAAAATCATCAAGAATTACCTTTCATTGGTGCAATTTCAAGCTGAATACAGTTTCCATTACATCAGTATGCAAGCCAAAATTATTAACCTCTCATTGCTCATCTGTAATGATTAGTAATATGATAGTTCATCCTATTTCATACAGCTTTATCAATCCCTGCCATGTACTGATGAGGACCAAAAGTCCGAAACAGGCTGTCTACATGTGGGTTTGATAAGGCTGTATAAAACTTAAAGCTATAAGCTTGCTATACACCAGCGGTTCTGGATGCTTGCTTGGCTTAACCAGGGCGAAAAGGGATAATTTGCATATTCAGTAGAGCATTGTGGGTGACCACAAATGTTCACTTATAACTGAATTATTGCAAATTTCCTTCTGTTCTAAGAAGGCAAATTACACCAAGCTTTGCTTTTTTAGTAGGAGGGCTTTTTGGTTCCTTTTATCCCCCTATACATTCCTAGTAGTTTGGGTCACCTTGAGCTGCTTGGTTACTCGATAGTTCATCCAAGCGTACATTTCTGTGATTCAATCGGTGTAACAGAATGGCATTCCACTTACTGAAATAAGATTACCAGCCTGCAGACTCATACAATCAGGATGTGCAAAGAATTCCAGTGTTAACACAAAAATCAAGAAAAAAAATCATATAGTGCGGACACAGGGTTTAAAATCAATAGATCTGTAGAAGTGAACATTCACATGCACATGTAAAATGGAATTAGACATTTCAACCAATCAGAAGACACCACAAAGTCCATAATGGTTATCTAATGATGAAATGCTTTAGGGTACATTCACACTATATCAGTTGCAATGTAGAATAAATCTGTCAAATCCCTACCCATCTAATTCTATGGGCCTGTTCACGTTACTTTGTTGTAACGGATCATGTTATTCTAACTTACTGCATGCATGCTTTATATGAAGGTGTATGACTCGGTTCACACATAAAAAGGTGTCCTGTCAGTTTTTGACATTTGGCATCAGTTTTGCATGGGTGTCTATGGCTGTGGTCACACATAAAAGGTGTATTTTTCCAGTCTGGTCCTGTCAGTTTTGAATGTGTTTCTATGGGTGTGTTCACACATAAGAGGTGTACATTTCTGGTCCAGTCATAGATAGATAGATAGATGAAAATGGATGCAAAACTGATGCATAACTGACAGGACAGGCCAGTACTGGACCAGGGCCAGAAAAGTGCAGATCTGTGTGAACCAGGCCTAAGTTATAATGTGTGGATACTGCAATGGACACTGCGTACATTATAACACGTCTGTTTTCATCTAAACAGTTTTCATATTTAAAAAAAATAAAAAAAATGTTGTATTGGTTTTTGTATCAGGTTTTTTCCCGCTTTCTGTGTGCAGCATATCGGACTAAAAATGGATGTGATAACAACTTTCCTGTTCTCTTGTGGGGAGGAGTTTCTGTACATATATGTTTAGAAATATTTGTCTTCTGGACATTTTTGTAGCCTGGGTGCTTCCCTGCACTGCCAATGTTAGGTCCTTTGCACTAAAACAACTTATAATTGTCATTATTTCAATAAAGATCTCTCCTGGCATGCTTCTCTCCAACATGGGGCTTGATTCATCAAGCTGCACTGCTAAAGCAGTACAGCTTAATGAGAGGCGCACACCATCAGCATATGCTATACTGCGGTAGTGCAGCGTAGCGTGTGCTACTAACTTAGGTGCACTCCTTGGAACGAATGGCCGCTCCACTGAACCCGCCCTGAGCCATGGCAGGTCCAGTGGCTTTATAGGACAAGATCCCAATGCTTTGATTGGCCCAATAGGCTGCCTGTCACTTGACTGGACCAGAAATGTACACTTTTTATGTGTGAACTGAACACCTGAGGCATATCTGGGTAATACAGCGCCCATGGCAAACCCGTAAAAGCAGCATCCTTTCTCATGTACATTTGTTATCGTCTGCATTTTTTTTAGTCCTTCCTGGGATATTTTTTCAGAAATGTTATTTTCTTATCCCCTTTCTGTACTCTATTCTAACATTAACCATCCCCCCATTTAACGCCTAACACTAAGCTCCCACTCTAGTCCTAACCTTTTCCCTCCTGACTCTTAACACTCTCTAATTCTAACACTAACCACCCCCACCTTCACTCCTAATACTAACCTTTCTGCTCATAATTAGAGATGGCCCGAACGGTTCGCCCGCGACCGGTTCCAGGCGAACTTTAGGTGGTTCGCGTTCGCCGGCGAAGGCGAACTTTTGCGGAAGTTCGATTTGCCCCCATAATGCTCCATTGAGCACAACTTTAACCCTCTACATCACAGTCGCCAATCAGACTACACTCACTCATGGAGCCCCCCCCCCTTATAAAAGGCAAGGTTCTCCTGCCGTTTTACTCACTCGTCTGCCTACAGTAATTAGTTAAGGGACAGCTGCTGACAGACTCTGCTAGGGAAAGCTTTGTTAGGCTCTTGTAGGCTTGTTCCTAGCTGATTGTTATTCCTTATATTACTCCCTCCTCCCGGAGGGAGGAGGGTTTTGTCTTCCAGGGAATTCCCTGGATTTCAAAAGCCAGCTTACATACCTTGGCCAGGTCTGAGTGCTTGGTAGGTAGCTATCTTCACCACTATACCACCACCAACAATACATGCTGAAGCCAGCCTAGCATGTACCATTATGATATATACAAGAGAAAAATGAGCTTGCTTAAGGATTTGTAGTATGTCAAAAGCCAACTCACATTGGCCAGGAATAGAACCCAGGCCTACTGCTTTGTAGGCTGCTATCCTAACCATTATACCACCAACACAACACACTACAATGCTACGTGCTAAAGCCAGCCTAGCATGTACCATTGCGATATATCCAAGAGAAAAATGAGCTTGCTTAGTAAAATGTAGGATTTCAAAAGCCAGCTTACATACATTGGCTGGGAACCGAACCCAGGTCTAGTGCTCGGTAGGCTACTATCCTAACCATTATTCCAGCAACACAACACACTACAATGCTACATGCTGAAGCCAGCCTAGCATGTACCATTATGATATATCCAAAAGAAAAATGAGCTTGCTTAAGGATTTGTAGTATGTCAAAAGCCGACTCACATTGGCCAGGATAGAACCCAGGCCTACCGCTCTGTAGGCTGCTATCCTAACCATTATACCACCAACACAACACACTAAAATGCTACGTGCTGAAGGTTGGTGGTTCAAGCCCACCCAGGCATGGCCTTGCCTTATGTGTTCAACAGTTGTCCAAAGAGAATCCCAGATAGCCATGTAGATTCATCTCTCTCTCTCCCTAGTAGGGATGGTCACCGCTTTCCGTGGAATTGTATTTTCCAAAATTTTGGGCGGAAATTGGTCATTCCATTCCGTTTGGTTGGAACGGAATTGCTTTTTCAATCCGGCGGAATTCCGAAATTGCTGTGAAATTCTGCCGGTATCCGTTGATGGTTTTAAGCTGAAAGTTCACTTAAATGGCATCAAGTCCTAGAGAGAGAGAGAGCTCATTTTTCTCTTGGGTATATCACAATGGTACATGCTAGGCTGGCTTCAGCATGTAGCATTGTAGTGTGTTGTGTTGGTGGTATAATGGTTAGGATAGCAGCCTACCACGTGGTAGGCCTGGGTTCTATTCCTGGCGAATGTGAGTTGGCTTTTGACATACTGCAAATCCTTAAGCAAGCTCAGTTTTCTCTTGTATATATCATAATGGTACATGCTAGGCTGGCTTCAGCATGTAGCATTGTAGTGTGTTGTGTTGGTGGTATAATGGTTAGGATAGCAGCCTACAGAGCACTAGATCTGGGTTCGATCCCCAGCCAATGTATGTAAGCTGGCTTTTGAAATCCTACATTTCCCTCAGCAAGCTCATTTTTCTCTTGAATATATCACAATGGTACATGCTAGGCTGGCTTCAGCATGTAGCATTGCAGTGTGTTTTGTTGGTGGTAAAATGGTTAGGATAGCAGCCTACAAAGCAGTAGGCCTGGGTTCTATTCCTGGCCAATGTGAGTTGGCTTTTGACATACTACAAATCCTTAAGCAAGCTCATTTTTCTCTTGGATATATCATAATGGTACATGCTAGGCTGGCTTCAGCATGTAGCATTGTAGTGTGTATTGTTGGTGGTAAAATGGTTAGGATAGCAGCCTACAGAGCGGTAGGCCTGGGTTTTATTCCTGGCCAATGTGAGTTGGCTTTTGACATATTACAAATCCTTAAGCAAGCTCATTTTTCTCTTGGATATATCATAATGGTACATGCTAGGCTGGCTTCAGCATGTAGTGTTGGTGGTGGTATAGTGGTGAAGAGAGCTACCTACCAAGCACTCAGACCTGGGTTCAATTTCCAGCCAAGGTATGTAAGCTGGCTTTTGAAATCCTACAATTCCCTGGAAGATAAGAGGAATACACTGCTTGATGTTGTAAAGCAGTGTAGGCCTGCAATTGTACATTCAATGAGATTTCTGACCTTAAAACACTGCTTTGTGTCAAATCCAGATTTTTTTCTGGGACTTTTGATGTGTATTTCACTCAACCATGTCTTCCTCCAGGTATTAGACCCCTTGAAACATCTTTTCTATCATTTTTCTAGCCAGCAGAAATTTTTCTAAATTTTTTAAGTTCGCCTCCCCATTGAAGTCTATTGCGGTTCGCGAAAGTTCGCGCGAACCGAACCTTCCACGAAAGTTCGCGAAATCTCTACTCACAATAACTGCTAACTATTTTGAGCACTGGACAGTGATTAAGACCAAAGAAGACCCCAGGAAATCCAAATTAATTTTTGCCCACTCCCTTTCCCCTGCCCTACCCATTTATTGGTTGAAAGGTCACTTAGGCAAGTTGGAAGATTTCAGTCCAACAAAAAAAATGGGAGATTACAATTCAATACTGCCAGAGAGGCAGTTTAGCTTTGATCTGCAGGCTACAGCACTGTTATAAGACAAAGGTGTTGTCCCTAGATACTAGAATTAAAAAGCTGGGTTCCCCAAATAAGAGTTTAGAATATCCCAGATACATAGTTTCAGAAACCATGCTTCCAGATAAAATAATGAAGTTACATGCTTTCAAAAAAAAAAAAAAATGTAGACACATGCTTCCAGGTGCCTCATAATAAACAAATAACATAAGCAGGTGCGTCAAGATAAAACAATTAAGTAGCCATGTCCGCCCTGCATACATAAATGAAATAGCCATGTTTCCCAGATAAAATAATTAAGTAGCTTTGTTCCCATATCCGTATTGGGTAGCAAGATGTGCCACCAGATATTAGGTAGCCATAGATGGGAAGCGGGCTGGGGTAGGGTGCAGCCTTGGGCAGGGTGGTGGTGGGGGAAGGGTGCTGGTTCAGGCAGGGTACAGCATGGGGCTGGCTGGGGCAGAAAACTAGCTGTGGGGCTATAGCAGGGTGATGGGTGGTGTAGGGTGCAGGCTGGAGCAGGGTGCTGGCTGGGAGCTGAGGCTGGGTGCAGGCTGGGGCAGGAAGGTGTGCTGGGGTAGGGTGCAGCCTTGGGCAGGGTGGTGGTTGGGGAAGGGTACTGGCTGGGGCAGGGTACAGCAGGGTGCTGGCTGAGGCAGAATTCAGCATGGTGCTGGATTGGGTAGAAAGCTAGCTGGGGGCTATGGCAGGGTGGTGGGTGGTGTAGGGTGCAGGGTGTTTGGCTGGGAGCTGAGGCAGGGTGCAGGCTTGAGCAGGGTAGTGGTTGGGGAAGAGTGCTGGCTGGGGCATGGAGCTCGCTGGGGCCCGGGTACAGCAGGCTGCTGGCTGGGGCAGAATGCAGCATGGTGCTGGTTGGGGGTTATGGCAGGGTGCAGCAGGGTGTTGGCTGAGGTAGAGGGCTAGCTAGAGCAGGCTGGGACAGTGTACTAGCTGCAAGCTGGGGCACGGTGCTGCCTGAGGTAGGGTGCTATCAAGGGCTGGGCAGTGTGCAGACTGGCAGCTGGTGCTGACTGAGGCAGGGTGCTGGCTGAGGAAGGGTGCTAGCTGGGGTCTAGGGCAGGGTGCTGGCTGAGATAAGGTGCTATCTGGGGCAGGGTGCTAGTTGGGGGCCGGAACAGGGTACTGGTTTTGGAGTATGGGTGATCGCCAGACCTCTAATTACATCTCCCTCTGTGTTGCTACAACTTGAAGAGGGAATAGTATTTAACACTACCGGGGAGTTAAGCGGCAGCAGGGAGAGCCGTCATTTGGCTGGCTCTCCCTGCACAAAACTCACCGGCGGCAGAAAAATATGTACACCTGGAGCAGGGTACTGGCTCAGGGAGGGTGCTAGCTTTGGGCTGAGGCAGGATGCTGGCTGAGACAGGGTGCTGGCTGAGACAGGGTGCTGGCTGAGGCAGGGTGCTGGCTGCTAGGGCAAGGTGCTGGCTGCTAAGGCAAGGTGCTGGTTGAGGCAGGGTGCTGGCTGCTAGGGCAAGGTGCTGGTTGAGGCAGGGTGCTGGCTACTAGGGCAAGGTGCTGGTTGAGGTAGGGTGCTGGCTGCTAGGGCAAGGTGCTGGTTGAGGTAGGGTGCTGGCTGCTAGGGCAAGGTGCTGGTTGAGGTAGGGTGCTGGCTGCTAGGGCAAGGTGCTGGTTGAGGTAGGGTGTTGGCTGCTAGGGCAAGGTGCTGGTTGAGGTAGGGTGCTGGCTGCTAGGGCAAGGTGCTGGTTGAGGTAGGGTGCTAGCTGCTGGAGCAGGATGCTGGCTGGTTGCCCTTACAGACTGCAGATCAGCAGCCACCCATCCTCCTGACTGCTGTGCTGTTTCTCCTGGTGCCGCTCCAGCCTGTCCATTATCCTAGTCTCCTGTGTCATAGTAACAGACCTCAAATCAGCGCAACAGCATGGCAGAAGGCACACAGGCTACCCACGCTCGATGTACTCAAAATGTGATAGTGATATCATTGGTCACTTCCTGTATTTGAAGTACATCGGGTGCGAGTAGCCTATGTGCCCTCTGTCTCTGCCATCACGTTGATCTGAGGTCTGTTACTATGACAGAGACGGGTGCTCAGGCGGCAGGGGCGGCACAAGGGGCACAGGGAGGGGAGGCGCACAGCAGTGGAGTGGTGTCACTGGGGCAGGCATAGCGTACATGGGGCTTGATTCACTAAACCGTGATAACTCAAATATCACACCTTATCAACGTTGATGCGCCTTATCAGAGTAGCATAGCAAGCCCTGAAAACCCTCAGGTGCCCAGGGCAGGACGAGTGCCATTGCCAATTAGCAGGCATAAGTTCGTAGCGCTTGCTATGCTACTCTGATAAGGCTTGTTAACTTTGATAAGGTGTGATATCTTTGATAAGGTATGAAATTTTAGTTATCACGGTGGCACCCATAGCACAAGCCATGCCTGTACACTTCTAGATACGCCACAGGTGAACACAGCCATAAAAACACATACAAAACTAACAGGACTGGACGAGAAATGTACAGATTTATGAGTGAACACAGCCATAAAAACCCATGCAAAACTAATGCCAACTGTCAAACTGACAGTACAGGACTGGACACCTTTTTATGTGTGAACCAAGCCGAAAATGTCACTTACTGTTTGAAAACCCTGATGTGAATGCAGGTTTTATATTCATTTTTATTTCCATCAGCATCTGATTTGTGTATGGTGTAAAATAGTGCAGTTCGGGATTTTGTGCTCCACTTGCATTCTGATTCCTAAACTGCCAAGGGTGCATAGATCCCATACTTAACATATGATCCGTTAACACATCCATCTGTTTTCACTGAGTATGCACCTAATCCAGTGCTGTTCAGGTGTGTGTGTGTGTGTGTACGTATGTACGTGTGTACGTGTGTGTGTGTGTTGATGTGTAAGGGATGTTCGTTCCTATTTTGCACATTAGAAATTTCTGAATTTCCGATCGGAACTCGGAAAATGGAACTCTGATTTCTGCGGAAATACTGCATTACTGCAATTTGGTAATTTTAGCCCAATCACAGAACTCTGAAGCAATGGACCAATCAGAGAATGCAGAAACAACTCTCCAGAGGCTCTTTAACCCCATGTCCCCCATGCAGGCTGGGATAGCCAGAATGCGGAGCAACAGCTGAGTGGGGCTTCGCACCCACTCTGTCAAGCTTTGGTTAGTATAAGCCCCTTTATAGGTTAGCCAGCTATAGGTGCCCCAGTATAGGTAAGCCAGTTATACGTGCCCCATTACAGGTGTCCCAGTATAGGTAAGCCAGTTATAGATGTCCCAGTGGCGGCAGGTGCGCAGAGATCTTCAACCAGTGTAATGAGGTTTGCAAGATTAGAGGATATTGGTGTAGCAACTTTTCGAAGATATTGGCGTGGGAACTTTTTTTTTTTTAAAGGTACAGGTAAGTATTTCTGGTTAATTAAGAAAAATAAAATATTTTTCGTATTTTTTTCCACTTAACACTTTGTGGAAATGGGTAAAGGTACCCCTATACCCATTTCTCCTGGGGGAGGGCATCTAGGGGGTCCCCTCCTTAAAGGGGACTCCCAGATGCCATCATGACACCCAAGGCATCCTCATCCCCCACCTCCTCCTGGGGTACCAGAGGTGGGGAAGAGCCCCTTGGATTGGACAAGGACTCCATGGGAGAGGGGGAGGCTTGACCGCCCCTCTCCCCCGAAGCCCTCTTATATCATGGACCATGCGGGCTGGTAGCTCAGAGTGAAAAGCCCCACTCGGCCGGGGCTCTGCATTCTGGCTATTCCAGCCTGCATGAAGGACAAGGGGGTTAAAGAGCCCCATGTCATTTTTTTTTTTTAATTTCCCACACTCTGCACATAAATCATTTCACACACATTTACATACATTTTAATACATTATCTGTCATTTTAACACAGTGACTTTGCTATTTTGTCCCTCTAACTTTAACATTGATTTTCTCAAAAACTATAAGGTTTTTTGAAAAAATGTGTTTTCCTCTTGTTTCTATTGTTCTTAATATACTCTTGCAAATTTTGTTGTTTCAGCGCCGTATCACTGTAACAGCATCTCCTTATACTTCCTGTGATGCGCCTATGTCACTTCCTGTATATGGAGGCGCTGTTATACTGATACTCTAGCTGCTTCATTGCAGTTCACCGCTAATCTGCGGTTTGAATTATGCCGCCGGGCAGAGGAGCTGTGGAATACTGGGATCGGTCATTCCGGAGGAGGGGGCTGGCAGGAGGTAATGCGGGGGGGGGGGGAGTGGGATTAGACTGTCTATGGAAGGGGGATCTGTCTATGGAAGGGGGGGGGGGGGGTCCGGCTATACAACTATACACAAGGGGGGGATCTGGCTATACACAGGGGGGGGGGGAGATCTGGCTATTCACAAGGGAGGGGGATCTGGCTAAACAACAAGGGGAAATCTCACTACCCTCAGAAAAAATAAGACCTCCCCGAAAATAAGCCCTAGCACAATTCTTTATGGAAAAATTAATATAAGACAGTGTCTTATTTTCGGGAAACACGGTAGTTCTTGCGGCTCATAAGCTGGGAGTACAGGTCGAATGCGGATGAAATTACGGATGCATTCGAAATTGCCATCCGGGAACTCGGCTGATCACGGATTACGATTTTGATCCTGTAATTGCTCATATCGGCCCGTAATCACAGGTTATACAATACAATACAATACAATAACATTTGTAAAGCGCTTTTCTCCCATAGGACTCAAAGCGCATAGCTGTGTCTCAGATTAATACAGGGTTTCAGGCTGGGTTGTGTTACAGAGGAGATAGTCAGATGTTCATGAATGCCAGACTGAAAAGGTAGGTTTTCAGTTTAGACTTAAATGCTTCCAGGGATGGGGCTGTCCTGATTGGGTGTGGCAGGGAGTTCCAAAGTGTAGGGGCAGCATGACAAAAGGCTCTGTCTCCAAAGGTTTTGAGGTGGACTCTGGGGGTGACCAAGGTGTTACGTCCTTTTGATCTAAGATTGTGGGGGGTGTGATGTAGTTGCAACAAGTCCTTCAGGTATCCAGGGCCCAGATTGTGCAAGGATTTGAATGTCAGTAAGCCAATCTTAAACAGAAGTCTCCATTTTATCGGTAGCCAGTGGAGTGAGCTCAGGGTTGGTGTTATGTGGCAATGGCGGGGTTGGCTCGTTAACAGCCTTACCCGGCTTATCAGGTTACCCGTGATTCAGAGGTTGTGATGAGCATCACTGCTCACAGTACACTCTTCCTTGAGATAATCACATGATTGTTTTGGGCAACAACAATCTAGTGTGTAAATAGCTTTAACATGTCAATTAAACATCCTTTTACAGGTGACGGTTTTATGACAGATTTATTTAAATGTAAAATGTTTCCCATGCCTGCAACTGCAGATCAAAAAAAGTAGGTCGTTTTAAAATGTGGGCCTTAGCACATTCCAATTCTCATAATGTATGGAGGTGTTTTTTAGTCTGTAACAGATATCCATGTTATGAGCAAAATGTGATAATAAACAGTTTTTACAATAGGTGGCATGATAATTCCATCTGCTTTTGCATAGTTTTTAAAGTACTAACTACACATTTAAATGCAAAAATAAATTCCAATAGCATTAGAACTTAACACAAAGTACGGTTGCCAGCATAATAATCTATTACAAAAGCAAGCTTTGAGATAGTCTCAGAATCTGAGATCAAGCTTTTTACTTAGACAGTAAAAAAAAGAAAATATTTGGCATATAAAATAAAATATTTCCAGTTATGTCACTTGTCAATGTTAATTGTAGAATGCTGTGTGCAGAATTTAATTTAAAAGCCACCTGTTAAGGTTCTTGAATTCCAGGTTTCAGATGAAATTTTTTGTACAATTAATATTTCTGAAAACTAAAGATGAAATTGTTTAATAGTACAAAGCTATTTAGTAGTAAAATACTCCAACAGTTTCCTTTAGTCGTTCATTTTTAAAGACTTTCTCGAAGACATCGTAATTGCTCCTCTCCCAGCCTTATTTTATCTTCCAGTTCTCTTTGTTCCACAATAAGAGCAGAGGTCATCTTGACATAATGTTGGTAGTCCTGGAGCTGCTCTTCATTTAGGTACTTGGACACCGATTCAAGAACCATCTGCTCTCTGTGAGTGACATGAGCCTTTAATTCCTGAGCTTCCACTAGCTGGTCAGTTAGTTGTTTTTTCTTCTCAAGAAGGTTCAGCTGTGTGGAATAGTAATAGAGAAAGATTGGCCAAGTGCAAAAGTATAGCTCCCAAGATAGATAAACCCAAAAGGCATGCATATATATATTATTATTATTATATATATATTCCTCATAAAATTTGCATATTGTGATAAAGTTCATTATTTTCTGTAATGTACTGATAAACATTAGACTTTCATATATTTTAGATTCATTACCCACAACTGAAGTAGTTTAAGCCTTTTATTGTTTTAATATTGATGATTTTGGCATACAGCTCATGAAGACCCAACATTCCTATCTCAAAAAATTAGCATATCATGAAAAGGTTCTCTAAACGAGCTATTAACCCAATCATCTGAATCAACTAATTAACTCTAAACACCTGCAAAAGATTCCTGAGGCTTTCAAAAACTCCTAGCATGGTTCGTTACTCAAAACCGAAATCATGGGTAAGACTGCCGACCTGACTGCTGTCCAAAAGGCCATCATTGACACCCGCAAGCAAGAGGGTAAGACACAGAAAGAAATTTCTGAATGAATAGGCTGTTCCAAGAGTGCTGTATCAAGGCACCTCAGTGGGAAGTCTGTGGGAAGGAAAAAGTATGGCAGAAAACGCTGCACAACGAGAAGAGGTGACCGGACCTGGAGGAAGATTGTGGAGAAGGACCGATTCCAGACCTTGGGGGACCTGCGGAAGCAGTGGACTGAGTCTGGAGTAGAAACATCCAGAGCCACCATGTACAGGCGTGTGCAGGAAATGGGCTACAGGTGCCGCATTGCCCAGGTCAAGCCATTTTTGAACCAGAAACAGCAGCAGAAGCGCCTGACCTGGGCTACAGAGAAGCAGCACTGGACTTTTGCTCAGTGGTCCAAAGTACTTTTTTTGGATGAAAGCAACTTTTGCATGTCATTCGGAAATCAAGGTGCCAGAGTCTGGAGGAAGACTGTGGGTACTTGACACTGGACTTCAGGCATTTTGGCATTTCCCACTCCCCAGTCAGTGATGGTCTGGGGTGCCATGTCAGCTGCTGGTGTTGGTCCACTGTGTTTTATCAAGGACAGAGTCAATGCAGCTAGCTATCAGGAGATTTTGGAGCACTTCACACTTCCATCTGCTGAAAAGCTTTATGGAGATGAAGATTTCATTTTTCAGCACGACCTGGCACCTGTTCACAGTGCCAAAACCACTGGTAAATGGTTTACTGAACATGATATTACTGTGCTCAATTGGCCTGCCAAATCTCCTAACCTGGACCCCATTGAAAATCTGTGGGATATTGTGAAGAGAAAGTTGAAAGACGCAAAACCCAACACTCTGGATGAGCTTAAGGCCGCTATCGAAGCATCCTGGGCCTCCATAACAACTGAGCAGTGCCACAGGCTGATTGCCTCCATGCCACGCCGCATTGAAGCAGTCATTTCTGCAAAAGGATTCCCGACGAAGTATTGAGTGCATAACTGAACATAATAATTTGAAGGTTGACTTTTTTTGTTTTAAAAACACTTTTCTTTTATTGGTCGGATGAAATATGCTAATTTTTTGAGATAGGAATTTGGGGTTTTCATGAGCTGTATGCCAAAATCATCGATATTAAAACAATAAAAGTCTTGAACTACTTCAGTTGTGTTTAATGAATGTAAAATATATGAAAGTCTAATGTTTATCAGTACATTACAGAAAATAATGAACTTTATCACAATATGCAAATTTTTTTAGAAGGACCTATATATATATATATATATATATATATATATATATATATATATATATATATATATATATATATATATATATATATATATATATATATTCTGAAATAAGCCCATAACCTTCCTGATGTTCAATTTCCCCATCATTTCTGTATAGGGGCTTATTCATGATATAAGAGCAAATTGAGATATTCAATCTTAGAACCAGAATGAAACTATGATTTGAATATCTCGATTTGCTTTTATATCATGAAAATAACAGAATCAAGAGTAAAAACGTTTTTTTTTTTTTTTATTTTATTTTTTTAAGTGGCTGCAAATGCTTATATTCATTTTGATAGTTGCAATTGCAAACCATGAAGAGAGAATTTACCTTTTGGGCAATTTAGGAGGATCAGGAAAAATTGCAATTATACAAAAGATTATGACTCACAGGCCAAGATTCTTCAAACAAAATTCAAGCAAAGGAAATTCCCAAGGAAACATATTAGTGAGGCGAAACAATGAGCAAGATTATTCACACGAAGAACTAGTGGAACAAAAGGAACAAAATTCAGAGCCAAAAGAAGAAATTACAGCTCCCAATTTTATAACAAAATTTTCGACAGTTCACAACAGAATCAGATCTATTCTAAAAAAAAACAAAACAAAAACAAAAAAACGCTGTCACCTTCTAGAAGCAGATCTATACCTTAAACCGAATATAGGCAAATGACCTGCAAAGACGATGAAAAATATAATAGCACCAAGCAACCCAAGAGCTCTCCGCACCAAAAGATCAAAACCAAGTGATCATCAAGAAGAAGGGACATAAAGATGTTGTAGGTAGAGATGGCCCGAAAGGTTCGCCGGTGAACGGTTCCAGGCGAACTTTGGGTGGTTCGCGTTTGCATGCGATCGCTAACTTTCCCGGAAGTTCGGCTCACCCCCATAGTGCTCCATTACTGTCAACTTTAACCCTCTACATCAGTCAGCAGGCACATTGTAGCCAATCAGGCTACACTCACTCCTGAAGTCACTCCCCCCCCCCACCCCCCTTATAAGGCAGGCTCCACCGGCCATTACACTCACTCGTGTGCCTGCTATAGTGAGAGAAGGGCAAGCTGCTGCAGACTGTTTCTCCTAGGGAAAGATTAGTTAGGCTCTTGGCTTGTTAGCTTGCTCCTGGCTGATTCTTATTGCTATAATAGCACCCCACAACAGCTCATTTGAGAGCTAATCTTGTTCTTGTGATCTATTTTTTTTCTGTGTGTCCCACTGACACTTGTGTTGCATAGACAGCTTTTGTAATTCATACTGTGTGTGTGCGCCACTGCCAGGTCTAGCACATTCAGTGACTACCTGTGTGTGTGATAGGCAGCTGCACATTGTAATACCCATTACTGCATATACCAAGCTGTTGTGGTGAGTGAACCCACCTCATCACTGCATATACCTACCTTTTGTGTTGAGTGAACCCACCTCATCACTGCATATACCTAGCTGTTGTGTTCAGTGAACCTACCTCATCACTGCATATACTTACCTAGCTGTTGTGTTCAGTGCAGAGGTGCTCAACAGGACCCCGAATGCGAAGTTTACCCGAAAATTTGGGCGATTTTTAAGGTTTGCCGAATACGAACCCGAAGAATTCAATCCATGCCGAATGCGAAGTTTCCCGAATGCGCACTCGAATTCGGCCAGATGGTGCGGTGGGTTCGGTTTCGGCTTCGGGATTCGGGGATGACGTCATTGGGCCAATCAGAAGTCCTCTAGCCGAGGACCTGGCAACCCTAGCAACCAACTGTCTGCCGCACGACTTAGTTATTGTGTAGTACGCTAGGGATTTCTTAGTTACCTGCGTGCGTACTACTACTGTCTACTACTACTAATAGTACCCGTTCAGTTAATTTTTTCCCACTGTTAGTGTGTGATTTTATTAGCATCTGTAGTGTGTAATAAATAATAGTTACATCACAGGCCACCACCAGCATCCATTGTGAGTGACCTGTGACTGTCACCTGCCCGAGCCTATTGATTGATTGATTGATTGCGTCTGACCGTGTGTGACCGATTGTAATTGTCACCAACTGTCTGCCGCACGACTTAGTTATTGTGTAATACGCTAGGGATTTCTTAGTTACCTGCGTGCGTACTACTACTGTCTACTTCTACTACTACTAGTACCTGTTCAGTAAATTTTTTTCCACTGTTAGTGTGTGATTTTATTAGCATCTGTAGTGTGTAATAAATAATAGATACAACACAAGCCACCACCAGCATCCGTTGTGAGTGACCTGTGACTGTCACCTGCCTATTGATTGATTGATTGCGTCTGACCGTGTGTGACCAATTGTAATTGTCACCAACTGTCTGCCGCATGACTTAGTTATTGTGTAGTACGCTAGGGATTTCTTAGTTACCTGCGTGCGTACTACTACTACTACTGTCTACTACTGCTGTCTACTACTGCTACTAGTCACCACCAAGTCACCACCAACACAGACTTTATTAAAGTTTACACCCTTTCCCGCCCTCTTTTACTTTTTTTTTTTTTTACTGTATTTGTATAGTGCACAATGACTGGCAGAGGTAGAGGGCGTGGCGCCACCAGGAAAGGCAGCGCCATTGCAGGAGCCACTGCCAGCAGCAGAAGGTCTGGGACTGGTCCGCCGCCAGCCACTGACCGCAGGGAGGAGGGAGAAGAGGCGCAACAGCAGCGCGTTGCGCCCATCTTTGAGACGGGTCGTCGCTCACGGCCCATTGTGGAGAGTCAGGTGCAGGCTGTGGTGGAAATGATGGCGGAGCAGGAAACCACCGTTTCCAGCCAGGCCTCCAGCACCTGCGAGATCAGTGCCACCACCACCAGCACTCCAGTCCGCAGCAGGCCTCCACCACCGCTTGAGGCCATGGTCACGGTGACACCATCGACCAGCCTGCCCTCAATGAGCATGCTCTTCTCCCCTGAGACTGTGACCATGTACCGGGATGTTTTGGAGAAGTATGAGTTGGAGATGATGGGGCCATCCAAGGAGGAGGAGGAGTTTGAGGTGCAGAAGTTTGTTGTTGGCGCTGAGGAGCATTGGAGTGATGCTGAGGATGTTGGGGTAGAGGAGATGGTTGAGGCGGGCTCACAGGATATGTTTGGGGTTGAGGATGATGGCTTGCTGGATCCTTCGTATGTGCCACCAGTGCCACCAGCACAGTTGGTTGAAGGCGGCTCGTCATCGGAGGAGGAGGCGTATCTAGCGCTGAGGCGCGGCAGCAGCAAGGCGCCAAGCACAGGGCATGGAAGGCAGGAGCCACAG
The DNA here is from genome assembly GCF_040937935.1 of Hyperolius riggenbachi. NCBI lineage: Eukaryota > Metazoa > Chordata > Amphibia > Anura > Hyperoliidae > Hyperolius > Hyperolius riggenbachi. The sequence goes on along the minus strand of NC_090653.1, from coordinate 191,315,188 downwards.
CCTGCTGCTTCAGTCGCTACCACCACCCGCAGCAAACCTCCAACTAAAACAAAAAAGGCACAATCCTCCAAGGGCACCCAAAAACCCCAGCCCTCAAGCTCAAAGAGCAGGTTGAAGTCCCCAGTCTGACGGAGCTTCACCAAGTGCCCAGTGGGCGCAACACGTGCAATTTGCAACACTTGCGGTGTCAGTCTCAGCAGAGGTCGCGATCTGCTCAAGTTGGGTACCTCGTGCCTGCAGACCCACTTACAGAGAAGACATTTGGATGAGTTTAATGAGTATGAGAAGCTGACGAACATTGGCGCAGGCAGTGTTTTGTTTGTCTACTGGACAGGGCACTTGGCCATTTGGTGGATTTGGGAGAGGAGGCCCTAAAGCAGCTGGAACAGCAGCCGCCTGCGCAGGTAATTGAGTCCCTGGAGGAGGATGAGGAGGAGGAGGAGTTGGAGGTGCTGGACGTTGCTGCTGAAGGGGAACATCGGAGCGCAGAAGCAGTGGTGCGAGGGTGGAGAGAGGAGGAAGAGGCTCAGGGGCAAGAGGAGGAGGAGGAGGACGCTGACCCTGATGTCTCTGTTGGATGGTCCACCCTGTTCCCCATGGCAGCGCACATGCTGCGCTGCCTGCGCACAGACCCCAGGGTCAAGCGGATGCAAGCGACGGAGGACGCCTGCATCAGCATGATCCTGGACCCACGGCTGAGGGGGAGGTGGAAATCAGTATCTGCCTGCCAGAGATCGTGAGCAGTGAGCAAGGGAGTTGCAGGAGATCCTTGTTCGGCGACTGGAGGAAGCCTTCCACCCGCCTTCCACCCCCTCTGTCCCTGTCCAGCAGCCAGCACAGCAGCCGGTGCCTGCGGCCAGCAGCAGCGTCAGGTGCCCAGGAGACCTGCTGTCATTGACGCAGGCATTCTACATGATGGTACAGCAGCCGAGAGAGGAGTTGCGTGCAGCAGCCACCTTCGCTGAGAGTCACAGCCAGCGCATGATCCGGATGGTGGCCGACTACATGGGGTCCTTCAGAGGGCTTGACACCGGCAGCGAGGAGCCTGTGGACCCCATGGAGTACTGAGTGGAGCGCTTGCACATCTGGAGGGAGCTTGCGCAGTACACCCTGGAGGTATTGTCTTGCCCCCCTTCCAGCGTGCTGTCTGAGAGGTGCTTCAGTGCAGCTGGTGGCGTGGTCACCGAGAAGCGCTCTCGTCTGTCCACAGAGGGTGTGGACAGACTGACATTTTTGAAGATTAACCAGGCCTGGATAGAAGGCACGTTCCTGGCACCTGTTGTCGGCGAGAGGAGGACACGAGGTGCCTGCCTGGGAATTACAATATATTGCCTGCTACCATACATGACTCCTCCTCCTCCTGCTGCTGATGCATTTATTTATTTATGTATTTATTGTATTTATACGTGACTCCTCCTGCTGCTGCTGCTGGCGTGCTGCATTTATTTATTTATTAATTTATTTATGTATTTATTGTATTTATACGTGACTCCTCCTGCTGCTGCTGGCCAGCTGCATTTTTTTAATTATGAATTTATGAATTGATTTATGTATTTATTGTATTTACAGTGGTGTGAAAAACTATTTGCCCCCTTCCTGATTTCTTATTCTTTTGCATGTTTGTCATACTTAAATGTTTCTGCTCATCAAAACCCGTTAACTATTAGTCAAAGATAACATAATTGAACACAAAATGCAGTTTTAAATGATGTTTTTATAATTTAGTGAGGAAAAAAAAACCAAAACCTACATGGCCCTGTGTGAAAAAGAAATTGCCCCCTGAACCTAATAACTGGTTGGGCCACCCTTAGCAGCAATAACTGCAATCAAGCGTTTGCGATAACTTGCAACGAGTCTTTTACAGTGCTCTGGAGGAATTTTGGCCCACTCATCTTTGCAGAATTGTTGTAATTCAGCTCTATTTGAGGGTTTTCTAGCATGAACCGCCTTTTTAAGGTCATGCCACAACATCTCAATAGGATTCAGGTCAGGACATTGACTAGGCCACTCCAAAGTAGAGTTGGGCCGAACGGTTCGCCTGCGAACGGTTCCATGCGAACTTCAGTGGCTCGCGTTCGCGTCCCGCAGGCGAACTTTTGCGGAAGTTCGGTTCGCCCCATAATGCACCATGAGGGTCAACTTTGACCCTCTACATCACTGTCAGCAGGCCCAGTGTAGCCAATTAGGCTACACTAGCCCCTGGAGTCACTCCCCCCCTAATACAAGGCAGGCAGCGGCGGCCATTACGCTCACTCGTGTGCCTGCGTTAGTGAGAGTAGGGCGAGCTGCTGCAGACTGTCTCTCATAGGGAAAGATTAGTTAGGCTTAGCTTGTTCCTGGCTGCATACCTGTTCTGTTCAGTACCTGCATACCTGTTCAGTGAACCTGCCACTGCATACCTGTTCTGTGAACCCACCACTGCATACCTGTTCTGTGAACCCACCACTGCATACCTGTTCTGTGAACCCACCACTGCATACCTGTACTGTGAACCCACCACTGCATACCTGTACTGTGAACTCACCACTGCATACCTGTTCTGTGAACCCACCACTGCATACCTGTTCAGTGAACCCACCACTGCATACCTGTTCTGTGAACCCACCACTGCATACCTGTTCTGTGAACCCACCACTGCATACCTGTTCTGTGAACCCACCACTGCATACCTGTTCAGTGAACCCACCACTGCATACCTGTTCAGTGAACCCACCGCTGCATACCTGTTCTGTGAACCCACCACTGCATACCTGTTCAGTGAACCCACCACTGCATACCTGTTCAGTGAACCTGCCACTCCATACCTGTTCTGTGAACCCGCCACTGTATACCTGTTCTGTTCAGTGAACCCGCCACTGCATACCTGTTCTGTTCAGTGAACCCGCCACTGCATACCTGTTCTGTTCAGTGAACCCGCCACTGCATACCTGTTCTCGCCATGGTGCGCACCAGTCCAGCACGGCCGTCACTACACAAACAGCTGTTTGCGGTGCGTTACACGGTGAGTTTGGTGTGCCAGTGTGAAGCAGTACCTTAATTACACTACCTGATTGATGTATACACATGCAAGATGTTTTAAAGCACTTTAGGCCTGTCATTTAGCATTCAATGTGATTTCTGCCCTTAAAACGCTGCTTTGCGTCAAATCCAGATTTTTCCTAGGGACTTTTGGCATGTATCCCACTCCTCCACCTGGGGGTCCAGGTGTTAGACCCCTTGAAACATCTTTTCCATCACTTTTGTGGCCAGCATAATTTTTTTTTTCAAAGTTCGCATCCCCATTGAAGTCTATGGCGGTTCACGAACTTTTACGCGAACCGAACCTTACGCGGAAGTTCGCGAACCCGGTTAGCGAACCTAAAATCGGAGGTTCGGCCCCACTCTACTCCAAAGTCTTCATTTTGTTTTTCTTCAGCCATTCAGAGGTGGATTTGCTGGTGTGTTTTGGGTCATTGTCCTACTGCAGCACCCAAGATCGCTTCAGCTTGAGTTGACGAACAGATGGCCAGACATTCTCCTTCAGGATTTGTTGGTAGACAGTAGAATTCATGGTTCCATCTATCACAGCAAGCCTTCCAGGTCCTGAAGCAGCAAAACAACCCCAGATCATCACACTACCACCACCATATTTTACTGTTGGTATGATGTTCTTTTGCTGAAATGCTGTGTTACTTCTACGCCAGATGTAACGGGACACGCACCTTCCAAAAAGTTCAACTTTTGTCTCGTCGGTCCACAAGGTATTTTCCCCAAAGTCTTGGCAATCATTGAGATGTTTTTTAGCAAAATTGAGACGAGCCTTAATGTTCTTTTTGTTTAAAAGAGGTTTGCACCTTGGATATCTGCCATGCAGGCCGTTTTTTCCCAGTGTCTTTCTTATGGTGGAGTCGTGAACACTCACCTTAATTGAGGCAAGTGAGGCCTGCAGTTCTTTAGATGTTGTCCTGGGGGCTTTTGTGGCCTCTCGGATGAGTTTACTCTGCGCTCTTGGGGTAATTTTGATCGCCCGGCCACTCCTGGGAAGGTTCATCACTGTTCCATGTTTTTGCCATTTGTGGATAATGGCTCTCTGTAATGATCGCTGCTGCAGCAGGCATTGCTGGAAGTAGTAGTGCTGCAGCTCAGTTAGTTCTCATCTCTTTACATGCAAGCTGCATAGCTTTGTCTGCCTTTCCCTGCTGTCAGCTTGTGACTGATTATCATTCACCTGTGTGGGAATCTGCATGTCTGCTCCCATTGGATGACCTCAGTATAAAGATCTGCTTCCTGCAGGGTTTCCTTGGGTTTTCATAGCTTCAGTTTAAGCCTGTCTTGCTGTCGCTTCAGCCCCCGATCGTGTTTCTTGTTCTAAAAGATACTTTGCTGGTTTTGCATCATATATTGGTTCATTGCCCATATATATGCATACCAGCACGTTTATTATTTTCCTTGTATTCGTGTTACGTTGATGCATCAGTGTCGCTGATGTATACGTACACGAACTGTTTATATCCTGTGTGCAGTTAGTCAGCTTTCCAGCACGTTTTGGTAGTTTGCGCGTATCGTGAGCACCCGTGCTGAGCTAGTATCCTGCTCCTGGTCCTGTTCGTGGATTGCGTTCATCTCTGCGAGGAGATAACGAATCCTTCTGAATCCTGTCCTGTTACCGTTTGTGGATTGCGTTCATCTCTGCGAAGAGATAACGAATCCTTCTGAATCCTGTTCTGTTACTGTTTGTGGATTGCGTTCATCTCTGCGAAGAGATAACGAATCCTTCTGAATCCTGTTCTGTTACCGTTTGTGGATTGCATTCATCTCTGCGAAGAGATAGCGAATCCTTCTGAGTCCTGTTCCCTGTATTACTCCAGTCCTAGTCAGCGTTCCTGCTTATGTCATATATCGGTTCATTGCCGATATATACATATGTTAGTCAGACGTTACAAATAGTTTCATTGATAGCTGTAATTGTAATGCGCTAGGAAAACATACTTATTGTATATTTGTCTGTGTTACGTTCATCTATCTTGATCCTGCTATTTCCTGACTATCCTGTCCTGTCTTTGTGAGGCACGCCATCGCTGCAATCGCATTGGCTGCCTCATTCCAGTCTGTCTTGTTTTGGACGCTTGCTGTCGCTAAGTAGCCGCTAGCTAGCAAGCGTTCATTCTGTCTACCTGTCCTGATCTCCTCAGTTCTGGTTTATGCGCTCAGCGCTACTTTGCGCTGAGACGTTATAACGAAAGCATTGTTTGTGGCTGTCAGATCTGCACCGGCTCTGTGCGCCACAATCTCCTATTGGAGTCAGTCCTCCCCTCCACTATACTAGGGATAGCCTGTTTCCTTGTGCTAGTGTGTGTACCTCCTCCACGCCAGCTCATGCGTTGCATGCTGACTGTGGAGAATACACCACCAAGCCTTACACTCCCACTGTGGTTCGCTGGAGTCCCAAAGCTTTAGAAATGGCTTTTGTTCTCATTTGTTCCGGAATTTCTTTGGATCTTGGCATGATTTCTAGCTTTTGAGGTGCATTTGGTCTACTTCTCTGTGTCAGATAGCTCCTATTTAAGTGATTTCTACATTGAAACAGGTGTGGCAGTAATCAGGCCTGGGGGTGACTACAGAAATTGAACTCAGGTGTGATAAACCACAGTTAAGTTATTTTTTAACATGGGGGGCAATCACTTTTTCACACAGGGCCATGTAGATTTGGAGTTGTTTTTCTCACTAAATAATAAAAACCATCATTTAAAACTGCATTTTGTGTTAAATTATGTTATCTTTGACTAATAGTTAACGGTTTTTGATGAGCAGAAACATTTAAGTGTGACAAACATGCAAAAGAATAAGGAATCAGGAAGGGGGCAAATAGTTTTTCACACCACTGTATAAAGCGGCAACATATTACGCCGCTCTCATTTTCATCCTCCTGCTTTCAGTGGTCCCACCGCCAGGGTCCACCCAATACAATGCCTGCTGCCAGTGCCACACGTCACTCTTCCTACTGCTGCTGTATTTATCCTCCTGCTGTCAGTGGTCCCACCGCCAGGGTCCACACAATACATTGCCTGCTGCCAGTGCCACACGTCACTCCTCCTCCTACTGCTGCTGTATATATCCTCCTGCTGTCAGTGGTCCCACCGCCAGGATCCACACAATACATTGCCTGCTGCCAGTGCCACACGTCACTCCTCCTACTGCTGCTGTATTTATCCTCCTGCTGTCAGTGGTCCCACCGCCAGGGTCCACACAATACATTGCCTGCTGCCAGTGCCACACGTCACTCCTCCTCCTACTGCTGCTGTATTTATCCTCCTGCTGTCTGTGGTCCCACCGCCAGGGTCCACACAATACATTGCCTGCTGCCAGTGCCACACGTCACTCCTCCTACTGCTGCTGTATTTATCCTCCTGCTGTCTGTGGTCCTACCGCCAGGGTCCACACAATACATTTCCTGCTGCCAGTGCCACACGTCACTCCTCCTACTGCTGCTGTATTTATCCTCCTGCTTTCAGTGGTCCCACCGCCAGGGTCCACACAATGCATTCCCTGCTGCCAGTGCCACACGTCACTCCTCCTACTGCTGCTGTATTTATCCTCCTGCTGTCAGTGGTCCCACCGCCAAGGTCCACACAATACATTCCCTGCTGCCAGTGCCACACGTCACTCCTCCTACTACTGCTGCTGTATTTATCCTCCTGCTTTCAGTGGTCCCACCGCCAGGGTCCACACAATGCATTCCCTGCTGCCAGTGCCACACATCACTCCTCCTACTGCTGCTGTATTTATCCTCCTGCTGTCAGTGGTCCCACCGCCAGGGTCCACACAATACATTGCCTGCTGCCAGTGCCACACGTCACTCCTCCTACTGCTGCTGTATTTATCCTCCTGCTTTCAGTGGTCCCACCGCCAGGGTCCACACAATACATTGCCTGCTGCCAGTGCCACACATCACTTTTTTTTTTTTTTTTTTTTTTTTTATTACACCTATTTCAATGTGATTTCCCTTTAAAAAAAATGCATCCGAATTCCCGAACACAAAATTTTTAACGAATTTTGAGCCCGACACCCGAACCAAATCCGAACCGAATTTAATGTCATGCGGACCCGAATTCGAATGTACCTGAACCAAATTTTGTAACATCTGAGCATGCCTGGTTCAGTGAACCCACCTCATCACTGCATATACTAACCTACCTTTTGTGTTGAGTGAACCCACCTCATCACTGCATATATTAGCTGTTGTGGCAAGTGGTGTCATCATTGTCCGCCATAACAGATTCTCGTTAAAGGATTTAAAGTTAATTCATTTCAAATACAGCAAGCCCTCGAAAGTCCTCCTCTATTGTTATTGGTCACTACCTCGGGACGTGCATGCCATGCCTGCCGCCTTCCTTGGATGTGTGGTGGTAACCGGTCCTGCTCCTTTGCCCACAGCGTGCCTGCTGCCTTTCTTGGATGTGTGGTGGTGATAGCCGTTTCTTAGGCTCCCACTCCAGACCGGAATCGAACCAGGATTCCCCGGCCATTACCCCTGGTCAGTCACCATGGTACTGAGAAAGTACCATCAAGAGTTTCACACAGTTGAATGAATGGCAGACTTGCCCTCTATAACACATTCTTACATAGTTACATAGTTATTTGGGTTGAAAAAAGACATATGTCCATCGAGTTCAACCAGAGAACAAAGTACAACACCAACACCAGCCTACTCCCTCACATATCCCTGTTGATCCAGAGGAAGGCGAAAAAACCCTTACAAGGCATGGTCCAATTAGCCCCAAAAGGAAAAAAATTCCTTCCCGACTCCAGATGGCAATCAGATAAAATCCCTGGATCAACATCATTAGGCATTACCTAGTAATTGTAGCCATGGATGTCTTTCAATGCAAGGAAAGCATCTAAGCCCCCTTTAAATGCAGGTATAGAGTTTGCCATAACTACTTCCCATAGCAATGCATTCCACATCTTAATCACTCTTACTGTAAAGAACCCTTTCCTAAATAAATGGCTAAAACGTTTTTCCTCCATGCGCAGATCATGTCCTCTAGTCCTTAGAGAAGGCAGAGGGACAAAAAGCTCCTCCGCCAAGCTTTTATATTGCCCTCTGATGTATTTATACATGTTAATTAGATCCCCTCAAAGGCGTCTTTTCTCTAGACTAAATAAAAGCTGAGCATGTTAGTCAAACAGGACCTGACTTTATTAGACCCATGTTGATGCTGAGAAATAAAATTATTTTCTACTATGAAGTCGTGTATAGTATCTCTTAGAAACCCCTCAAATAGTTTGCATACAACTGATGTTAAGCTTACAGGTCTATAATTTCCTGGATCTGATTTTTTGCCCTTCTTAACCTATTTTGGTTCCTGGACGTAGTTGCTACGTCCAGGAACCATGCGCGCTACCGCGCGCCCCCCCCCGGCCGATCGTGCGCGTGCACGCGCACTCCCGGCCGCGGATTCGGTAGCCAAGTAATCAATGTATCGGGCTATGGAGCCCGATCATTGATTCCTCTCCCCCGCTGAAAAAGCGACAGCTTCTCTCGGAAGCTGAGCTTTTTCTGGCCGCCTCCTTCCCGATGCGTCTATCTAAGCGCGTGCTACGCTTAGAGTGACGTCATGTAAACAAACTCATGGCCGCCATCTTGTGGCCAAAAAGTAATACTACACCTGAAAAAAAAAAAAAAAAGAATTAACACACATTTACATTATAAATCTATTGTTTACCTCCCACCCTCCCAAAAGTACCCAAATAAAATGTTTAGTATAAAAAAAAAAAAAACCATTACAATAAAAAAAAAAACATGTAAATATTTACCTAAAGGTCTAAACTTTTTAAATATCAATGTAAAGATGAAATATTTCTATATTTTTTTTATTTTAAACTTGTAAATAGTGATAGATGCAAAATGGAAAAAATGCACCTTTATTTCCAAATAAAATATTGTCGCCATACATTGTGATAGGGACATAATTTTAACGGTGTAATAACCGGGACATATGGACAAATACAATACGCGAGTTTTAATTATGGAGGCAAGTATTATTTTAAAACTATAATGGCTGAAAACTGAGAAATAATGAATTTTTCCATTTTTTTCTTATTCTTCCTGTTAAAATGCATTTACAGTAAAGTGGCTCTTAGCAAAATGTACCCCCCAAAGAAAGCCTAATTGGTGGCGGAAAAAACAAGATATAGATCAGTGCATTGTGATAAGTAGTGATAAAGTTATAGGCTAATGAATGGGGGGTGAACATTTCTCACGTGAAAACGACGGAACCTGAATGGGTTAAATAATGGGAAAACGTGGGCTGTACGCCAATCCACTGGGACTCTGCCAGTTGAAAGAGAGTCACAAAAGATTAGATAAAGGGGTTTATCTATAACTGAACTGTAACGATCGGTGTAACACAGAGAGGATCTGATTACCGGTGATCTGCAGTATCACCGAGAATACAGATATATACCTGATTATTGATGATCTGCAGTATCACCGATAATCAGATATATCTCTAACCTCTGGACACCTGAGTAATATGAGTGTTTGGTGCAACAGTAATTCTTTGAGGAGAGCCCCCCGTATAGAGGGTGCAAGGCAGTAAGATACGGCCCAAAGAACAGGCTCCTTCCAATGGCCTGAGGCTCCCCAAGGGGAGGAGTCAGGCTGAGAGTGGGAAGGACCAGAGTGTGAGTGACACCAATGGTGGAGTGTCACTGACAGATCTGTGAACTATCTCTAAACAGAGAAGATAGTTCTCGAGGTCGGACAAGCCAGGTCGGTAACAGACAGACAGGACAAATACAGAGGAAAGAGACTGATACGGAATCCTAAGGCAAGCAGGGTTTGGCAACGGAGTATCAGATATAGCGAAGTACAAAATCAGAGATCAGAAGGGAGGTCAGGAAAGCAGAAGGTCATAACAAATAAACAACAATAGTCTAGTCTAATGGTGTGAGCTCCTTGATCATCAACACCCTGGAACTAGTCTGAAGTATAACAGGATGATAAAGCTAATTCCTAGTCTTGGGTGTGAGCTCCGTAGTCATCAACACCTTGGAACTAGTCTGAAGAATAACACAGATAATATACAGTATTCCTAATCTGAGGTGTGAGGTCCTTGATCATCAACACCCTGGAACTAGTCTGAAGAATAACACAGATAATATACAGTATACCTAATCTGAGGTGTGAGGTCCTTGATCATCAACACCCAGGAACTGGTCTAGAGAAAAACACAGAATCTGACAAAAAGGTCTGAGTGCTTCCACGTAGTGATCGCAATGGCAGACAACCAGAGAATGACCAGCACACAGTATATATAGCAAGGCGCTCTCCAGCGCCTCCCCTAAGTGCTGGACCAATGGGAAGTGGTGGAATTGTCAGCTGACCGGCTTGGTTGATGTACTTGTAAAACTTTTGTTGGGTTAGATTTAATATCCCTAGCGATTTGATTTTCAGCTTCAGTCTTTGCCAGCCTAATTTATTTTTTACAATTTTTATTGCACTCCTTATAATTGCTTAATGCAGCCTCGGTCCCCTCCTGTTTTAGGACCTTATAGGCATTCTTTTTCCTCTTCATTTTATCTCTAACCTTTCTATTCATCCATAGAGGCTTTGTTTTATTCCTAGACATTTTGTTTCCATATAGGATATACATACTACAATATTGATTGAGAATAAGTTTAAAAGCTTGCCATTTCCCTTCAGTGTCCTCCCCTTGTAGTACATTATTCCAGTTCACCAGACCTAAGTCTAAGACCTAATGTCTAAGTCTAATGTCTAAGTCTAAGACCTAATGCCTGCCTGAGTTGATCGAACCTTGCTCTCTAAAATTCATAATTTTAGTGGTCCCGCTGCCCCGCGGCCTATCAGTCACCAGATCAAACGTTATCATGTTGTGATCACTATTTCCCAAATGTTCTTGAACCTGCACATTTGATACATTATCTGGTCTATTCGAAATGATCAGATCCAGTAACGCATTTCCCCTAGTTGGTTCTATAACCATTTGAGTCAAGTAATTGTCCTGTATTGATGCCAGAAATCTGCTGCTTTTACCAGAATGGGTAGCCTCAATACCCCAGTCTATGTCTGGAAAGTTGAAGTCATCCATAACTATGACCTCAATTTTACTTGCAGCTTTTTCAATCTGATGTAGTAATTGCAGTTCTGCAGCTTCATGAATATGTGGTGGCCTGTAGCATACCCCAATAAGCAATTGGCAACCTTTATTTCCACCATGACTCCACATCTTCACAATCTTCCTCCATCTCATCGTTGAGGACAGCTGTAAAAGAGTTCTTAACAAAAAGACAAACCCCTCCACCTTTTTTCCCTGTTCTATCCTTCCTAAACACATTGTATCCCTCTAAATTAGCTATCCAGTCATGGCTTTCATCCATCCATGTCTCGGTTATTCCCACAATGTCATAGCCTTTGTCAATCAGAGTGAACTCTAGTTCATCTATGTTATTTGCAAGGCTCCTAGCATTGGTTACCATGCACTTTATATTTTTACCACCACATTTACCAATTTTGTTTTCATGAAATGGGCTACTTGAATTTTTACCAACCTCCTTACTCTTTACACTGTCCCCACCCTCCTCTCCTCCCCCCATAATGTTAGGCTTCCACTTTCTTTTTACCTTATCTTGTCTACATATTGAGACTTTATCCTCCCGCCTCCCCCCAGATCCTAGTCTTGGCAAATGCGTTTGAATTGGTTTGTCTTCCACTAGGTCAAGGGTCCATCTGACCACAGATGCCTGGTCTGCAAGGCAGGTACAGCATGGGTCTCGGGCTCCCACTTCAGACCGGAATCGAACCCTGATTCCCCGGCCATTGCCCACTGGTCACAATGGCAGACTTCAGAACAGATTCTTGTGAAAGGCAAGTGGTGTCATCATTGTCCGCCATAAAAGATTCTCGTTAATGGATTTAAAGTTAATTCATTTCAAATACAGCAGGGCCTCGAAAGTCCTCCTCCGAGTCTTGTATTGTTGTTTTTGGTCACTACCTCGGGACGTGCATGCCATGCCTGCTGCCTTCCTTGGATGTGTGTGGTGGTAGCCGTTTCTTAGGCTCCAACTCCGGACCGGAATAGAACCAGGATTCCCCAGCCATTACCTGTGGTCACAATGGCAGACTTGCCCTCCATAATAGATTCTCGCCTCCTTGAGGAGGAGACCAACCTGGTGAATCGCAGTGAAGGCACCATCAGACTTGCCCTCCATAACAGATTCTCGTTAAAGGATTTAAAGTTGATTAATTTCACATGCGCAGCAGGGCCTCGAAAGTCCTCCTCCTGTATTGTTATTTTTGGTCACTACCTCGGGACGTGCATGCCATGCCTGCTGCCTTGCTTGGATGTGTGTGGTGGTAGCCGTTTCTTAGGCTCCAACTCCGGACCGGAATAGAACCAGGATTCCCCGGCCATTAACCGTGGTCACAATGGCAGACTTGCCATCCATAATAGATTCTCGTTGCAGGTACTCAACCGCAAGCAGAAAATGTAATGTAAAATAATATAGATGTAAGCTTTAACAATGGTAGAGAAAGAACCATGGAAAGTTGATAAGGCAGTCAGACATTACCTAACCTGACATTACTGAGTGAGGAAGAGCAATCTCACCATGGTGCGCAGTAGTCCGGCCATCACTACACAAACAGCTGTTTGCGGTGCGTTGCACAGTGAGTTTGATGTGTCAGTGTGAAGCAGTACACTAATTACACTACTTGATTGATGTATAAACATGCAAGATGTTTTAAAGCACTTTAGGCCTGCTATTTAGCATTCAATGTGATTTCTGCCCATAAAACGCTGCTTTGCGTCAAATCCAGATTTTTCCTCGGGACTTTTGGCATGTATCCCACTCCGCCATGCCCCCCCTCCAGGTGTTAGACCCCTTGAAACATCTTTTCCATCCCTTTTGTGGCCAGCATAAATTTTTCTAGTTTTCCAAGTTCGCCTCCCCATTGAAGTCTATTGCGGTTCATGAAAGTTTGTGCGAACCGAACGTTTGTGCAAGTTCACAAACCCGGTTCGTGAACCGAAAATCGGAGGTTCGAGCCATCTCTAGTTGTAGGCAGAGTTAATTTAGTCTAAATGAAATTATTACCCAAATACCTATATCTGTTCCGCAACAGTGTGGATACCAAATACATTTTTTAGACAACTAAATTCCATGCTTACCAGCTATATATGGCATAATAAAAAGCCTACAATTAGCCTGAAGAAACTACAAAGGCCATTGACGGAGGGGGGTCTGGCCTTCCTGGATCATTTTAAATATTTCATTGCGAGCCAATTAGTAACCGCTCGCTGGTGGCTGATGCAAGATGCCTCCAATGCCACTACGGTACTGGATGCGGCCATTCTTGGCTCCTTGGCTCTCTCAGTAGAGATGGCCTGAACCTCCGATTTTAGGTTCACGAAGCTCGAACGCGAACCTCCCACGAAAGTTTGCGTTTGCACAAACCATGCAAACTGCAATAGACTTCAATGGGCAGGAGAACTTTCAAAACTTCAAACACTGTTTCTGGCCACAAAAGTGATGGAAAAGATGTTTCAAGGGGTCTAACACCTGGAGGGAGGCATGGCGGAGTGGGATACATGCCAAAAGTCCCGGGGAAAATCTGGATTTGACGCAAAGCAGCGTTTTAAGGGCAGAAATCACATTGAATGCTAAATTGGAGGCATAAAGTGCTTTAAAACATCTTGCGTGTGTACACATCAATCAGGTAGTGTAATTAGTGTATTGCTTCACACTGACAGACCAAACTCACTGTGTAACGCACCGCAAACAGCTGTTTGTGTAGTGACGGCCATGCTGGACTGGTGCGGACCATGGCAGTGCAGGTGATGGCGGTGTTCAAGCCCATATGGTCGGGCTGAGGTAGCTCAATGACAGAAAAACAGTGACTGTCCAGCTGATTGAATTTGGTCTGTCCACAATGAAGTAATGACCTTATTAGTCATTGCTTCATTGTAATACGCAAGCCCCTTCACCGCGGCAAGGTAACAATCACGAAGGGGAATTGACACATGTACATGCCTTTGTTTTGTTGTTGCAGCCGCAGTGCAGCCAGAAAAATTAGGCAGGCATGTACACGCACCAAAAAAATTATTATTTTTTTTGTTAGCTGCCGCTGCTAGCCGCAGCCTTAAAAATTAAGGAACCCACCTGGAGTCCTGGACCCTGTTGGTGGTGGCGGAGAAGGCAGTCAAGCGGCCTGCAGGCAGTGATGCTGTGTGAGGACCAACTTAGTATTGGGGCAGGCAGTCACATGGCATGCAGGCAGAGATGCTGTGTGTGGGGACTGACTTAGTCTTCGGGCAAGCCTGACCGTGCTTTGCAGACCAGGCATTCCTGGTTAGATGGACCCTTGACCTAACACTGTGTGCCAAAGATGACACCACTTGCCTTTCAACTTCACGGTACAGTTTGGATATTGCCTTTTTTGAAAAATAATTGCAGCCTGTGTGTGGCTTTGCTTTTGTGTACTGCTTTTCCTGAGGTGGTCATCCCATTGCAGTTTGTGCTTTTTCATCATGTGCCTTCGTAAGGCAGTTGTCCCTGCGGGGATCTTGGTCTTTCCACGCCTCAATTTTTGGTGGCAGAGAGTACAGATGGCATCGCTTTCATCTGAGATAGACACACACAAAAATTTCCACACCGATGAGCCCTTTGATGATGGCACTCTGGTGGCTGCCGATTGAGTGTTAAGTGGGGTGCCAGAATCAGAGCAGGAGGAGGAAGATATGTCACGTTTCCATGCGGAAGTTGAGGTGTTCTGTGTTAAATGGTCAACTACGTCAATCTTGAGAGTTGAACTTCTGAACACTGTACTTTGGTCCAGGGCTACACAAAATCACGAAACCTCGAACAGACCTGCCGAGTGGCCTGTCTCTGGCTCTGCCTCTGCCTGTTGTTTTGTCCATATTGGGGGGGATGAAGTGAAAGGTATGCACTGACTTCACTAATACAATGTGCAGTCACACAGATGCAGTGAAAAGTATACACTGACTGCTGGTATAACACAATGTGCAGTCATACAGGTGCAGTGAAAGGTATGTACTAAGGATGCTCACCGCGTTCTGCGGAATTCCGTTTTCCGTGATTCCGGCCGGAATTTGGTGATTCCGTTCCATCGCATCGGAACGGAATTGCCATAGAGCTATAGCAGAAATTCCGCGGAACAATGTGTAATTCCGGCGGAATGCGGAATTTTGTTAGCCAATCACAAGGAAGCCCCTAGAAGAAATTCAAGTGAAAATAGGATTTCCTCTAGGGATGCTTTCCACGGAATTATGTTTTCCGCGATTTAAATCGGACTAAGGATGATCCGGCAGAAAAAATATCTCTATCTCTCTCCCTCCTCCTCTATGGATTTTGTCTTCCAGGGATTTGTAGGGTCTTGAAAGCAAGCTCACATGCATTGGCCAGGAATCGAACCCAGGTAAACTGCTTGGAAGGCAGCTATGCTCACCACTATACCACAAACACTACATGCTGAAGCCAGCCTAGCATGTACCATTGCGATATACCCAAGAGAAAAATGAGCTTGCTTATTTGCCTAATTTGCTAGATGAAAGCAGTGGGACACATGGGGATACTGCTTACAGGCCTCAATTCAAGACTTCAGAAAGATCATGTGCCCCCCTGGATGATGCTGGTGTAACACACACAGCAAAGGACAGCAATTTGAAGTCTGGAAGATTCAAGGGCAAGGGTGGGAAGGATGAAAAGCTAGGTGGCCATGCAACCATTCCTACTAACCTAAAGCTTACGTGTGGCTTACAACACATTGGCTTAAGACTTTACCAAATCCAATGCTTCAATATGGGGAAGCTTCTCTGTTTGCTTTTTTTTTTTTTTGTGTGTGTGGTGTCACAGTTCACTCATCTCTTCAACTACGAGAAAGGCCCAGGAGTAGTCTTAGCTACCGTAATATCTATGTTACGGCAGAGCCCTTATTACACTTTCCCTTACAGGGCTATGGAAACCGTTTTGCCCATGAAATCATGCCTAGCAAGAGGATGGTTTAGATCCATCGACCTCTGGGTTATGGGCCCAGCACACTTCCACTGCACCACTCTGCTTACGTTTGTATATAACCTTCAAGATTAAGAAGGGTACATTAGTTCAAATAGTTACACTACTATCTATGTTACAGCAAGGTCCTAATGACACTTTCTCTTACTGAGCTATGGCCACCGATTGGCCCATGTGGTAAAGCAAGGTGTAAAAACCAAAGTACACCTAGCAGAGGATGGTTTTGATCCATCAACCTCTGGGTTATGGGCTCAGCATGCTTCCGCTGCTCCACTCTGCTGCCATACAGCGGACACTTTGTTGTAGGAAAAAGTGAGTGAGACCGCTTAGCCGTATGGAAAAATGGGCACTCCTTTGCCTACTTCTTTCTGGCCTTTGTCATCATGAAAGGATCATAGAAATACATGTAGAAATTTGATATTTACAGGTTTTGTTTAAAATGGCGTTAAACTTCTTGGAGCAGACTTTTCTTCCTCCCTCCACAAGACACACATTCATCCACATAAAATCGTTTAGCAACAACTGTGTGCACAGTCTCTGTTGTGCAATCAGTTAGCGTGTTTGGCTGTTAACCGGAAGGTTGGTGGTTCAAGAGAACCCCAAAGGTGGCCCAAAGAGAACCCCAGATAGAGAGAGAGAAAGATGAATCTACATGGCTCTCTAGTAGGGATGGTCACCACTTTCCGCGGTTTCGGGCAGAAATTGGTCATTCCGTTACGTTTGGTTGGAGCAGAATTGCTTTTTCAATCCGGCGGGAATTGCGAAATTGCCTGTGAAATTCCACCGGTATCCATTGATTGTTTTAAGCTGAAAATTCAGTTCAATGGCATTGAGTCCTAGAGAGAGATGATTCTACATGGCTATCTGGGGTTCTCTTCGGACAACTGTTGAACACAAAAGGCAAGGCCATCCCTGGGTGGGCTTGAACCACCAACCATTTGGTTAACAGCCGAATGCACTACCCGATTGCCCCACAGGGACTGTGCACGCAGTCACTGCTAAATGATTTTATGGGGATGTATGTGTGTCTTTTGGAGGGAGGAAGTAAGTCTGCTCCAAGAAGTTTAACGCCACTTTTTCCTACAACAAAGCGTTCACTGTGTGGCAGCAGAGTGGTGCAGCGGAAGCATGCTGGGCCCATAACCCAGAGGTCAATCGATTAAAACCATCCTCTGCTAGGTGTACTTTGTTTTTTACACCTTACTTTACCACATGGGCCAATCGGCGGCCATAGCCTCTTAAGAAAAAGTGTCATTAGGGCCTTGCTGTAACATAGATAGTAGTGTAACTATTTCAACTAATGTACCCTACTTAAAACTTGAAGACTGTATACAAATGTAAGCAGAGTGGTGCAGCGGAAGTGTGCTGGGCCCAGAACCCAGAGTTCGATGGATCAAAACCATCCTCTGCTAGGCATGATTTCATTTTTGCACCTCACATTATCGCATGGGCAAAAAGATTTCCATAGCCCTGTAAGGGCCCGTTTCCACTTAAGCAGAAACTGTTTTGATTCCGCAGAGTTTCCCTGCAGGCAAATCATGCGGGGAAACTCTGCAATAGGGAACTATGGTGCCGCCGGCCGAATCGCTTGCGGTAGCGATTCGGCCGGAACTCCCCGCAGAATTCGTTTGGGAGGCTGCGAATCCCATAGTAGTGAATGGCACGGCTGATGGGATTCGCCTGCGATCGCGCACACCTGGAAGTGCCGCGGCGCATCTCTTTGACGTGTGCGACACAAGTGGAAACGGGCCCTAAGAGAAAGTGTTATAAGGGCCCTGCCGTAACATAGATATTACGGTAGCTAAGACTACTCCTGGGACTTTCTTGTAGTTGAAGATATGGGTGAACTGTGACACCACACCAAAAAAAAACAGCAAACAGAGAAGCTTCCCCATATTGGAGCATTGGATTTGGTAAAGTCTTAAGCCAATGTGTTGTAAGCCACAAGTAAGCTTTAGGTTAGTAGGAATGGTTGCATGGCCACCTAGCTTTTCATCCTTCCCACCCTTGCCCTTGAATCTTCCAGACTTCAAATTGCTGTCCTTTGCTGTGTGTGTTACACCAGCATCATCCAGGGGGGCACATGATCTTTCTGAAGTCTTGAATTGAAGCCTGTAAGCAGTATCCCCATGTGCCCCACTGCTTTCATCTAACAATTTAGGCAAATAAGCAAGCTCATTTTTCTCTTGGGTATATCACAATGGTACATGCTAGGCTGGCTTCAGCATGTAGTGTTTGTGGTATAGTGGTGAGCATAGCTGCCTTTCAAGCAGTTGACCTGGGTTCGATTCCTGGCCAATGCATGTGAGCTTGCTTTTGAGACCCTACAGGAGGAGGAGGAATTCCGTGGAATTTAGAAAAATTCCGACGGTATGTAGCAGTTAAGGAATTTTGTGCTGGCAGAATCCCGCAATTCCAGCGGAACGGAAATAGTACAAACTTGGGATGATCAGAAAGTGCAGACTGCTGGTACAATGTGCAGTCACAGATGCAGTGAAAAGTATGCAGTGACTGGTATATAAAACAGCATGCTGTCACACAGATGCAGTAAAAGATATGCAGTGACTGCTTTTAGAACAATGTGTAGTCACACAGGTGCAGTGAAAAGGTATGCACACTGACTAGTATATAAAACATCGTGCGGTCACACAGGTGCAGTGAAAGGTATGCAATCACTGGTATTATAATACAATGTGCAGCAATTACAAAGGTGCAGTGAAAAGGTATGCAGTGACTGCTGGTATATAAAACAGCATGCTGTCACATAGATGCAGTAAAAGGTATGCAGTGACTGCTCTGTTGCGGTGCCGCGCTTTGGCGCAATCGCGGGCGCGCCCCCGTGGTGTCCCCCGGTAGCCCTGCAATCAGTGAACGGGAACATGGTACCCGATCACCGATCCGTCTCCCCCGCAGAAAAATCAAAGTGCTCTTACAAGAGGCTTTCCGCATCCCCCTTGTACTTCCGCTTAGCGAGAAGCACAAGAAGGGAAATAAAAAATGAAGGTGGCCAAATAGTAAAACTACATCTACATATTTTTTACATTACAATTTACACATAACAACATTAAAAATTAACTGTTTATTTTCCACACCAAAATATTACCCAAATAAAATTTTTAATGGAAAAAAAAAATTATAATTAAAAAAAACAAAAAGACATAGTTATCTAAGGGTCTGAACTTTTTAAATATGCATTTGAAGGGAGTATACTACGAACATTTTTTAAATTATAAGCTTGTAAATAGTGATGGACGCAAAACGGAAAAAATACACCTTTATTTCCTTTTGATCCTTTATTAAAAGCAGTTTCCTTTTGATCCTTTATTAAAAGCAGACTTGCTTCATTGATATATTAAATACATTTCATTATTGGAAATTAAAACACTACGTTGTAACCTTGTTATTGGTCTGGTTAAAGGTTTCCATATTTTATCAAATTTCTGAGGACAACCCCTAAATACGTAGGCCGCTTTGTATAGATTAACTAATTCATTAAACAGTTTATTCCAGAATAATATAGAAGGTGGATCCTCCTTTTTCCAGTTAAGGATTATTGATTTATGATAGTAGTTGTAACATCTGCAACTATGGCGGCTGTAGACACGCAGGGTATACCCGCAGCCGCCTTTGTTCCCTGTTCTCAGGCCTCATCCGTTCCGTCGGTACAGTCTCTTGTGCTCCTAGGGTCACTGTATCGCGCGGGCACGCGCGGAGACAGGACCTTTATGCTGGAAGAAGGCGCGTCAGCTGACCTGCCAGTCGGCTGACGTCAGAGGTGACTCACGCCGCACGGATTGGCTGATTGGTAAGGGGCGCAGCTGTGAGCTCTCCTCGGCTTCTTAAGCCTTCACTGGTCATTAGCAACTTGTCTGCTGTTGCTAATACACTCGTGTTAGCGCTCAGACCTTAGACTAGTATCCGGCGTGCTTTGATCTGGGAGGAAACCAGGGATTTCACACAAGACTAGGACTATTTTATATTGTATTTCTGATTACCTGTGTATGATTCTGGCTATACTCTGACCTTGCTATTGCTCATCGATTCTGTACTTCTGCCTAGTATTGGGCGAACAGTGTTCGCCACTGTTCGGGTTCTGCAGAACATCACCCTGTTCGGGTGATGTTCGAGTTCGACCGAACACCTGATGGTGTTCGGCCAAACCGTTCGGCCATATGGCCGAACTAAGAGCGCATGGCCGAACGTTCCCCGAACGTTCGGCTAGCGCTGTGATTGGCCGAACGGGTCACGTGTTTCGGACCCGAACGCGCTCTGATTGGCCGAACGGGTCACGTGGTTCGGGTAAATAAATACCCGATCCACGTCATTTCTCCGCCATTTGTCTGTGGGTTTAGCTTTGGGTAGGCAGGCAGGGTATTTCTCTCTCCAGCCAGGCTAGCCAGGGTCCCCCCAGTCATTGTGTCGCTGCTGGGAACAGTAGTACACCGCTCACCCACACTATATAGCATTGTGTTTACTGCCACTCTGTGTACACCGCTCACCCACCACTGTATAGCATTGTGTTTACTGCCACTCTGTGTCTCTGCTGGGAACAGTAGTACACCGCTCACCCGCCACTTATACATTGTGCTCTGTGTCGCTGCTGGGAATAGTAGTACACCGCTCACCCACCGCTGTATAGCATTGTGCTCTGTGTCGCTGCTGGGAACAGTAGTACACCGCTCACCCACCACTGTATAGCATTGTGCTCTGTGTCGCTGCTGGGAATAGTAGTACACCACTCACCCACCACTGTATAGCATTGTGCTCTGTGTCGCTGCTGGGAATAGTAGTACACTGCTCACCCACCACTGTATTGCATTGTGCTCTGTGTCGCTGCTGGGAATAGTAGTACACCGCTCACCCACCACTGTATAGCATTGTGCTCTGTGTCGCTGCTGGGAATAGTAGTACACTGCTCACCCACCACTGTATAGCATTGTGCTCTGTGTCGCTGCTGGGAGCAGTAGTACACCGCTCACCCACCACTGTATAGCATTGTGCTCTGTGTCGCTGCTGGGAATAGTAGTACACCGCTCACCCACCACTGTATAGCATTGTGCTCTGTGTCGCTACTGGGAATAGTAGTACACCGCTCACCCACCACTGTATAGCATTGTGCTCTGTGTCGCTGCTGGGAATAGTAGTACACCGCTCACCCACCACTGTATAGCATTGTGCTCTGTGTCGCTACTGGGAATAGTAGTACACCGCTCACCCACCACTGTATAGCATTGTGCTCTGTGTCGCTGCTGGGAATAGTAGTACACCGCTCACCCACCACTATATAGCATTTCTGTACTGCCACTGTACTGCTGCCAGTCAGCGTGTACTTTAAGGATAAGTGAAATCAAGAAGAAATCCTGTGAAAGAGGGAGGGGCAAGGGAGGAGGTGTTTCCCCTGACGGTTCACGTACAGGCCACAGTGGAGCACCGAAGAAAACCCACTCAATACCGCCCATGTTGTCCAGGAAATCAACCCTCACAAATCCAAAAGAACAGGACCAGATAATTAATTGGATGACCTCTCAAGCGTCCAGCAGTGGGTTAAGCAGCACCAGCACATCACGCACGAGGTCCGAGTCCTCAGCCAGTTACAAGGAGCCAGTGGGCACAAAGCTGACACAACCGGCAGCGACACCACGCACACAACTGCCAAATAACCAGTCCGAAGAATTTCCTCAGGACACAATGGGGTATTCGCAGGAGCTATTCCCAGCCCAAAAAACTTCCACCTTTCAAAGGTCAATGGAACAGCCAGAAATGTTGTGCCCGGATTCACAACCATTTACTGTGGGAAATGCACCGCGCACTGAAATGCAAGGCGAGTCCGAGGACTTTGAAACCCAAATCCCAGAGCAAGTTGGGCAGGAGGGGTTTCGATTGCAGGAGGTCGGCCGAGAAGATCTGGAAGACGACGTTGGAGTGAGCTGCGCAGAGGTTGTTCTGGGGAGCTCTACTCCACGGCGGCGGCCCACAATCACATATGACGAGTTTGAGGAGATGGAAGAGGAGGGTTTGGACAATGTGGACACAGACCTAGATTTTGTATGTGAAGGAGAACATCGCCGTCGTAGCAGCACAGATGAGTCTGTTGAAGAACCCACTGCTGCACGAGTTCGCCTTGTGCCACAAGGTAGGCGGCGCGAAATTTCAGGCACCACAAGTGTGGAAGTTCAAGTGAGACGCAAAAGAGGCGCAAACAGAAATCGCCAGCAAGGCAGGTGCTCCAAAGTCTGGCCTTTCTTTGAAGACTGCAGTGAGGATGGTACCATGGTTATTTGCAAGGTGTGCAAGACCCGCCTGAGCAGGGGGAAAAATATTAACAACCTCTCCACCACCAGCATGACCCGCCACATGGTATCCAAACATCCCACTCTGTGGGCAAACGCGGCAGGACAGGGTACCAGCAACACTGCCTCCCTTGGGGTCACCAGACTCACCACCAGACCCTCCTCAGCAGCAGCAGTAGCCCAGCCATTGCGTGGTTCACAACAACATTCACAAACATTAGACGACGCTGACACTGTCACTTTCCGGAATAGTGCTCTTGAGGTCTCCCAGTCTTCATCAAACACAACAACCAACAGCCCTTCAGTGTGCAGCCCTACGGTTCAGTTGTCTGTCTCGGAGATGTTGGAGCGCAAGAGGAAATTGCCAGCAAATGAGCCCCGGGCCGTGGCACTAACAGCCAGCATAGCCAAGCTTCTGGCCTGCAAAATGCTGCCATATCGAGTGGTGGAGACAAACAGCTTCAAGGGCATGATGTCAGTGGCCATCCCACGTTACGTGATTCCCAGCCGCTACCACTTTGCGCGCTCTGCAGTGCCTGAGTTGCATGAGCACGTGGTCAGCAAAATAACCCGAAGCTTGAAGAATGCCGTTGCCTGCAAGGTTCACCTCACCACTGACACCTGGACGAGTGCGTTCGGCCAGGGTCGATACATCTCCCTTACCGCGCACTGGGTGAACCTTGTGGAGCCTGGCAGCGATTCCTCACCTGCTACGGCACGGGTGTTGCCCACGCCGCAAACAGCTGCACCGCCGTCCCTCCCACTGGATAACAACAGCAGCACCTACCTCTGTGACTCCTTCTCCTCCAACGCATCTCAAAGCTGTACCTCATCCGGAAACGCTAACCCAGCAGCAGTAGGATCGTGGAAGCAGTGCAGCACAGCTGTTGGCATGCGTCAGCAAGCGTTGCTGAAGCTGATCTGCCTTGGGGATAAGCAGCACACAGGGGAGGAAATTTGGAGGGGAATAAAGGAACAGATGGATTTGTGGCTGGCACCGCTGGACCTGAAACCGGGCATGGTTGTGTGTGATAATGGGAGTAATCTCATTCGCGCTTTAAGGTTGGCTAAGCTGACACACATCCCTTGCCTGGCGCACGTGATGAACCTAGTAGTTCAGCGGTTCCTGAGGACATACCCAGGCGTGGCCGATCTTCTGTTGAAGGTGCGACGAGTGGCCAAACATTGTAGAAATTCAAGTACTGCTTCGGGGGCACTCGCCAAGATGCAGGAGCGCTTCAATCTCCCCCACCATCGCTTGCTGTGTGATGTCCTTACGTGCTGGAATTCTACGCTGCACATGCTAGCCCGCTTTTGCGAGCAGAAGAGTGCAGTGGTCCAGTACATGACGGCGCAGTACCGAGGCGCATCCGCCAAGCTTCTGTGGATCCGATTGGGCCAACATGTTGGACCTCTGCCAAGTCCTCCAAAATTTTGAGCAATCCACGTTGCTTGTGAGCAGTGACAACTCTTCAGTCAGCATTACCATACCACTGCTGTGTTTACTGAAGAAGTCAATGTTGAAAATCAAGGAAACAGCTGTCATGATGCAACTGAGGGAATCTGAAGGAGAAAACGATCAGCGTGATGATACCAACATCAGGCCATCTGCCTCAGGAAACGCTGGCCCCAGCAGCTATGACGAAGAAGAGGAGGAGGAACAGCTGGAGTTGGAGCAGGAATTTCATGCCACCACTGACGAGGGCCAGAGCGGTGCACGTTGGACTTCCACAATTCAGCGCGAATGGTCAGCAGAAGCAGACCAGGAAGAAGGTGACGACTATGATGCATCACAACTATCACAACGCTCACAAGAGGATGATGAGGATTCTGGCTGGACTCTGGCACACATGGCTCAATTCATGCTAGACTGCATTGAACGCGACCCACGCATTGTGCGCATTCTGGACAACACCAATTACTGGGCTTATACCCTTCTGGATCCACGGTACAAACACAATGTTCCAAAACTGCTTGAAGAAAGAGTCAGACAGGTCAAAATGGAAGAATACCAGCAGGCCCTTGTGGAGACTTTAGAGAGGAGATTGACATCCTCCCCCTTCTCTAGCCAGTTGTACGCCGACAGACTGACTTCCGCAAACCCAGGACGACCAGGAGGGCAGCAAACAACACAAGCCGCAGCTAGTGCCCAAAAGGGAATGGTATCGGCAGTGTCCTTGGAGTGGGAAAATTTGCAGCAGCCCACAGAACAGCAAGCGTGCAGATCCACCTCCAACACCGATCGCCTGGAGAAGATGGTCAAGGACTACATGTCAGATGGCGTAGCTGTGTTGAACAATCCATCTGCACCCTTCAACTATTGGGTATCGAAGCTAGATACCTGGCACGAACTGGCAATGTACGCAATACAGGTGCTGGCTTGCCCGGCAGCCAGCGTTATGTCGGAACGCTGTTTCAGTGCTGCCGGAGGCATCGTCACAGATCGGCGTATCCACCTCTCCACAGAAAATGCAGACCGTCTGACTCAAATTAAAATGAATCAATCCTGGATTGGAAACGACTACGCAACACTCCCGGACCCCAACCAAGTAACATGAACAATGAACATCTGTGATGGGTTAGCGTTTCCGGTTTATTGAATCTGTATTACATTTATGACTGCATGGCGACAAAATGCATTGCTATCCGCACGCTTCTTGTCCTCATGCAAGGCCTGGGTTGCGCCTCAAAGCGTGGCCTTCTCCTCCTGCGCCTCCTCCTGTTCCATCACGTGTGCTGCTGCTGGGTTAGCGTTGCCGGTCCCTTTTTACGGAACCTCTTATCTGTATTACATTTATGACTGCATGGCGACAAAATGCATTGCTATCCGCACGCTTCTTGTCCTCATGCAAGGCCTGGGTTGTTGTGTCTCAAAATGTGGCCTTCTCCTCCTGCACCGCCCTCCTCCTATTCCATCACGTGTGCTGCTGCTGGGTTAGCGTTACCGGTCCCTTTTCCTGGAACCTCTTATCTGTATTACATTTATGACTGCATGGCGACAAAAAGCATGTTACCTGTGCAAAGAAAAATTACATTTTCCGCATTTAAAAGACATTTTTCCTTTGAAACTTTACAATCCATTTTCTCAAAAACTATAAGCTCTTTTTCAAATATTTTTTTTCCTCTTGTACCCACTCCCAAGGTGCACATACCCTGCAAATCTGGGGTATGTAGCATGTAAGGAAGCTTTACAAAGCACGAAAGTTCGGGTCCCCATTGACTTCCATTATGTTCGGAGTTCGGCGCGAACACCCGAACATCGCGGCTATGTTCGGCGAACGTTCGCGAACCCGAACATCCAGGTGTTCGCCCAACACTACTTCTGCCTATCTGACCTTAGTTGCTGAACCTCTGCCTGATAACTCACTATTCTTCTGCCTCACATTTCTGTACTGTATTCGCCTCTCAGTTGCCAAATGTTGCCTGTCTGACCTCTCTACTCACCAGTGGGCCCTTGCCACTGGTGAGGTGCTCTTTTGATTTAATACCCACCAGCTCCTCTGGTGGGGTTTAGTTTAAGTTATACAGCTCCTGTGACTGATAGTACCTTACCAGCTCCTTTGGTAAGGTCTAGTTAAACTATTCAGTCGCTTGTGCTGATAGTACCTTACCAGCTCCCCTGGTAAGGTTTAGCCAAACTTTGTTGTCACTCCTGTTATTAGTACTTTACCAGCTCCTCTGGTAAAGACCTATTATTTATACTACTGTTGTTGCAGCTAGTACCCACCAGCTCCCCTGGTGAGGGCTAGCACTGTTATTGTAGCTAGTACCCACCAGCTCCCCTGGTGAGGTCTAGCACTGTTGTTTCAGATATAACTCACCAGCTTCTCTGGTGAGATTTATCCATTTAATCTACTGTTGCACCAAACACTTTACACCTCTGTTTCTCAGCCGTCTATACTTGCATTATTGGTGATACTGCAGATCACCACATAATCGGGTATAGAGTCTGTATTATTGGTGATTCTGCAGATCACACAAAAATCAGACGTCTGTGTGCTACACCAATCGTTACAGAAGAGCAGACCAGAAATAATATGGAGACACTGTGCAATCGGGTGGATCTGCTGGCTACCACCGTTAATGAGCTCATCAAAACGGTTAAAGTGCAGCAGACCCAGATTGACCAGCTGATTCAAACAGTTAACCGTTTGAAAGACCCTAAGGCACAAGTGTCCTCCCCTCATGTGATAGAACCCAGGATGCCCCCTCCTGAAAAAGTTTTGGGGCATCCCTCTGATTTTCGAAATTTTAAACACCGGTGTTTATTATATTTTGAGTCACGGCCAGTATCGTCAAGTACAGAACGTCAGAGAGTTACATTAATTAAGACATTATTATCTGGGGATTCGCAGTCCTGGGCTTATAGTCTCCCTCAGGAGCATGAGGCTTTGGCCTCAGTTGACGACTTTTTTAAGGCAATGGCCGTTATATACGATGATCCCGATTTAGCAATGACGTCAGAAAGGAAATTAAAGACCCTCAGGCAGGGGCATAATCCTGTCGAAACGTACGCAGCTGAGTTTAGGAGATGGGCAGTGTCAGCCAGATGTGGGCAGTATGCACTCTTAGATTACTTTTTATCGGGGTTATCTGATGCAGTTGCTGATTTGATGTTAGGGCACCCCAAACTTAAATCATTGGACAAGGCCATCTCACTGGCTATGAAAATTGATTGGCGAGTTCGCTATCAGAAGAAAGCTCGGGGTAAAGTACCAGGGAGATTTACTTCTGGCCGTGGCTTAAAAAACATTCTCCTCAGATTGACTGGAGTTCCAGACAGTTGTTGAGCTAGTCTCCTTATTGTCATCATCATTGTTTGGAGAAAGTTACCATAGCCGCCACCGAGATTCAAGGGGAGGGGACTTCTGAGTCGTCCTCTGAACCCCCTGAGATAGATACCTGGGTGGATTGGGTACCTACATTAGGCCCATTCCAACAAGAGGTCCCTGAAGGGAAACCAGAGAGGGGTTCTATTTGTACCATTGTAGTTCAGATTTAAGATTCTTCATGCCTTCCATACCCATAAAAATGCCGGTCACCCAGGGATTGCTCGCACCCAGGAGTTGTTGGACCATTGTGTCTGGTGGCCCTCGATAGTGTCAGATTGTAAGGAATTTGTCAGTAATTGCTCTGTATGTGCTAGGAGTAAGTCGTCAAGACGGGCTCCTGTGGGTACCTTACAGTCACTTCCGGTGCCTGAGCAGCCATGGACCCATGTGTCCATGGACTTTGTGGGCGAACTTCCTAGATCAGAACATTCATATGGGTGGTAGTCGATGGGTTCAGCAAGATGGCCCATTTTATTGCCTTGGACGGACTCCCCACTGCACAGGAGCTGGCAGAGCTCTTTATCCATCACATTTTCAGACTGCATGGAATTCCGGAAAATGTGGTGTCAGATAGGCGAGTCCAGTTCGTGTCCAGGTTTTGGAGGGCCTTTTGTCATCATATTGGAATGAATCTATCGTTTTCCTCCGGCTACCACCCACAGACTAACGGGCAGACCGAAAGGGTCAACCAGTCTTTAGAGCAGTTCCTTAGATGTTACGTAGCTGATGCTCAGATGGATTGGGTCAAATTCTTGCCTTTTGCGGAATTTGCCCATAATAATTTGAAATGTAATTCCTCGGGATTCTCCCCTTTTCAGGTGGTAACGGGGAGATCACCAAAATTCTCTCCTCTGCCGGTGATGTCCGGCCTTAGAGGACTGGCAAGGGACATTGAAAGAGATCTAGGGGAAAGTAAAAGGGAACTTAAAAAAGGCTTTTGCTACCCAGAAAAGAACTTTTGTTTTTGCTACCCAGAAAAGACAGGCAGATAAGAAACGTTCTATGGAATGGAATTTTGTTCTAGGAGATTTAGTGTGGGTTTCTACTCGACATTTGGCCTTAAAGCAACCTTCTGCTAAACTGGGTCCCAAATTTATAGGGCCATACCCTGTGTCCAAAAGGGTCAACAAGGTTACCTATGTTGTATAGCTCCCACCCAGTTTCAGGGGTGGTAGAACGTTTCATGTGTCCCTCTTGAAACCTGCTGTGCATGTGGATTCCTCTCCCCCCCTACCTGTGGTGATTGATGGAGAACCAGAGTACGAGATAGAGCAGATATTGGATTCTCGGGTGGTGCGTAACTCCATACAGTACCTAGTCCACTGGAAAGGGTATAGTGCAGAGGAGAGGTCTTGGGTACCTGCTTGTCGCATGCATGCAGAAGAACTCAGGGAGCAGTTTCATAGATTGCATCCTGACAGGCCAGGCGAATCGTGTCCGGAGTCCACGCCTAGAAGGGGGGGGGGGGGTACTGTAACATCTGTGGTGCGTAACTCCATACAGTACCTAGTCTACTGGAAAGGGTATAGTGCAGAGGAGAGGTCTTGGGTAGCTGCTTGTCGCATGCATGCAGAAGAACTCAGGGAGCAGTTTCATAGATTGCACAATAATCAGACGTCTGTGTGCTACACCAATCATTACAGTAGTATAATAATAAACCCACTAATGCTTGTTGTGCGCGTGTATGCACATCATAGCGGAAACACTGCTTTCTTATGCCTCGCTGTTACATCATTACGTTAGCTCCGCCCACACAATGTCATGGCCGCACCCATTTTCCGGTGCGGCGCAAATGACCCAATTTGCAGTGCTTTGCATGCCGCAAAACTCCCCCCAGCCTTTTTTTGCCGTGGCTACCACCCCCTCTCCCCCCCCCCCCCCCCTGTCCCAGGTTGAACCCAGAAAAATCTGGTCACTCTACCCAATACCCCCTTCCTGCCTGCTTCCCCCTCCAGCTTGGCGGTCCCCCACACCCATGGTTGGGGGTGGTGGTGATTTGTCACAAGATTGCCTAAGGCGACAAAAAGTCTAGAACCGGCCCTGAGGAAGTGAGTATTTTCCAGTAGATGAGTTTGCTACTTCAGCGCTAATTTTACAGCTCTCAATTCCCTTTGGTTCAAAGAATAAGTTTGTTCCATTATGGACCATTGTTCCTGGAAGGCTAAGTGATTGATATGAGCATTGAGCACCCCATTCCCAGGCACTCACATCTGTGATCACAATTGTCTGACAAGGATATTGCCATAGATTTCTCAGGGCAACTGTCACTTCCAGAGGAATTGCCCCCTGGTTGTCTAATGACAACTTTCTCCCGTCCCATCTGGACAACAAGAACCTCTGCAATGTTCTCAGATGAGCCAGAGCCCACTGAACTGCAGGTGTTTAAGCTGACATAAGACCTAGAATCCTCATAGATCTGAGTGACATTGTTGGAGCCTGCTGAAGCAAGTTAACTGTGTCTACAATTTTAATAATCTTCTCCTGTGGTAAAAACATCTTCTGTAATTTTGTATCTATCTTCATTAGAGATGGCTCGAACCCCCGATTTTAGGTTCGCGAACCTGCACAAAGAGTTCAGTTCGAGCAAACTTTTCGAACCGCAATAGATTTCAATGGGGAGGCGAACTTTGAAAACTAGAAGCATTTATGCTGGCCACAAAAGTTATGGAAAAGATGTTTCAAGGGTTCTAACACCTGAGTTTTTGCATGGCGGAGTGGAATACATGCCAAAAGTCCCTGGGAAAAATCCATATTTGACGCACAGCAGCGTTTTAAGGGCAGAGATCACATTGCATGCTAAATTTGAGGCCTAAAGTGCTTTAAAACCTCTTGCATGTGTATACATCACTCAGGTAGTGTAATTAGTGTACTGCTTCCCACTGACAGACCAAACTCACTGTGTAACGCACCGCAAACAGCTGTTTGTATAGTGATGGCCGTGCTGGACTGGTGCACACCATGGTCAGAGTGCAGGCGATAGCAGTTTTCCAGCCCAATATGGTCGCCGGGCTGAGGTAGCTCAATGACAGAACAACAGTGACTGTCCAGCTGATTGAATTTGGTCTGTCCACAATGAAGCAACAACCTTATAATCTTGGGTGTGCCCCCCCCCGAGACACTCATATAGCCGGCGGTTATTGCTTCATTGTGATACGCAAGCCCTTTGAGGCAGCGGCCTTAAAAATTCAGAAATCCGCTTGGAGCCATGGACCCTGTTGGTGGTGGTGGAGAGGGCAGTCAAGCGGCCTGCAGGCAGAGATGCTGTGTGGGGAGCGATTTAGTCTTGGCGCAGGCAGTCACACGGCGTGCAGGCAGAGATGCTGTGTGTGGGGACTGACTTAGTCTTTCGGGCAGACCTGACTGTGCTTTGCAGACCACGTGGTCAGATGGACCCTTGACCCAATGCTGTGTGCCAGAGATGACACCACTTGCCTTTCAACTTCACGGTACAGTTTGGGTATCACCTTTTTTGAGAAATAATTGCGGCCTGGTATCTTCCACTGTGGTGTGTGGCTTTGCTTTTGTGTCCTGCTTTTCCTCAGGTGGTCATCCCATTGCAGTTTCTGCTTTGTCATCACGTGCCTTCGTAAGGAAGTTGTCCCTACGCGGGTCTTGGTCTTTCCAATGCTCAATTTTTGGTGGCAGAGAGCACAGATGGCATTGCTCTCATCTGAGGCACACACACAAAAATTTCCACACCGCTGAGCACTGGGGTGATGGCACTTTGGTAGTGGCGGCCGACTGAGTGTTAAGTGGGGTGCCAGAATCGGAGCAGAAGGAGGAAGATATGTCACGCTTCCGTTCGAAAGCTGAGGAAGATGAGGTGTTCTGTGTTAAATAGTCAACTACGTCCTGACAATCTTGGGGGTTGATGGCACGTGCCTTCTGAACACTGTACTTTGGTCCAGGGCGGCAAGAAATCACAACAGCACAACCTCAAACAGACCTGCCGGGGAGCCTGCCTCTGCCTGTTTTGCCCATATTGGGGGATGAAGTGGACAGTATGCACTGACTTGACTAATACGATGTGCAGTCACACAGGTGCAGTGAACAGGTATGCAGTGACTGGTATCAATACAATGTGTAGCTGTCACACACACACACACACACACACACACACACACACACACACACACACACACACACACACACACACACAGGTACCATGAACAGGTGCAGTGACTGGTGGTATATAACACTGCGTGCACTCATGTAGGTAGGTAGGTGCACTGAACAGGTGGGTATGCAGTGATTGGTATTACAAATGTGCAGCTGTCACACACAGGTACTGTGAACAGGTGCAGCGACTGACGTGTATATAACACTGCGTGCGCTCATGTAGGTAGGTGCACTGAACTGGTGGGTATGCAGTGATTGGTATTACAAATGTGCAGCTGTCACACACAGGTAGTCACTGAACTGAGCCTCTAAACTGAATGCCAACTGCAACAAACACAATTGCTAACTTCCAGCTAGAGCAATCTCCTGCCTTTATCTGGTCAGCAGACGCCAGTCAGCCAATCAGGTGTACTGTTATACACCCTTTGCCTGCTGTACCAAATCTAGCAGGAATTGCATAAATTAGCATTCAGGTGGGAGGCTTCGGTTGGATGAAATCGTAGATTGCATCGTTTTACTTTTAATTTCTTTTTTGCAGCTTCCAGTATGCGGTTGACAGGTGAGTGGTTAGGGAGGCGACCGTGTGGGAGATGTGCCTACACGGGGTGTCCCTGTAAAACTATGTAATCTACGATTGCATCCAACTGAAGCCTCCCCCCTGATTGCTAATTTATGCAATTCCTGCTAGATTTGGTACAGCAGGCAAAGGGCTCGATTCACAAAGCGGTGCTAACCCAGTTAGAGACTTTAGGCGTGATAATCATTGCACCACGCTGGTGAAAAGCCAGTTTAGGCGTGATAAGTTTAGGTGTGATAAGTTTAGGTGTGATAAGTTTAGGCATGCTAAGTTTAGATAAGTGTAGCTAGCGTGCAAAGTCCCGCACGCAAAGCAGCGCCATTAAACTCTATGTGAAGTGCACCAGACTTTGCTAGTGCAAAACTTTTGATCAGCTGTGCACTACGGTGCTAACGCAGTTGGTGCTTAAACTTATCATGCCTAAACTTATCACACCTAAACTTAACATGCCTAAACTTATCACACCTAAACTTAACACACCTAAACTTATCATGCCTAAACTGAGTTTAGGCATGATAAAGGGCTTTTCACCAGCGTGCTAACTGTTAGCAACGCTTTGTGAATCAGGCCCAAAGGGTGTGTAACAGTACAGCTGATTGGCTGACTGGCGTCTGCTTACCAGATAAAGGCAGGAGATTGCTCTAGCTGGAAGTTAGCAATTGTGTTTGTTGCAGTAAGCGTTCCCTATTTTGCCAGGCTCTCTCTCTTCTCAAATTACTGCAGCCACACAAATGAGTGATAAGGCTGACGCTGCCTGCGTTTTATAAGGGGGGGGCTTCAGGAGGGAGTGTAGCCTGATTGGCTACCCTGTGTCTGCTGACTGTGATGTAGAGGGTCAAAGTTGACCCTAATGATGTAGTCGGGAGCGGGTCGAACTAGCATAGGTTCACCGCAAATGCGAACCACCGAAGTTCGCGCAAATAAGTTCGCGGCCGAACCGTTCGGGCCATCTCTACCAAAGAAGCATCTGCTAAATAGTATGCTCCTCTAAATAAATCAGACAAAGCCCCCAATAATAATTATTTATCCGCACCTTCTTCTTTCTTGGTTTTTCATTTGTTTAACTATAGAAGCATAGTGCGAGCTACGCAGGTTGAAGCAATGACTGGTCTGAATATTGTAGTAATTCCTTCCCATGTCCTTTTTAAAGAAGGTATTAACTTTTTTATCCAACAGATCTTTTAAGATCCCTAAATCCTCAAATGCCAATTCATCCTCATTTAACCATTTGAGAAAATTGTGTCAAGTTTAGGACATTTGTCCCATAGTTAAAGATCTTCCTTTCCAAAAGGAAATCTCCTCTTAACTGCTCTGGATACAACGAGCTTCTTTTCCAGTTCACTCCATTCCTTCAAGATTGCCAGACTGATAGTTTTGTGAACCCGAAAAACCAAACCTTTCAGCTCTTGCCAACCCTCATATAGTTTATCATAGGGGGTAAGTGAATCTTCCTTATCTACTGCTAAACCCAAAGAATCATGAATAGCAGAAATAAGCCCCTCAGTATTTTCCACCTTAAATTAAAATTTAGATACAGGCAGATCTGATGCAGGGTCTTTCACTTCAGGAGAATCTGAGCAACATTCGTCTGAAGATGCTAAATATTCCTCATTTGGATCCTGTTCCACCACCAATTTTTGCTTTACTGAGGCAGAAGTGAATGGCTTTGGATGCAAATAGAATTTAAACTGAGCCAAAGTGTCAGTAATCTCCATCCTAAAAGCCTGCATCATCTCCTGAACAGACAGGCCAGGCTCCTCTGCTAAAACTTTAGTCAGACTGGCTGTACTCAGTGTAGTCCTACTCCTGCCCCACTTTCACATTACAGATAGGGCAGCTGTGAGGATCCGCTCGGCAGCCTTTTGACCACTGTTCAGGTCTGCATTCTGCAGGTCTCTGGAAGAGAGACCTTTTGTCAGTTGTGCAGCTTGCTGCTGAGGAATTTGCATATGTTTGTCATGCAGATTGCCTAGCCACATCCTTTGTAGGCTTGCTCTATATATACCATGTGATATCACAGACCTGGGCTGGTCATAAGGATTTAGTCCTGTGTAACACTCCTGGAGTATCAGCCTTGCTCATTGTTTGAAGATTAGCTTAGAGTAATTCCTGGGACTGCACTAGGCAGGTTTCCCTAGTGCAGTTAGGATTGCTTATCTGTTTTGTTTGTCTGTTGCGATTGTCCTGTCCCAGCGGTGGTCGACAGGAAATCGTTCTGTGTGTCTGGGTGCTAACCTGAACAGCGGTTGTTACTGGTAGCCCCTTCTGATCTGTCTTCCTGGATCGCACTAGCCTCTTGCGCTAGTGCTGTGGATCCTTCTGTTCTGTCTGCCTGGATCGCACTCGCCTTGCGCTAGTGCTGTGGATCCTTCTGTTCTGTCTTCCTGGATCGCACTAGCCTCTTTCGCTAGTGCTGTGGATCCTATCTCTCGCTTGTTCATGTTTTCTTGTGTATGTCTTGTCTGCTACGAACGCTTGCTGGAGGCTCGGTGAGGTAACCGTTAAGCAAGCGCTCGCGTCCTCTGTTTCATGTTTGTCTGTCGGTGGTTAGTTAGGCGTGCTTGACTCTGTTGTGCTTATCACGCGGAGACCGCGCATAAACGCGTGCACTGTTGCGAATGAGTGCGGTGTTTGCGTTTAGCTAGCGTTTGTTATTTTCCTTATCTTCTTATTGTATTATTTGCTGTGCCTTTGCTACTCTCGTGCTCTGCCTTGCTGTAGCCTTGTGTCACCTCGGGCAATCGCTTCTCTCGCGATCGCGTTCCTACTGCATATCTGCTGTTGTGTATGCACCGTCGCGGGTTGGCGACTAGTTTGGTGCACACACATACAATCTGTCCCTGTGCTCATTCTCTTCGGCAATCGCTTCTCTTGCGATCGCGTTCTCACTTGGTTTCTTCTGTTGTGTGTCCACAGTCGCAGGTTGGCGGCTAGATTGGTGGACATACATACATTCCTCATCTGTGCTTATTCGGTCTTGTGTGGCTGCTAGCAATCGCCATCTCTGGCGATTGCCTTCTCGCTTTGTCTTCATGGTTGTGTGTTCATCGTCGCAGGGTGGCTACTAGTTTGGTGGACACACATACCCTCTGTCGCTTTGATCTCTCTCTTTCAGGGCTATCTTGCCCTGCGTTTCTTCCCTTCGTACAATTCCTGTCTGGCATCTGTGGCAGGGCAGAGGAACTGTTCCTCTGCACTCCACAGCTCCACCTGTTGACAGGAATTTCCCTCTACAGGTGCATCGCACCTTTTGCTGGGTTTCCTCAAATTACACGCTTGTGGAGGATTTCCGCAGTGTCAGCGCACGTCTTGTGCGCTGATCACGGAGGGAATTCCACAATCGTTACAGCAGCGCTTAGACCTGGGCTTAGGCTCAGCAGTGTCTACAGGCTTAACCTGTAGCAAAATATAAACATATTAAGCAATCCTCTAACCAGCCTGCAAACAATACCCCATAAGAGAGATACATCAATATCTCACCTTAGAGGCCACTGAAGAGGACTCTCCGGACGCCACATACATCTTTGGATTGCTTGACCCAGGAGATGCCATGTGTGACTGCAGCCTGCACAAAGCAAGTACCACAGTCTACACACCGGAGATTCAGTGTGCCCAGCTGTCCTTAAACAACTTCCGGTGGAAGTTAACCCAGAAGAGGCGGGGAATTGCAGTCTCAAAACCTCCTAGACTACAGACCCGCGGGATGTGACGTCCCTTCTGGTTCCAGGTCACTGCCGCCATGCGCCCAGCGTGTACCTCCGCCAGCTCCAACTGGTAAGCTCGCCACAACCCCATACCAAGGCACAAACCACCACCTCCTCCTCCTCTGGCTGCCGAAGCTGAAAAAATTCCATGGGATCCTTCCCACTGCTCCCCATCTTGGTTTCAAGGGGAGAAAAATAAGGCACACAAGCTCCTGCCTGCCATGCTGCGCACCTGGCTGTCTGGTCTCACAGCCTCGGTGGAGCAATAGTAAGGACTCACCAGGACATTTTTCTTTTAGAGGCTTGATGATTCCTGCAAGAGGCGGGGAAATCTCGGATTACTTGTTCCAGAGGATTACTAAAGAAAGCTAGAATAGAAAGGGTTCAGGACAAT
Source organism: Hyperolius riggenbachi (assembly GCF_040937935.1). Classification (NCBI taxonomy): domain Eukaryota; kingdom Metazoa; phylum Chordata; class Amphibia; order Anura; family Hyperoliidae; genus Hyperolius; species Hyperolius riggenbachi. The sequence goes on along the minus strand of NC_090653.1, from coordinate 191,279,237 downwards.
TGAGTGGAATGGAATCTGAAGTCTCCAGGGTGACAGTGCTAAGTTCACAATCACTCAGGTCAAGAACGAGCTTAAGGTCATCAAAGACAAGTCAGACTCTCTCTGAGGCAAAAGTTATGCTGGGAATACACAGTGAGATTGTTCAGCAGATTTACTGCCCGATCGATTTTCCAATACATTTTTCTTATCAATTTACATTCACTTCTATGATGAAATCGGTTAAAAAAAAACGATCGAAAAGATTGGACCTTTCGGAAATTTCCCAGGAAATTTCATATGCTATAAACATAGTGATAAAAACGGTGGTTTTGCCCCAAGGTCTGCAGATTCTGGATCAGAATATATCAAATAATCTACACTACTATCAAAACGCAGATTCCTAAACTTGCAAGTGGCTTTGCTGGGTCTTAGACCCCCAGGCATTTCAATTTTCCAATACAAACTTTTGGTGCATATATGCTTGGCTGGTAAGCATGTTATCGCTAGCTCCTGGAAGCAGGGTTGCTCGTAAACTACGCCAGTGCGAATCTACGCGTCATAGTCCGCGTAGAGGTAAGTTAGCAGGAAGGGACGCGGGCGGGTAGTGCCGATACGGAGGAGGCGGGGGAGCGGCACTAACAGACAGGCAGAGGTAAACATTGTGCTGGCGACACGCTGTGTGTCGCCAGCACTGCGCCAGCACATGGTGTGGCACAGGGGGGTCCTGGAGGCACACCATGGGGCAACAGAGGCTGGTGTACAACCAGCCTCTGTGCCCCACTAGCATTATAAAATCCCACCTCGGGTTTTCTTTAAAAAGTAAGCTTATCCATAGCAATATACAGTATATATGTGCAGTATCTCACTAAAATGAGAGGGCGGGAGAAATAACACCAAATGTAACACACCTGCTCCTCATTCACACTTAAGAACTTGTAATACAAATTCCCAACATGACCCTGAGGACGGAAAATGTCTGATTTTGCAGAATTTTGTGTACTCACTTTTGTAGCCAAAGGTTTAGATATTATTGACTAATGGAACACCAAATTTACACCATTATACAAGCTGCACACTGAGTTCTTTACATTGCATCTTCAGTGTTGTCCCATGAAAAGATATAATAAATATTTACAAAAATGTGAGAGGTGTGCTCACTTTTTGTGAAATACTGCATAAGTGTATCCGTGTAATGATCTGCTCTGCTGTCTGCACAGTCAGACAGCTTTTTGACCATTTTTTAGGTCTGAGTGCTGCAGGTCTCTGGAAAAGAGACCAGACTTCACTCTGCAAGGTTCAGAAAATTGCTTAGCTGCTTCCTTTGATGGCTTGCAGTATAAATACCATTTCCTCCCAGAATTCCCTGCTTGTCATGAAGGTTGTTCCTGCTAACTTACCTGGAGTCTCAGCCCTCTGCTCATTGTTGGCTATTATTGCTAGCTTACAGTAGTTATCCTTGGGGAGTGCTCCTTGCATTCCTATTTAGTGCAGTCAGGTTTGTGTTATAATTTGTACTGCCTATTCTGTCTTGTCTTGTCCTTGCGATTGCACTGTCGCCAGCAGTTGGCGGTAGTGAATCGTTCTGTTCTGTACATAGATTGCATTTGCCCTAGCATTAGAGGCGGTGGATCTTTCTGGTCTGAATCTTGGAGTTTAACCTCGGCTGCGGTTGCTGCTGGTTACTCCTTCTGTCGGTCTTGTTGCGCGGATAGCACTCGCTCTTGCGGAAGAGCAGTGGATTCTTTCAGTCCTTTTCCTGTGTACGGATCGCACTCGCTCTTGCGGAAGAGCAGTAGATCCTATCTGTCTTGTTCCTGTTGTCTGTTTGTCCGGAGCAAACGCTTGCTGTTGCCTGAGGTAAGGCAACCGATTAGCAAGCGTTTCTGTTATTTGTTTGTTTGTGTTTCTGGGTTCCGTTGTTAGTCAGGGTTGGCGCGTTTTGTCTCTGTTGCGCTTCTCGTGTAGAGACCGCGCCATTAGCGTGTTTTGTCGCTGTTGCGCTTCTCGTACGGCGACCGCGTTCAGCTAGTGCGTTTGTTATTTTCCTTGGCGTTCTAATCATTATTGTTTGCTGTGTCTTTCTTACTAAGCCTATGCTCTGTCTTTACTCAGTCTTGTGTCGCTATTAGCAACCGCCATCCTTGCGATTACTTTCCCACTTGGTCTTCGCTGTTGTGTGTTCACCGTCGCCAGGTAGCGACTAGATTGGTGGACATACATACATTCTGTCTCTGTGCTCACTCTCTCCCACTAGGGGCTATCTTGCCCTGTATTGCTTCTCCTCGTACAATTCCTATCGGGCATCTGTGGCAGTGCAGAGGGTTTATTCCTCTGCACTCCACAGCTCCATCTGCCGGTGGGAATTCCCCTCTACAGGTGCATTGCACCAAAGCTGGGTTCTGTTATTCAAACGCTTGTGGAGGATTTCCGCAGTGTCAGCGCACATCTTGTGCGCTGACCACGGAGATAATTCTACAATCGTTACAATCCGGAAAGCAATTGCAGCACAACACTTTTTCACATTGTTATATCTCAGCCTTATTCCAAAATTGATTAAACTATTTTTTTTCCTCAGAATTCTACACACAACACCCCATTATGATGTGAAAAAGTTTACTTGAAGTTTTGTCAAACTTATTAAAAATTAAAGCATATGTACATAAATATTCACAGCCTTTGCCATGAAGCTCAAAATTGAGCTGAGGTGCATCCTGTTTCCCCTGATGATCATTGAAATGTTTCTGCAGCTTAATTTGGAGTCCACCTGTGGTAAATTCATTTGATTGGGCATGGTTTGTAAAGGCACACACCTTTCTATGTAAGATCCAACAGTTGACAGTTTGTCAGACCACAAACTAAGCATGAAGGCAAAGGAATTGTCTGTAGACCTCCAAGACAGGATGGTCTCAAAGCACAAATCTGGGGAAGGTTACAGAAAAATGTCTGCCACTTTGAAAAACCCAATGAGCACAGTAGCCTCCTATCACCGATAAGTGGAAGTAGTTCAAAACCACCAGGACTCCTAGAGCTGTCTGGCCATCTAAACTGAGCGATTGGGGGAGAAGGGCCTTAGACAGGGAGGTGACCAAGAACCCGATGATCACTCTGTCAGAGCTTCAGAGGTCCTCAGTGGAGAGAAGAGAAGCTTCCAAAAGGAGAACCATCTCTGCAGCAATCCACCAATCAGGCATAAATGGTAGAGTGGACAGACAGAAACCATTCCTTAGTAAACGCACATGGCAGCCTGCTTGGAGTTTGCCAAAAGGCACCTGAAGGACTCTTAGAGAATGAGAAACAAAATTCTCTGGTCTGATGAGACAAAGACTGAACTCTTTAGTGGGAAGCCAGGCATCATGTTAGGCGGAAATCAGGCACCGCTCATCACCAGCCAATACCATCTCTGGTGGTGGCAGCATCATGCTGTGGCAATGTTTTTCAGTGGTAGGAACGGATACTACTCAGGAATCAGGATAAAGGAAAAGATGACTGCAGCAATGTACAGAGACATCCTTATAAAAACCTGCCCTAGAGCGCTCTTGAACCCAGACTGGGGTGACAGTTCATCTTTTAGCAGGGCAACGACCCTAAGCACACAGCCAAGATATCAAAGGAGTGGCTTCAGGACAACTCTGTGAATGTCCTTGAGTGGCCTAGCCAGAGTCCAGACTTGAATCAAATTGAAGATCTCTGGAGAGGACTTAAAATGTCTATGCACCAATGCTTCCCATTCAACCTGATGAAGCTTGTGAGGTTCTGCAAGGAGGAATAGGTGAAACTGGCCAAGGATAGGTGTGCCAAGCTTGTGGTATCCTATTCAAAAGACTTGAGGTTGTAATTGCTACCAAAGGTGCATCAAAAAAAGAATTGAGCAAAGGCTGTGAATATCCATGTACATGTGATTTCCCAGTTTTCTTATTTTTAATTTACGAAAGCCTCAAATAAACTTTTTTTTTCACATTGTCATTATGGGATTTTCTGTGTAGAATTCTGAAGGGAAAATTTGAATTTAATCAATTTTGGAGTGAGGCTGTAACATAACAAAATGTGGAAAGTAATGTGCTGTGAATACTTTCCAGATGCATTTGTATCTCCACTGTTCGATATAGACAGACATGAGCTTTATCTTTTACTAAGCACAGAAATTTCCGCTAACTTGAAACTCAAATCCAGCTTATTAACCAACAGCCAGCTAATTGATCTACCGGTACTGTATTTAATTAGCTCAGTTTTGAATCAGAGGAAATTTGTATTATTAAACTTTAAACCCTTATTTCTACTCTGTGACACCACAGGAACACAGTAAAATCCCACTACTTGAGACACAAAGAGCACAAACACCCTAATATGTATTTTTTTTCTCTGATTTCTCCAAACCTAAATATAATTGATTAGATGGAGTTCGACATTACTATTACATGTCAAATAACTATACCTTCTCTTCTATGGATGTCTCCAGATCCTCGCAAATCAGGGCACTTTCTACCCTACTGAGTCGTCCAGAGAGAGACAGAAGTAAGTTCACAACCTTATCCAAGTCTCCAATGAATGAGCGAAACTTATCATACTCATTGGGTTTACAAATGTTCTTGAGCAGGCCTGCCATTTCCAAGCCCAGAGTCTGATTGGCATTTATATCATCCTGAAGGCCTTGCTGAGCTTCATGTAAAACAGTCAGTTTCCTGCTGATGCTTTCTATTAGTTGCATCTAATAAGAAAACAATTACATTATGTAACTTACAAAACAAATAATACATACAATAATACATAAGTATTTCCAATATCTACAAAACTGTTACGTTAATTGGTTAATTGCTTCTGCCCATTGACCTTAAGCCTGGTACACACCTTCAATTTAGGTTGGCCAGTGATTGACCTTTTTTACCACCTCCATGTACGAGGGTACACAGATTTTGAATACTGTATATTCTGGCGTATAAGACTTTTTAACCCTTGAAAATCATCTGAAAAGTCAGGAGTCGTGTGTAATTGATGCTGGGTGATACGCCCTATCCGGTTAACAACTCTCAGATCTCGCTGCTGAGCAGTGGTGCTCGAATACCATTTTTCACCATCTGGAACTAATTTGAATCCAGATACCCAGATATCCGATCCGGGTCGGATATCAGAGTTCAAAATTTTCCAATCCGAATCGGATATCCGACCCCAGTATCCGGGATATCCGGTCGTATTCGGATATCTGGATAGAATAAACGGAAGTGCCCTTTAAATTGCTTTAAAAAGAGTTTTTAGGGTCAATGAGGCATGTATTATCATTATTTTGCAAAGGGGAACACTAATTGATGATGTGGGGACTTAAAATCCCTCCCCCCCCAAAAAAAATGGCTGTTAATTAACATCAGGCCTAGGTTCCAGAAAGCGCTCGTGCAGCCAACATAGGGCTTGATTCACAAAGCGGTGCTAACTGTTAGCACGCCTGTGAAAACCCCCTTAGCACATCTAAACAAGCTTTTCGCGCATAAAACTTTACGCGCGCAAAACTTTATGCGCGCAAAGTTAGCGCGCGATCTGATTGAGAAATCCGGTGCTAACCTACTTAGCACCCTGGTTAGCGCGTCTAAACACTTTAGACGTGCTAAGTAGGTTAGCACCGCTTTGTGAATCAAGCCCATTGTGTCCAAAGTCCAACGTGCAAAGTGCCATGTGCAAAGTGCCAAGTGCCATTGCAAAGTGCAAAGTGCGAAGTGCCACATGCAAAGTGGCACTTTGCACGTGTTTGCACTTGGTACTTTGCACTTTGCACGTGGCACTTAGCACGTGACACTTTGCACCTTGCACATGTTTGCATGTGGCAGGGAGCAGCTGGCCTGGTGTGTGCACAGCACAACCACAGACACATAGCAGCTGCAGCAGCACTGCAGCACACACTCTAAATGTCACACTATGACATCAATCAAGGTAATTAATGATTTAACTATAGTGTAGTGATTGTGAAGGGGTTAATCACTGAACATCTTATCACTGTGTACACCCCTTGGCCCAGTAGCACTGCAGCACACACTCTAACTGTCACACTATGAGACATCAATAAAGCTAATTAACGATTTAACTATATAGTAGTGAAGGGGTTAATCAATGAACAGCTTTAGGTTTATAACTGTGTACAGCCCTTTGTAGGGCACCAGCACTGGAGCATGTCTCTGTGTGCATTCAGCAAGCCAGGATGATCTGTCTCATCATGGCAGCCCTCCTTATTATACAGGGGGGCTGGCCAGTGTTCCTTTCTGTGATTGGGTGCCAGGGCTTAGGCTGGGAGGCCTCTGATTGGCTCAATGAGGTCAGGTAGTGCCGGCCAGGGTTCCGCTCTGTGATTGGTTGCTAGGGCTTCTGCTGGGAGCCCTCTGATCGGCTCCAGGACGTCATCACCTTAGTTACAGTGTTTCGTATCCGGATACCTGCAGATATCTGCGGATATCCAGATTATGCGCCCAACTATCCGCAGATAGCTATCCGGATTTGGGCCCAGCTATCTGGAATCCGAATCCGGTCGGATAGGCCTAGAGATGAGCGTAATGACGTAATTACGATTTCGCGAAATTTCGCGTAATTACGATTATGGCCGTAAGTACATAATCGTAATGAAGAAGGATTTCACGAAATTTTGCGTAAGCGTAATTTTCGCATTACAGTCTGTATTACGAAATTAATGCGTATGGCCGTGCTCCCAAGCGGAAAAGTTGACGCATGGATCAATGTTAGGTACCCACCAACTTTAAGGGTTAATAGCAAAGCCCCCTTAAATGCTAAGAGCCTCAAATTTGGAGAGTATATTAAGGAGATCAGAAGGAATAAGAGGAAAAATTTTTTTTTCAAAAAGACCTTATAGTTTTTCAGAAAATCGATGTTAAAGTTTCAAAGGAAAAATGTATACATTTAAAAACCTGCCAAATTTAACGGTTAATAGCAAAGCCTGCTTAAAGTTTAGGAACACCAAATTCCCAGGGTATATTAAGGGGATCAGTGGGAATAAGAGGAAAAAACTATTTTTCAAAAATACCTTATAGTTTTTGAGAAAATCGATTTTTAAGTTTCAAGGGGGAAAATGTCTTTCAAATGTGGAAAATGTCAGTTTTTTTTTGCACAGGTAACAATAGTGTATTATTTTCATAGATTCCCCCAAGTGGGAAGAGTTTTACTTACTTCGTTCTGAGTGTGGGAAATATAAAAATAAAACGACGTGGGGTCCCCCCTCCCAGACCTCTTTAACCCCTTGTCCCCCATGCAGGCTGGGATAGCCAGAATGCGGAGCACCGGCCGCGTGGGGCTCCGCACCCTGACTATACCAGCCCGCATGGTCCATGGATTGGGGGGTCTTGGAAGGGGAGGGGCAGCCAAGCTTTCCCCTCCCCCTCCGAGCCATTGTCCAATCCAAGGACAAGGGGCTCTTCTCCACCTCCGATGGGCGGTGGAGGTGGAGGCCGCGATTTCCTGGGGGGGGGTTCATGGTGGCATCTGGGAGTCCCCTTTAAAAAGGGGTCCCCCAGATGCCCACCCCCCCTCCCAGGAGAAATGAGTATAGAGGTACTTGTACCCCTTACCCATTTCCTTTAAGAGTTAAAAGTAAATAAACACACAAACACTTAGAAAAAGTATTTTAATTGAACAAAAAACATAACCACGAAAAAAGTCCTTTAATATTCTTAATTAACCATTAATACTTACCTGTTCCTTTAAATAAATGATCCCCTCTTGGGGGAATCTATGAAAATAATACATTATTGTTACCTGTGCAAAAAAAACTGACATTTTCCGCATTTGAAAGACATTTTCCCCCTTGAAACTTAAAAATCGATTTTCTCAAAAACTATAAGGTCTTTTTGAAAAAAAATGTTTCCCTCTTATTCCCACTGATCCCCTTAATATACCCTGGGAATTTGGTGTTCCTAAACTTTAAGCAGGCTTTGCTATTAACCGTTAAAGTCAGCGGGTTTTTAAATGTATACATTTTTCCTTTGAAATTTTAACATCGATTTTCTGAAAAACTATAAGGTCTTTTTGAAAAAATTTTTTTTCCTCTTATTCCTTCTGATCTCCCTAATATACTCTCCAAATTTGAGGCTCTTAGCATTTAAGGGGGCTTTGCTATTAACCCTTAAAGTCAGTGGCTTTTTTATACGGGAGCGTTACGGTTTAATGCGAAATTACGGTATGAACGAAACGCGAAATTACGCGTTGAAAACGGTATTTTCAATTACGATTTTAATGGCAATTACGGTACCGTAATTTCGCATCGTAATCGCAAATTTCGCATGCATAATTATAGTAATGCGAAATTACGAAAATTTCGGCTCAACTCTAGATAGGCCTAAAAAGTTCGGATATCCGGGTTACCTGGATATCTGGAATCCGGATGAGCAGCCCTGCTGCTGAGAACTGTAGTGAAGTGGCGCAGGCACGTGTGCGAGATCAGAGAAGGAGGCAAATAGGAAACAAGGGTGTGCCAGAAGGGTGAAATAGGCGTGTTTCATTGGCACAGCGTGATCTATTCTTCCATATTGCTCTGATAAACAGGTAGACAAGGAGAGATGACCAATCCACTTAGGGAGAGGGGGAATGTTGATCAATCCAACCAGTTAATCGCCCATATTCTGTTGTACACTAGGTACCACATACAGTACAGCACCAGTATCTGTTCATACATAGCACCAGTATATGATTTTTTTTTCCATTTTTATTTGATGTGCGTTGGAAGAGAAGTCTTATACGGCGAGTATATCCCAAACTCTATATTTTAACTGTAGAATTTGGGGGGTCGTCTTATACGCCCAGTCGTCTTATACTCCGGAATATACGGTACTATAAATAGATTGTGTAGGTAAATTCTCATACTAAATGAAGGCAGTAAAATCAGCAATTGATTGGCCAATCAAAATTGAAGGTGTGTACCAGGCTTTAGGCACACCATACAATTTTTAAAATTTCTTTTCAATTCAAGAATTACCATAAATGTTTCTGATTGATTGTACTGCCTGGTACACTCCATGCAATTTCCCGTTAGATAGATGGGTTGAATAAATTATTTCTGACAGGTCTGATCTGATGATTTGTGATCATTTTTCTGATCAAATTTCCAATCACTTCTATACAAAATCGAACAGAAAAATGAACGGTAATCAGATCAGTGTCGGAAATAATGCATTCGACCCATCTATCTGATGTGAAATTGTATGGTGTGCATGGGGCAAACGCAGGATTTTTAAGGGGGGGGGGATTCCTGAAAAGTCCAGAAGCACTTATGTCCCCCAGTGCTTCCAAAGACAGGTGACTCCATACTGCCCATGCACAAAAGTGCGCTGGCGTATTACGGAGCTGCCTATCTTTGGATGTACTCAAGGACACGAGTGTTTCTGAGGGCTTCTGGAAGCAGCAAATTTGAACTGAGGACAGCGCTGGAACAATTCCCCGAGAGAGGAACAGGAGATAGTCTTAGTTTGGACAATTCAGTGGAATATGCCACATAGTGTCACATAGCGCAATCGGTAGCCATATGATGCAGGGATTTATGCATCTGCGGAAGATGTCAGCACTATATAAATAATAATGATAACCTTAGCATCTGTAAATAAGCTACATATCAATTCAGAGGATAGAAACAAATTTCAAGTCTCACAAACCAATTCCAGTAGAAGGTCAGTATTGTCAGTATATAGATCAGTACATCAGTTCCAAGGTTTGAAAAGGGACAAAAGAATTTGGCACCAAAAGACCTGTTCCTCTGTAAAAGGAACAGCTAGTACCCAGTTTTCACAAATCTTTCAAAGTGATACAAAGGGCTCATTCACACTAGGCAACGCATGCATGAACGCAATTTCATACATGCATTGCAATGTGCTAAATCGCATAGGTCGGCAGCTTCCATTCTATTAAAAAAAATGCACGACAATGCATACGTTGTGTGCGATGATGTTCCTGGCTAAGTTACAACACAGAACACGGGAATGCAAACTGTAGTGTGAATGGTAACAGGAAAGTCTATAAACTTTCATGCTACCTGCATTGCAGGCATTATGTGTGGTGCTCAAATGACACAACAAAAGAGCCACCTAAGTAACATTTGCCTAGGATGTATTTGGATACCAAGCATCAAAAAAGAAAAGCCATCCATACAGCAAAAACATATTGTTCAATAAACAAATTTCTCAAAATAAAATATAGATGCTTTTTATTAATGAGGAACAAACAAGTAAAAACAATTAAAAACACAAAGTACAGCACGTAGGGATGTAATAGGTAGAATACATTCAATATCGTAGATACATGGATCTCACAATGAGGTATACAAAATAAGCAGGGAGTCTGCCAGCAAGATATGCATAACTGTAATGAGCTGGGCCCCACACATAACCAATATCTATAAAGTACAATGACCTAGGCTGGGTAAAAGAGAAAATGGATTAAAGTCAAGAAGTGTGAGTCAGAAGATGGACACCAGAACCTTCGTCATAAATAAGAGTATGAAACCAAGAAGGTATCTTACCAAAGAACACCCCAGAAAATAAACGTCCGCCGCGCTGTCCCTCACATGTATCGCAGCTGGCTGCTGCTTCTTCAGAGGATATCGGCGTACTAACAAATTCCCCATTAAATACAAACACTGCCGCCCTGACTATCCGCGTGACGTGGCCACGTCATGCTGTCGCGTTGGCTTAGCGTGTCATCACATGACACATTCGTCCAATTGCGTCCTATCCAATTACGCTATGATGTACGCATGGACGCATACAGCGCATCACAACGTGACACGCTTGTCCAATCGCAATTCCACTATAAAGTACGCATGGGCGCTTACGGCAAAGGTAAAGAGTAATAAAAGAAATAAGAAAAAGGAATAAAGATTGCTAGATCAATAAGAATATAAGAAGTATCTTAGTATTTATTAAATACAATTTGAATATGATTCATAACATAGAAATATACATATAGCTGTAACGGTCTTGTGTCGTAGCTCAGATTATGTGGTGATCTGCAGAATCACCAATAATGCCGACACTATACCAGATTATGTGTAATCTGCAGAATCACCAACAATGCCAGTATAGCAAGACAAAGAGCTGAGAGTGTAGTGTTTTGGTGCAACTGTAACTTTAATAGTAAAAAAGAGACCTCACCAGAGGGGCTGGTGAGGTACTATCAGTACACTGACCGTGCACTAGAGTACAAGCTCCAGCAAGCTGGAGAAACAATACTGAAGTGGCCGAATCTCTCGAGGAGCGGGTGACTCAGACTGTACTGCAGCCTAGGAGATTTGCACAGTACTGCGCTAAAGAATAACTTCACCAGAGACGCTTGGTAAAGCTAGCACCTCACCAGTGGCGAGGGCCCACTGGTGAGTAGAATGGTCTGACAGGCAAGGTTCGGCAACAGAGCGGTAAGTATCGGTACAAAATCGTGAGGCAGAAGAGTGATCGGTAATCAGGCAGAAGTTCAGCAACAGAGAGGCAATTATCGGTATAGAATCATGAGACAAGAGAGTAATTGGTAATCTGGCAGAAGTTCAGCAACTAGTAAGGCAGATAGGCGGAAGTACAGGATCAGAAAGCAGGAACAGAGTCAGAGTATTAGCCAAGAGTCATACACAGGAGGTCAATACAATAAACAATATCCTAGTCTAGGTGTGAAGTCCTTGGCATCAACACCCGGGAACTAGTCTAACAAATAACAGTAGCAATGTAGCAATATCCTAGACTAGGTGTGAAATCCTTAGCATCAACACCTGGGGACTAGTCTAAGGTCTGAGCGCTAACACGCAAGTATTCACGACAACAGACAGCGTGATACTGAAGCCCGAAGGCTTAAGAAGCAGAGGAGACCCCACTGGCACGCCCCCTGCCATCAGCCAATCCTGAGCGCCGTGGGACCTCTGACGTCAGCCGACCAGGAGGTCAGCTGACGCCTCTCCTCCCAGCATAAAGGTCCTGTCTGTGCACACGCCCACGCAAAACAGCGACCCTGTGGGAGAAAGAAAGCCCCGTCCTCGGCGTCCCAGCCGCCAGGGGAGATGGGCAGGAGCATGAGGGCAGCTGCGGCGGCAGAGCTGTTCGCCGCCGTTGTCGCCCCCCAGACCACATCTGCCACCGGGGAAACGAGCGGACACGCGGAGGCAGCCGCGGAGGTAGCCGCGGCGGCGGTGCTGCCCGCTGCAGCTGCTGTTATTCCTGTTACAGTACCCTCCCCTCTAGGCAGGGACTCCGGACACGCTTCCTGAATTTTGTTTACCTTAACCATCACAGGGCGGGAGGGAGAGGAATATCCCTGTGAGAAGGACCTTAAAGGATACCCCAACTGAAATGTGACATAATGAGATAGACATGTGTATGTACAGTGCCTAGCACACAGATAACTATGCTGTGTTCCTTTTTTTCTTTCTCTGCCTGAAAGAGTTAAATATCAGGTATGTAAGTGGCTGACTCAGTCCTGACTCAGACAGGAAGTGACTACAGTGTGACCCTCACTGATAAGAAATTCCCCTTTTTTACCTCTTTCTTGCTCTCAGAAGCCATTTTCTGCTAGGAAAGTGTTTTATAGTTGGAATTTCTTATCAGTGAGGGTCACACTGTAGTCACTTCCTGTCTGAGTCAGGACTGAGTCAGCCACTTGCATACCTTATATTTAACTCTTTCAGGCAGAAAAACAAAAAAAGGAACACAGCATAGTTATCTGTGTGCTAGGCACTGTACATACACATGTCTATCTCATTATGTCACATTTCAGTTGGGGTATCCTTTAACCTCCTGGACCTAATTGGGAGAGCCCAAACTCTGTCTGCCGGAATAACTTTCCAATCCACCACCCTTTCTTCACCATCCATCAACGGAACCAGTGCACCGGCAATCTGATCACCCCGAAGCCCCAAAGTTGAAATGACTATACTTTCAGGGAGGATGCCAACAGGAGCAAGAGACTGCACAGACTCTGGCTCAAAGCATCTCGAGAGTGCATCTGCTTTAACATTCTAGTAGCCTGGTCTATACGTAATAATAAAGTTGAACCGAGTAAAAAACAGGGACCACCGGGCCTGTCTAGGAGTGAGTCGCTTAGCACTTTCAATATACTGCAAGTTCTTGTGATCTGTAAAGACTGTGATAGTGTGCTGAGCCCCCTCAAGCCAGTGGCGCCACTCCTCAAATGCAAGCTTGATGGCTAATAGCTACCGATTCCCTATATCATAGTTTCTTTCAGCTGGGGAGAACTTTCTGGAAAAGTATGCACACGGATGCAATTTGCTCTGCAAGCCAGAGTGTTGGGACAGTACAGCGCCTACCCCAACCTCTGAAGCATCCACCTCTACCACAAAAGGAAGGGACACATCTACATGCTTCAAGATGGGGGCGGAACAAAACAACTGTTTGAGTGAGGCCAATGCGGTCAGTGCATCTGATGACCAGTTGTGAGTGTCCGCCCCCTTCTTGGTAAGATCCGTGAGAGGCGCGATTACAGAAGAAAACCCCTGTATGAATCGTCTATAATAATTGGCAAAGCCTAAAAATCGTTGGAGTGCCTTCAGCCCGACAGGACGCGGCCACTCCAAGACAGCAGATAATTTATCGGGGTCCATCTTTAAACCTTCAGTGGAGATTATGTAACCAAGAAAAGGAACCTGGGGAACCTCAAAGAGGCATTTTTCAATCTTGGCAAAGAGAGAATTTCGACGTAAACTGTTTAAGACATATTTTACATGGTCCCTGTGCTCAGACAATGTACGGGAAAAAATGAGGATGTCGTCTAAGTAAACTAAGACGATTCGTCCCAAAACCTCCCTGAAGACCTCATTGATTAGTTCCTGGAAGACGGCTGGGGCATTGCACAACCCGAAGGGCATCACGAGATATTCATAATGCCCGTCGGGCTTATTAAACGCCGTCTTCCATTCGTCACCTTCTCTTATACGTATCAGGTTGTAAGCCCCCTAAGATCAAGTTTGGTGAACACACCCGCATCCGTAACTTGAGAAAATAAATCGTCGATTAGGGGCAAAGGATAACGATTTGTCACTGTAATCTTATTCAAACCCCTATAATCGATACATGGTCTGAGACCACCGTCTTTATTTTTAACAAAAAAGAAACCTGCCCCGGCCGGGGACTTGGATGGCCAAATAAAACCTTTAGCCAAATTATCCATAATATATTCTTTCATAGCCAGTTTCTCTGGTCCTGACAAATTGTATAAATGAACCCTAGGGGGCATACAACCTGATCTTAATTCTATGGGACAGTCGAAGCTTCGATGTGGTGGCAGCTTGTCGGCTGCCCGCGGACAAAATACATCCGCAAACTCGGAATAGTGACTGGGCAACCCCTCAACTTGAATTTTGGTGGTACAAAGCGTGACCCTTGCTAAACAATGGTCCTGACAATAAGGGGACCAACTCAACAGTTGCCCGGAACCCCAGTCAATACGAGGAGAGTGCTTTTCGAGCCACAGCATCCCTAAAATCACAGAGGTGGTGGCCATTTTGATAACAAGAAACTGAATATTTTCCTTGTGAAGGGCCCCGATCTGACACGATAGCATTGGGGTCTGTGAAGGAGATCGTTTGTTCTGCAAAGGTGAGTTATCTACCGCGGTAATCACTAGATTCTGAGCTACGTGCTGGAGAGGAAGCCCCAGCTGAAGTGCAAAATCATAATTCATAAAGTTGGCGGCAGAGCCTGAGTCCAAAAATGCCTGCGTCTCCTGGACTCGGTCTTGCCAACTGATCACACAGGGCAAAATAATTCTGTCCTCCGCTAAAGGGATGGCTGAACCACCCACCGTGGTACTACCAGCCACCAGAGTGCGGTATAGCTCATCAGTCCCCTGTGGAGAATCTGGATTCACAAACTCTGACTCTGTCAGGGGACCCGACTCCCTCTGCTTCCCCAGTTCAGAGGCTACTGTCGGATTATTTAGAGGCAAATCTGGATCGCCTAGAGTAGTACCTCCAGCCACTCCTTGGCGATAGAGTTCCGCCTTCTTGGGACAGACGGAAACCATATGCCCATTGTCAGCGCAATATAGACATAGTTTCTCTATACGCCTTCTATTTCTCCCGACCTCTGAGAGCTTGGTATATCCAATCTGCATTGGCTCATCAGTGGGTGGAGAGGAAGGCATAGGAGCTGAGAAAGTACAGGAGGAAAAGTTTCTTAAAGGCTTAGCCCGAGTTTGCTTTTGATAGTGAACTCGCCTATCAATCTTGATGGCCAAGGATATGGCCTTATCCAAAGTCTTAGGTTCTGGATGACCCAACATGAGATTAGCCAATGCGTCCGACAATCCTGATAAAAAAACAGTCTAAAAGCGCGTACTGCCCCCACCTGGCTGAGACTGCCCATCTCCTAAACTCAGCAGCATAAACCTCAACGGGATTGTGACCCTGCCTGAGAATCTTTAATTTCCTTTCCGAGGTCACTGCTAAATCAGGATCGTCATAAATTATGGCCATGGCCTTAAAGAACTCCTCCACCGAGGTCAAGGCCTCATGCACCACAGGAAGACTATAGGCCCAGGACTGAGAATCTCCAGACAATAAGGTCTTAATAAAAGTGACCCTCTGACCTTCTGTCCCTGAAGAAACGGGTCGTAATTCAAAATATGACAAACATCTATGCTTAAAATTCCAAAAATCTGAGCGATGCCCCAAGAATTTCTCAGGTGGGGGCACCCTCGGCTCGATCACAGGAGGGGGTGACACTCTTGCATTAGGGTTTTGTAAACGGTTAACTGAGTCAGCTATTATCTTTACATCAGATCAGCGCTCCATCATAGATTCACTGTATATGAGCTGCAACCACCACCAGGAACACCCTAAAGGATCCACACTCACCAACTCTGGTGGGCCAGTAGTTACATTGGCCTTAAAACGCCTTTGGGGTACTTGTTAGGCTCCCCACACCTTATGGCTATTGCCACTCGAACAAGATTCCTTGCCTTCTTCTTGGGTCACAAATGCACCTCAATACAAACAAATATTCTCATTGCGCAGATATCTCAGTAAAAAAAGACGGTTTATTTAAAAGGTTCCACTCACATGTGACAAGCGTCTGGTAAGCCTGTGGAGTATGGGAACGGGCTCCACCCCGTGCGGCCTCCCGGGCTGACCGCCGTTCAGATGTTAACTCGGGTTTCCACTCGCTCTCCCACGCCACCGCCTCCACCGCTCCCACGTGTGTTACTTCCGCATGTGGCTCCTCCCGATCGATTTCGTCATAAATGACTCATTCAGGGGATGGAGCCACCATGCGGAGGTCGCGTTTTGTATAGGCCTTAGCTCCGCTCCGTTCGCTTTGTCGTAATGACGCTTCTCAACCTCCCACTCTGCCCGGCGCTTGTGCGTTCCTCACGTCACCACGCGCCCCCACGGCGGCTATCTTACTTCCTTGCGCCTCACAGTGCGTTCCGGAGCCCGGGAAGCTGCAGCCATCTACACTTTATTAAAAAACTTTATTAAAAATACATGGTTCAAAATTCCATAAAAAGTCTATAACTTCTCGCCAAATTTCTTCACCTTTCCTCCATATATACCCATCTTTTAGCTACTACTATTATGCATTTTTTTATTACAATCATTCCTTAGATTCTACATCTTAAAATTCCTATTGGAGCATCCACTACTCCACAGGCTCTTACAGTATATACATGCATATACCCCAACATCAATTCTTTATCATATACCCCCCCTAGATGAAAACAAGGGGACACATCAATCAGAGTACTTTATATACATATCACCTCTTCTTGTCCCAAATCCCTCTCACGTATACCATTTATTGATACTTATTGGTATTATTCACCTCCTATCATTATCTATGCATTACTCCTACCTACTCATACTGATTCGCCCCACAAGCACCATCTATTGGTGCCCATCAGTATTTTTTACTTTCATATCCATTAATCACACTCAGAGTTCCTTTCTCCCTTTTATGATGATAATAGCCTCTTTTGCCAGCCTAACTATCAGCAATAAAGCAATTTAGGTCTATTTCTACATTAAAACAGTTTGGTTGCATCGTCTCCATTTGAAATATCCATTCTGTTTCCTTCCTGGAAATTAGTCTAACTTTATTGCCCCCTCTCCACGGTATACTCACCTTCTCAACTGCACAGAAGCTCAAACCACTTGGATCCTTATCGTGTGCCCTCCTAAAATGCTCAGAGACACTATGACCCTTGACCCCCTTTCTTATATTTCTGACGTGTTCTGCTATGCGTTCTGTAAGTTCTCTTTTTGTGCGGCCTATATACTGTTTGCCGCATTCGCACCACAATAAATAAACCACCCCCTTCGAGTGACATGTTATGTTCTGATTAATCCTAAACGATCTGCCATTCTGGAAGGACACAAAACAGTCCGTTCTGACCCCCTTGGCCCCCCTACATGAGAAACATCCCCCGCACGGGAAAAAACCCTTCCTCTGCCATGGTGCTAGCTGGGCTGGTTCCGGGGGATCTACGCAGCTAGGGGCCAGCATATTCTTTAGATTTTTGGCTCTTCTATATATCATCCTAGGTTTCTCAGGTAGCAACTTCTTCAGGATGGGGTCTTCCAACAGGATCCCCCAATGTCTCGATATGATTCTCTCCAAACTCTTATGCTGACTACTGAAATCCGTGATGAATGCGGTTTGATATTTTTGTACCTCACCCCCCTCCCCCCTCCTATCTTGTAAGAAAACTCTTCGGTCCCTTCTCCCCACCTCAATCATTTTTTTTTTTTTTTTTTTTGCAAACCCACTTCATCATACCCTTTTTCCACAAATCTATCAATCAAAATCTGTGATTGCTCCACATATTCCTGTGTTTTAGTGCAATTCTGTCTCATCCTCACCATCTGGCCCTTTGGTGATGGTGAGGATGAGGCGGAATTGCACTAAAACACAGGAATATGTGGAGCAATCACAGATTTTGATTGATAGATTTGTGGAAAAAGGGTATGATGAAGTGGGTTTGCAAAAAAAAAAAAAAAAAAAAAAAAATGATTGGAATTTTGAACCATGTATTTTTAATAAAGTTTTTTAATAAAGTGTAGATGGCTGCAGCTTCCCGGGCTCCGGAACGCACTGTGAGGCGCAAGGAAGTAAGATAGCTGCCGTGGGGGCGCATGGTGACGTGAGGAACGCACAAGCGCCGGGCGGAGTGGGAGGTTGAGAAGCGTCATTACGACAAAGCGAACGGGGCGGAGCTAAGGCCTATACAAAACGCGACCTCCGCATGGTGGCTCCATCCCCTGAATGAGTCATTTATGACGAAATCGATCGGGAGGAGCTAGTTGTTCAATCTGAGTCTGTTGCGCGTTAACCGTTTTAATGAGTTCATTAACTGTGGTGGTTAACACATCGACCCGGAGGCAGAGTGCCCCCATCATTACTGGTCTGTTGTTCTGTGACGGTCTTGATTATGTGGTGATCTGCAGAATCACCAATAATGCCGACACTATACCAGATTATGTGTGATCTGCAGAATCACCAACAATGCCAGTATAGCAAGACAAAGAGCTGAGAGTGTAGTGTTTTGGTGCAACCGTAACTTTAATAGTAAAAAAGAGACCTCACCAGAGGGGCTGGTGAGGTACTATCAGTACACTGACCGTGCACTAGAGTACAAGCTCCAGCAAGCTGGAGAAACAATACTGAAGTGGCCGAATCTCCCGAAGAGCGGGTGACTCAGACTGTACTGCAGCCTAGGAGATTTGTACAGTACTGCGCTAAAGAATAACTTCACCAGAGACGCTTGGTAAAGCTAGCACCTCACCAGTGGCGAGGGCCAACTGGTGAGTAGAATGGTCTGACAGGCAAGGTTCGGCAACAGAGAGGTAAGTATCGGTACAGAATCGTGAGGCAGAAGAGTGATCGGTAATCAGGCAGAAGTTCAGCAACAGAGAGGCAATTATCGGTATAGAATTGTGAGACAAGAGAGTAATCAGTAATCAGGCAGAGGTTCAGCAACTAGTAAGGCAGATAGGTCGGAAGTACAGGATCAGAAAGCAGGAACAGAGTCAGAGTATTAGCCAAGAGTCATACACAGGAGGCCAATACAATAAACAATAGCCTAGTCTAGGTGTGAAGTCCTTGGCATCAACACCCGGGATCTAATCTAACAAATAACAGTAGCAATGTAGCAATATCCTAGACTAGGTGTGAAATCCTTAGCATCAACACCTGGGAACTAGTCTAAGGTCTGAGCGCTAACACGCAAGTATTCACGACAACAGACAGCGTGATACTGAAGCCCGAAGGCTTAAGAAGCATAGGAGACCCCACTGGCACGCCCCCTGCCATCAGCCAATCCCGGGCGCCGTGGGACTCCTCTGACATCAGCCGACCAGGAGGCCAGCTGACGCCTCTCCTCCCAGCATAAAGGTCCTGTCTGTGCATGCGCCCACGCAAAACAGCAACCCTGTGGGAGAAAGAAAGCCCCGTCCTCGGCGTCCCAGCCGCTGCGGAGACGGGCAGGAGCATGAGGGCAGCTGTGGCGATGGAGCTGTTTGCCACCGCTGTCGCCCCCCAGACCACCTCTGCCACCAGGGAAATGAGCGGACACGCGGAGGCAGCCGCGGCGGCGGTGCTGCCCACCGCAGCTGCTGTTATTCCTGTTACAATAGCAAGACTAATACATATGGATAACATTACATCGCCACCTTGTGGACATAATATATACAAAGAATTAAATGCAAACATGCATATATATATATATATATATATATATATATATATATATATATATATATATATACACATGCATACAATTGCATGCGCATATATACATACATACATGAGACTATACATGAATAAATACACAATAAACAAAAGTGGATACATACATAGAAAATCCACTAAAGTTCTAACCACTAATACAATGTGCAAATAATGCTGAGGAAAAAGTGCATAGTGCCAAACTAATATGAAGTGAGCAATTCATATATATTATATATTGATATTATAGATAAGACAAATAAAACTCCCAAAGGAATCTTGATCTGTATCAAGCCGTGCAACTTGTGTAAATAGGCCATAAGGAATAAACACAGGAAAGACCTAGGAAATAAATGAAATATATACAGTGTGTAAATATCATGTGCTATAAGAGATACATTACTAAGTACCCGAGTAAAGTGCAAAAAAATGCATTAAAGGCGGCTGTTGTCAGTACTCACTTCTGACAACCCGCATAATGTGAACAGAAAAATGATTGAAAATAGTGAAACACAGAAAAAAGTTGTGCAAAACTACACAAATGGTATGTGTGTGCCATCAACCAATTATACCAACCTGGTGCATACAAGAAAAAACAACAAAACTGTAAATCATTGATTGCCATTACTCACTACTGACAATTCAACGATATACTACCTAAAGAACTAGTGTACCCCAACCTCTGTATTGAAGTGATAGAAGACCATGTTAGCACCCAAGATGGAAAGTCCTAATTTAAAGGGAGAAATAATCCATAATCGGTATTCACAACCGATTTAAAACTTTGTAGAGTAGAATATTGGATCTCTCCTCATACTTACATACTTAGTAGTCATAGAGGAAGAAAATAATAAGGACTATTGGAATCCATATCACCACAAATTAAGGAATCCTATACTAAATAACAAGGAAAATAAATTATATGACAAGATCATGAGTCAAAATCTAAAATAATAAATATTGATACAAAATTGTCAAAAAAGGGCAAAAAAACACAGACAAGAGATATATCAAAGAAGGAGAAACAAGAATGTATCGGAATAAGCAGACATACGGTCAAAATTACTGTGGCAAAAAACAGCCAAAATTATATTCTTCATTAAAACCCAACGGGTCTCTTATTTGTAAATTATGTATCCATTTCATTTCAGCTCGAAGCAGCCTGATGATAATATCACCACCTCGTATGTTCATTTTTATTTGCTCAAGGCCACAAAAATGCCAACCTTTGAGTGAGCCATTGTGCATTCCCAAAGCATGTTTTGCAATCAAATTGATCTGTTTGCCATTGTCTAGGTCACGTGCTGCCAGTTTGACTACTGAGATGTGTTTCTGGAATCTGACCTTCAGGGCATTTTTAGTCTGGCCCACATATTGCTTGCCACAAGGGCATTGCAGCATGTAGATTACTCCTGTGCTTTTACAATTAATGTAATCTCTAATGAAAAATTTCTTACCACTGGAATAGCTGATTATTGACTTAGTTGGGTGCATATTACTTCAAACCGAGCTTCCTATTGGAGGCCTATTGTGGGTCTCCCTTTGGAAATGGCTATGACAAAGCAACGTGCGTAATGTAGGAGCTCTCTTGGCTGTCAAACTGGGTCTCAAAGTTATGTGGGTACTTAGGGCCTGGTCATTGTGCAATATGTTCCAATGTCGACTTAATATCTGATGAACATCATGCCAGCTTGTGTTATAAGTTGTTGTCAATCTGACTTTCGTTTGTCTTTCTCTTTTCTTACTCTGTAACAAAGAGGCTCTAGGTGTAGCTTGAGCTCGTCGCATGGCTTTCTCAAGACAATTACGTGGGTAACCCCTATCTTTAAATTTCTTCTTGAGAGAAGCTGCTTCCATCTCAAAATCTCTAGGATCTGAACAGTTACGTTTGATCCTGATAAACTGACCCACCGGAATGTTTTCTTTAAGCTGCCTGGTGTGGTGGGAATTAAATTCCAACAAACTATTAACAGCAGTGGGTTTTCTGTAGGTATGTGTTCTCACCTCTCCCGTACTTGTCTTGCTGATGCGTAAATCCAAGAATTCAACAGTTTTATCTGATATTTGGAAAGTCAGGAAGATGTTCAAGCTGTTTCCATTTAATTTCTCAAGGAACTGTGCACACATGTCCCGAGGCCCCTGCCACAAAATCAACAAATCATCAATAAAGCGAAACCACCCCAATATATTGGGGTGGTATCGCTCAAACGCGTCAGACCAAACGATATCCCGTTTCCACCATCCCCGGAACAGGTTGGCCACCGATGGCGCACATTATGTGTGGTGCTGTCTGTGATGACTCACCGCACATAGTGTGAATGAGCCCTAAAGCAATACCAATACCAACTGCCATCTGAATAGTATCTTCAGCAATGAATAGACAAACAAACCCTTGCAGTTGTGCTGGGCCTTTTAACACCTAACTTTACAACACAGCATAGAAAGCAAACCTATCTCCACATTTAATGTTCATATCAGAAGACACACTTTTTGTCACAAAGGTGCAATTCATGGCAGCATGGACCAGGGGAGGACTGGGACCTTTTGGCCTGGGGGGAAACACAAACTAGAGGCCCATTATCATGGTAGCCCCAGCCCAAATGACGGCACACATGCACCCGAAGTCGTACATGCCAGTAGTCACATGGAGTGCCAATGCGGAAATACAGAAAGAACACTCTAGGGACAGTGTGACAGGTAAAGTACAGGCATTGGGGAGATACATAATACATTTTGAGGGACAACGGCCGGGGTTTACATTGTGTATCATTCGTGGTTATCGCATGCCGTGATTATCGCATCTGACAACCACACCTGACAACCGAGATTTCCCAACATCTCAGACTGATACATTCACCAATTTCCACCCAGAATTTTTATCCGATTCGATAATATCAAAACGGTTGGCCGATCGGCTGTCGAGTTAACAGATGTATGGCCATTTTAATTCCCAAAAGCTCAATCCTTCCCCCCCCCCCCCCCCCCACGCACACACTTATGGCCTCCCCTTCACCACCATCTCTACTAATCCCTCACTGCGAAACATGGCGGCGCTATATAAATACTAAATAATAATAATAATTTGCCTCACCAGGATTGCACTTTTATTTAAGAAGACACAGTCACCCAGCACTAGGGGAATAGAGAAACAAAGGTGAATGAAGGAGGCTGGTGCACACCGAGAGTGCTTTTGAGCGTTTTTCAAATCGACAGTGATTTGAAAAGCGCTTGGCTAATGTTACCCTATGGCGGTGTTCTCACAGCAGCGTAGTGATTTTTTTTAAAATCACAAACACACTGCATGTAGCATTTTTTTGAGCAATTAATTCAAAAATCGCTCTGAAAATATCGCTTCACAAAATCACACTCACAAATTGCTAGCAATTGCTATTGCGATTTTGGAGTGCACTAGCCCAGAGGGAGGAGGAGTGGAAAGAAATTGAGAATAGCCTTAGATGGAGCAGAGAGCTTATCTGTATTGCAGTCTTACATCACACAGAGGCTACTTGCCTGTAATAGGACTTATGACCCAGTCTCTCACACAAGTCAGAAAGCAGCCCCCCTGGAGTCTAGGGACTGTCAAAAACTTTTCAACTTGTTTAACACCTTATCCACACATGCAGTCATTATAACATAGGGGAGAGACCAGACAGATATTTTCCCACGGACCCTCCAGGCAAGCTCTGCACACCCTGTGTATATTTACTAGCTTGCCTGTCCTCTAATTGCACTTTTATCAGTTAGCCAAGTGTTTCACATTGCCTTAAAACAACAAACCTGAATACACCAGAGGCTGGACCAGCCCTAAATCACTGAATGAAAGGCGGCCTGGGGGGAGATTTTTTGAAGGAATCCATTTACATTCACATATTTTAGGTTTAAAAGAAAAACAAATGTATATACTGTTTATATTTTCATTCCACTTCAACAGATTGGTGTAATTACTAATCCCCCCCTCCTTGCTGTCTGACCGACTCCACTCACTTGCTGGCTGCTCCTGACACACTGACTGTTCAAGTCACTTGTGCAGTGTCTCCCCTCCTGCAGAGCGGTCAGTGATGTTCCAGTGGCTGCCCCCTCCACTAATGACATGCATTATCTGGGAGATAAATGACAGGACTGTGGTGAGAGAGCAGGGTCACACCATGGGGTCAGAACTCTGGGCTTCTGGCAGCTCACTCACTGTAATCTGGATGCAGACAAAGCTGTGCTGAGGCTGCCTCTCTCATGCTCTGAGCAGCTGAAGAGATGTACTAGCGGCTCACTGATTGGACGGACAGAGAGAGGGGGGAGGAGGGCGCTGGATTTTAGCATGTGCCACTAGAATGATGGAATGTTTTCTTTAAAGATACAGGAGTCCCGGGGGAGAAAATCTGACCAACACACGTGTGTTAATTTTTTTGCGAATTATTGAAAGAATGATTGCAAACTCTGAAAAATTGCTTGCATTTACTCTACACCATTCAATTTTCATAAAAGTTTATTAAACAAAATCTACCACTCCTGGTCGACATATATCGAAAAACTGGTAATTTAATCAGATTTCTCAGATGAACAAATTTTAAAAAATTCAATTTTATTTATTTATGTAATTTGTAAAGCACCAACATATTACGCAACGCTGGACAATAAATACATACAATGATACAAAGGATGACAGATGTAACAAGGTTACACAACATAGGACAAAACTATACAAGGCAAACATGGGACAAAATACGTGATCATGTGATTTTTATGCTGGTTAGGTAGGCTTAGTAATATGATGCGGTCATAGGTAAGGAGCACAACTATGAGGCACACGATCATGTAGAATACACTAGGGAAAGGAGGACCCTGCCAAAGGCTTACAATCTAAGGGATTAGGACGCAGTAGCTGCTGGATTACAATTCAATAGCAATTGTAGTGGTGAGATCCTATCACTCACAGTCATTGTGTAGTACAGTATTCAAAGTCTGTTGGCCCTCATACTACCTGGAGATGGTAAAATTGGCCAATGATTGGGCGATCAAAATTGGAAGTGTGTACCTTTAGTTACATGACTATGGATTCTGTTAAGCACTGTGGAAGATGCCAGCCTTATATAGATACAAAATAATATTAATAACAACAATAACAATAATATTTATATAGCGCTTTTCTCCCTGGGAACTCAAAGCGCTGTGACCCTGCATTATGCAGTCTCAAAGGCTAGGGAAAAGAGGTGCGTTTTTAGCCTTTTTTTAAAGCTGTCCAGAGAAGGAGCCTCTCATACTGATTGTGGAAGTGAGTTCCATAGAGTAGGGGCTGCATAGGAAAAGGCTTGATGTAATGATCGCTGCTGCAGCAGCTATTGCTGGAAGTAGTGCTGCAGCTCAGGCAGTTCTGATCTATTTCCATGCAAGTTGCATAGCTTTGTCTGTCTTTCCCTGCTGTCAGCTTGTGACTGATTATCATTCACCTGTGTGGGAATCTGCATGTCTGCTCCCATTGGATGACCTCAGTATAAAGATCTGCTTCCTGCAGGGTTTCCTGGGGTTTTCATAGCTTCAGCCTAAGCCTGTCTTGCTGTCGCTTTAGCCCCCGATCGTGTTTCTTGTTATAAAGATACTTTGCTGGTCTTTGCATCATATATTGGTTCATTGCCAATATATATGCATACCAGCACGTCTATTATTTTCCTTGTATTTGTGTTACGTTAATACATCAGTGTCGCTGATGTATACGTACACGAACTGTTTATATCCTGTGTGCAGTTAGTCAGCTTTCCAGCACGTTTTGGTAGGTTGCGCGTACCGTGACCACCCGTGCTGAGGAAGTTACCCTGCTCCTGGTTCTGTTTGTGGATTGCGTTCATCTCTGCGAAGAGATAACGAATCCTTCTGAATCCTGTTCTGTTACCGTTTGTGGATTGCGTTCATCTCTGCGAAGAGATAACGAATCCTTCTGAATCCTGTTCTGTTACCGTTTGTGGATTGCGTTCATCTCTGCGAAGAGATAGCGAATCCTTCTGAGTCCTGTTCCCTGTGTTACTCCATTCCTAGTCAGCGTTCCTGCTTATGTCACATATCGGTTAATTGCCGATATATACATATGTTAGTCAGACGTAACAAATAGTTTCATTGATAGCTGTAATTGTAATACGCTAGGAAAACATACTTATTGTATATTTATCTGTGTTACGTTCTTCTATCTCAATCCTGCTATTTTCTGACTATCCTGTCCTGTCTTTGTGAGGCACGCCATCGCCGCATCGCATTGGCTGCCTCATTCCAGTCTGTCTGGTTTTGGACGCTTGCTGTCGCTAAGTAGCCGCTAGCTAGCAAGCGTTCATTCTGACTACCTGTCCTGATCTCCTCAGTTCTGGTTTATGCGCTCAGCGCTACTTTGCGCTGAGACGTTATAACGAAAGCATTGTTTGTGGCTGTCAGATCTGCACTGGCTCTGTGCGCCACAATCTCCTATTGGAGTCAGTCCTCCCCTCCACTATACTAGGGATAGCCTGTTTCCTGGTGCTAGTGTGTGTACCTCCTCCACGCCAGCTCATGCGTTGCATGCTGACTGTGGAGAATACACCACCAAGCCTTACATTATGAAAACCCCATTACCAATCCCCATTGTGGGGGGGATTCCCAGAAAGTATGACACTGTTAATTATGGTTCCTGTTCCTTTAAGAAATTTGAAGAACTTAGCTCTGAAACAGAAAATGAGTTTTTCTCTGAATGTGCCAGGTTCCTGACCAATCCTGATCTCCAAGCGACTCCTGTTTCAACCTGGGCACTCCAACTAAGTTATATTTTGTTTAAAGGGGAATTATTCCAGTGGGCATTTGATGTTCTCAATCATTCCGATTTGAAAGATAGACCGCTGGAATTTCTAGCGTTTGTGATCCATAACTGGTTGCGCATAGATCCATTGCCTTTTCCTCTTAATGAACTCCTGGCAGCAGGCCAATCAGCTGCTCCTTCAATTGCTTGCAAGAATGAGCAGCAAGCAGAAAGTGTTACTGATAATTTTCCTGCAGCTTTGAATAAATCACCAAAAACCGCAAGGTCAAAGGCAAAACGCAAACGTTCTAAGAAACGTGTCCAATCTGCAGAATCGTTATCCTTAGCGACTGAGACCTATAATGAGATTCTGCCATTAACAGATAATGAAATGCAATTGTCTTTCAGGGGAGTTAAATGGACTTATGAAACTACTAATGAACTTTCCTCCCTGGCTAGGGAAAATAAAGATTTGTGTTTAAAAGAATTATCTGAGTATGATTATGAGGAGATATTACAGAGTATTGAACAAATCAACTTATTTGTAAAGCAAGGAAAGTTTGCATACACTACAGTTAAACACTTGCTACAGGTATTGGAGCTTCTTAGGAATAAGGAATCTGCCAATCACCTGCTAATTAACCCTATACATGTGCCTGCCACAATCATATCTGCAGACTGTGATCAGCCTAAATGTTTCGCTGTTAAGTATGCATGGGATCCTCCATTCGAGAGGGGAGAGATGGAAGCCCTGGTCTGTGAATGGAAGAATGATTCAAGTTCATTTTGTCAATTTTACAGTGCAAAAAGTGAAATGGTATTGAACGCATGCATTAAGTCAGCCTATAACCTAATAGAGGCTGGTGTGTGTAGGTATGACTGTGTGGCTCCCTTGATTGATGTGTGGGAACTGATTTTGGATGATTTTTATGTGACTCCGAATTCGCAAATTTGGCGTTCTGACCCGCCTGCTTCAGCACCTTTGGCTGATTCAGCAGGTGATTCGGAGCTCTTTTTGTGTGAAATTGAAGTTCCTGCAATTCCACCCTGTACCATGGATAACTCAGTGTTACTTCCCACTAAAACAGAAGCCACTGATACATTCTTAACCTTGCCCTGCGCAAATTTCTCAGCAGAGAAGCCAGAGGTCCTGCTGACTTCCGAGTCCAGCCTAGCCAGTACTCATGACTCTTTGTTTAGTGAAACAGACACCAGAAAAATCTTGCCTGTCTCTGCAAACACTTCTGCAGAAATTACCTGTGTTAATAAAGTTCAACTCCTGTCTGATCCAGCAGATGCCAATAGATGCACTACATCAGTTTCCGAGTCCCAGCAATCCTGTCTAGTAAACTCAGAACCCCAGCATCTGAATTTTCCAATTTTACAAATGAATGGTGATTCAGATGCGCAAACATTGTGTCTTGATCTTCCTGTTTCTACACCTCGCTCTAGTTTCGTGAATAGCTCAGAGCATCTGCTATGTGAACCTGAAATCGCAGAATTATTACCTTGTTCAGAAAATTTTCCAATAAATTTGCCCTGTACCATGAATTGTGCAGTAGATCTCTCCAATGAAACTCAGGTCACAGAATCATTATGCTGTCCAGCAGGTGCTTCCATGGTTTTGCCCTGCAATATGGACTGTTCAGTGATCCTGTCCAGTGAAGCTGTGGTCGCAGAGTCTTATGCTTCACCCAGTACTTTGGATACTTTAAACCCTCTAGCAGAGGAGGCTGAAGCACTGCTTACCTCAGTTGGTGTTGCAGTAATATTCACTTGTCTAGCAGCTGTTTTGGAATTACAGTCTGCTCTAATAAAACTTGATGAATTTCTGCCCAGCAAAGCAGAAGCCATTGAAATATTGTCCTCGTCAGCAAGTGTGTCAGATACCTTGTCCTGTACACAGTCTGATTTAACCAATGTTGAGTCCCTCTCCAGTGTTGTAACAGCCGAGGAACTCCAGCCCTGTCCTCTGAATGTTTCAGAAGTCTTGCCCTGTAACATGGATAATTCTGATTCTCTGGTCAAAATAATAGAAATCTCAGAATTTCAGTCCGGTCTGATGAGTGTTCCTGAAACCCAGCCCTGTATCCTGAAAGATTCTGGTTCTCTGGCCGCTGTGGCAGAGGTTCCAGAGTTCCCTTCCTGTCCAGGGAATTCCTCAGTTTTGCCTAGTCCAGTGGGGGCTGCTGCAATACTGACTTGTTCTGCAGCGCCTCATGAGCTCCAATCCAGTGTATTAAATGAGTCTCTGTCCAGTCCAGAGGTAGTTGTGGAGTCCCTGTCTGGTTCAGTGCATACATCAGAAGATTTGTCCTGTCTTGTTAGTGCCCCTGAATCTGATTTGTTACTGACTTTGCTGGAATCAGCGACATCTAAGTCTGATCCAGCATTCTCGTGTAAAAGTCCAGTAGTTGCGAAGTTTAGTCATGATGATTTTTTTTTGGCCAGTCCTGGTTTTGGTCCTGTCTTGGCTGACCCTGAGGCTCACAGTTCCTTGACATGCCCAGAGGTTTCTCTTGTGCCAGTGTGCCCAGATGTTCTTAGTGTGCCAGAATGCCCAAGTGTGTCTAAGGTGTTAGCGTGCTCTGATGCTTCCTTAGTGGGAACACGTTCTGATATTGCCAGTCTGCCTGCATGCCCAGAGATGGTTCTGGCCCCTGAAAGCCCTGATATTGATGTTTGTCCTTGTGGCCCTGACTCGGGAATTGCCCTAGGTTCCATAGGGGTTCTTGATGGTTCTCCATGTGAGCCTAAGGGGCATTCTGACCTATGGGGATCTCTTTGGAGCTTCAAGGTGTTCTGGGAGGTCTCTGAGAAAACTTGTCCTGGTGCCTTGGACTGGTTCAACAGTGGGTTTTGTGTTGGTAAAGACAGTACCGGTGGGCATTGCAAAGGCTTTGGCGTTTCTGAACGGTTCCTGGAAGGCGGTGGGTATCGCTCAGGGAGTTTCGGAGGGCTTTCTTCTGGAAATCATGGTTCTGATGGGTGTCACACTGGGGCTTGTAGTACTGATGGGCATGGTTCTGTAGGTTCTGGTTCTGATGGGTCCAGTCTTGTGGGGACTGATTCTGGAATTCGGTCTTGCCGGGCTGTCCCGGTCATCATGAATTATCAGTCAGACTGTTTTGTTGGAAATTTCAGTTTTGAAAAGCGTCTGGAATCCGCTTTTAAAGGCGGGGGTACTGTAATGATCGCTGCTGCAGCAGCTATTGCTGGAAGTAGTGCTGCAGCTCAGGCAGTTCTGATCTATTTCCATGCAAGTTGCATTGCTTTGTCTGTCTTTCCCTGCTGTCAGCTTGTGACTGATTATCATTCACCTGTGTGGGAATCTGCATGTCTGCTCCCATTGGATGACCTCAGTATAAAGATCTGCTTCCTGCAGGGTTTCCTGGGGTTTTCATAGCTTCAGCCTAAGCCTGTCTTGCTGTCGCTTTAGCCCCCGATCGTGTTTCTTGTTATAAAGATACTTTGCTGGTCTTTGCATCATATATTGGTTCATTGCCAATATATATGCATACCAGCACGTTTATTATTTTCCTTGTATTTGTGTTACGTTAATACATCAGTGTCGCTGATGTATACGTACACGAACTGTTTATATCCTGTGTGCAGTTCAGTTAGTCAGCTTTCCAGCACGTTTTGGTAGGTTGCGCGTACCGTGACCACCCGTGCTGAGGTAGTTACCCTGCTCCTGGTTCTGTTTGTGGATTGCGTTCATCTCTGCGAAGAGATAACGAATCCTTCTGAATCCTGTTCTGTTACCGTTTGTGGATTGCGTTCATCTCTGCGAAGAGATAACGAATCCTTCTGAATCCTGTTCTGTTACCGTTTGTGGATTGCGTTCATCTCTGCGAAGAGATAGCGAATCCTTCTGAGTCCTGTTCCCTGTGTTACTCCATTCCTAGTCAGCGTTCCTGCTTATGTCATATATTGGTTAATTGCCGATATATACATATGTTAGTCAGACGTAACAAATAGTTTCATTGATAGCTGTAATTGTAATACGCTAGGAAAACATACTTATTGTATATTTATCTGTGTTACGTTCTTCTATCTCAATCCTGCTATTTTCTGACTATCCTGTCCTGTCTTTGTGAGGCACGCCATCGCCGCATCGCATTGGCTGCCTCATTCCAGTCTGTCTGGTTTTGGACGCTTGCTGTCGCTAAGTAGCCGCTAGCTAGCAAGCGTTCATTCTGACTACCTGTCCTGATCTCCTCAGTTCTGGTTTATGCGCTCAGCGCTACTTTGCGCTGAGACGTTATAACGAAAGCATTGTTTGTGGCTGTCAGATCTGCACTGGCTCTGTGCGCCACAATCTCCTATTGGAGTCAGTCCTCCCCTCCACTATACTAGGGATAGCCTGTTTCCTGGTGCTAGTGTGTGTACCTCCTCCACGCCAGCTCATGCGTTGCATGCTGACTGTGGAGAATACACCACCAAGCCTTACACTTGAGCACCAAATGTTAAGTGTATTCTGGGAATAACCAGCTTCATCTTGTTGGCAGAGCGGAGGGTGCATGGAGGGGCATAAAGTTCCAATAGATCCGCTAATTTGGGTCCCATGTGTTGTGGAGCCTTGAATGTCAGCAGGCAGATCTTAAAATTGATTCTCCATTTTACTGGCAACCAGTGAAAAGTTTGCAGTACTGGGGTGATGTGTGAGCTGCAGGGGGCATTAACTAGGAGTTTGGCTGCAGCATTCTGTACTAGCTGTAAGGGGCGCAGAACCTTATCTGTAGATCCGATGAACAGGGCCTTTGCAGTAGTCTTCAGCTGGGATAAAGTGTTTTTTCGCTATATTTCTTAGATGGAAGAAGGAAGACTTGACGACAGCTGATAACCTGCTGTCTGAGTTTTAGATTTCCATCCAGGATCACCCCAAGGTTTCGCACAGAGTCTTTATACTGTACAGTGGGGGTGCTCAATAGGTCGATCGCGATCTACCGGTAGATCGCGATCGCCTATTTGGTAGATCACGGCCTGTTGGCCACGTCTTGTCAAATATCGCTGCCTTTTGGCCGCTGCGTGTTGTAACTGATCAGCCGCGGCTGTCAGAAAATGGCCAGCGGCTGTCAGAAAATGCTTCCCAGCGCACGGAGGGGAGAGGCGCGGCTGACAGCACAGAGGTGTGGCTGAAGGGGAGAGGAGCCAATTGCAAAGCTTCTCCTCTCCCTCCTCTCTGATGGGCAGGAGTTGTGGCCACGCCCCCCAGGTCCCACGGGTCTTGAAATCACGCGCCGACAACGTTCCTCCATCTTGTCTTGTGAGACGCGGAGAGGCTTTGAGGTGGGCACATTACGGTGGTGGGTCGGGTCGCGGTTGAGGTCGGGTGGATGCTAACTGTGTGGTAGCGGTATTTGCAGGGGGAAGGGAATTTAGTGTGTGTTATTAGAAGCCATGTGTGTGGAGGGAGAATGATCGTTGGGGGGTTCCTCAGGGCGGGCTAGTGGGGTTAAGTAAGTTTAAAATGTCGGTACCCCTGTGCATCTGCTGCCAAATATGCTGGGGAGGGGGCTTCCATGTCAATGTGTGTGTGGAGGGTAGTAGGGGAATATTCTGTGCCATGTCCTGCCAAATATACTGGGGTGGGTAGGGGGCTTTCATGTCACTGTGTGTGTGTGTGGGGGGGGGATATTCTGTGC
The DNA here is from genome assembly GCF_040937935.1 of Hyperolius riggenbachi. NCBI lineage: Eukaryota > Metazoa > Chordata > Amphibia > Anura > Hyperoliidae > Hyperolius > Hyperolius riggenbachi. The sequence goes on along the minus strand of NC_090653.1, from coordinate 191,247,168 downwards.
ATCTGCTGCCAAATACACTGGGAAGGGGGCTTTCATGTCACTGTGTGTGTGTGTGGGGGGGGGATATTATGTGCCACATGCTGCCAAATATACAGGGGTGGGGAGGGGGCTTTCATGTCACTGTGTGTGTGTGTGTGTGGGGGGGGGGGGATATTCTGTGCATCTGCTGCCAAATATGCTGGGGAGGGGGCTTTCATGTCACTGTGTGTGTGTGGGGGGGGGGGGATATTCTATGTGTCTGCTGCCAAATATGCTGGGGTGGGGGCTTTCATGTCACTGTGTGTGTGTGGGGGGATATTCTGTGCCATGTGCTGCCAAATATACTGGGGTGGGGAGGGGCTTTCATGTCACTGTGTGTGTGGGGGGGATATTCTGTGCCATGTGCTGCCAAATATACTGGGGTGGGGAGGGGGCTTTCATGCCACTGTGTGTGTGTGGGAAAAGATTCTGTGCCATGTGCTGCCAAATATGTCGGGGAGGGGGCTTTCATGTCACTATGTGTGTGTGGGGGGGAATAATGTGTGCCATGTGCTGCCAAATATGCTGGGGTTAGGCAGGGATTCCATGACTTTTAGCAGCACTCCCCAGCATGTGTTTTTCACCCGCCTCATAGGGATACGAGGGATCCTGGAAGCATACCTATGATAGAAAAATAATAGGGAACAGGTGACATTTCTGCAAATGTATTTAAAGTTGTGGGAAACCTGCAGGACGCCTGTGTGAACCAGCCCTAACATTGCTGGCATTGGGGGAGGGGGAGGGACTCTGCAAGAGTGCAAGTGAAAGCACCGCCAGCGTTCAAAGTGAACAAAACCTCTGCCTGTCTGCCAGAACCACTCCTTTATTGGCTGAACGATGTACAGAGGCGCCAATAGGATAAAAGATATATAAAAAGTTTAAAACATTCGGGTGGCGGCGGTGGACCAGCCACTCAAAAATGGACTTGATGCGTCAGTAAAGGAACATATAATTTATTCGCATACTCCAATGAACAATATCGCAACGCGTTTCACGGGCACAATCCCGCTTCATCAGGCATTCAACAGTAGGAGTACAACACTAAAAAATGACAGAGATAAAACAGGTACATCAGGGTTCTGCACAAGTTATCATTGTAGATAATAAAACGCATCTGGTGTTTGGCAGCATTAATCAGACCAAATCATAAAACATGAACCATACAATATGGTAACAGTTGCATACCATGTGATAGTGGTCAGTGGTTTTTATGCTCATATATACAAGACATATAAAACTTCGAAAAAATTGGTAACTCCAGATGCATAACTGCTGTGAGATAATCTCCTGTATAGTGAATGGTTTGCTGTGGGGAAATGGACAACTAAAAGGTTTCTGAGCAAGTGGGTGTATAATTAACAGGGCTGTGGGGGACTCAGGGGGAGAAAAGGGAAGGAAGAGAAGGATCCCGTTAGGAGATGGTATTAGGTGGAGGGGTGGTATAATAGAGCAGACTCGGATGTTAAAACTATGACAGTATATAAAAAAGAAAACAACATTTACCTTGAGCAGGTCCAGTATACGCTTGGCACCTCTGTGTCGTGGTGTCAGCGTGGGACCTTTAAATAGACGTGTGTGGGTGATGGACGGGGCGAGAAGTCCAGAGGGGGTGTGTGGGAGTGTGGAGGGTAGAGGCCAATGGTTGTCAGTGAGTTGGAGGTTGCGGCCAATAGGGGTCGGTTGAGGGCGGGGTTATGTTGTTAGTGATAGGACAGCAAATGGGGGATCGAGCGGCAGGGGTAGGGGCGGGAAATTACCTGCGCTACGTCATAAGTAATGCTGGCGCCTATGTTGATTATGAAGGCGTCAATGCGTCTTTGAGGACGCATGCGCCGATTACAACAGCGCGTCCGCATCTCACTATAGTGCGTCGGGCGCGTCTCGGGTGTAGTGCGCATGCGCCCGTACGTGTGTGACGGTGTTCGCCATGTTTGTTAGGGGAAAGAAGATCCCCAGTGCGGCAAATGATTAAATGGTGACATATAAGATTATAACATAAAAAGATTACAATAAATCCAAATTATAGACTGCTGGCTACATATACGTTCGTTAGTGGGTAACATTAGTATAAAGATACATGAATAAATAGGGAAAGGATGACATAAGGAATAAGACAATGGGCTGCTGCCCTCTAGTGATATATATGTATACTAAGAATTTTTCAAAACAGATCAGAACTATGCTTTGTATTCAATGATAGAACAACATCAGAAGTCAAATATGTATATACACCAAAGTTATGGAAAGAATCATAGAAAGATATGGAAATAATCAGCATTCACTTACAAATAACAATATTATTGTTAAAAGATACATAAAAAGATAAATGAAATACAATTAAAATATAATGATAATTAATAAAAAATGCTTGATCGCTAGAACCTTAAACACACTGGCGAGAGAAAAAATAATAATAATGCCAGCTAAGATGAATATTAAAAGAGAGGACTATGTTAAAAAGAGAATGGTCGCCATGAGTTGGAGGGGCTAGTAAATTTTCTCCAACACTTCATTAAGGCCATCAGGGACCAGAGTTTTGAGGATTTGGATCCAGTACATCTCGCGTTTTTTCAGGGAGTCAAAAGAGTCTGGACCATGGTGCGGAATGGATTCAATGAACGTGATACGAAAAAGTGCAGGGTTATTGTTGTGATGGGTGGAAAAGTGACGCGAAACGCTGTGTAAGGGAAATTTATTGAGGATATTTCTTTTGTGTTGCCCTACCCTACTTCTAGCCGGTTGGGTAGTTCTGCCCACATACTGCAGTTGGCAGGGGCATGAGATCACGTAAATGATGTATTTGGATTCGCAGTTGATGAAGTTCTTTATTTGATATTTTGTATTAGTCACAACGGATGAAAAAGTAGAAGATTTGTGGACGAACTGACAGGCTGAGCATCTTTTATGATTGCATGGGGCGCTACCTGGTGTCTGGGTGGTGGGGAAGGGTATGTTCTTGGTCTGTCTTTGGCGTAGTCTACTGGGAGCCAGAATGCTGCGGAGGTTAGGGGCCCGTCTGTATGTGATAGCTGGTGTAGTGGGTATAATGGATCGTAGGTGGGGATCCTGAAGGAGGATCTCCCATCTGTTGGTAAGGATGTTTCGAATGGACTGGTGTTGTTGACTGTATTGTGTAATAAAGCGTGGTGTATCTGGAAAGTGGTTGTCTGGTGGTGGTCGTGAAGGACCTTGAGTTTTAGCTTTGAACTGGGCATCTTTCAATAGTTTTTTCGGGTATTTTCGATCTGTGAATTTTGTGGTGAGTATATTGGATTGGCTATTGTATTGTTGGATATCTGTGCAGTTGCGGTAGATTCTTTTGTATTGACTATACGGAGTATTTTTGGTCCAGGGGCGGTGGTGAAAACTGTGATAATGGATGTAATTGTTAGCGTCTACAGGTTTAAAGAATGTTTTTGTTTTTATCTGGTGTGATTCGGCGTATAGAACCAGATCTAAAAATTCGATTGATGTTGGGTCGTGGTGGGATGTGAATTGTAAGCCTGCGGGATTATTGTTGAGATAATTCAAGAAAGACGGGATGAGATCGGGAGTGCCTTTCCATATGAAGATCAAATCGTCTATGTACCTTTTATAGAAGACGATATTGTGTGAAAACGGGTTGCCTTGGTGTATTTTGATATGTTCGAGGAGTCCCATGGTGAGGTTAGCATAGGACGGGGAGAACGAACTTCCCATGGAAACACCGCTCACTTGCTGGTAGGTATTGTCTTGGAAGGTAAAGAAGTTATTATTGAGGATGAACTCGGTACAGTGTATTAAAAAGGATTGTTGTGTTGGTGGCATCGATGTATCAGATTTGAGGTAGTGTTGCAGGGCTGTGAGACCGAAAGTGTGCGGGATGTTGGTGTATAAGGATGTGACGTCACAAGTTAGCCATATGTAATCTTCATGCCAGGGTGTGGATTGTATGAACTGTATTAAATGTTGAGAGTCTTTGAGAAAAGAAGGGAGGGACTGAACGTGAGGCTGTAGGTGCGTGTCTATGAACCTCGATAAGTTGCTGGTGACTGATTCTATTCCTGAAATAATGGGTCTGCCGGGGGGGTTGTGGATGTTCTTATGGATTTTGGGTAAGTAGTAAAAGAAAGGAGTTTTGGGGTGTGGGTTAATGATGAAATTTCTCTCGTTTTTGGTGATGATGTTGTTGAGTAGTGCTTCGTTAATGAAAGTTTTGAGAGTTTTGTTAATCTCTGGAGTTGGGTCTGTATCTAGTATTGCATAGTGTACGGGATTGTTTAATAGTCGATAGGATTCTTCCAGATAGTCTACCCTATTTAGGATGACAATCCCCCCCCCCCCTTTGTCTGCTGGTTTGATGACAATATCGGGATTGTTTCGAAGGGTTTTGAGAGCTGTGGTTTCCGGTAGTGATAGATTGGAGGTAGGTAAAGAGTCCGGGATATTTAATTCTTGTAGGTCCTTCAGGACCAGGGAGTAGAATGTATCAATGAAATTACCTTTGGAGGCTGTGGGATAGAAGCGTGAGCGGCCTTTGAGTTTGGTATTGATGTATTTCTCTGTTTCGATTTCAGCTGTGGAAGTGGATACGAGGGGTAGTTGGTCATTGTTGGTGATAATGAGTTGGGTGGAGTCAGTGTGTTGTGTGGGGTTGTGCTTCTTCATGGCAAAATGTCTTTTAAGGGTGAGTTTTCGAATGTACGTGTTAAGATCATTAAACAATTCGAATAGTTCTGACTGATTGGTGGGGCAAAATGAAAGGCCTTTTTCTAAAAGGCTCGTTTCATGTTTTGTAAGTATGTGGTTGGAGAGGTTGAAAATGCTTCTTTTAGTTGCTGTAGTGGAGGTGGGCTGTGGGGGGGTCGTTAGCGTTTGTTTCGTTTTTCTTTTACCTCTAGATCCTCGTTTTCTGATTCGGATAACTGGCGTTTCGTTTTCTTTGGCAGTTGTGGGAAGGAGCGGGTTGAGATGGGGCTGGGTAATTGAGTGGCTAAAATGTTGGTTGAGAGGGAGGCTGGTAGTTCTAAAAAAGAAGATGACAGAGTTTGGTTTTGTGTTTCTGATTTATCAATGTATTGGGTGATTCTTGGTATAAAGAATTTACAGATCGAGGTTTGATGAGATGGAGCTATGATGGAACTGGATGGAGGGAGCGATGGGTTTGAGGTAGTAGGGGACTCGGGGCCTGAGGTATATGTGCTGATTTGAGATAGCCGGAAGGAATTATCCGGGATGGTATCTGGTGGAGCCTGATTGGGGGAGGAACTGTCATCCTCAGGGGGTCCCATAGTGTTGAGTACCTGTGTTGTCAGGCTCACTGGGGGGTTGGAATCTGTGAAATTAAATTTTGGTGACTTTGGGTCAGTCTGTATAGAGCTAAGGTCAACTGCAGTATGTGGGTTTTTTGTTTGAGGTATTGTTTGGGCTGGAAATGGTGAGTGAGTGTTAGTTGGTCGAGGTTTAGTGCGGGTGTAACGCGGTGCTTTCGGGGTGTGTTTCAGCGGGGTGGAATTCTTGTGGCTGAAACTATTTGGTGTCGGTACTAATCCGGATAGATTGATGGTGTTCACCTGAGGGAGTGGATTCTTGGTGGTGTTGTCTGGTATGGGGTTGTGAATTTTGGTTGTGGGGGTGTTGCCAGGGGGAGGTATGGTGTTCAATAGTGTGGGCTTGTGGGTATCAGTGGTGATGATAGGAGGGGGTGGATAGGGTGGATATATGTGTGGTGTGGGTCTAGGGACGGTGATACTCATAAGTGGGGGTGGTGGAAATGAGGGGAATTGGCCAAATGCTGGTGGTGCTGGTAAAGTGGGCCGTGGTTTTCGTTCCCTTTCCCTGTGTTCAGCGTACGCTAATCTGTCCCGATTTAATTTTTTGAGTTTCGTTTCCGTGGTGTCTAGTTCAAATCTTTTGACTCTGGACGTGAGACTGGAAATAAGGGGATGATATTGTGGATTATGGTGTTGTTGGGCTAAGAATTTTTTACACTCTATAATGGTGGGCTGTAATTCTGTCACTAGGGATTTTCTCTTTTTAATAATTCTCTCCATTATACCCTGTGTGCAGCTCTCTAAGTAACTGTAGAATTCTGTAGTAAAGACAGTATCTTTAGGGAACGCAGACAGTATTTTAATTCTAATCCCATCCGGGGAGATTTTTTCATTAATATAGGTCTCTTGCATAGTGATATCAGCTGTATTAAAGAACTCGTCCTTAAGTGCTGTTTCTAATTTCTGAAAAGTGGGTTTCAAATCAATGTGGGGGATGGTACTGGGTGTTGTCGCATTATTAGTAGGTTCTGGTGTGGTGTGTTGGGTCTTCTTAAACTGTGCCAGAAGTTTGAGCCTGTATGTGTTGTGTTCTTCGAACGGATCCATGTGGTATATGATGATGGGCTGCAATCAGGTGACAGTTGCCGAGTCGTCGATGTGTCGTCGATCGACGTGGCCAAGACAAGCTTGTATAACGATAAAAGAGAGAGAAACCGAGAGCCCAATATGGTGTAGTATGTTAGGAACAATTGAGGAATTATGACAAGTAAGTAATATACTCACAAACGTGGGTTACCTCTCAGGTAACCACTGTATAGGCAGGTGGGGAGATTAGACCTGACCCCACTCAGGATTAAGAAGTCGCTCTCTGAAGGAAGAAAAACAGGGTCTGTCACCCTTCCACCCAGGGTGGTAATCTTAACTGAACGATGTACAGAGGCGCCAATAGGATAAAAGATATATAAAAAGTTTAAAACATTCGGGTGGCGGCGGTGGACCAGCCACTCAAAAATGGACTTGATGCGTCAGTAAAGGAACATATAATTTATTCGCATACTCCAATGAACAATATCGCAACGCGTTTCACGGGCACAATCCCGCTTCATCAGGCATTCAACAGTAGGAGTACAACACTAAAAAATGACAGAGATAAAACAGGTACATCAGGGTTCTGCACAAGTTACACAACTTGTGCAGAACCCTGATGTACCTGTTTTATCTCTGTCATTTTTTAGTGTTGTACTCCTACTGTTGAATGCCTGATGAAGCGGGATTGTGCCCGTGAAACGCGTTGCGATATTGTTCATTGGAGTATGCGAATAAATTATATGTTCCTTTACTGACGCATCAAGTCCATTTTTGAGTGGCTGGTCCACCGCCGCCACCCGAATGTTTTAAACTTTTTATATATCTTTTATCCTATTGGCGCCTCTGTACATCGTTCAGTTAAGATTACCACCCTGGGTGGAAGGGTGACAGACCCTGTTTTTCTTCCTTCAGAGAGCGACTTCTTAATCCTGAGTGGGGTCAGGTCTAATCTCCCCACCTGCCTATACAGTGGTTACCTGAGAGGTAACCCACGTTTGTGAGTATATTACTTACTTGTCATAATTCCTCAATTGTTCCTAACATACTACACCATATTGGGCTCTCGGTTTCTCTCTCTTTTATCGTTATACAAGCTTGTCTTGGCCACGTCGATCGACGACACATCGACGACTCGGCAACTGTCACCTGATTGCAGCCCATCATCATATACCACATGGATCCGTTCGAAGAACACAACACATACAGGCTCAAACTTCTGGCACAGTTTAAGAAGACCCAACACACCACACCAGAACCTACTAATAATGCGACAACACCCAGTACCATCCCCCACATTGATTTGAAACCCACTTTTCAGAAATTAGAAACAGCACTTAAGGACGAGTTCTTTAATATAGCTGATATCACTATGCAAGAGACCTATATTAATGAAAAAATCTCCCCGGATGGGATTAGAATTAAAATACTGTCTGCGTTCCCTAAAGATACTGTCTTTACTACAGAATTCTACAGTTACTTAGAGAGCTGCACACAGGGTATAATGGAGAGAATTATTAAAAAGAGAAAATCCCTAGTGACCGAATTACAGCCCACCATTATAGAGTGTAAAAAATTCTTAGCCCAACAACACCATAATCCACAATATCATCCCCTTATTTCCAGTCTCACGTCCAGAGTCAAAAGATTTGAACTAGACACCACGGAAACGAAACTCAAAAAATTAAATCGGGACAGATTAGCGTACGCTGAACACAGGGAAAGGGAACGAAAACCACGGCCCACTTTACCAGCACCACCAGCATTTGGCCAATTCCCCTCATTTCCACCACCCCCACTTATGAGTATCACCGTCCCTAGACCCACATCACACATATATCCACCCTATCCACCCCCTCCTATCATCACCACTGATACCCACAAGCCCACACTATTGAACACCATACCTCCCCCTGGCAACACCCCCACAACCAAAATTCACAACCCCATACCAGACAACACCACCAAGAATCCACTCCCTCAGGTGAACACCATCAATCTATCCGGATTAGTACCGACACCAAATAGTTTCAGCCACAAGAATTCCACCCCGCTGAAACACACCCCGAAAGCACCGCGTTACACCCGCACTAAACCTCGACCAACTAACACTCACTCACCATTTCCAGCCCAAACAATACCTCAAACAAAAAACCCACATACTGCAGTTGACCTTAGCTCTATACAGACTGACCCAAAGTCACCAAAATTTAATTTCACAGATTCCAACCCCCCAGTGAGCCTGACAACACAGGTACTCAACACTATGGGACCCCCTGAGGATGACAGTTCCTCCCCCAATCAGGCTCCACCAGATACCATCCCGGATAATTCCTTCCGGCTATCTCAAATCAGCACATATACCTCAGGCCCCGAGTCCCCTACTACCTCAAACCCATCGCTCCCTCCATCCAGTTCCATCATAGCTCCATCTCATCAAACCTCGATCTGTAAATTCTTTATACCAAGAATCACCCAATACATTGATAAATCAGAAACACAAAACCAAACTCTGTCATCTTCTTTTTTAGAACTACCAGCCTCCCTCTCAACCAACATTTTAGCCACTCAATTACCCAGCCCCATCTCAACCCGCTCCTTCCCACAACTGCCAAAGAAAACGAAACGCCAGTTATCCGAATCAGAAAACGAGGATCTAGAGGTAAAAGAAAAACGAAACAAACGCTAACGACCCCCCCACAGCCCACCTCCACTACAGCAACTAAAAGAAGCATTTTCAACCTCTCCAACCACATACTTACAAAACATGAAACGAGCCTTTTAGAAAAAGGCCTTTCATTTTGCCCCACCAATCAGTCAGAACTATTCGAATTGTTTAATGATCTTAACACGTACATTCGAAAACTCACCCTTAAAAGACATTTTGCCATGAAGAAGCACAACCCCACACAACACACTGACTCCACCCAACTCATTATCACCAACAATGACCAACTACCCCTCGTATCCACTTCCACAGCTGAAATCGAAACAGAGAAATACATCAATACCAAACTCAAAGGCCGCTCACGCTTCTATCCCACAGCCTCCAAAGGTAATTTCATTGATACATTCTACTCCCTGGTCCTGAAGGACCTACAAGAATTAAATATCCCGGACTCTTTACCTACCTCCAATCTATCACTACCGGAAACCACAGCTCTCAAAACCCTTCGAAACAATCCCGATATTGTCATCAAACCAGCAGACAAAGGGGGGGGGGGGATTGTCATCCTAAATAAGGTAGACTATCTGGAAGAATCCTATCGACTATTAAACAATCCCGTACACTATGCAATACTAGATACAGACCCAACTCCAGAGATTAACAAAACTCTCAAAACTTTCATTAACGAAGCACTACTCAACAACATCATCACCAAAAACGAGAGAAATTTCATCATTAACCCACACCCCAAAACTCCTTTCTTTTACTACTTACCCAAAATCCATAAGAACATCCACAACCCCCCCGGCAGACCCATTATTTCAGGAATAGAATCAGTCACCAGCAACTTATCGAGGTTCATAGACACGCACCTACAGCCTCACGTTCAGTCCCTCCCTTCTTTTCTCAAAGACTCTCAACATTTAATACAGTTCATACAATCCACACCCTGGCATGAAGATTACATATGGCTAACTTGTGACGTCACATCCTTATACACCAACATCCCGCACACTTTCGGTCTCACAGCCCTGCAACACTACCTCAAATCTGATACATCGATGCCACCAACACAACAATCCTTTTTAATACACTGTACCGAGTTCATCCTCAATAATAACTTCTTTACCTTCCAAGACAATACCTACCAGCAAGTGATCAGTGTTTCCATGGGAAGTTCGTTCTCCCCGTCTTATGCTAACCTCACCATGGGACTCCTCGAACATATCAAAATACACCAAGGCAACCCGTTTTCACACAATATCGTCTTCTATAAAAGGTACATAGACGATTTGATCTTCATATGGAAAGGCACTCCCGATCTCATCCCGTCTTTCTTGAATTATCTCAACAATAATCCCGCAGGCTTACAATTCACATCCCACCACGACCCAACATCAATCGAACTTTTAGATCTGGTTCTATACGCCGAATCACACCAGATAAAAACAAAAACATTCTTTAAACCTGTAGACGCTAACAATTACATCCATTATCACAGTTTTCACCACCGCCCCTGGACCAAAAATACTCCGTATAGTCAATACAAAAGAATCTACCGCAACTGCACAGATATCCAACAATACAATAGCCAATCCAATATACTCACCACAAAATTCACAGATCGAAAATACCCGAAAAAACTATTGAAAGATGCCCAGTTCAAAGCTAAAACTCAAGGTCCTTCACGACCACCACCAGACAACCACTTTCCAGATACACCACGCTTTATTACACAATACAGTCAACAACACCAGTCCATTCGAAACATCCTTACCAACAGATGGGAGATCCTCCTTCAGGATCCCCACCTACGATCCATTATACCCACTACACCAGCTATCACATACAGACGGGCCCCTAACCTCCGCAGCATTCTGGCTCCCAGTAGACTACGCCAAAGACAGACCAAGAACATACCCTTCCCCACCACCCAGACACCAGGTAGCGCCCCATGCAATCATAAAAGATGCTCAGCCTGTCAGTTCGTCCACAAATCTTCTACTTTTTCATCCGTTGTGACTAATACAAAATATCAAATAAAGAACTTCATCAACTGCGAATCCAAATACATCATTTACGTGATCTCATGCCCCTGCCAACTGCAGTATGTGGGCAGAACTACCCAACCGGCTAGAAGTAGGGTAGGGCAACACAAAAGAAATATCCTCAATAAATTTCCCTTACACAGCGTTTCGCGTCACTTTTCCACCCATCACAACAATAACCCTGCACTTTTTCGTATCACGTTCATTGAATCCATTCCGCACCATGGTCCAGACTCTTTTGACTCCCTGAAAAAACGCGAGATGTACTGGATCCAAATCCTCAAAACTCTGGTCCCTGATGGCCTTAATGAAGTGTTGGAGAAAATTTACTAACCCCTCCAACTCATGGCGACCATTCTCTTTTTAACATAGTCCTCTCTTTTAATATTCATCTTAGCTGGCATTATTATTATTTTTTCTCTCGCCAGTGTGTTTAAGGTTCTAGCGATCAAGCATTTTTTATTAATTATCATTATATTTTAATTGTATTTCATATATCTTTTTATGTATCTTTTAACAATAATATTGTTATTTGTAAGTGAATGCTGATTATTTCCATATCTTTCTATGATTCTTTCCATAACTTTGGTGTATATACATATTTGACTTCTGATGTTGTTCTATCATTGAATACAAAGCATAGTTCTGATCTGTTTTGAAAAATTCTTAGTATACATATATATCACTAGAGGGCAGCAGCCCATTGTCTTATTCCTTATGTCATCCTTTCCCTATTTATTCATGTATCTTTATACTAATGTTACCCACTAACGAACGTATATGTAGCCAGCAGTCTATAATTTGGATTTATTGTAATCTTTTTATGTTATAATCTTATATGTCACCATTTAATCATTTGCCGCACTGGGGATCTTCTTTCCCCTAACAAACATGGCGAACACCGTCACACACGTACGGGCGCATGCGCACTACACCCGAGACGCGCCCGACGCACTATAGTGAGATGCGGACGCGCTGTTGTAATCGGCGCATGCGTCCTCAAAGACGCATTGACGCCTTCATAATCAACATAGGCGCCAGCATTACTTATGACGTAGCGCAGGTAATTTCCCGCCCCTACCCCTGCCGCTCGATCCCCCATTTGCTGTCCTATCACTAACAACATAACCCCGCCCTCAACCGACCCCTATTGGCCGCAACCTCCAACTCACTGACAACCATTGGCCTCTACCCTCCACACTCCCACACACCCCCTCCGGACTTCTCGCCCCGTCCATCACCCACACACGTCTATTTAAAGGTCCCACGTTGACACCACGACACAGAGGTGCCAAGCGTATACTGGACCTGCTCAAGGTAAATGTTGTTTTCTTTTTTATATACTGTCATAGTTTTAACATCCGAGTCTGCTCTATTACAGGGCCGGCTTTAGGGGGGGGCAAGAGGGGGCAGAGCCCCCTCAAATAGACTTCTTGCCCCCTCAAATATGCTGCTGCTTCCTGGTCCATGGAACGCAGACACATTTCCTCTATCTCCGCTGTGCTGTGTGTAGAGGGCGGAGATAGAGACACTCAGTAGCCTGGTCGGGTATCACATGGGGCCAGGCAGCCAGTGAGAGAGGAGTGAGACACTCTGCTCTCTCACTGGCTGCCCGCCCCATGTGATCCCGGCCAGCCAGCCACAAGTATCTCTGTATCTGAATGAGAAGGATGGGCGCGCTGGGGAGACATGAGAGGAAAAGGCAAGTGATTTATGTCTCCAGTCCCAGCCGCCCAGCTCTCTGCATACACAGGACACAGCCTGTCAGACTGCCTGTGTGCTGCTGATGGACGGCGCTATGTTGTGTATAATGTACGAGTCCCCTGACCTCCCACACTGACCTGAGGACCCTGTGCCCACATCACTGTGATGATTGGTGGGCAGGGGGATACTCTTTTATTAATAACTGATTCCTATCTGCAGCTCAGGGAGCAGGAACAATCTGCACAGAGGTCAGATATACTCTGTGTAATGGCTCACCCCCCTTCTTTTCACTATTCAGTCTCACTGACTGACCTGCCCTCTGCTCTTCTATCTGCTCTGCTCACTTCAGCCTGCATTTTCTTTTAACCCTTTCACTGCCTGTCCTAGCTTCTTAAGCTTTGTGTATCCTAATTTAATCATTTGTAGCTGCTGCTGGTCTCCTATTAAGAATGTCTTAAAGTGTACCAGAGATGATTGACAGTGTTGTATACATACCTGGGGCTTCCTCCAGCCCCATGCGCACAGATCACTCCCACGACGCCGTCCTTTGCTGCCTGCTGCTGCGGTATTGGGTCCCGTTAGTTCTGCCAGTCTACCCAAGGGAAGTGCGCCCTCTACGTATCTCTTCGGTGGTCGCTGGAGAGATACGTAAAGAGCGCAGTTCCTCTTGCGCAGACTGGCTGAACTAACGGGACCCAATACCGCAGCAGCAGGCAGCAGAGGACGGCGGTGTGGGAGCGATCTGTGTGCATGGGGCTGGAGGAAGACCTGGGTATGTATAAAACAGTATCAATCATCTTTGGTTTCCTTTAAGGATGCCATACATCAGCAACTTGGCAGTGTATTTTTGGTGAAATGCTGTCAGATCACATATATTTTTGGGGGATGCACTACAGCAGAGCTCAAACTATCCCAGCAGACCTTTAACACCACTGCTAAAGTCATGTATATTTGGCCCCACCCATGACCACACCCACGGTCTGCTGCATGACCACGCCCATTTTTTGGCGCGCCGCGCTACGCGCGGCGCAGGGGTTTTTCATGCCCCCTGCAAATTTCTGGCTGCCCCCTTATATGTGCCTGTCTAGAACCGGCCCTGCTCTATTATACCACCCCTCCACCTAATACCATCTCCTAACGGGATCCTTCTCTTCCTTCCCTTTTCTCCCCCTGAGTCCCCCACAGCCCTGTTAATTATACACCCACTTGCTCAGAAACCTTTTAGTTGTCCATTTCCCCACAGCAAACCATTCACTATACAGGAGATTATCTCACAGCAGTTATGCATCTGGAGTTACCAATTTTTTCGAAGTTTTATATGTCTTGTATATATGAGCATAAAAACCACTGACCACTATCACATGGTATGCAACTGTTACCATATTGTATGGTTCATGTTTTATGATTTGGTCTGATTAATGCTGCCAAACACCAGATGCGTTTTATTATCTACAATGATAACTTGTGCAGAACCCTGATGTACCTGTTTTATCTCTGTCATTTTTTAGTGTTGTACTCCTACTGTTGAATGCCTGATGAAGCGGGATTGTGCCCGTGAAACGCGTTGCGATATTGTTCATTGGAGTATGCGAATAAATTATATGTTCCTTTACTGACGCATCAAGTCCATTTTTGAGTGGCTGGTCCACCGCCGCCACCCAAATGTTTTAAACTTTTTATATATCTTTTATCCTATTGGCGCCTCTGTACATCGTTCAGTTAAGATTACCACCCTGGGTGGAAGGGTGACAGACCCTGTTTTTCTTCCTTCAGAGAGCGACTTCTTAATCCTGAGTGGGGTCAGGTCTAATCTCCCCACCTGCCTATACAGTGGTTACCTGAGAGGTAACCCACGTTTGTGTAGTATATTACTTACTTGTCATAATTCCTCAATTGTTCCTAACATACTACACCATATTGGGCTCTCGGTTTCTCTCTCTTTCACTCCTTTATTGGGGAGGTCTTGCCAATTTCCTATATATAATTTCCACCTGTTGTATATTCCATTTGCACAACAGCATGTGAAATAGATTGTCAATCAGTGTTGCTACCTAAGTTTAAAATGTGGGTACCCCTGTGCATCTGCTGCCAAATATGCTGGGGAGGGGGCTTCCATGTCACTGTGGGGGGGTGGGGGGGGGATATTCTGTGCCATGTCCTGCCAAATATACTGGGGTGGGGAGGAAGCTTTCATGTCACTGTGTGTGTGTGTGTGTGTGTGTGTGTGTGGGGAATATTCTGTGCATCTGCTGCCAAATATGCTGGGGAGGGGGCTTTCATGCATGGGCGTCCGCAGAACATTTTCCGGGGGGGGGGGGGCAAAAAGGCAGGGAAGAAGTGGTGCGGCGCGCTTAGCGCGGCACAAATTTTTGAGAAGATGTGTGCGCCGAAAAACCTGAGGGTTATGTTGTGCGGCACGCGTAGCGCGCCGCGCCGAAAAATGGGTGCTGCCATGGACCAGAATGTGGGTGTGGCCATGGGTGGTGACAAATTTTTATTAACTTAGCAATGTGGGGCATTAGATTAGGACAGTGGTGGCAAAACTTTTGGAGGCCGAGTGCCCAAACTGCAACCCAAAAGTCACTTTATCTATCGCAAAGTGGCAACAGCAATTTAAACTTCATAAAACGTTTTAACTCATACATGAACATTATGGAAAATCCAAGTTGAAAATAAACTGTGAAGATAAACAATTTCATTCATTCTACTCCTGAAAAATGTATTCTTTTTTTTAGAACCTCCCAGTTTTATTTTCCGTTTTAAAAAGCAAAAAAGTAGGTTTAATGCTATTGTCTCATAGGATGATGATTCATGAAGAATTTAGCAATCATGAGGCCCCCAACAAATCATGAGGCCCCCAACAAGACATTCAGCAATCTTGAGGCCCCCAAAAAATCATGAGGCCTTCAACAAGATGAATTCAGCAATCATGAGGCCCCCAACAAGACAAATTCAGCAGTCGTGAGGCACATAAATAGACATCATTTCACATAAATAGGCAGAATGCCCCCTTAATATGGTAGACACCTCTCACTTGGCTTCTCAATTCTCCTCTACTGGCTGCTGTGCCTGGCAATACAGTTTTTGGCTGGATTGGGGATGACGTGCGGGATGAAAGGCCTTGCGTGATGCTGTGGCCAGGCTGGCAGGCGTTGATGCTGTGGCTGGGTTGGCTGGCGGTGATGCTGTGGCTGTGCTTGGCTGGTTAAAGTAAATGCTGCCCCCTAGTTTAGGTAGGGCCAGGAACCCCCAGCTTAGGAAGTGACAAGGACTCCCCCAGTAAAGTAGTGACAGGGACCCCCAGTAAGGTAGTGACAGGGGACCCCCAGGATAGGAAGTGACAGGGGACCCCCAGGTTAGGAAGTGACAGGGACCCCTTTAGGCAATGAGTGACAGGGACCCCTTTAGGCAGCGAGTGACAGGGACCCCTTTAGGCAGCGAGTGACAGGGACCCCTTTAGGCAGCGAGTGACAGGGAACCCTTTAGGCAGCGAGTGACAGGGACCCACCAGGTTAGGTAGCGAGTGACAGGGACCCCTTTAGGCAGCGGGTGACAGGGAGCCCCTTTAGGCAGCGGGTGACAGGGAGCCCCTTTAGGCAGCGAGTGACAGGGAGCCCCATTAGGCAGTGGGTGACAGGGAGCCCCTTTAGGCAGAGGGTGACAGGGAGCCCTTTAGGCAGCGAGTGACAGGGACCCCTTTAGGCAGTGGGTGACAGGGACCCCTTTAGGCAGCGGGTGACAGGGACCCCTTTAGGCAGCGGGTGATAGGGAACCCTTTAGGCAGCAGGTGACAGGGACCTTTAGGCAGCGGGTGACAGGGACCCCTTTAGGCAGTGGGTGACAGGGAGCCCCTTTAGGCAGCGGGTGACAAGGAGCCCCTTTAGGCAGTGGGTGACAGGGAGCCCCTTTAGGCAACGGGTGACAGGGAGCCCCTTTAGGCAGCGGGTGACAGGGACTCCTTTAGGCAGCGAGTGACGGACCCCCATTTAGGCAATGGGTGACAGGGTGCCCCTTTAGGCAGCGAATGACAGGGAGCAATTTTTAGGCAGCGGGTGACAGGGACCCCTTTAGGCAGCGGGTGACAGGGACCCCTTTAGGCAGCGAGTGACGGACCCCCATTTAGGCAGTGAGTGACAGGTGCCCGCTCTCTCTAGCCACCGCTCCCCCCTCACCTTGCAGCAACTTTAGATCTCGATCAGCGGCGACTCGACCAGTAAGTGCGGGCGCCAGACGCACCCGCTCTATATGCGGAAGTGATGTCACTTCCGCATATCAGTGCGGGCGCTGGGTCCTAGCGCCCACACTATTGGTTGCCGCCTGATCGAGGTCTGACGCGGCGGCCAGGAGGGGGTGAGCGGCGGCTACAGGGGGGTGAGCGGTGGCCAGGGGGGGCAGCGGGCGGCCGGGGGGAGGCAGCGGCACCCCCCTGGCTCTATGTGCGGACACCCATGCTTTCATGTCACTGTGTGTGTGTGTGGGGGGGGAATATTATGTGCCACGTGCTGCCAAATATACTGGGGTGGGGAGGGGGCTTTCATGTCACTGTGTGTGTGTGGGGGGGGGGATATTCTGTGCATCTGCTGCCAAATATGCTGGGGAGGGGGCTTTCATGTCACTGTGTGTGTGTGTGTGGGGGGGGGGGATATTCTGTGTGTCTGCTGCCAAATATGCTGGGGTGGGGGCTTTCACGTCACTGTATGTGGGGGGGGGGATATTCTGTGCCATGTGCTGCCAAATATACTGGGGTGGGGAGGGGGCTTTCATGTCACTGTGTGTGTGGGGGGGGAATATTCTGTGCCATGTGCTGCCAGATATGCTGGGTAGGGGGCTTTCATGTCACTGTGTGTGTGTGTGTGTGGGGGGGGGAGAATATTCTGTGCCATGTGCTGCCAAATATACTGGGGTGG
The DNA here is from genome assembly GCF_040937935.1 of Hyperolius riggenbachi. Taxonomy (NCBI): domain Eukaryota; kingdom Metazoa; phylum Chordata; class Amphibia; order Anura; family Hyperoliidae; genus Hyperolius; species Hyperolius riggenbachi. The sequence continues at coordinate 191,229,485 of NC_090653.1, read as the reverse complement.
GGAGGGGGGCTTTCATGCCACTGTGTGTGTGTGGGGAAAGATTCTGTGCCATGTGCTGCCAAATATGCCGGTGAGGGGGCTTTCATGTCACTGTGTGTGTGTGTGTGTGTGGGGGGGGGGATATTCTTAGCCATGTGCTACCAAATATGCTGGGGTGGTGAGGAGGGCTTTCATGTCACTGTGTGTGTGTGTGTGTGTGTGTGTGTGTGTGTGTGTGTGTGTGTGTGTGTGTGTGTGTGTGTGTGTGTGTGTGTGTGTGTGTGTAAAGATTCTGTGCCATGTGCTGCCAAATATGCTGGGGTTGGGGAGGGATTCCATGACTTTCAGCATCACTCCATGCTGGGGCATGTGTTGTTTTTCACCCGCCTCATAGGGACACGAGGGATCCTGGAAGCATACATATGATAGAAAAAAAATAGGGAACAGGTGAGTGAACAAAACCTCTGCCTGTCTGCCAGAACCACTCCTTTATTGGGGAGGTCTTGCCAATTTCCCATATATAATTTCCACCTATTGTATATTCCATTTGCACAACATGTGAAATAGATTGTCAATCAGTGTTGCTACCTAAGTGGGCAGTTTGATTTGATAGAATTGTGATTGACTTGGAGTTATATTGTGTTGTGTAAGTGTTCCCTTTATTTTTTTGAGCAGTGTATTTTTTTTGGTAGTAAACAGTATCTTGGATTGGAAGAAGGAGAAGCTGCTGTGTCGAGTCCCTTGTGGACAGTTTCAGAGCTTAGCCTTAGGTCGCTTAGGACCAATATAGAGGAAGATCCTGTGGGAGAAAGTGAAGAGGAGACACTTTCAAGGAGGAACGCTGCAGGTGTGTATCTCCCAAGCTTCATTTGTATTACTGGTGCACACCACTGACACAGCAGTGTGTGTGTGTGGATGGGGGGGATGTATCAGTTCTAACAATTATTGTGCAGATGGGGAGTCTGCATGACTTTTTTTTTGAGAAATGAGGATGGGGAGTGATTTGGGGGAGGGGATATGCCTAATTTTGTTTGGTCTGTTTTGGAGAGAGGAGAAAACAAATCTGTTGGGGATTTGAGTAACAGTCTTGCCTTTTATTTTAATGTGATGTAATATCACATTAAAATAAAATTATGATGTAATATCACATTAAAATAAAAGGCAAGATTGTTTTCGGGATACACACTGTTACCCTGGTTTAAGCATCAGAAACACTTGCTATCTATATTTATGTTTTGCTGTATGTTGGTATGTAGCTCTGCCCTCCCACTGATGTCAAGCCTAGGGACTGTTTAGCTATGCACCCTTCCTTTCCCAGCGTACTCTGGGAAACCAGGTTTTTTTTTGTTTTGTTTTTTTAATTCAGCTTACAGCACAAAACATCCAACCATTCCTCAGAGATGCACCTTAACAGCACTAAAGATGTTGCCATCTGTGTAATTTTCAGGATGTAAATCGAAATTGGAGATTATTTTTTTTTTATGAGTGTGCACTGTTTATTAGTGTTTTGAGTACTGTAATTTTAGCTAGTAGGACAGCTGTACACTAGGATAGGGGCTGTAATCATTGGTTGGTTCTATTTTTCAGGATAGTAATCGGAAGCTAACAAGAACAGCCAGTGGAAGCAGTCAAGTGCCACCAAGAACAGCCAGTGGAAGCAGTCAAGTGCCACCAACAACAGCCAGTGGAAGCAGTCAAGTGCCACCAAGAACAGCCAGTAGAAGTCAAAAGCCAACACGAACAGCCAGTAGAAGCAGTCAACTGCCAACAAGAACAGCCAGTAGAAGCAGTCAAGTGCCACCAAGAACAGCCAGTGGAAGCAGTCAAGTGCCACCAACAACAGCCAGTGGAAGCAGTCAAGTCAACTGCCACCAAGAACAGCCAGTGGAAGCAGTCAAGTGCCACCAAGAACAACCAGTGGAAGCAGTCAAGTGCCACCAAGAACAGCCAGTGGAAGCTTTCAAGTGCCAACATTGAAAGAAAATCAGAGTTGAAGTTTTTGAAGTTGTTCATCTCTGAAGTTGTCAACAAGAACAGCCAGTGGAAGTAGTCAAGTGCCACCAAGAACAGCCAGTGGAAGCAGTCAAGTGCCACCAAGAACAGCCAGTGGAAGCAGTCAAGTGCCACCAAGAACACCCAGGGAAAGCAGTCAAGTGCCACCAAGAACAGCCAGTGGAAGCAGTCAAGTGCCACCAAGAACAGCCAGTGGAAGCAGTCAAGTGCCAACATTGCAAGAGCATCAGAATTTAGGTTTTTGAAGTTGTTCATCTCAGACATTGTCAACAAGAACAGCCAGTAGAAGCAGTCAAGTGCCAACAAGAACAGCCATTGGAAGCAGTCTGGAGCTACCAAGAACAGTCAGTGGAAGCAGTCTAGAGCTACCAAGAACAGCCAGTGGAAGCAGTCAAGTGCCACCAACAACAGCCAGTGGAAGCAGTCAAGTGCCACCAAGAACAGCCAGTAGAAGTCAAAAGCCAACACGAACAGCCAGTAGAAGCAGTCAACTGCCAACAAGAACAGCCAGTAGAAGCAGTCAAGTGCCACCAACAACAGCCAGTGGAAGCAGTCAAGTGCCAACAAGGACAGCCAGTGGAAGCAGTCAAGTGCCACCAAGAACAGCGAGTGGAAGCAGTCAAGTGCCACCAAGAACAGCCAGTGGAAGCAGTAAAGTGCCACCAAGAACAGCCAGTAGAAGCAGTCAAGTGTCAACAAGAACAGCCAGTAGAAGTAGTCAAGTGCCACCAAGAACAGCCAGTGGAAGCAGTCAAGTGCCAACAAGAGCAGCCAGTGGAAGCAGTCAAGCGCCACCAAGAACAGTGTAATGATCTGGGGGCGATTTCCACAGCGCTGAAGCAGATGGAAATCCCCACAATCACAGAAGCAAAGTACCCAGTATATATTTGTAGAGGGGAATTCCAACCAGCAGGTGGAGCTGTGGAGTACAGAGGAACAAGTCCTTTGTACATCCACAGATGCCAGATTGAAATTGCACGATGAAGCAACACGGGCAAAATAAGCAAGGTAGCAACACAAAAGAAAGCAAGAACAGAGACAGACTATATGAATGTCTACCAATCTAGTCGCCACCCAGCGATGGTAGATGGTAGACATATCACAACAGAACAGACCAGAGTGAGAAAGCTAATCGCAAAAGAGGCGATTGCTATCAGCAACACAAGACTGAGCAAAGACAGAGCATGAATTGAATAAAGGAAGACACAGCAAATAACTACAATCTTAACGGCAAGGAAAATAACAAATGAACGAACTAAACACGTCACCGCACGTTATGTGCAACAGTGACAAGCGCGTTTATACCATGGTCACCGCACGTTAAGCGCAACAGTGACAAAACGTACTAACGCTGACTAACTAATGAACACAGAAAACAAAGAAAAACAGATAGCGGGGACGCTTGCTAATCCGTTGCCTAACACCAGACAACAGCAAGCATTTGTTCCAGACAAAACAGACTGAAGGAGTAACCAGTAGCAAACGTTGCCAAGGTTATACTCCAAGATACAGACAAGGGGGGGAACGCTTGCTAATCGGTTGCCTAACACCAGACAACAGCAATCGTTCGTTTCAGACAAAACAGACTGAAAGAGTAACTAGTAGCAACCGCTGCCAAGGTTATACTCCAAGACACAGACAAGGGAGATCCACCACCTCTAGAACTAGGGCGAATGCGATCTAGGAACAGGACAGAACAATTCACTATCAGCCACCGCAGGAGACAGTACAATCGCAAGGACAAGACAAAACAAGATTAGGCAGTACAAATAATATAAAACCTGACTGCACTAGTAGGAGTGCAAAATGCACTCCCCAAGAATTAACTACGCTAGAATATTTTTAGCAACCAGATACAAAGAGGCTGAGGCTCTAAGGTTAGTCTCACTAGACAGAAACTATGATGAGAAAGGAATTCTGGGAGGAAGTTTTTTCTTAAAAGGTACAGGTAAGTATTTCTGAAGATCAGAAGACAGAGGATACTGTCGTCGTGGGACATAACAGATTATAGCGCGGGACCTTTTCTGAGGATAATGGCGTGGGAATTTTTTCTTAAAGGTACGGGTAAGTATTTCTGAAGATCGCAAGATGGAGGATACTGTCGTGGGACCTAATTGGCGTGGAAATTTTTTCTTAAAGGTACAGGTAAGTATTTCTGGTTAATTTAGAACATTAAAGGACTTTTCTGGTTGTTGTGTTTTTATTTCATTTAACCCTTTATGGAAATGGGTAAGGGGTACTTTGCACCCCTATACTCATTTCTCCTGGGAGGGGGGCAGGCATCTGGGTTCCCCTTCTTAAAGGGGACTCCCAGATGCCACCATGAACCCCCCCCCCAGGTAGTCATCGCCCCCACCTCCTCCTGGGGCACCGGAGGTGGGGAAGAGCCCCTTGTCCATGGATTGGACAAGGGCTCCGGGGGGGGAGGGGAAGGCTTGGCCGCCCCTCCCCCCCCCGAAGCCCCCCCATACCATGGACCATGCGGGCTGGTATAGCTCAGGGTGTGAAGCCCCAGTCGGCCGGGGCTCTGCATTCTGGCTATCCCAGCCTGCATGGGAGACAAGGGGTTACAGAGGCTCGGGAGGGGGGACCCCACGTCATTTTTTCAAAAAATTTCCCACACTCTGAACATAACCCAAAAATTTAAATTTAAAAAAAAATTCAATTTTTTTTAAATATTATTTCCCAGTATCTTTTTAACATATCCTGCAAATTTGGTGTTGCTAGGATTTAAGGGGACTTTGCTATTAACTGCTAAAGTCGGCGGGAATTGTTTCCACCGCAGAAATGTCAGTACGTGATTTAAATAGATACATTTTCCTCTTTGAAGATTTAAAATCGATTTTCTCAAAAACTATAAGGTCTTTTTGAAAAAAAAAATGTTTCCTCTTGTTCACAATTTTCTTCTTAACATTCCCTGCAAATTTGGTGTTTTTAGCTTTTAAGGGGGCTTTGCTATTAAACATTAAAGCCGGCGGGCAGATATTTTCCAAACGGCAGCAAAGCAGGGGTTAAAACGATAAATATCGTTCAGGCAGGATTAAAAAAAAAATATTTTAAAACGATAAATTTCGTTCAAAAGGTCTGCACTATTTTAACCTTAAAAACGATAAATATCGTTTTAAACCTATATCGGGCAGAAGGGGGCGCCATTATTTAGCCCGCAACATTTTTCACTGGACGCGGCCTTTATAGCCAAACATTCATCAATCTTCCAAGTACGTTCAAAAAAATATATAACAGTTGTGTTATGTACAATAAGATCAAAAGTAGTCTCATCTGTATCGATAGCTGTGTATCTAGCAGCTGTGTAAAACTTGTAGTAATCTTCTTAAAGAAATAGCATAATAGCACTATAATAGCATTATAGTGATTGGATGCAATATGACTGCCTAATCTGGAATCTCCCTAAATCCCAGGTTCTGATTGGCTAAAGCTTCCATGCATCAATGTTTTATTATGTTTTGAATACCTAAATCATTATATTATTGTTTATAAATTCTGATTAGGTCATTTCTGACGCAGTTGATTAAAAATGCCAGCCATCTTGTCTGCTGGTTGACTTTTTTGCCCCAGACATTCAGACTAAACAATGTCATTCATGACGCATTTCTGATAATGTCCCCTCTACTAATTAGTTTGGAATGTATCTCTTCTTTCCCAGACATAAGATTGGTCAGGTTGACCCTGTAAGAGTCTTCAGCAATTTAAGGTTTATTGAAACATACAGGGCTTCTAATATACTTATTTAAATATAAAACGTATTATATAATTCTTCCTAAAACAATTAATCAATAAAGATTAATTGCATATTAAAATGTATTATAAAATCATGTTCTATATATATGTCTTTCTTTATGAACAAATAAATGTAATAATTCCACCGACAGAGGTCACCATTTCATCATGTAAATAACATAACATAATAAACATACCGGTAATCTGTATTAATAATATTAATTTTATAAGACTGTGAACCACCAGGTGGCATAATTGTCCTAAATACTGGACAATAGAAAAAAGCCTTGTAAAGTTGTTGAAATTCCAAAGGACACTCATAGTCAACTTTGTGAAACACAGCTAATGTGTTTTGAAACTTTCACTGCAGAATCCAGCATTTGAATGTATTTCAAAGTATTAAATTATATTATATAGGGTTTAACAATAATTATTTCTTTCTTTGGAAGGACGGTATTGATTATTAATATTTATATGTAATAACTGAGCAAAATGTATATATATATGTGTCTGCTGCAGTAATGTGAGTTTTAAACGTGTTTCTTTCCAGTTTTCACACAGAAGCATCTTTCAAATGTCAAGGCCGCAGACAAGCGCACTAACATGAACAAGAATGTTTTAGTGTCTGTAACTAAAATAATATTATAAGATTCACAGCCTGGAAAATGCTGAGATGTCTCAGAGCAATATTAAAGAAGTACCCCAACTTTACAGTTTACAATGACATTTTGCATAGAACATTAAAACCTAAAACATACACATATGACAGCTTTTCCTGCATAAATAAAACCGCTAGAATTCTGACACATTCCTGTGATGAATTTGCTGATCCACAACCATTATTGTTACAAGATGAAGGTGCTAAGGATGTTACAACACCTCATATGTCTCAGTTAGGCGTCACTACACACATGGACGTAAGGTGTGAGGATGATGATGAACTACCTGTTGGTGCAGTTTTAGAAGTGTCTGATACAAGCGAAGCTATGGATGATGATGATGATGTGGGCATGTATGCCACGTAGGAGCCCGGAAGAGGAGATGAACAGGGGGACAGAGGGGAGGAGGAAACCAGTTGCTGTAAGCAGCAGGGGGAGCTCATCGCAAGCAGCTCGTGGCAGTGTCAGATGGCATGTATTGCCACCTAGGGTCAGCCAGCCAACATGCCCTTCAACGCCTGCTGCTGTCACCACCAGAATGGCGTTATTCAAGAGCTCACCAGTGTGGCATTTTTTTTGCGTCTCTGCCTCAGATTACAGCGATGCCATCTGTAATCTCTGCTGAGTCATGGAAAGTGCAACACCCACCTAGGGACAACTGCTTTATGAAGGCACAAGATCTCCCATCACAAACCCCAATGGGATGAGCACATGAGGAAAAGCAGCACACAAACGCAAAGTCACCCTCCTCCTCCTCTTCCTCCTACTGGTCCAGCATCTTCAGCCGCTTTATCCTCTGCTGCACCTTAACAGCCACCCTCCTCCACTCCGGCTCTAACCTTGAGCACTTCCTGCTCCTCTGCCCACAGCCAGGTGTCTGTTAAGGAAATATTTGAGCGGAAGAAGCCAATGTCTGCCAGTCACCCCCTTGCCCGGCATCTGACAGCTGGCTTGTTGGAACTGTTAGCCCGTTAGCTGTTACCATACAAGGTCTTCCGAAAATGTGTGGCGATTGGGAAAACGTAGAGGAAGATACCAGGCTGCAAGTATTTTTCAAAAAAGGCGATACCCAAATTGTACACTACTTACACTACCTGATTGATGTATACACACACAAGATGTTTTAAAGCACTTTATGCCTCCAATTTAGGAATGTAATGTGACTTCTGCTCTTTAGGAATTATAACCCTAATCTGTGTCAAATACGTAATTTTACCAAGGACTTTTGGCATGTATACCACTCTGGCATGCCCCCCTCCAGGGGTTAGACCCCTTGAAACAACTTTTCCATCACTTTTGTGGCCAGAAATAGTCCCTGTATGTTTTAAAATTTGCCGGCCCATTGAAGTCTATGGTGGTTTGCCGAACTCAAACTTTTGTGAAAGCTCGCATTACCGGTTTGCGAACCCAAAATCTGATGTTTGGGCCATCTCTAATATCTATGTGCATATTCCTTGCACATAATTCTTTTTTGGTAAAAAAAAAAAATGGCATTGCAGTCAGACTATCTGTATATAATCCTTACTATCAGGCCTCTTGCACACTGCATGCATTTCCGATTCCGCTTTTTAATCGGTTTTTACCTCCGATTCCGATTTTTAATCTTTACTGCATGCTGTGTTTTTTTATCCGTTTTTCTGTTGAATGTATTCAGGTAAAATCGAAATTGAAAATCGGAAACGGAATCGGAATCAGAATCGGAAAACGGATTTGCAGTGTGCAGGGAGCCTCAAAATGTTTATGCATATGTTCATTATCTGAACAGCTGAACCAAAAAGTATTTTCCCCCCCAACAGGAGGCCATAAACTTTATTTTGGCTAGACCAGTGATAGGCAAACTTGACTCTCCAGTCCCACAATGCATTGCAGGAGTCTGACAGCTACAGTCATAATTCATAAAGGCAAATGCATGGTGGGGCTTGTAGTTCCTTGACAGCTGAAGAGCCAAGTTTACCTATCACTGTGCTAGACCAGTGGTTCCCAACCTTCTCCGGCCCGGGGAACACTGTCTGACCAAATTTTTCTCTGGGGAACGGCGCGGGGGGGGGGGGGGGGGGGAGATGGGGGATGCGGCCCCCGGCTGTTTGCGGGACCTAGTGGACAGTGCCGTGCGCAGCAGGCTATGGGGGGGGGGGGCTGGGGTGCGGCTGCATAGCTAGCATAGTTGCCCCAGTGTAGGGAGTTTAGTAGCCTCAGTGTAGCTAGTATAGTGCCCCAGTATAGTGCCCCAGTATAGCCAGAATAGTGCCCCAGTATAGCCAGAATAGTGCCCCAGTATAGCCAGTATAGTGCCACAGTATAGCCAGTATAGTGCTCCAGTATAGCCAGTATAGTGCCCCAGTATAGCCAGTATAGTGCCCCAGTATAGCCCCCAGTATAGCTAGTATAGTGCCCCAGTATAGCCCCCCAGTATAGCTAGTATAGTGCCCCAGTATAGCCAGTATAGTGCCCCAGTATAGTGCCCCAGTATAGCCAGTATAGTGCCCCAGTATAGCCAGTATAGTGCCCCAGTATAGCCAGTATAGTGCCCCAGTATAGCCCCCCAGTAGTATAGCTAGTATAGTGCCCCAGTATAGCCAGTATAGTGCCCCAGTATAGCCAGAATAGTGCCCCAGTATAGTGCCCCAGGATAGCCAGTATAGTGCCCCGGTATAGTGCCCCCCGCCCGTCCACGCCGCTGTTATTACCTTAACAGCTGCCGCTCTCCCCTCTCTGGCGCGTGTATATTCAAGCAGCGTATCTCCGGCTGCTCTGTGTGATGCGGAAGGAAGCAGGGCAGCGGCTTCCTGTAACGGCGATATGTATCGCCGTTACTATGGTAACCGAGCCCTGCCTCCTGCGCATCACATACAGAGCAGCCGGAAGATACGCTGCTAGAATAAATACATGCGCTGGAGAGGGGAGAGCGGCCGCTGCTAAGGTAATAACAGCGGCGGCCGCGGGGACGGGCGAGAGGGGGATAAGAGGACGGTACACCAGGCAACGTTCCCGGAACACTGGTTGAAAAACACTGGTTGAAAAACGCTGTGACCACCATTTTCAGCCACAGGAATTTTCTAGTAGAATTAATTTATCCTAGCATAAAATATAGAGAAACCGAGAGCCCAATATAGTGTAGTATGTTAAAACATAAACAAAGTAAGGCAAATCAGTGAGAAGAATATACTCACAACCACTGTATAAGCAGGTGAGGAGATTAGACCTGTCCTCACTCAGGATTAAGAAATCGCTCTCTGTAGATGAGAAAAAGGGGTAGATCACCCCTCCACCAGGGGTGGACACGATTTTGCAGTAGGAGAACAGAGGCGCCAGCAGAATAAAAGTGGATAAAAGCTTTAAAATTTGCTTGGAGGAAGTGGTGGACTTACCTCCATAAAGCAGACACGAAAGACTGTCTGAAAAGTAGTAATCATGGTACCCCAAAAGTGCAACACGTTTCGCAGGCCGAGCCCACTTCATCAGGCAATAAAGTGGGGACAAAACTGTAGACAAGCGACAGTACATTATGCTATAGTGAATTCTGCAGTTACAAGATGCATATTAATATATTACATGTCATAAAGCATACCATATGAAATATTGCTTTGTGGAGATAGCATAAAAAGTTGGGTGTACAAGTAAACAATAGGGGGTAGAGGCTATGTTTCTCGTGACAGTAATGGGCTATGGGGTATTTTTTGTTTTTTTTTACACAGATTTGCAATGAGTGGTATTGGTAATGAAAAAGGGTATGTGTCAGCAAGTGTATTGGGTATTGAGCATTGAGAAGAGAACAGGGGGCCAGAAATATAAGGTAAAGTGTGCAAATAAAATAACATAAAGAACTCACAGGAATTCCAGCAGTAGCAGGTGTAGCACCTCAGTGGAGTGGTGAGGACGCTCAACTCCTTATATATACACAGGTACTTGCTAATAGGGCCAATTAGATGTGTGGGAAGTGTTAGGTGGGCGGGGTTAGGGCGAGTGTTCGAGCAGCCAATGGGTTCTCGCCATCTGTGTTCAGTGAATTGGGTTTTTGGGAAGGGTGGGCGGGGTTAGGGCGGGCTTGCGAATAGCCAATGGGCTCTCGCCACCTGTGTTCAGTGTGTTGGGTAGTTGGGGGGGGTGGATACAGATATCATGGTTACCAAATATGCAGCTGAGTACAGTACTAGCTAAATAGAGTACTGGTTAAGGGCACATGACATGGGAGACCAGGGATTGAATCCCGGCCAGGGAATAGTTAATAAGAAAATAATACATAAACATAATATTAATTATGGCAGGAATAAAATTAATAAATTAATACGTTTGGCATCGCAAATGTAATGTAACAAAATTATAGCTGGTGTTGATACAAAAAGGCAAATAAATACTCATGGAAAAAAACATAAACATTGGTGGACAACTTGTAAATAATTGGAAAAAGAAAAAAAAATTATGGTAAAAACAATGAGATAAAAAGAAGGAAGAAGACAAAGTAAAAGAAGACAAATAAAGATGTATACATCATGAACAATTCTAATTATTGATATAAATAATGTGAATATACAGATGTGTAAATATACAGCTATGTAAAAATAATGATCTAGCCTGAGGTATTGTTGTAAAGATGAACGTTGCTATATTAAAAATGAAAAATACAAATATAAATAATAAAAGTACTAAAAATAGGAGTACTAAACATATTACACATAAAAGGATAAAAGAGAGCGGCCAGAGATTCTGCTGCGGGCCAACTGTGTAGTTCTCCCCACGTACTGGAGATGGCAAGGGCATGAAATGAGATAGATGACGAATTTGGATTCGCAGGTGAGGTGTTTTTTTTATGGGATATTGAATATTGGTGCTAGAGGAAACAAAGGAAGCACAGGTGTTGATGAACTGGCAAGCTGTGCAGCGGTTCTTGTTGCAGGGGAAGCAGCCAGGCTCCTGTGCTTGCAGAGGGGAGAGTTCATTAGTTGTACATAATTTGCTCGGCGCTAGGAGGTTGCGGAGATTCAGTGCTCTCCTATATGTAATTGAAGGTGCTGTGGGTAATAAGGGCCGTAAGTAGGGGTCTTGCATGAGAATGTCCCAACGATTTTTTAGAATATTGTGAATGGACAAATGTTGGGCATTGTAACGAGTAATGAACCGGGGTGGGCCTGTGGTATTGGAAGGTTGTCTAATGGTGGTCGGGGGGTTGGAACATTTGGCTCTATGTCTTGCATCTTTGATAAGTTTTGTGGGATAATGACGATCTGTGAATTTTTTTGTGAGAATCTCGGCTTGTATATCAAATTGTGATTGGTCAGTGCAGTTCCTATGTATTCTTCTGTATTGACTGTAGGGGGTGTTAGTAATCCAAGGGTGGTGGTGAAAGCTCTTGAAATGTATATAATTGTTGGCATCGACTGGTTTAAAAAAAAGTTTTTGTCATGATGTGATTGGATTCTATATATAGCGTGAGGTCAAGAAACTCAATGGAGGAGGTATGATAATGGTGTGTAAATTGAAGTCCTGCTGAATTTGAATTAAGGTAACTGACAAAGTGTGGAATGAGTATAGTGTTGCCTTTTCAAATGAAAAGAAGGTCGTCGATATATCGCTTATATAGTACAATATTGTCGGAAAATGGATGATGTGTGGATAATTTATGTAATTCTAGGAATCCCATTGTATGATTAGCATACGAGGGAGCAAACGAGCTCCCCATCGCGGTCCCACTCGTCTGATGGTAAATTTTATCGTTAAACGTCAATATGTTATTGTTGAGGATGAACTCTGTTCATTGTAAAAGGAAGGTTTGTTGTGTAAGTGGCATGGATGGGTTGGTGGCTAGGTAATATTGTATTGCTTGAAGGCCGAAGGGATGGGGGATATTGGTATAAAGGGAGGTAACATCGCATGCCAGCCAGACATAATCCGGCTGCCATGCAATGTCATGTAGGAGTAGTGTGAGTTGTTGTTAATCCTTTAGAAAGGAAGGAAGGGACTGTACGTGTGGCTGTAGATGTTGGTCAAGGAATCTGGAAAGATTGCTGGTGATGGAGTTGATGCCTGAGATGATGGGTCTACCGGGCGGTTTTTGTTAATCTTTATGTATTTTTGGTAGATAGTAGAAAATGGGGGTTATTGGTTGAGTATTGATAATAAAGTTTCTTTCATTTTTGGTAATGATGTTAGATAGGAAGGCATTATTGATAAGGGTTTTTAGTGTGATATTTAGAGAGGGAGTTGGATCTGTGGTCAGAGTTTCGTAATGTTTTGGATTGTCAAGGAGCCTGGCCGCTTCCTCTAGATAGAACTGCACTGACCAATCACAATTTGATATACAATCCGAGATTCTCACAAAAAAATTCACAGATCGTCATTATCCCAAAAAAACTTATCAAAGATGCAAGACATAGAGCCAAATGTTCCAACCCTCCGACCACCATTAGACAACCTTCCAATACCACAGGCCCACCCCGGTTCATTACTTGTTACAATGCCCAACATTTGTCCATCCGCAATATTCTAAAAAATTGTTGGGACATTCTCATGCAAGACCCCTACTTACGGCCCTTATTACCCACAGCACCTTCAATTACATATAGGAGAGCTCTGAATCTCCGCAACCTCCTAGCGCCGAGCAAATTACGTACAACTAATGAACTCTCCCCTCCACAAGCACAAGAGCCTGGCTGCTTCCCCTGCAACAAGAACCGCTGCACAGCTTGCCAGTTCATCAACACCTGTGCTTCCTTTCTTTCCTCTAGCATCAATATTCAATATCCCATAAAAAAAACACCTCACCTGCGAATCCAAATTCGTCATCTATCTCATTTCATGCCCTTGCCGCCTCCAGTACGTGGGGAGAACTACACAGTTGGCCCGCAGCAGAATCGGGCAACACAAAAGAAACATCACCAATAAATTCCCCCTTCACAGCGTTTCACGGCACTTGTGCACCCACCATGACAATAACCCACAACTCTTCAGCATTACACTACTTGACTCTATTGATGCTAGTTTACCAAATGCGTTCGCACAACTTAAAAAACATGAAATGTACTGGATACAAACTCTAAGAACCCTCATACCTGAAGGTCTGAACAAAGTTTTGGAAAAAATCTACTAAAACACTACCTATTCCGTTTTTCTTTTATCTCTGGCTGCTCTCTTTTATCCTTTTATGTGTAATATTTTTAGTACTCCTATTTTTAGTACTTTTATTATTTATATTTGTATTTTTCATTTTTAATATAGCAACGTTCATCTTTACAATAATACCTCAGGCTAGATCATTATTTTTACATAGCTGTATATTTACACATCTGTATATTCACATTATTTATATCAATAATTAGAATTGTTCATGATTTATACATCTTTATTTGTCTTGTATTACTTTGTCTTCTTCCTTCTTTTTATCTCATTGTTTTTACCATAATTTTTTTTCTTTTTCCAATTATTTACAACTTGTCCTCCAATGTTTATGTTTTTTTCCATGAGTATTTATTTGCCTTTTTGTATCAACACCAGCTATAATTTTGTTACATTACATTTGCGATGCCAAATGTATCAATTTATTAATTTAATTCCTGCCATAATTAATATTATGTTCATGTATTATTTTCTTATTAACTATCCCCTGGCTGGGATTCGACCCCTGGTCTCCCATGTCAAAGGCAGTGCCCTTAGCCAGTACTCTATTTAGCTAGTACTGTACTCAGCTGCACATTTGGTAACCATGATACCTGTATCCACCCCCCCCCCCCACCTACCCAACACACTGAACACAGGTGGCGAGAGCCCATTGGCTACTCGCAAGCCCGCCCTAACCCTGCCCACCCTTCCCAAAAACCCAATTCACTGAACACAGATGGCGAGAACCCATTGGCTGCTCGAACGCTCGCCCTAACCCCACCCACCTAACACTTCCCACACATCTAATTGGCCCTATTAGCAAGTACATGTGTATATAAAAGAAGTTGAGCGTCCTCACCACTCCACTGAGGTGCTACACCTGCTACTGCTGGAATTTTGGTGAGTTATTTATGTTATTTTATTTGCACACTTTACCTTATATTTCTGGCCCCCTGTCCTCTTCTCAATGCTCTATTACCCATTACACTTGCTGACACATACCCTTTTTCATTACCAATACCACTCATTGCAAATCTGTGTAAAAAAAAAAAAAAAAAAAAAAAGAAGAAGAAGAAGAAGAAAGAAAAAAAGAGAAGAGAAAAAAAAGAAGAAAAAAGAAAATACCCCATAGCCCATTACTATCACGAGCACCATAGCCTCTACCCCCTATTGTTTACTTGTACACCCAACTTTTTATGCAATTTTTCATATGGTATGCTTTATGACATGCAATATATTAATATGCATCTTGTAACTGCAGAATTCACTATAGCATAATGTACTGTCTCTTGTCTACAGTTTTGTCCCCACTTTATTGCCTGATGAAGCGGGCTCGGCCTGTGAAACGCGTTGCACTTTTGGGGTACCATATAATAAATGTGATTGCTACTTTTCAGACAGTCTTTCGTGTCCGCTTTATGGAGGTAAGTCCACCACTTCCTCCAAGCAAATTTTAAAGCTTTTATCCACTTTTATTCTGCTGGCGCCTCTGTTCTCCTACTGCAAGCAGCAATTCCAACTGCTTCACAAAATTTATCAGCAAGAAATTTTGCAGCTAACCTTAGAGATGAGACAGATTGAGAATATTGTGAATATGAGATCCATTTATAAGATGGATCTGCACCTCCTGCAACCAAACAATTAAGCACCTGGCTTTGAAATTGTCTGCAAGATAAGGAGCAAATGAGGCTGACCACCGCCACCCTTGCCAACATAGCTTAAAAGGTTCCTGTATCCTCAAATGAATAAAATAAAAACGACAATTTCTTGTCAGGTTATTTCCATTTATTTTCAATAAAAATAAATCATTGTTTTATGAATCGGAAAACCCAACCACATAAGTGACTGTTTGTTCTGAATGCATAACATGTAAGTTTCAGTCAGAAAATTCATGCTGAATATATACTCAGGGATATCTTATGTCGATGGTTCCTGTGATTATAACAACCCCAGGTTCATCTAAAAGACAAAAGGAGACCAGGAGCCCAATGATGCAGAATTGTGTAAGATTCAGGAAAGCAAATTGCTAAGGATGTATCTACTCACAAAGGCGGGTTGCAAATCCTTGCAACCACCATCAGAGCAGACGGGAAATTAACCGTCTCCGCTTGGTTTCCCAGGTCTGTGACAGGAACTTGATGGTCGCACTCCGGAAGTTCTTTAGGGCAACTAAAAAACTATCACCTCTAAAAGAGTTATGACAAGACATTTAAAGCCGGGTGGAGGCGCCCAATGTATAAAAGATAGGCTAACAAGCTATTAATCTTATAAACAGAGAAGGAATCTTACCTCTCTTGAAGAATTTGGACCAGTTTATTGGAAAAAAGGTATTTTATTCAAGCACATAAAACTGACAACGCGTATCACGGGTACTTGCCCGCTTCTTCAGGTCAGTGAAAAAAACAGGTGCTTTAACTGCTATGGCTGTGTAGCAAGCATGAGCGCCTCTCTGTGTCAGAGACAGGTGGGGTTAATTACCCATAATGCCGCCATCCACCCTGCGCGTCAACAAGATTGCAAGCGTCCTATTAGTCGCGTTGCAAGCCTCGCTATGACGCACTTCCTCCTTCAAGCCGGAAGGAGAAAGTGCGCCATAGTGTGCTTGCAATGCGACTAATATGACGCTTGTAATCTCGTTGACGTGCAGGGCAGACGGCAGCATCATGGGTAATTAACTCCGCCGCATCCATCCCTGCACCTGCAGCAATTAACCCTTATTTGAATAACGAGTAATCAGTCATGATTATTCGTGATTAACCTCGGTAAGCATCCCTGTATATACCCTCAATTTTTCAGATTGCTCTAAGAGAAATGTAAATTTTCCTTTAGCAGAGCTATAGGGAGTACGCCATCTTCCCCCTCTCTGATTAGACTGGATTACCTCTGAATGCAACTGGTAAAGATGGAGATTCTTGATTATAGGAAGAGGGTAGGAAGATACTACGAGACCTCAAGTTCAAAAATTAGAAAAAAGCTTTATTTAAACCTTCATAATGACACCAAACCACACTAATTAAAAAAAGGTGGGCAGAGCCTAAGACGCCGGACCTATCCACAGCTGTGTCCCACGCTGATCTCCGCCGAGAAGCTGTTAGAACGCGGATTGATCGCGGGATAAAGTACCGCTACCCACAGGGGATCCCCTACCCGAGTAACATAGCCAACAGGCGCACATGGAAGCGTGAGTACGCATAACATAAGGCAATCACTGGACTGCGGTGAGCGGGTGTGAACAGGGCAATACTGCCCGCTCAAGCAATGATTGACTATTCAAGCTGATTTGCCATGATTTGCCATGCCTATTGTGAGGAAACGCGGAAAAGCCGCCATCTCTCAGGGTGAGGCGGCTGTTTCCGCGTCCAGCATGACGTCACAACGCGGAAAAACCGCCGCATGCCGCATAGGCAGAGCGGCGGAATCCGCATTGGGAACGGCGGAATCCGCATTAGAGGTGGCTCCCACGCTCGGTTCACTGGATACATTGCAAGGCAGTACTGGTGTGGCTGGGACTGATAGTCCTCCAAGATTCAGAGTGACACGCGCGCGCGCACTGAGGCAAAGCTTATATAGCAGCCAGTAGTAGGTCAGCTGACTAAGCTGGTCAGCTGACAAGTCTGAGCCCTCTCATTGGTCCAGCACTTAGGGAGGGGCTGGAGAGTGGCTGTGTATATATACTGCTGGCTGTTCAGTTGTTGGTTGTCTGGCGTTGCGATCATTACGTGGTAGCACGCAGACCTGAGTCAGACATGAAAGTGTGCCGGGACCAGCTGGAGCTGTAATCCTACACTTAGCTAGATTTGTTGATAGTTTAAAGTACTAGTTTGATTGTGATTATCTGTTATGACCTTCTGCCTGCCTGACCATTCTTCTGAATTCTGATCCTGTACTTTGTCTTTCTGATACTCTGTTGCCGAACCCCGGCTCGTCCTTAGACTCTGCATCTGCCTTCTGATTTCGTACCTCGATATTTCTGATACCCTGTTGCCGAATCCTGCCTGCACTTCAGACTTTCGCCTCTGCCTTCTGAATCTGTACTTTATCTGTCTGTGTGTTTACGACCTGGCTTGTCTGACCTCGAGAACCGACCTTACTGTTAGAGGCGGTTCCCAGTCCTGATAGTGACACTCCCTCTTGAGTGTCACTCTCGTTCTGTCATTCCTTCTCTCAGTCTGACTTCTCCCTCCGGGAGAGTCCAGAAGGAATTGGGCAGTACTCCTTACTGCTCTGAGGCTCAGTCCTCTCATTACTACTGTTTGCACCAAACACTCTGCTTAGGTGTCCAAAGCAGGGGCGCCTCTAGGCATAGGCAGTACAGGCCATTGCCTGGAGTGCCATTGGTCCTGGGGGGCGCCATGTTGCTGGATTAAGCCCCGCCCCCAAATTAAGCCCCACCCAAAATTACACCACACCACTGTGGGTGTTCTATTACTTGTTTCTGCTGCATCTACTTAGCGTAAGTTGCAGGCAGCTGACACCTCTGTGCCTTGTGCATCCTTCTTTCATCCTTTGTGCCATCTCTGCCTCCTTCTGTGCCTCCTTCTGTCCCCCTGTGCCTCCTTATGTCTCCTTTGCCTTTATTTGTCCCCTTGTGCTACCTCTGTCCTCCTGTTCCTCCTTCAGTCCCACTCTGCCTCTTTCTGTTCTCCTGTGACTCCTTCTGTATCCCTTTGTGCCTCTTTCTGTCTCCATGTGCCTCCTCAGTCCCCATGTGCCACCTCTGTCCCCTGTGCCTTCCTCTGTCCCTCTGTGCCTCCTTCTGTGCCCCTTTTGTGCCTCCTTCTATCCCCGTGTGCCTCCTTTAGTCCCCCTGTGACTACTTCTGTCCCCCTTTGTGCATCCTTCTGACCCATTGTAGAGGGTGCCAGGCTGACCAGGCGGTCATGAGTGCTGTTCGGGGGGGACCGCGGTCACCCCCCGCCAGATGTTGTGTCCCCAGGTGGTGAACAGGCTTGCGGCGTCTAATAGATGCAGCGTCAGTTCACTGGTCTGCAGCCTGTAAGCTCACTTTCGCATCCTTACATTACATGTATTTTCTGGTGAAACACTGCACGCATTGCAAATTGTCTGATGAAAAACGATGCTGCATTACGATTATTTTCATGGAAGGATGCCATGGGGGTGGGGGCGACACAGATTTTCTCGCCTGGAGTGACAAAATGGCTAGAGGCGCCCCTGGTCCAAAGGTTAGCTTGTATATTGGATTATCGGTGATACTGCAGATCATCTATAATCTGGTATATATCTGTATTTCCAGTGATACTGCAGATCACCGGTAATCAGATCCTCTCTGTGCTACACCGATCGTTACACCTATATCATGAATACTGCTGCATATCACTATATCTTACTAATGCTGTGAGCCTATTGATGAACACTAACTAATATGCTGTACAACTAAAAGCTAAAACCTGCAGGAACTGGACATTGGCACAACTTTTGCTTACTAATGCTTACTAATATTTTCCTGACTGGACTGGCTCTAATGCTAACTAATGCTAACTAATGATATTGGAGCATGAGAGGTGTTCATTTGAAATATATGCAAGAACTGCATGTTTCCTCACTTTAGGCTCCAACGAGTTTGGAATGATGAATAAGTAATCAGTGATTCTATATTTAGCTCTGTGATCCCTGCATGCAAGTGATTCACTGTTAATCGGTTCTGTGCAGCTCATAAGTAATCTGTTGTGCATGTTGCTGTTGGTGTGTAAAGGTGTGAACGGAGGACCCCAGAGTGGGAATGGTGGAGGTCTGGTTGAGATTAAATCTTTGATTTTAATGTTTTTTAATTCGTGTGGTTTGGTGTCATTTTGAAGGTTTAAAAAAAGCTTTTTTCTAATTTTTTAACTTGAGGTCTCGTAGTATCTTCTTACCCTCTTCCTATAATCAGTTTATATTAAGGCTCGTTTCCACTAGTGTGGTGCGAATCGCTGGGATTCCACCGCTGACGAAATCGCATGCGGATGCGATTCCGCGTGCGTTTTTGCTGCGATTTCGCATAGGCAGGGTATATGCGAATTTAACCATGTCACTGCCTGGTTCAATTTACATAAGTTTTCATGTGAATTCGCACACATGTGCGTTTTCCCTATCAAATGCATAGCCTGCGAATCGCCTGCATTCCTCACGCAGGCTAATTCTGCAGGCTCTACCGTGCAGAAAATTCCTGCACAGAAAAACGCTGGAAAAAACTGACAAGTTGAAACAGGGCCATCCACTTGTATTGGTTGTGTGAATCCGCATGCAGACAACGCATGCGGATTCGCTCTAGTGGAAACGGGCCCTTATTACTAGCTGGAGACCCAAGAATATGTGCACCATGTGGTAGTAGAGGTGTATAACACCCATATACCTATGTGAGCACTATATATATTCAAAATCAGAGAGGACTGTGTTCCCTTTTATGAATCTGTAAAGATGGAGATTCTTAACATAAAAACATTTCCCAGTAAGCTGTACTTGAAAATTGGAAAACATGAACCACTTTAGGATCCTTGGTACGCATATCTACGCCCCTTTAAAATTCACGTGCGGGTCAGGGGGGGTAGATATGCGTACTGCTGCCTTACCGTCACGATCCCCGCGCTGTTTACCGTAGATCCACCATCGCAGCCCCCTCCATCTGTGATCAGGATGTGAGAATCTTTTGATTCTCAATCCCGATCACCGTTCCCGTGTCTTCACACAAGTTCTCAGACCCGACACTTCCATGTTAGTCCATTCTATTAATAGAAACACGGTCTCAGTAGCACCATCTTATGTCAAAAAAGTAAAATACACCTATTTATACCAGTATAATGTTTTACATAGAAAGTTTATTATTATTATTTATTTATTTTATTACTTTTAACTACTTCCAACACTGCCCCACAGTTACAGAAATAAAACACTTGTTAAAAAAATTAAATTACCATATATACTCGCATACAAGCCGAATTTTTGACCCCCAAAAATGGGGTCAAAAGTTGGGGGGGTCGGCTTGTATGCGAGTCTTCCCTGGTGGTATAGTGGTGGGTGGTGGGTGGTCCGCGCCCCGCTCCCCCCCTCCCCGCTCCCCCCGAGGCCGCCGCTGCTATTACCTGCTTAGGCAGCGGCCGCTTCCTAATTCGCGTTCCCCTTCTGAAACTTTCTCAGAGTGTATCACAGCAGCGTGCCCGGCGCTGCTGTGACGATGCAGGGGGCAGGAAAGAGCGGTTCCCTTGGTAACGGCGATACAGATCGCCGCTATAGGGAGCCGCGCTCATTCCTGCCCCCTGCATCGTCACAGCAGCAGCGCCGGGCGCGCTGCTGTGATACACTCTGATAAAGTTTCAGAAGGGGAACGCGGATTAGGAAGCGGCCGCCGCCTAAGCAGGTTATAGCAGCAGCGGCCGCGGGGGGAGCGGGGAGCTGGGGGGAAGCACTACCTACCTATGCTGGGCACTATACTGGCTAAACTGGGCACTATACTGGCTAAACTGGGCACTACACTGGCTAAACTGGGCACTATACTGGCTAAACTGGGCACTTTACTAGCTAAACTGGGCACTATACTAGCTAAACTGGGCACTATACTGGCTAAACTGGGCACTATACTGGCTAAACTGGGCACTATACTGGCTAAACTGGGCACTTTACTAGCCATACTGGTGCACTATACTAGCTAAACTGGGCACTATACTAGCTAAACTGGGCACTATATTGGCTAAACTGGGCACTATACTAGCTAAACTGGGCACTATACTAGCTAAACTGGGCACTATACTGACTAAACTGGGCACTATACTGGCTAATCTGGGCACTATACTGGCTAATCTGGGCACTATACTGGCTAAACTGGGCACTACTAAACTGGGCACTATACTGGCTAAACTGGGCACTATACTGGCTAAACTGGGCACTATACTAACTAAACTGGGCATTATACTGGCTAAACTGGGCACTTTACTAGCCATACTGGGGCACTATACTAGCTAAACTGAGGCACCACCTACCCATACTGGGCGCTATACTGGGCACTATACTGGGCACTATACTGGGCACTTTACTAGCTATACTGGGCACTATACTAGCTATACTGGACACTACCTACCTATACTGGGCACTATACTAGCTATACTGGGACACACTGGGGGGCTGCACCAATCCAGCATTTCCTACCCCCGGCTTATATGGGGGTCAATCATTTTTCCCTGTTTTTTCAGGGAAAAGTTGGGGGGGTCGGCTTATATGCGGGTCGGCTTATATGCGAGTATATACGGTACATCATTTAATTTTTTTTACATAAATAGTTACCTTAGGGACTTTTCTAATATGGATGTCATGAGAGTATATCCCTGTTAATTTTGCAAAAAAAAAAAAGTCTTGTAATAAGTGAAAAAGTATTAAAATTCCCTAAATGGAAAAATGCTCCTTTATTTCCAGATAAAATATTATCACCATACATTGTACTAGGTGTTATAAACTGTTTTAATCACCTTTTTCCGGCACCAGCAACTTCTTATCGTTGCGTCTCACAGACTGTGAGATAACTTGACTCTCAACACAGCAAGCAGGAGATAGACTTTCTCCGGCTTCTTCAATATTCACGTTATTTATTCAGGAAACATATATACAGATATAGTCCATCATATCCTGGCAAAGCAGATTTCCATGTTGCGTTACAAGCTTCTTGATTAGACTTCCTGCTGAAGTCAATCAGGTACCTTCTTCCTAACTACGTTACACTAGACTACCTACAGTATGTACAGCATACATTATATCAGATTACATATAGAATGAAAATAGAGATTCCAGTCAGCCTTTAGATCTAGTGGGAAAGTCAGAAGCAGAGTGAGCTCCCATAGCTCACTCAGGCTTTAATACCGACTAGGAAAGAGTTAAATATGACATCATCTTCGCCATCCCCTAGATCAGACTATTGGTGGACCTACTCGTGGTGTCATCATACCCACCTACTCGATTAATATTCAATGAGTAGGTGGGTATGATGCAGGAATGTGGATATTTACAAAACATGGCTGATGTTTATTGTTCTAGTGGCGGTACATGCCCAGGTCAGGGAGACCTGTGGCCTTGTCCACAGAACAGCTTCTTGGTATGTTCTAGTTCTGCTGACAGAACTGGAGATTCTCTCTCTAAGAGAAAATCCCTTAAAGGGCAGATCTGCTTCTCAAGCCTTTTTGACTAACTCAGTCCAAATAACTGAGGCCTACTTAAATTATAACACTAGGGACACAATTTAATCATTGTAATAACCGGGACAAATGGGCAAATAAAATGTGTGGGTTTTATATACCGAAGCATGTTTTATTTTAAAACTATAATGGCTAAAAACTGAGAAATCATTTTTTTTTCTTTTTTTCCTTATTATTCCCTTTACAATGCATATAAAATAATTCATAGCAAAAACTACTACCCAAAGAAAGCCCAATTTGTGGCGAAAAAACCAATATATAGATCATTTCAGTGTGATAAGTAACAATAAAGTTATCGCTGAATGAATGGGAGGAGCACTGAAATGTGAAATTTGTTTTGGTTTTTAAGGGTAAAAACCTGTGATCCTGAAGTGGTTAAACCAAATTTCCATTTTTATGCTTCACCATATTAACCATATAGTATTACATAAGGGATAAAAAGTAGCAAGTTATTTATGGCGAATACCACCAAATCAAATGGACAGATTAGTCTGTGATTTTATCAGGCTTAGTGTCCTGAATAATTCAACCAGGAATATTCCTTTATTTTCCTGCTAGTTTTCTGCCATAAACCAAACACTTTGCTTCCTTAAAACTAACATTCAAGATCTTACCTGGTCGGTGTCAGTTTGTGGTGCTGGTCACCAAAAAGATTAATTCATTGTGTGAAAAAAGGATTGTGGAATATCCGTGAACAGCTCTGCAGTGAGGCGCTGCACTGTTTGAATGGACCCCAGTCCATCTTCCAGCGTCTACCCTGTGACTCTCAACTTCCACTGTTGGCCGGCGGAGGTCCGGGATTAATCACAGCAGCTATCACATCAGCACCATTACAGTCGGTGTGCAAGTAGTAGTAAATGGAAAACTGTACACAATTTTGTGTCATATTCCTTTTAGGACTCTGTTCAGCAGCTAGTCTGACTCAGCTTCACCGCTGGATTCCTACTGTGTGTGCCACTGCCAGCCAGGCTTAGCACATTCAGTGACTACCTGTGTGTGTGACAGGTGCACATTGTTATACCCATCACTGGTTCAGTGCACCCACCTACCCACGTGACTGCACGCAGTCAGTCCTCCGTGCATATCTGTTAAATGCACCTGTGTGACTGCACATTGTATTAGTCAAGTCAGTGCATACCTTTCACGTCATCCCCCCCAATATGGACAAAACAAAAGGCAGAGGCAGGCCACCTGGCAGGTCTGCTCGAGGTCACGCTGTCGTGATTTCGTGCGGCCCTCGACCAAAGTACAGTGTTCAGAAGAAGGCACGTGCCATCAACCCCCAATATTGTCAGGACATAGTTGACTATTTAACACAGAACACCTCATCTTTCTCAACTTCCGCACGGAAGCGTGACATATCTTCCTCCTCCTGCTCTGATTCTAGCAGCCCACTTAACACTCAGTCGGCCGCCACCACCAAAGTGCCATCACCCCAGGGCTCAGCGGTGTGGAATTTTTTTTGTGTGTCTGCCTCAGATGAGAGCAATGCCATCTGTACTTTCTACCACTGAAAATTGAGCCGTGGAAAGATCAAGACCCATGTAGGGACAACTACCTTACGAAGGCACATGATTACAAAGCACAAACTGCAATGGGATGACCACCTGAGGAAAAGCAGGACACAAAAGCACAGTCACACACCACAGTGTAAGATACCAGGCCGCAATTATTTCTCAAAAAGGCGATACCTAAACTGTATCGTGATGTTGAAAGGCAAGTGGTGACATCTCTGGCACACAGCGTTGGGTCAAGGGTCCATCTGACCACGGATACCTGGTCTGCAAAGCACGCTCAGGCCTGCCCGAAGACTAAGTCAGTCCCCACGCACAGCATCTCTGCCTGCATGCCGTTTGACTGCCTGCCCCAAGACTAAGTCGTTCCCCACACAGCATCTCTGCCCGCAAGCCGCTTGACTGCCTTCTCCGCCACCACCAACAGGGTCCAGGACTCCAGGTGGATTCCTGAATTTTTAAGGTCGCTACTTGTACATGTGCCAATTCCCCTTCGTGATCATTACCTTGCCGCGGTGAAGGGGCTTGCGTATCACAATGAAGCAATGACCGCCGGCTATATGAGTGTCTCGGGGGAGGGGGGGGCACACCTAAGATAATAAGGTCGTTGCTTCATTGTGGACCTTCTTAAATTTGATCAGCTGGATAGGCACTTTTCTGTCATTGGGCTACCTCAGCCCGGCGACCATATGGGCTGGAAAACCGCCATCACCTGCACTCTCATCATGGTGCGCACCAGTCCAGCAAGGCCGTCACTACACAAGCAGCTGTTTGCAGTCACTGCATACCTTTCACTGCATCTTTGACTGCACATTGTATTATACTTGTCAATCAGTGCATACCTTTCACTTGAATGGATGGCAGACTTGCCCTTCATAACAGATTCTCGTTAAATGATTTAAAGTAGATTCATCTCATATACAGCAGGGCCTCGAAAGTCCTCCTGTATTGTTTTTTTTGGTCACTACCTCGGGACGTGCATGACATGCCTGCTGCCTTCCTTGAATGTGTGGTAGCCGTTCCTGCTCCTTTGCCCACAGTGTGCCTGCTGTCTTCCTTGGATGTGTGGTGGTGGTAGCTGTTTCTTAGGCTCCCACTCTGGACCGGAATCGAACCAGGATTCCCCGGCCATTACCCGTGGTCACCATGCTAAGAACCATCAAAAGTTTCACACAGTTGAATGAATGGCTGAGGGCCCTCCATAACAGATTCTCTTTAAAGGCAACTGGTGTCATCTCTGGCACACAGAGCTGGGTCAAGGGTCCATCTGACCACAGACGCCTGGTCTGCAAAGCACGGTCAGGGCAGGTACATTACTTACACAGCAAATCCTTACTTGGATGTATGGTGGTGGTAGCCAGTTTTCAGGCTCCCACTCCAGACCGGAATCGAACCCTGATTCCCCGGCCATTACCCATGGTCACTCACAATGGCTGACTTTCCCTCCATGACAGATTCTCATTGCAGGTACTGAACAGCCAGCAGAAAATGTCATGTAAAAAAAAATAGATGTAAGCTTTAACAATGGCAGAGAAAGAAGCATCGAAAGTTGATAAGGCAGTAAGACATTACCCGATATCACTGAGGAAGCGCAATCTCGCCATGGTGCACACCAGTCTAGCATGGCCGTTACTACACAAACAGCTGTTTGCGGTGCGTTACACAGTGAGTTTGGTGTGTCAGTGTGAAGCAGTACTCTAATTACACTCCCTGATTGATGTATACACATGCAAGATGTTTTAAAGCACTTTAGGCCTGCAATTTAGCATTCAATGTGTTTTCTGCCCTTAAAACGCTGCTTTGCGTCAAATCCAGATTTTTCACCGGGACTTTTGGCATTTATCTCACTCTGCCATGCCCCCCTCCAGGTGTGAAGGTGTAGTGGTTAGGGGAAGGGAAGGGGAAAGAAGGTTGGTAGGAACAATGGAAGAGGGAGGGAGTAGGGAGGGGGCAGACCTGCAGGGGATTTTGAGTGTGGGTGAGGGAGGTATAGTGATAGATGCCAAAGGTAATTATCTGCAACAAAGTAAACAAAATGATATGAGTAATGCTGACAGACAGAAAGGGGGCAATGTTTTAACATATGCCGAGATGTTAAAAAGTAAAAATATATCTAGCAAAACTTCTGTTGTGCAAGATGAGGTTGGTTTATCCTCTAGACACAGAAGGAACCTGGTGAGAGTGTGGAAACATGCTTGCAGTTGTTCATTTGGCTGTGTAGCGTGAACAAGGACTGTGATGGTCCGAAACGGTGGACCGTAGCCACTATGCAGCTTTAATATTTGTACTTTCATGATCCAATAAAATAATTTTATGATTAAAAGAGCTGCGCCGGATCATCTTGGAGAAACTCACATACATTGGCCAGGAATCGAACCCAGGCCTACAACCAACACAACACACTACAATGCTACATGCTGAAGCCAGCCTAGCATGTACCATTATGATATATCCAAGAGAAAAATGAGCTTGCTTAGGGATTTGTAGGATTTCAAAAGCCAACTCACATACATTGGCCAGGAATCTAACCCAGGCCTACCGCTCTGTAGGCTGCTATCCTAACCATTATACCACCAACACTACATGCTGAAACTTCTTGGAGCAGACTTACTTCCTCCCTCCAAAAGACACACATACATCCCCATAAAATCATTCAACAGCAACTGCGTGCACAGTCTTTGTGGTACACAGTCTCTGTGGTTAGCGTGTTTGGTTGTTAACTGAAAGGTTGGTGGTTCAAGCCCACCCAGGCATGGCCTTGCCTTTTGTGTTCAACAGTTGTCTGAAGAGAACCCCAGATAGCTATGTAGATTCATATCTCTCTTTCTCTCTCTCTCTCTCTAGTAGGGATGGTCACCGCTTTCCGCAGAATTGTATTTTCCGCAATTTTGGGCAGAAATTGGTCATTCCATTCCGTTTGGTTGGAACGGAATTGCTTTTTCAGTCCAGCGGAATTCCAAAATTGTCTGTGAAATTCTGTCGGTATCCGTTGATGGTTTTAAGCTGAAAATTCACTTCAATGGCATTAAGTCCTAGAGAGAGAGAGAGAGAGAGAGAGAGCTCATTTTTCTCTTGGGTATATCACAATGGTACATGCTAGGCTGGCTTCAGCATGTAGCATTGCAGTGTGATGTGTTGGTGGTATAATGGTTAGGATAGCAGCCTACCACGCGGTAGGCCTGGGTTCGATTCCTGGCCAATGTATGTGAGTTGGCTTTTGAAATCCTACAAATCCCTAAGCAAGCTCATTTTTCTCTTGGATATATGTAACAATCCCTGGAGAAGCAGCTGCGGGCAGTCAGGATGCCTCCGCAGCTGCTTCGGTTTCCCTGTCAGGTGTTTCTCCCGTTCCTCCGGCGTCTAGCGCGCCGAGGAGGGGACTGTCAGTGGCTCACAGGGTAGCTTGCGCACAGACGGGACCTTTATGCGGGAAGGAGGCGTGTCAGCTGACTGGCCGGTCGGCTGACGTCAGGGGAGACTCTCGGCGTTTTCGATTGGCTGATGAGTGTGAGCGTGGCCGAGGGGTCTCCTTCGCTTCTTAAGCTGCTTGGAGTCACTTGCAAACTGTCTGCTGTTGCGAATGCTACGTGTTAGCACTCGGACCTTGGATGGATCCGGTGTGCTTTGATCCGGGAGGAAGTCGGGGATTTCACACAAGACTAGGATTTATTACTGTGATTGATATATATTGCTTGATATCCTGTGTTTGACTCTGGCTCTCTTCTGACTTCGCTTTTGCTTTACGATTCAGTACTTTAGCCCATCTGATCCTGTTGCTAACTCAGCCTGATGTATCTATATCTCTATCCTCTTGCCTGCCGATTTTGTACTGTACCTTCCTGTCTGTTGCCGATCCGATCTGTCTGACCACTCTACTCACCAGTGAGCCCTTGTCACTGGTGAGGTTCATTACTGATAGTACCCACCAGCTCCTCTGGTGAGGTTCTGCCAAACTTATTAGTATTACTGTTGCACCAAGCATGTTACACCTGTTACACCTTTTGTATTTGTTGTTACGGCAGCTTCTGATATACCAGCATTATAGGTGATTCTGCAGATCACCTTATAATCAGGTATATATCTGCATTATAGGTGATACTGCAGATCACCTAATAATCAGAATTCTGCCTCTTGATGACACAAATCGTTACAGAACAGCAGACCGAAAATGTCTATGGAGACACTATGCACTCAGGTCAAATTGTTGACCACGACCGTTAACGATCTTACCAATGCGGTCAACACACAGCAGACACAGATTAACTTATTGTCTGAGGTAGTGACCCGACTTCAAAAGACCAATGCATCAGTGTCATCCCCTGTAGTCAGTGAGCCCAGGATGCCTCATCCTGAAAGATTTTCAGGGCACTGGTCTGACTTCCGCAACTTTAAACATCGTTGCCTATCATATTTTGAGTTACGCCCGGTATCTTCAGGCTCTGAGAGTCAGCGAGTTACTTTCTTAAAAACTTTATTATCTGGGCATTCACAGACATGGGCTTACAGTCTTCCCAATGGTCATGAGGCATTAACTTCTGTTCAAGAATTTTTTAAAGCTATGGCAATTATATATGATGATCCCAATTTAGCTATGATTTCAGAGAGGAAGCTCAAAATGCTCCGACAAGGGCATAATACTGTTGAAACTTACGCTGCTGAGTTTAGAAAGTGGGCGGTGTCAGCCAGATGGGGGCAGTATGCTTTGTTAGATTGTTTTTTATCGGGATTATCTGATGCTGTTGCTGATCTGATGTTAAGCCGCCCAGAATCTAAAACTGTGGATGAGGCGATTTCTTTAGCAGTGAAGATTGATTCGTTATCAAAAACAGACTCGAGCTAGACCACCAGGAAAAGCTTCTCCTATCCCCTTCTCTGCTCCTGCCCCTTCTTCTCCTCCTCAAGATGAACCGAAGCAAATCAGACAATCTAAGCTCTCGGAGGTTGAGAAAAACAGGAGATGTACTGAAAGACTCTGCCTGTATTGTGCAGAGAAGGGTCATACAGGGCCGGTTCAAGTAACAATTGGGCCCTAGGGCAAAATTAGCCTGGGGCCCCCCAACAGACACCCCCCGACCAAAAAGCATCTTTAGAGGCCCTTTGTTGCAGCCAAATTTCCCTCCTGGGCCCTTGAGCTGGCTACTAACCTTCCCCCAATCTACTCCCAACTTAACAGACTCTGCAGAGTCCCTGGGGAGCAACAGTTAAGATGGGGAGTGACACCTTGGGGGCCCCTACAGGCTCTGGGGCCCTGGGGCAATCGCCCATTTTTTCCTATGGTAGCTCTGGCCCTGGGGTCATATAGTACAAAATTTGTCCCAGGAAGGCAGAAAACTATCGCCTAGGTGTAGCTGGAGGTACTACCCTGGGCGATCCTGTCTTACCTCTAAAAAATAGTCGCTTACTTCTCCCGTGTTCCATCACCTGGGAGGATCAAGTCCGGTCTACCCAGGCCTTTATAGACTCGAGTTCTGCAGCTAATTTTTATGGATTACGATTTTGCTGTTAAGTTTGGTTTTCATCTCCTTTCCTTGGAACGTCAGATTGTGGTTACTGCAGTGGATGATTCACCACTACAGGGCAAACAACCTCTCTCTCACACTCCTGTATTATTGTGTCAGATAGGAGCTTTGCACAAAGAACAAATACAATTTTTTGTTCTTAAGATGGCTGCCTCCACTGTAATTCACTGTTCCCCTCAGATCGATTGGCGTTCCAGACAATTGTTCAGCTGGTCCTCTTTTTGCCATCATCATTGTATGGAGAAAGTCACAATATGTGCTATCAAGGTTCAAGTGGAGGGGTTGCCTATTCAATATTCAGACTTTGCTGATGTTTTCTGTCCCAAAGCGGCAGACAAACTTCCTCCTCCTCGAAGTTTTGACTGCCCCATTGAGTTGCGATCAGGATGTATGCCTCCTAGAGGCCATTTGTATAACCTTTCTGGGCCGGAGAAACTTGCCATGCAGGAATATATTAAAGAAAACTTGGCAAAAGGTTTCATCCATCCATCTAGGTCCCCGGCCGGGGCAGGTTTCTTTTTTGTACAGAAAAAGGACGGTGGCGTTCGGCCATGTATCGATTACAGACAGCTGAACAAAATTACTGTAAAAAATCGTTATCCTCTCCCTCTGATTGATGACTTGTTCTCTCAGATTACTGATGCCAGTGTCTTCACCAAACTCGATCTCAGAGGGGCATACAACCTGGTTCACATAAGAGAGGGTGACGAGTGGAAGACAGCGTTCAACACACCCGATGGGCACTACAAGTGCCTGGTGATGCCCTTCAGGTTGTGCAACGCACCCGCCGTCTTCCAAGAGTTGATTAATGAAGTCTTTAGAGAGGTTCTGGGGCGGTTCGTCCTTGTATACTTAGATGACATACTCATTTTTTCATCTAATATTTCTGAACACAGGGAGCATGTGAAATATGTGTTAAAGAAACTACGACAAAATTCCTTGTATGCTAAACTTGAAGTTTCTAAGGTCCCCTTCCTGGGGTACATAATTTCCACTGCCGGACTCTCTATGGACCCCAAGAAGGTCTCTGCTGTCCTGGAGTGGCCACAACCTTTGGGGTTGAAGGCACTCCAACGATTCATTGGCTTTGCCAACAATTACAGAAAGTTTATTAAAGGGTTTTCTTCTGTGGTATCACCCCTCACTGAACTTACCAAAAGGGGGTCAGATACCTACAATTGGTCAGCAGAAGCACAATCTGCCTTCTCATCACTTAAGAAATTGTTCTGCTCCGCCCCCATTTTGAGACATGTGGATATCACTCTCCCTTTCATTGTAGAGGTGGATGCTTCAGAGATTGGAGTTGGGGCTGTATTGTCTCAGCACTCTGGTCTGCAAGGCAGGTTGCACCCATGTGCATTTTTCTCTAGGAAGTTTTCCCCTGCTGAGAGAAATTATGACATTGGGAATCGAGAACTGTTGGCCATCAAACTCGCGTTTGAGGAATGGCGACATTGGCTCGAGGGGGCTGAACATACTATAACAGTTTATACCGATCACAAAAACTTAGAGTATATTGAAGGAGCCAAACGTCACAGTCCTAGACAAGCCCGTTGGTCTTTGTTTTTTACGCGGTTCAGATTCATTATTACCTACAAACCTGGTAGTAAGAAGGTCAAGGCAGACGCATTATCCAGATGTTTTGAGCCCGAGACAATACAGCCCTCGACCCCTAAGGCCTCGTTCACATCATTAGCGCAGATGGCTGTGCGATCGGAACGCAACGCGTCCAATCGCACGCCATCTGCGTTCCTATGCGCTGCGCTGCAGATCCCATTCATTACAATGAATGGGATCTGCGCTGCGATTCCCAAAAATGCGTGCAGTACGCGATAGCGCAATCGCGCTGCCACGCAGCGCATATGATGGGAACGGTAGAAGGGCTGTCTATGCCCTTCTACCGTTCTTGCGTGTCGCACACTATACGCGCTGCCAAAATGCGCACGGCAGCGCGTATAGTCTGAACGAGGCCTTAAAGCATCCTTCCCGAGAAAATGATTCTGGCTGCTACTGAAACTTGGGAGGATTGGCCTTCTACTCTAAGTTCTTATCAGCAGTAGGCTCCTGAGGAGAAACCGGCTGGGGTTCTCTTTGTACCATTACAGTTTTGATTGAAAATTCTTCATGTCTTCCATTCTCATAAGAATGCAGGACATCCGGGGGTTGCCAGAACGCAGGAGCTGCTGGACAGATGTGTTTGGTGGCCATCCATTGTGTCTGATTGTAAGGAAGTTGTCAGAGATTGTTCTGTGTGTGCCAGGAGTAAACCGTCCAGGCATGCTCCTGTAGGCACTCTACAATCACTACCCGTACCTGAACAACCATGGACCCATCTGTCCATGGATTTTGTGGGTGAATTGCCCAGATCTGAGGGGAAAACAGTCATTTGGGTGGTAGTCGATAGGTTCAGCAAGATGGCCCATTTCATTCCATTGGACGACTCCCCTCTGCTCAAGAACTGGCAGAACTCTTCATTCACCACATCTTCCGGTTGCATGGTATCCCGGAGAATGTGGTGTCAGACAGGGGAGTCCAGTTCGTTTCCAAGTTCTGGAGGGCTTTCTGTCATCATCTGGGTATGAACCTGTCATTCTCCTCTGGCTACCATCCACAGACTAATGGACAGACTGAAAGGGTTAACCAGTCCCTTGAACAGTTCCTGAGGTGCTATGTGGCAGATGCCCACCTGGATTGGGTGAATTTTTTGCCATTTGCAGAGTTTGCACATAATAACTTAAAGAGTACCTCTTCAGGTTTTTCCCCGTTCCAGGTAGTAACGGGGAGATCACCCAAATTCTCTCTGCTGCCAGTAGTGTCATCTCCTTTCCCTGCCTTAGAAGTGTGGCAGGGAACTTTGAAGGAGATTTGGGGTATGGTTAAAAGAAACTTAGGAAAAGCCTTTCAGACCCAGAAAAAACAGGCAGATAAGAGACGGTCTGTGGAATGGGAATTTGCACCTGGTGACATGGTGTGGGTTTCCACCCGGCATTTGGCTTTAAAGCAGCCCTCTGTGAAATTGGGTCCCAAATTTATAGGCCCATACCCTGTGTCCAAAAAGATTAATAGTGTCTCATATGTCATCTCTCTACCTTCCAGTATGAGAGGGGTTAAGTCATTCCATGTGTCTCTGTTGAAACCTGCTGTGCATGTAGACTCCTCCCCCCCCTGTGGTGATTGATGGGGAACCTGAGTATGAGATTGAGCAAATTTTGGACTCTCGGTGGGTACAGAACTCTATACAGTACCTTGTTCACTGGAAAGGGTATGGGCCTGAGGAGAGATCTTGGGTACCAGGGCATCACATGCATGCGGAGGAACTCAGGAAAATATTTCATGAAGTACATCCTGAGAAGCCAGGTGGACCGTGTCTGGAGTCCACGCCTCAAGGGGGGGGGGGGGGGGTGGGTACTGTAACAATCCCTGGAGAAGCAGCTGCGGGCAGTCAGGATGCCTCAAAAAGCTTTATGGAGATGAAGATTTCATTTTTCAGCATGACCTGGCACCTGCTCACAGTGCCAAAACCACTGGTAAATGGTTTACTGACCATGGTATTACTGTGCTCAATTGGCCTGCCAACTCTCCTGACTTGAACCCCATAGAGAATCTGTGAGATATTGTGAAGAGAAAGTTGAGAGACGCAAAACCCAACACTCTGGATGAGCTTAAGGCCACTATCGAAGCATCCTGGGCCTCCATAACACCTGAGCAGTGCCACAGGCTGATTGCCTCCATGCCACGCCGCATTGAAGCAGTCATTTCTGAAAAAGGATTCCCGACCAAGTATTGAGTGCATAACTGAACATAATTATTTGAAGGTTGACTTTTTTTGTTTTAAAACACACTTTTCTTTTATTGGTCGGATGAAATATGCTAATTTTTTGAGATAGGAAATTTGGGTTTTCATGAGCTGTATGCCAAAATCATCAATAAGAAAACAATAAAAGGCTTGAACTACTTCAGTTGTGTGTATTTGAATCTAAAATATATGAAAGTCTAATGTTTATCAGTACATTACAGAAAATAATGAACTTTATCACAATATGCTAATTTTTTTAGAAGATCCTGCATCTCTATCCTCTTGCCTGCTGATTTTGTACTGTACCTTCCTGTCTGTTGCCGATCCGATCTGTCTGACCACTCTACTCACCAGTGAGCCCTTGTCACTGGTGAGGTTCATTACTGATAGCACCCACCAGCTCCTCTGGTGAGGTTCTGCCAAACTTATCAGTATTACTGTTGCACCAAGCACGTTACACCCAGGGCCGGATTTAAAGCTCAGGAGCCTATAGGCACAGAAGTTCTGGCGCCCTAAACTCCGCCCATCAGCACAGGTCACGCCTCCACCCAGTCACGCCCCCAAACCATACAAGGTAATGCAGATATTGCCAAAGACAAGTATACCAACAATATGCTGATATTACTAATGACACACAATTAACCAAACATAGGCCAACATTACCAACAACAACCAGATAATACAAGGGCAGACAGTGGATGGTAGATTTTAGTACTAAGCAGGTCATAACAGTTAGAAAAGCAGCAGGTGACAGATGACAATCAGTGGTAAATAGTGGGTACACAATTATTAGGTGGTTGCTCCCCCTTTCCCCTGCGTGGTCAGTATAAAATGTAATCTCCAGGCACTACGGTGAAAAGGAAGGGAGGGGGTGTCACCTCTTCCATCCCATCCAAACAGCAGAGCGGCAGAGCACAAATACCTACTCAAAGTCCAGGTACTCAAGTCTCCTATTCACTGCAGCCATTCAGCATGCAGCAATGTTTCTACATAGGCTCCCGATGTCACATGACATGCATTTCAAACCCTGATGGAGGAATGCAGCAGCATGAATGGCAGCAGTGAAGAAGACAAGATGACCCAGAACTGAAGTTGGTATTTATTCGCCGCTGTTCTGCTATTTGGATGGGGGAAGAGAGGTGGGCCCTGTTAGTCCCCAGCCCCCTCTGCATTCACAGGACTAGTGGAGGCAATGGTTACGCCACTTTCTGCCTGGGGTCTAGATGCTACCTGCCCCTTATAAATCTTTACTGTGGCCTAGGCAGCATCCCCCTCCCCTGCCTGTTAAAGTACAGGGTGGAGCACAAAAGACCGGCCCAGCTGCCTGTCATGAGCGCAAGTTACCGGCAAATGCCAGCCAGCCTGTTCTTGTGTACCTCTTGCTTTATCCTTGCTGTGGGTGCCCTCTTTATTGAAGCCTGTATCGCTTGCATTTGCGTATGAGAGCAATAGCCATACAGCAGCAAATACAAGTGACACAGGCTTTAATATAGCCAGAGAGGACTCACAGAAGGGATTGACAAGAGGCGCACAGGGACTGGCCAGCATTTGCCTGTAAAGTCATGCTCGTGGCAGGAAGCAGGACCCCTCTTTTGCATGCCAGTGCCACCCTGTATAAACCCTATATAGTATACCCTAGAGTCTAGGGCCTAGACAACCCCCCCCCCCCCATAAAGCCTACCTCCTTCCAACCCCCTTTCCCTCTTAGGGCACTAAATAGCCCCAGGCAATACCCTGTCCCCCTTCCCCAAGCAGAATGTGGCCAGGCACACATGCGTACACACACAGACATACATGCACACACACAGAAAAACATGCACGCACACAGACACACATGACACATGTACACAGACACTCATGCACACACACAGACAGATGTACACAGACACTCATGCATGCACACACACACACAGACACACACGTACACAGTCACTCATGCACACACACAGACACACATGACACATGCACACACAGACACACAGACACTCATACACACACACACACACACAGACACTCATATATATACACACACACACACACACACACACACACACACACGTACACAGACACTCATGCACACACACAGATACACATGACACATGCACGCGCGCACACACACACACACACAAACATGTACACAGACACTCATGCACAGACACATGACACGTGCACACACAGACACTCATGCATACACACACACACACACACACACACACACGACACGTGCACACACAGACAATCATGCACGCACACACACACACACTGTTATGATCATGTCTGCAGCGTTTACTGCTGGCTGCAGTGGTATTGTAACCCAAGCAGTTCTGATGTCATTTCATGCATTTTCTTGCATAGTTTGGTTTGCACTTAAACTAGTTGCTGATTCCATCTGCAGTCACTCTGAAATTAATGACAGTTTAACATGCTCTTGTGTAAACAAACATTGTCTGCTGCAGTGGAGGGGCAGTCCCTTTCCTGCAGGCTGCATATCATTGTCTGCCTTTTCCTGCTATCAGCCTGTGATTAATTACCATTCACTTGTGTGGGAATCTGCAGGTCTGCTTCCATTGGATGACCTCAGTATAAAGAACTGCTTCCTGCAATGTCTCATGGGCTACCATAGTCTCAGATTCTATCTGTTACTCTGCTCGTGCCCCACCTCGTTCCTGGTCCGTGTGGACTGCGCTGACTCCTGCGAAGGGGTCAGCGAGTCCTCCTAGTTCTGCTCTTGTTCTAGAAGTTGTTACTTGCTTGTCTTGTGTCATATATTGGTTCATCGCCAATATATACGCATACTTGCGCATTTTGTTATTTTCCTTGAATTCGTGTTACGTTGATACATCAGTGTCGCTGATATATACGTACACGAACTGTTTATATCCTGTGTTCCGTTAGTCAGCGTTCCAGCACGCTGAGCTAGTTATCCTGTTCCTGGTCCTGTTTGTGGATTGCGTTCATCTCTGCGAAGAGATAGTGAATCCTTCTGAGTCCTGTTCCCTGTATTACTCCAGTCTTAGTCAGAGTTCCTGCTTATGTCATATATCGGTTCATTGCCGATATATACATATGTTAGTCAGACGTTACGAATAGTTTCATTGATAGCTGTAATTGTAATACGCTAGGAAATCATACTTATTGTATATTTATCTGTGTTACGTTCATCTATCTTGATCCTGCTATTTTCTGACTATCCTGTCCTGTCTTTGTGAGGCACGCCATCGCCGCAACGCATTGGCTGCCTCATTCCAGTCTGTCTGGTTTTGGACGCTTGCTGTCGCTAAGTAGCCGCTAGCTAGCAAGCGTTCATTCTGTCTACTTGTTCTGATCTCCTCAGTCCTGGTTTATGCGCTCAGCGCTACTTTGCGCTGAGACGTTATTACGAAAGTGTTGTTTGTGGCTGTTCGGATCTGCACCGGCTCTGTGCACCACAATCTCCTATTGGAGTCAGTCCTCTCCTCCACTAAACTGGGGATATCCTGATCCCTTGTGCTGGTGTGTGTACCTCCTTCACGTCAGCTTATGTGTTGTATGCTGACTGTGGAGATTACACCTCCAAGCTTAACATTATGGTAGCCCCATTACCAATCCCCATTGTGGGGGGAGGGGTTCCCAGCAAAAATGACAGTTTGTTATGGTTCCTGTTCCTTTAAGAAATTTGAGAAGCTCAATTCTGAAACAGAAAATGAGTTTTTTTCTGAATGTACCAGGTTCCTGGCCAATCCCGAGCTCCAGGCTACTCCTGTTTCAACGTGGGCCCCCCAGCTAGTTTATGTTTTATTTAAGGGAAGATTGTTTCAGTGGGCCTACGATGTCTTGGATCATACCAATTTAAAAGAGAGACCACTGGAATTTCTAGCGTTTGTGATCCATAACTGGCTGCGCAAAACCGATTTGCCTAGCCCTTTTGATAAGCTCCTGGCAGCTTGTCAATCAGCTGCTCCTTCTACTGCCTACAAAAATAATCAGCAAGCAGATAATTGTTCTGATAACTTTTCTTCTGCTAAGGCAGCAGGGTCTAAAGCCAAACGTAAACGCTCCAAAAGAAAAGCGTTACAATCAGCGGAGTCGTTGCCCTTGGCGACTGCGCATCAGATCTGTAATGAGACTCCGCCAGTAGCAGATAATGAAATTCAGTCACCATTCAGGGGAGTCAAATGGACCTATGAAACTACTAATGAACTTTCATTGCTAGCCAGGGAAAATAAAAGTTCTTGTTTAAATGAATTATCTGAATATGATTATGAAGATATATTACAGAGCATTGAACAGATCAATTTATTCGTGCAGCAAGGGAAATTTGCATACACTACAGTTCAACACTTGCTACAGGTATCGGAGATCCTTAGGAATAAGAAATCGGCCAATCACCTGCTAAATAACCCAATGTATGTTTCTGCCACTAACACATTTGCAAACTATGATCAGCCGGAATGCTCAGCTGTTAAATATGCATGGGATCCTCCATTTGAGAAAGGAGAGATGGAAGCCCTGGTCTATGAATGGAAGAAAGATGCAAGTTCATTTTGTCAGTTTTACAGTGCAAAAAGTGAATTAGTATTGAATGCATGCATTAAGTCTGCCTATAACCTAATAAAAACTGGTGTGTGTGGGTATGACTTTGTGGCTCCATTGATCGATGTGTGGAGAATGATTCTGGACGATTTTTATGCGATTCAATCAGTTGATACCAGGGAAGACACACTGTCAAGTGGAGATTGTTCCACTTCCTCAGTTCCTGAGGACTCGCCTGCTTCAGCACCTTTGGCTGATTCAGCGAGTGATTCAGAGCTCCTTTTGTGTGAAATTGAAGTTCCTGTAATTCCACCCTGTACCATGGATAACTCAGTGTTACTTCCCAGTAAGACAGAAATTACTAATACTTCCTTAATCTTGCCCTGCACAAATTTCTCAGCAGAGGACCCAGAGGTCCTGCTGACTTCTGAGTCCAGCCTAGCCAGTACTCATGAGTCTTTGTTCAGTGAAACAGACACCAGAAAAATCTTGCCTGTCTCTGCAAACACTTCTGCAGAAATTACCTGTGTTAATAAAGTTCAACTCCTGTCTGATCCAGCAGATGCCAATAGATGCACTACATCAGTTTCTGAGTCCCAGCAATCCTGTCCAGAAATCTCAGAACCCCAGCATCTGAATTTTCCAATTTCACAATTGAATGGTGATTTAGATGCGCAAACATTGTGTTTTGATCTCCCTGTTTCTACACCTCACTCTAGTTTCATGAATAACTCAGAGCGTCTGCTATGTGAGTCCGAAATCGCAGAATTATTACCGTGTTCAGAAAATGTTCCAGTGAACTTGCCCTGTACCATGAATTGTGCAGTAGATCTCTCCAATGAAACTCAGGTCACAGAATCATTATGCTGTCCAGCAGGTGCTTCCATGGTTTTGCCCTGCAGTGTGGACTGTTCGGTGATCCTGTCCAGTGAAGCTGTGGTCACAGAGTCTTATGCTTCACCCAGTACGTTGGATACTTCAAACCCTCTAGCAGAACAGTCTGAGGCACTGCTTACCTCAGTTGGTGTTGCAGTAATATTCACTTGTCTAGCAGCTGTTTTGGAATTACAGTCTGCTCTAATAAAACTTGATGAATTTCTGACCAGCGAAGCAGAAGCCATTGAAATATTGTCCTCGTCAGCAAGTGTGTTAGATACCTTGCCCTGTACACAGTCTGATTTAACCAATGTTGTTGAGTCCCTCTCCAGTGTTGTAACAGCCGAGGAACTCCAGCCCTGTCCTCTGAATGTTTCAAAAGTCTTGCCCTGTAACATGGATAATTCTGACTCGCTGGAAAAAATAATAGAAATCTCAGAATTTCAGTCCGGGTTAATGAGTGTTTCTGAAACCCAGCCCTGTATCCTGGAAAATTCTGGTTCTCTGGCCGGTGTGGCAGAAGTTCCTGAGTCCCCTTCCTGTCCAGTGAGTTACTCAGTTTTGCCTAGTTCAGTGGGGATTGCTGCACTACTGACTTGTTTTGCAGCCCTTCATGAGCTCCAATCCAGTGTATTTGATGAGTCTCTGTCTAGTCCAGAAGAAGTTATGGGAACCCTGTCTAGTTCGGTGCATACATCAGAAGATTTGTCCTGTCTTGTAAATGCCCCTGAACATGATTTGTTAATAACTTTGCTGGAATCAGAGACATCTAAGTCTGATCCTGCATTTTTTAGTGAGAATCCAGTAACTATGAAGTCTAGTCATGATGATTTTTTTTTGCCCAGTCCTGGTTTCGGTCCTACCTTGACTGACTTTGAGGTTTGCAGTTCCTTGACATGCCCAGAAGTCTCTCTTGTGCCGGTGTGCCCAGATGTGCTTCGTATGCCAGAGTGCCCAAGTGTGTCTGTGTTGGCGTGCTCACACGCTTCCCTAGTGGAGACATGTTCTGATGTTGCCGGTTGGCCTGCATGCCCGGAGATGGTTCTGGTCCCTAAAAACCCTGATCTTGATGTTTGTCCTTGTGACCCTGACTCTAGAGTTGCCCTGGGTTCCATAGGGGTTCTTGATGGTTCTCCATGTGAGCCTAAGGGGCGTTCTGACCTGTGGGGATCTCTTTGGAGCTTCCAAGTGTTCTGGGAGATCTCTGAGGAAACTTGTCCTGGTACCTTGGACTGGTTCAACGGTGGGTTTTGTGTTGGTGGGGACAGTTCCGGTGGGCATTGCAAAGGCTTTGGCGTTTTTGGACAGTCCCGGGAAGGCGGTGGGTATCGCTCAGAGAGTTTCTGGGGGCTTTTCTCTGGAAGTCGTGGTTCTGATGGGTATCACACTGAGGCTTGTGGTGCTGACGGGCATGGTTCTGTAGGTTCTGGTTCTGATGGGTCCAGTCTTGTGGGGACTGATTCTGGAATTTGGCCTTGCCGGGCTGTCCCGGTCATCATGAATTATCAGTCAGATTGTTTTGTTGGGAATTTCAGTTTCGAAAAGCGTCTGGTATCCGCTTTTAAGGGGGGGGGGGGTAATGTTATGATCATGTCTGCAGCGTTTACTGCTGGCTGCAGTGGTATTGTAACCCAAGCAGTTCTGATGTCATTTCATGCATTTTCTTGCATAGTTTGGTTTGCACTTAAACTAGTTGCTGATTCCATCTGCAGTCACTCTGAAATTAATGACAGTTTAACATGCTCTTGTGTAAACAAACATTGTCTGCTGCAGTGGAGGGGCAGTCCCTTTCCTGCAGGCTGCATATCATTGTCTGCCTTTTCCTGCTATCAGCCTGTGATTAATTACCATTCACTTGTGTGGGAATCTGCAGGTCTGCTTCCATTGGATGACCTCAGTATAAAGAACTGCTTCCTGCAATGTCTCATGGGCTACCATAGTCTCAGATTCTATCTGTTACTCTGCTCGTGCCCCACCTCGTTCCTGGTCCGTGTGGACTGCGCTGACTCCTGCAAAGGGGTCAGCGAGTCCTCCTAGTTCTGCTCTTGTTCTAGAAGTTGTTACTTGCTTGTCTTGTGTCAAATATTGGTTCATCGCCAATATATACGCATACTTGCGCATTTTGTTATTTTCCTTGAATTCGTGTTACGTTGATACATCAGTGTCGCTGATATATACGTACACGAACTGTTTATATCCTGTGTTCCGTTAGTCAGCGTTCCAGCACGCTGAGCTAGTTATCCTGTTCCTGGTCCTGTTTGTGGATTGCGTTCATCTCTGCGAAGAGATAGTGAATCCTTCTGAGTCCTGTTCCCTGTATTACTCCAGTCTTAGTCAGAGTTCCTGCTTATGTCATATATCGGTTCATTGCCGATATATACATATGTTAGTCAGACGTTACGAATAGTTTCATTGATAGCTGTAATTGTAATACGCTAGGAAATCATACTTATTGTATATTTATCTGTGTTACGTTCATCTATCTTGATCCTGCTATTTTCTGACTATCCTGTCCTGTCTTTGTGAGGCACGCCATCGCCGCAACGCATTGGCTGCCTCATTCCAGTCTGTCTGGTTTTGGACGCTTGCTGTCGCTAAGTAGCCGCTAGCTAGCAAGCGTTCATTCTGTCTACTTGTTCTGATCTCCTCAGTCCTGGTTTATGCGCTCAGCGCTACTTTGCGCTGAGACGTTATTACGAAAGTGTTGTTTGTGGCTGTTCGGATCTGCACCGGCTCTGTGCACCACAATCTCCTATTGGAGTCAGTCCTCTCCTCCACTAAACTGGGGATATCCTGATCCCTTGTGCTGG
Source organism: Hyperolius riggenbachi (assembly GCF_040937935.1). Lineage (NCBI taxonomy): Eukaryota > Metazoa > Chordata > Amphibia > Anura > Hyperoliidae > Hyperolius > Hyperolius riggenbachi. The sequence goes on along the minus strand of NC_090653.1, from coordinate 191,187,801 downwards.
TGTGTGTACCTCCTTCACGTCAGCTTATGTGTTGTATGCTGACTGTGGAGATTACACCTCCAAGCTTAACATTATGGTAGCCCCATTACCAATCCCCATTGTGGGGGGAGGGGTTCCCAGCAAAAATGACACTGTTTGTTATGGTTCCTGTTCCTTTAAGAAATTTGAGAAGCTCAATTCTGAAACAGAAAATGAGTTTTTTTCTGAATGTACCAGGTTCCTGGCCAATCCCGAGCTCCAGGCTACTCCTGTTTCAACGTGGGCCCCCCAGCTAGTTTATGTTTTATTTAAGGGAAGATTGTTTCAGTGGGCCTACGATGTCTTGGATCATACCAATTTAAAAGAGAGACCACTGGAATTTCTAGCGTTTGTGATCCATAACTGGCTGCGCAAAACCGATTTGCCTAGCCCTTTTGATAAGCTCCTGGCAGCTTGTCAATCAGCTGCTCCTTCTACTGCCTACAAAAATAATCAGCAAGCAGATAATTGTTCTGATAACTTTTCTTCTGCTAAGGCAGCAGGGTCTAAAGCCAAACGTAAACGCTCCAAAAGAAAAGCGTTACAATCAGCGGAGTCGTTGCCCTTGGCGACTGCGCATCAGATCTGTAATGAGACTCCGCCAGTAGCAGATAATGAAATTCAGTCACCATTCAGGGGAGTCAAATGGACCTATGAAACTACTAATGAACTTTCATTGCTAGCCAGGGAAAATAAAAGTTCTTGTTTAAATGAATTATCTGAATATGATTATGAAGATATATTACAGAGCATTGAACAGATCAATTTATTCGTGCAGCAAGGGAAATTTGCATACACTACAGTTCAACACTTGCTACAGGTATCGGAGATCCTTAGGAATAAGAAATCGGCCAATCACCTGCTAAATAACCCAATGTATGTTTCTGCCACTAACACATTTGCAAACTATGATCAGCCGGAATGCTCAGCTGTTAAATATGCATGGGATCCTCCATTTGAGAAAGGAGAGATGGAAGCCCTGGTCTATGAATGGAAGAAAGATGCAAGTTCATTTTGTCAGTTTTACAGTGCAAAAAGTGAATTAGTATTGAATGCATGCATTAAGTCTGCCTATAACCTAATAAAAACTGGTGTGTGTGGGTATGACTTTGTGGCTCCATTGATCGATGTGTGGAGAATGATTCTGGACGATTTTTATGCGATTCAATCAGTTGATACCAGGGAAGACACACTGTCAAGTGGAGATTGTTCCACTTCCTCAGTTCCTGAGGACTCGCCTGCTTCAGCACCTTTGGCTGATTCAGCGAGTGATTCAGAGCTCCTTTTGTGTGAAATTGAAGTTCCTGTAATTCCACCCTGTACCATGGATAACTCAGTGTTACTTCCCAGTAAGACAGAAATTACTAATACTTCCTTAATCTTGCCCTGCACAAATTTCTCAGCAGAGGACCCAGAGGTCCTGCTGACTTCTGAGTCCAGCCTAGCCAGTACTCATGAGTCTTTGTTCAGTGAAACAGACACCAGAAAAATCTTGCCTGTCTCTGCAAACACTTCTGCAGAAATTACCTGTGTTAATAAAGTTCAACTCCTGTCTGATCCAGCAGATGCCAATAGATGCACTACATCAGTTTCTGAGTCCCAGCAATCCTGTCCAGAAATCTCAGAACCCCAGCATCTGAATTTTCCAATTTCACAATTGAATGGTGATTTAGATGCGCAAACATTGTGTTTTGATCTCCCTGTTTCTACACCTCACTCTAGTTTCATGAATAACTCAGAGCGTCTGCTATGTGAGTCCGAAATCGCAGAATTATTACCGTGTTCAGAAAATGTTCCAGTGAACTTGCCCTGTACCATGAATTGTGCAGTAGATCTCTCCAATGAAACTCAGGTCACAGAATCATTATGCTGTCCAGCAGGTGCTTCCATGGTTTTGCCCTGCAGTGTGGACTGTTCGGTGATCCTGTCCAGTGAAGCTGTGGTCACAGAGTCTTATGCTTCACCCAGTACGTTGGATACTTCAAACCCTCTAGCAGAACAGTCTGAGGCACTGCTTACCTCAGTTGGTGTTGCAGTAATATTCACTTGTCTAGCAGCTGTTTTGGAATTACAGTCTGCTCTAATAAAACTTGATGAATTTCTGACCAGCGAAGCAGAAGCCATTGAAATATTGTCCTCGTCAGCAAGTGTGTTAGATACCTTGCCCTGTACACAGTCTGATTTAACCAATGTTGTTGAGTCCCTCTCCAGTGTTGTAACAGCCGAGGAACTCCAGCCCTGTCCTCTGAATGTTTCAAAAGTCTTGCCCTGTAACATGGATAATTCTGACTCGCTGGAAAAAATAATAGAAATCTCAGAATTTCAGTCCGGGTTAATGAGTGTTTCTGAAACCCAGCCCTGTATCCTGGAAAATTCTGGTTCTCTGGCCGGTGTGGCAGAAGTTCCTGAGTCCCCTTCCTGTCCAGTGAGTTACTCAGTTTTGCCTAGTTCAGTGGGGATTGCTGCACTACTGACTTGTTTTGCAGCCCTTCATGAGCTCCAATCCAGTGTATTTGATGAGTCTCTGTCTAGTCCAGAAGAAGTTATGGGAACCCTGTCTAGTTCGGTGCATACATCAGAAGATTTGTCCTGTCTTGTAAATGCCCCTGAACATGATTTGTTAATAACTTTGCTGGAATCAGAGACATCTAAGTCTGATCCTGCATTTTTTAGTGAGAATCCAGTAACTATGAAGTCTAGTCATGATGATTTTTTTTTGCCCAGTCCTGGTTTCGGTCCTACCTTGACTGACTTTGAGGTTTGCAGTTCCTTGACATGCCCAGAAGTCTCTCTTGTGCCGGTGTGCCCAGATGTGCTTCGTATGCCAGAGTGCCCAAGTGTGTCTGTGTTGGCGTGCTCACACGCTTCCCTAGTGGAGACATGTTCTGATGTTGCCGGTTGGCCTGCATGCCCGGAGATGGTTCTGGTCCCTAAAAACCCTGATCTTGATGTTTGTCCTTGTGACCCTGACTCTAGAGTTGCCCTGGGTTCCATAGGGGTTCTTGATGGTTCTCCATGTGAGCCTAAGGGGCGTTCTGACCTGTGGGGATCTCTTTGGAGCTTCCAAGTGTTCTGGGAGATCTCTGAGGAAACTTGTCCTGGTACCTTGGACTGGTTCAACGGTGGGTTTTGTGTTGGTGGGGACAGTTCCGGTGGGCATTGCAAAGGCTTTGGCGTTTTTGGACAGTCCCGGGAAGGCGGTGGGTATCGCTCAGAGAGTTTCTGGGGGCTTTTCTCTGGAAGTCGTGGTTCTGATGGGTATCACACTGAGGCTTGTGGTGCTGACGGGCATGGTTCTGTAGGTTCTGGTTCTGATGGGTCCAGTCTTGTGGGGACTGATTCTGGAATTTGGCCTTGCCGGGCTGTCCCGGTCATCATGAATTATCAGTCAGATTGTTTTGTTGGGAATTTCAGTTTCGAAAAGCGTCTGGTATCCGCTTTTAAGGGGGGGGGGGGTAATGTTATGATCATGTCTGCAGCGTTTACTGCTGGCTGCAGTGGTATTGTAACCCAAGCAGTTCTGATGTCATTTCATGCATTTTCTTGCATAGTTTGGTTTGCACTTAAACTAGTTGCTGATTCCATCTGCAGTCACTCTGAAATTAATGACAGTTTAACATGCTCTTGTGTAAACAAACATTGTCTGCTGCAGTGGAGGGGCAGTCCCTTTCCTGCAGGCTGCATATCATTGTCTGCCTTTTCCTGCTATCAGCCTGTGATTAATTACCATTCACTTGTGTGGGAATCTGCAGGTCTGCTTCCATTGGATGACCTCAGTATAAAGAACTGCTTCCTGCAATGTCTCATGGGCTACCATAGTCTCAGATTCTATCTGTTACTCTGCTCGTGCCCCACCTCGTTCCTGGTCCGTGTGGACTGCGCTGACTCCTGCAAAGGGGTCAGCGAGTCCTCCTAGTTCTGCTCTTGTTCTAGAAGTTGTTACTTGCTTGTCTTGTGTCAAATATTGGTTCATCGCCAATATATACGCATACTTGCGCATTTTGTTATTTTCCTTGAATTCGTGTTACGTTGATACATCAGTGTCGCTGATATATACGTACACGAACTGTTTATATCCTGTGTTCCGTTAGTCAGCGTTCCAGCACGCTGAGCTAGTTATCCTGTTCCTGGTCCTGTTTGTGGATTGCGTTCATCTCTGCGAAGAGATAGTGAATACTTCTGAGTCCTGTTCCCTGTATTACTCCAGTCTTAGTCAGAGTTCCTGCTTATGTCATATATCGGTTCATTGCCGATATATACATATGTTAGTCAGACGTTACGAATAGTTTCATTGATAGCTGTAATTGTAATACGCTAGGAAATCATACTTATTGTATATTTATCTGTGTTACGTTCATCTATCTTGATCCTGCTATTTTCTGACTATCCTGTCCTGTCTTTGTGAGGCACGCCATCGCCGCAACGCATTGGCTGCCTCATTCCAGTCTGTCTGGTTTTGGACGCTTGCTGTCGCTAAGTAGCCGCTAGCTAGCAAGCGTTCATTCTCTCTACTTGTTCTGATCTCCTCAGTCCTGGTTTATGCGCTCAGCGCTACTTTGCGCTGAGACGTTATTACGAAAGTGTTGTTTGTGGCTGTTCGGATCTGCACCGGCTCTGTGCACCACAATCTCCTATTGGAGTCAGTCCTCTCCTCCACTAAACTGGGGATATCCTGATCCCTTGTGCTGGTGTGTGTACCTCCTTCACGTCAGCTTATGTGTTGTATGCTGACTGTGGAGATTACACCTCCAAGCTTAACACACACACACACACACACACACACACACACACACACACACACACACACACACACACACACACAGACACTTATGCACACACACAGAGACACATGCGCACACACACACAGACACACATGACACATGCGCGCACACACACAAACACATGCACACAACACATGACACGTCACGTGCACACCCCCCCCCCCCCATTTAAGCAGATAGAAAGGAGAAAAATAAATACATTACCAAACACTTGTGTCGCAGGTATCACTCTGTCACAAGCGCTTTCCGGCTGGGGCTGCAGCACTAAAAGGACTGACCTGCCGAGGGAGAAAGCAGCTGCTTCCCTACACGTGGTTGCAATGCCGGGCACCTGCAGCACACAGCAGAGAAGTTATTCAGCCAGCGCGGGCTTCCCCCTTACCATGCCTATGGTTCCCGCCAGCAGCCGCAGCACGTACATTTTTACAGAAGCGACCAGCGTGTTCTCCCCCGTGGCCGCTTCATGCCCACACACACTATGCAGTGCACAGCAGTGCCAGTCCAAGGGCAAATCAACAGCCGCCGCAGACATTCGTCCAACTAGTGGGACCCAATCACGCTGAGAGCGACGGGAGAGCAAGCGGACCAGGGCAGGAATGATTAATATTGCACTCCCATGCTGCTGAGACGGGCGGGAAAGCAAACGGACCAGGGCAGGCATGATTAACATTGCGCTCTAATGCAGCCGAGATGGTGAGCGGGCCAGGGCAGGCATGATCAGCTGATGTTAAGGGGAGAACCGATCACACGGAGCGGACGGGAGAGCGACCCGGCCTGGGCAAGCATGAATTACATTGCGCTCCCATGCAGCTGATGAGGGGAGACTCGATCACGTGGAGCGGGCGGGAGAGCGAACCGGCTGGGACAGGGATGAGTCACACTGCGCTCCCCAGTATTCCCTCACATAAAGGAGCCGCCTCTGACCTTTAAGGCGCCTGTAGGCACGTGCCTACAGTGCCTTATGGTAAATCCGGCCCTGGTTACACCTGTTACACCTTTTGTATTTGTTGTCACGGCAGCTTCTGATATATCAGCATTATAGGTGATTCTGCAGATCACCTTATAATCAGGTATGTATCTGCATTATAGGTGATACTGCAGATCACCTAATAATCAGAATTCTGCCTCTTGCTGACACAAATCGTTACAATATATCATAATGGTACATGCTAGGCTGGCTTCAGCGTGTAGCATCGTAGTGTGTTGTGTTGGTGGTATAATGGTTAGGATAGCAGCCTATCATGTGGTAGGCCTGGGTTTGATTCCTGGCCAATGTATGTGAGTTGGCTTTTGAAATCCTACAAATCCCTAAGCAAGCTCATTTTTCTCTTGGATATATCGTAATTGTACATGCTAGGCTGACTTCAGCATGTAGTGTTGGTGGTGGTATAGTGGTGAAGAGAGCTGCCTACCAAGCACTAGACCTGGGTTTGATTCCCGGCCAAGGTATGTAAGCTGGCTTTTGAAATCCTACAATTGCCTGGAAGACAAGACCCTCCTCCTCCGGAGGAGAGGGAAGAAGGAAGGAGTTGTGGTGGGGTGCAATATAAGGAATAACAATCAGCCAGGAGCAAGCTAACAAGCCTGCAAGAGCCTAACTTAGCTTTCCCTAGCAGAGTCTGTCAGCAGCTGTCCCTTAACTAATTACTGTAGGCAGACAAGTGAGTAAAATGGCAGGAGAAGCTTGCCTTTTATAAGGGGGGGTGGGGGTCCAGGAGTGATTGGTGACAATGTGCCTGCTGACTGTGATGTAGAGGGTCAAAGTTGTTCTTAATGGAGCATTATGGGGGCAAATCGAACTTCCGCAAAAGTTCGCCTTCGCCGGTGAACGCAAACCACCTAAAGTTCACCTGGAACCGTTCGCGGGTGAACCGTTAGGGCCATCTCTAGATGACATTGGGTTTACCTATTTCTGTGAATAATGTAGGAGTAGAATACATAGGTTTTTTGTTAAAGGAAACCAAAGATGGCCAGGGACGGGAAAATGTAAAAGATTTTATACATACCTGGGGCTTCCTCCAGCCCCATCCGCCTGGATCGCTCCCACACCGCTGGCCGCAGCTACGAGAACCGGGTCCCGTCACTGACATCATCGGAGCAAGCCTACACAGGAGAAGTGCGCCCACTATGTATCTCTCCAGAGGCTGCTGGAGAGGTACGCAAACAGGGCACTTCTCTTACTCTATCTCCTACTGACGGAAGTGCGGGGACCTGGTTCTCATAGCTGCGGGCAGTGGAGGGCGGTGGCGTGGGAGCGATCCTGGAGGATGGGGCTGGAGGAAGCCCCAGGTAATTATAAAATCAGCTCTGGTTCACTTCTTTTTTCAGGTACAGGTTACTATACTGGACTGTTGTGACAGTAGGTCTGAACAGAGCCGGATTAAGACCACACAGGGCCCAAGCAGAGCAATAAATTTGGGGCCCCCCTCCTCAGCCACCCTGTTGAAAGGATGCCCCCCCAGTATAGGTGACCAGATGTCCCTGCAGTATAGGTAGTTGGATATTCCCCTACTATAGGTAGTAGCCAGATGTCCCCCCAGAATAGATAGCAAGACAACCCCTCAGTAAAGGTAGCCTGATGTTCTCCCAGTATAGGTAGCCAACTGCCCCCCGCCCCCCAAACTATAGGTAGCCAGATGACCCCCCAGTATATATAGCCAGCTGTCACACCCCAGTATAGGTAGCCAGATGTAAACTGTAAGAAACATGGAGGAAGCAGCTGCGGGCAGTCTGGCGTCCTCCGCAGCTGCCTCCATTCCGCTGCCCAATATGTCACCCGTGCCTCCGGCGTCTAGCATGCCGAGGACGGGTTTGTCAGCAGCACATAGGGTTGCATTGTCGCATGCGCGCGCGCACAGACAGGACCTTTATGCGGGGAGGAGGCGCATCAACTGACCAGAGGGTCGGCTGACGTCAGAGGAGACGTTCGCCGCTCCTCATTGGCTCAGAGGAGTGGGCGTGCCAATTGGGTCTCCTCTGCTTCTTAAGCCTCTCGACTTCACTTGCAAACTGTCTGCTGTTGCGAATGCTACGTGTTAGCACTCAGACCTTAGATAGATCCGGTGTGCTTTGATCCGGGAGGAAACTGGGGATTTCACACGAGACTAGGATTTATTATTATTATTGATATATTGCTTGATATCCTGTGTTTGACTCTGGCTCTCTTCTGACTTCCCTTTCACTTAACGATTCGGTACTTTAGCCCATCTGATCCTGTTGCTAACTTTGCCTGAAATATCTCTATCCTCTTGCCTGCCGATTTTGTATTGTATCTTCCTGTCTGTTGCCGATCCGATCTGTCTGACCACTCCACTCACCAGTGAGCCCTTGTCACTGGTGAGGTTCATTACTGATAGTACCCACCAGCTCCTCTGGTGAGGACTTCTGTACTGATAGTACCCACCAGCTCCTCTGGTGAGGGCTTCTGTACTGATATTACCCACCAGCTCCTCTGGTGAGGGCTTCTGTACTGATAGTACTCACCAGCTCCTCTGGTGAGGGCTTCTGTACTGATTATACCCTCCAGCTCCTCTGGTGAGGGCCGCTGTACTGATAGTACCCACCAGCTCCTCTGGTGAGGGCTTCTGTACTGATAGTACCCACCAGCTCCTCTGGTGAGGTATTGCCAGCTATCAAGTACTACTGTTGCACCAAGCACTTCACATTGTATACCTCCTGTGTGTGGCTACACCTGTTACACTATCTGTATTTGTTGTCACAGCAGCTTCTGATATACCAGCATTATAGGTGATTATGCAGATCACCTTATAATCAGGTATATATCTGCATTATCACCTATAACAATGGGCAGAAACCTGACCGACTTTTGCCCACAGACCCTCCAGGCAAGCTCTGCATCATGCTGTGTATATTTACCAGCTTGCCTGTCCTCTAATTGCACTTTTATCAGCTAGCCTAGTGTTTCATATTGCCTTACAACAACAAATCTGAATACACCAGACACTGACCAGCCCTAAATCACTGAGGTTGAGGATGCAAGGACTGGGGAAGAGTCTGTGTGCATGGATAGGAAACTGGCTAATGGACAGAAAACAAAGAGTTGTGGTCAATGGATAATACTCAAAATGGGAGACTGTTAGCAGTGGGGTCCTACAGGGGTCTGTACTGGGTCCAGTGCTCTTCAATTTATTTATTAATGACCTAGTAGATGCAGTAGTGAGCAATGTTGCTATTTTTGCAGATAGAAAATTGTGCAGAATCATCAACTCTCAGGAAGATAGTGTCATATTGCAACAGGATCTGGATAGGATGGCTATATGGGCACATACATGGCAGATGAAATTCAATGTTGAAAAATGTAAAGTCATGCATTTTGGTCGTACCAATGGTCTAGCACCATACAAAATAAATGGGATACAGCTGGGGACATCAAACTTGGAGAAGGACTTAGGAGTACTCATTGACAACAAGTTAAATAATCGTACTCAATGCCAAGCCGCTGCAGCTAAAGCTAACAAAATTTTGGGATGCATTAAAAGGGAAATAAAAATCCGAGATGCTAGCATAATATTGCCCCTGTTTAACTCTCTAGTAAGGCCACATCTGGAATATGGAATTCAGTTCTGGGCACCACATTACAAAAAAGATATTGCAGTTTTAGAGCAGGTGCAGAGACGAGCAACAAAACTGATACGTGGGATGGAAGGTCTCACTTACCAAGAAAGGTTAGATAAACTGGGTTTATTTAGTCTAGAGAAAAGACGCCTTAGAGGGGATCTAATTAACATGGAAAAACAGGAAAAACGGTTTAGCCATTTATTTAGGAAAGGGTTCTTTACAGTAAGAGTGATTAAGATTAGTGTTGGGCGAACACCTAGATGTTCGGGTTCGCGAACGTTCGCCGAACATCGCCGCGATGTTCGGGTGTTCGCGCCGAACTCCGAACATAATGGAAGTCAATGGGGACCCGAACTTTCGTGCTTTGTAAAGCTTCCTTACATGCTACATACCCCAAATTAACAGGGTATGTGCACCTTGGGAGTGGGTACAAGAGGAAAAAAAATATTTGAAAAAGAGCTTATAGTTTTTGAGAAAATTGATTGTAAAGTTTCAAAGGAAAAACTGTCTTTTAAATGTGGAAAATGTCATGTTTCTTTGCACAGGTAACATGCTTTTTGTCGCCATGCAGTCATAAATGTAATACAGAGAAGAGGTTCCAGGAAAAGGTACCGGTAACGCTAACCCAGCAGCAGCAGCACACGTGATGGAACAGGAGCAGGCGCAGGAGGAGAAGGCCATGCTTTTTGAGACACAACAACCCAGGCCTTGCATGAGGACAAGAAGCGTGCGGATAGCATGCTTTTTACCGCCATGCAGTCATAAATGTAATAAAGATAAGAGGTTCAATAAACAGGGACCGGGCGTCAACGCTAACCCAGCAGCAGCAGACGTGATGGAACAGGAGGAGGCGCAGGAGGAGAAGGCCACGCTTTCAGGTGCAACTCAGGCCTTGCATGAGGACAAAAAAATGTGTGCGCAAAGCAATGCAATGAGTAGTTTTCAGGACACAATGGGCTATTCGGAGGAGCTATTCCCACCCCCACAATCTTCTACCTGTGAAAGGTCAATGGAACAGCCACAAATGTTGTGCCCGGATTCACAACCTTTTTCTGTGGAAAATGCACCTCGCACTGAAATGCAAGGCGAGGCCGAGGATGAACATGACATCAACAACTCAACATGATGCAAAATGGGGGCGGAACAGAAAGCTGCTTTCAATGTTTTGAAGGCCTTAATTGTCTCCGGTGGCCAGTTAGATGCATCATTCATCACACCCAAATCCCAGAGCAATGTGTGCAGGAATTTGAATCGCAGGAGGTGTACCGAGATCATCTGGACAAGTGACCAAGTGACAAGTGACCAAGTGACAAAGTGAAAAGTGACAAAGTGACCAGTGACAAAGTGACAGTGACAAAATGACAAAGTGACAAGTGACAAAGTGACAAGTGACAAGTGACAAAGTGACAAAGTGACAAGTGACAAAGTGACAAAATGACAAAGTGACAAAGTGACAACTGAGAGGTTGTTCTGGGGAGCTCCACTGCACTCAGTCGCATATGAGGAGGAAAGGTCTCGTCAGGACTGCTGATCCTCCTCAGCTTGCTTAAAGCCTTGAGGGTTCCTGAAGATCCTCTGCTTGGAGTTCGCCGGGGTTCAGCTTGGTGTCGGGGTCGGCGGCGTCCTCCTCACTCCAACGTGGCAGATCTTCTGTTGAAGGAAAAAAAAAAAAACATTGTTAAAAGTCCAGTACCGCTTCTGAAGGACTCACCAAAAGATGCAGGAGCGCTTTAATCTAGCGCACCATCGCTCGCTGGGTGATGTCCCTCCCTACGCGCTGGAATTCTACGCTGCACATGCTAGCACGCTTTTGCGCAGTGCCGAGGCGCATTCCAGCAGCTAGCTACCAAGCTTCTGTGGATCTGATTGGGCCACCATGTTGGATCTCTGCCAAGTCCTCCAAAATTTTGAGCAATCCACGTTGCGTGACTGAGCAGTGACAACTCTACAGTCAGCATTACAATACCACTGCTGTGTTTACTGAAGAAATCAATGTTGAAGATGGAAAACCGCTGGCATGATGCAAGTGGGGGATTCTGAAGATGAAAACGATCAGCGTGATGAAACCAACATCAGGCAACCTGCCTCAGGAAACGCTGGTCCCAGCTATGACAAAGAACAGGACGAGGAACAGCTGGAGTTGGAGCAGGAATTGGATGCCCCCACTGCCGAGGGACAGAGCGGTGCACGTTGAACTTCCACAATTTAGCGGGAATGGACAGCAGAAGAGGAAGAAAGTGATGCTGGTGACGAATATGGTGCATCACAACAATAACAACGCTCACAAGAACATGAAGACAGAGGAGTCTGGCAGGACTCTCTGGCACACATGGTTCAATTCATGCTAGACTGCATTGAACGCGGCCCGCGCATTATTCACTATTCATTACTATTCATTATTCTGGAATCTGGACAACACCAATTACTGGGTTTATACCCAGTTTATACAAACACAATGTTAAAAAACTAATTGAAGAAAGTGTCAGACAGGTCAAAAATGGAACAATTCCAGCAGGCCCTTGAGGATGGAGACTTTAGAGAGGAGATTGACATCCTCCTCCTTCTCTAGCCAGTTGTACGCCGACAGACTGACTTCAGCAAACCCAGGAGGACCAGGAGGGCAGCAAAGAACACAAGCTGCTGCTAGTGCCGAAAAGGGAATGGTATTGGCAGTGTCCTTGGAGTGGGAACATTTTCTGACACCCATGCAGCAGCCCACAGAACAGCAATCGGGCAGTTCCACGTCCTCCAACACCAATCGCCTGGAGAAGATGGTCAAGGTCAGTTGTATGCAAACTATTTGAGGGGTTACTAAGAGATACTATACATGACTTCATAGTAGAAAATAATCTTATTTCTCAGCATCAACATGGGTTTACTAAAGACAGGTCCTGTTTGACTAACATGCTCAGCTTTTATGAGGTAGTGAATGCTAATATGGATATTGGGAATGCTGTAGATGTGATATACTTGGACTTTGCAAAGGCCTTCGACACTGTTCCCCACAAAAGTCTGGTGCAAAAGTTGAGGATGCAAGGACTGGGGAAGAGTCTGTGTTCATGGATAGGGAACTGGCTAATGGACAGAAAACAAAGAGTTATGGTCAATGGATCATACTCAAAATGGGAGACTGTTAGCAGTGGGGTCCCACAGGGGTCTGTTCTGGGTCCAGTGCTCTTCAATTTATTTATTAATGACCTAGTAGATGCAGTAGTGAGCAATGTTGCTATTTTTGCAGATGATACAAAATTGTGCAGAATCATTAACTCTCAGGAAGATAGTGTCATATTGCAACAGGATCTGGATAGGATGGCTATATGAGCACATACATGGCAGATGAAATTCAATGTTGACAAATGTAAGGTCATGCATTTTGGACGTACTAATGGTCTAGCACCATACAAAATAAATGGGATACAGTTGGGGACATCAAACTTGGAGAAGGACTTAGGAGTACTCATTGACAACAAGTTAAATAATCGTACTCAATGCCAAGCAGCTGCAGCTAAAGCTAACAAAATTTTGGGATGCATTAAAAGGGAAATAAAAACTCGAGATGCTAGCATAATATTGCCCCTGTTTAACTCTCTAGTAAGGCCACATCTGGAATATGGAATTCAGTTCTGGGCACCACATTACAAAAAAGATATTGCAGTTTTAGAGCAGGTGCAGAGACGAGCAACAAAATTGATGCGTGGGATGGAAGGTCTCACTTATCGAGAAAGGTTAGATAAACTGGGTTTATTTAGTCTAGAGAAAAGACGCCTTAGAGGGGATCTAATTAACATGTATAAATACATCAGAGGGCAATATAATACCTTGGCGGATGAGCTTTTTGTCCCTAGGCCTTCTCAAAGGACTAGAGGACATGATCTGCGCATGGAGGAAAAATGTTTTAGCCATTTATTTAGGAAAGGGTTCTTTACAGTAAGAGTGATTAAGATGTGGAATGCATTGCCACAGGAAGTCGTTATGGCAAACTCTATACCTGCATTTAAAGGGGGCTTAGATGCTTTCCTTGCGTTGAAAGACATCCATGGCTACAATTACTAGGTAATGCCTAATGATGTTGATCCAGGGATTTTATCTGATTGCCATCTGGAGTCGGGAAGGAATTTTTCCCTTTAGGGGCTAATTGGACCATGCCTTGTAAGGGTTTTTTCGCCTTCCTCTGGATCAATAGGGATATGTGAGGGAGCAGGCTGGTGTTGTACTTTATACTGGTTGAACTCGATGGACGTATGTCTTTTTTCAACCAAAATAACTATGTAACTATGTAACTATGTAAGGTCCAGGACTACATGTCAGATGGCGTAGCTGTGTTGAACAATCCATCTGCAGACAGACGGTGAGTGTGACAGGCAGCACAGAAGGACCATGGCAACTCACTCATAGTACCACAGTTTGATAGTGCTGCCCAAAAAATTATATGGATCCGTGGACCCGGGCACTGCGGGCAGTACTGGGAAGTGGGAACGCAGTTTTTAGTACCTAAACACACGATACAACATGTTTTCCGGGGTCGGACTCTAAGGCACATACAGATGGTCCCGATCATCATCCTCATCATACAACTCTTCTCCTGAGTCTGACCCACCCACCACCTCTGCCACCCCAACATCCCCAGACACAGACCCCTCATCGTCCTCAACATTAACTTGGGATGCTGGCCTGAGCCAGACCTCCTCCTCCACATCAGGCCCCATCATCTCCTCAATGGCAGCCCTCATTAATCGCTCTGGCGACGGACCGATGGACACAACGTTCTCCTCCGGGGAGGGCTGCTGCTGACCACTGGCTGCTGGGGTGGATGTTATAGCTTGCGTGAGGCGTTGGCTGTTGCTGTTGTTGGGAGTGCTGCTCACAGCTGAGGTCTCTGAGGAACTCATGGTGAGCTCATATAGTGGTTGGCGGTGAGTGGAGTATTACTGATCCCAGCAATATACACACTGACTGGCAGAGTACGCAATGCTATATAGTCTGGCTGAGCGGTGTACACAGAGTGGCAGTACACACAATGCTATATAGTCTGGCTGAGCGGTGTACACAGAGGGGCAGTAAACAATGCTATATAGTCTGGCTGAGCGGTGTACACAGAGTGGCAGTAAACAATGCTATATAGTCTGGCTGAGCGTTGTACACAGAGTGGCAGTACACACAATGCTATATAGTCTGGCTGAGCCGTGTACACAGAGTGGCAGTACACACAATGCTATATAGTCTGGCTGAGCGGTGTACACAGAGTGGCAGTAAACACAATGCTATATATAGCGTGGCTGAGCGAGGTACACAGTGGCAGTACACACAATGCTATATAGTCTGGCTGAGCGGTGTACACAGAGTGGCAGTAAACAATGCTATATATAGCGTGGCTGAGCAAGGTACACAGTGGCAGTACACACAATGCTATATAGTCTGGCTGAGCGGTGTACACAGAGTGGCAGTAAACACAATGCTATATATAGTGTGGCTGAGCGAGGTACACAGTGGCAGTAACCAATGCTATATATAGTGTGGCTGAGCGAGCGGTGTACTACTGTTCCCAGCAGCGACACACAATGACTGGGGGGGACCCTGGCTAGCGTGGCTGGAGAGCGAACTACCCTGCCTGCCTACCCAAAGCTAAACCCACAGAGAAATGGCGGAGATATGACGTGGTTCGGGTATTTATTTACCCGAACCACGTGACCGTTCGGCCAATCAGAGCACGTTCGGGTCCGAACCACGTGACCCGTTCGGCCAATCACAGCGCTAGCCGTGGAACGTTCGGCCATGCGCTCTTAGTTCGGCCATGTGACCGAACGGTTTGGCCGAACACCATCAGGTGTTCGGCCGAATTCGAACATCACCCGAACAGGGTGATGTTCTGCAGAACCCGAACAGTGGCGAACACTGTTCGCCCAACACTAATTAAGATGTGGAATGCATTGCCACAGGAAGTCGTTATGGCAAACTCTATACCTGCATTTAAAGGGGGGCTTAGATGCGTTCCTTGCGTTGAAAGACATCCATGGCTACAATTACTAGGTAATGCCCAATGATGTTGATCCAGGGATTTTATCTGATTGCCATCTGGAGGCGGGAAGGAATTTTTTTCCCTTTTGGGGCTTATTGGACCATGCCTTGTAAGGGTTTTTTTGCCTTCCTCTGGATCAACAGGGATATGTGAGGGAGAAGGCTGGTGTTGTACTTTGCTCTCTGGTTGAACTCGATGGACGTATGTCTTTTTTCAACCAAAATAACTATGTAACTATGTAACTATGAATAAAAGTTCTGGGGGAAATCTCCCCCCTTCTCCACTGTAATAGATACTTTGCCCTCTCTGCTCACACTCTGCAAATTGCATCTTTTTTGCTGCCACAGTGTGTTAAACTATTACTATGTGTCAAAACGTTTTTATTAGTGGAGAATGCTGGACAGAGATCACACAAATAACATTAGTCATTCCAGACCCCAGCCTGTGTCTGACAGCTAAACTAAGGAGCGGAGGGGGGAGGGAAAATCAAGGAGGAAACACTGTCTGTATGTCTCTTATCCATGTTACAGAGAGCATTCCTGAAGACTGTTTTTAAAGGACCATAAAGAGTTACATCAACAAGGGCAATAAATCTTTATTGGCCTGCCGGGGCCCCTGACCAGTGGTGCTCACCGCCAGGTCGTGATCACGCTTACGCGTGGATTCACGACCATTTTGACGCATTCCGCCTCGGACACGCTAAGCGGTGAATAGATTTTCAACCATGAAAATCTGCTTCGGCTTCGCGTGAATGCGGACAGAAATCCGCATTCACGCTCGTGAAACCCGGCGCTGAAGTCATGGTTAGCGGAAATGCGTCAAACTATGCGGAAGTGACACATTGCAGGCCAATCAGAGGGTCCCAGCCAGGCCCTAGCAACCAATCACAGGAGGGGAGCTATGCCCTCCCCTCCTGAATATAAAGCGGCGGCCATGATGGAAAAGCTCTGTCCTTGCTAGACTGTGGTGCTGAGAGGATTATCTCCAGGCCATTGTTGTTTGAGCAAGTGCATTTATTGTGTTAAAAACAAAGCGTTTTTTTTGCTAACACTGCTCTTATACTGTACACAGTTAGCTAGTCAGTGAGTGATTGCTGTAGTTAGTTGTAGTCAGTGTAGTGTAGTGGGAGTGTGGGAGTCTAGTGATTATTTAACTGTGTGTAGTGCTGGCAGGTTCAGTGCTGCAGTGTAGTCAGTGTAGTGGGAGTGGGGATTATCTGTGTGTAGTGCAGGCAGGCAGGTTAGTGCAGCTGCAGTGTTCACTTGTATATTCCAGTGACAGTTATACACTTGTACTATTTGCAGGCAGCCAGTCACACCACCGGCACCGCCACTCTCTGCCCGCGCTGTTCATTCATTCTGTCAGTGACCTTGTGCCGTGCCCAGTGCCCACTGCTCGCTCGCTGGCATATAAGCATCTCATTACACACTTGTATATTATTTCAGTGACAGTTATACACTTCACTTGTACTATTTGCAGGCAGCCAGTCACACCGCCGGCACCGCCACTCTCTGCCAGCGCTGTTCATTCATTCTGTCAGTGACCTTGTGCCGTGCCCAGTGCCCACTGCTCGCTCGCTGGCATATAAGCATCTCATTACACAGTGTGACATCCTTGTGTGCCCACTGCATCCTTCAGTGACCTAGTTGTATATCCAGTGCCCACTGCTGTGCCCACTGCATCCTTCAGTGACCTTGTACTGTGCCCACTGCATCCTTCAGTGACCTAGTTGTATATCCAGTGCCCACTGCTGTGCCCACTGCATCCTTCAGTGACCTTGTACTGTGCCCACTGCATCCTTCAGTGACCTAGTTGTATATCCAGTGCCCACTGCTGTGCCCACTGCATCCTTCAGTGACCTTGTACTGTGCCCACTGCATCCTTCAGTGACCTAGTTGTATATCCAGTGCCCACTGCTGTGCCCACTGCATCCTTCAGTGACCTTGTACTGTGCCCACTGCATCCTTCAGTGCCGTTGTACTGTGCCTGGTGCATCCTTCAGTGACCTTGTACTGTGCCCATTGCATCCTTCAGTGCCATTGTACTGTGCCTGGTGCATCCTTCAGTGACCTTGTACTGTGCCCACTGCATCCAGTGATTCATTACTAGCAACATGTCTGGCAGGGTTTCGCAGGGTGAGAGGAAAGGGAGTTCAATTGCCTCAGCCACTTCTAGGACTGCTCCACGTCCAGGGAGAGGACGCCCAGCTGTACGTGGTCGTGATGCAGCAGAAAGGGGGGCAGCAAAGCCTGGGCCGAGTCAGCGGCCGAGTCAGGGGAGTCAGCGGACGCCATCCTTCTGTGCTGCTGCTGCTGCTAAACTGAACGCCCGCTTTGTCCTCCTCCTCCTCCTGACTCAGTCGCTACCACGGTACCACCAATGCACTCTGTCTGCGTTATCACTGCCCGGGTCACCGGGTGCATTTAATTTTTTGGCCAGCACTATGACACTGTGCTACTACTACTACCACCAGTATGTTGCCATGGTCCTTCTGTTCTGTGCTGCTGAACTGACCGCCCGCATTGTCCTCCTCCTCCTGACTTAATCGCTTCCACCAATGTACTCTGTCTGCGTTCACACTGCCCGGGTCACCGGGTGCATTTAATTTTTTTGGCCAGCACTATGACGCTGTGCTGCTACTACTACCACCAGTATGTTGCCATGGTCCTTCTGTGCTGCTGAATTGACCGCCCGCATTGTCCTCCTCCTCCTGACTCACTCGCTTCCACCAATGTACTCTGTCTGCGTTCACACTGCCCGGGTCACCGGGTGCATTTAATTTTTTGGCCAGCACTATGACGCTGTGCTGCTACTACTACTACCAGTATGTTGCCGTGGTCCTTCTGTGCTGCTGAACTGACCGCCCGCATAGTCCTTCTCCTGACTCAGTCGCTACCACCACTGCACTCTGCGTTCACACTGCCCGTGTCCACTGACAACTCTGCTGCGATGTCATTGCTAATTGCTGCAAAAAAAACAAAAAAAAAATTACAAAAACCTCTCTGGGGCCTTTTTGGCATCAGCCACTCATCCTCCTCCAGCGGTACCTTCGCCGCCAAGTGCCATTGGAACTCGCCTTCACCTCTTTGATTGCTTAACGCGTATATCCCTTTTTAAAACCACGTATTACCAATTAATAGCCCCATTTACAGTGGTGATTTGTCTTTAAAAGCCATTAAAAAAAAAAAAATTTGAAATTTTTTATGTTGAAGTTATGTTGCCCCTTATCACCTCGATAATCCATGCAATTTGGGGGATTGTAGCATGTATGGGGGCTTTGTTATTAACGTTAAAAGAAATTCCACCTCCGGGCGGGAATCCACGCGTGATTACGCCATTCACGGCAGAAAATCCGCGTGGTTGCGTGGACGCGGACGAAAATCCGCATGCGGCGGGGCCGAATGCGGATTTTTTTTTGCAACCACGCGGATTGCCGAATTCGTGGATGAGGCACATCCGAGCACCCCTCCCCCTGACCTTTCACTAGATCAAAGCAACTGCCTGTGTTGTCTGGTGGATAATTCGGCTCTGGGTCTGAATGATGGGAGATTGTCAAAAAGTGAGCCATAGGTCTTCTCAAGAACCGAGCGAGAAAAAGAGCATCCGGTAGATATATTACCTCCCAACGTCTGAGCCGGAAACTTGTTTTAGAGGGTGGAGAGCCTGAGGAGATCACGAGATTTAAGGATTTGTTAACAGCCATAACAGCCAGTATGATCAGCACGATTCTTTGCTTCTGGAGAGGGACTATGGTAAAGATCACTCGCCGAACCCTTACCAGTACTGCAAACAATTCGTAGTAGTTAAGGTCATGTACGGTCTTGATAGTACAGGAACTCTGGTGAAGTCCAGAGCAGGGATTCTGGAAATCATAAGATCCTTTTATGCTGAGCTGTTGAGTAATAAATCTCTTGATAAAACAGATATGAAGTCTTTCTTCTTTCTTGTGTGATATTCCAGGATTGGAAAAATGTAGATGTTCCTCTTGCGTTTTTGATGGAAAGGATGTCTGCTGAAGAAGTGGCAAAAGCCATAGAGCAGCTTGCTATCAAAAAGAGTCCAGGTCCAGATGACAGCTGAATTTTACCAGGTGTAGGGGACATCAGGACTGGGTCCTGCATAGGAGATCTGTTTCTCCGTTATTTTGGCTGTGGTCACTGTAAAGCTGCATGTGTGCCTGGGAAGGAGTCCGGGGATTATTTGGCAGCAATACAGGTTGCTGTCTTTATTGAGGACTCTTTTCCATGGACAGTTGAACTGTGTGCTCAGCAGTTACCAGGCAGCAGTGAGCAGTTATCTGGCAGCAGCAGTAAGCACATACCAGGCAGCAGCAAGCAGTTGTGAGAGTTTGGGAGGCATTTCACTGCTTATCAACTGTCTGTGGAAAAGAGGCCTTATGTTTTCAGGGCTGAACTCTGGAATGGGAGGGAAGGAATGGGGTGGGCCTTCCCATTCCACCCAGGTGAACACCTGGCTTTTGTTGAAGCAGTGGTCAAACTCTGCTAAATTTGCTTATAGAGGAGGCACAGTCAGATGCAGTGTGCATGGAGCACGTGTGCTGCTGACCTCCTAACAAGTGTGTTTGGAAGAACTGTAAATAGCCAATCCATACTGTGGATTGCTGGTTTGGATGGTTTTGCCCTAAGAATTGGACTCACAAGGATGTGTGAGACCGCACACTAGCGATGTTGGGGAATGGGCGTGCAGCTGATCCACCCCTGTACCCACAGGGTATAGTGAACAATTTCTCCAAGATGATCCAGCACAGCTCTTTTAATCAGAAAATCATTTTATTGGATCATAAAAGTACAAACATTAAAGCTGCATAGTGGCTACGGTCCACCGTTTCGGACCATCACAGTCCTTGTTCATGCCACACAGCCAAATGAACAACTGCAAACATGCTCTTTATATAGTCAAAGCTATACCATGGCAACCAATCAGAGAAACCTATGCAAATGACTGGACCTGATGGGGAACTACAGGGCTTGTCCACAAAGGGTACCGCCCTCCCACTCCATTGGTCAAACATTTTGAAATGCATGATGTCATTGCAGAAACATAAACATGTGAATAGAAACATTTCTAACTCTAATCTATTGCACCTGTTAAACATCTAAAAAGATCCAGGGAGGAATCCAGGGCATCATGATGCAGAGGGCATGGGTTTGGATGTGTCATACGCAGTATAAAACTGTAAATAAAGGTACACCGAGCGCTGCCCGCCGTCGCCATAGCAACCACGTCACATGACAACCAATGCGGAAAGACGTACGCAATGACGCCTCTACAAGCGTCCTATTGCCGTCGCGATGCGGAAAAACAGACGCATAGTACGCGTATCAAAATACGGAACTGACACAGACAAAAATACACATGCCCAATGCTATCAATAGGTGACCTGGATTCAACCCATAAAATAACACCCCTAGTTCTATGATGCATAGTAAAAAAGTGCAAAAGGACCTATGATACAAAAATGACAATGAGAAAGGGACCCAAAGGACACCCCCCCACCCCCAAAACAACAGACCCAGAGTCATAGGGCATCTACCATACAAAATTTAAATCGTATTCCTTATTTAATCCCCAACGACCAATAGTCCCCAATTCCCTAATCCAACGCGCCTCTCTTTTTAACAATTCTCTACCCCTATCACCCCTAAACCCACGGAGCACCCTATCAATTACTTGGACTCTAAGCTGACTGACATCATGCCTAAATTGAACAAAATGCTCTGAAACTGCATGATCCAAGCTTCTACACCTAATATTGGATTTGTGTTTAGAAACACAATCTTTGAGCTCCTGTGTGGTTTTTCCCACGTAACAGCTGCCACATGGACATTTAAGCATATAAGCAAACAAAGCGTGAACAACAGGAAAAGCGACCTCTAATCGCATATCTCTTACCAGAAGAAGGGTGAGAGAAAACATCACCTCTAATAATGCTATGGCACATGTGGCAGCCGAGACAAGGAAAAGTACCACACACACAAGGCACCTCTATATTGGACCCACGATTAGGGTCGGAGTGAACAAGCCTGGATCTTAAAGAGGGGACCCTTCTGTAGGAAAATAAAGGAGGCTGCTGGAATTCAGGAACATGTGGGAGGGAATCTTTATGGGTGCGCCAATGTTTAGTAACGATACGTTGTACCTCATCACTGATAGTATTAAAAGTAGAGACGAATTCTATTGGTCCCTCATTCCTACCCCTATTACCCAATTTATTTTTTCTCTTTTGGTATCTCATTAGTGCATCAGAGGGATAACCTCTAGAGTGGAATTTTCTGCCCATCTCAACTAGTCTCGTTTCTCTCAATTGAGTGTCACCAACAATTTTCCACACGCGATCGTACTGGCTGTTAGGAATGCTGACCACCTGATGACGTGGATGGAAGCTATCAAAATGAAGCACCGAATTCCTGTCCGTACTTTTAACGAACAGGTCCGTGCTAAGCTTCCCATCCTTCTTAAAGACACACGTATCCAAAAAGGACACTTTCTCCCGGTCCGCGTTAACCACCAAACGAATGTGTCTGCATTTGCTATGTAAATTATCGATGAACGATGTTAGGGTCGAACGTGGCCCCGCCCACAGACAAAAAATGTCATTGATGTACCGCCACCATCCTCTGGCGTACATCGTGAAAAGTGGGTCATGGTAAACAAAGGCCTCCTCCCAGAGACCCATAAAAAGATTGGCATAAGAAGGGGCCACGTTCGACCCCATGGCGGTACCACGTCGCTGCAGAAAAAAATCGACCCTCAAAAGAAAAATAATTCTCCCACAAAATCAAATTCAAAAGCGCTATCAAGAAACAACGCTGTTGGTGATCGTAGTCGGATCGGGTAAACAGATAGTGGTCTACAGCCTCTACACCGCCATCATGTGGGATGGCGGTGTAGAGGCTCTCGACATCAATGGTGACCAGCAACAACTCCCCCTCTACCTGCTCTATAGAGGCAAGCTTATTCAGGAAATCTCCTGTGTCCTTGATGTAGGAATCTAACTGTGTAACATATGGTTGTAGCACTTTATCTAAAAATTGTGCCGCCGGAGTGAACACAGAGTCCACGGTGGCAACAATAGGTCGTCCGGGGGGGGCGGTGGAGGTCCTTATGTATTTTCGGCAATGTATAGAATAGAGGGACTATAGGATGTTCATTAATCAAAAACTGTTTTAAGTCCTCTTCCACAATACCTCGGCCGACAGCATTATTGACAAGTCCCTTAAGTTTCTGTTGTACTCGATATGTGGGATCACAAGGCAGTTCTTCATATACATCACCATTGACTAACTGCGCATATATCTCCTCCACATAATATGCCATATTAAGGACCACCACCGCCCCTCCTTTGTCAGCTGGACGAATCGTAATGTCCTTCCGTTCTTGAAGACTAATAATTGCTAAACGTTCCTCACTAGTTAGATTGGACAGAGTTCTCCGTTGGCCATTTTTGCACTCTGCCTCAATAATGGCCAGTTCTCTTTTAACATTAGAAATAAAAAGATCAATGGCAGGATTGGAGGGTGGCTTGAACGCACTCTTATTCTTAAGGCCAATGTTCTTAAGAGAAAGACCATGTTCTTCAATTTCCTGAGCAACTGGACGTTCTGGAAGATTACTGAAATTTTTTTTTTTAAGTTTCACTGATCTGAAAAAACTGTGCAATTCGGTATCCAAGAGAAAAAAATTGGGAAAATTGGTAGGACAAAAAGAAAGTCCAAAATTCAGCACCCTCTCCTCGATCGCACTAAGGGGTGAATCTGAGATGTTTACAACAAGGGAAACTACGTTTTCCTCTGGCGTAGTTGCATTGGATCTCTCCTGTTGTTTTTGCCCTTTGGACCGGTGCTTACTCCCGCCCCTGCGGCTCCTTTTCCTGTACTAGCAGGTGAGGAGTCCCCCGAGGGTATCGAGGTCTCAGATGTATTGCTCTCCTCTGCGGAGCTGCCTACTGCTTCCCCTTTCGGGCGGGGAGGGTTGCGGGGTCTGGGTCGGCCGCGTCCTCTTCCCCTGCCTGCTGCAGGGTTGGGAACCTTCTGCCATGTATATACGTAACCACTGGTGTAATCCGAGACATCTCGTTTAAACTTCACTCGTTTCGTCCCTTTTTGGGAGTGTAGGAAAGTTTCCATCTTATCATCAAGACTTTCCATATATTGATCATACTCCTCCTATGTCAGTGCATGGCGCAGTTCCGTTTTTAAAGCTTTTATTTTATCATCGATCACTTGTAGTTCTCGGTGTATCCTCACAATCGTGAATAACATGGAATCAAAAGCGGCTTTATTCCAGAACCCTTCCCATCCTTTGCAGAACTCATCGCCAGGGAACATCATTGGTGGTACATTCCCTCTTATGGATATTGGGATTCTTCCAGCTTTGTGATATTCTGCTAAAGTTTTAGCATGCAGATCATATGAGATTCTACTCTTGCGGAGGGTCTCAATTTCGCGCTTGATGAGTTTGGCGTCTGATTGATTCAGAAAAGTGGCGCCCCCTTCAGCCAACGCCAAGATGCTCTGCGTCTGTGTCTGGGAGTAAGAGCTGCTCACCGGGGCCAGATCTCCGTCCGTATCCATCATGGTGCAGGTCTCTGGGTACAGAATCAGCAACCACAAGGATGTGTGAGACCGCACACTAGCGATGTCGGGGAATGGGCGTGCAGCGGATTCACCCCTGTACCCACAGGGTATAGCGAACAATTTCTCCAAGATGATCCAGCACAGCTCTTTTAATCAGAAAATTATTTTATTGGATCATAAAAGTACAAACATTAAAGCTGCATAGTAGCTACGGTCCACTGTTTCGGACCATCACAGTCCTTGTTCACGCCACACAGCCACAGTCATTTGGCTGTGTGGTGTGAACAAGGACTGTGATGGTCCGAAACGGTGGACCGTAGCCACTATGCAGCTTTAATGTTTGTACTTTTATGATCCAATAAAATAATTTTTTGATTAAAAGAGCTGTGCTGGATCATCTTGGAGAAATTGTTCGCTATACCCTGTGGGTACAGGGGTGGATCTGCTGCACGCCCGTTTCCCGACATCGCTAGGGTGCGGTCTCACACATCCTTGTGGTTGCTGATTCTGTACCCGGAGACCTG
Organism: Hyperolius riggenbachi; assembly: GCF_040937935.1. Classification (NCBI taxonomy): domain Eukaryota; kingdom Metazoa; phylum Chordata; class Amphibia; order Anura; family Hyperoliidae; genus Hyperolius; species Hyperolius riggenbachi. The sequence continues at coordinate 191,163,287 of NC_090653.1, read as the reverse complement.
CACCGTGATGGATACGGACGGAGATCTGGCCCCGGTGGGCAGCTCTTACTCCCAGACACAGAGCATCTTGGCGTTGGCTGAAGGGGGCGCCACTTTTCTGAATCAATCAGACGCCAAACTCATCAAGCGCGAAATTGAGACCCTCCGCAAGAGTGGAATCTCATATGATCTGCATGCTAAAACTTTAGCAGAATATCACAAAGCTGGGAATGTACCACCAATGATGTTCCCTGGCGATAAGGAGTTCTGCAAAGGATGGGAAGGGTTCTGGAATAAAGTCGCTTTTGATTCCATGTTATTCACGATTGTGAGGATTAGAGTTGGGCCGAACCTCTGATTTTAGGTTCGCGAACCGGGTTCGCGAACTTCCGCGGAAGGTTCGGTTCACGTTAAAGTTCGCGAACCGCAATAGACTTCAATAGGGATGGGAACTTTAAAAAAAAAAAAAAAAAAAATTATGCTGGCCACAAAAGTGATGGAAAAGATGTTTCAAGGGGTCTAACACCTGGAGGGGGGCATGGCGGAGTGGGATACACGCCAAAAGTCCCCAGGAAAAATCTGGATTTGACGCAAAGCAGCGTTTTAAGGGCAGAAATCACATTGAATGCTAAATGACAGGCCTAAAGTGCTTTAAAACATCATGCATGTGTATACATCAATCAGGTACTGTAATTAAGGTACTGCTTCACACTGACACACCAAACTCACCGTGTAACGCACCGCAAACAGCTGTTTGTGTAGTGACGGCCGTGCTGGACTGGTGCGCACCATGGCGAGAGTGCAGGTTTTGGTGGCTGAACAGAACAGGTATACAGTGGCGGGTTCACTGAACAGGAATACAGTGGCGGGTTCACAGAACAGGTATACAGTGGCGGGTTCACTGAACAGAACAGGTATACAGTGGCGGGTTCACTTAACAGAACAGGTATGCAGTGGCGGGTTCACTTAACAGAACAGGTATACAGTGGCAGGTTCACTGAACAGAACAGGTATGCAGTGGCAGGTTCACTGAACAAGTATACAGTGGCGGGTTCACTGAACAGAACAGGTATACAGTGGCGGGTTCACAGAACAGGTATGCAGTGGCAGGTTCACTGAACAGGAATACAGTGGCGGGTTCACTGAACAGAACAGGTATGCAGTGGCGGGTTCACAGAACAGTACAGGGATGCAGTGGCAGGTTCACTGAACAGGTATGCAGTGGCAGGTTCACTGAACAGGTATGCAGTGGTGGGTTCACTGAACAGGTATGCAGTGGTGGGTTCACTGAACAGGTATGCAGTGGTGGGTTCACTGAACAGGTATGCAGTGGTGGGTTCACTGAACAGGTATGCAGTGGTGGGTTCACAGAACAGGTATGCAGTGGCAGGTTCACTGAAAAGGTATGCAGTGGTGGGTTCACTGAACAGGTATGCAGTGGTGGGTTCACTGAACAGGTATGCAGTGGTGGGTTCACAGTACAGGTATGCAGTGGTGGGTTCACAGAACAGGTATGCAGTGGCAGGTTCACTGAACAGGTATGCAGTGGGCTCACTGAACAGAACAGGTATGGTGGGCTCACTGAACAGAACAGGTATGCAGCCAGGAAGGAACAAGCTAAGCCTAACTAATCTTTCCCTATGAGAGACAGTCTGCAGCAGCTCGCCCTACTCTCACTAATGCAGGCACACGAGTGAGCGTAATGGCCGCCGCTGCCTGCCTTTTATTAGGGGGGGAGTGGCTCCAGGGGCTAGTGTAGCCTAATTGGCTACACTGGGCCTGCTGACTGTGATGTAGAGGGTCAAAGTTGACCCTCATGGTGCATTATGGGGCGAACCGAACTTCCTCAAAACTTCCGTTCGGCCCAACTCTAGTGAGGATACACCGAGAACTACAAGTGATCGATGATAAAATCAAAGCCTTAAAAACGGAACTGCGCCATGCACTGACAGGGGAGGAGTATGATCAATATATTCTTGATGTCTTGATGATAAGATGGAAACTTTCCTACACTCCCAAAAAGAGACGAAACGAGCGAAGTTTAAACGAGATGTCTCTGATTACACCAGTGGTTACGTATATACATGGCAGAAGGTTCCCAACCCTGCAGCAGGCAGGAGAAGAGGACGCAGCCGACCCAGACCCCGCAACCCTCCCCGCCCGAAAGGTGAAGCAGTAGGCAGCTCCGCAGAGGAGAGCAATACATCTGAGACCTTGATACCCTCGGGGGACTCCTCACCTGCCAGTACAGGAAAAGGAGCCACAGGGGCGGCAGGAAGCACCGGTCCAAAGGGCAAAAACAACAGGAGAGATCCAATGCAACTACGCCCAAGAGGAAAACGTAGTTTCCCTTGTTGTAAACATCTCAGATTCACCCCTTAGTGCGATCGAGGAGAGGGTGCTGAATTTTGGACTTTCTTTTTGTCCTACCAATTTTCCCAATTTTTTTCTCTTGGATACCGAATTGCACAGTTTTTTCAGATCAGTGAAACTTAAAAAAAAAAATTTCAGTAATCTTCCAGAACGTCCAGTTGCTCAGGAAATTGAAGGACATGGTCTTTCTCTTAAGAACACTGGCCTTAGGAATAAGAGTGCGTTCAAGCCACCCTCCAATCCTGCCATCGATCTTTTTATTTCTAATGTTAAAAGAGAACTGGCCATTATAGAGGCAGAGTGCAAAAATGGCCAACGGAGAACTCTGTCCAATCTAACTAGTGAGGAACGTTTAGCAATTATTAGTCTTCAAGAACGGAAGGACATTACGATTCGTCCAGCTGAAAAAGGAGGGGCGGTGGTGGTCCTTAACCTCCCTGGCGGTTAATTTTTTTTTTTCAAATGGGCAAAAATCTTTATTTTTTTTTTTTTTTGTTTCATGTAAAATTACCAGAGTGGTAGCTACATGAAACACCACTAGAGGGCGCATGTGTCCCTCTAGTGCGATCGTCGCCGGCACTAATAGCAAACAGGGGAGCGCGTATATAACGCGTTACCCTGTTTGGCTTCTCTTGTCGCCATGGCGACGATCGGAATGTCGTCATGGATGTCAGCCGACGTCCTGACACCAGGCGCACCCGATCCAGCCCATAGCGCTGCCCGGAACTCATTGGTCCGGGCAGCGCAGGGCTCTGGCGAAGGGGGGGGGCCCTCTTTCGCCGCTGCGTGCGGCCGATCTCCGCAGAGCGGCGGCGATCAGGCTGTGCGCGTGGCTAGCAAAGTGCTGGCTGCGCGCACAGCACTTTGAATGGGCCAAATCGCCCCACCAGGGCCGGAGAAATCCTCCTGCGCGGCATAGCCCGAGCTCAGCTCGGGCTTACCGCCAGGGAGGTTAATACGGCATATCGCTGTGTAGCGTCCAGATACCAACTAAGATGGCGCCGAGTGAGGACGCCACGGCCACAGGGCTCCGGTCTTTTCTTCTTTTTCCCCCCTAACTCCCCCGCTGGTGACCTCCCGACCACCTCCACTCACCTGGGGATGATGCAGGGGCCTCGGATGTGCCCCGCGGGCTGCTGGAGGATCGGGAGGTCGCATGCTCTGCTCCGCTGCGGGGTGGGGATCGCCTGACCTGGGGAATTCGCCACGGGAGCCGGAACACCCGGAACACTCAGCCGGAACACCGCTCTGGAGCCAGGGAAGCCGGGACGCCGCACGCAGCGCCGCATCCATGCTGCACATGCTTCTGCCAGGACCACACAGAGGGGCAGCGGCGGGGACCACATAGAGGGGCAGCGGCGGCTCCGCACCACACTCGGCGGCTCTCAGAATGTCTGGAGCTGCCACGTGGGCTCCGCTCCGTCACTCCCAGCCGCCACCACCAGCCGCCCAGGGACACCGCCAGAGACTTCCCCCATTACCGGGCGGGTGACCCGTAGTCCGCAGCTCTGGAATGCTGAGGCTGCCGGACCCCCTCCACCACGGGTCGCCCAGCCTAGAGATCAAGATGCCAGCATGGGGGAACACATGCAGAGGAGGCATAATCGCAGCGGCTCCCCAGTCACCATAGGAACGGCCACGCTGCCATGCAGGAAAGGAGGGCCTGTTGCAGCCACAGATGAGGTATGCTGCCCCTGGCCTCTCCTGCTGGGCCCTGGCCTGTCCACCACCACCGTTGCCCAGCCAGGGTGCCCCAGGCCCTATGTCCACCAATTGCGGCCCAGCCGAGATGACACCGGCCTCATGTCCACCACTGCCGCCCAGCCGAGGTGGCCCCTGGCCCCCACGTCCACCACTGCTGCCCGGAAAAAGTGCCCCCCTGGCACCACAGGGCCCCCAGTGTGTCTGCGCCCTCAGTACCCAGCCGTGCAGACTTGTAATTAGAAGCGTTACTCCTCGGGCAACCTGGCTCGAGTGAACTCTGCTGTCCGCCTCCATCACGATGCCCCGCTGCTTCTGCTTCCTGCTTTCTCTCTACTTTCCATGGACAATCGGTTGCACCTGTCTTGTTGGGAGCGTGTCGCTGTGTAGCGTCCAGTGCCGAAAATGGCAGCGCTCATATCAGCTCTCAGGCTGCTCCTCCTGTCCCACTCTTTTTCTGTTCCTGCTATCAGTGTTTGTAATTGCTTGCTTGTATTACGTTAACTGTACGTGTATGCTGTAATGCTTTTTGTTTTTTTTTTTCTGCTTTTATTTTATTGTCTATACGTATGTACCATGCTTCACTGTATACGATGCTCTGTTTCATTGTACGCACAAGCTGTTAATGTTGTCCTATGTATGCTTGTCCCATGTCTACGTATGTACCATGCTTAACCGTATGCTTTTTTCATCAACGACCCTGTATGTGCCAAAACCAATTCCGGGTACAATCCACCGTTGTACTTGGCGAAATAAATTCTGATTCTGATTCTGATTCTATGTGGAGGAGATATATGCGCAGTTAGCCAATGGTGATGTATATGAAGAACTGCCTTGTGATCCCACATATCGAGTACAACAGAAACTTAAGGGACTTGTCGATAATGCTGTCGGCCGAGGTATTGTGGAAGAGGACTTAAAACAGTTTTTGATTAATGAACATCCTGTAGTCCCTCTATTCTATACATTGCCGAAAATACATAAGGACCTCCACCGCCCCCCCCCCCCCCCCCCCCCCGGACGACCTATTGTTGCCGCCGTGGACTCTGTGTTCACTCCGGCGGCACAGTTTTTAGATAAAGTGCTACAACCATATGTTACACAGTTAGATTCCTACATCAAGGACACAGGAGATTTCCTGAATAAGCTTGCCTCTATAGAGCAGGTAGAGGGGGAGTTGTTGCTGGTCACCATTGATGTCTAGAGCCTCTACACCGCCATCCCACATGATGGCGGTGTAGAGGCTGTAGACCACTATCTGTTTACCCGGTCCGACTACGATCACCAACAGCGTGGTTTCTTGATAGCGCTTTTGAATTTGATTTTGCGGGAGAATTATTTTTCTTTTGAGGGTCGATTTTTTCTGCAGCGACGTGGTACCGCCATGGGGTCGAACGTGGCCCCTTCTTATGCCAATCTTTTTATGGGTCTCTGGGAGGAGGCCTTTGTTTACCATGACCCACTGTTCACGATGTACGCCAGAGGATGGTGGCGGTACATCGATGACATTTTTTGTCTGTGAGCGGGGCCACGTTCGACCCTAACAGCGTTCGTCGATAATTTACATAGCAAATGCAGACACATTTGTTTGGTGGTTAACGCGGACCGGGAGAAAGTGTCCTTTTTGGATACGTGTGTCTTTAAGAAGGATGGGAAGCTTAGCACGGACCTGTTCGTTAAAAGTACGGACAGGAATTCGGTGCTTCATTTTGATAGCTTCCATCCACGTCATCAGGTGGTCAGCATTCCTAATAGCCAGTACGATCGCGTGTGGAAAATTGTTGGTGACACTCAATTGAGAGAAAGGAGACTAGTTGAGATGGGCAGAAAATTCCAGTCTAGAGGTTATCCCTCTGATACACTAATGAGATACCAAAAGAGAAAAAATAAATTGGGTAATAGGGGTAGGAATGAGGGACGAATAGCATTCGTCTCTACTTTTAATACTATCAGTGATGAGGTACAACGTATCGTTACTAAACATTGGCGCACCCTTAGAGATTCCCTCCCACATGTTCCTGAATTCCAGCAGCCTCCTTTATTTTCCTACAGAAGGGCCCCCTCTTTAAGATCCAGGCTTGTTCACTCCGACCCTAATCGTGGGTCCAATATACAGGTGCCTCGTGTGTGTGGTACTTTTCCTTGTCTCGGCTGCCACATGTGCCATAGCATTATTAGAGGTGATGTTTTCTCTCACCCTTCTTCTGGTAAGAGATATGCGATTAGAGGTCGCTTTTCCTGTTGTTCACGCTTTGTTGTTTATATGCTTAAATGTCCATTTGGCAGCTGTTACGTGGGAAAAACCACACAGGAGCTCAAAGATCGTGTTTCTAAACACAAATCCAATATTAGGGGTAGAAGCTTGGATCATGCAGTTTCAGAGCATTTTGTTCAATGTAGGCATGATGTCAGTCAGCTTAGAGTCCAAGTAATTGATGGGGTGCCCCGTGGGTTTAGGGGTGATAGGGGTAGAGAATTGTTAAAAAGAGAGGCGCGTTGGATTAGGGAATTGGGGACTATTGGTCGTGGGGGATTAAATAAGGAATACGATTTAACTTTTGTATGGTAGATGCCCTATGACTCTGGGTCTGTTGTTTTGGGGGTGGGGGGGTGTCCTTTGGGTCCCTTTCTCATTGTCATTTTTGTATCATAGGTTCTTTTGCACTTTTTTACTATGCATCATAGAACTAGGGGTGTTATTTTATGGGTTGAATCCAGGTCACCTATTGATAGCATTGGGCATGCGAATTTTTGTCTGTGTCAGTTCCGTATTTTGATACGCGTACTATGCGTCTGTTTTTCCGCATCGCGACGGCAATAGGCCGCCTGTAGAGGCGTCATTGCGTACGTCTTTCCGCATTGGTTGTCATGTGACGGTGGTTGCCATGGCGACGGCGGGCAGCGCTCGGTGTACCTTTATTTACAGTTTTATACTGCGTATGACACATCCAAACCCATGCCCTCTGCATCATGATGCCCTGGATTCCTCCCTGGATCTTTTTAGATGTTTAACAGGTGCAATAGATCAGAGTTAGAAATGTTTCTATTCACATGTTTATGTTACTGCAATGACATCATGCATTTCAAAATGTTTGACCAATGGAGTGGGAGGGCGGTACCCTTTGTGGACAAGCCCTGTAGTTCCCCATCAAGTCCAGTCATTTGCATAGGTTTCTCTGATTGGTTGCCATGGTATAGCTTTGACTATATAAAGAGCATGTTTGCAGTTGTTTATTTGGCTGTGTGGCGTGAACAAGGACTGTGATGGACCGAAACGGTGGCCCGTAGCCACTATGCAGCTTTAATATTTGTACTTTTATGATCCAATAAAATAATTTTCTGATTAAAAGAGCTGTGCTGGATCATCTTGGAAAAATTGTTCACTAAGAATTGGACTGACTTGAATAGTCTGGACTTTGCCAGTGCAAAGGACTTTCAAAAGCTGACATTAGCTATTCGTTTATTTTTCACTTTATGCTGAAGCGAAGCTGTATGATTCTGACTTCAGAGTTTTGGTTTATGAACATGTGTACTGCGTGCTAGCTGCGATCCCCTCTACACTTCACAACTGGTGCTCAGATGCGGGTAGCGTAGCACTGCAGAGAAGTTCAGTTTAAAAAGTGACATTTAAAGGGCCAGTCTCCTTTTTGCCTAATGGAGGAGTTGTGCAACAGTTGGCCTTGGCAAGCGGCAGCTCAGCAGCAAGCTACAGAGGCACAGCTGGTTGCTCTCCAGGAAGCTACTTCAGCTTAGGCCACTGCCCTGCAAGAGTCCACAGAGGCACAGTCCAAGAAGGTGGCCGAAGCAGTACACCAGCTCGCCCAGAGAAGAGAGTCAGCAAGTTGCCCCTAGTAACCAAGGGATTATGTGGGCCAGTCACTATCTGCAAAAACTGACATCCACAGATGAGGTGGAGGCCTTTCTAAATACATCTGAAAGAACAGCAGAGTGGGAAGGATGGCCCGAAGACAAATGGGCTGGTCTCGTTGCCCCATTGCTGACTGGTGAACCCCAGAAGGCCTACTATGACCTCAACCCTATAAAAGCCCTCAACTATGATTACTTAAAGACAGAGATCCTTGCACAGCTAGGTGTGACCACAACGGTCCGGGCACAGCGGGTATACAGCTGGAGGTATCAGACAAATTGTCCAGTAAGGTCGCAAATGCATGACCTTATGCAACTGGCGGCAAAGTGGTTGCAGTCAGAAGTACTCACCGGTCTCCAGATGGTGGAACACTTTGTGCTATACCAATTTTTGTGTGCCTTGCTATTTGAACTGCAGCGCTGGGTCAATCATTCAAACCTCAAAACAACACAGCAGCTTGTGTAAATGGTGGAGAGATACACCACAGTGGAGGACCTGCTCTCCCTGACAATTTAGAACTACATAATTCAATACTTAAAGTCATTAAGGTATTATAAAATGCTCATCAAACAAATATTGGGTATTAATCATAAAAAAATGAAACTATACAAATAAAACTTTCGAAAGTGCACAATATATTAGCGATAGCCTGGTTGAAGTGATGTTAAAGTAAGCTACCACTAGAGTGCAGTAGTGGCAAGGTCCTATAAAATAAACAAAGTAAGTCCTAATAGAAAGGCTATTCAAGGTAAACGTAATGCCCAGTAGTGAGCAATGCAAGTGGAAACAAGATAACAATGGTATAACAAGGTGCACTTACCATACAGGGTCAATAGAGGAGCCAAGCGCCTCTGTTAAAGTGATCCTTAAGTGTAAAAAATAAATTGAGTTTTACTCACCTGGGGCTTACCTCAGCCCCCTGCAGCTGATCAGTGCCCACGACGAGTCGCTCTGATGCTCCAGGTCCCGCTGGCGGCCACTTCCGGTTTTGCTGTCAGGACCCGTCAGGCTGGGGAACATGGCTGATACTACGCGTTCCCAGCCAAAATAGCACCCCTATGCGGCCTTATGGCCGCATAGGGGTGCTATTTTGGCTGGGAACGCGTAGAAATGGCCGCCTTCCCAGCCTGACGAGTCCTGATGGTGAAACTGGAAGTGGTCGCCAGCGGGACCCGGAGCATCAGAGCGACTCGTCCTGGGCACCGATCAGCTGCAGGGGGCTGAGGTAAGCCCCAGTTGAGTAAAACTCAATTTATTTTTTACACTTTAAGGTTCTCTCACAGATTGAGCTTATTTATACTAGAGGGGGAGTCAAATAGCCAATCAGAATCCTTGACCAATCAGTTTGTCATCAATATGTGGTGCAGCGCTGCACCTCATGACGTCACGCGCATACGCAAACGCCACTTGCAGCTGCGGGCACTATTTTATAAAGGAGCAAACTTAGCAATGGTGTGACATTAGACTAGCACATGAACGGGTCATGGGCAGGGCCAAATTAACTCAGCAACTGTGCCTCCAGTATAGGTAGCCTGGTATAGGTGCTCCCAGTATAGGTAGCCAGACAGAGGATATGCAGGGAAACAGTGGAAATACTGAGACAGTGGAGAAGCAGGGAGACAGCGGAGATGAAGGGAGACAGGCGTAGAGAGACAGTAGAGAGACAGTGGAGAGGCGTGGAGATAGCAGGGAGGCAGGGAGACAGCAAAGAGGCAGAGAGACAGCAGAAAGGCATAGCTCACAGGGAGACAGCAGAGACGCAGAGAGACAGCAGAGACGCAGAGGCAGAGAGACAGCGGAGGCGCAGAGAAACAGCAGAGGCATAGAGACTGTGGAGGCGTAGAGACACAGCAGAGGCGCAGAGAGACATCGGAGACGCAGGGAGACAGCTGAGAGCCATAGCTGAGAGATTGAGAGAGACAGCCAAGAGTCAGGGAGACCTCTGGGGAGAGAGAAAGAAAAGAAACAGGAGACCAGGGAGAGAAGAGGCAGGCAAAAAGGACAGATAGCCAGATCACTGGCTGCTACAGGCTGTCTGAGCAAGCTCTTCATGCCTGGACTCAGCCAGAACAGAGATTCCCCCTCCCCTCCTCTGTGCAGAGTGAGCAGCAACAAGCCTCCCACTTCACTGCACAGACCTGTCAGCCCTCCCATGTATGTTATGAGGACGAAGTACTTACATTGTGCAGAGCTAGAACTGTAGACTGTAAGGCTCATGTCCGTGGCAGAGCCTCTCTTCCTCGGGGCAGCAGCAGTGCACTCTTGTAGTACAGAGGGGACAAGTGCGCTGCTTGCTGCATGTGTGTTGCTGAAGACTCGTTCCTCTGGGAAGCAGTGGAGCAGGAGTGTGCTGTATTCTTTCCAGCTCTCACACCAGAAGATCTTCCATCACTGCAGACTGACGCGATAGGCTCAAACGAGTGGGAGCCTAACCTTGGGCTTCTGAATCGGCTGATGCGACTGGAGAGGGGCGGAGCAACAGAAGAGTCTCTTGTCGAGGTGCATGCTGGTTGGGGCAGGGAGAGGACTGCAAGACTGAGCCAGCCACTGTCAAGCAAATGCGGGAGGTGCCCACAGCGCTGCACAAATACTCTGCAAGGAGACCTTGAAGGGGGAGGGAGAAGTGATGTCAGCCCCCTCCCAGCATCCCCGAATTACACATCGGCAGTGGCTGCGATGGCTTGTACTTCTATCATTTTTTTTCCTGGCGTGCCGGGGCGGGGGGGGGGGGTATCGTTTGATGGCCAGGGGAGGGCGGGTGCCCCATTTTGCCCAACGTGCGGGCGCCCATGTTATCATCCTTAGCGGTATGCTCCGGCATTGTGCCGGTTATGCTCCGACATTGTGCCGCTAAGGAGGATTTCTACTAAGTTTTCTGAAACCAGGCCCCTCAGGGAACTACCCTATTAGGTGGCCGCTACACTCGCCATTCACAAAACCAGCTGGCGAGTGTAGAATTAAAGCATCAATAATAATAATTAGTCGCCAAAATTGCTAAACTTATCCACAAGTATAAAATAATATTATACCAAGAAAAATTTTGCAAAGAAATAAATACATTCCCCTATCCCATTGCATCTCATACTTAGAGACCCAAAGGCCTGGTCTCTAGCAGCATCTGCTGGTCAAAAAATGTAAAGCAGTCCATCAGCTTTGAGTCTCCAAGTATAGGAATGTTCCTTCATAAAAACAATAATTTGCTTGCAATTATCCCTGCAGTCATATGCTACCTCAATAATCAGAACTTATCTTGCAGGTATATGGATAAATAAGGATTAATATCAAAATGCAAAACATTAATAGTGATAAAATAAAATACAATACAAAAAACATAACAAAATAATTCTGCTAATAGTGTGACCAGCCAGGAGGGTCCCCTAGCTCCCCCATACAAGTTGGGCATTAAGCCAATAAAACAATAATAGTAATACTCCTAACTACATTAATCCTTATACCATACCATACAATACCATTACAGACTGTTTGTTTTGAATGCATTACATGCAGGTCCTTTAGCAGAGCTACACCCTGGTGAAACGTCCAATGAGGACTGAAACGTGTCGGTGGGCGGAGTGAAGCTGACATGGCTGGCGTGTGGTGTATGACGCAGCATCGCCCGCTCCACGCAAATGGTGACTGACGGCCAGCGCATTTGGTGTGCACATGGACATGCTTATGCAGGCGGCCCTACAGGCACCCGAACCCGCTACAAGCACGGACAATTGCTATGAGTGGTGCTTCACCTGGAACGTCATAGTGTAAAAGATACCATCTGTGACGGGTGAGACCCATCCATATAAAGTGTCAAGTGTATTTAATGCGGAAGCATCACAGCACACTATCTCGGTTCTTACCATTTTGGAATCTCAACTTTTTTACGTTTATACATGGACTTGCCTTACTGTGTGAGGGGGGGGGGGGGGGGCAATATACAGGGACAGTGTGGCAGTATGTATGGGCGATGCATGCGCAGATGAATGTGTAGTATGACAATATTATTCTCTGGCCACAGATAAATTGTTTTGATAATTATCATTGTTTTCTATTTATCCACTTAATACTAGCTGCGATATGGCTGTGTACTCCGCCATTGTCCTTTGATTTTAATTGATGGGGAGAATCTTAATAACATTAATTACTGGTTTTGTATTTGGGAGGGATCGTGTTTTAGACTTTTGCATTTTTATATATATATTTCTATACTTAAGGTGGCCGTGTGACCTAGTTGAATAATTGTTACTCTATGGGCGGGGTTATCTCCTGGTGGACCTGTGGTGGAGACAAGTGGAAACATCCATTAAGGTTCTCATAGTGCGTGCTACTCACTTCCACCTCCCTTCTCAATAGCAGCAGGATTCCAAATCATATACAATGGTATTGACAGCAGTAGGGACACTGGCAAAGCGGAGAAACAAAAATCTATACTCCAGTGGCAGGAAAGAGTTAAGTACTGACTCTGGTAAGTGAGTCGGAAGTGCCACTGCTACCTACAGTACTGAGCAAAGACATAGCTATTAAGCACAAACTGATAATGCTTATAGGCAGGGGCATTGCTAGCCCCAAAGATCAGTGGAATGTGCCCCGGATCTAGTCTGGGGTGCCCCGGATGTCATCAGGCAGAGTCAGACAGTGGGTGGCAGTACTTACCTCCGGCCGCTTGGTCTCCAGATTCTGCAGACATCTCCTCTTCCATGCTTCTTTACCTTCTCCACCACAACACCCAGCATGCCCAATAGAGGCACCACTGCACCCAGCATGGCACCACATGTATGTGGTCTGTACATGTCATGTATATGAGTCTACTAGGTGCTGTGGTGCCATGCTGGGCTGCCTGAGCTGTGGTTCTACTATGTGGGCATGCTGGGAGTTGTGGTGCCTCATGGGAGCATGGGAGGGGGTCCACTAAAAAACACTATGGGGGTGGGACTTCCAGACAACCTGGCAGCAGGACAGCATGCCCATTAGAAAGCCAGACTAGCCATCACAGAAGCCAGGTAACGCTGCCTAGTTATGTTTAAGTGACACTGCATATTAATGTGATATACTACATTTTTTGTATTAATGGAAGGGGGGGGGGGGGATTGCTTCATCCAACATTTTGCTGGGCAGGCCTACTTAGAATGCTGGTAATTAGAGATAATAGAAAATATATCAGATGGCTGCATTATTTGCCTCTCAAAGCACTCACCTTTTTGAAGGTCAGTTCATTTTCTTCTTCCTCCTCTCCAGTTAAGCTTGTTTCCTCTTGTACCCCAGGCATGTCTTTCATCTTGTTCAGGAGTGCAGCTTTAGCAGCTGAGGTACTGTAGTAAGATGTGCAGGAGTTGGTGCTAACAGCATCACACAAAGGTGGTGGAGAGATAGGCTGAAACTCATACCTATATGCAAAGAACAAGTAACTTCAAAACCATTTGTGTAAAGAAAAATCCTAATCACTCAAGTCATAATTTGTGTCAAAAAGATTAACTAATTTCACAGATTTTGGCTGCTCAAACTTGGTTTAAAGAGAACCAGAGATGAAGCAACCTCATGTATTTTACCTTATAAATCAGTGGGAACATGACAGTAAACACCTAATCTGCTCTTTGTTACATTGTTCTCCAGGGCCGGCTTTAGGGGGGGGCAAGAGGGGGCAGAGCCCCCTCAAATAGACTTCTTGCCCCCTCAAATATGCTGCTGCTTCCTGGTCCATGGAACGCAGACACATTTCCTCTATCTCCGCTGTGCTGTGTGTAGAGGGCGGAGATAGAGACACTCAGTAGCCTGGTCGGGTATCACATGGGGCCAGGCAGCCAGTGAGAGAGGAGTGAGACACTCTGCTCTCTCACTGGCTGCCCGCCCCATGTGATCCCGGCCAGCCAGCCACAAGTATCTCTGTATCTGAATGAGAAGGATGGGCGCGCTGGGGAGACATGAGAGGAAAAGGCAAGTGATTTATGTCTCCAGTCCCAGCCGCCCAGCTCTCTGCATACACAGGACACAGCCTGTCAGACTGCCTGTGTGCTGCTGATGGACGGCGCTATGTTGTGTATAATGTACGAGTCCCCTGACCTCCCACACTGACCTGAGGACCCTGTGCCCACATCACTGTGATGATTGGTGGGCAGGGGGATACTCTTTTATTAATAACTGATTCCTATCTGCAGCTCAGGGAGCAGGAACAATCTGCACAGAGGTCAGATATACTCTGTGTAATGGCTCACCCCCCTTCTTTTCACTATTCAGTCTCACTGACTGACCTGCCCTCTGCTCTTCTATCTGCTCTGCTCACTTCAGCCTGCATTTTCTTTTAACCCTTTCACTGCCTGTCCTAGCTTCTTAAGCTTTGTGTATCCTAATTTAATCATTTGTAGCTGCTGCTGGTCTCCTATTAAGAATGTCTTAAAGTGTACCAGAGATGATTGACAGTGTTGTATACATACCTGGGGCTTCCTCCAGCCCCATGCGCACAGATCACTCCCACGACGCCGTCCTTTGCTGCCTGCTGCTGCGGTATTGGGTCCCGTTAGTTCTGCCAGTCTACCCAAGGGAAGTGCGCCCTCTACGTATCTCTTCGGTGGTCGCTGGAGAGATACGTAAAGAGCGCAGTTCCTCTTGCGCAGACTGGCTGAACTAACGGGACCCAATACCGCAGCAGCAGGCAGCAGAGGACGGCGGCGTGGGAGCGATCTGTGTGCATGGGGCTGGAGGAAGACCTGGGTATGTATAAAACAGTATCAATCATCTTTGGTTTCCTTTAAGGGTGCCATACATCAGCAACTTGGCAGTGTATTTTTGGTGAAATGCTGTCAGATCACATATATTTTTGGGGGATGCACTACAGCAGAGCTCAAACTATCCCAGCAGACCTTTAACACCACTGCTAAAGTCATGTATATTTGGCCCCACCCATGACCACACCCACGGTCTGCTGCATGACCACGCCCATTTTTTTGGCGCGCCGCGCTACGCGCGGCGCAGGGGTTTTTTATGCCCCCTGCAAATTTCTGGCTGCCCCCTTATATGTGCCTGTCTAGAACCGGCCCTGTTGTTCTCTGTTTAATTTGCCTGTTATCACCTCTAAGATAAGAATCCCGACTAAGCAGTCGGTCTGGCTTTGCTACAGAATAATTATAGCTGAGACTGTGTTCTTTGCTGTCTTCAAGTCCAAGCCTGCCCCCTGCTGGCTTTGCTCAGGAATCATTATAGCTGAGTCATTATAGCAAAGCCAGAATCAATGCTCAGTCCGGGATTCTTATCTCAGCTAGATAACAGACACTTTTAGCAGTGAGGATGGAACAGAGAGCATGGTAAATGTTTTCTCTAATGTTCCCACTGATTTCTATGGTAAAATACACAAGGGTGCTTCGTCTCTGGTTCACTTTAAGTGAGTTACAAAGCTTCATAATTGGACAGTGAATTCATCCATCATACTAAAAAAAACCTGTTCATAAGTGGTGCCCTTCCTCTCGGGGCATGAGCCCACTATGCAGTTGTGTCCGCTTCTGTCTGCTTTTCTGCATCTGTAACATTGATGTGTAACTGAAGCAGACACAACTGCATCAGTGGGCTCAGACCCTTAATCAGTGTCTTGAGCTTAGGTCTCACACAAGACTGCTTAAAATCCAACTGAAAAAATACAAAAAAATATAGACCACAAGTAAATGCACATTGAAATGGCAGCAATATTTACCCAGCAGCAACTTACTCAAGACTAGACCAGACAACATATATATTGTGCTTCTCTCCTCGCGGACTCACAGTGCTTCAGAGTTGCAGCCACTTGGAGCATGCTCCACGGGCGACCAGGATCATTAGGAAGCCTGGCACCAGGCCCGCTATCAGGGGGGACAACAAGGAGTCCCGTGATGGGCCCCTGCAGGGGGGCCCCGTCTGCCTAAACACCCCCCCTCACCGCTGGACGCCGCTGCGCTGCCTGGCTGCATCAGACCTCGATCAGCGGGCGACCACTGTGCGGGCACTAGGACCTAGCGGACACCGCACTTATATGCAGAAGTGACATCACTTCCGCATATATACAGTGGGTTGCAAAAGTATTCGGCCCCCTTGAAGTTTTCCACATTTTGTCACATTACTGCCACAAACATGAATAAATTTTATTGGAATTCCACGTGAAAGACCAATACAAAGTGGTGTACACGTGAGAAGTGGAACGAAACTCATACATAATTCCAAACATTTTTTACAAATAAATAACTGCAAAGTGGGGTGTGTGCGTAATTATTCGGCCCCCTGAGTCAATACTTTGTAGAACCACCTTTTTGCTGCAATTACAGCTGCCAGTCTTTTAGGGTATGTCTCTACCAGCTTTGCACATCTAGAGACTGAAATCCTTTCCCATTCTTCTTTGCAAAACAGCTCCAGCTCAGTCAAATTAGATGGACAGCGTTTGTGAACAGCAGTGCTCAGATCTTGCCACAGATTCTCGATTGGATTTAGATCTGGACTTTGACTGGGACATTCTAACACATAAATATGTTTTGTTTTAAACCATTCCATTGTTGCCCTAGCTTATTGTTTAGGGTCATTGTCCTGCTGGAAGGTGAACCTCCGCCCCAGTCTCAAGTCTTTTGCAGTCTCCAAGAGGTTTTCTTCCAAGTTTGCCCTGTATTTGGCTCCATCCATCTTCCCATCACCTCTGGCCAGCTTCCCTGTCCCTGCTGAAGAGATTCACCCCCGAGCATGATGCTGCCACCACCATATTTGACAGTGGGGATGGTGTGTTCAGAGTGATGTGCAGTGTTAGTTTTCTACCACACATAGTGTTTTGCATTTTGGCCAAAAAGTTCCATTTTGGTCTCATCTGACCAGAGCACCTTCTTCCACATGGTTGCTGTGCCTCCCACATGGCTTGTGGCAAACTGCAAACGGGACTTCTTATGCTTTCTGTTAACAATGCCTTTCTTCTTGCCACTCTTCCATAAAGGCCAACTTTGTACAGTGCATGACTAATAGTTGTCTTATGGACAGAGTCTCCCACCTGAGCTGTAGATCTCTCCACCTCATCAAGAGTCACCATGGGCCTCTTGACTGCATTTCTGATCAGCGCTCTCCTTGTTTGGCCTGTGAGTTTAGGTGGATGGCCTTGTCTTGGTAGGTTTATAGTTGTGCCATACTCTTTCTATTTCTGAATGATCACTTGAACAGTGCTCCGTGGGATGTTAAAGGCTTTGGAAATCTTTTTGTAGCCTAAGCCTGCTTTAAATTTCTCAATAACTTGATCCCTGACCTGTCTTGTGTGTTCTTTGGACTTCACGGTGTTGTTGTTCCCAATATTCTCTTAGACAACCTCTGAGGCCGTCACAGAGCAGCTGTATTTGTACTGACATTAGATCACACACAGGTGCACTCTATTTAGTCATTAGCACTCATCAGGCAATGTCTATAGGCAACTGACTGCACTCAGATCAAAGGGGGCCGAATAATTATGCACACACCACTTTGCAGTTATTTGAAAAAAAATTAGGGGTGCTTTGTGGATCAACAAGCAGGATACACACCAAAAGATTTATATAATACGCACTGTCTTGCTGCTACCTCCCCCCATTGGAGTACCCCTATCTCCAACCTTAAATCAGCTAGTATAAATAAAATAGTGAGGAGTGCAAGAGGTTGCGTTAAAAGAGTTTCTCTTTATTAATCAATGATATTAAGAACGGTATGTCTTTACACAACAATAAATATGACACCTGTTATACTCAATACTCACACAACCTTCACTCATACATGGGCAGTATGCTGATGAATATTATAAAAATACAAAAAAATGTAAAAATATATATATCAAGAATGAGAAAAATAAAAATATATCTCCTAAAAAAGGCTCATTTGCAGACAAATTGAGTGGTATCCCACTCCTCCAGAACATATATAGTTCTCTTAATATGCAAAATTGCAACTAAACAACATCCCCAAATTTGTCAAAAAGTGTCCTCTTAATGAATGGTTATGACAAGGAGGGTTGCTAATAAACATACGTCCCCAGAGTTATCATCACCTGTGATACGAAGGGAGTTATATATTGCCTGATATGTCCCTGTGGCAAAAAGTATATCGGGAGAACCAAGAGGGAATTACATAAAAGGTTGGGGGAACATTTTACTAATATTAGGAAAGGTTGGGTTGAGCACCCTTTGTCTAAGCATTTTAAGGGATGGCATAATTGCCAAGTGAAGGATATAGTTTTCCTTGGGTTGGAAGTAGTTCTGAGGGACCCAAGAGGTGGGGATTACATCGCTAAAATGTCCAGAGCAGAGATCAAATGGATGTTTAATCTGGACACCCTGGCCCCAAGGGGTCTAAATGAAGAAATGGGACTGTTTGGTTTTTTATAGTAAATAAATGATTGAGGGAATGTGTGTAATGAAGTGGTATGGGTGAGGCTGGGAGTAGGTGCTGATGAATATGGTAGTAGCTGATGATATGGCAGTAGCTGATGACATGGTCTTTATTTTTTATAGTTTTTATTATTATTCTTTATATTTTATATTTTTTATCTCTATTTTTATATTTTTTATTTTTATTTTTGTTTTGGGATTACGTATAAAGATAATTAAATAATAATGGAGATTGAGTGAACATAATATGAAAACATGAAAATGCAATATGGAATGGAGAGCACACTGGATGGAAGATATAGGAAATACCCTGCCACTTTATGGAGGCAATGAAGGGGAGGAGACTTTGTACTATTTAAAGATGGTTGCTGAGGCTGAATGTAACTCCAATTTATTCTGAAGAAGACACCCGTGAGTGTTGAAACATGTTAATAGGATTGACTGGGGCACCCCATAAGATCTAATTGGAAGTTTCGATCCTAACTGTATGGAATAGTGTGCAATACATATGCACATCTACAGCTAAGGACAGCCGAAGCGCGACTGGAGCGCAAGGAAATCAGCCGTGGCACGCAAGGAAGTCTCTGAATTAGGTGACCCCTGAACCGGAAGAACTAGTGGTGAGTGCTGCGGGGAGGACTGTAGCGAAGTGGACGCGACAAGCTTCGGTGTAGTGTCGCACCTAGCGGGGTGAAGGAGCTGGAGACCGATATTGGAGCCGCTATATTGTGCACAACACAGCGGCAGAGTCCGTGAGTAATGCATGCGGTGTCCTTATAACGAGGGACTGGAGCTTGACGTAGGAGACTGGGACTAAGTAAGCAACTACTGTATTTAACCTGGTGCATATCCCTGCCATAGCCACCCTTTAAGAAGACACTTTATGATTACTCTGGGGACGTATGTTTATTAGCAACCCTCCTTGTCATAACCATTCATTAAGAGGACACTTTATGACAAATTTGGGGATGTTGTTTAGTTGCAATTTTGCATACTAAGAGAACTATATATGTTCTGGAGGAGTGGGATACCACTCAATTTATCTGCAAATGAGCCTTTTTTAGGAGATATATTTTTATTTTTCTCATTCTTGATATATATATTTTTACATTTTTTTGTATTTTTATAATATTCATCAGCATATTGCCCATGTATGAGTGAAGGTTGTGTGAGTATTGAGTATAACAGGTGTCATATTTATTGTTGTGTGAAGACATACCTTTCTTAATATCATTGATTAATAAAGAGAAACTCTTTTAACGCAACCTCTTGCGCTCTTCACTATTTTATTTATACTTTGCAGTTATTTGTTTGCAAAAAATGTTTGGAATCATGTATGATTTTCGTTCCACTTCTCATGTGTACACCACTTTGTGTTGGTCTTTCATGTGGAATTCCAATAAAATTGATTCATGTTTGTGGCAGTAATATGACAAAATGTGGAAAACTTCAAGGGGGCCGAATACTTTTGCAACCCACTGTAGAGCGTGGTGCGTCCGTGCGCCCGCTCTAACTGGTCGGGTCGCCCACTGATCGAGGTCTGATGCTGGGCTGCTGCTGGGAGGTGAGGGGGAGCCCGTCACTCACTATATTACCTAGGGGGCCCCTTTCGCTCACTATCTAACCTGGGGGGCCCCTGTCACTATCTAACCTGGGGGGCGCCTGTCACTCTATCTAAGCTGGGGGGCCCCTGTCACTCACTATCTAACCTGGGGGGCCCCTGTCACTCACTATCTAACCTGGGGGGCCCCTGTCACTTACTATCTAACCTGGGGGGCATCTGTCACTCACTATCTAACCTGGGGGGCCCCTGTCACTCACTATCTAACCTGGGGGGTGCCTGTCACTCACTATCTAACCGGGGGGCCCCTGTCATTCACTATCTAATTTGGGGGGTCCCTGTCATTCACTATATTACCTGGGGGGAGCCTGTCACTCACTATCTAACCTGGGGGGTCCCTGTCACTCACTATATTACCTGGGGGGCGCCTGTCACTCACTATCTAACCTGGGGGGTCCCTGTCACTCACTATCTAACCTGGGGGGTCCCTGTCACTCACTATATTACCTGGGGGGCGCCTGTCACTCACTATCTAACCTGGGGGGCGCCTGTCACTCACTATCTAACCTGGGGGCTCCTGTCATTCACTATCTAACCTGGGGGTCCCTGTCACTCACTACCTAATCTGGGGGTCCCTGTCACTTACTACCTAACCTGGGGGTCCCTGTCAGAATGCAGAATCCAGGTGAGAGGTGTCTACCATATTAAGCCTATTTATGTGAAAATGCTGCCTATTTATGTGCCTCATGAGTGACTGCTGAATTTGTCTTGTTGGGGACCTAATGATTGCTGAATTTTTACTTGTTGGGGGCCTCATGATTTGTTAGGAGCCTCAAGATTGCTGAATGTGTCTTGTTGGGGGCCTCATGATTGCTGAATTTGTCTTGTTGGGGGTCACACGATTGCTGACTATGAGACTATGGGAAAAGCTGAATCATCATAATATGAGACAATAGCATTAAATCTACCTTTTTAGCTTTTTAAAACAGAAAATAAAACTAAAAAAAATTATGGAGCACTTCCTCCTTCCGGCTTGAAGGTCTGATGATTTGTGAGGGGCCCCAAAATTTCTGATGGTGGCCCTGCCTGGCACAAAGACTCCTTACTGTTTTGCACACTGGCTTGAGCCAGGGTTGAAACCCTGGTCAAAGGCTCCAATACCAGATTAAAGGAAACAGCACACTATCCAGCTGACCTCTAGATATAAGAATCTTTAATAGGGATGCTCGTTTGGATTCCGTGGAAATGCAATTTCTGAATTTCCAATCGGAATTTGCATTTCCGCATCAAAATTCGGAAATCAGTAATGGAAGTGCGGTAGGTAGATTTTCGCGAAAAGTTTCGTGGAAATTGCAGAAATTTCTGCCGACTTTAACATCAATTTTCTCAAAAACTACAACGTCTTTTTGAAAGATTTTTTTCCTCTTGTTCCTACTTTTCTGCTTAACATTCCCAGCAAATTTGATGTTTCTAGCACCTATGGGGGATTTGCTATTAACCTCTAAATAAGGCATCATACCGCATAGCGGTTCCAATGCGGATTTTCGCGGTAATTTCTGCCGATTTTAAAATAAATTTTCTCAAAAACTACAAGGTCTTTTTGTATTTTTTTTCCTCTTGTTTCCACTTTTCTGCTTAAAGGAGTTATTAGGCAAACTGGTGAAAATGAGCTTAACTCACCTGGGGCTTTCTCCAGCCCCTTGCATCCGACTGTCCCATGCCGACTGCTCCGCTCCCCACCGCTGTTCCGGTCTCCGTGCACAGTGCAGAGACCGACCTTACTGCGCCTGCGCGAAGCGCCACTGTCAATCACGGCCATGTGGGCCGCTGCAAACTGCGCAGGCGCAGAACTACTGCATCTGCTCAGTTTGCTGCGGCCCACGTGGCCATGATTGACAGCGGCGATTCACGCAGGTGCAGCATTTACGGAGACCAGGACAGCGGCGGGGAGCGGAGTGGTCAGCGTGGGACAGTCGGCTGCAAGGGGCTGGAGAAAGCCCTAGGTGAGTAAAGCTCATTTTCACCAGTTTTCCTGATAACTCCTTTAATATACCCTGAAAATTTGGTGTTTGTAGAACCTACAGGGGCTTTGCTGTTAACCGCCAAAGTTTGTCACTGTTGACTGTAATGTGAAATGCAGAAATTTCGCATTACCGATATGCGGTATTATGCCGACTTTAGAGGTTAATAGCAAAGCCCCCATAGGTGCTAGAAACAGAAAATTTTTAGGGAATGTTAAGCAGAAAAGTGGGAACAAGAAGAAAAATAAATCTTTCAAAAAGACGTAGTAGTTTCTGAGAAAATCAATGCCGTTGGAAAGTACTGCAAAAATCCGCCTCGGAATGCGGAAATCGTTAGTGGAAAGCGGAAACAATAGCGGTAATTGGCAATGGTGGAATGCGAATTTTTGGCAGAAACGAAAATTAGCATTTCCGACCATCCCTGATCTTTAACAACAGTCTTAAAAGCAGGTGTCTCCTTCACCCATACTGGTGTATATTGACATGAAAATTAATCTTTCATTTCAAAATCTTTCAACAACTTTCATAACACCTGGACCCATATGCAATTCATTTTTTCTCCTGAGGTGATATTTCTTAACTCGTCAATAAAATGCCTTTTAAGCTACCAGAAAGCAAGGAAATACTCAGAATAATTTTGATAGTACTCTTTTTACATACTTTTCGGTACTTTTTCAGTTCAAAAGTGCTGGAAAGTTATTTTAAATAGAAGGTGAAAAATTATCTCCAAGAAGAAAACTCAGAACAAAAGTAAATTGCATATAGCCCCTGGTCTAGTAACGCTTCTGGGGTACTTACGGCTAGAGATGGGCCGAACCTCCGATTTTAGGTTTGCGAACTCACCGCGAAAGTTTGGTTCGCGTGAACTTTCACGAACAGCAATAGACTTCAATGGAGAGGCAAACTTGGAAATTTAGAAAAAATTATGCTGGCTAGAAAAATGATGGAAAAGATGTTTCAAGCGGTCTAATACCTGGACGGAGACATGGTTGAGTGGGATACATGTCAAAAGTCTCAATTAAAAATCTAGATTTGACGCAAACCACTGTTTTAAGGTCAGAAATCACATTGAATGTTGAATTGCAGGCCTAAACTGCTTTACAACATCTTGCATGTGTATACATCTATCAGGAAGTGTAGTCCCTCCTCCCTTCTCCTCCGGAGGAGGAGTAGGATCTTGTCTTCCAGGAATTTGTAGGATGTGAGCACGCTCACATACATTGGCCAGGAATCGAACCCAGCTCAACTACTTGGAGGGCAGCTATGCTCACCACACTTTCCATAGCCCCTTAAGAGAAAGTGTCATTAAGGCCTTGCTGTAACATAGATTGTAGTGTAACTATTTCAACTAATTTACCCTTCTTAAACTTGAAGATTGTATACAAATGTAAGCAGAGTGGCGCAGTGGAAGTGTGCTGGGCCCATAATCCAGAGCTTGATGGATCCAAATCATCCTCTGCTAGGCACGATTTCATTTTTGCACCTCGCTTTATCACATGGGCAAAACGGTTTCCATAGCCCTGTAAGAGAAAGTGTAATAAGGGCCCTGCCGTAACATAGATATTACGGTAGCTAAGACTAATCCTGGGCCTTTCTTGTAGTTGAAGAGATGAGTGAACTGTGACACCACACTTAAAGAAAAGAAAAAAAAAAAAACAGCAAACAGAGAAGCTTCCCCATATTGGAGCATTGGATTTGGTAAAGTCTTAAGCCAATGTGTTGTAAGACACAAGTAAGCTTTAGGTTAGCAGGTATAGTTGCATGGCCACCTAGCTTTTCATCCTTCCCAAGCCAGCTAGGCTGACTTCAGCCTGTAGTGTTGGTGGTATAGTGGTGAGCATAGCTGCCCTCCAAGCAGTTGATCTGGGTTTGATTCCTGGCCGTGCTTTTGACATCCTACAAATCCCTGGAAGACAAGATCCTGAGGGAATGAGGGAGCTGTTGTAGGGTGCTATTTAAGGAATAACAATCAGTCAAGAGCAAGCTAACAAGCCTACAAGAGCCTAACTAAGCTTTCCCTAGCAGAGTCTGTCAGCAGCTGTCCCTTCAGTAATTACTGTAGGCAGACGAGTGAGTAAAATGGCTGGAGAACCTTGCCTTTTATAAGGGGGGTGGGGCTCCAGGAGTGGGTGTAGTCTGATTGGAGACAATGTGCCTGCTGACTATGATGTAGAGGGTCAAAGTTGATCCTAATGGAGCATTATGGGGGCGAACCGAACTTCCGCAAAAGGTCGCCTTCGCCGGCGAACGTGAACCATCCAAAGTTCGCCTGGAACCGTTCGCGGGCGAACCGTTCGGCCCATCTCTAAGGGAAATTGCTTCTAAAATTGCTTACAAAGTGCTACCACACATCGCTAGCGAATCCGATTGTGATAGTAATAGTGCTTTTGTAGTGAGTCCCAGCCCTTACACTATGTTTCCTCCTAACTGCCTACTCCTGGTTTGTTTACTGACCACCAGGGATTCCTGCAGATCCACCCACTGATCACCAGGGAGTCCTCCTGCTCCATCCACTGGAACCTTTTGTACACATTTGAGCATAAGAGTGCAAGCCAGGGGGAAGTAATACACACACACACACACACACACACACACACACACACACACACACACACACACACACACACTATATTGGCAGAAGCATTGTGAAACCTGCTGTCACATGCCCCCTACTGGCTAGACTGCTTAGGGCCCCCAATCTGCTTCAGCCCACAGACTAACCGGTTTCGTTGATGCAATCAATGTGTTGCAGTACCTGGAACTGGGCAAACAGACAGGCCAGGAAAGAACGTGTGAAACACCATCTACTGCGCACAATTTTACTGTAAAACATCTGCCACCACTTCTTTTATTCAGGAAAGAGGAACCCGCTATCTAATCTGAGCTAAGAAATAAAGGGTTAACACGATCTATTCATACTGTAACAATACAGTTTTCTGTTTAGCATTTCTCCAGAGAGGTAAGTTTTGTTCTTTAGTACTTAAGCCAGGTATAAATGACTTTTTGTTGTTTTAATAAAAACACGCAATATAATTATTGTCTACAGAAAAATTATTAACAATTATGAAAACAGTAGCCACAGTATTTAACTCAAAAGGGAAAAATGAAGTAATGAATACTTGAAAATTTGTAAGAAGTCTGAGTTCAGTTTGTGGAAATGCAAAATGAATGTAAAGCGGATCCGAGATGAAAAACTAACTATAACAAGTAACTTGTCTATATATCTTATCTAAAGTTTAGATGGTTTACACAGCAAAGCTAGCTGTAAACAGTTTTAATAGAATATGATTATTTATTCCTGTGATACAATGACAGCAGCAATGTTGTTTGTAAACATTACCTAGAGGCAGGCTTATCTGTATCTTGAACCATCAGCCTAATCCCCTCTCCTCCTCCTTCCTCCCCTCTGCCTCTGAAATCAATGGCTAGTAACACCTCCCCCTCCTCCTGCCCAGACTGAGCTCCCATGAGCCCTTGCTACTGCCAAGGCTCTCTGAACCTGTGGGCGTGGCTTATTTAGTTTATAGGGAATTAGAGTATTAAAACAAAAACAGAAAAGTATTTGGCTTGAGGAATGCCCTATAAACAATAGGAAAGGAACACAATTATGCAATGTGTAAAAGTTCTCCTCGGATCCACTTCTCCATGGGCTCCTTTAGATGTTGTTTGTTTGATGAAAATTGGGAGACTACAGATGGCTGCCAGGCCTGTCCTTTTTGAAGATGTTGCCTCAGAGGCGGAAATAGGAGTCCTGCCACCTTGCTCCGAGGTGACCGTCCCGTACACTCGAGGGGTAAAGTTGGGCATGAATGTATTATTCGTCCATATTTTGTGCATCGCTCATTGCCCGCATACAATGATACAGTAGCATATTCATGACTGCAACATTTTGATGTCAGACAATTTTACTTGCATGAAATATTAAAATAGCAACCTAATATTTCTAACCAGTGTTTGTATTTTACCCAGGCATACAAAATGTCCACCTGACGGGCATGATGCCTGGAGTTAGATGATCTGAAGCCTTAAAGGGACTCCGAGCAGTACAGAAACTATGGAAAGATGCATATCATTTTAAAGCTATCTTTCTCCTCTTTCCAATGATATATAAACCACCACCCTACGCCTTTTAGTTTTCACTATTTTCGCGATCGAAATTGCCGCAACCGCGACTTTGATCGCGAAAATTGAGAAAACTAAAAGGCGTAGGGCGTAGGTGTCACCAGAAAGAGGAGAAAAAGAGCTTTTTCTGCTGAATGGAGCTGCCGACTTTGAGAAAAAGTCGCCCTGTGTAATACAATATAACTATGGAAAGATGGATATCATTTTAAAGTTCTCTTTCTCCTCTTTCTGACGACCCCTAAATCGTCACCCTACGCCTTTTAGTTTTCTCTATTTTCGCGATCGAAGTCACGGCCGCGGCAATTTCGATCGTGAAAATAGCGAAAACTAAAAAAAAGATACTTAACTAATGAGGGGAAGGCTCTGGGTACTACAGAGCCTTCTTGTTCCTCTCCTCTCCTCATCCCCTCGAGCTGGATGGAGAGCGGCCCATCTACGGGAGCCCAAGTGCTCCCGAAGACTTCCGAAGCCCACCCATAGCAGAAGAGAGCAGTCTCTGACCGAACGGTCGGAGACTGCTAATGGGGAGCCAGCACAGGAGCAACAAGACAAGGAGAGGAACGGGAAGGCTCTATAGGACCCAGAGCCTTCCCTCTCCTTAGGTAAGTATTTGTTGTTGTTTTTTTTTTCATTTTCAGACTCTGTTTAAGCGGTATACTTTTTATAGGGATGAGAGTTATGGTTTAGCTGTAAAGAGAGCAAATATGAAGTGGCTTCATATTATATACACAGCTAGTACTTCCTATGGCTTTTGAGACAAGTAGAGATGGCCCGAACGGTTCGCCAGCGAACGGGAACCGGCGAACTTCCGGGGTTCGCGATCGCTGAGAACCGCAAACTTTTCTGTAGTTCTATTCGCCCCCATAATGCATCATTAGGGTCAACTTTGACCCTCTACATCACAGTCAGCAGGCACATTGTAGCCAATCAGGCTACACTCACTCCTGGAGCCCCACCCCCCCCCCCCATTTATAAAAGGCAGGCAGCGTCAGGCATTGGACTCACTCGTGTGCCTGCAGTAATTAAAGAAGAGAGAGCTGCTGCTGCAGAGAGAGCTATAAGGAAAGCTTAGTTAAGCTCTTGTAGGTTTGTTAGCTTGCTCCTTGCTGATTCTTATTGCTAAAAAAGCACACCTCAACAGCTCTTTTGAGAGCTAATCTTGTTCTTGTGATGTGACAGGGTGTCACAGGCTCTTATAGGAAAGGTTATGGATGGTGTGTATATAGCACCTCGTTTAAGGTGCTTGGTCAAATAAAGCCCCAGGAAAAAAAAAAAACTGTGTGTGCTAATTTGGCTTTTTCAAAAGCCGGTTAAGGATCCTGGAGCTGGCCAGGGAAGTGTGGGTGGGTTCCCTGGCCACCTGGCCCAGTCCAGGTATTACACCTGTGCAGGGTGGAGCACAGGTGCTGAATAAAGGTCAGCCAGTCTGACCAGGAAGGAGCTCACTTGGTTCCTGTACTCTGGAGGGAACAGAGCTCTCACATGGGAGAAAGGCTAAACTCTGCATGTACAATGTAAGTTGCCATGTTGTTGGTATGTTTTGCTACAATCCTGTCTATGTATAGTCAGTCAGGGACTGGAGTGAGACAGGTAGTTGCTCAGCCGAACTGTTTTGAGACGCGTATGCGGCGGCTGAGCGGCGAGTGACGTCGGGTGCGGCGTAGTTACAATGTAACAAAGTTGTTACATTGTAATAACTTTGTTACATTGTAACTGATAGAACATTTCCGAGGATATTGCGAGGGATCATTTATTTAAAGGGACAGGTAAGTATTATTGGTTAATTAAGAATATTAAAGGACTTTTTTCGTGGTTATGTTTTTCGTTCAATTAAAACACTTTTTCTAAGTGTTTGTGTGTTTATTTACTTTTAACTCTTAAAGGAAATGGGTAAGGGGTACAAGTACCTCTATACTCATTTTTCCTGGGAGGGGGGGTGGGCATCTGGGGGACCCCTTTTTAAAGGGGACTCCCAGATTCCACCATTAACCCCCCCCCCCCCCCCCCAGGAAATCGCGGCCTCCACCTCCACCGCCCATCGGAGGTGGAGAAGAGCCCCTTGTCCTTGGATTGGACAAGGGCTCGGAGGGGGAGGGGAAAGCTTGGCTGCCCCTCCCCTTCCGAGACCCCCCAATCCATGGACCATGCGGGCTGGTATAGTCAGGGTGCGGAGCCCCACGCGGCCGGTGCTCCGCATTCTGGCTATCCCAGCCTGCATAGGGGACAAGGGGTTAAAGAGGTCTGGGAGGGGGGACCCCACGTCGTTTTTTTTTTTATATTTCCCACACTCAGAACGAAGTAAGTAAAACTCTTCCCACTTGGGGGAATCTATGAAAATAATACACTATTGTTATCTGTGCAAAAAAACCTGACATTTAAAAGACATTTTTGCCCTTGAAACTTAAAAATCGATTTTCTCAAAAACTATAAGGTCTTTTTGAAAAAAAATGTTTTCCTCTTATTCTCACTGATCCCCTTAATATACCCTAGGAATTTGGTGTTCCTAAACTTTAAGCAGGCTTTGCTATTAACCGTTAAAGTCGGCGGGTTTTTAACTGTATACATTTTTACTTTGAAATTTTAACATCGATTTTCTCAAAAACTATAAGGTCTTTTTGAAAAAAAAAAATTTCCTCTTATTCCTCCTGATCTCCTTAATATATTCTCCAAATTTGAGGCTCTTAGCATTTAAGGGGGCTTTGCTATCAACCCTTAAAGTCGGCGGCTACCTAACATTGATCCATGCGTCAACTTTTCCGCTTGGGAGCATGGCCATACGCATTAATTTCGTAATACCCACAGTAATGCGAAAATTACGCAAAAAATTACGCTTATGCGAAATTTCGCGAAATCCTTCTTCATTACGATTATGTACTTACGGCCATAATCGTAATTACACTAATTACGCGAAATTTTGCGAAATCGTAATTACGTCATTACGCTCATCTCTACATGGGAGGTCACCTCGGGGCTGAGAAAACTCAACAACGGGTCTTACAGAGGTTTTATTGGCCAGGTGTCTTTGCAGAAATTAAGAGATATTGTGAATCTTGCCCGGAATGCCAATTCTCAGCCCCTCTGGCTCACTTCCGAGGCCCTCTAGTTCCCTTGCCTATCATTGACATACCTTTTGAGCGGATGGCAATGGATCTGGTTGGACCCCTAGTTAAGTCAGCCAGGGGTCATCAATACATTCTTGTGATCCTCGATTATGCTACACGCTACCCTGAGGCAATACCGTTAAGAAACATGGCCTCCAAGACCATTGCAAAAGAGTTGATGCATGTGTTCTCTCGCACTGGTATACCAAAGGAGATCCTAACCGATCAGGGCACACCCTTTATGTCAAAAATCATGAAGGAGTTGTGTCGACTTCTGGGAATAAAGCAGCTTCGCACATCGGTCTACCATCCACACACTGATGGGCTGGTGGAGCGATTTAACAAGACCCTAAAAGGGATGTTAAAGAAAGTGGTGGATAAGGATGGGAGAGACTGGGACTGTCTTTTGCCATATCTCATGTTTGCAGTCAGAGAAGTTCCCCAGTCCTCTACCGGGTTTTCCCCATTCGAACTAGTATACAGGAGACGTCCACGGGGACTTCTTGACATTGCCAAAGAGTCATGGGAACAAGAATCCACTCCCCATAGGAGCATAATTGAACATGTGTCAACTATGCAAGACAGGATCTCTGCTGTTATGCCATTGGTCCGGGAACACATGCAGCGGGCACAAGAAGCCCAAAGTCGGGTTTACAACCGCTCAGCTAAAGTTAGGTCGATCAACCCTGGGGATCGGGTGTTGGTGTTGATCCCCACGGTAGAAAGCAAGTTCTTAGCAAAATGGCAGGGGCCCTATGAAATTTGCGAGAAAGTGAGTGAGGTAACTTACAAGGTTTATCAGCCAGATAAAAGAATGAAGGAACAAATTTACCACGTTAACCTGATAAAGCCTTGGAAAGATAGAGAGGTTATGTTAGCCACTCTGCAGTTGCCTTCCACAAGCCAGGAGGGGATCCGAGAGGTAAAAGTTGCGGACTCCCTGTCCACCATCCAAAGGCAGGAGGTCAGGGAATTTCTGCAAAGGAATGCGGATGTGTTTTCAGAATTACCAGGTTGTACCTCCGTCATTAAACATGACATTGTTACTGATGCCAAGGTTCGGGTTCGCCTAAAGCCCTATAGAATTCCAGAAGCCCGCAGACAGGCTGTCGAAAAAGAAATTGAAAAAATGCTAGAATTAGGGGTCATTGAGAGGTCTACAAGTGAGTGGAGTAGCCCCATTGTCTTAGTTCCAAAACCAGATGGGTCCCTAAGGTTTTGTAATGATTTCCGTAAATTAAATGCAGTGTCAAAATTCGATGCTTATCCCATGCCGAGAATTGATGAGCTGACTGAGAGACTAGGCCCCGCCCGATACATTACAATGCTAGATCTCACTAGAGGTTACTGGCAGGTGCCTTTAACAGATAGAGCTAAAGAGAAAACAGCATTTTCCACCCCTTATGGCTTGTTCCAATATATACGCATGCCTTTTGGATTGCAGGGAGCCCCTGCAACCTTTCAACGCATGATGGATGAGATATTACGTCCGCATCAGCATTTTGCGGCGGCATATCTAGATGATGTGGTGGTGTTTAGCATGGATTGGGAAAGTCATCTCCCTAAGCTCCAGGCAGTGATAAATTCCATAAGACAGGCGGGTTTAACTGCCAATTCAAAGAAATGCACAATAGGACTAGAGGAGACCCGTTACCTTGGTCACATAATTGGGCGGGGTCTCATAAAGCCACAGCTAAACAAAATTGAAGCTATCAAAGATTGGCCTCGGCCCACAACAAAGAAGCAGGTGAGGACTTTTCTCAGCATGATAGGGTACTATCGGAAGTTCATCCCAAATTTTGCCACTGCAGCAGCTCCTTTGACGGATCTAACGAAAGGAAAAGAGT
This sequence comes from Hyperolius riggenbachi, assembly GCF_040937935.1. Lineage (NCBI taxonomy): Eukaryota > Metazoa > Chordata > Amphibia > Anura > Hyperoliidae > Hyperolius > Hyperolius riggenbachi. The sequence goes on along the minus strand of NC_090653.1, from coordinate 191,132,377 downwards.
CAGTAATGGTGAGGTGGAATCCTGAAGCAGACAGAGCATTTCAAGAGCTGAAATTAGCTCTGTGTCATCAACCGGTATTAATTGCCCCAAATTTTGAAAGGCAGTTCATAGTGCAAACTGATGCTTCAAGTGTGTGGTTGGGGGCGGTCCTGTCACAGTTGGTCATGGGTGAGGAGCACCCAGTGGTCTATTTGAGCCGAAAGCTGTCTCCTGCTGAAAAAAATTATAGTAGAGTGAGAATGTTTAGCGATTAAATGGGCATTGGAGTCTCTATGATACTATCTGCTCGGACGCCAATTCAGGCTCATCACTGATCACTCACCCCTGACCTGGATGTCCCAGGCAAAAGAGAGAAATGCTAGGGTTACCAGATGGTTTCTGTCCCTTCAGAATTTTAGTTTCACCATTGAACATCGTGCAGGGAATTTGCAGGGCAACGCAGATGCCCTGTCTAGGACACACTGTATGGTGGCAACCAGTGTCCGACCCCATGGGTTCGAACAGAGGGGGGAGATATGTGACAGGGTGTCACAGGCTCTTATAAGAAAGGTTATGGATGGTGTGTATATAGCACCTCGTTTAAGGTGCTTGGTCAAATAAAGCTCCAGGAAAAAAAAAAAAAAAAACTGTGTGTGCTAATTTGGCTTTTTCAAAAGCCGGTTAAGGGTCCTGGAGCTGGCCAGGGAAGTGTGGGGGGGTTCCCTGGCCACCTGGCCCAGTCCAGGTATTACACTTGTGCAGGGTGGAGCACAGGTGCTGAATAAAGGTCAGCTAGTCTGACCAGGAAGGAGCTCACTTGGTTCCTGTACTCTGGAGGGAACAGAGCTCTCACATGGGAGAAAGGCTAAACTCTGCATGTACAATGTAAGTTGCCATGTTGTTGGTATGTTTTGCTACAATCCTGTCTATGTATAGTCAGTCAGGGACTGGAGTGAGACAGGTAGTTGCTCAGCCGAGCTAGGTTTTGTTTTGTTTGATGAACTGTTTTGTACTCACTGGCAACTATTTAATTTTCATAAATAAACCAGGCAGGAGCCTGACTTTTACAATATTGGAAGCCTGCTGTCTCTTCTATGAACTGTCTTACCCCTGTTGCTATGGGTAACCGCTACAGTGATCTATTTTTTTTTTGTGTGTGTGTCCAACAGACACTTGTGTTGCATATACAGCCTTGGTAATTCCTACTGTGCCACTGCTGGCCCAAGCACATTCAGTGACTACCTGTGTGTGTGACAGGCAGCTGCACATTTGTAATTCCAATCACTGCACCTGTTCACTGTTCAGTGCACCTACCTACCTATACCTACGTGAGTGCACGCATAGTTAATACCACCAGTCATTGCACCTGTTCACGGTACCTGTGTGTGTGTGACAGGCAGCTGCAAATTTGTAATCCCAATCACTTCACCTGTTCACTGTTCAGTGCACCTACCTACCCATACCTACGTGAGCGCACGCATTGCTAATACCACCAGTCATTGCACCTGTTCACGGTACATGTGTGTGTGTGTGTGTGTGTGACAGGCAGCTGCACATTTGTAATACCAATCACTGCAGTGCATACCTGTAATCTGTTCAGTGTACTTACGTGAGCGCAAGCAGTGTAATATACCACCAGTCACTGCACCTGTTCACGGTAGCTGTGTGTGAAAGCTGCACATTTGTAATACCAATCCCTGCATACCTGTTCATTGCACCTGTGTGACCGCACGCTGTTTAGTATACCAGTCCATGCATACCTGTTAACTGCACCTGTGTGACAGCTGCACATTGTATTGTAATACCAGTCACTGCTACCTTTCGCTGCACCTATGTGACTGTACATTGTATTAGTCAAGTCAGTGCATACCTTTCCCTTCATCCCCCTCCGATATGGACAAAACAGGCAGACCCAGAGGCAGGCCACCCGACAGGTCTATTCGAGGTCGTGCTGACGTGACTTCATGTGGCCCTAGAAAATCCCCGCATTCTCAGATCCACAGATCCACAGGTTCTAATAATCTATACATACCCTGACTCCACTTGAAAACTTTTGGTCCCAGAGCCTTCTGTCATGCTGCCTCTACGTTTTGGAACTCCTTACCTCAACAGATCAGGACAGCTCCATCCCTGGACGTGTTTAAATCCAGACTGAAAACCCACCTGTTCAGTTTGGCATTTGGAGAAATATAACTTTTGTTGTGTGAAATTGAATACTTCATCCTACTACCAATTACTGAATCTGAGAGAGCCTAAGCGCTTTGAATCCTATGGGAGAAAAGCGCTATAGAAATGTTATTGTATTGTATTGTATAGTCGCACTAATTTAAGACATTCCATTTTTGATCCTGTGATGCTGAGAATCCCTAAGCCATTACCTTCTGTAAAGAAAAATGCTCATTCTGTTTTGTTATCGCCCTTAGCAACCATGCATCAGGTTACTAGTAATGATCCAGTTTGTCAATTTGATTCTCTGTCAGGAGTAAACCAAGCCAAGTCCACTCCAGCTAGCTTCCTGCAGACTGGTCCAACTGTAAATCATGCCCAGAATAATTGTTTAGTTCCTGACAAGAATGAATGGGATCCTCCGTTTGAAAAATGGGAAATTTAAGCTTTGATTTATGAATTGGAGAATAATCGAGAATATTTCTATGAATTTTACACTGTTAAGAGTAATAAAACTTTGCATGCATGCATGCATTGAGTCTGCTTTTTCTTTGATTGAAATGAATCTGTGTGTGCATGACTTTGTGATTCCGTTAATTGATATATGGAATGAGCTCTTGAATGATTGCTCTGAGAGTCAGTGTGAGCAACACTCAGTAACCAATGTCAATTCTGTATCTCCGTTGCCCCTAGCAACGGCATCACCTGCTAGCCTTGCTCCAGATGTACGTCTTGCTTCTTTAAGTAGAAGCAGTAAAGTGTTGTACCGGATTTAAAACTTCTTGCTTCTTTAACTCGTTATAATGGAGGCAAGAAGTATTTTACGACTTTCTTGCAGAATTGCAAAAATTTTGAATTCATGTTATTTTTTCAGATCAGCTATAACATTTCAGCAGTCCAGGTTAATTGTCTTATACCTGCTTGATAGCCAGATGAGAACCTGGGCTGAGGAAGTTGCTGAGGAACACGAGGAGGTTTTTTATGACCCCCTGGAATTTGTATTTTTTCGCAAATGTTTTGCGATTAATTTAACAAACAAATTCCTACTGATTTGTTTTCTGCATCCTGAAAGCCATATGATCCAGCAGACACCAATAGATGAACTGCATCAGTTCCTGAGTCTCAGCAATCATGTTAAAGAGACTCCGTAACAAAAATTGCATCCCGTTTTTTTATCATCCTACAAGTTCCAAAAGCTATTCTAATGTGTTCCGGCTTACTGCAGCACTTTGTACTATCACAGTCTCTGTAATAAATCAACTTATCTCTCTCTTGTCAGACTTGTCAGCCTGTGTCTGGAAGGCTGCCAAGTTCTTCAGTGTTGTGGTTCTGCTATGAACTCCCCCTTCCAGGCCTCTCTATGCACACTGCCTGTGTGTTATTTAGATTAGAGCAGCTTCTCTCTTATCTTTTACAAGCTGGATAAATCGTCCTCTGAGCTGGCTGGGCTTTCACATAGTGAGGAATTACAGACAAGGGCAAAGCTGTTTGCAGGAAGAAAAGAGCAGCCTGAAACTTCAGTGCATGAGAGATGCAGGGGGAAATAAACACACAAATGATCTCTTGAGATTCAAAAGGAAGGCTGTATACAGCCTGCTTGTGTATGGATGTATTTTCTATGTGTGGACATACTGTACATCAACCTACTTTCTGTTTTGGTGGCCATTTTGTTTGTTTATAAACAAACTTTTTAAAACTGTTTTTAACCACTTTTAATGCGGCGGGGAGCGGCAAAATTGTGACAGAGGGTAATAGGAGATGTCCCCTAACGCACTGGTATGTTTACTTTTGTGTGATTTTAACAATACAGATTCTCTTTAAGTAACCTTAGAACCCCAGCATCTGAATTTTTCCAATTTTACAGTTGAACGGTGGTTCAGATGCGCAAACATTGTGTCCTGATCTTTCTGCTTCACCACCTCGCTCTGGCTCTGTGAATGGTTCAGGGCATCTGTTGTGTGAACCTGAAATCACAGAATCATTGCCTTGTCTAGAAAATGTTTCAGTAAATTCGCCCTGTACCATGAATTACACAGTAGTTCTGTCCAATGAAGCTCAGGTTAGAGAATCATTATGCTGTCCAGCAGGTGTTTCCATGGTTTTGCCCTGCAACATGGACTGTTCAGTGATCCTGTCCAGTGAAGCTGAGATAGCAGAGTCTTATGCTTCACCCAGTACTTTGGATGCTTCAATATCTCTAGCAGAGGACTCAGAGGCTCAGCTTACCTCAGTGGGTGTTGCAGTAATATTCACCTGTTTAGCAGCTGTCTTAGAATTACAGTCCACACTAAATAATCTTGATGAATCTTTGTCCAATGAAGCATTGTCCTCGTCAGAGGGTATTTTGGATACGTTGCCCTGTACACAGTCTGATATTACTAAGGTTGTGGAGTCCCTGTCTGATGTTGTAGCAGCCGGGGAACTCCAGCCCTGTCCTCTGAATGTTTCAGAAGTCTTGCCCTGTAACATGGATAGGTCTGACTCTCTGGTAAAAATAATAGAAGTCTCAGAATTTCAGTCTGGTTTAGTGAGTGTTCCTTAAACCCTGCCTTGTATCTTGGAAAATTCTGGTTCTCTGGCCGGTGTGGCAGAGGTTCCAGAGTCCCCTTCCTGTCCAGTGAGTTCCTCAGTTTTGCCCAGTTCAGTGGGGGTTGCTGCAATACTGACTTGTTTTGCAGCTCTTTTGGAGCTCCAATCCAGTGTACTAGATGAGTTGCTGTCCAGTCCAGAGGAAGTTGTGGAACCCCTATCTAGTTCGGTGCATACATCAGAAGATTTGTCCTGTCCTGTTGATGCCCCTGAACATGATTTGTTAATAACCTTGCTAGAATCAGTTACATCTAAGTCTGGTTCTGCATTCTTTAGTGAGAGTCCAGTAGCTGTGAAGTCTAGTCATGATGATTTTCTGCCCAGTCCTGGTTTCAGTCCTATCATGACTGACTCTGAGGTCCGCAGTTCCTTGACATGCCCAGGAGTTTCTTTTGTACCAGTGTGCCCAGATGTGCTCTGTGTGCCAGAATGCCCAAGTGTGTCTAATGTGTCAGCATACTCAGATGCTTCCTTAGTGGAGACACGTTCTGATATTGCCAGTCTGCCTGCATGCCCAGAGATGGATCTGGTCTCTGAAAGCCCTGATCTTGATGTTTGTCCTTGCAACCCTGACTCTGGAATTGCCCTAGGTTCCATAGGGGTTCTTGATAGCTCTCCATGTGAGCCTATAGGGCGTTCTAACCTCTTGGGATCTCTATGGAGCTTCAAAGTGTTCTGGGAGATTTCTGAGGAAACTTGTCCTGGTGCCTTGGACTGGTCCAACAGTGGGTATTGTGTTGGTAAGGACAGTTCCGGTGGGCATTGCAAAAGGTTTGGCATTTTTGGACAGTCCATGGAAGATGGTGGGTATCACTCAGAGAGTTTCAGGGGGCTTTTTCCTGGAAATCACGTTTCTGATGGGTATCACACTGGGGCTTGTAGTACTGATGGGCATGGTTCTGTAGGTTCTGGTTCCGATTGGTCCAGTCTTGGTGAGACTGATTCTGGAATTTGGTCTTGTCGAGCTGTCTCGACCTTCATGAGTTATCAGTCAGATCAGTTTGCTGGATTTTCCGCATCTGTTTTTTTGGTTTGGGTGGTTCAGGAGAATTGTGCCAGTTTCTATAGGCGTCTGGAAGCCGCCTTTAAAGGAGGGGGGTACTGTAAGGATTCCTCCTGTGGCGTTTTCTGTCCATTGCGGTGGAGCCGCAAACTGACAGTTCTGGCTTGCCAGCCTGCATTCAGTTGTGCATTTGCAATGAGTCACATTGTCATTTGCAGTTGCTCTGCAGTTCTGGGCAGCTCAGAATGCTGTCATCATTCCACCGATGGCTTACTATAGCTGAGCTGAGCTGCAGCCAGATAGCCCTGGATTATCTGCATGCATGTTCTTGCATAGTACTGCATGCATTTGTTATCATAGTCTTTCAGCTAGCAAATGGTAATCAAGCCGGCTCAGGATTGAAGGATTGCCATTCGGCTGTGTGGAGATTTGCATGCTTGCATCCATTGGCTGATGCCAGCATAAAGGTCTGCCTCCCCTTTTAGACCTCACCCGTAATAGTTTCAGCTCTGTCTAAGCTGTTACTGGGTCCTGTGATACTGTGTATAATATTCCTTATCTTGTTACTTTCTAGTTCAGTTATCTTGTGGAGCTACGATTATATATTTCCCACGGGGAGATATATATATATATATATATATATATATATATATATATATATATATATATATATATATTGCAGAGAATTTGTATTGTTTGTATTGCCTAGTTAGTTCGCTGTATTGCTCCAGTCCAGATCTAGCTAGTCTTCTTGCTTATGTAATATATTGGTTCATCGCCAATATATACATATTCTAGTCAGCGTTTGTTATTTTCCTTGTATTCGTGTTACGGTGATATATCAGTGCCACTGATATATATGTACTCGGACTGTTGATATCCTGTGTTCAGCTAGTCAGTTTTTAGCACATTTCAGTAGGTTGCGCTTAGCGTGATCACCCGTGCTTAGCTAGCATAGTCATGTCCTTGCGAGGTAGCCATTGCTGCGGTTGCTATTGGTTACCTCACTCTTGTCTTTGTGAATGCTTGCTGTCACTGAGGCAGTGACTAGATTAGCAAGCATTCATTCTGTCAGCCTCTGTCCTCCTAGTTCTGTCCTTGCGAGGTAGCCATTGCTGTGGTTGCTATTGGCTACCTCACTCCAGTCTGTCTTGTATCTGTCTGAATGTTTGCTACTGCAAGAGCAGCGCAACATCGCACTGCGCTGCCATTGCGTCTTATCAGAAGTCCAGAGCTGCAGTTGCATTATCCAGCTCAAAGTATGACCCCCCAGCATTACACTACTTATGCAGTGCTCTCTGAGTTTTGTTTCACTGAAGATTTATTTTGGTGAGTCCTTTTGGTTGAAGCTTCAACCGCCAAAGTTTAGCAATAAGGGCCCATTCACACTAGAGGTCTTTTCCGCCGTTTTTTCAAGCGCAGGCAATTTTTAAAATCGCCCACAAAACGATTGTGCAATGAATCTCTATGAGAAGGTTCATATCAGTGTATTTCGTCCACTGTGCGTTTAGCCAAGCGGTGCCTGTACCATTTTTGGGGCGTTTTTCGTATAATGAAAGGTATAGGAAGAGAGCTAAATGCTAACAAAATTGCTTTGTGCAGAGATTGCATTCACGTTTTTAAGAATAAATACATTGTATTTATTATTTTCCGGGTCAAAGAGTTCACTTCCTGACTTGCATCAGGGAGTGAATTACAAAACCGCTCTGAAAAAGCGCTTAGAAAAGTGCTTTTTACAAAAGCGCAGCTCACAGTGGAGCGCTGGGAGGGGAAAAAGAAAAACAGCACAGAAAAATGCAAAGCGCTTGCATTTGCGTTTTTTTAGTTTTTAGGTGTGAATGGGGCCTGAGAGAGACCAGGAGCCCAATGGTGCAGTATCGTTGGTAATGTTAAATGTAAATGAAGTATTAAAATATACTCACAAAGGTGGGTTACACTCCTACCACCACCGACAGAGCCTGTGGGAAATTAACCACTAGGTACCCCAGGTCTGTTGTACAGGCGTCTAGTTAAAAATGGCGCCGGCAAAAAAATGGCGCCCCCTTCTGCCCGATATATGTTTAAAACGATATTTATCGTTTTAAAGGTTAAAATAGTGCAGACCTTTTGAACGAAATTTATTGTTTTAAAACTTTTTTTTTTGTCCTGCCTGAACGATATTTATCGTTTTAACCCTTGCTTTGCTGCCGTTTGGAAAATATCTGCCCGCCGGCTTTAATGTTTAATAGCAAAGCCCCCTTAAAAGCTAAAAACACCAAATTTGCAGGGAATGTTAAGAAGAAAATTGTGAACAAGAGGAAATTTTTTTTTTCAAAAAGACCTTATAGTTTTTGAGAAAATCGATTTTGAATATTCTTCTTCTGACCGTGGGAAAATTAAACGCCCGCCGACTTTAGCGGTTAATAGCAAAGCCCCTTTAAATGCCAGAAACCCGAAATGTGTAGGGAATGTTAAGAAGAATAGTGGGAACACGAAGAAAAAAAATTGTTCAAAAAGACCTTATAGTTTTTGAGAAAATCGATTTTAAATCTTCAAAGAGGAAATGTATCTATTTAAATCGCGTACTGACATTTCCGTGGAAACTTTTTCCGCCGACTTTAGCAGTTAATAGCAAAGTCCCCTTAAATCCTAGCAACACCAAATTTGCAGGATATGTTAAAAAGATACTGGGAAACAATATTTAAAAAAAATTGAAAAATTGTATATTTTTTTTTTAAATTAAAATTTGTGGGTTATGTTCAGAGTGTGGGAAATTTTTTGAAAAAAATGACGTGGGGTCCCCCCTCTCGAGCCTCTGTAACCCCTTGTCTCCCATGCAGGCTGGGATAGCCAGAATGCGGAGCCCCGGCCGACTGGGGCTTCGCACCCTGAGCTATATCAGCCCGCATGGTCCATGGTATGGGGGGGCTTCGGGGGGGAGGGGCGGCCAAGCCTTCCCCTCCCCCCCGGAGCCCTTGTCCAATCCATGGACAAGGGGCTCTTCCCCACCTCCGGTGCCCCAGGAGGAGGTGGGGGCGACGACTCCCTGGGGCATCTGGGAGTCCCCTTTAAGACGGGTAAACATACATATATCCAGGCACATCGCCTCTAGTTAGGACATTAAATAAATTATTAGGGAAAGGGAGGTGCTGAAGGGGGTGTGGCTAGAAACAGCAAAAATCAATTAACCCTTCGCACACTCACATGCAAATGTTCAAACAAATGCATTCACAGATTTACTCATCCAGGCACAACTGTTAGCCCTACAGCTAAATTAAAAGCCAGGGTTTTAGTTCACAGAAGAATGCATTCTTATGCTTAGTCACTTATACTGCATAGAAGTACCCAGGTAAACATAGGTGTCCTAACTCTGATGAGTAAATCTGTGAATGCATTTGTTTGAACATTTGCATGTGAGTGTGCGAAGGGTTAATTGATTTTTCCCTTTAAGAAGGGGACCCCCAGATGCCCACCCCCCTCCCAGGAGAAATGAGTATAGGGCTACTTTGTACCCCTTACCCATTTCCACAAAGGGTTAAATGAAATAAAAACACAACAACGAGAAAAGTCCTTTAATGTTCTAAATTAACCAGAAATACTTACCTGTACCTTTAAGAAAAAAATCCCACGTCAATTAGGTCCCACGACAGTATCCTCCATCTTGCGACCTTCTGTTACATCTTGATTGAAGATCTCTGCCGCCCCGACGCCACACACGCCGCCTCCGCCGCACTGCTCTTAGCTATACTTAGTATAGCTAAGAGCAAAAAGCATCTTTAAATTTTAGCTCCAATGGTCCCCATTGGTTCCTTAACAGACCAATGGGGATCAGGAGGATCCCCATTGGTCGATAAGGAACCAATGGGGAGCCTTGGAGCCAAAATTTAAAGATGCTTTTTGTTCTCAGCTATACTTAGTGTGCACTGCTACTAAGTATAGCTGAGAGTTGCGTCTATATAGACGCATTAGCGCTAGCTGCCGCTGCCCTCCCTGCCCCCCCCCCACCTGTCACCCTCACCCATGCTGGCACCCAATGCACCCATGGGTGCCAGCTTGGGTGAGGGTGACAGGTGGGGGGAGGCAGGGAGGGCAGCGGCAGCTAGCGCTAATGCGTCTATATAGATGCATAGACGCAACTCTCAGCTATACTAAGTATAGCTGAGAACAAAAAGCATCTTTAAATTTTGGCTCCAAGGCTCCCCATTGGTTCCTTATCGACCAATGGGGATCCTCCTGATCCCCATTGGTCTGTTAAGGAACCAATGGGGACCATTGGAGCTAAAATTTAAAGATGCTTTTTGCTCTTAGCTATACTAAGTATAGCTAAGAGCAGTGCGGCGGAGGCGGCGTGTGTGGCGTCGGGGCGGCAGAGATCTTCAATCAAGATGTAACAGAAGGTCGCAAGACAGAGGATACTGTCGTGGGACCTAATTGACGTGGGATTTTTTTCTTAAAGAGAACCCGAGGTGTGTTTAAAGAATGTTATCTGCATACAGAGGCTGGATCTGCCTATACAGTCCAGCCTCTGTTGCTATCCCAAACCCCACTAAGGTCTCCCTGCACTCTGCAATCCCTCATAAATCACAGCCATGCTGTGTTTACATCTGTAGTGTCAGTCTCAGCTGCTCCCCCGCCTCCTGCATAGCTCCGGTCCCTGCCCCCGTCCCTTCCCTCCAATCAGCAGGGAGGGAAGGGATGCAGGCAGGGACTGGAGTTCTGCAGGAGGCGGGGAGAGCAGCAGACTGACACTATAGAGATAAACACAGCCAGCTCTGACAAGCTGATTGTCAGCAGCGTGGCTGTGATTTATGAGGGATTGCAGAGTGCAGGGGGACCTTAGGGGGGTTTGGGATAGCAACAGAGGCTGGGCTGTATAGGCAGATCCAGCCTCTGTATGCAGATAATATTCTTCAAACCCACCTCGGGTTCTCTTTAAAGGTACAGGTAAGTATTTCTGGTTAATTTAGAACATTAAAGGACTTTTCTCGTTGTGTTTTTATTTAATTTAACCCTTTGTGGAAATGGGTAAGGGGTACAAAGTAGCCCTATACTCATTTCTCCTGGGAGGGCGGTGGGCATCTGGGGGTCCCCTTCTTAAAGGGGACTCCCAGATGCCACCATGAACCCCCCCCCCAGGGAGTCGTCGCCCCCACCTCCTCCTGGGGCACCGGAGGTGGGGAAGAGCCCCTTGTCCATGGATTGGACAAGGGCTCCGGGGGGGAGGGGAAGGCTTGGCCGCCCCTCCCCCCCGAAGCCCCTCCATACCATGGACCATGCGGGCTGGTATAGCTCAGGGTGCGAAGCCCCAGTCGGCCGGGGCTCCGCATTCTGGCTATCCCAGCCTGCATGGGAGACAAGGGGTTACAGAGGCTCGTAAGGGGGGACCCCACGTCATTTTTTTTTCAAAAAATTTCCCACACTCTGAACATAACCCACAAATTTTAATTTTAAAAAATAAATAAATAAAATTTTTCAATTTTTTTTTTAAATATTGTTTCCCAGTATCTTTTTAACATATCCTGCAAATTTGGTGTTGCTAGGATTTAAGGGGAACTGCTAAAGTCGGCGGAAAAAGTTTCCACGGAAATGTCAGTACGTGAATTAAATAGATACATTTCCTCTTTGAATATTTAAAATCGATTTTCTCAAAAACTATAAGGTCTTTTTAAACAATTTTTTTTCTTCGTGTTCCCACTATTCTTCTTAACATTCCCTGCACATTTCGGGTTTCTGGCATTTAAAGGGGCTTTGCTATTAACCGCTAAAGTCGGCGGGCGTTTAATTTTCCCACGGTCAGAAGAAGAATATTCAAAATCGATTTTCTCAAAAACTATAAGGTCTTTTTGAAAAAAATTTAAACATTAAAGCTGGCGGGCAGATATTTTCCAAACGGCAGCAAAGCAAGGGTTAAAACGATAAATATCGTTTGGGAGCAATACAAATATAAATATAAACGATAAATATCGTTTTTAAAGCCAGCACCATTTTTTAGCTGTCAAAAACGAAAAATAACTAGCGATAGTGGTTCTCTATGGGGCGCAGTTTTTTAACTACGATAACTGGCGCCATTTTTAACGGACCCCGTTGTACAGGTACTGGTCGGCCGCTCTCCTTGAGATACAGATACACGTGGTGTACAATAACTCCCCCCAAAAAGTGGTAGTAACTACTAGACAAGACAGTGGGAGGCACCAAATAAATACTTCTGATAGATATTATTTAGGGGTAAAAGGATCTTACCTCCATAAAAGAACTAACCATATAGGTAGGTAGGTAGATAGTCCCGTAGAATTCATAGGTACTGGCCAGCTTCCTCGGGTTAAGCAAAAGTGCCTAAGTTTGCAGCAGTCACGAGTGTGGGTGGCTCTCTATCAGAAGTGGGCCAGTACCTGTGAAACGGGTTGTCTTTTCAGTGCATCAATAAATATATGTCTACCTATGTGGTTAGTTCTTTTATGGAGGTTAAGATTCTTTTACCCCTAAATTACATCTATTAGAGTTCTAAGTATTTCTTGGGCACCTCCCAATGTCTTGTCTAGTAGTCCAGACTAGTGTTGGGCGAACACCTGGATGTTCGGGTTCGCGAACGTTCGCCGAACATGGCCGCGATGTTCGGGTGTTCGCGCCGAACTCCAAACATAATGGAAGTCAATGGGGACCCGAACTTTCGTGCTTTGTAAAGCTTCCTTACATGCTACATACCCCAAATTTGCAGGGTATGTGCACCTTGGGAGTGGGTACAAGAGGAAAAAAAATATTTGAAAAAGAGCTTATAGTTTTTGAGAAAATTGATTGTAAAGTTTTAAAGGAAAAAATGTCTATTCCCAGCAGCGACACAGAGCACAATGCTATACAGTGGTGGGTGAGCGGTGTACTACTGTTCCCAGCAGCGACACAGTGCACAATGCTATACAGTGGTGGGTGGGCAGTGTACTACTATTCCCAGCAGCGACACAGAGCACAATGCTATACAGTGGTGGGTGAGCGGTGTACTACTATTCCCAGCAGCGACACAGAGCACAATGCTATACAGTGGTGGGTGAGCGGTGTACTACTATTCCCAGCAGCGACACAGAGCACAATGCTATACAGTGGTGGGTGAGCGGTGTACTACTGTTCCCAGCAGCGACACAGAGCACAATGCTATACAGTGGTGGGTGAGCAGTGTACTACTATTCCCAGCAGCGACACAGAGCACAATGCTATACAGTGGTGGGTGAGCGGTGTACTACTATTCCCAGCAGCGACACAGAGCACAATGCTATACAGTGGTGGGTGAGCGGTGTACTACTGTTCCCAGCAGCGACACAGTGCACAATGCTATACAGTGGTGGGTGGGCAGTGTACTACTGTTCCCAGCAGCGACACAGAGCACAATGCTATACAGTGGTGGGTGAGCGGTGTACTACTATTCCCAGCAGCGACACAGAGCACAATGCTATACAGTGGTGGGTGAGCGGTGTACTACTATTCCCAGCAGCGACACAGAGCACAATGCTATACAGTGGTGGGTGAGCGGTGTACTACTGTTCCCAGCAGCGACACAGAGCACAATGCTATACAGTGGTGGGTGAGCAGTGTACTACTATTCCCAGCAGCGACACAGAGCACAATGCTATACAGTGGTGGGTGAGCGGTGTACTACTATTCCCAGCAGCGACACAGAGCACAATGCTATACAGTGGTGGGTGAGCGGTGTACTACTGTTCCCTGCAGCTACACAGAGCACAATGCTATACAGTGGTGGGTGAGCGGTGTACTACTATTCCCAGCAGCGACACAGAGCACAATGCTATACAGTGGGGGGTGAGCGGTATACTACTTTTCCCAGCAGAGACACAGAGTGGCAGTAAACACAATGCTATACAGTGGTGGGTAAACGGTGTACACAGAGTGGCAGTATACACAATGCTATATAGTGTGGGTGAGCGGTGTACTACTGTTCCCAGCAGCGACACAATGACTGGGGGGACCCTGGCTAGCCTGGCTGGAGAGAGAACTACCCTGCCTGCCTACCCAAAGCTAAACCCACAGACACATGGCGGAGAAATGACGTGGATCGGGTATTTATTTACCCGAACCACGTGACCCGTTCGGCCAATCAGAGCGCGTTCGGGTCCGAACCACGTGACCCGTTCGGCCAATCACAGCGCTAGCCGAACGTTCGGGGAACATGCGCTCTTAGTTCGGCCATATGGCCGAACGGTTTGGCCGAACACCATCAGGTGTTCGGTCGAACTCGAACATCACCCGAACAGGGTGATGTTCTGCAGAACCTGAACAGAGGTAAGTATCAAGGTCCAGGTCTATCTGAATTCCTAAGTATTTAAATCTAGTCATCACTGCAGACCAAGATTTTACAACCAAACATTTAATCTGCTCCTGCATCTGCCTGTGTATGTTATGATCCTTTTCCATCTTTGAATATGAACTGCACTGAATTTTGCAATTAAACGCTTAATCTGTTCCTGCATCTGCCTGTGCAGGGCCGAAGATAGACCATCAGTGAGAGGAGGCTGGGTTGGGGTCCAGAGAATTCTAAGGCCCTGCCAAGGGGGTTCTACCATGAAGCACTTGAAGACACTTATCAGACACTTGGCTAGAGCTGCAAGCTCTGAGGGGATGCTTGCTGGTATAATCATGTCATTCAATAGCAGCACCTGCTTTCTGTTTCTCACAGAGACCTCTTGACCCCCCTCCTTGTGAATGCATCTTCTCATCATTATTCACTTAGGTCTCCACCCTCCCCACATGGAGACAGTGCTGACTGCAAGAGTAAGTTATCATCTTGGAACTCCTGTTCACATTTGTTTATAGTTTATCTTACTATGGAGGTTTCAGCTCCTTACACACTCCTAGGAGTTCTGCTTCACCATACCCTTGCAGGGCAATCTGTAACATTTGTACATGTGATTCTAGTATTGCATAGCTCCCAACTGTCCCTTTTTCGGAGGGACAGTCCATTTTTGGGAGCCCTGTCCCTCTGTCCCTCTTTCCTCCTCATTTGTCCCTCTTTCAGGAATTTGTCCCTCTTTCTATGTAAATATATATATTTATCTACTAAAAATGTGCTTGATTGACTCTAAACTTTATTCCCAACCTTTAAATTGATATATTACTAATTTTAAAATGTTACTATGAAGGAAAATGAACCAGGATAGAAAGGACCAGTGTGGTTTGAATTATAAAAATACATATTTTTCTTATGAAATCTTTATGGTATGCGTGACTAGAGGCGTGGTGAGGGTGTGGCCAGGGATGTGTCTTAAAGAGACTCCGTAACAAAAATTGCATCCTGTTTTTTATCATCCTACAAGTTCTAAAAGCTATTCTAATGTGTTGTGGCTTACTGCAGCACTTTCTGCTATCACTATCTCTGTAATAAATCAATGTATCTTTCCCCTGTCAGACTTGTCGGCCTGTGTCTGGAAGGCTGCCAAGTTCTTCAGTGTTGTGGTTCTGCTATGAACTCCCCCTTCCAGGCCCCTCTGTGCACACTGCCTGTGTAGTATTTAGATTAGAGCAGCTTCTCTCTTCTCTCTCATCTTTAACAAGCTGGATAAATCGTCCTCTGAGCTGGCTGGGCTTTCACATACTGAAGAATTACAGACAAGGGTAAAGCTGTTTGCAGGAGAAAAACAAGCAGCCTGAAACTTCAGTGCATGAGAACTGCAGGGGGAAAGAAACACACAATGATCTCTTGAGATTCAAAAGGAAGGGTGTATACAGCCTGCTTGTGTATGGATGTATTTTCTATGTGTGGACATACTGTACATCAACCTACTTCCTGTTTTGGTGGCCATTTTGTTTGTTTATAAACGAACTTTTTAAAACTGTTTTTTTTTTTTCCAATATATTTTATTGAAGCATTTTTTAAATTTTACAACGGTACAAGAGCAGAAAAGATGGGTGACAGTAAGAGGTTGCCTTGTTAGGCTTCAAGGCTGAGCAACATATCAGATAAGGGTACCATCACATATCTAAATAGGTATTCTAATGTCCGATAATGTTCAGGCTGCAGTCGTATATTTAGGATAACACCATAACTATGGATAAAGGTAGCACTTCCTTTCCCTTATTTAACCCCCCCTCCCCTTCCCCCCTAACTACAAACACCCCCCCCCTCTACTAACTTGTATAAGCTCATCCTTCTCTCCTAGCGGTATTGTGTCCCATGTCCCCGGCATGGGTTTGCAGAGGACCTCAGTGCGCTGTGACCTGCTCAGGTCTAGTAGGCAGCGCTAGCCTGCCCAAGGTGCCTAGAAGATCTTCAGTGGCATACCATGCTGTGTATTTAAAGGGTTCCATTAAGGCGATGATTTCTGCCCTAGTGAAGATGTATGAGATGTAAGGTTTCCATCGATTGAAGAACTTTTTAGAGCATTTTTCCTTATGCATCAGAGTATCTATTTTGGCCATGGCAAAAAGTTCAGCAGGTTCCGCTTTAAGGTCCCAGATGGTAGGTATAGTAGGATAGATCCAGCGGTTAAGTATTGATTTCCGTGCAGCTGCCATGCAGACATGTACTAGATCCGATGGGATTTTAGATCTATCTGTAGTGCCGGGAGTTGTTGCAGCGTATTTGAAGAGGCAGAGCATAGGGTCCAATTTTAATTTCTTGTGGCTCATAAGATTGATGAACTTTATAACTGAGGACCAAAATTTCTGTATTCTGGGGCACATCCAGATGCAATGTATCAGGTTTGCTTGAGGAAGCTTGCATTTCGGGCACTGCGGTAGATAGTCAGCTGGAGGAACTTTATATTTAATGTCGAAGGCATATTTGGCACGGTGGATGAAGAGTAGATGGGACTCTCTCCAAGTTTCATTAGTTATGAGACTCCTGAGTTTGTTGTTGCCCTCGATAATGTTCTCTTCTGTTTGAGTTCCGGGGAAGTGTCTATTCCAGTATTGTAGGTTTTGTTTGATGTGATTCTTGGTTTGTAGCAGTAGAAGTGTTCGTTGTGTAGCTGAAAGTGACACGTCCCCACTCTTTGGCTTGATAAAGATATCAAAAGGAGAAATTTTAGCTATGCTGGAGATCTCATTAATTTGAGATGAGACATAAGATCGGATCTGAGCGTACATCAGAAAGTTTGTGCGAGGGATTTGATACATATTTTTAATTTCTGAGAAGGGTCTCCAGGTATGAGTTTCTAGGTTTAGCATTTGTCCTAACCTCATTAGGCCTTTCTCTTCCCATTTGAGGAATATCCCATGTTGCATACCTGCTGTAAACCCTGGGGAACCCCAGAGAGTGATATATTTAGAAATTTTCCATGGCAGATGGTGCATTTTGCGCAGTTCCCTCCAGGTGAGTATTGTATCGCGAAATACAATGCTATGTCTAATACGTGGGGGCAATTGTGTCCACGAGGCATGTAAGAGGCCCACCAGGGTCCATGGCTCCGCTACAGCGTTTTCTAGAGGGTAGTTAGAGAACATAGAGGTGGCCGAGATCCAATCCCGGACGTGTCTGGTAAGGCAAGCGATGTTATAGCGTCTTATATCTGGTATCCCCAGCCCCCCAACATCTTTAGGGAGGCAGAGTTTGCTCAGGCGTATTCTAGCTCTCTTCCCTTTCCATAGGAACTGGGAGAAAGTTTTGTTGAGCTGTTGGATATCATGGTGTTTGAGTAGTAAGGGGAGGACTTGCATAGGGTAGAGCAATCTGCCGAAGCTCACCATCTTTAGGAGGGCCGCGCGGCCCATTAGGTTGAGAGGTAAGTTAGACCATCCTTTGATCTGGCGTATAATTTTTATAATTAGCGGGGAGAGGTTTAATTGATAAAGTGAGTGGGGATCTGGTGCTATTTTTATGCCTAGATAATGGATAGGGCCTTTTGTGATCTGGACTTCCAGGCTGCTATTATGTAATGATGACCCAATTCTCGTTAGTGGCATTAGTTCGCTTTTGGCTGCGTTTATTTTATATCCCGACACAGCCCCCACCTGCCGGATTAGGTCTAATAGGATCGGGACTTGCTGAGAGGGTTCATTTAGAAAGAGAATGACGTCATCCGCGAAAAGCGCTTGCGTAACCCGCTTGCCACTGATAGTTATGCCTGTATTAGTTTTACTGAGTAGTCTAGCTAGGGGTTCTAATGCAATATTGAATAATAAGGGAGAGAGGGGGCACCCCTGGCGGGTCCCTCTGTAGATGTTAAAGGGGCTGGATATAAAGCCTGGCAAGTGGATTCTTGCTTTGGGTTCGGAGTACATTTGGTTTATCAAATTTAAAAAGGCCCCAGAGAATCCCATTTTGGTTAACGTCAGGGTCATCCACTTCCAATGCACTGCGTCAAATGCCTTTTCAGCATCTAAGGCAAGTAGCGCGGCATTTTTATATGTTTGTGGGTAGGCCCTGACGTGTTCCAATACTGTAAGAACCTTTCTGATGTTTGCAACTGCAGAGCGCCCCTTTATGAAGCCGACTTGGTTGGGGTGTATTATTTTGGGAACTATGTTGGACAATCTGGTGGCTATTAGTTTAGTTAAAATTTTTATGTCTTGGTTGATTAGAGATATTGGTCTGTACGATTCCGGGAGCAGTGGGTCTTTGCCCTTTTTGAGGATGAGTTTGATATAAGCTTCGTTGGCAGTGTTCAGGAAGCCTCCTCCTTGCAGGATTTTGTTGTATAGGCGGGCGAGGACAGGAGCCGTTTCTATTTTTAGGATTTTAAAAAATTCTGCGGGGAGTCCATCTGGGCCGGGCGTTTTATGATTGGATAGCGATTTTATAGTGGCAATGATCTCATTCGGGGTTATAGTTGCATTTAATGTCTCTAGGTCTTGAGGACTAATCGTGTTTACTTTAGCTTCATCTAGCCATTTGGTAGATTGTTGATCGCTGCAATCCTGAGGTTTTGAATATAATGATTCATAATAGTCTCGAAATGTGTTTACAATTTCTTTCGGGTGATGGACCATGGATCCATTTTTATCTCGGATTTGTAGGATGTGATCGTAATCTAAAGAGCCTCTAGCGATTGCAGCAATCAATTTTCCTGATTTGTTACCATATTTAAAGAAAAAGTGTCGTTTGTTTGATAAGGTTTGCATTTCTCTAAGTGTGCACCATTTGTTCATTTCTGTTTGTTTTTGAAGCCAGTTTGTTTTAGCGAGGGAGGTTGGGGACACCAGATAGGATTGGTACGCCTTGCGTACCCGGGATACTGCCTCTGCATAGGCCATGTTTACTTGTTTTTTCTTATGGGAGATATGGGCTAAAATTTTCCCTCTGAACACTGCTTTAGCAGTGTCCCAGAACAGGAAAGGGTTGCCAGTATGGGCTGCATTATTATAGCTATATTCTTCCCACCAATTTTGCATCAGAGTGTGGAATTCATCATCTCCATAGATATAGGAGGGGAATCTCCACAAGATGTCGGAGCCACGTGGCATTTGGGTCAGGATCTGCATTGTGATGGGGGCATGGTCAGATATCAGTATATCATGGATTTCTGCTGCCTGTAACTTTGGGACCAAGGAATGACCCATAAAGAGACAGTCGATGCGAGAGAAGGAGGAGTGAGGGGGGGAATAGAATGTATATTCCTTGTCACAAGGGTGGAGAAATCTCCAAGTATCAGTTAGTTTGAGCGTTTGAGCAAAATTGGCTAGATTTGGTGTCCCTCCACTCCTTCTTCTACCATCTTTGGTTTCAGATTTCGTATCTTCCCTGATATCCATCACTTCATTCCAGTCTCCCCCCAGTATTAGTTTATCTGTCTTTTCTCGCATTAATTTTGTCGTTAGGGATTTATAGAATTTTGTTTTGCCTTCGTTAGGGCCATAGACATTATATATGGTGAGATATTCTCCTGGGAGATGCACTCTCACTGCCACACAGCGTCCCATTCCATCTGAGTGGATTAATTCCACTTTCCCTTTAACAGTTTTGCTGATTAAAATCATGACTCCAGCTTTTTTGCCTACCGCTTCTGAACCCAATGAGTGAGCTACCCACCCTTTTCGCATAAATTTGAATTCCTCAGCCCGCAGATGAGTTTCCTGCAGCAGTGCTATATCTACTTTAAGTTTTTTAAGGTGTCGCAGGATTTTACCTCTTTTGATCGGGGACCTTAAACCCTTGACGTTCCAAGAACATATCTTAACTGTCATGGATCAAGCATGGTAGGCTGTGTATGCTGATGAGTCGTGCATCTTCCAGACACTCTTAAAGGCATGCTATAGAGCAGGAGTACTGCGTCACTAATTATACATACATAGGAGAGAGATGAGCTGTTGTTCCCCATAACCATATAGAAATGAAAATAAAAATAGAAAACATATAACATTAACATGGCTCTAAAAGCTATTAGCAGTAGAAAACTGACTGAATAGGTAAGAACAAAAACAGTGGGATCACCACATGGTGCATGGACTTCTCTTCTTCCCCACACTTTTGGCAACGTAGCTTCCTCACCCCTTTATTCCCCTAAGAGCACGCAGCAGAAACATGTCAGGCGTACTTTAGCATGTGGTTGCGTGGGAGAACGAAAGAGGGGTTTAAGTTAGGTAAGATCAGGTAAGATCAGGGTTGGGCGGAGGTGCCCGTGGAGGTGATTCCGGGGGTGAAAGTCTCCCGTCCAACCTTTTTTCCTGTGAGTGATTGGGAGATCTGCTATCTCTTCGTGGCGGCGTGAATACCGTAGAGCGCAGATACTTTTCCGTATCTTGAGGGTGTTTAAAGATAGTAAAGCGGCCATCCGCGTCTGTTATTCTGAGTGTGGCTGGATAAAGTAGAGCGAATTTAACGCTTCTTTTGACAAGAGCTGAGCAGATAGGGATGAAGGCCTGTCTTTTTTGTGAGACCTCCAAGGAATAATCGTTAAAGATGCGTAGTTTCGCCCCCTGATATTCTAGCGGATTCTCGGTGGATTTAAACGCTCTGAGGATTTTGGATTTATCCGTAAAGTCCAGGTATTTTACCATGACCATACGTGGCAGAGGCTCTCCCTTGCTTCGTTTCTGCAGACCCACTCTATGGGCTCTTTCTGTCCTGCACTGGTCAGAAATGGAGAGGAGGTTGGGCAGCGTGACCTCGCAGAACTCCTTGAGCTCGTCGGGCTTGACTGACTCCGGGAGGCCTACTATACGTAGGTTGCTACGCCTAGATCTATTTTCTAGATCTTCGATACGTTCATGGAAGATGGCATTCTGTCTGCGAGACTCTTTTAGCTGCTGTGAAGCTTCATAGAGATCATCCTCGCATTGTGAGATGCGCTTCTGCGCCTCCGTTATTTGTTTTGTGTGTGTCTGCAGTTCTTTAGTGATGGTGGTCAGTGACTGTGTAACGGCTGATTCGATAATGGCATGCAGGTCTGGCATTAGGTACTTCGCCACTTCTTTAGCCATGTGTTTGTACCTTTGTGTTGCAGGGGTTCTTTTGCTCTGCCTCCCTCTCTCTGATTCTTCGTCCCATTCCTGGTGCGAGGATTCCTCCGTGGCGTATGTGTCAGGATGGGGCGCCATCTTGCCGCGCGCTTGTTTTTCAGAGCCCCGCTCTCGATCTCCCTTTTTTGCCGCTCCACGTGTCAGATAGCGATCCATCCGGGATCTCTGTGGCTCGGGAAAGGTTGTCGGCACCTGGGGTGGCAAATACCAGGTGTCTGTTTGCAGGTTTGGCTGCTGCGTGACGAAGGGTTCAGAGGAGCTCCGCTTCGCTCACCCTTCCATGCGGGCGCCGGAACCGGAAGTCTTAAAACTGTTTTTAACCACTTTTAATGTGGCGAGGAGCGGCAAAATTGTGACAGAGGGTAATAGGACTGGTATGTTTACTTTTGTGCGATTTTAACAATACAGATTCTCTTTAAGTGTCCCTTTTTCTCATCTCAAAAAGTTGGGAGGTATGAGTATTGTGTAGATATTAACAATTGAACGGAGACCAAGCTATCCAGAGCAGAGAAAGCTGTAACTGATCTTGCTGACTGTTTACAGCTCTGAACAAAGCTGATAACCAGAGTTATGCTACAAGGAATTCATCAGGACAGGGAGACAGTGAGGAATACTGCCTGTGTGTGAGGTATGCATGTAGTATGTCTTTGTATTTAGTGTGCTCTAGTCTATAGACAGTATGTACAGATGGCTGTGTTGGTTTTGGATCTGAGATCTCATGCACACTTATAATGCACATGTGAATGCATTGATCCTCAGGTGTTTTGTCACTGTCCCAGCTCCTCAGCCCAGAAACACAAGAGATTAGCATGTCATCTGTAAAAATACATCCTATCATGTGATTTATATGAAAGCTTCATATGTCCATGCACATCACAGAGCATGTGAAGTACATAAAAGTTAGCTGGTGTGTGTGTGTAATATACATACACACACGCCCTTTTTCCAGTGCATGGACACGACCATTTTTTGCCACAGCGCACTTTGCGCACCGCAGGTCATAAGCTATCCTAGAAGTTGGTCTGGCACCTGCATAACACCCTCAAAAAACATCCTGGAGCTGCCCCTGGTATAAGCACTTTGTAGGTGATTGCAGCTGCATTTTACAGCGATTACGCTAACTCATATACTGTGTATATAAGTACAAACGCTCACAAAAAGCTGCATGTCCTGCGATTATGATTTCCAAAATCGCAATCACTCTAGTGGGCTCAACACCGTAGCTTGGAATTAGCAAAGCTTTTTTACAAGTGCTGGCAATTCTCAAACTCTAAAATCATTCCAAAAAGCGCTCTAGTGTGCCCCAGACCTTACAAATGAAAGATGAAAATGGGCATAAGAGCGCCCGTGCGTTCAGGCATTTAAAGAGTGTTTTTTTGTGATTTGACATGAGGGGGGCCCAGTAGGTTTTCCCAGTAAGGGCCCCAGAAATTTCTAAAGGCGGCCCTGTGCCTGTGTATGTTATAATCCTTTTCTATCTTTGAATCTGAACTGCACTGAATTTTGCAACCAAACGCTTAATCTGCTCCTGCATCTGCCTGTGTATGTTATGATCCTTTTCCATCTATTGTATTTGTTCATATTTTCTGTCTTGATCTACCTCTCAGGGGCGTAGCAATAGGGGGTGCAGAGGTAGCGACCGCATCGGGGCCCTTGGGCCAGAGGGGCCCCAAGGGGCCCTCCCTCAACTGTAGTATTAGCTCTCTATTGGTCCTGTGCTCATAATAATCACTTCTAATTATAATTTGAATAGTGGTAATCATTAATAAACTGTTCCCCATCCCCTTCTTGCACCTCTGACACTGTAGTTGCTATTGGCAGGTTTTGTTGCGCCGTATCAATTGTTATGTATAGAGTGCTTGGGGGGGCCCCAATGTAAAACTTGCATCAGGGCCCCCAGCTCCTTAGCTACGCCACTGCTACCTCTGTAATATTGTTAGAACCTGAGTAACATTACAGACATTATTCTAACTGCTATTAAATTCTGGCTTTGTTTGTTCCTGGTGGCTGGCCTGCAATTTCAATCAAAGCCTGTATCACATACAACTCTGTTTGAACTTGCAGAAGATGAATCCACCCCCATTACTTAATTTGCAAATTGTCTGCCAGCTGACCCGGGATTCTTGATTACACATTGTTCTAGCTCTGTGTATATAGGGAGTGCACATTGTCGGTTCGCAGACAATTGGGTTTGCTTTCTAAGGGCAGCTTTCAAAGGGCGAAAAAACACATTTACCCCAATTCACCAGTAATTCAAAAGATTTAAGCGTCACGTGATCAAGGTAACATCATCTTCTTTTGTAATTGTATTGCTGAACATTATTGCTGTCTAGTCAGATCATCTCTGCTTGTTAGCCACCCCACTGATAAAAAAAATCAAATTGCACTGAAAATCTACCAACCGCTGCTCCATTACCCTAGTCAAGCCCACCACAAGGATTCCCTGGCTGTTGCTACACCATTTTC
The DNA here is from genome assembly GCF_040937935.1 of Hyperolius riggenbachi. Lineage (NCBI taxonomy): Eukaryota > Metazoa > Chordata > Amphibia > Anura > Hyperoliidae > Hyperolius > Hyperolius riggenbachi. Next base: position 191,108,796 of record NC_090653.1, on the reverse strand, counting down.
CCCACTCACCACTCCCAATGCAACTATATGTATCCCCAGCACATCAGTATGCGTATCCCCCCTCATACCCGATCCTCTCTCCCCTAATCACCCGCCCTACTGGTGCCTCATGTTCTTGCTCCATCTGCTCCTGCCCCTAGTCCCTTGTCCACTTCTCACCACACATCTTAACCCCAGGCCCACTCCTGTCCGCCAGCCCCCCCCATTCCCCTCTCCTTACTTACCCCCTCACCCCCCACAACCAAAATCACCCACCTAGCCCCATTCCGCGTTGCACCTCCCACCCTCCCCATACCGATGAACATCCTCGCCCCAACCTCATTCCCATCTGCCCATCTTCAGACAATCTTTTCCTCTATCCGTCAGTCTCTGGAATGCCAGATCTATCCACAACAAGCTTACAACTACCCATGACCTCTTCCTCTCATAAACACTCACCTTTCTTGCCCTTACTGAGACCTGGCTCACCCCTCTGCCCTGCCTCCAGCTGCAGCCCTATCCTATGGGGGTCTACACCTCAGCTATACCTCAAGACCAGATAACAGACCTGGGGAGGGGTGGGCCTGCTCCTCTCCCCGTCCTGCACTTTCCGTGTCCTCACCCCTCCCCCTTCTCTTCACTTTACCTTTTGAGGCCCATGCTATCCACCTCTACCATCCCCTCCCGGCCATTATTGCATCCTGTACCCCCCCCCCCCTTCCCGAACAACATCGCACAACTGCACCCCTCCCAGATATACACATCACTATCGAAAATACTACAATTTGTCCTACCTCCCAAGCCCACTGTCCAGGTGTTACCCTGGACTCTGCCCTTTCCTGTACAACCCACATCCAAAGTATTGCCTGATCCTGCAACTTCCACCTCCGCAACATCTCCAGGATACGCTCCTACCTGTCCCCTGACATCACTAAACTCCTCATCCATGCCCTTGTCATCTCCCACCTAGACTATTGCAATTCTCTTTTGTCTGGCCTCCCCTCTAACTGTATTGCCCCACTTCAATCAGTAATGAATGCGGCAGCCAGACTGAAACTCTTCTCATCACAGCGCCTCTACGACTCCCCTCTGTAAAGCCCTACACTGGCTCCCAATGAGCTTTAACATCAATTTTAAAATCCTGTGCTTGGCCTACAAATCAGTGCACAGGACCTGCCCGACCTACATCTCTGATCTTGTCCACAGGCACATACCAGCCCGCCCCCTCCGATCCTACAATGACCTGCGCCTAGTCACACCACGCATATCTCAATCCCATGCACGATTGCAGGACTTCACTAGGGCTGCCCCCCCTCTTTGGAACTCGCTCTTCCTTTAATACCTTCAAACAAGAACTCAAGACTCAAGACTACATCAGCACCATAATATGTTCTGTTGGACATCCTCTGAAAAGATGCACCTATTGTCCCCACCTTCACCCTTTAGATTGTAAGCCTCTGGCAGGGCCTTTCTCCCTAGTGTTTCCAGTTTGATTATGCAATCTTACTGTGAGTCACCTCTTGTGGACTAGAACTCTATTTTGACCTATGACCAGCGGCGTCGCTAGCGCTAAACATCCGTTCCACGTGCCCCGAACCTTTTGTGGGGTGCCACGAACCTCCCCCAGCAAAATCGCGCAGTTACTCACCTCCTCGAGTCAGCGCTTGGTCTCCGGAGACTGCAGACATCCTCTCCACCAGGCTTCTACCTCTAGCGTCTGAGAAAGCGGAAGTCCGGAAGAGAGGATGTCTGCAGGCTCAGAGAGCGGGACGGACGATTACAGCAGAGCGCGAACTGATATCAGACAGAGGAGGAGAGGGGGCGTGGTCAACATGGCGACCTGAGCGGACGTGTAGTGAGGAGCTCCGCTGCCTAGCAAGTTTAAATCTTGTACTTAATATACAAACATCGCTGACTTCACATTGCAAAAGTACCCTAAAGTGCCAGGGAACTAACCAATCACAAGCTGGAGGACTGGTTTACCCCTCCAGGGGAGCATTCAGAAGAGAGTGGCCTTGCCTTCTCGGACTGGGGAGACACCGCAGGCCCTGTCCGCGAGAAGATAACACCTCAGCGCTACTCTCCGTACGATCTCCCAGCCATGGCACAACGCAATAAAAGTAATAAGGAGAAGGGAGACAAGTCCAAATCACCAGAAGAGCCTCTATCTGAACCATGCACACCACGGACAAGATCCAAGGCAGATCCCGAACACAATATGGCTGAGGAAGAAGAATCGGAGCCACTCCCGCCATTTGTTGAATCTATCATGGATGCAATTAAAACCTGTCAAGCCACCCTGACAGCGAAAATAGACCACCTAGAAGCTGGAATGGGTCTACTTAGACAAGATATGTCTGCCATACGAGAGAGACTCAGTGAGGTTGAAAGGCGCACCTCTGTCACCGAGGATACTGTGAGAGCACATGGCACCGACATACCTGATGTACAACAGCGGCTGAAGACCCTTGAAGCCAAAGCAGTGGATGCTGAAAACAGAAATAGACGTAACAACCTTCGGCTACTCGGGCTCCCTGAAGGCAGTGAGGGGAAAGACATTCCTGGATTTATAGAATCATTGCTGCGAAAGCTTCTCCCAGATGACACCTTCTCCCCATTTTTTGTAATTGAAAGAGCCCATCGGATAACAGGCAAGAAGAAACCTCCTGGAGCACTTCCTCGTGCTCTAATATTCAAGCTTCTCAATTATAAAGATCGAGACAACATTCTAATAGCAGCCAGGAAAATGGGAGATCTATTCTACGAGAATCAGCGGCTGATGCTTTTCCCAGATTTTACCACGGAGACACAGAAACAGCGTCAATCTTTTACACAGGCCAAATCCAAGTTACGAGAGCGAAATATTAAATATTCTATGCTTTTTCCAGCTAAACTCAGAGTGGAAGATGGCGAATCAACACAGTTTTTTGAGAAACCTGAAGATGTGATAACCTGGCTTGAAACACTGCCGGCAGCACCTGTTTAATATCTTGTTATCTCCTATCTGTTTATCCGTGAGTACATTGCTAATCTTTACTTTATGTCACTCTTCCTACTTCAAAGATAGACAATTACAAGATGCAACGTAAATTACACCAATGTTCTCTACTGTGTCACAGCTTAGTAATGGAGAAAGACCCCTCTGCATCCTGATGTGTATTAACACTGAACAAGCCCAGACTATTAGATCATCTTAAGGGGCTGATGTCCTCTATAGCTTTCCTGCCCTTCTTTTACTCCGTTTTGGTGTTAATACATCTCTCTATGACTGTTATGTCACATAGTTATTGTATATGACTGATAATTACTGTTAGAAAGAACTACATTAATTTTAAGCTGATATGTCAGCTGCTATTCATACCTGGAACATTCCTTCGGATCCCTGCTCCAGAGCAGTCATTCTGTTTCGCTCTGCTTATTGTTATAGTATCACTCCAGTGTAACCGCATATCTGTCTCCACAAGTTGTCTTCTATTAAATGTGATTGCTGGGATATCTTCTACTTACTGCGGAGCCTAGTCTGTTAAAGATGAAACAAATACTTTCTCTAACATCCTAATGTTTCCTCCAATTATTAGTAAACACTTTTACTTATGCTCCATGCAGCCATGCGACTTACTACACTGCTAATGGATAAAGAAGGCTGTGTCCGTTTTAGAGGCAAACGTTATCTATTGTTCTGTTACCCAGTTGTTGTTATTTCACTATCATTATTATGTATGTTTGTAATAAAGAAGAGACTCTTTTTATTATTGGTGTATATAAACACTGGCAGCTATATAACTGAGATGAGTCACCTAGGCTTACCACTTCTAATCTACCGGTACATAAACGCTGGATCAGCTCATGAATCTTGTCTGGCTCCATATATTAATAAGGAGGCTTCTAATTTTTTACAGCAGTCTCTCTTCTAATAAACAACTATTCCAACGTAGGACAAGTACAGCTTCATGAGATCAAATATACTGCTACTAGCTAAATGAGGCTGCAATCAATCTTCAAGGCATAGAGACTTAATTATCCTTTATCTGTTTGAATTCTACCCTGTGTTATTAATTGTTTACACCTCAGATATTCATTCCCTGATCTTCATTATTAAGCAAAGAGTACATATTCTAATTAATCTGATGTTATTATACTACCGGTTGGATTGTATGTACATGTTTCCTAATTACACCTGCCACCTCACCAAAGGGTTAATGCTGAGAATGTGTACTGCATTATATATACTGCACGTTTTAGTGTATGCTAATGTGCTTTATATGTGTGATACTGTGTGGGCTGCGACTAGATGCCTAGCATTATAAACTACTAATTGCGTTATAGCAAATAAACGCGTGTTTTATCCACCCTAATCTTATTGCCAGGTGATGGTTTCGCGCCTTTTCTGGTGCGACTGTTAGAGCTACCAGTTGTGAACATTCAAATTGATGATTCATCCTCCACGCCTTTAGGCTTCCGTGGATTTTATTACAAATTAGGCTATGATTGGGCTCCTACAAGAGTGAAGACATGCCTGTCAATGTCGCACACAGTGGTCCGTGGCCCTCATGGTGTCACATGTGTATATGTGCCTATACTCTAGATAGATGTGATATACATTGTGATTTATGTCATTTGGGATTTGAAAGATGCTGTTATCTATGGTCATACAGCGCACAATTACTTCCCCTAATTACTTCACTGTTTCAGATTCGGGCTATTCATTCTTCTGTAATGTATGTCCAATACTACACCTTCTAATTCTCACCCTTCCCCCCCCCCCCCTTTTTCTTTTTTTCCAGCTCCCCTACTCCTTGTTTCTACATGTCTATACCCCGGATCCGTTTAGGATCCCCGTCACTGGATACTCCCTTCTCTCTCTCTGCTTATCCCCACTAGAATGACTTTTAACTCTGTCGGTTGTAACCAATTTCGTTTAATATCAGTAGGGACTCTTGTATTAATAAGAAATGTGCTTAACCTATGTCAACATAACAGTATAATCCTCCGTATATAATACTAATAGTAGCGCTGGCCCGATTCTTTAAATAAAATTATCCTGATGTAGCTATATACAGCCTATTTATTTTACTATCCAGGTACTAGGATCTAATATACTTAGATAATGACATACAACGCTGTGGCTGTGTTTTGCTATCTGGGCTTTGATATGTGCTGGATGGATATATATTGTTTCATTAGTCTACTATTCAATTAATCTTCCTGTAATTCTGACATGGCCAGCAGATGTCACTACAACCCCAGCTCTTAATACATCATGCTTTGCTGTAGACACGGGCTATTGTATCAATACTATGGCGATGTTTGTCCGGACTCTGTTCTTATTCCTGAATGGATGTGACACAGCTGTGTCTATGAGACATGATTTAGTATACACAGAAGATATACTCAGCAGTTTTGCTCTATTTATCCATCAGTGATGCGAGGTGTGCCCGGTAGACTAGGCACTTATCCACTTAAAGCTAACTTTGAGACAGCGTTTTATAGGATAAGTTTAATATTCACTGTAGGAATATAGATGGACTGCTTCTTTCTCTCAAATCCGACATCAAAAACCTCCTTCTGTATTAGCTATACAATTTAAAGCTTCTATTAATGGTATCTGATTATATAGATACTATATATAACCTGCAAATCGATAGTTTCATAGCCTGGTTGCTTTAATTGTTATGCTAATCAGCATAACACATAAGGAATAATGTAATTGATGTTGTTCACCTGTCTATTTTATAAGGTGCTTGTACCAATCACATAAGCCATATGCCGGTATCTTCATATCACTGATGTTCTAGGTATATTTAAACTCATGCCATACTAATCAAATAAATATATTGATCATATGTCTTAAGTATGTGCTGGATGTTGCATCTTCTAATTTTCTTCTACCTTATCTCCTATTGTTCTTCTTTTATATGTCTATACCCCGGATACAGTTGGGATCCCCGTCACTGGACATCTTTTCTTTCCTGCTATTAATATACAGATTAACAAAAGTTTGCTTTCTTAAAACAGAAAGAGTTTGCAATAATTTAGGTTGGAGTGAGCGCCAAGATGTCCACCCCAATGCATCACTGCTGAATATATGCAAATTAACCATTGTTAACCAATATACAGATTAACTCTAAGCTTGGACTATTAACATCAATATCTCTCAGCAAAGAAAGTAATACTTCCTTTGTTAATAGATTATGGGCCCTTTAACCTCCTTCCCCTCTCCCTCTTCTTTCTACTCTCTTCTCCTTTCTATATGTCTATACCCCGGATCCGCTTTGGCTCCGTCACTGGACATCTTTTTCTCCTACTAAAATGACCTACAGCTTGTCACTCTAAATAACATCCTGGGCAATATTACATTTCAATACTGTGATAATTAATGACACTCATTTATTCACTCCTTTAAGGTACCTACAATAACTCTGCGTGTTACATACCGGTATATTCTTACCTTTGTGTTTCTAGTCATGCTCGTATTCATATTCTATTAATCAGCTGAATTCATGGTTGATGTTTGACAACGTTCAATATATATGCCCTCAACTCATGTTAGAGTTGAGTGTAGCTGGGCGGCGGTCCTCCTCACTTCGGCCGTTTCCCCTCAGAGGTAATCTCAACTGCAGATTGGTGGTTGTTATAGATAGAATTTAGGTGTAGATTGCCTCTGCAACAGTTTTAGGGTAGTTAGGGTGCAGACATTTTCCCTCCTATGGTTCTGGGAGGAAATGTAGGGTGGGGGGGTTACTGGGTTTTATATGTTCCTACTATTTCTAGGTCTTTGTTGTGTAAGAGGCCTTCCTCTTCTTCTTTCCCTTTCTATCTTCTTGGCTCTGGACTCGCCTCCTGGACACATCCCAACTCGGGTGGTATCTGCAAAATTGACTGCACTCCTGTACCACATATTAAATCGTTGCCAATACTATTGCTAATCACGTCAAATGGATACTCTTAGATGTGTTTCTTGGAATGTCAGAGGAATGGGATCCAAAATCAAACGTTCCCTAATTTTTAATTATCTTAAACGATACTCCCCACATATTTGTATTCTACTCGAAACGCACTTATTGGGAAATAAAATTTTGTCACTTAAACGCCCTTGGGTGTCACATCATTATCACTCAGCCTATTCCTCTTATTCTAGAGGTGTCTCAATACTAGTACATAAATCTGTCCCCTTGAAGATATTAGACTCATTTTGTGACAATATGGGTCGATATGTTCTGCTTAATTTTGAACTGTATGGATTGGAATATATACTTGCAGGGGTGTATGTTCCCCCTCCGGTAGATAAGCAAATTCTTTACGACATTACCTCTAAATCCTCTGGATGGCATGGCGACAGACTTATAATAATGGGTGATTTTAACTTGACAATGGAATCTTCTATAGACAGGACTGGAAGCTCTACCCGGGATGGGAAAGACCTTAAAATGTGGGTAGAGGGCAACCAATTGCATGATCTTTGGCGATGGAAATATCCCACCAAGAGATCGTTTACTTGCTTCTCCTCTGCGCATAAATCTATGTCCCGTATAGATATGGCTTTTGCAACCCCTCCTATACTGTCCCAAGTACAGGCTATAGATATTCTACCATCAGGTATCTCTGACCATGCTCCTATATTACTTACTCTAACAATTTCTACTAAACCTAAAGATAGACTCTGGAGAATATCCCGTTTTTACATAAATGAACCACTTATTCAACCCCAAATCTCGCAAGCCTTAGTTAACTACTGGGAAACCAATGCTAACTCCACTTCCGAAGTTGTGATTTGGGATGCGGGAAAGGCTGTTATTCGGGGGCACTATATGTCTGAACTTAAAAATTATAAAACCAACTCCAGAACACATATAATAAACCTTGAAAATAAAGCTAAAGATGCTGAAAATGTATTTATACAATCTAATACTCCTGAAAATTGGAGGGCATGGCAGCAACTGGTAAGACAATGGAGACTTGCACTAGTGTCCCTGACCAAGAACGCCTTACTCCACCAGTCTCAACGTATCTTTGAATTTGGAGATAAAAACAGTAAACTTTTAGCTTGGCTATCAAGAGATACCGGGGGCCCCACAGCCATTCCTGCTATCTTAGGTGGAAATGACACTCTTCTAGTTGACCCAGAACATATAAATGAAACCTTTGCCACTTTCTATAAAGCTCTATATTCCTCTAGAGTCCATTACTCCTCTGTAGATCTAGATAATTATCTAGATACTATTGAACTACCGCTTCTTTCAGAACAAAATAAAACAAACCTTGATAAATCAATTACAGTTGAAGAGGTCCAAGTGGCCATTGCTGAGCTTAAACCTAACAAAACACCTGGCCCAGATGGTCTTCCCTCTGAGTTTTATCAGTGTTATTCCGATATACTGGCCTCTAAACTATGCTCTCTGTTTAATAGGGTTATAGAGGGACAATCTTTACCAGAGACATTTTCAGATGCAATAATAATACTTATACTCAAACCTGGTAAAGATCCAACCCAATGTGGGTCATATAGACCTATTTCTTTATTAAACACAGACGCTAAAATCCTTGCAAAAATAATAGCTAATCGAGTTAAAACAATAATTACCACAATAATACATAGTGATCAATCAGGATTTATGCCTAATAAAGGCACTGATATTAATTTACGTCGTCTATTCACTAATTTGTCCCTACCCTCCTCGATGTCCGGCCGCAGGGTGGTTGCCTCGCTGGACACCGAGAAGGCATTCGATTCTATGGAATGGCCTTATTTGTGGGAACTACTAGATCGATATGGATTCGGTACTAATTTTATTAAATGGGTCAAAGCCTTATATAGAGCTCCTAAAGCCAGAATCCGTACTGGCAACACCATCTCTGAACCCTTTTCTTTATATCGAGGCACGCGCCAAGGTTGCCCCCTATCTCCCTATCTTTTTGCTTTGGCAATTGAACCCATGGCTATTCTTTTACGCGACTCTGACCAGATGCAAGGGATCTCAATTGGCAGTATTGAAGAACGTGTGTCGCTATATGCAGACGACACTTTGCTATACCTAGGTGACCCAGAAACCTCGCTAACTTCGGCACTTGACATTATCACAACTTTTGGATCATTCTCGGGTCTCCGAATCAACAAAACTAAGTCTGTCGTCATGCCTCTAGATAATATTCAACCAATCGCTAACTCCAGTCCTTTGCAATGGGTGTCAGAATTCCGTTACCTTGGTATCTCTGTGACCAATCAAGTACAGGATTACTTTAGACTTAACATCTTACCGGTTGTAGATGCCTTTCGAAAGAAGTGCCAGTCGTGGAAACATTTACCACTTTCCCTCATTGGGAAAATAAATATTTTTAAAATGGTCTTCCTACCAAAACTTTTGTACGTTCTAAGACACACGCCAACTACCATCCCTAAAAAGTTCTTCAAAAACTTACATTCCCTAGTTTCAACATTCATATGGACTGGCCAGATTCCTAGAATTAGCCTCACTACATTACAATTGCCCATAGACCAAGGGGGACTCGCCCTTCCGAACATGCAATTATACTATTATGCAGCAGTTTTAGTCACAGCAAGATGGTGGTTCGCACAAGACAGATATAACCCTGCAGTGGTTACCGAAGCCGCGCAGCTAGGTTCCTACGAAAGACTCACACTTTTGGTATTTAGAGGAACCGCAAATGATGAACGATGTACCATTCCCATGGGCACGGTCTGTAAAGTCTGGTCTGAAGCAATCAAATATCTGGATGTAGAGGAATATACCTCTCCACATACTCCCCTATGGGATAACCCTAATCTACAACACTTTACACAAATCCCTGATCCTATACTTTGGGCTAGAGCGGGAATTAAATCCTTGCAACACATAATTAAGAACGGGTCATTATTAACTTTCAACGAATTAAAGCAAGCATTCTCCCTCTCAAATAAAATGTTCTTTCGATACTTACAACTCCGACATGCCTTCTCGGCACAATTCCCCAATGGCGCCCCTACCCTAGAGGCCAATCACATGGAACGAATTCTTATGACACAAAACCTAGATAAACCCTTATCAGTAATTTATTCTGCTCTCCTACAGAGAAATAATGAAAAACTTCTCAGTTGTCAAGAAAAGTGGAACCAAGACATACCTGGCTTAGACAATACTGATTGGGAAGACATTCTAGATGACTATATCAAAATTCCTATTTCTGCTAGAGACAGATTAGTACAGGTCAAGTTTTTGCACAGAACCTATCTCACTCCTGAAAGAATGCATAAGATATGCGACTCACATAGTGCAATATGCCATAGATGCTCTACTGAGACTGGAACATTTTTTCATATGTTCTGGAGCTGTGATAAACTAAAACCATTTTGGAACGAAATATTTAATATCATAAATGACATTTTGGACTCCCAATTCATCTGTACACCCAAACTAGCACTGTTAGGACTATTTGATGAGCCCTCTTGCGGCAAACACACCCAATACTTGATACGTATATTATGCTATTATGGCCGAAAGGAAATACTACGTGTATGGAAAGGAGATACCCTACCATCAATAAACTGCTGGAAACGTACAATAAACACAGCCCTTCCGCTATATCGAATGACTTACAAAAATCGTAATTGTCCGCAGCGATTTGATAAAATCTGGGCACCGTGGTACAATAATATTACAACTGCTGGGTCCAACCCTGATTGTTAACCGATTTAAAATACTTAACGCTGGTGACTGATCTTTGGGGGTGGTCCGGAGGCGGGTCCAAGAGCCATTCTCTTTCCCCTCTTCTCTTCTTCATTCTCTTCCCTTTCCTATACCGTCTCCTTTCTCTCTTACACCTCTCTAGTCTTTTTTCCAGCGGCACTAGTTGGTACTGACATGTACATTATTATTCGTAACTACATGCAATCTTGATGTATCCATTTACACATATGTTTACTATTATGTACAGCTGTTCATCTTCTAAACCATTTTATGTACATATAATATGATTATATGCTGTTGCCATGATGTCTTGTTATGCATTAACTTTCTCATACTGGGAAACAGTGCTGCCATTTCTGTATCTGTATCTATATCTTGTTTACTTTTACAAAATAAAACTGATTTGTTAAAAAAAAAAGACAGAGGAGGAGAGGAGGTGAGTAATTCATTCCTGAAGAACAAACACAGCATTAGGAGTCCGGCTGTCAGCTCTGCAGTCTCCCCCCTCCTGCCGCTAGCTCTAGTGTCTCAATGGATGATTTGTTTACTGACAGCATGGGGCTGTCTGTTTGTGAAAGGTGTCTGCAGGCTTATCTGGGACCTAATTTGACCTGCCTATTTATCAGTAAATGTTTTATGTGTGGGTCTTTGGAACTTTTTATTAAGGAGTTAGATGTAAAGATGATTGTGTGGAATCTCACACTTACAAAGAGATTGAGCTTGCTGGGCTGGGCTGGGCAGTAATTCTGTTGTACATATGCTTGCTCTTTGCTGTGTCAATCTGGACTCTCATATATACCTGCAAGGCTATATTTAGTATGTATATAGCACTGACATCTTCCACAGCGCTGTACAGAGTATATTGTCTTGTCACTTAACTGTTACTGAGGTGGGCTCACAATCTAATCCCTACCATAGTCCTATTTCTATGTATGTATTGTGTAGTGTATGTATGGTAGTCTAGGGCCAATTTAGGGGGAAGCCAATTAACTTATCTGTATGTTTTGGGTATGTGCGAGGAAACCAGAGTGCCCGGAGGAAACCCATGCAGACACAGAGTGAACATACAAACTCCTTGCAGATCCCTGGCTGGGTTTCTAACCAGGAATCCAGCGCTGCAAGGAAAGAGTGCGAACCACTACGCCACTGTGCTGTATCTGTATATAACTTTGGCTACTAGATGCACATATGCTTTTATATGAGATAAGGGACACTGCCCATTTTTTGTGTATTATTGGAGAGGGGGCTTCAGTCGACATTTTTAGCTACCCAGGTCTACTTAGACCCTTGCTAAGTGCATGTAAATTTGGCTCCATCTGTGACCACACCCACATTACGGTCTGTGGCCACACCCATTTTTCGCAGGAGTGCCCTTTAGTGCCCCCAATCTTTTGGAAACCTAGCAACGCCCCTGCCTATGACACTGTACTGTTATCAAATCATTTGCATGATGTTGTGAATTTCCTATTATTCCTACCTTGTATGTCAACCCATTTATCTATTGTGCTGTGCTGCATAATATGTTGGTGCTTTATATATACAATAAATAATAATAATTTTAATAATAATGTATGAGGGACTCTATCACTGGTCAACTGGTTCTGGGACAGAAGTTTTGCCAGAATATTGATATCAACATTAAGCAAGTAGATGGGACGGTAAGAAGCACAACACCTGAGGTCCCTGTCTTTTTTGGGGATAACCAAGATGAGGGACTCTCTCATGGAATCAGGGATTATTTGGTTAACACACATATAGTTGTATAGGACAGCCAGCGTGGGGCTAATGTCCTTCCTATACAACTTGTAGTGCTCAGCCGAGATGCCGTCCAGCCCTGGATTTTTGCCAATCTGCAGAACCGATATGGCCATTTCAACCTCATCAGTGGTACTGTCCATGTCTAATGCTGTTATTTGCTCCGCTGCCAGTCGTGGGAGAGGGACCCCATCCAGGTACTCCTTTAGCTGAGACAGATCATAGTTCACTCTGGATGAGTAAAGGAGTCGGCAGTATTCTGCAAAGACCTGATTAATAACCTTAGGATCAGAACTCTCCCCACCAGTTCCATCTTGGATACAGGGTATACTAGTCTTAGCTTGTTGCTCTCTAGCCAACCATGCTAATATGCTGCCACAGTGCTCGCCTTGCTCAATTATAGAAGGTTTCTGTTTAAGTAGATTTTTTTTAGGCAGTTTAATTTCACTCAGATTAACCTGAGATGCCTTCCATCTGTTGAAAGAGAAAAGGGGAACTCCAACTCCCTTACCACCGCCTCATTCTCTGCCTGAACTAAACGAGATTTCCTGTCCACTCAGACTCTCTTAATAATGGATCTGTAGACACCCCTGGTAAAGGCCTTAGAGGCATCCCAGACCATATATTTAGTGGCAGACCCCTTGGTAATGTACCAGTAGTTGTGGACCTCCTTAGCCACCTCCCACTAAACATCCACATCCTGGACCTGGGACCAGGGCCGCAATCAGAAATTTTGGGGCCCCTCACAAATCATCAGTCCTGGAGGAAGGAGGAAGTGCTCCATCATTTTTTTAGAACCTCCCAGTTTTATTTTCTGTTTTAAAAAGCTGAAAAGGTAGATTTAATGCTATTGTCTCATATGATGATGATTCAGCTTTTCCCATAGTCTCACAGTCAGCAATCGTGTGACCCCCAACAAGACAAATTCAGCAATCATGAGGCCCCCAACAAATTATGAGGCCCCCAACAAGGCAAATTCAGCAATCTTGAGGCTCCTAACAAATCCTGAGGCCCCCAACAAATTATGAGGCCCCCAACAAGACAAATTCAGCAATCTTGAGGCTCCTAACAAATCCTGAGGCCCCCAACAAGTAAAAATTCAGCAATCATTAGGCCCCCAACAAGACAAATTCAGCAGTCACTCATGAGGCACATAAATAGACAGCATTTTCACATAAATAAGCTTAATATGGTAGACACCTCTCATCTGGATTCTGAATTCTGACAGGGACCCCCAGGTTAGATAGTAAGTGACAGGGGCCCCCAGGTTAGATGGTGAGTGACAGGGGCCCCCCAGGTTAGATAGTGAGTGACAAGCACCCCCCAGGTTAGATAGTGAGTGACAGGGACCCCCAGGTTAGATAGTGAGTGACAGGCGCCCCCCAGGTAATATAGTGAGTGACAGGGACCCCCCAGGTTAGATAGTGAGTGACAGGCGCCCCCCAGGTAATATAGTGAGTGACAGGGACCCCCCAGATTAGATAGTGAGTGACAGGGGCCCCCCGGTTAGATAGTGAGTGACAGGCGCCCCCAGGTTAGATAGTGAGAGACAGGGGCCCCCCAGGTTAGATAGTGAGTGACAGGCGCCCCCCAGGTTAGATAGTAAGTGACAGGGGCCCCCAGGTTAGATAGTGAGTGACAGGGGCCCCCCAGGTTAGATAGTGAGTGACAGGCACCTCCCAGGTTATATAGTGAGTGACAGGGGCCCCCCAGGCTAGATAGAGTGACAGGCGCCCCCAGGTTAGATAGTGACAGGGGGCCCCAGGTTAGATAGTGAGTGACAGGCGCCCCCCAGGTAATATAGTGAGTGACGGGCTCCCCCCTCACCTCCTAGCAGCAGCCCAGCATCAGACCTCGATCAGCGGGCGACTCAGCCAGTTAGAGCGGGCGCACGGACGCACCACGCTCTATATATGCGGAAGTGATGTCACTTCCACATATAAGTGCGGTGTCTGCTAGGTCCTAGCGCCCGCTGATCGAGGTCTGATGCTTTCAGGCAGCGCAGCGGCATCCATCGGTGAGGGGGGGTTGTTTAGGCAGGCGGGGCCCCCCTGCAGGCCCAGGGCCCGTCACGGGACTCCTTGTTGTCCCCCCCTGATGGTGGGCATGCCCGGTACCCTACTAGTCTCCTTGTACCAATTCAAGACCTAGTGTCCTTCTTCAAGGTAAGCTGCAAGGGAGCATAGTCTGCGATGGACCACGGTTATCGATCAATAGACGAGACACGCAATAGAACGCCCTAGAAACAGAAACAATAGTCAATTTGTAACATGGTCCGTTGTGTGGAAGATTGACAAGTGAACCCAGGAGTCTCAGCATGTTTCCACATCCACACATCCGTCATGTCAAATGCCCCAGCTCACCTCTTGAGGTCACCAGTATGTTTACCCACATTGAGAATTCTGTCGTATGTCATATGTGTACATATTAAGATTAAGGTCACCTGCAAAAGTCACTTTAATAGCTAGAAATTGACCTACAATACCAATGAGCTTTTGCAGCAGGACTGAATCAGCCAGAGGTGAGAGATATACTTTCATAACAACATATTCCACTTATTGGAGTTTGGCATGCAAAACAATATACCTGCCTTGAGGGTCAGATTTAAGGGCCAGAAACTCAAACGTCAAAGATTTGGTTATCACCGAGAATACGAGAAATAGGTAGAATGATAATATGCGGATACCCAGGGTTTTTTAACTGCCAGCATACGGCTCCCCTGCAGGTGAGTTTCCTGCAACAGACACACATGGGGGCATAGTTGCTTAAGGTAGTTCAAAACTAGGGAGAATTTAACTTTATAGATAGGGCCTGGAGCCGCATGGAAACGTAGTGCGGAGGGCCCGGGCATGATGGGGTAGCCGTCTTCCCGGTTAGTGGGTTAGGTAGGCAGGGGGTTAATGCAGGGGCAGGAAGTTAATGTAGGGCAAGGCGGGTGGTTGGTCTGGGGAGGAGTGCGGATTCCGGATAGGAGGCGGGAACAAGGGGGCGGGCACATCCGGTCACTGCAGCGTGATGGAAGAAGCTGCGTGTGGACCGTCTACCCGTGCCCCGGAGACTATGGAGGACTTGGAGCGCCTCGTGACCAGGATCCGGGCAGAAGCAGAGTCGAGGGGCCCGACCTGGGTCCACGTGCAGTTGGCGGCCATGGGAGTGGGCGCATCAGCGGAGGCGGGGACGACCAGCGAGCCAGCCGCGGCTGCGGCACCTAGCGCTCCACCCGCACAGGCAGGTGGGAGAAGGAAGTCCAGGCCTCCGGAGCGTCTCAGCCCGGAGCCTCAAGCCAGAGCCAGGCGCCGTTCAGGGAGCCCCCCTCGGGACCCTCCGCCTCCCCCCGCGAAGCGCACCTCTAAAACCAAGGGGTCTGGTGGGAGGAATCCCGCCCAGCAGCAGCGTGAGTCGGCAGGAGAAGGGACATCCGGCACAGCCAGTTCCTCCCAGGGGCAGTCGGCCAGAGGTGATGCGGCCCTTAGTCCCCGCGCGGCGCGGCAGACTAAGCGGGCCCAGCAGAAGGACCCCACGCAGACGGGTGCCGCCCCTCCCCCCGCGGCGGTGTCCCAGCAGGCACATGGTGGGAGCAGGAGCTCCACTGGAAAGCGCAAGCAGGGAGGTTCCTCCAGGAGGGGCAAGAGCAGGGACTCACAGAGACAGCAGGCCCGGCACGATCAGCACAGCAGGGGCCCACCAGCCAGGGACGGCTCTGCTTCAGAAGAGGACTCGGCAGCGGAGGACGATGGCAACGCAGCGAGTGGATCCGGAGTGACGGCTGGCAGGGACGTGCGTCCGGAGCAGCCAGGTGAGGCCGGTTTAGCAGCGGTTAACGCTTTAGCCACGTTACTTTTGGGGATTTGTGGGGGGAGACAAGGGGGGGACGGTAACCTACTAGCAGCAGCAAGGCCGCAGTTAGGACAGGCGCAGCCTTCACCTCCTGGGGTGGCTGCGACGGGTTTGTTGCCACTGGGCTCCCCCGTGTCACCGATAGGTGCGTGGGCTCCCTCAGCGCCCGCAGCGGTTACACACTCGGGGTCCTTGGGGGTGTTGCCGCCTCCGCTGGCAGGACCAGCGGCTCAGGGGGTAGTTTTAGTGGCGTCGCCGGTTGCGCAGGTCGCCAGTGGGGTCCAGTCAGAGGTGGCAGTGCAAACGGACACTACTGGGAGTGATTCCTCAGCGATTCATGGGGCAGGTCAGGTGCGTTTGGCGGACGCGTCACACGCGGAGCTTTACGTTTGCTTCAATGGACTCCTGGGTTCCCATTTGAAGCAAAGGTAAAGGAACAGATTTGGAAGGGCGAATATATTGAAATATTTTCGCTCCTCCTTTTGGAAAAGTTTAATTTGGATAAAGGCAAGCCCGACGAGAAGAAGAGGGAGGAGGAGAGGCGATACAGATTAATTCCCCGTACATTCCAGAACTGGTTCCAGGCTTTTTCAATCCTGGCAAGCGTGATCGGGGAGAAACAGCCCGAACATTGTTCGGCGCTGTTTGGATACATGGATTCGATCGGGGAGGCTTATCGGTCGTATGGAGGTAATGCATGGCTGCGGTATGATGAGCAGTTCAGGCAGGAGAAGGCGGTAAGGCCGGCGGTTCGTTGGGATCACAAGGACATCACATTGTGGATGCGGTTGATGATCCCGTCTCGGTCTCCTCAGTCCTTTCCCGCGGTTGCCGGCGGGTCGGCCCCTGCTGGCCAGCTGGCCACCCGAGGGAAGGGTGTTTGTTGGCAGTTCAACGACGGATCCTGTCGTTTCGGTCAGTCCTGCCGCTTCAAACACGAGTGCTCCAATTGCGGAGGCTCTCATACGGCGTCAAGATGTTATAAGCAGCGAAGGGCGAAGTCTGGGGATTCTATGCGAAAAAGGGACGACGCCGGTGAAGGGGGTGGAGATGGCGGCCTTTCTAAACAGGTATCCTGATCGGGAGGCTGCAGAGTTTTTGAGGGCGGGTTTTGAGGAGGGTTTTCGGATCCCAAGTAGTTGTTCATTGCAGTCGGAACCCCCTTTTAGGAATTTAAAATCGGCTTACGAGTTCCCTAGCGTTGTAGATAAGAAAATTGAGAAAGAAGTGTTGGCGGGTCGCCTGGCGGGCCCTTTTTCATCTCGCCCATTGGTTAATTTGATTGTGTCCCCACTCGGCGTGGTTCCCAAAAAAGAAACAGGGTCGTTCCGCTTGATACATCACCTGTCTTTTCCTCGTGGGTCATCGGTTAATGACGGCTTATCGGAGGGCGACACGTCCGTGGTGTACACATCGTTCGACGCGGCATTGTGTTGGGTTAGACGTTTGGGACAGGGAGCGCTCTTGGCAAAAACTGATATAGAATCGGCTTTTAGGTTGTTGCCGGTTCATCCTTCCAGTTTCCGTTTGTTGGGATGTTTCTGGAAAGGTGAGTATTTTGTGGACAGATGCTTACCCATGGGGTGCTCCATTTCATGTGCGTTTGTGTTGACGTTCTTCGGTGCATTTAGGATAGGGGAATTGGTGAGTCGTAATAAATCTGGAGTGGGAGGCATTCTCGCGGAACACGTTACGGTTCTGGCAGACACGGTGGTCGTGTACTTACCCCGCTCAAAAACTGACCAGGCGGGTAAGGGCCGAGCCATCACTCTGTTTCAGATCGGCGGGTCGCTATGTCCGCATGCGAACGCGCAATGGATGGTCGCAGCTCGCCCGTCACAGGCGCGGGTTTTCTTTGCACACCTGGATGGTACGTCTATGTCCAGGTTCCAGTTTGTGGCGATATTTCGTAAGTGCCTTGGCCGTCTCGGCCTTCCTTCCACGGAGTTTGCCTCCCATTCTTTCAGGATTGGGGCAGCTACAGAGGCTTCCCATTGGGGTTTGAGTGAGAGGATCATAAAGCAGATCGGGAGATGGGAATCAGCTAGGTACAAGTCTTATGTTAGACCCCATTTAGTTTAGGTGGGGGGTGTTTTGAGGGGTTTTAGGCGATTGCTGTCAGTACCTTTTGTTTTTGTTGCAGGTTCGCAGGTGGTCGTGTGGATCGTGGGGCATTCCTATGTTCGCAGGGGTGCCAGAAGAGCTGATGTGAGGCCGGACGGCCGTCAGCTCGGCTTCCCGAGGGAGCAGGTTCGTATCCGGTGGATAGGCTTCCCTGGAATGGTTTGGACCAGCCTGCTACCGGAACTGCATAGACTGGCGCGTCAGGACAGAGCCCCCGATATCTTAATTTTGCATGTTGGGGGGAATGATTTGGCGGCCAGGTCCACTAGATTAGTGATAAAGGAAATCAAATTTGATTTTTTAAGAATTCGGTCCTTGTTCCCCGAGACCATCGTAGTTTGGTCGGACATAGTGGCACGGGGGTTTTGGAGATTGGCTAATTCGGTACCGAAGGTCAATAAGGCAAGGATAAAGTTAAATAAAGAGGTGGCACGTTTCTTTATTCGGAATAGTAGTTGGCGATTCGGCATTTTGATCTAGAGGATGAAATTGGTTTGTTTCTGCGCAGGGATGGGGTCCATCTCAATGATATTGGGATGGACTTATGGGCTCTGGGCATCGAGGATGGTATCCACAGAGCCCTAAGGTTGGGGGCCTCAAGGGCATAAGGGGTCACGCCCTTTCGTGGTGGAAGGGGAAAAAGGGGCTCCGGAGGTGGGTTTATCGTGAAAGGTGATTTGTCGCGGGACAAATCCGGTGGCCTAATGGCAACTACGGGAGAGATGACTTTGGGGCATGCAGCTGTCCCTGAGCCGAGCTGCGCGGCTGGGGGCCGGTACAAGGCTGCATGTCACACGTGTGTGTTTTTGACGTGGAGAAGTTCGTACCTCCTGACCCCTTTACCCCAGCTCTTTGTTTATGTTGTTGAGTTATTATTATGGCTTTGGAATATTGTTAACTGGAAAAT
This sequence comes from Hyperolius riggenbachi, assembly GCF_040937935.1. NCBI lineage: Eukaryota > Metazoa > Chordata > Amphibia > Anura > Hyperoliidae > Hyperolius > Hyperolius riggenbachi. Next base: position 191,089,512 of record NC_090653.1, on the reverse strand, counting down.
AAAGAAGGGGCTGCTATGGCCTTAATTAATCCAATGCCTAGAAGTCCGTGTGCCTTATTTATTAGACTTAAGATGGGGAGTTTAAATGGGGGTTGGGGCGGATGGTAGTTAAGGGGAGGTAGGCTCTACCATTATCAAGATAGGGCCTGGAGCCGCAGGGAAACGTAGTGCGGAGGGCCCGGGCATGATGGGGTAGCCGTCTTCCCGGTTAGTGGGTTAGGTAGGCAGGGGGTTAATGCAGGGGCAGGAAGTTAATGTAGGGCAAGGCGGGTGGTTGGTCTGGGGAGGAGTGCGGATTCCGGATAGGAGGCGGGAACAAGGGGGCGGGCACATCCGGTCACTGCAGCGTGATGGAAGAAGCTCCCTCCCTCCCTCCCTCCCTTATTTTTGTTTTATGTAGGTATGTCTTTGTTTGTCATTGCAGCCGGAAGGGGAAAAAGGGGCTCCGGAGGTGGGTTTATCGTGAAAGGTGATTTGTCGCGGGACAAATCCGGTGGCCTAATGGCAACTACGGGAGAGATGACTTTGGGGCATGCAGCTGTCCCTGAGCCGAGCTGCGCGGCTGGGGGCCGGTACAAGGCTGCATGTCACACGTGTGTGTTTTTGACGTGGAGAAGTTCGTACCTCCGGACCCCTTTACCCTAGCTCTTTGTTTATGTTGTTGAGTTATTATTATGGCTTTGGAATATTGTTAACTGGAAAATAAAGAAGGGGCTGCTATGGCCTTAATTAATCCAATGCCTAGTAGTCCGTGTGCCTTATTTATTAGACTTAAGATGGGGAGTTTAAATGGGGGTTGGGGCGGATGGTAGTTAAGGGGAGGTAGGCTCTACCATTATCATGTTCATGCCCCGCACATTCCAGGATATGATTGACAGATTTTGGTCATCAGGTGCCATGGCTATAAAGCAGAAATGCATGCAAGATGGTGTTCCTGTTGCAGAAATTCAAAAGCTTCAGGATAACTGGATGCGGTGGGCCCTCTCCACAGTAAAGGAGACCGAAAAGGCAGCCTACAGAAGGACCTTCTTAATAAGACCCTCGGTCAACTCTGTAGGTGATCTACCCTCCTCGCCCTCTGCTCTGGTAAGCCTATTATGCAGACATTGCAGCGGCGGTTCAGATTCTCAGCGTCTTCCACCTGTGCTTCCAGCTTGGCCAGTCCAGATAGGGCCTGGAGCCATAGGGAAACGAAGTGCGGAGGGCCCGGGCATGATGGGGTAGCCGTCTCCCCTGTTAGTGGGTGGTTAGGTAGGCAGGGGGTTAATGTGGGGGTAAGGCGGGTGGTTGGTCCGAGGAGGAGCGCGGATTTCTGGTAGGAAGCGGAAGTAAGGGGGGCGGGCACATCCGGTCACTGCAGCGCGATGGAAGAAGCTGCTTGCCGGTTGCCCGCTTGTGCCCCGGAGACTATGGAGGACTTGGAGCGTCTCGTGGCCATGATCCGGGAGGAAGCGGAGTCGAGGGGCCCGACCTGGGTCCATGTACAGTTGGCAGCCATGGGAGAGGGTGCATCAGCGGAGGCGGGGACGGCCAGCGAGCCAGCTGCGGCACCCAGCGCTCCGCCCGCACAGGCAGGTGGAAGAAGGAAGTCCAGGCCTCTGGAGCGTCTCAGCCCGGAGCCTCAAGCCAGAGCCAGGCGCCGCTCAGGGAGCCCCCCTCGGGACCCTTCGCCTCCCCCCGCGAAGCGCACCTCAAAATCCCGGGGGTCTGGTGGGAGGAATCCCGCCCAGCAGCAGCGCGAGTCGGCAGGAGAAGGGACATCCGGCACAGCCAGTTCCTCCCAGGGGCAGTCGGCCAGAGGTGATGCGTCCCTTAGTCCCCGCGCGGTGCGGCAGACTAAGCGGGCCCAGCAAAAGGCCCCCACGCAGGCGGTGTCCCAGCAGGCTCATGGTGGGAGCAGGAGCTACACTGGAAAGTGCAAGACAGGAGGTTGCTCCAAGAAGGGCAAGAGCAGGGATTCCCAGAGACAGCAGGCCCAACACGATCAGCACAGCAGAGGCCCACCAGCCAGGGACGGCTCTGCTTCTGAAGAGGATTCGGCAGCAGAGGACGATGGCAATGCAGCGAGTGAATCCGGAGTGACGGCTGGCAGCCACGTGCGTCCGGAACAGCCAGGTGAGGCCGGTTTAGCAGCAGTCAATGCTTTAGCCACATTACTTTTGGGGATTTGTGGGGGAAGACAAGGGGGGGACGGTAACCTAACAGCAGCAGCAGGGCCGCAGTCAGGGCAGGCGCAGCCTTCACCTTCTGGGGTGGCAGCGGCGAGTTTGTTGCCTCTGGGTTCCCCCATGTCACCGATAGGTGCGTGGGCTCCTTCAGCGCCCGCAGTGGTTACACACTCGGGGTCCTTGGGAGTGTTGCCGCCTCCGCTGGTAGGTCCAGCTACTCAAGGGGTAGTTCTAGTGGCGTCGCCGGTTGTGCAGGTCGCCAGTGGGGTCCAGTCAGAGGTGGCAGTGCAAACAGACACTACCGTGGGTGAGTCCTCATCAATTCATGGGGCAGGTCAGGTGTGTTTGGCAGATGCGTCGCACGCTGAGCTTTACGTTTGCTTCAATGGCCTTTTGGGTTCCCATTTGAAGCAGGAGGTAAAAGAACGGATTTGGAAGGGCGAATATATTGAGATATTTTCGCTCCTCTTCTGGAAAAGTTTAACTTGGATAAAGGCAAGCCCGACGAGAAGAAGAGGGAGGAGGAGAGGGGGTACAGATTAATTCCCCGTACTTTCCAGAACTGGTTCCAGGCTTTCTCAATCCTGGCAAGCGTGATCGGGGAAAAACAGCCCGAGCATTGTTCGGCGCTGTTTGGATACATGAATTTGATCGGGGAGGCTTATCGGTCGTATGGAAGTAATGCATGGCTGCGGTACGATGAGCAGTTCCGGCAGACAAAGGCGGTGCGACCCGCGGTTAGATGGGATCACAAGGACATCACATTGTGGATGCGGTTGATGATCCAGTCTCGGTCTCCTCAGTCCTTTTCCGCGGTTGCCGGCGGGCCGGCCCCCGCTGGCCAGCTGGCCACCCGGGGAAAGGGTGTTTGTTGGCAGTTCAATGACGGATCCTGTCGTTTCGGTCAGTCCTGCCGTTTCAAACATGAGTGCTCCAATTGAGGAGGCTCCCATACGGCGTCAAGATGTTACAAGCAGCGAAGGGCGAAGTCTGGGGATTCTACGTGAAAAAGGGACGACGCCGGTGAAGGGGGCAGAGATGGCGGGCTTTCTAAACAAGTATCCTGATCGCTAGGCTGCAGAGTTTTTAAGGGCGGGTTTTGAGGAGTGTTTCCGGATTCCGAGTAGTTGTTCATTGCGGTCGGAACCCCCTTTTAGGAATTTGAAATCTGCTTATGAGTTCCCTAGCGTCGTGGATAAAAAAATTAAGAAAGAGGTGTTGGCGGGTCGCCTGGCGGGCCCTTTTTCATCTCGCCCATTGGTTAATTTAATTGTGTCCCCACTCGGCGTGGTTCCCAAGAAAGAACCAGGGTTGTTTCGCTTGATCCATCACCTGTCTTTTCCTCGTAGGTCGTCGGTTAATGATGGTTTATCGGAGGGCGACACGTCCATGGTGTACACATCGTTCGACACGGCATTGTGTTGGGTTAGGCGTTTGGGACAGGGAGCGCTATTGGCAAAAACTGATATAGAATCGGCTTTTAGGTTGTTGCCGGTCCATCCTTCCAGTTTCCGTTTGTTGGGATGTTTCTGGAAAGGTGAGTATTTTGTGGACAGATGCTTACCCATGGGGTGCTCCATTTCTTGTGCGTTTTTTGAGAGTTTTAGTACATTTTTGGAGTGGGTAGTGAAGGACATGTCGAGCGTTCAGTCGGTTATACACTACCTCGACGATTTTTTGTTCATGGGTGCAGCGGACTCTCCAGACTGTGCTTATGCGTTGGCTACCATGCGGCATGTCTGTGAGCGTTTTTGGGTTCCACTCGCCGAGGAGAAGACAGAGGGTCCCGTTACTTCGTTAAAATTTCTGGGCATTACCATAGACACTGTTGCTATGGAGTGTAGCTTGCCAGTCGATAAGTTTAGGGACCTCAAGCGATCTGTTTTGGAGGCAATCAGGTGCAAGAAAATGGCATTGAGGGAGGTGCAATCTATGCTGAGTAAGTTAAACTTCGCCTGCAGGATCATGCCCATGGGGCGTATATTCTGCAGGCGTCTGGCAATGGCAACCGCTGGGATATCCGCGCCACATCACCGCCTTCGGCTAACAGCGGATATCAAAGCCGACCTTCAAGTGTGGCTGACCTTCCTGGCGGATTTCAATTGCAGATCCCTTTGGATGAAAGACACGGTAAGTAATGCGGAGTTAGAGTTGTTTACGGACGCGTCGGGCTCTCAGGGTTTTGGTGCCTTTTTGGCGGGGCAATGGTGCGTGGTCCCCTGGGATAGATCCTGGGTGGAGGCTGGTTTTACTTCCAATTTGGTGCTGTTAGAATTATGCCCCATTGTAGTGGCGATTCAGATTTGGGGGCACCAGTTGGCTAACAGACGGGTCAGGATCAATTGTGATAACATGGGGGTGGTCGGGGCGATCAACAACTGTTCGGCGTCTTCTCCTCCAGTGATTAGTCTCATGCGTCAGCTGGTGTTGGATTGTTTGCGTTTTAACATTTATTTGTTTGCTGTGCATTTACCTGGGGTCGACAATGTTATTGCTGATGCACTTTCTCAATTCCAGTGGGACAGATTCCGGGCTGCGGCTCCCACAGCGGAAGAACGTAGGGTACCTTGCCCATCCACGGTGTGGAGGATTCCTTTCGGGCGGTGTCCCGTATGATCGGGCGATCCTTGTCAGAGTCATCGACGGCAGCGTACACGGTGGTGTGGAGCGCGTGGGACGCTTTGATGACACAAGTAGGAGGTTGTGCTTCGGACGAGGAACGGCTGTGTCTGTTGTTGTATTTTCTGGGGACGAATTTTGTGGACGGCATTGCGGCATCAGCGGTGGCTAAAAAGTTGTCAGCTCTGGCCTTTTGGTTTAAGGTTAGGGGGCTCGTGGATGTTACGAAAGATTTTCGTGTAAGGCAGGTGCTAAAAGGTTATCGGGTGGGGGTGGTTCGCAGGGAATCTCGGCGCCCAGTTACGTTTGATTTACTGGGCAGGGTAGAGGTGCTGCCGGGTCTATGTTCTTCAAGCTACGAGTGTGGCCTTTTTCAGGCCGCATTTGTGTTGGCGTTTTTTGGGGCATTTAGGATAGGGGAGTTAATGAGTCGTAATAAATACGGAGTGGGAGACATTCTTGCGGAACACGTTACCGTTCTTGCGGACACGGTGGTCGTTTATTTACCTTGTTCAAAAACTGACCAGTCGGTTAAGGGCCGAGCCATCACTCTGTTTCAGATTGGTGGGTCGTTATGTCCACAGCGGAAGTAAGGGGGTCGGGCACATCCAGTCACTGCAGCGCGATGGAAGAAGCTCCCTCCCTCCCTTATTTTGTTTTGTGTGGGTATGTCTTTGTTCGTCATTGCAGCCGGAGGGGTAAAAAGGGGGCTCCGGAGGTCGGTTTATCGTGAAAGGTGATTTGTCGCGGGACAAATCCGGTGGCATAATGGCAACTATGGGAGAGATGACTTTGGGGCATGCAGCTGTCCCTGAGCCGAGCTGCGCAGCTGGGGGCCGGTACAAGGCTGCATGTCACACGTGTGTTTTGACTTCGAGAAGTTGGTACCTCCGGACCCCTTTACCCCAGCTCTTTGTTATTATGGTTTGGAATATTGTTAATTGGAAAATAAAGAAGGGGTTGCTATGGCCTTAATTAAATCCAATGCCTAGTAGTCCGTCTGCCTTATTTATTAGAGTTAAGATGGGGAGTTAAAGGGGGGTGGGGTGGACTGTGGTTTAAGGGGAGGTAGACTCTACCATTATCATGCATGTTCCCAGTCTGCTGTGAGGCCACATCCTCTACCGACGAAATCCGCTGCTCTTTATTCGTGACCCGCTTGTGGATGCGATCCAGGTCCTGCCGAATCAAGCCCACACCAGCCTGGAGGTGATCGATCTTTGCTGTAAGATGGTCCTGGCAACTCTGAAATGTCAACAGGAGCATCTCATAGCCTGAGGTTTCACTCTCCTTGTCAGCAGCCGCCATTAGTTTGGGCCCCTTGTGTTTAACAGGGGTAGGCAGAGCCACGTGCAAATGAGTCTCTCCATCTGGGAAGCTGAGTTTAGGCTGCCTTCTTGGGTACTCCTGGTCCTAGAAGGCATAACGAGGAGCCTGGGTGCAATCCGAAGCAGTTCCTGACAGATATGTCCCACAATCACACAGCAGGACGACTTCTATCAGGATCAAGCGTGGAGGAGCTCAGCGCTGCACATCCTTTCACTCCGCCATCTTGCCATGCCCTCGCAATCCTGCAAGTTTAATGATTTTAGGCCTTGTAGTTGCCTGAGGAAGCGACAACACGTGTGCTTTTATCTATGTCAGTCTCTACTTCTATGAAACCTATTTGGGCCCATATGGGTCTTACTGCAACATTTTTTTTTTGAACTACAGATTTTATATATGCTGCTTTAGGTTTTAGGTTTGTTCAATGAACTGTATATATATATATATGTAGTTATATATAACTGTATATATATTGGTCGTACCAATGGTCTAGCACCATACAAAATAAATGGGATACAGTTGGGAACATCAAACTTGGAGAAGGACTTAGGAGTACTCATCGACAACAAGTTAAATAATCGTACTCAATGCCAAGCCGCTGCAGCTAAAGCGAACAAAATTTTGGGATGCATTAAAAGGGAAATAAAAACTCGAGATGCTAGCATAATATTGCCCCTGTTTAACTCTCTAGTAAGGCCACATCTGGAATATGGAATTCAGTTCTGGGCACCACATTACAAAAAAGATATTGCAGTTTTAGAGCAGGTGCAGAGACGAGCTACAAAATTGATACGTGGGATGGAAGGTCTCGCTTACCAAGAAAGGTTAGATAAACTGGGTTTATTTAGTCTAGAGAAAAGACGCCTTAGAGGAGATCTAATTAACCTGCTGAGCGGTCTGGACGAGCTCAGCTCGTCCAACACCGCCAGAGGCTGCCGCTCAGGCCCTGCTGGGCCGATTTTAATGAAATAAAAAGCAGCACACGCAGCCGGCACTTTGCCAGCCGCGTGTGCTGCCTGATCGCCGCTGCAGCGCGGCGATCCGCCGCGTGCAGCGGCGAAAGAGGGTCCCCCCAGCCGCCCGAGCCCAGCGTAGCCAGAATAAACAGTTCCGGCCAGCGCTAAGGGCTGGATCGGAGGCGGCTGACGTCAGGACGTCGGCTGACGTCCATGACGTCACTCCGCTCGTCGCCATGGCGACGAGGTAAGCGAAACACGGAAGGCCGCTTATTGCGGCCTTCCGTGTTACTTCTGGCCGCCGGAGGCGATCGGAAGAACGCCTCCGGAGCGCCCTCTAGTGGGCTTTCATGCAGCCAACTTTCAGTTGGCTGCATGAAATAGTTTTTTTTTAATTTAAAAAACACCCTCCCGCAGCCACCCTGGCGATTTAATCAGAACGCCAGGGTGGTTAACATGTATAAATACATTAGGGGGCAATATAATAGCTTGGCGGATGAGCTTTTTGTCCCTAGGCCTTCTCAAAGGACTAGAGGACATGAGCTGCGCATGGAGGAAAAACGTTTTAGCCATTTATTTAGGAAAGGGTTCTTTACAGTAAGAGTGGTTAAGATGTGGAATGCATTGCCACAGGAAGTCGTTATGGCAAACTCTATACCTGCATTTAAAGGGGGCTTAGATGCTTTCCTTGCGTTGAAAGACATCCATGGCTACAATTACTAGGTTATGCCTAATGATGTTGATCCAGGGATTTTATCTAATTGCCATCTGGAGTCAGGAAGGAATTTTTCCCATTTGGGGCTAATTGGACCATGCCTGGTGGGGTTTTTTTCGCCTTCCTCTGGATCAACAGGGGTATGTGGGGGACGGGCTGGAGTTGTACTTTGTACTGGTTGAACTCGATGGACGTATGTCTTTTTTCAGCCAAAATAACTATGTAACTATGTAACTATATATATATATATATATATATATATATATATATATATATGTATATATATATATATATATATATATATATATATATATATATATTTGTATATATATATATATATATATATTTGTATGTATATATATATATATATATATATATATATATATATATATTTATATATATACAAATTGTCACATACGCAGTGTTGCTGTTTTAGTATTGTAGTAATGAACTATATGTATTTGATAATTTTAGGCACTTGCATTAGCATGAGGTAACAGTCTTGAACCCACAAAATGTGTTTCCTGTGCTAGATAAAAACCCTGTTATATTTAACTATCGTCATTGCCGTAAGCCACCTCACCCTCTATGTTTTACTGTTTTTAACTTAGTTATCCAAACCTGGGTTCCTTTTTACCATTATTATTTCACAACAGAGTGTACAATAGTTTACCCCATTCTGGAGATAAGCGTGGTGAGTTGGTAGAGTAGATGAGGCAGGATAGGAGAGATAACACAAAGGAAGGTTAGTAGAGGGTCAGAACTGGTAACATGGGGTTTAGAGGATAGCTATGAGCTATCAGGGGGAAATTTGCAGTTTATAAGCATGATTCACAAAGCTTTACATGTTTTAATCTGTTTTCACCTTATCTATGTTACATTTTTAATCCCCCAAAGAGCAAAAAACGATAATATAATTAAGGTACAAAAAGTAATATTGAAATTAAGTAAAGCAGTAACAAATTAGTTTGAGTGATTATTTTGCTTGTAAATGTGCTGAAAGGATATATTTTTTTAACAATTACATTTTATTGAAGACAACTCAACAGTGTACAGTTTACAATCGAATGTAAAGCATAAAAGCAAAACCTGAGCAAATGTGGACATCCAGCAAGTCATACTTAACATGAGATACCAAAAACAAGCTTGAAAAAGGTAAACAAAAGCTAGAGTAAGTTACACTTGGAATCTCTGAGCTGGTTAACTGAAGGTACAGGGCGGATCAAAATAACATCTTGACTTGCTTTCTAAGAGTGGAACAGCGAGGGGAGGCTACGGGTGGTCCACACAAAGGAGAGAATAGAAGAGAGAGAAGGAAGAGAGACCGGTAATCCCATGTCATATGGTCTTCATAATTTGTTTGTATGTGTCCGAGGATTGGAAATCAGACCAGACCGACCAGGTCAGGGTGTATTGCTTTGATCTTTCATGTGATAGTAAGATGAGGTGTTCCATTTGTTCAGTGAGTTTAATTATTTTGAGCCAGGATCTGATTGAGGGCGTGTTGGGTGACTTCCAGTTGAGGGGTATCATTGCTCTAGCAGCATTAAAGGGAAGGTTCAGGGACTGTATAAAAAAAATAAAAATCCACTTACCTGGGGCTTCCTCCAGCCCATGGCAGGCAGGAGGTGCCCTCGGCGCCGCTCCGCAGGCTCCCGGTGGTCTCTGGTGGCGAGCCCGACCTGGCCAGGCCAGCTGCTAGGTCGGGCTTCTTCTGCACTCCAAAGTGCGTGTCACTCGTGCGCGGTGACGTCATTGGACGTCCTCCAGGCTGTACTGCGCAGGCTCAGAACTACTGAGCCTGCGCAGTACAGCCCGGAGGACGTCCAATGACGTCACCGCGCACGAGTGACATGCACTTTGGAGCGCAGAAGAAGCCCGACCTGGCAGCCGGCCTGGCCAGGTCGGGCTCGCCACCGGAGACCACCGGGAGCCTGCGGAGCGGCACCGAGGGCACCTCCTGCCTGCCACGGGCTGGAGGAAGCCCCAGGTAAGTGGATTTGGATTTTTATTTTTTTTATACAGTCCCTGAACCTTCCCTTTAATGAGATGAATCGTTATAGATTTTTTATACAATTTTGTGGGTTCAAATGTGCTATGTAGGAGCATACATGCAGGGTTGAAAGGGATCTTATTACTGGAAATAAGTTCCATCGGTGAGCTGCGGTCCAAAAAGGGACGATTTTAGGACATGCCCAGAATGTATGGAGAATATCCCCCCCATCAGCTCCACATCTCCAACAAGAATCAGGAGTCGCAGGGAAAAATTCCCTCAGACCCCCCCAATTACCCCCTCAGACCACTGTTTGCACCTAATCACCCCCCTTATCACTCATCAATCACCCCCTGTGACTATCTGTCAGCGCTATCCTATAGATTAGGTCCTAAACTGCCCCCTGGGGGCTCCTGATCACCCCCCAAACCCTCAGATCCTCTCCAGACCCCCCCTCCCCCCTGTGTACTGTATACATCTATTCTCCCCTGTAATCACCCACTGATCACCTGTCAATCACCCATCAATCACCCCCTGTCACCACCTGTCACTGCCACCCATCAGATCAGACCCAAACCTGCCCCTTGCGGGCACCTGATCACCTGCCCACACCCTCAGATCGCCCGCATACCCGCCCTCAGATCACCTCCCAAGTGCATTGTTTACATCTGTTTTCCCCTCTAATCACCCACTGATCTCCCATCAATCACCTATCAATCACCCCCTGTCACCACCTGTCACTGCTACCCATCATACCCATCATATCAGATCCTCATCTGTCCCTTGCGGGCACCCCCTGATCACCTCGCCAGTGCATTGCTTGCATCTATTCTCCCCTCTAATCACACCCTGATCACCTACCAATCACCCCGTCACCCCCTGTCACTGCTACTCATCAGATCAGACCCTAATCTGCCCCTTGCGGGCATAAAAATACCCGCCCACACCCTCAGATTGCCCTCAGACCCCCCCCCCCCCCCCCCCCGATCACCTCCCCAGTGCATTATTTACATCTTTTCTCCCCTCTAATCACCCACTGATCACCCATCAGTCACCCCCTGTCACTCCACTGCGTCTCCTCCAGCGGCTGCAGGCAGGGGCGTGCGTTCCAGAGGACGCACGGGACGTACGTGTCAGAGTACGCGTCCAACCTATGTGAGCAGGCGGCAGGCATAACGGAAGTGACGCGACGAGACATACGCGTCAGAGTATGCGTCCGGCCTATGCGAGCAGGTGGCAGGCGTACCGGAAGTGACGCTTAGGGTTGGTATAAAGGTGTTTCCGGTATGCGGCTGCACGTCTGTTATAGCGTGTAATTTGCCGCATATAGGCTATAGTGAGCTTGCTCCTGAACTTTGTTACTGAGTGAAGTGTGTGTTAGATCTCAGAGTCACAGCGTTGCTCTTGGCTGCTAGAACGTCCTCAGCTCCTGGCTGCTGTGACTCAGTCCTGATACCTGTGTTGATACCTGTATTTGACCCAGCTTGTATTTAGACCATTCTCTTGTCTCATCCCCGAACCAGTACCTGATACCTGTATTTGACCCGGCTTGTATTTAGACCATTCTCTTGTATCATCCCCGAACCAGTATCTGATACCTGTATTTGACCCGGCTTGTATTTAGACCATTCTCTTGTCTCATCCCTCTAACCTGTGCCTGATTTCCTGTGTATGACCCGGCTCGGCATTAGACCATCCGCCTGCCCTTCCCCAACTCTGTAGGGCAGGAATTAGTGTGATCCGTGACGTCACGGTCGGCCGACCATCACACATGCACATTTTTCGCAACATTGCACTTCTCGCACGGACACGGTGGTGGGGTGGCTAGTGGGCAGGCACAGCAACCAGTGGGTGGCCCAGGGAGGGGGGTCCCAGGCCTGATGATGTGTGAGGGGCCCCAAAATATGTGATGGTGCCCCTGACGCCAAGGGAATTATGGTTTAACTAGTTAATATTTATTGGAATATTTGATGACCCGATGATAATTTAACCGGAAAGAATACACCCATCATTTCCAGTTGGATAGAGGTTAATCCCTGGGAGTTTTAGACAGAGAAGAGGGATAAATTAAGAGTACACCGGACACTCTGAACACTCTCTCACAATATCAACAACAGGACTCCCAGACTCTCACACACATTTTCCTACCTAAAAGCCTCTTGCTAAGTGCTCTGCCATACAAGCATTGATTGGTAAGCTCCAAAGAGGGGGAGATTGGTGTGACACCATAGGCCAGGCAGGATCCCATATTCCATATTATTGGTAATTATAAATGTTAATTATATTAAAGCCAACTAAGTTATGGGCTTGGATATTTAGTGATTCTATACCTTGTATAGAATATCCTAAACACTAACCTTCTCGGCTTTGCAAACTGGGAACACCTGTGTTTAATTTGGGTTTCTTTGTCCTTAAATTTTTTATGAATGTAAATGTTTTTAAAGTCCAAGCTCCTAACTTAATAGGGAGATAAAGATTCATGAAAGTTCCTCAGAACAGATCAGGTCAAATTCATATTCCTACTTTGTCTGAAAAAAGTAAGCCTGCTTTTATATATTGGCTATCATTCATAAAGCATTTTCGCATGCGGAAATGCTTAAAACAGCTGACTTTACCGAACAATCGGCAAAGTCAGCATTCATAAAGGCTCTTTTCGCATGAAAAAATGACACTACCGAGCAGAGTGATAAATCACCGCCTTGTGCGGTGATTATCGAAACAAATGTAGCAAAATGTTAATTCATGAAGATCACCGCAAACGGTGTGAGGTCGAGAAGTACCGCTCACTCTGATGTGGCGATAACAATGTAAATGAATGGAGACACACAGACCTCCCAGGCAGCTGCAGCAGAGCGGAACACGGAGAAATGTATCAACTCGGCAGCTTCCGTGTCTCCGCAAGCCTACCGCCTGCCTACCGCCAGCCTAGTTCGGGGAATTTCCGCACTGCTACCACACATGGATACATTTTTATGAATGCCCACCCAGAAGTCTAAAATACCGGCAGCGGTGTTTTCCCGCATCGATTCCCCTTACCGACAGCTCCTTTCTGAATGATAGCCATTGTAGTTTTTAGACAAGCTGTACTGCCTCCATATTTTTCCTTTGGCCTCAATTCACGGAGCATTATCAAACGTTTATCAAACACTTTATCAAACGTTTGATAATTTACCTCATGGGTAAAATCTCATTTTGAATTCACTAAGGTGTTATATATTTGTTGAACTTTTTATCGGTAAAATATTCAATACATATATAATACCTTAGTGAATTTAAAATGAGATTTTACCCATGAGGTAAATTATCAAACATTTGATAAAGTGTTTGATAATGCTCCGTGAATTGAGGCCTTTGTCTTCAAGATAGACTTTGCATTATAATCAAGCCTTGCAGTAAGGTAAAATGTATGATATCTTGGTCGTAGTCATTAACATCTGTGGTCAATTTTAATCTGAAGTTGTGTAATCAGCTCATATCAAAAAGTATTTTTTGAATTTTATATGATTCAGAAATTCAATTTGCAATTGTTCTGATATATTCATGTATTTATAATAAATTCATTATTTTTAAATAGTTGTCCTGACTTTTCACTCCTTGTACCACTGTATTGAGAATTCCCGATATTGAACTCAAAGTTGGGCATATGATATAGCAAGCCTCCCCCTTTTATTTTTTTGTGGGAGGTCTTAGCTTTTAATTTTTATATTTCTGGTTACAGTTTATGTGACCGTAATCATAATTAGCTTTGTCTGGTTAAATGTGTTGCTGCACCAGTATGAGTTACAAAAACAGGCAAAAAAAAAATGAATACTGCAATAGACCTCAGAAAAAGTTTTGCAGAAGGCTACATGATGAAGCACAGCAAAACACGCTTAGAAATAAAATGATTAAAATATTAAAATTATAAAAAATATTACTACAAAGAAACCAGTTAACCTCTTATGAAGATTGTGTGATAACCTGATGAGTAATTTGTATTTGAGGCTTCTTTTTTTCCTATGCATCTGTTCTTTGTCACCCTTGGGCTGATTTTGACACTTTTGACTACAGGCAAAATCCTATTAGGTGAAATTACCATATAATGCATGTAAACATATTGAAGAAGATGTTACAAACCGTTCTAGAAGGGAGATTTCAAAATCTCTGTCTGTTGACCAGTCATCTTCGTAGTGTTGGAAATTTCCTTCAAGAATATCTACTAAGGTTGAAGGGGCTTCTCTGTTGTGGATAGATGTTTGATTGATTGTAGATGTTTTTGAGAAGGAGGACATATCCACTGGGTCACCCTCATCAGCATCCACAGATTTCTCCACACTGCCTGCAGTAGATTTCAAGTTACACAAAGGAGGTGTTGTGGACTGAGTACATTTTCCATCTGGAGATGTATTGGTGGGAGTCTTCTGACAATCCCTGTAACAGTAATAAAGCTATTAGTTTAGACATTTCACTTTCTTAACCTCCCTGGCGGTAAGCCCGTGCTGAGCACGGGCTATGCTGCCGGGAGGCACCGCTCAGGCCCCGCTGGGCCGATTTGCATAATTTTTTTTTGCTGCATGCAGCTAGCACTTTGCTAGCTGCGTGCAGTGCCCGATCGCCGCCGCTACCCGCCGATCCGCCGCTATACGCGTCGCCGCAGCCGCCCCCCCCCAGACCCCGTGCGCTGCCTGGCCAATCACTGCCAGGCAGCGCCGTGGGGTGGATCGGAGTCCCCTTTGACGTCACGACGTCGATGACGTCGGTAACGTCATCCCGCCCCGTCGCCATGGCGACGGGGGAAGCCCTCCAGGAGATCCCGTTCTTTGAACGGGATCTCCTGATCTCCGATCACCGGCGGCGATCGGAGGGGCTGGGGGGATGCCGCTGAGCAGCAGCTATCATGTAGCGAGACCTCGTCTCGCTACATGAAAAAAATTTTTTTTTTAAAAAAACGTATTTGCTGCCCCCTGGCGGATTTTGCCAAACCGCCAGGAGGGTTAATGTAATGCTGGGGGGGCATATTGTCTGACCACCCAGCACAATTAAGCTATGAAATGGATAATGGGAGAGGCTACACAGGCTGTCCAGAGCGACTACAGCTCTGGACTTAGGATAATATGCAATGGCAGCGCAGTGCGATGTTGCGCTGCTCCTGCAATAACAAACATAAAGACAGATATAGGACAGACTGGAGTGAGGTAGCCAATAGCAACCGCAGCAATGGCTACCTCGCAAGGACAGGACTAGGAGGGCAGAGGCTGACAGAATGAACGCTTGCTAAACTAGTCACTGACTCAGTGACAGCAAGCGCTCATAAATAGGACAGACTGAAACGAGGTAGCCAATCGTGAACCAATAATGATGGCCTACTTCGCAAAAACAGGACAGAGCTAGCTAAGCACGGGTGATCAGGATAAGCGCAACCTACCGAAACGTGCTGAAAATTGACTAGCTAGACACAGAATACCAACAGTTCGAGTACGTGTATATCAGTGGCACTGATATATCACCGTAGCACGAATAAAAGGAAAATAACAAACGCTGACTAGAATATGTATATATTGGCGATGAACCAATATATATAACATAAGCAAGAAATACTGACTAGAATCAGGAACAATACAGCGAACAAGGCTAGGTAATACAAAATCTCTATACTAGAAGGAGGATGTATATATGTCCCTGTGGGACATATATAACATAGCTACACAGGATAACTGAACTAGAATGTAACAAGACAAGGAATATGTTTCACAGTATCAAAAGACCCAGTCACAGCTTAGACCGAGCTAAAGCTGAAAACTATGATGGGCTGAGCACGCCTGCAGGAAGCAAACCTTTATACTGAAGTCATCCAATGAGAGCAGAGATGCAAATCTCCACACAGGTGAAGGGTTATCAGTCACAAGCAGGCTGGCTTGACTACCATTCCCCAGCTGACAGACTATCACAAGCAATGAATGCAGAACTATGCTAGCAACTGCATGTAAAAGAACCAGAACTGCTTGGCTGCAGTACCTCTGCAGCCAGCAGTACATGCTGCAGAAGCGATCATAATACTTAATATCATATTGAAGGTAGTGCTCCTAAAATGGAAGAGAATCTTAAGCAAACAAATGACTTACATCACACACCTGGAGTGAGAGTAATATGGAAGCTGACATATTTATTTCTTTTTAAACAATGCAAGTTGCCAGCCTTTCATTACTGGTAATCTGCCTCTAGTACTTTTTTGCCATAAACCCTGAACAAGCATGCAGATCAGGTCCTATGACTGAAGTGTAACTGGTTTAGCCAAACCTGTTTTAGGTGTGTAATTCAGCTACTACTTAGGTCATGAAAATCAGCATCAGGCAACTGGTATTGTTTGAAAAGAAAATAAATACGGTAACCTCCATATGCTTTTCACTTCACGTTCACCAAACTACAGTTGTAAGCCATTACTCACTCTAATCATTTCCCTACGTACAAGGTTGAAGCCCTATCTTTAGGACTGATTTTTGCACCATCATTCATTTTTATACATTTTTATTATATATATTTTTATTTACCATCCTACATGCAATTTCTGCTCTGCTAACAATAGCCTCCTGTCTTCTTCTCTGGTCACCTTTTCTCACTCCCGCTAACAAGACTTCTCTCGATCCTCTCTCCTCCTCTGGAACACTCTGCCTCAACACATACGCCCCACATGTACACGCCCCTCACCCACACGTACTTTTTTTTAGAAACAATCATCTGAAAACTCACCTCTTCAGGCAAACATACTCTCCTATCTAGGACACTTGCCCACTTACCACCATTTCTACCACCTTAACAGCTTCCCATTACCCACTGTCCTATCCCTTATCCCTTGGTACACACAATGAGATTTTCTGGCAGATTTACTGCCAGATTGACTATTTCCAAAGTGTCTGATTTCCAATCGATTTTCCATAGAAGTAAATGAAAAATCGATCAGAAAATCAATCAGAAATCAGATCAGACATGTTGGAAATAGTTAATCTGGCAGTAAATCTGGCAGGAAATCATGTGTACCAGGTACAAGACTGTAAGACCCTTTGACAAGGGCTCTCCTCCCCTTTTATCTCACAAAATGGTGTAATGTGTATGCATATCTCCCACCCCTGTGTAAAAATATGTAGTTGATTTGTTCACTGCATCAGCTGTAATCCACCTCTGTCTTCTATTAACTGTTGTATTATTTATTTTGTATCGTTATACCCTGGATACTCTTGTACAGAAGAAGCTGGCGCTATATAAATTAATAATAATACTTTCTGGTTGAACTCGATGGACATATACCTTTATTCAACCCAATAACTATGCAACTACAGTGGGATGCGAAAGTTTGGGCGACCATGTTAATCGTCATGATTTTGCTGTATAAATAGTTGGTTGTTATGATAAACAAAAATGTCAGTTAAATATATCATATAGGAGACACACACACACAGTGATATTTGAGAAGTGACATGAAGTTTATTGGATTTACAGAAAGTGTGCAATAATTGTTTAAACAAAATTAGGCAAGTGCATAAATTTTGGCACCACAAAAAAGAAATGAAATCAATATTTAGTAGATCCTCCTTTTGCAGAAATTACAGCCTCTAAACGCCTCCTGTAGTTTCCAATGAGAGTCTGGATTCTGGTTGAAGGTATTTTGGACCATTCCTCTGTACAAAACATCTCTAGTTCATTCAGGTTTGATGGCTTCCGAGCATGGACAGCTCTCTTTAACTCACACCACAGATTTTCAATTATATTCAGGTCTGGGGAATGAGATGGCCATTCCAGAATTTTGTACTTGTTCCTCTGCATTAATGACGTAGTGGATTTAGAGCAGTGTTTTGGGTCGTTGTCTTGTTGAAAGACCCAGCCCGGGCGCATCTTCAGCTTTGTCACTGATTCCTGGACATTGGTCTCCAGAATCTGCTGATACTGAGTGGAATCCATGAGTCCCTCAACTCTGACAAGATTTCCAGTCCCTGCACTGGCCACACAGCCCCACAGCGTGATGGAACTACCACCATATTTACTGTAGGTAGCAGGTTTTTTTCTTGGAATGCTGTGTTGTTTTTCCTCCATGCATAACACCCCTTGTTATGCCCAAATAACTCAATTTTAGTTTCATCAGTCCACAGTACCTTATTCTAAAATGAAGCTGGCTTGTCCAAACTTGCTTTAGCATTCCTCAAGCGGCTTTGGCTTCCTCTGCATCACTCTCGCATACAGCATCTCCTTGTGTAAAGTGCGCCAAATGGTTGAACAATGCACAGTGACTCCATCTGCAGCAAGATGATGCTGTAAGTCTTTGGTGCTGGTCTGTGGGTTGACTCTGACTGTTCTCACAATTCGTCTTTTCTGTCTATGCAAGATTTTTCTTGGTCTGCCACTTTGAGCCTTAACTTGAGCTGAGCCTGTGGTCTTCCATTTCCTCAATGTGTTCCTATTCCTAACTGTGGAAACAGACAGCTGAAATCTCTTAGACAGCTTTCTGTATCCCTCCCCTAAACCATGATGGTGAACAATCTTTGTCTTCAGGTCATTTGAGAGTTGTTTTGAGACCCCCCATGTTGCTATTCTTCAGAGAAAATTAAAAGAGGAAGAAAACTTACAATTGACCCCCTTAAATACTCTTTCTCATAATTGGATTCACCTGTGTATGTAGGTCAGGGTTCACTGAGCTTACCAAGCCAATTTGAGTTCCAAAAATTAGTTCTAAAGGTTTTGAAATCAATAAAATGACAACAGGGCCAGTGCAATTTATGCACCTGCCTAATTTTATTTAAACCATTATTGCGGACTTTCTGTAAATCTAATAAACTTCATTTCACTTCTCAAATATCACTGTGTGTGTATCCTATATGATATATTTAACTGACATTTTTTATTGTAACAACCAACGATTTATACAGGAAAATCATGACTATTAACAAGGTCGCTCAAACTTTCGCATCCCATTGTATATATTGCTGTAGACGGGATATATCTTTTTTTAGAGTGTGAGCTTCTCTGCGTTACAGTTGGTAACATGACTAGATGATATTTTCACACTTGATCAATAAAATTCCTTGTGAGCCACAAGCAGTGTGTCACTGTTAATCCCTCCTTCCGCACCCAGTGACCCTCCAACCCACCCCACCAGCACCCAGTGTTTATCCCTCCCTTTCTCACATCCCACCAGCACCCAGTGGTTCTCCCTCCCACCCCATCTGCACCCAGTGCTTCTCCCTGTAAAGACCCCACCAGCACCCAGGGTTTCTTCCTCCCTCCCACCCCACCAGTACCCAGTGTTTCTCCCTCCCACCCCACCATCACCCAATGTTTCTCTCTCCCATCCATCCCACCAAATGTTTCTCCCTCCCACTCACCCCACCAGCACCCAATGTTTCTTCCTCTCACCTACCCCACCAGCACCCATTGTTCATCCCTCTCAACCCAATAGCACCCAGTGTTGTCGCCTCCCTCCTTTCCACCATCACGTGTGACCAGTGGTGCTCAGCAGAGCTCGAATATTCGAGTAGCTCGAATATTCGAGCTCTTTTTCAGCTATTCGAGCTCGGTATTCGAGCTCCGAATAGCTGGAGCTATTCGAATGGGCTATCCGAGTACACTCGAATAGCCCATTCACTATTCGAGCTATTCGAGCAACCCGGCGCTATTCGAGCTTGGTACCGAGCTCGAATAGCGTCATAGCCCAGATTGATGTCCTTAGAGCCAATCAGAGGGCTCCCAGGCCCTCTGACGGCAGCCAATCACAGAGGGGGACCCTGGCCAGCCCCTACCCTATAAATAGCGGCCGCCATGTTCCGTTTCTCCGTGCTTGCCTGAGACTTGTACAGAGAGAGAGTTGCTCCTTTGTGCTTTGGCTTAGCAAGAGCTCTATTGTGGTCATTTACCTAGCGTTTTTGCTCACATACACCTCCTATACACACCTATATTGTTGTTAGTTATTTAGACATTGTATTTTAGTTAGTAGCTTGTGTGTTACATTAGAGACAGGCAGCTGCTGCAAGCTTACAGGTTTAGGCCTCAGGGGGGCCTTGCCTCTGTGGGCAGCTGTCCTCTGTTTATTTCTCTCATCTATACCAGTATTTCTGCTGTCCTTTACTAATAGTATTGTAGTTATACTGTACTAGGAGTATGACACTCACTGACTGTCACTGTTTATAGGCTACTAGCTAGCTCCTGCGTGTGTGCACTCACTCACTGTCTGTGTGTACACACACTCTATTTCCTTCTGATTACTGATAGATTATTGTTAGTTAGTTGTACTTACTTACTACTTACTCTTACTGTACCCGTAGGGACACTCACTGTCACTGTTCATATAGGCTACTAGCTCCTGCGTGTGCGCACTGCACTCACTGTCTGAGTGTACACACACAACACACACTCTATTTCCTTCTGATCGCTGATTGATTATCGTAATTAGTTAGTTGTACTTACTGTTACTACTTACTCTTACTGTACTAGGAGTCTAGGACACTCAGTCACTGTCCATAGGCTACTAGCTCCTGCGTGCGTGCACTCACTGTCTGAGTGTGCACACACCCACACTCCATTTCCTTCTGATCGCTGATTGATTATCGTAATTAGTTAGTTGTACTTACTGTTACTACTTACTCTTACTGTACTAGGAGTCTAGGACACTCAGTCACTGTCCATAGGCTACTAGCTCCTGCGTGCGTGCACTCACTGTCTGAGTGTACACACACCACCCACACCATTTCCTTCTGATCGCTGATTGATTATTGTAATTAGTTAGTTCTACTTCCTGGTACTACTTACTCTTACTGTACTAGGAGTCTAGGACACTCAGTCACTGTGTTCATAGGCTACTAGCTCCTGCGTGCGTGCACTCACTGTCTGAGTGTACACACACCACCCACACTCCATTTCCTTCTGATCGCTGATTGATTATTGTAATTAGTTAGTTCTACTTACTGTTACTACTTACTCTTACTGTACTAGGAGTCTAGGACACTCAGTCACTGTGTTCATAGGCTACTAGCTCCTGCGTGCGTGCACTCACTGTCTGAGTGTACACACACCCACACTCCATTTCCTTCTGATCGCTGATTGATTATTGTAATTAGTTAGTTCTACTTACTGTTACTACTTACTCTTACTGTACTAGGAGTCTAGGACACTCAGTCACTGTGTTCATAGGCTACTAGCTCCTGCGTGCGTGCACTCACTGTCTGAGTGTACACACACCCACACTCCATTTCCTTCTGATCGCTGATTGATTATTGTAATTAGTTAGTTCTACTTACTGTTACTACTTACTCTTACTGTACTAGGAGTCTAGGACACTCAGTCACTGTGTTCATAGGCTACTAGCTCCTGCGTGCGTGCACTCACTGTCTGAGTGTACACACACCCACACTCCATTTTCTTCTGATCGCTGATTGATTATTGTAATTAGTTAGTTCTACTTACTGTTACTACTTACTCTTACTGTACTAGGAGTCTAGGACACTCAGTCACTGTGTTCATAGGCTACTAGCTCCTGCGTGCGTGCACTCACTGTCTGAGTGTACACACACCCACACTCCATTTCCTTCTGATCGCTGATTGATTATTGTAATTAGTTAGTTCTACTTACTGTTACTACTTACTCTTACTGTACTAGGAGTCTAGGACACTCAGTCACTGTGTTCATAGGCTACTAGCTCCTGCGTGCGTGCACTCACTGTCTGAGTGTACACACACCCACACTCCATTTCCTTCTGATCGCTGATTGATTATTGTAATTAGTTAGTTCTACTTACTGTTACTACTTACTCTTACTGTACTAGGAGTCTAGGACACTCAGTCACTGTGTTCATAGGCTACTAGCTCCTGCGTGCGTGCACTCACTGTCTGAGTGTACACACACCCACACTCCATTTCCTTCTGATCGCTGATTGATTATTGTAATTAGTTAGTTCTACTTACTGTTACTACTTACTCTTACTGTACTAGGAGTCTAGGACACTCAGTCACTGTGTTCATAGGCTACTAGCTCCTGCGTGCGTGCACTCACTGTCTGAGTGTACACACACCCACACTCCATTTCCTTCTGATCGCTGATTGATTATTGTAATTAGTTAGTTCTACTTACTGTTACTACTTACTCTTACTGTACTAGGAGTCTAGGACACTCAGTCACTGTGTTCATAGGCTACTAGCTCCTGCGTGCGTGCACTCACTGTCTGAGTGTACACACACCCACACTCCATTTCCTTCTGATCGCTGATTGATTATTGTAATTAGTTAGTTCTACTTACTGTTACTACTTACTCTTACTGTACTAGGAGTCTAGGACACTCAGTCACTGTGTTCATAGGCTACTAGCTCCTGCGTGCGTGCACTCACTGTCTGAGTGTACACACACTAAATTTACTTGTGATTACTACTGATTATTGTAACTGCTAGTTGTACTTCCTGACTGTTACTACTTACTTACTGTACTAAGGGACACTCACTCAGTCACCTCACCAACCAACCCACTCCATTAAAGTACCCCACTTTTCACCCGCCCTTTTAAAAAACTTTTGTCTATACGCCCAAAACATTGAAGATGTCTGGAAGTGGCAGCCAGCGCGGTTTGGGCAAGGGGAAGGGCAGCAAGGGAATCAGGAGGAGAGGGAGCAGCATTGTGGCAAGCCGCGGCCGCGGGCGCGCCGCCATGCACAGTTCCGCAGCAGCAGCAGCAGCGTCAGTGGCTAACATTCCTCCCATAGCCACTGGCCGTGGACGCCTTGGGCGCCGCCCAGCAGGAGCATCTGCAACTCACGCTGCAGAGACACAGCAGCAGCAGCGTGTAGCACCTGCTCCCATTTTCCTCCAGCCGGGTCGGAAACGTCCCATTGAGGAAAAGGATGCAGACACTGTGGTGCAACTCATGACGGAGGATGAGCAGCCCGCCATCAGCTCTGCATCCGAGGCCTCCACCCTCACCACCACCACCACCCCTGTTCGCAGCAGCCGCCCAGCAGGGTCTGGGGAGGAGGCCAGTTCACCGTCACTCGCCGACCTGTCATTCAGCAGTCTTTTGACCCCAGGCATCATGAGTAAATTGTCTGCTGTTGTTGGCGATCTTGAGGAGGAGATGCTGATGGGCACTTTGGGGGATGAGGGATTGGACAGCAAGACTGTGGCGACAGTCAAGCAGCCCATCCATGCATCAGGAGAGGAGTTTGGGGGGTCCTCATCCCAGCAGGACATGTTTCAGGAGGGGGAGGATGATGATGACCCGGTGACAGACAGAGACTGGGTGCCACCACCTCCAGGGGATGTCGTCCTCAGCAGCTCTGAGGAGGAGGATGCGCTTGTGGGCCTTGCAAGGAGGCGCATCATTGCAAGCATTGGCAGCGTCCCACAGCCTGCTGGTGTCTCAGGCTCAGCAGCAGCAGCAGCAGCCAGTACCACCACCAGCCGCACCCAAGCCCCCCCCCCCAACCACCACAGGGAGACAGGCAGCAGCGCTTCCATGCCGTAGGGGGAAGTTTCTGTCACCAATCTGGCGGTTTTTCACCATGCCCACTGTGTACAGCAAGTACGCCACTTGCAACCACTGTCAGCGGAAGTTGAGCAGAGGTGCAGACCCCTTAAAGTTCAGCACCAGCTCGCTCATCAACCACCTTGCGGCTAAACATTTCCACCAGCATGAGGAGTTCCAGAGGCTGAAGGCATCTGCTGCTGGCAGTGGCACCACACCCATCACTGCACAGCCTTCAGCAGCAGCAACAGCAGCCACCCGCCCTCCTGCTCCTCCAGCAGCACCAGCAGGAGTGCGGAAACGCACTGCTCCTCCCCCCTCTGCAACTCCTGCCGCCGACACTGAGGCCTGTTCTGGCAGCCAGTCCTCAGTGGCCTCCTCTGCTGTGTCTGCTGATTCCCGTGTCAGCAAAAGGCCACGCCAGAGCCTTTTGAGCGAGTCCTTCCAGGGGGTGGTTAGGGCTCTGCCTCCCAGCAGCCGTCGCGTGCGGCAGCTGAACGGCTTGCTGGCACGGGCCATGTGCTCCCAACTCCTGCCGTACACGCTCGTGCAGGAGGGGAGCGACATTCGTGCGCTGCTTGCTTGCGCAGCCCCAGACTGGCAGCTCCCCAGCAGACACTTCTTTGCCCGCAAGGCCATTCCTGCACTGCACCGCTTTGTGATGGCCAATGTGGAGCGAGGGCTGGAGCACGCGGTTGGTGAAAGGGTCCACGTCACCATGGACTCCTGGAGCAGCCGCTTCGGGACAGGCCGCTACCTGTCCTTCACTGTCCACTGGGTCAGCTTGGTGGAAGGGGGTGAGGATGGGAGAGCAGCAGCGGGCACAGCAGCAGCAGCAACACAGTGGGTGGTGCCACCCCGCAGGGTCAGGGGAACTGCAGCAGGTTCCTCCGATCCTCTGCCATCCTCCGGCACACCTGGCCAAACCCCCCGCCTCAGCAGCAGCGTGAAGGCCCGCCACTGCCAAGCGCTGCTGCACTTGGTCAGCCTTGGGAAGACCAAGCTGACGGCAACCCATGTGTTGGCCAAACTCCAGGAGCAGGAGAGGATTTGGCTGACCCCCAGAGGCCTCAGAGTCGGAGAGGTGGTGGCCGACAATGGGGCCAATCTGGTTGCCGCAATAGACAGGGGAAACCTGACCCACATCCCCTGTCTTGCCCACGTGCTGAACCTGGTGGTGCAGAAGTTCCTGCGCACCTACCAGGGGATGGGCGAACTGCTGGAAACGGCAAGGAATGTTGTGCGTCACTTCCGGCGATCGGCTGCAGCCTGTGCGAGCCTGGAAGACGTGCAAAAGGAGCTGGATCTGCCACGCCATCGGCTGATCCTTGACGTTCCGACTCGCTGGAACTCCACCCTGGCGATGTTGGAGCGTCTGGTTGAACAGAGGCACGCTGTCAAACAGTACCTTGCCCTGGCCACTGTTTCCGCAGCTCAGAGAAGGGACAAGACCAGCAACATCCCGTCCATCGTCCCCGATGATGACTGGAGGCACATGCAGCAGGTGTGCTTAGTGCTGGCTCCCTTCCTGCAGGCCACAAACATGGTGAGCAGGGACCATGCTATGGTCTGCGAGTGGGTGCCCCTGGTTTCTCTGCTGAACAGGGCCCTCGATGCTTTGCTGGAACAGGGAGCGGCAGCCTTGGACCAGCAGGAGCGGCAACCAGCTGCGCAGTCCACCTCTGAGGGGGAGGAGGAGGAGGACTTGGTGGAGGTCCCTGACCTGGCTGCTGATGAGGGGGATCAGCACAGCGCAGCTGAGTTGGTGCGGGGGTGGAGAGAGGATGAGGCGGCAGAGGAGGAGGATGAGGACAGCACTGACGTCGATGTGCCAGCAGACGTGGCCCGCCTCTTCCCAATGGCAGCGCACATGCTGACGTGCCTGCGCAGGGACCCCAGGGTGATCCAGATGAAGCAGAGGGAGGACATCTGGATCAGCATGATGTTGGACCCACGCCTCAAGGGGAAGTTGAGCCAGTTCCTGCTGCCTGCAGGAGGAGACCCAGCGCAACAAATAAGGAGCTTGCAGCAGGCCCTTGTTGAGCGCTTGGAGGAAGCCTTCCCCCAGCCTTCCACCCCCACTGTCCAGCAGCCAGCACAGAGGCAGCAGCAGGTGCCTGCATCCAGCAGCAGCAAGCGCCCCACAGACCTGCTGTCTCTCAGCCACGAGCTCTACAGGACTGTAGAGGCTCCGGCAGCAGTGACTAGAGAGGAGATGCATGCAGCAGCATCCTCCTCCGGTCACAGCCAGCGCCTGACCCGCATGGTGGCTGACTACATGGGGTCGTACAGCGGGCTTGACAGCGATGCCCCTGTTGACCCCATGGAGTATTGGGTCAAGCGCATGGAGATCTGGAGCGAGCTGGCGCAGTACGCCCTGGAAGTGCTGTCCTGCCCCCCTTCCAGCGTGCTGTCCGAGCGCTGCTTCAGTGCAGCTGGTGGCGTGGTCACCGAGAAACGCTCACGTCTGTCTCACAAGTCTGTGGACAGACTGACGTTTCTCAAGATGAACCAGGCGTGGGTGGAAGGCGAGTTCCTGGCCCCTGTTGTCGGCGAGAGGGGGACATGAACTGGCTGCCGGAACCATCGTTAATGTGCCTTACCACCCTTTACCACCTCCTGGCTCCTGCTCACTAAGCCAGCCTGGTTCACTTTGACTATTACGTCGCCTGCAGCCACACATTTTACACCTACAGTGGGCTGCTGTGTACTGCCCTTCTGCTGTCTGTCTGTGTTTCCCACTGCCAGGGTACACAGAATTACCTTCTTCTGCTGCCACTCTGCCACCAGCTATTACGTCAAACAATAGCTATATTGGTTGCAAAACCAAAACCAAACAAACCATTAAAAAAAAAAAAGGTTTAATTTTTCTGAGGTGCCCGGGTTGAAAACTGTGTTGTTCCAGTTGTGTATTGGACACAATGTGGGCTGCACGACCGCTGTCTGGGACCTCCTGTTGTGTTTATTTACAGCCCTGGTATCACCGCTAGGTACCAGGGCTATTATGTCACGCTGCCTACCTGCTGCCACACTCACACTGCTCCTCCATACCTCCTCCTGCTGCTGCTGCTGCTGTCTGTCTGTGTTTCCCACTGCCAGGGTACACAGATGATTTACCTTCTGCTGCCACTCTGCCACCAGCTATTACGTCAAACAATAGCTGCTTGCCTACTCCTCCATTCCTCCTCCTGCTGCTGCTGTCTGTCTGTGTTTCCCACTGCCAGGGTACACAGATGATTTACCTTCTGCTGCCACTCTGCCACCAGCTATTACGTCAAACAATAGCTGCTCGCCTACTCCTCCATTCCTCCTCCTGCTGCTGCTGTCTGTCTGTGTTTCCCACTGCCAGGGTACACAGATGATTTACCTTCTGCTGCCACTCTGCCACCAGCTATTACGTCAAACAATAGCTGCTCGCCTACTCCTCCATTCCTCCTCCTGCTGCTGCTGTCTGTCTGTGTTTCCCACTGCCAGGGTACACAGAATTACCTTCTTCTGCTGCCACTCTGCCACCAGCTATTACGTCAAACAATAGCTATATTGGTTGTAAAACCAAAAACCAAAAAACCATAAAAAAAAAAAAAGGTTTAATTTTTCTGAGGTGCCCGGGTTGAAAACTGTGTTGTCCCAGTTGTGTATTGGACACAATGTGGGCTGCACGACCGCTGTCTGGGACCTCCTGTTGTGTTTATTTACAGCCCTGGTATCACCGCTAGGTACCAGGGCTATTATGTCACGCTGCCTACCTGCTGCCACACTCACACTGCTCCTCCATACCTCCTCCTGCTGCTGCTGCTGCTGTCTGTCTGTGTTTCCCACTGCCAGGGTACACTACACAGATGATTTACCTTCTGCTGCCACTCTGCCACCAGCTATTACGTCAAACAATAACTGCTCGCCTACTCCTCCATTCCTCCTGCTGCTGTTGCTGTCTGTCTGTGTTTCCCACTGCCAGGGTACACAGAATTACCTTCTGCTGCCACTCTGCCACCAGCTATTACGTCAAACAATAGCTATATTGGTTGCAAAACCAAAACCAAACAAACCATTAAAAAAAAAAAAAAGGTTTAATTTTTCTGAGGTGCCCGGGTTGAAAACTGTGTTGTCCCAGTTGTGTATTGGACACAATGTGGGCTGCACGACCGCTGTCTGGGACCTCCTGTTGTGTTTATTTACAGCCCTGGTATCACCGCTAGGTACCAGGGCTATTATGTCACGCTGCCTACCTGCTGCCACACTCACACTGCTCCTCCATACCTCCTCCTGCTGCTGCTGCTGCTGTCTGTCTGTGTTTCCCACTGCCAGGGTACACAGATGATTTACCTTCTGCTGCCACTCTGCCACCAGCTATTACGTCAAACAATAGCTGCTCACATTACTCCTCCATTCCTCCTGCTGCTGTTGCTGTCTGTCTGTGTTTCCCACTGCCAGGGTACACAGAATTACCTTCTGCTGCCACTCTGCCACCAGCTATTACGTCAAACAATAGCTATATTGGTTGCAAAACCAAAACCAAACAAACCATTAAAAAAAAAAAAAAAAGGTTTAATTTTTCTGAGGTGCCCGGGTTGAAAACTGTGTTATCCCAGTTGTGTATTGGACACAATGTGGGCTGCACGACCGCTGTCTGGGACCTCCTGTTGTGTTTATTTACAGCCCTGGTATCACCGCTAGGTACCAGGGCTATTATGTCACGGCGAGCTGCCTGCCTCATTGACTGCCTGCTGCCACACACTCATCCTCCTCCTCCTGCTGCTGAATTTACCTCCTGCTGTCTTTGTGTTTCCACTGCCAGGGAGCACATACAATGGCGCTTCCAACATGCGTGCGCCCACCAGCTATTTGTTACGCTCAAAAATAGCTGCATTTCTTTAAAAAAAAAATTGAAAAGAGAAATACGTGAAGAAGAAGAAGACGATATTGAAAAAGAAGGAGAAGGAGAAGATGAAGATGAAGAAGAAGATGAAGAAGAAGATGAAGAAGAAGATGAAGAAGAAGATGAAGAAGATGATGAAGAAGAAGATGAAGAAGAAGAAGATGAAGAAGAAGAAGAAGAAGAAGATGAAGAAGATGAAGAAGAAGAAGAAGAAGAAGAAGATGAAGAAGATGAAGATGAAGATGAAGAAGAAGAAGAAGATGAAGATGAAGAAGAAGAAGAAGAAGAAGAAGATGAAGATGAAGAAGATGAAGAAGAAGAAGAAGATGAAGAAGATGAAGAAGATGAAGAAGAAGAAGATGATGAAGAAGAAGAAGAAGAAGATGATGATGAAGAAGAAGAAGAAGAAGAAGAAGAAGACAATATAGAAGAAGAAGAAGAAGATATAGAAGAAGAAGATCTAGAAGAAGAAGAAGAAAGATAAAGAAGAAGAAGAACAAGTATATACAGTAACACTACTGAACAAAATTAAGGACACAACTTCTCTTTCCACCTTTTTTTTTAAAGGAACATCCCCACATAATCACTTGCTGTTGTTACTTGGAAAAAAAGATGTTTCTTGCATCATTCACCCTCAAAACAAGTGTTGGAAGCTATTTAAGGCCAATTCGAATAGTCAGCTCGAATAGTGAGCTCGAATACCGACTCGAATAGTGAGCTCGAAGTCCGAGGTCGAATCGAATAGTAAAAATTATTCGACTCGAATATTCGACTGACCTCGAATAATTTACTATTCGAATTCGACCAAACTCGAATTTTAAAAAGGGGTATTTGAGCATCACTACGTGTGACTCTCTTTGTTGTCATTGAGGTAAGCCACCTCACCTCTTCTATTTTAACTTTTTTTAACACAGTTTTATCATTATCTGGGCGCCTCTTATACCCCTTTGATATATAATATCCCTAAGGTAACTATTTAAGTGTTTTTTTAAAAGTTACTTTTTTTTTTACAAGCGTTTTATTTTGGTAACTATGGGAGAGGGGGGAGGTAATGGGGCATTTATTTATTTAATTTAATGTATGTAGGAATCTTTTTTTCTTTTTGGCCACTAGATGTCCCCCCCCCCCCCCCCCCACTATATTCCTGTGTACTGTGAACAGGCGATCAATGTACTAACAGGCAGTAAGGAGAATGCACACTGAAGCACAAATATAACCTAGGAGAAAACCTAGGAAAAAAATAAATTGAATAATGACCAATGTGTACAATATAAAATAAATAATTTAGTTGATAAACGGCTGATACTTTCTGGATTTTTTAAAGAAGGTTAGCCAGGTTTCAGTATATTTGGGGCAGTGCAGCAAGTTATTTTTGTCCTCGAAGGTCTTTTGCTCACAGTGTTGGCATAGTCTATTCTCCTTGGGTTTGTATGTCTGTCCCATATTTACAATAGTTATAAAGGTCAGTCTGACACACACAGATATTTTCATATGTGTGAATTTGTAATGCCTTAAGTTATGCAAATATGCAATCCATTTATTGATACGACTTATGTGCACAGAGAAATAATTTTATGGCAGATTTTGTCCTTTGATTTTCTTCTTTTTGAAAGAGGGCTGGAGGCACCCGCTCTGGCAAGGAGAGCATCAGCTCCCATATCAGCTCCTCCCATCAGGATGAGCCCTTTAAGAGATCTGACCTTATGCCAGGATTTTATTTTTGGATTTCAGCTCTGCCTTTAATACTATAACACCATCACTGTTGCCAGGGGCGGCGCCAGGGGGGTGCTTGGGGGTGCTCGAGCACCCCCTAGAATTGTCCAAGCACCCCCAAAGCACCCCCTGGAGTGAACTGACTTCAGGCGTCTAAAAGATGCCAAGTCAGTTCACACAGCGGCAGCACGGAGCAGCAGGCAGGGCTACGGTAAGATGGCCGCCCGAAGCCCTGTTCTGCAGACTTCGGGCGGCCATTTTCCCGTAGCCCTGCTCTCAGCATGCAAGCAGGAAGTCTCGTCGTGACGTCGGGAAGGAAGAGGATCGTGGGCACGCGGGCGCTGCGCGCCACAAGGAGGTCGTGCCAGTGGTCAGGAAAGAAGGTCTTCTGGCTGTAGGTGAGTAAATGGGTTTTTCTTTTCTTTTTCAGGTGGTGCTGATTGTGCATATTGGGGTCATTTCTGCTACGGATTGTGCATATTGGGGTCATTTCTGCTACGGATTGTGCATATTGGGGTCATATCTGCTACGGATTGTGCATATTGGGGTCATATCTGCTACGGATTGTGCATATTGGGGTCATATCTGCTACGGATTGTGCATATTGGGGTCATTTCTGCTACCGATTGTTCATATTGGGGTCATATCTGCTACCGATTGTGCATATTGGGGTCATATCTGATACCGATTGTGCATATTGGGGTCATTTCTGCTACCGATTGTGCATATTGGGGTCATATCTGCTGCCGATTGTGCATATTGGGGTCATATCTTCTGCCGATTGTGCATATTGGGGTCATTTCTGCTACCGATTGTGCATATTGGGGTCATATCTGCTACCGATTGTGCATATTGGGGTCATATCTGCTGTGGATTGTGCATATTGGGGTCATATCTGCTGCGGATTGTGCATATTGGGGTCATATCTGCTACCGATTGTGCATATTGGGGTCATATCTGCTGCGGATTGTGCATATTGGAGTCATATCTGCTGCGGATTGTGCATATTGGGGTCATATCTGCTGCGGATTGTGCATATTGAGGTCATATCTGCTGCGGATTGTGCATATTGGGGTCATATCTGCTGCGGATTGTGCATATTGGGGTCATACCTGCTGCGGATTGTGCATATTGGGGTCATATCTGCTGCGGATTGTGCATATTGGGGTCATATCTGCTGCGGATTGTGCATATTGGGGTCATTTCTGCTATGGATTGTGCATATTGGGGTCATTTCTGCTGCCGATTGTGCATTTTGGGGTCATTTCTGCTACCGATTGTGCATATTGGGGTCATTTCTGCTACCGATTGTGCATATTGGGGTCATATCTGCTGCCAATTGTGCATATTGGGGTCATATCTGCTACCGATTGTGCATATTGGGGTCATATCTGCTACCGATTGTGCATATTGGGGTCATATCTGCTACCGATTGTGCATATTGGGGCCATATCTGCTACCGATTGTGCATATTGGGGCCATATCTGCTACCGATTGTGCATATTGGGGTTATTGAACATGTTTTTTGTTCAAATCTGCTCACATTACGTGTATTTTCTTGAGAAAACCTGCACAATTATGTGAATTTTCTGGGGAAAGGGTCACCAATACTTGGGCCCTCTGTCTTTGCGTTGCACTTTTAAAGGGAACCCGAGGTGAGAATAATATTGAGGCTGCCATATTTATCTCCTTTTAAGTAATACCAGCTGCCTGGCTGCCGTGTTGGTCCTCTGCCTCTAATTCTTTCAACCATAGACCCTGAACAAGCATGCAGCAGGTCAGGGGTTTCTGACAATATTGTCAGAACTGACAAGATTAGCTGCATGCTTGTTTCTGGTGTAATTCAGTTCACTACTGCAGCCAAATAGATCAGCAGGGCTGCCAGGCAACTAGAATTGTTTAAAAGGAAATAAATATGGCAGCCACCATATCACTCTCACCCTGGGTTCACTTTAAAGAGTAACTGTTAGCCCCCAAATTGAAATTTAAAACACTATTGCAATGTTTTATTTATTATATGAGTGAGCCAAAAAGCCAATGCACAAGTTAAAAATCAATCTAATTTTGTTACTATGTAACCTTTTCCCCCAGCTCCGGACGCAAGCCGCATATCAGATACTGTAGCATGCAGAG
This sequence comes from Hyperolius riggenbachi, assembly GCF_040937935.1. Lineage (NCBI taxonomy): Eukaryota > Metazoa > Chordata > Amphibia > Anura > Hyperoliidae > Hyperolius > Hyperolius riggenbachi. The sequence continues at coordinate 191,057,545 of NC_090653.1, read as the reverse complement.
CATGCCTATGTCTGGCCGACCCCCCTCTCCCCCCCAGGACCAGGTGCCAATATATTCTCCCCACCGCAGCTGACCGCTCTGACACGGAGACAGAGCGGCAGCACTTCCAGAGCAGCACCGCAGAGCAGCCGCCGCCGTGCATCTCTCACATGTGATTCTCTCACATGTGACTCGGCGGCGGCTGCTCTGCGGTGACGGTGCTGGAAGTGCTGCCGCTCTGTCTCCGTGTCAGAGCGGTCAGCTGCGGTGGGGAGAATATATTGGCACCTGGTCCTGGGGGGGAGAGGGGGGTCGGCCAGACATAGGCATGCTCTGCATGCTACAGTATCTGATATGCGGCTTGCGTCCGGAGCTGGGGGAAAAGGTTACATAGTAACAAAATTAGATTGATTTTTAACTTGTGCATTGGCTTTTTGGCTCACTTATATAATAAATAAAACATTGCAATAGTGTTTTAAATTTCAATTTGGGGGCTAACAGTTACTCTTTAAATTACAGTTAGCCCCGCCCTCATCCGGTCATGACCACACCCATTTTTCGCCACGCCGCGCTTCGCGCGCCGCAGGTTGTAGCCACACCCATTTTTTGCCGCGCCGCACTTCGCGCGCCGCAGGTCGTCAGCTCCCCCGGAAATTGGTCCAGCACCTGCTTAGCACCCCCTAAAAAAAAATCCTGGAGCCGCCACTGACTGTTGCACAGCAAGCTCTCCGACCTAAGCATACCTGATCCCATCTGCAAATGGATAACCAGCTTCTTGACCAACAGGAGACACAAGGGAAACATATCTCAAGCTCTTTCGCAGTCAGCACTGAAGCACCACAGGGCTGTGTGCTTCCCCCCTTTTTTATTCAGTGTAAACCAATGACTGCATCTTCACAGATCCATCTGTAAAGGTTCTGAAGTTTGCAGATGACACAACAGTAGTTAGCCTTGTATGAAATGGGAATGACTCTACATACAGGCATGTGGTGGGACAGCTTTCATCCTGGTGCAGCAGCAGCAACAACTTTGAACTTAATGATCTTAAAGTAACCATAAACTCAAAAAAAAAAGTTTCACTTACCTGGGCTTCTACCAGCCCCCTGCAGCCATCCTGTGCCTTCGCAGTAACTCACGGCTTGTAAGGATCCCTCCTGTAGCGTATTCTGTCCATTGCAGTGGAGCTGCAAACGGACAGTTATGGCTTGTCTGCTTGCATTCAGTTGTGCATTTGCAATGGGTCTCATTGTCATTTGCAATCGCTCTGCAGTTCTGGGCAGCTCAGGATGCTGTCATCATTTCACCAATTGCTTGTTGCAGCTGAGCTGCGGCCAGATAACCCTGGATTTCCTGCATGCATGTTGTTACATAATACTGCATGTATTTCTTATGGGAGTCTTTTGCATTCACAGCCAGCTAGCAAATGGTAATCAAGCCAGCTCAGGATTAGTGAGTGATTACCATTCAGCTGTGTGGAGATTTGCATACATCCATCCATTGGCTGATGCCAGCATAAAAGTCTGCCTCCCATTTCATACCCTGCCCGTCATAGTGGTCAGTACGCTGATCTGCTGAGCACCTTTTTACTCTGTATAGTTCTGTTATTGTAGTTCTATGCAACCTTGTTACTTATGCTTTAGCTAGTTCTTGATAAATATATATGCAGACTTGCTAATAGAGATGGCCCGAAACTCCTATTTTAGGTTCGCGAACCTTCGGCAAACGTTTGATTCGCGTGAACTTTCGCGAACCGCAATAGACTTCAATGGGGAGGTGAACTTTGAAAACTAGAAACATTTATGCTGGCCACAAAAGTGATGGAAAAGATGTTTCAAGGGGTCTAACACCTGGAGGGGGGCATGGCGGAGTGGGATATACGCCAAAAGTCCTGGGGAAAAATCTGGATTTGACACAAAGCAGCGTTTTAAGGGCAGAATGCTAAATTGCAGGCCTAAAGCGCTTTAAAACATCTTGCATGTGTATACATCAATCAGGGAGTGTAATTAGAGTACTGTTTCACACTGACACACCAAACTCACTGTGTAACGCACCGCAAACAGCTGTTTGTGTTGTGACGGCCTGCTGGACTGGTGCGCACCATGGCGAGATTGCTCTTCCTCACTCAGTGATGTCAGGTAATGTCTGACTGCCTTATCAACTTTCCATGGTTCTTTCTCTACCATTGTTAAAGCTTACATCTATTTTTTTAAATACTTGTTCGGCTTGCTGTTCAGTACCTGCAACGCGAATCTTTTATGGAGGGCACTTCTGCCATTGTGAGTGACCTGGGGTAATGGCTGGTGAATCAGGGTTTGATTCCGATCCGGAGTGGGAGCCTGAGAACTGGCTACCACCACTGCACATCCAAGTAAGGACCCATTTGCTGTATAAGTAATGTACCTGCCCTGACCGTGCTTTGCAGACCAGGCATCTGTGGTCAGATGGACCCAGCGCAAGACGAACCAAATCGAAAGCATTTGCCAAGAATGTGTTATGGAGGGCAAGTCTGCCATTCATTCAACTGTGTGAAACTTTCTATGGTACTTTCTCAGTAGCATGGTGACCACGGCTAATGGCCGGGGAATCCTGGTTTGATTCCGGTCCGGAGTGGAAGCCTAAGAAACGGCTACCACCACCACACATCCAAGGAAGGCAGCAGGCACACTGTGGGCAAAGGAGCAGGAACGGCTACCACACATCCAAGGAAGGCAGCAGGCATGGCATGCACATCCCGAGGTAGTGACCAAACATAACAATACAGGAGGACTTTCGAGGCCCTGCTGTAATGACACTGATAGACTGTACTACTTTTAACGAGAATCTGTTATGAAGGGCAAGTCTGCCATCCATTCAAGTGAAAGGTATGCACTGACTGCCAGGTATAATACAATGTGCAGTCAAAGATGCAGTGAAAGGTATGCAGTGACTGCAAACAGCTGTTTGTGTAGTGACAGCCATGCTGGACTGGTGCGCACCATGACGAGAATGCAGGTGATGGCGGCTTTCCAGCCCATATGGTCGCCAGGCTGAGGTAGCTGAATGAAAGAACAGTGACTGTCCAGCTGATCAAATTTGGTCTATCTGCAATGAAGCAACGACCTTATTATCTTGGGTGTGCCCCACCCCTGAGACACTCATATAGCTGGCAGTCATTGCTTCATTGTGATGCGCAAGCCCCTTCACCGCGGCAAGGTAATGATCCTGAAGGGGAATGGGCACATGTACATTCCTTTTGTTTTGTTGTAGCAGCTGCAGTGCAGGCAGAAAAATTAGGCAGGCATATACACGCACCAGAAAAATTATTATAGCTTAAAAATTCAGGAATTCGCCTGGAGTCCTGGACCCTGTTGGTGGTGGCAGAGAAGGCAGTCAAGCGGCCTGCGGGCAGAGGTGCTGTGGAGGAGCGACTTAGCCTTGGGGCAGGCAGTCAGACGGCGTGCAGGCAGAGATGCTGTGGGGGAGGACTGACTTAGTCAGTAGCCCTCCGGGATCCATGCCTCATTCATTTTGATAAAGGTGAGGTACTGAACACTTTTGTGACTTAGGCGACATCTCTTCTCAGTGACAATGCCTGCAGCTGCACTGAAGGTCCTTTCTGACAGGACGCTTGTGGCAGGGCAAGACAGAAGTTTGATGGCAAATTGTGACAGCTCTGGCCACAGGTCAAGCCTGCGCACCCAGTAGTCCAAGGGTTCATCATCGCTGCTCACAGTGTCTACATCCACACTTAAGGCCAAGTAGTCGGCTACCTGCCGGTCCAGGCGTTGGTGGAGGGTGGATCCGGAAGGGCTAATGCGAGGCATTGGACTAAAGAATTTCCACATGTCCAACATCACCATGAGATTGCTGGAGCATCCTGTCCTTGCCTGCGTGGACATGGGAGGAGGATTACTGGCAGTGGTACCTTTATTGCGTTGTGCAGTGACATCACCCTTAAATGTATTGTAAAGCATAGTTGCCAGCTTGTTCTGCATGTGCTGCATCCTTTCTGCCTTCAGGTGAGTTGGTAACATGTCCGCCACTTTGTGCCTATACCGAGGTCTAGTAGCGTGGCCACCCAGTACAGCTCATTCCCCTTGAGTTTTTTTTATACGGGGGTCCCTCAACAGGCTGGACAGCATGAAAGACACCATCTGCACAAAGTTAGATCCAGACGTACTATCCATTTCCTCTTGCTCTTCCTCAGTGACGTCAGGTAAGTCCTCCTCCTCCCCCCAGCCACGAACAATACCACAGGAACGTCGAGCAGCACAAGCCCCCTGCGATGCCTGCTGCGGTTGTTGTTCTGCCGCCGCCTCCTCCTCCTCCAAAGAAACACCTTCCTCATCATCCAAGTCTGACTCCTCTTCCCCACACGACTCTTCCTCCTTCTCCCCCTCTGTGCTGCTGCAGGTGTTGAGGAAACATCTGGTTCTGATGAAAATTGCTCCCACAACTGTTCCTCCTGTGCCTTTTCCTTGTTTGCCACAGATGACACCACTTGCCTCTCAACTTCACAGTACAGTTTGGGTATCGCCTTTTTAGAGAAATAATTGTGGCCTGGCATCTTCCACTGCGGTTTCCCAATGGCCACAAATTTACGGAAGGCCGTTTTTGACGACGAGCTCCCCCTGCTTCTTTCAGGAACTTGTGTCCTCCTACTCCTCTCTGACTCCCCCTTTGAACTGTCCCCCTGTTCATCTCCTCTATTGGGAACATACGTTGCATCCGTATCATCGTCATCATCATAATCATCCTGCCCAGCTTAGCTTGCCTCAGACACCTCCAAAACTGCACCAACAGCAGGTACTTCATCATCCTCCTCCTCACACGTTACGTCCATAGTGTCGCCTAACTCAGACATATGAGGTGGTGTAACTTGCTTAGTGCCTTCATCTGGTTGTAACAATAATGGCTGTGCATCAGTGATTTCCCCCACCAAATAACTCCTGCAAACTGTCAAATGAAGTGGATTTTTACAGTTTACAATAAAAGTTTGCATAGAACATTAAAACTTAAAACATACACATATGACAGCTTTTCCTGCATAAATATACCGCTAGAATTCTGACAGTGGTACTTGGAGTAGTGCTGGTGGCTGCGGAAGATGAGGTGTTCTGTGTTAAATAGTCAACCATGTCCTGACAATCTTGGGAGTTGATGGGACGTGCCTTCTTCTGAGCACTGTACTTTGGTCCAGGGCAGCACAAAATCACATCAGCACGACCTCGCACAGACCTGCGGGGTGGCATTCCTCTGGGTCTGCCTCTACCTCTGCCTCTACCTGTTTTGTCCGCTTTGTCCATGTCGGGGGGGATGAAGTGAAAGGTATGCACTGACTTGGCTAATACAATGTGCAGTCACACAGGTGCAGTTAACTGGTATGCACGGAGTGGTATATCACACTGCGTGCACTCACGTAGGTAGGTGGGTGCACTGAACACAACAGGTAGGTATATGCAGTAATGGGTATTACAAATGTGCACCTGTCACTAGTGTTGGGCGAACAGTGTTCGCCACTGTTCGGGTTCTGCAGAACATCACCCTGTTCGGGTGATGTTCGAGTTCAGCCGAACACCTAATGGTGTTCGGCCAAACTGTTCGGGTTCGCCCGAACTGCTCAATGGCCGGCCGAACAGTGCCCTGTTCGGCCGAATACGGCCCCCCTATGGGGTCGCAGGCAAAAGGGGGGAGCATGCCCAGATCGCGGGGGGGGGGTCGGAAATTCCCCCCACCCCCTCCGCTAGCGCTCCCCCCTCTGCCCGCTTCCCCATAAAAAAAGTTTAATGCAAGTTAAATAGTACCGGTGGCTGGCAGTGGAGTGAGGAGGAGGAGTCCGAGTAGGAGAGTGACGCGTTGAGGCCGGGCAGCGTGCGGTTTAGCGGTAGTACCCTTGTGGTACTTCCGCCCTTTCTCTGACCTCACGTCCTCTACGTGATGACGCATACGAGGGTACGCGTGACGCGTACCCTCATATGCAGAGGGCGTGAGGTCAGAGAAAGGGCGGAAGTACCACAAGGGTACTACCGCTGAACCGCCCGCTGCCCGGCCTCAACGCGTCACTCTCCTACTCGGACTCCTCCTCCTCACTCCACTGCCAGCCACCGGTACTATTTAACTAGCATTAAACTTTTTTTATGGGGAAGCGCGCAGAGGGGGGAGCGCTAGCGGAGGGGGTGGGGGGAATTTCCGACCCCCCCGCGATCGGGGCATGCTCCCCCCTTATGCCTGCGACCCCATAGGGCCCCCAAAATGGGCATGTTCGGGGGTCCCATTGACTTCCATTGAGTTCGGGGTTCGGGCCGAACATGCCGAACATCTGGCCCATGTTCGGCCTGTTCGGCCCGAACCCGAACATCCAGGTGTTCGCCCAACACTACCTGTCACACACACACAGGTACCGAGCAGGTACAGTGACACTGCATGCGCTCACGTAGCTAGGTGGGTGCCCTGAAGTGAACAACAGGTAGTAGGTATATGCAGTGATGGGTATTACAATGTGCACCTGTCACACACAGACAGGTACCGGACAGGCACAGTGACACTGCGTGCGCTAACGTAGGTGGGTGGGTGCACTGTGAACAACAGGTAGGTATATGCAGTGGTGGGTATTACAATGTGCACCTGTCACACTCACACAGGTACCGAACAGGCACAGTGACACTGCGTACGCTCACGTAGGTAGGTGGGTGCACTGTGAACAACAGGTAGGTATATGCAGTGATGGGTATTACAATGTGCACCTGGCACAGTAGTAATTATACCACCAAGGGGCCAAAGGCCAGCTGCGACTGACTGACAGGGCTGTATATAATGCAAGTAGGCCACAAAAAAAAAAAAAAGATCACAAGAACAAGATTAGCTCTCAAAAGAGCTGTTGAGGGGTGCTTTTTTAGCAATAAGAATCAGCAAGGAGCAAGCTAAGAAGCTTACAAGAGCCTAACTAAGCTTTCCCTATGCCAGCAGCAAAGTTCTTTTCCTTCTCTAATTACTGCAGCCACACGAGTGAGTGAAAAGGCTGACGCTGCCTGCGTTTTATATGGAGGGGGTGGGGCTCAGGAGGAAGTGTAGCCTGGTTGGCTACAATGTGCCTGCTGACTGTGATGTAGAGGGTCAAAGTTGACCCTCATGATGCACTATGGGGCCGAACTGAACTTCCGGAAAAGTTTGCGGTTCTCCACGATCGCGAACCCCGGAAGTTCACCGGGAACCGTTCGCCGGTGAACCGTTCAGGCCATCTCTAGTCACGGATAGAGATAGGCCGAACGGTTCGCACGCGAACGGTTCCAGGCAAACTTTGGGTGGTTCGCCTTCGCAAGCGAAGGCAAACTTTCCCGGAAGTTCAGTTCGCCCCCATAATGCTCCATTAGGGTCAACTTTGACCCTCTACATCACAGTCAGCAGGCACATTGTAGCCAATCAGGCTACACTCAGTCCTGGAGCCACTCCCCCCTGTATATAAGACAGGAAGCGCCGGCCATTACACTCACTCGTGTGCCTGCTATAGTGAGAGTAGCGCGAGCTGCTGCAGACCTGTTTCTCCTAGGGAAAGATTAGTTAGGCTCTTGGCTTGTTAGCTTGCTCCTGGCTGATTCTTATTGCTATAATAGCACCCCACAACCGCTCTTTTGAGAGCTAATCCTGTTCTTGTGATTTTTTTTTTTCTGTGTGTCACTGACACTTGTGTTGCATTATAGACAGCCTTGATAATTCATACTGTGTTTGTGCCAGCCCAGGCCCAGCACAATCAGACAGTAAGTCAGTGACTATTGACACTGACTACCTGTGTCAGTCAGCTGCACATTGTGTAATACCCATTATTACTGAACTTGTGTTGCAGCGACAGTTTTTGTAATTCATACTGTGTGCAGTGTCACTGCCAGCCAGGCCCACCACATTCAATGACTAGCTGTATCAACTGCACATTGTGTAATATCCATTATTACTGCACTTGTGTACTTGCGGCGACAACTTTTGTAATTCATACTGTGTGCAGTGCCACTGCCAGCCAGGCCCAGCACATTCAGTGACTAACTGTATCAGCTGCACATTGTGTAATACCCATTATTACTGCACTTGTGTTGCGGCGACAGCTTTTCTAATTCATACTGTGTGCTAGCTGGCAACTATGCTTTACAATGCATTTAAGGTTGATGTCACAGGACAACACAATAAAGGTACCACTGCCAGTAATCCTCCTCCCATGTCCACGTAGGCAAGGACAGGACGCTCTAGCAATCTCATGGTGATGTCAGACATGCGGACATTCTTTAGTCCAACGCCTTGCCGTAGCCCTTCCGGATCCACCCTCCACCAACACCTGGACCGGCAGGTAGCCGACTACCTGGCCTTAAGTGTGGATGTAGACACTGTGAGCAGCGATGATGAACCCTTGGACTACTGGGTGCACAGGCTTGACCTGTGGCCAGAGCTGTCACAATTTGACATCCAACTTCTGTCTTGCCCTGCCGCAAGCGTCCTGTCAGAAAGGACCTTCAGTGCAGCTGCAGGCATTGTCACTGATAAGAGATGTCGCCTAAGTCACAAAAGTGTTCAGTACCTCACCTTTATCAAAATGAATGAGGCATGGATCCCGTATGGCTACTGCCCACGCAAAGACTAAGTCAGTCCCCACACATAGCATCTCTGCCCGCACGGCGTGTGACTGGCTGCCTGCCCCAAGACTAAGTCGCTCCCCACACAGCACCTCTGCCCGCCGGCCGCTTGACTGCCTTCTCCGCCACCACAAACAGGGTCCAGGACTTTTTTTTTTTTTTAAGGCAGCTATAATAATTTTTCTGGTGCGTGTACATGCCTGCCTAATTTTTCTGGCTGCACTGCAGCTGCAACAACAAAACAAATGGCATGTACATGTGCCCATCCCCCTTCGTGATCATTACCTTGCCGCGGTGAAGGGGCTTGCGTATCATAATGAAGCAATGACCGCCGGCTATATGAGTGTCTCAGGGGTTGGCACACCAAAGATAATAAGGTCGTTGCTTCATTGTGGTCAGACCAAATTTGATCAGCTGGACAGTCACTGTTCTGTCATTCAGCTACATCAGCCGGGCGACCATATGGGCTGTAAAGCCACCATCACCTGCACTCTTGTCATGGTGCGCACCAGTCCAGCACGACCGTCACTACACAATACAGCTGTTTGCGGTGCGTTACACAGTGAGTTTGGTCTGTCAGTGTGAAGCAGTACACTAATTACACTACCTGATTGATGTATACACATGCAAGATGTTTTAAAGCACTTTAGGCCTGCAATTTAGCATTCAATGTGATTTCTGCCCTTAAAACGCTGCTTTGCGTCAAATCCAGATTTCTCCCCGGGACTTTTGGCATGTATCCCACTCCGCCATGCCCCCCTCCAGGTGTTAGACCCCTTGAAACATCTTTTCCATCACTTTTGTGGCCAGCATAAGTGTTTCTATTAGTGCGCCTCCCCTTTGAAGTCTATTGCAGTTCGTAAAAGTTTGCGCAAACCGAACCTTTCGCGGAAGTTTGCGAACCAAAAATTGGAGGTTTAGCCAGGGGCGCCTTAACCTACTGACCACCCAGGCAGCGGCTTGGAGCGGGCTTTGATGGGGAAGGCGCAATAAATTACTGTCAGTCCAAGGGGAAATAAAAATTCCTGTCCCGAAAGACCGTTGTAAGGGACTGGAGAGAAATAGATTTCCTTCTGTTTTAAGAAGGCAAATTACACCAAGCTTTGCTTTTTTAGTAAGAGGGCATTTTGGTAACTTTTATCTCCCTATACATTCCTAGTAGCTTGGGTCACCCTGCGCTGCTTGGATACTCTGCTCTTTTCACAAATAGCATTCTGCTAAGTCAGGGATAAAGAATCATTCAGAGTTCAGATTTATAGATACTCCCTAAGAAGAAGGGTCTGGTTTATAACTGTTCTCTGCCCCCACCTTTCTGAGCCTGAGTGACTGACTGCCGTTTAAGGGTATGTAGAGAAAGTTTTCTACTCTCTGTTTTAAGAAGGCAATTACACCTAGCTTTGCTTTTTTAGTAGGAGGGCTTTTTGGTTCCTTTTATCCCCCTATACATTCCTAGTAGTTTGGGTCACCCTGAGCTGCCTGGTTACTCTGTTCTACTCTCACAAGTGTTTTTAGGAATGCATCTAATAAGGATTCATAGAAAGATTGGACACAGTCCCTCACTATTCAGTGTACAGAGGTGACAGCGCCCTACCCCCAAATGTTACTGAGTCTGCAGAGCGAGCAAGACAAACAAACAAACAGTAAACTCTGCAGACAGCCTGTGTGCTCTGCTAGAATGTCCTGCATGTCTAGATGTCAGGACGCTCTCCAGCCATGACTAGCTATGGAGCGGTAGGATCATCTGATGCTCTCTCCCTCTGACTGGGACACACAGCTTGCACTTCTCCCTGAGTTCCCAAGGACAGTGTTTGAAGTGTGTAATGGACACAGTGGGGGTTGCAGGTTTTGTCTTTCATTGTGAGAGAGTGAATAGGAGGGCAGCATCTAAAGCTCAAACAATGATAATGGACATGTAAGCAATGTGTGTAATTACATCCATCACTACTTATAATTGAAGATGGCATAATAATGTATTTCCATTAATGCTGTCTGTTTGCCCTCTCTCTAATGCTATGTACCCACCTCACGATTTTTCCAACGATTTTCCCGATGTCCATTCATTTTTTTTTTGAGCGACAAGTAGTCATTTACACGATGTCGTGACATCCCTTAGCGTTGTGTGGTGAAAAGTGACCGTCACTGAGGACCGGATCTATAAGATCCTTGACGACACCCCGTAAAGTACTGCGGTCGCTTGACTTCTCGTTCGCGCCCGTCCTGTAATGTCACGTGACATCTCGCATACCCGCTGGCAGGAAGATGAATCGCTGGACGCTTGCCATGAGGGGACACCTCGCTGGATCCATCTTCCTGTGTTGTTGCAGTCACTGTGGTGAGTGTGGAGCTTAACTTTGCTCGCCCTCACCCTCTGCTCATGCTCCCTCTCCCACTGTCTCTCTGACCAAACAACTGCTACTTGGGGAATAATGTGCACAACTATGTACACTAGTCTGAGCACTCTTCAGAGGAGCCAGTAGCATTTGGAACTATTATTGTGTATTTATGTAGCACTGACATCTTCAGTACTTTACAGAGTACATAGTCATGTCACTGACTGTTCACTGGAGCTTACAATTTAATCCCTACTATAGTCAAACTGTAATGTCCTACCATATTATTATTATGTATTCATATGGCACTGACATTCTGCAGCACTTTACAGAGTACATAGTCATGTCACTGACTGTCCTCAGAGTAGCTCACAATCTAATCCAACCATAGTCATAGTCTAATGTCCTACCATATTATTATTATGTATTTATATAGCATTGACATCTTCTGCAGCACATTACAGAGTACATAGTCATGTCACTGACTGTCCTCAGAGTAGCTCACAATCTAACCCTACCGTAGTTATAGAATAATGTCCTACCATATTATTATTATGTATTTTTATAGCACTGACATCTCCTGCAGCACTTTACAGAGTCATGTCACTGACTGTCCTCAGAGGAGCTCACAATCTAATCCCTACCACAGTTATAGTCTAATATTTTCAATATAGGATTGTTTTGGGGTAAACCAGTTGACTTATTAGTATGTTTTTTTAGGATGCAGGAAATGTCTGAAGTGTCTGAAGACAGAAACTCCATGCAGATTTTGCCCTGGCCAATGTTCAAGCCTAGGACTCAGCACTAAAATGCAGTAGTGCTACCCACTGAGCCTCTATTCTACTCATAGATATCTGCTCATCCATGTCATCAATTCTGACCCTCTACTACCCTTCCTCCCTCCATTCTACTTCTCTTCTCTTGTATCACTTACACTACAAACACACTGTGCTTATCTCCAGAATGGATTATGAATCAAACCATTAGGCCCAGTGCACACCAAAACCGCTAGCAGATCCTCAAAACGCTAGCAGTTTTTGGAGCAGATTTCAGAGCGATTCTAGGCATGTTTAGAGACATTTTCTAAACATGCTGAGCGTTTATGTGAAGCAGATTACAAATCTTGTTACAGTAAAAGCTGTTACTGAACAGCTTCTGTAGCAAAAACGCCTGGAAAACTGCTCTGATCTAGCGTTTTTAGCGGTTAGCATTTTTCCTATACTTTACATTGAGGCAGAATCGCTTCTGCAAACAGCAAATGTGCAGCAGGAGGCACGTTTGCGGTTTGCTAAAAACCTCAAACCGCTGGTGTGCATCATCCCATTGAAATACATTAGCCAAGCGTTTTCACAGACAGATGTGGTTGGCGGATCGCTGCTAAAACCGCTCGGTGTACACTGTGCCTTAAACCACCTTACCATATCAGCCCTTCAATGTCATGATATACCCACTCCAGTCCTACCCCAACAGGTGGTAACATATCTGCATATCTCATAATGTTTGTGAAAAATTATTCTGAAAGGAAGAATGTCTTGCTTGATAATCCAATCTTGCAATGTGACTGACATTGGAACTTGTAGTGTGGGTGTTGTATTTATTTGAGGTGCATACTGGCAGCATGTGCTGTATGGCATACAATGCTGATCATCCACAAGGTAAACTTAGGCAGCTGCCTAGGGTCTAGAGAGAGTTTAGGGGCCTGGTGGTTGCTAGCCCCCACCAAATCTAACTAAATGAGCCAGGTGACCATCAGTGGAGGGCAAAGTGTTATCTATGTGTGAAGTGTTCTATAATGTATATGACTTTTGTTTTATTTTTATGGGGGGGGGGCGCTACAGGATTTCTTGCCTGGAGTGACAAGAAGGCTAGAGGCACCCCTGGGTTTAGCCCATCTCTAGTCACGGATAGAGGATCGCATCTCTCCACCGAAGCACATAGTGAAGAGTGCAGATTCATTTGGGCTGACTGGGCCAACTCCAATTCACGAGATCAAACTGGCGCAGCCACTCTTGATGCTCTGCCTTTCACCGGCGCATCTTTGCCTCATGCTGGAGCTGAATTTCTCAGAACTCCCGGTATATGCGCAGATCCTGGCCGGTCAGGTTTGCCAACCACTCCGAGGGAATCAGGACTGCAGTGTATGGGGGCATTAAGCAAGGTGCCGACACAGATTCCATCTCTTGTGTAATGCCAACAAGCTCAGCCTTGTTTGTGCCATAAGCAGCAATGCCAGAAACTGACCAATTTTGGTGATCCGGAACTGAATCAGACATTCAGAAGAGAAGAGTATAAGAAAGTATAGCAAAGACCAATCTATTTGCTATCAATGTGTACCGTTTTGTGCCCGGAACTCCGGTTACGCAAGACAGGATACTCAGTGACCACTGTCTTATTGTTCTGGTTGCAAAGACTGAGTTTGTCAGTTCTTTGCGCTCTGATTTCCAAAAAGCTGGCTATGCCTGGTTTGGGGTGTGCTATCACCACCATTGCCCACCAAAGTGACAATCCAGCCCCGTTATCCCGTCTAGAAGACGTTAAAAGACTAGTTGCTGGATCATCAGAAGGTAGTAATGTGACAGAGCGTGCCAATCCCATCTAATCTGCTCCCGTTAGCATTCGGGGAATAGTTGCACCTGATAGCAGGAAGTACAGTGAGCAGACTGACAATAAAGATTGGTCGCAACCCTGTCGACAATATGTAATGTGACAATCACTCACCAATACCGTATTACTAGGCCACTGTTGCCATGCAGGTCTCATGCCCTAGAAACTTCTGGAGGCGGATTCACTGTGTGCGTGGTAAACGGTTAAGATTGGTTGGGGGTGCCCATACATGTACAATCCCGATTGTATGTACAATCGGTAAACTAAAAATATCGATTTCACGCTGGAAATCGGGTAATTTCACTGCCAACACTCTCAGATTTTATTAGAGATGGCTCGAACCTCCGATTTTAGGTGAAAGTTGGTTAATGCATTTGCCTGTTAACCGAAAGGTTGGTGGTTCAAGCCTGATGGCCTTGCATTTTGTGTTCAACAGTTGTCCGAAGAAAACCCCAGATAGACATTTAGCAGCAACAACATACCCACAGTCCTTATGGCACAATTGGTTAGTGCATTTGGCTGTTAACCGAAAGGTTGGTGGTTCAAGCCCACCCAAAGATGGCCTTGCATTTTGTGTTCAACAGTTGTCCGAAGAAAATCCCAGATAGTCAGGCCCGCAGTGACAGATAGCGTAGCGGTGGAGGGGAGGGCCCCATGATAGGAGCTAGCTTGGGTAGTCCGGGGTTAATGTTTAGGGAGGTGGAGTCAGAATCTGTGGCCGGGAGCTCGCCGCACGAGCGGGAAGGAGAGGGGGCGGAGTTGAGGAAGTGACGTCGGCAAGAGGCAGACGGGCAAGGGACTCGAGGTGGCCGGACGCGTTTTTCGGCTGCAGAACGAGATAACATGGCGGACCCCATTGAAGAGCTGCTCCAGCGGGTAAGGAGCGAAGCAGCCATGGCAGCAGGTGGATCAGCACCCCGCAGCAGCTCCCGCGTGACACGGCCACATGACAGGCTGAGCCCACCACCTTCACTGCGGGTGAATCGGCGTGCAGGAAGCCCCATGAAAACCCCACCGGCACCCGCGTCTAAGCGGACGCCCAGACAGGGGGGGGGGGGGGGGAGACCGACATGGCAGCGGCTGCTAGCCGGGAGGATGAAGAGACACCGGGGCCATCCGGGGAGCCTTCGCACCAGGATCTTCACGGTGGGGTGTCAGGAGATACCCAGCAGTCTGCGCCAGCAGCGCAGCCCGCACGGTCGGCAGACCAGCGCAGGGCCCATAACTCCGGCAGGCCGGCTACGGATCACAAGGCCACGGCTGGGTCTAGCCAGGCACAGGCCAAGCGCCCCTCTCAGCAGGACAAACACAAGGGGAAGAAGGGCAAGCCGGCTCAGAGGAAGGGAAAAGCTCATCCACAGGATCGCAGTTCAAGCAATCGGGGGAATGGCGGCTCGCGCAGCAAGGGCGCGCGGAGCCAGTAGCACTCATCTAGCAGCAGATCATCCGGCAGGCAAAGTGGAGTGGTTCCCCCCAGATCTGCCAGTCCACTGGGATGTGGCACAGAGTCATCGAATGAAGCAGCATCGTCGTAGTCCGAGGAGGATGTCGATGGAGGAAGTTCTGATAGATCCGTAGTGTCGGCTGGTCAGAACGGACGTCCGGTGCAGCCAGGTGAGAGACATGTTACTCATTTCCTTCCTGTTACACATAACGTTGCGGGTTCAAGCGGTGTGGGGCCAGCCACTCCGAGTGGGTTGGCTCCAGCCCAGTGTCCGAGCGACAGTGCCATGGCACCGGCGCTATCGTTTGTGAATACACTTTTGTTGGGGATTAGGGAGGCGCTCCAAGGGGGTGGGGTAGCTAATGTGGCATCCCCCGCAGCAGCGTGGGTAAACCCGGTGGTGACAACTCCACCAGCGGGACCAGTTACAGTGCTTCCCACACAATTGGGGGCATCCTTGGCCCCAACAGGTCCATTGTCTAATGCAGTGGCAGTGGCCCCCACAGTGACCCCTGTGGAGAACACTGGGGGGACTAGTAAGGAAGTTGAGTCAGTGAGATTGTCCGACTCGGCAAAGAGCGACTTGTATCTTTGCCTTGAAGCCTCGTTGGGTACACACTTGAAAAAGGAAGTGAAAGAAAAAATTTGGCGGGGGGAATACATAGAAATTTTTTCTTTATTGCAGCTTTCCAAATTTAACTTGGAGTACGCGTCACATTCCTTTCGTATAGGGGCTGCGACGGAGGCGGCCTGTTGGGGTTTGGACGATGGCATCATCAAGAGGATCGGGCGGTGGGAGTCGGCTAGATTTCTGTCATATATACGACCTCACCTAGTTTAAGTGTTTTTTGTTCTGTTGGTGGTGGTTGGGGGTGTTGTGTGTTCCCTTTTTCTTATTTCTTTTGCAGATGGCTCCTCGTGTCTGGTATGGATTGTTGGACACTCCTATGTGGCAAGAGGGGCCAGGAGAGCCCGAGCACGACCTGAAGGGCGGCAGTTGGGCTTCCCTAGAACCCAAGCTCGCATAAGATGGATCGGCGTGCCGGGAATGAAGTGGCTCAGTCTGCTACCCGAGATTCGTCAGTTTGTGAGTTGGGATCGGGCACCAGACATTCTAGTTCTCCATGTGGGGGGCAACGATTTGGCCTCTCACACTACGAGGCAAATCATTAAAGAAATCAAGGTCGACTTTATGGCACTCAGGGCGGAGTTCCCGGCCACGGTCATAGTTTGGTCTGAGGCAATAGCCAGAAAATGTTGGAGGTTAGCCAGGTCCGTGGATCGAGTTAATAGAGCCAGGAAGAAGCTTAATAGGGAAGTTTCCCATTTTGTTATCAGGAATGGGGGGGGGGGGGGTGGCAGTGCGCCACTTAGATTTGGAGTCTGATACGGAGACATTCTTGAGCAAGGACGGGGTCCACCTCAATGAAATTGGGGCCGATTTATGGTCCTTGGCATTGAGTGAAGGGATCCAAAGGGCACTTTATGTGTGGGCCTCACGAGCGTAAGGTTTCACGCCCGTGTGGTTTGGCAGGGTGTAGGGCTCCGGAGACGGTTACAATTAATGATGGTGGGGGCAGAATCTGTGGCCGGGAGCTCGCCGCACGAGCGGGAAGGAGAGGGGGTGGAGTTTAGGAACTGACGTCGGCAAGAGGCAGACGGGCAAAGGACTCGAGGTGGCCGGATGCGTTTCCTACCCACCCAACCTTTCTTTGATGGTAATGGGGGGGTTGTTTAGATTTCGAGCGGTTTTATGGTGGTGGTTATGTCATTGCAGCTGGCAGGGTGTAGGGCTCCGTAGACAGTTACAATTAATGATGGTGGGCGCAATAAAATTTCCTCCCACCTCTGGTTTGAAGGGTAACGAAGGGTGTCTGCAAAGAGAAATGGTTATCAGGCATGCAGCTGTCCCTGAGCCGGTATACGCGGCGGGGGCCGGCAGATTGCAGGCTGCATGCCAATGTGGTTTTAAATATTTTTGGTAAGAAATTTCCCGGAGCTCTCGCCCTAACTTGTTTACAGTTGTTGTAAAATAAAAAGAAGTTATAGTTTTATACACATTTTTATGTATTAAGGAAAAGAAGGGCTACTTTGGCCTTATTAAAAATTCCAAAAGTCAAGAAGCAGTCCTGGTCGTTATTGGGGATTAAGGGGGGGTAATTGCCTGTTAGCACAACACTAAGCTATGCACATATCAAGCCATTTAGCAGCAACATCATACACACAGTCCTTGTGGCGCAATTGGTTGGTGCATTTGGCTGTTAACCAAAAGGTTGGTGGTTCAAGCCCACCCAGGGATGCCTTTGTGTTTTGTGAAGGGAACTAATGTACCCTTCTTAAACTTGAAGATTGTATACAAATTTAAGCAGACTGCAGAGTGGTGCAGCGGAAGTGTGCTGGGCCCATAACCCAGAGGTTGATGGATCAAAACCATCCTCTGCTGGGCATGATTTCATTTTTGCACCTCGCTTTATCGCATGGGCAAAACGGTTTCCATAGCCCTGTAAGAGAAAGTGTAATAAGGGCCCTGCCTTAACATAGATATTACGGTAGCTAAGACTATTCCTGGGCCTTTCTTGTAGTTGAAGAGATGAGTGAACTGTGACACCACACAAAAAAAACACAGCAAACAGAGACGCTTCCCCATATTGGAGCATTGGATTTGGTAAAGTCTTAAGCCAATGTGTTGTAAGACACAAGTAAGCTTTAGGTTAGCAGGAATGGTTGCATCGCCACCTAGCTTTTCATCCTTCCCAGGCCTGCTAGGCTGGCTTCAGTCTGTAGTGTCGGTAGTATAGTGGTGACCATAGCTGCCCTCCAGGCAGTCAACCTGGGTTTGATTCCTGGCCAAGATATGTAAGTGTGCTTTTGACATCCTACAAATCCCTGGAAGACAAGAACCTCCCCCGGAGGAGGAGAGAGGGAGGAGCTGTTGTGGGGTGCTATATAAGGAATAACAAGGAGCAAGCTAACAAGCCTACAACAACCTAACTAAGCTAGCAGACCTAGCAGTCTGTCAGCAGCTGTCCCTTAAAGTGGACCCAAATTAAAAATACAAGATTTCAGAAATAAAATCGATTTTCTAAATTATAATAATAAATAGCAGCCTTTTTTCAGCTGCATGATGACAAATATAAAATATTTTACATTTATTGGAGGAACCCCTCCCTTCCTTTCAAATTGTCGGGATTTTTCCGGCAAAGTGGTGGAGTAGATGGTGTCCGGCAATGGAGGAATTGCTAATGGCTGCCCCCAGTATAACCTTAGCTATGAAAAGGGAAGGGTGAAAAGCATGCACTGAAATGCACATAGGTTTGAAGGAGTGTTTATTTATCTTTGTATGTGTCAGAGTGGTGCAACTAAATATTTTTAATTAAAAAAATGTTTGGTTTGGGTCCGCTTTAACTAATTACTGTAGGCAGACGAGTGAGTAAAACAGCCGGAGAACCTTGCCTTTTATAAGGGGGGGGGGTGGGGCTCCAGAAGGGAGTGTAGTCTGATTGGCAACAATGTGCCTGCTGACTGTGATGTAGAGGATCAAAGTTGACCTCAACCTCTTGAGGACCATGGTGTTAAACCCTCCTAGTGACCAGGCTAATTTCTGCTTAATTGGCCACTGCCGCTTTAAGGCCAAGCTGCATGGCCATACAACTCTGCACACAAGTGATCCCCTACACCTTTTCTCCCCACCAACAGAGCTCTCTGTTGGTGGGGTCTGATCGCCCCCTCTGTGTTTTTTGTTTTTTTTTAAATAAATATTTATTTGTTTTTTTGTGTAATATTTATTACTATTTTTTTTTCAAAATCCTCTCCCTCCCCCTAGCCAGCCAATCACGGCGATCGGCTGTCATAGGCTTCTGCCTATGAGAGCCGATCGCCCTCTTGTCCCCCAGGGGGACAGCCGTGTCACACAGCTACTGATCGCAGCGCTGTACATGTAAATACACGGCGGTTTCGCCGTGTAACAGTCTTCCAAGCGGCAATCGCCGCTCGGAGACTGAAGGCGGAGCTCCGCTCTGCCCACCAAGTGGAAGATGCACGCGCAGCTTGCGCGCAATCTCCTGCAAACTGCTGCCACCGCGGCCATGGGCGTGACGCGGTCGGCAAGCGGTTAATGGAGCACTATGGGAGCGAACCGAACTTCCGCAAAAGTTCGCCTTCGCTGGCGAACGCGAACCACCTAAAGTTCGCCCGAAACCGTTCGTGGGCCATCTTTAGATTTGATAGGGCGAAGAGACCCCAACGCTTTCATACTATGGCAGCCAGCCCAATCACGTCCGACATGCTCCAGTCACCATCGGGGAATAGTCACTTCCGAAGGCTTGAACACTGTGAGCAGTGTGACGTTAAAGAAAGGCTACTGGGTCCATAGATGATGCAATCTCGATTGTATGTACAATCGATAAACTAAAGTTATCAATTTCGTGCAGGAAATCGAGTACTAGCTAATCCTAGAAGGAAAAAATGGTTATTTACAACCTAGCTAGCAAATCAACAATTTATACAAACATAATAAAACAATAGGGTAGAATGACTCTTCAGAGGGAAAGTTCGTTGTAGCAGCAATCAGGCACGCCCCCCCCCATACCATGGACGATGCAGGCCGGTATAGTTCAGTGTGTGAAGCCCCATGCGGCCGTGTGATCCAGAGGCTTGGGAGGGGGAACCCTACATCATTTTTTTTCAATTACCCACACTCTGAACAAAATAAAATGATAAAAAAAAATAGTAAAGGTCAGGGCTGGCTTTAGGGGGGGGCAAGAGGGGGCAGAGCCCCCTCAAATAGACTTCTTGCCCCCTCAAATATGCTGCTGCTTCCTGGTCCATGGAACGCAGACACATTTCCTCTATCTCCGCTGTGCTGTGTGTAGAGGGCGGAGATAGAGACACTCAGTAGCCTGGTCGGGTATCACATGGGGCCAGGCAGCCAGTGAGAGAGGAGTGAGACACTCTGCTCTCTCACTGGCTGCCCGCCCCATGTGATCCCGGCCAGCCAGCCACAAGTATCTCTGTATCTGAATGAGAAGGATGGGCGCGCTGGGGAGACATGAGAGGAAAAGGCAAGTGATTTATGTCTCCAGTCCCAGCCGCCCAGCTCTCTGCATACACAGGACACAGCCTGTCAGACTGCCTGTGTGCTGCTGATGGACGGCGCTATGTTGTGTATAATGTACGAGTCCCCTGACCTCCCACACTGACCTGAGGACCCTGTGCCCACATCACTGTGATGATTGGTGGGCAGGGGGATACTCTTTTATTAATAACTGATTCCTATCTGCAGCTCAGGGAGCAGGAACAATCTGCACAGAGGTCAGATATACTCTGTGTAATGGCTCACCCCCCTTCTTTTCACTATTCAGTCTCACTGACTGACCTGCCCTCTGCTCTTCTATCTGCTCTGCTCACTTCAGCCTGCATTTTCTTTTAACCCTTTCACTGCCTGTCCTAGCTTCTTAAGCTTTGTGTATCCTAATTTAATCATTTGTAGCTGCTGCTGGTCTCCTATTAAGAATGTCTTAAAGTGTACCAGAGATGATTGACAGTGTTGTATACATACCTGGGGCTTCCTCCAGCCCCATGCGCACAGATCACTCCCACGACGCCGTCCTTTGCTGCCTGCTGCTGCGGTATTGGGTCCCGTTAGTTCTGCCAGTCTACCCAAGGGAAGTGCGCCCTCTACGTATCTCTTCGGTGGTCGCTGGAGAGATACGTAAAGAGCGCAGTTCCTCTTGCGCAGACTGGCTGAACTAACGGGACCCAATACCGCAGCAGCAGGCAGCAGAGGACGGCGGCGTGGGAGCGATCTGTGTGCATGGGGCTGGAGGAAGACCTGGGTATGTATAAAACAGTATCAATCATCTTTGGTTTCCTTTAAGGGTGCCATACATCAGCAACTTGGCAGTGTATTTTTGGTGAAATGCTGTCAGATCACATATATTTTTGGGGGATGCACTACAGCAGAGCTCAAACTATCCCAGCAGACCTTTAACACCACTGCTAAAGTCATGTATATTTGGCCCCACCCATGACCACACCCACGGTCTGCTGCATGACCACGCCCATTTTTTGGCGCGGCCCCCTGCAAATTTCTGGCTGCCCCCTTATATGTGCCTGTCTAGAACCGGCCCTGGTAAAGGTACCAGGGATTACCATATTGGGGATGTATAGTGATTCCTGGCCGAAGCGTTGCCACTTCTAATTGGTTTCCAGGGGGTCCATAAGCACTGCATTTGGACCCCTGGACACCTTCCAGGCCCCCCCGTCATGAAATTCATTGCTCTTTCTTTTGATATATGTAAATTTACACTACTATTCGGTTGCTACATTATCGGCCATTTACCGCATTTAAATGTATACTTTTTTCCTATTGTAACTTTAAAATCTATTTTCTCCAAAACTATAATGTCTTTTTGAAAAGTTTATTTTTCCTTATACCCACTTTTCTCCTTAAAGAGAATCTGTATTGTTAAAATCGCTCAAAAGTAAATATACCAGTGCGTTAGGGGACATCTCCTATTACCCTCTGTCACAATTTCGCCGCTCCTCGCCGCATTAAAAGTGGTTAAAAACAGTTTTAAAAAGTTTGTTTGTAAACAAACAAAATGGCCACCAAAACAGGAAGTAGGTTGATGTACAGTATGTCCACACATAGAAATACATCCATACATAAGCAGGCTGTATACAGCATTCCTTTTGAATCTCAAGAGATCATTTGTGTGTTTCTTTCCCAGGCACATCTTCGCCAATCAGACTACACTCACTCCTGGAACCCCCTTATAGAAGGCAAGGTTTGACGGCTGTTTTACTCACTCGTCTGCCCACAGTAATTAGTGAAGGGACAGCTGCTGACAGACTCTGCTAGGGGAAGCTTAGTTAGGCTCTTGTAGGCTTGTTAGCTTGCTCCTGGCTGATTGTCATTCCTTATATAGCACCCCACAATGGCTCCCTTTCCTCCTTTCCTCCGGGAGGATCTTGTCTTCCAGGGATTTATAGGATGTCAAAAGCACGCTCACATACATTGGCCAGGAATCAAAGCTCACCACTATACCACCAACACTACAGGCTGAAGCCAGCCTAGCTGGCCTGGGAAGGATGAAAAGCTAGGTGGCCATGCAACCATTCCTGCTAACCTAAAGCTTACTTGTGTCTTACAACACATTGGCTTAAGACTTTACCAAATCCAATGCTTCAATATGGGGAAGCTTCTCTGTTTGCTGTTTTTTTTTTTTTTTTTTTTTTTTTTTTTAAGTGTGGTGTCACAGTTCACTCATCTCTTCAACTACAGCCTACCCAGCCTACCAAGCGGTAGGCCTGGGTTAGATTCCTGGCTAATGTATGTGAGTTGACTTTTGACATGGCTGGATGGTGTAATGGTTAAGGGCTCTGCCTCTGACGTGGGAGACCAGGGTTCAAATCTTGGCTCTGCCTGTTCAGTAAGCCAACACCTATTCAGTAGGAGACCTTAGGCAAGTCTCCCTAACACTGCCACTGCCTATAGAGCGCGCCCTAGTGGCTGCAGCTCTGGCGCTTTGAGTCTGCCAGAAGAAAAGCACTAAATAAATGTTATTTGTCTTGTCTTGACATCCTAAAAATCCCTAAGCAAGCTCATTTTTCTCTTGGATATATCACAATTGTACATGCTAGGCTGGCTTCAGCATGTAGCATTGTAGTGTGTTGTGTTGGTGGAATATTGGTTAGGATAGCAGTCTATCAAGCGGTAGGCCTGGGTTCGATTCCTGGCCAATGTATGTGAGTTGGTTTTTGACATCCTACAAGTCCCTAAGCAAGCTCATTTTTCTCTTGGATATATCATAATGGTACATGCTAGGCTGGCTTCGGCATGTAGTGTTGGTGGTGGATAGCGGTGATGAGAGCTGCCTACCAAGCACTAGACCTGGGTTCGATTCCCGGCCAATGTATGTAAGCTGGCTTTTGAAATCCTCCAGAGGAGGAGGGAGGAAAAGAAAAAGGACTAAGGTAACAGTCAATAGGTTCTATGGGCTACCATTTAGCATAAAGAAGGTTCCATTTGCCATTAGTTTAATTTTTCCGCTGGAATCCAGAATTCCGCGGAATTTCGCAAATATCCGGCGGAATTTTCATAGCGACAGAATTAAGCGCTGGCGGAATCCGCGAATACCGGCGGAACAGAATTTGCTCTTTCCGATCATCCCTAATGGAGAGAACAAAAAGAAAAAGGTGAAGACGGTTAAGAAGAATAATCAAGAAATGCAGAAAAAAGTTTTCCATCAATTTTTTTTTTAATTACACCTATTTAAATGTGATTTCCCTTTTTTAAAAAAAAGGCCATCCGAATTCGCGAACACAAATTTTTTTGCAAATTTAGTTACCGATCACGAATCGAATTTGAATGGAATCCGGTGATCGCGATTGACTTCGAATCCGAATTTGCCCTGGACCTGAATTCGAATTTGGGTACATTCGAGCAACCCTGGCATGAACAGGAACAGTTACAGAAGGAAGAGTTGTGGGATCAATTCTCATCAGAACCAGATGTTTCCTCAACACCTGCGGCAGCACAGAGGGGGGAGGAGGAGGAGGACGAAGAGTCGTGTGGGGAAGAGGAGTCAGATGATGATGAAGAAGGTGTTTTTTTTTTTTTGAGGAGGAGGAGGCAGCAGAAGAACAACCACAGCAGGCGTCGCAGGGGCTTGTGCTTCTCAATGCTCCCATGGTATTGTTCGTGGCCGGGGGGGGGGGGGGAGAACTTTCCTGACATCACTGAGGTAGAGCAAGAGGAAGTTGGATAGTACGTCTGGATCCAACTTTGTGCAGATGGCGTCTTTCATGCTGTCCAGCCTGGTGAGGGACCCCCGTATAAAAAAACTCAAGGTGAATGAGCTGTACTGGTTGGCCACGCTACTAGACCCTCGGTATAGGCACAAAGTGGCAGACATGTTACCAACTCACCTGAAGGCAGAAAGGATGCTGCACATGCAGAACAAGCTGGCAACTATGCTTTACAATACATTTAAGGGTGATGTCACAGCACAACGGAATAAAGGTACCACTGCCAGTAAACCTTTTCCCATGTCTGTCCACACAGGCAAGGACAGGACGCTCTAGCAATCTCATGGTGATGTCAGACATGCGGACATTCTTTAGTCCAGCGCCTCGCCTTAGTGCTTCCGGATCCACACTCCCCCAACACTTTGACCGGCAGGTAGCCGACTACCTGGCCTTAAGTGTGGCTGTAGACACTGTGAGCAGCGATGAACCCCTGGACTACTAGTTTTAACTTATACACTTTTTTGTATTGGTTCCTTAATGAGGGTGAACATCTGCAGTCATGGTGCTATTTAACATTGGTTCAATGTTGTGGTTAAGCTATTACTGTCCTTTACACTATTCGTGTATTCTCCCTTGCCTTCCCTTCACGGGACCTATATCTGGGTTTCCTGTGTCCTTTTCTACCTTCTTTTTTCTTTCTATTCTATTCTCCCATTCTTCACCTCACTTCCCCACTTTTCCTCCCCTTTTTCTTCTCCACGGTCCCAGCGCTTCTCTCCTACATGCTTTCTCAAAGGCATGGAGAGCCTGCACTTACACTTTATTTCTTTAGCTAATAAGCTAGTTCCAGGTAATCTTCCTGGTAACAATATATGTAATCTGGGAGTCCCCTATGTTACACGCCCCTTGGCCGCGTCCTGGTCCAGGATTTCTTCCTTGGCCTGTGACGCGGGCTTGGAGGCGGAGTAATCACCATGGCAACAAACGCATGCCCGCCGCCGCAGCGGACTGCGTATAGCGTCACCACGCTTACTCCCGGACAGCAGATGCTCTGATTGGTTAGCGCATGGGGATCGTGGGTATGGTAGGCGGGGACACTATACGGAAGACAGCTATTTCTTTAGCGTCTTCCGCTCTACACCTCGTGCACACAGGCCTCAGAAGAAGCAAGGCTTATTCCACAGCGAAACGGTCGTAAGGCCGTGCACCCACTGGCGCCCACGGACGTCCATCCCTCACCTCAGCAGCAGCACGATGAGTATTTTGTGACACAGTGATTTTGTTTGCTACTTATGCCACAACACTGTTTTCATGTACAAATGTTTGCTGATCCAAATTAAAAGCTACAGTGCCAGACTAACTTTCCTCTTGCTATATGTTCCATGATACTGCACATCAACAGTCTTGAGCACGTAGTTTCTGCTGAGGGTGAACGTTTGACCCGCATTCACCTGCTGCGCTTCATCCCCGGGTTTATTCCCTGAGTGCCTGCCTTACTCCTCTTTCAGATATGGACTACTGGGTGTGCAGGCTTGACCTGTGGCCAGAGCTGTCACAATTTGCCATCTAACTTTTATCTTGCCCTGCCTCAAGCGTCCTGTTAGAAAGGACCTTCAGCGCAGCTGGAGACATTGTCACTGTGAAGAGAAGTAGCCTAGGTCACAAAAGTGTTCAGTCCCTTACCTTTATCAAAATTAATGAGGCATGGATCCTGGAGGTTTACTGCCCGCCTGAAGATTAAGTCAGTCCCCACCAGTGGCGTAGCTACAAACCTCTGGGCCCCGATGCGGTATCTGGATGTGGTCCCTCAGCCCCCCCCGGCAGCAGACTTCCCCACAAATGAAATCTTATTGGGTGGGTGTAAAAATTAGCCAAGGGGGGGGGGGGACATGCAGTGAGTGGGTGGGGCCAAATGTACATGAACTTAGCATCGGTATAACCTAAGATAATGGGTCTGTCCAACAAAAATGATGGATGGAGCCCCCTATCCTTTAATTAGTTTCTGCCCCCTATCCTTTAATTACGGTAGTTTCTATCAGTACTGTATAAGCATAGAGTAAATATGCATACACATATTCAATTTTGATTGGGCAATCACTAACCAATTTTACCACCCCTATGTCGTATGAGCAAAAAAAGACTTTAAATACTATGAACAGAGCTGAGCTCTCATAATACCTAGAAGTAGTAAAACTGGTTAATCAGAATTGTATGTGTGTATCAGGATTTACAGCTTATACTGGAGGTAGCAGGGACCAGCACACAATACAGCTGGTTTACAATCAGTAAAGACACAGTTACAGCTCACAATGTACATACCGGGAGTAGAAGTTTACAGCATATGGTACAGTGAGTATCATTACAGGTACAGAGTAACAGCTTATACTGTACATACTGGAGGTAGCAGAGATCAGCTCACACAGCAGCTAGTTTACTATCAGTACAGGCACAGAGTTGCAGCTTATACTGTACATATTGGAGGCAGCAGAGATCAGCACACACTGCAGCTAGTTTACTATCTGTACAGGCACATAGTAACAGCTTATACTGTACATACTAGAGGCAGCAGAGATTAGCACATACTGCAGCTAGTTTACTATCAGTACAGTAACAGAGTAACAGCTTATACTGTACATACTGGAGGCAGCAGAGATCAGCTGCAGCTAGTTTACTATCAGTACAGGCACAGAATAACAGCTTACACCATACATACTGGTGGTAGCAGAGATTAGCACATACAGCAGCTAGTTTACTATATGTATAGGCACAGGGCTTCCCTGTCCCCCTCCTCCTTCCAGCTAGTGTTGGGCGAACAGTGTTCGCCACTGTTCGGGTTCTGCAGAACATCACCCTGTTCGGGTGATGTTCGAGTTCGGCCGAACACCTGACGGTGCTCGGCCAAACCGTTCGGCCACATGGCCCAACTAAGAGCGCATGGCCGAACGTTCCCCGAACGTTCGGCTAGCGCTGTGATTGGCCGAACGGGTCACGTGGTTCGGGCCCGAACGCGCTCTGATTGGCCGAACGGTCACGTGGTTCGGGTAAATAAATACCCGAACCACGTCATATCTCCTCCATTTGTCTGTGGGTTTAGCTTTGGGTAGGCAGGCAGGGTAGTTCGCTCTCCAGCCACGCTAGCCAGGGTCCCCCCCAGTCATTGTGTGTCGCTGCTGGGAACAGTAGTACACCGCTCGCTCAGCCACACTATATATAGCATTGTTTACTGCCACTGTGTACCTCGCTCAGCCACGCTATATATAGCATTGTGTTTTCTGACACTCTGTGTACACGGCTTAGCCTGACTAATATAGCATTGTGTGTACTGCCACTGTGCACCTCGCTCAGCCACGCTATATATAGCATTGTGTTTTCTGACACTCTGTGTACACGGCTTAGCCTGACTAATATAGCATTGTGTGTACTGCCACTGTGCACCTCGCTCAGCCACGCTATATATAGCATTGTGTTTTCTGACACTCTGTGTACACGGCTTAGCCTGACTAATATAGCATTGTGTGTACTGCCACTGTGCACCTCGCTCAGCCACGCTATATATAGCATTGTGTTTTCTGACACTCTGTGTACACGGCTTAGCCTGGCTATATAGCATTGTGTGTACTGCCACTGTGCACCTCGCTCAGCCACGCTATATATAGCATTGTGTTTTCTGACACTCTGTGTACACGACTTAGCCTGACTAATATAGCATTGTGTGTACTGTCACTGTGCACCTCGCTCAGCCACGCTATATATAGCATTGTGTTTTCTGACACTCTGTGTACACGGCTTAGCCTGGCTATATAGCATTGTGTGTACTGCCACTGTGTACCTCGCTCAGCCACGCTATATATAGCATTGTGTTTACTGCCACTCTGTGTACACGGCTCAGCCAGACTATATAGCATTGTGTGTACTGCCACTCTGTGTACACCGCTCAGCCAGACTATATAGCATTGTGTGTACTGCCACTCTGTGTACACGGCTCAGCCAGACTATATAGCATTGTGTGTACTGCCACTCTGTGTACACCGCTCAGCCAGACTATATAGCATTGCGTACTCTGCCAGTCAGTGTGTATATTGCTGGGATCAGTAATACTCCACTCACCGCCAACCACTATATGAGCTCACCATGAGTTCCTCAGAGACCTCCGCTGTGAGCAGCACTCCCAACAACAGCAACAGCCAACGCCCCACGCAAGCTATAACATCCACTACAGCAGCCAGTGGTCAGCAGCAGCCCTCTCCGGAGGAGAATGTTGTGTCCATCGGTCCGTCGCCAGAACGATTAATGAGGGCTGCCATTGAGGAGATGATGGGGCCTGATGTGGAGGAGGAGGTCGGGCTCAGGCCAGCATCCCAAGTTAATGTTGAGGACGATGAGGGGTCTGTGTCTGGGGATGTTGGGGTGGCAGAGGTGGTGGGTGGGTCAGACTCAGGAGAAGAGTTGTATGATGAGGATGATGATCGGGACCATCTGTATGTGCCTCAGAGTCCGACCCCGGAAAACATGTTGTATCGTGTGTTTAGGTACTAAAATCTGCGTTCCCACTTCCCAGTACTGTCTGCAGTGCCCGGGTCCACGGATCCATATAATTTTTTGGGCAGCACTATCAAACTGTGGTACTATGAGTGAGTTGCCATGGTCCTTCTGTGCTGCCTGTCACACTCACCGTCTGTCTGCAGATGGATTGTTCAACACAGCTACGCCATCTGACATGTAGTCCTGGACCTTGACCATCTTCTCTAGGCGATTGGTGTTGGAGGACGTGGAACTGCCCGATTGCTGTTCTGTGGGCTGCTGCATGGGTGTCAGAAAATGTTCCCACTCCAAGGACACTGCCAATACCATTCCCTTTTGGGCACTAGCAGCAGCTTGTGTTCTTTGCTGCCCTCCTGGTCCTCCTGGGTTTGCTGAAGTCAGTCTGTCGGCGTACAACTGGCTAGAGAAGGAGGAGGATGTCAATCTCCTCTCTAAAGTCTCCATCCTCAAGGGCCTGCTGGAATTGTTCCATTTTTGACCTGTCTGACACTTTCTTCAATTAGTTTTTTAACATTGTGTTTGTATAAACTGGGTATAAACCCAGTAATTGGTGTTGTCCAGATTCCAGAATAATGAATAATAATGAATAGTGAATAATGCGCGGGCCGCGTTCAATGCAGTCTAGCATGAATTGAGCCATGTGTGCCAGAGAGTCCTGCCAGACTCCTCTATCTTCATGTTCTTGTAAGCGTTGTGATTGTTGTGATGCACCATATTCGTCACCAGCATCACTTTCTTCCTCTTCTGCTGTCCTTTCCCGCTAAATTGTGGAAGTCCAACGTGCACCGCTCTGTCCCTCGGCAGTGGGGGCATCCAATTTCTGCTCCAACTCCAGCTGTTCCTCGTCCTGTTCTTTGTCATAGCTGGGACCAGCGTTTCCTGAGGCAGGTTGCCTGATGTTGGTATCATCACGCTGATCGTTTTCATCTTCAGAATCCCCCACTTGCATCATGCCAGCGGTTTCCATCTTCAACATTGATTTCTTCAGTAAACACAGCAGTGGTATTGTAATGCTGACTGTAGAGTTGTCACTGCTCAGTCACGCAACGTGGATTGCTCAAAATTTTGGAGGACTTGGCAGAGATCCAACATGGTGGCCCAATCAGATCCACAGAAGCTTGGTAGCTACTAGCTGCTGGAATGCGCCTCGGCACTGCGCAAAAGCGTGCTAGCATGTGCAGCGTAGAATTCCAGCGCGTAGGAAGCGTAGGAAGCGGTACTGGACTTTTAACAATGTTTTTTTTTTTTCCTTCAACAGAAGATCTGCCACGTTGGAGTGAGGAGGACGCCGCCGACCCCGACACCAAGCTGAACCCCGGCGAACTCCAAGCAGAGGATCTTCAGGAACCCTCAAGGCTTTGAGCAAGCTGAGGAGGATCAGCAGTCCCGACGAGACCTCTCCTCATATGCGACTGAGTGCAGTGGAGCTCCCCAGAACAACCTCTCAGTTGTCACTTTGTCACTGGTCACTTTGTCACTTTGTCACTTTGTCATTTTGTCACTTTGTCAGTTGTCACTGGTCACTTTGTCACTTGTCACTTTGTCATTTTGTCACTTGTCACTTTGTCACTTGTCACTTCTCACTTTGTCACTTGTCACTTTGTCATTTTGTCACTTGTCACTTTGTCACTTGTCACTTCTCACTTTGTCACTTGTCACTTTGTCATTTTGTCACTTGTCACTTTGTCACTTGTCACTTTGTCACTTGTCACTTTGTCATTTTGTCACTTGTCACTTGTCACTTTGTCATTTTGTCACTTTGTCACTTTGTCACTGGTCACTTTGTCACTTGGTCACTTGTCCAGATGATCTCGGTACACCTCCTGAGATTCAAATTCCTGCACACATTGCTCTGGGATTTGGGTGTGATGAATGATGCATCTAACTGGCCACCGGAGGCAATTAAGGCCTTCAAAACATTGAAAGCAGCTTTCTGTTCCGCCCCCATTTTGCGTCATGTTGAGTTGTTGACGTCATGTTCATCCTCGGCCTCGCCTTGCATTTCAGTGCGAGGTGCATTTTCCACAGAAAAAGGTTGTGAATCCGGGCACAACATTTGTGGCTGTTCCAATGACCTTTCACAGGTAGAAAATTGTGGGGGTGGGAATAGCTCCTCCGAATAGCCCATTGTGTCCTGAAAACTACTCATTGCATTGCTTTGCGCACACATTTTTTTGTCCTCATGCAAGGCCTGAGTTGCACCTGAAAGCGTGGCCTTCTCCTCCTGCGCCTCCTCCTGTTCCATCACGTCTGCTGCTGCTGGGTTAGCGTTGACGCCCGGTCCCTGTTTATTTTTTTTTTTTCACAATCAACGTTTATTGAAGATTAATTAGCAGTACAAGATAGCAAAAAGACATTTTGTTAGGTGGGAATCATCAAAACACTGTTGCAATGTCTACAGGTTGCCAACATTAACACATAAAACGATAAGCTGAAAAGTTATGATATCTTTGAGAACTAGATAGTGTTTCCTCAGTGTGTTATAGATATAGAGCATTGTACCAGACATCTCTATATATTCCATGAGACCGGAAGGGAGAAAGGGGAGAAAGAAGAAGAGGGAAGAAGCCTGGAGTAGGAAGAGGTGAGTAAGGAAAGAAGGAGGGTAGGAGGAAGCAAAAATAGTCCTTTATAAGGGCCCAACAACTCAGGTGGATAAGATGGTTTTGTATTGGGAGGAAGTCTGGAACTCTTACCAGAGTGACCATGTTATTGTATATTGTTCAGACCTGTCTTGTGAAAGTAGAATTAGATGCTCCATTCTGTCAATGGAGTCAACCTTCCTGACCCAATATTTAATTGAGGGGGAAGTAGGAGATTTCCAGTGGAGAGGAATCATGCTTCTGGCCGCATTGAGGAGGTGTACTGTCATAGATTTTTTATAAGACTTTATAGGCTCATGAGTGTCGTGCAGAAGAAGAGTGTTGGGTGTGAATGCCACCGCACTCTCAGTGATCTTCTCAACCAATTGGTGTATTTCCACCCAGTAGGGTTTTATTTGGGGACAGGACCAAAATATATGGAAAATGTCGGCTTGTGAGGCATTACATCTCCAGCAAGAATCTGGGGAGGATGGGAAGATCTTATGTAAAATAAAGGGGGTTTTATACCACCTAGAGAGAATCTTATATCCCAGCTCTTGGGTATTAGTGTTTAAGGAGCCTTTGTGGTTGATGAGAAAAATTTTGCCCCATTGCTCATCATCAAGGGAGATACCTAGGTCTTTTTCCCAATCAATCTGGAACTTGAGTTTAGCTGGTGAGGGTGCTACCAAAATCATCTGGTAGAGCTGTGACACAAGATGCCTGTTTGGTCCTTCACTAACAATCAACGATTCGAAAGTGGTGAGTTGTTTTGACCAACTAGTTTGGGATTTCAGGGAGTTGAGGAAATGTCGGATTTGAAAAAATTGCCAAAGCGCCAGGGGAATGTCCTCTCTCAATGCAGCCATTTCAGTGAATGATATGACTCTCCCATGGGAAATGAAGTCTC
Organism: Hyperolius riggenbachi; assembly: GCF_040937935.1. Classification (NCBI taxonomy): domain Eukaryota; kingdom Metazoa; phylum Chordata; class Amphibia; order Anura; family Hyperoliidae; genus Hyperolius; species Hyperolius riggenbachi. The sequence goes on along the minus strand of NC_090653.1, from coordinate 191,025,809 downwards.
TGACTCTAGGCCCGCCCCCCTTTGGCCAATTTTGGAGAAAAGGTATCTCATTGCCGGCAGGAAATTGTGGATTATCAGTTAGTGGGGAAAGTTTGCCAGGCAACGAGGCCAGGGCCAGAGCAGGCAGGAATTTCCTCATGTTTTTCACAGTTGCCAACATGATGGGATTTTCCCATGATTTGATCGTCTTTGTGGGTCTGTCTGCCCAGCCCAAGGCATAGGATGCACATGCAGCAGTTTCTTGTTCAATGATTACCCAGTTTTTGGGGGTTTTCATTTGAGACCACTCCACCACTCTGCATAATTGTGAGGTTTTTAAGAAAAGAAGGTGGGAGGATTATAGGGATGCATTGGCTAATATATAGAAAACGTGGCAGGATGTTCATCTTAACAGATGCCATTCTGCCAAACCAAGAAAGGTTTCTCTGCTGTCCCCAGTTCGAGAGGTCTGTCCCCAATGTTTCTCCAAGAGGCCCAAAGTTAGATGAAAAAAGGTCGTTTAGGTTACGGGTGATGTTGATCCCTAAGTAACGAAGCGAGGTGGGAGCCCATAAAAATTTAAAGGTATTTTTGCATGCAGTTACTAAGTCCTCCGGTAGGAGGATATTCATGGCGACAGATTTGTGGAGATTAATTTTTAGGTTGGATATTTTCCCAAACTCTTCAAAATGATGAATTAGATTGGGAAGCGAGGTCAGAGGATCCTGGAGGTAAAAGAGGAGATCATCCGCAAATGCCGAGATAAGTTGGCAAGAATTGCCCACCTTTATCCCCTTAATAGAGCTATCCGCTCTCACCGCATTTAGGAAGGGTTCCAGGGTGAGTATGTAAATCAAAGGGGACAGGGGGCAGCCCTGTCTGGTTCCATTAGAGATTGTAAATGGCTCTGAGAGTAAGCCATTTGCTCTGACCCTTGCTGAGGGATTAGAATACAGGAGACCAATCCAGTTTCTCATTGAGTCACCAAGGCCTAGACTTGACAGGGTGGCACGGATATAGTCCCACGCCACCCTGTCAAAGGCCTTTTCAGCGTCAGTAGAGAGAAGGAAGGCCCTAATTGATCTTTTTTTGGTATAAGCAATCATATTCACTGTACGCATCACATTGTCCTTGGCCTCTCTACCTGGTACAAAACCAGCCTGGTCAGGGCAGATGTGATCAGGTACAAAGGGGAGTAGTCTGTTGGCCAGAATTTTTGCTAGTAATTTGGCGTCAAGGTTTAAAAGGGAGATTGGCCTGTAGTTGGAGCAACACTGGGGATCTTTCCCTTCCTTGGGAATAACCGAGATATATGCTTCTAAAAATTGTTTGGAGGGGTTTTGCAAGGGAGAGATAGAGTTAAAGGCCAACACGAAGGCTGGGGCCAGTATAGAGCTGAAATATTTATAGTATTGTGCTGTGAACCCGTCAGGGCCAGGAGCTTTCCCAGGTTTTAGTGATTTAACCGCCGTCAGAAACTCATCTGGGGTGATAGGGGCTTCTAGATCCTCCTTATCTGAATCCGAAAGGCGAAAGGGGGTAGAGTGTCTTGCCAAGAAATCAGTCAGTAGAGAGTCTCTATCATTGGATTGCTCGATGTTGGTAGGGGTATGTTTAAGATTGTACAGGGATTCGTAGTAAGCCCGAAATTCCTCGACTATATCCTCAGATTTAAGAAGTTTATGCTGGTTCTTATTGACAAGGGAGGGAATGTGGGATTGAAGCGACTGCTTCCTAAGTGCTTTGGCCAAATACTTCCCACTTTTGTTGGCAGACTCATAGAAAATTTTCTTTCCCACCATCACCTTCCTCCTAGCCTCAGAGGTCAAAAGAAAGTCTAACTTTTGCCGGGCAGTTGTCAATTCTTCTAGGGTCTGATTGGCGAGAGATTGTTTATGAAGCGATTCCAATCTCATAATCTCTGTGGAGAGTGTCTGGATACCCTCCTCTCTCTCTCTTTTTAATTTGGATCCCATTTGAATGAGTTGACCCCTAATGACTGGTTTATGTGCTTCCCAGATGGTGAGATTGGAAACCTCTGAGTTCTTGTTAGTGTGGAAATAACTCTCCAGGGCACGTGAAATTGTCTCAGTTCTATGTTTTTCGGCTAAAAGCCCTGGATGTAATCTCCAACACCAAGTTTTGGACTGTTTATCTGGAAAACGTAGGGTGAGAAAAATCGGGGCGTGGTCAGAGAATGATTTGAAGCCTATGGATGAGTCACACACGAGACCAAGGTCTCTTTGGGTAACAAAGAAGTAATCAATTCTGGTATGTTTATTATGTAGTCAGGAGAAAAAAGTGTAGTCCTTGTCCCGTGGGTGACCCACCCGCCATGCATCCATGCACGTCAGGCTTTGTTATTTGGTCTTCACATTGCGAAGAGTTTTGTAGGAGAGAGAGGAGGAACCGTCCGAGCAGTCCAACAGTGGGTTAAGGGGGATATTGAAATCGCCTCCTAGCAGGAGTATACCTTTGTAAAATGTCGTAAGTCTAGAGATTACGGCACTGATAAATGACGTCTGCTGTTTGTTTGGGGCGTAGAGTGAAGCGAGTGTGACACAATTCTCGCCAATCTTACCCTTCACAAACAAGTATCTACCCTCCGGATCCCTCTCCAAGTCTTCCACTACAAAGGGAACACTTCTATGGAAGAAAATAGAAACTCCCTTAGATTTAGAGGTTGGGGACGTGGAGTGGAACGCCATTGGGAAGTCTCGAGAGAATCTAGTGGGAATGTGATTAGTGCGTAGGTGGGTCTCCTGCATAAAGGCTATGTGCACCCTATCTCTACGGGCCGAGTCAAAGACCATTGACCGTTTCTCAGGGGTGTTTAAGCCATTTACATTTAGTGACATAAACTTGAAGGCAACTGGGCCACTCGAGGTTTTGGAGGTGTCTTGTTGGGGATGAGACATTGTGTAGGTAAGGTACTCTCCCACTTTAAATGGAGCAGTAAAGTGGGGAAGAGGGTCAGGTGACCGTAGGAAAGGTGTAGAAAGAGGAATAAGAGGAAGAAAAAAGAAGAAGAAGGAAGAGATCCGGTTCATGGATAGCCACAGGGACAGTCCACAGAAGTTGGGTAGCGGTGTGTGGCTCTTGCGTTTAAGGGACACAACAGAGGAAGGATAAAGCAACCACTCGGATATACTATGGATGAGTATACCCGAAACCAATGTGGTATGTCTCGTCAGTGTGAATATCTCCACACTGTGTGGGGGGTTAACCAGATAACAGCTAGAGGTGGTACCAAAGACCGAACACGAACCCTTCCCCACCCACTTTATCAGCTTCTATGTGCCACAGCTCCGGGCCGGAGTAAAAGAGAGAAACAAATAACAGAAAAACAGAAACCAAGCCCAACCATTGGCAGCACCCGGCATAAGTCACCAGGCAGCGATCAGCAAGCATGCATATATATAAGAACAACATTGTGAACCAGTATGGCTATATAACCTCCCCAGCCCCCCCCCCCCGAAACCCGTCGATGCACCCCCACGTTGAAGCATACAAGGAACGCTGATTGTGAGATCTCGCTCCGCCCACTACCCGGAACAATAAGGCCAGATACAGTGCGGAGCGGAAGAAGTCCCAATGAGCAATGAACTGAGGAGGTCACTTGAGAGCTCCAGGCTAATTACCAAGCATCCCAGTGTGTACAGTACAAACATAATGCGGCAGTCCCCATTCATATAAGAACACAATCATCCCCATCCACAGCTTAAGTAAGTCATCATTGTGCTCTCTCCTGAGAGGGGAGACTAAGCTAGAGGAACATGGGCGTAGAGGGGATAAGCCTGGCATCAGTTCCGGGATACATCGGGAGGAGGTGTAGTAGGTCAGTCTCACCTTTGCGTATTTATCAGTCTCGATGTTGAAGCTATCCCCAAGGAATGGGGGCTTTAAGCATGGTGGCAGATAAGGTGACAGCTGGAAAAAGAGCTAAAATAGTAACGGGAAGGGGTGGGGGGTGGGAAGCGGGAAGGGAAGTGTCAAACAGCATAGGGAGCATTTTACCATCCAGTCTCAGGTCACCCGGGGAGAGTATATCAGGATCAGAAATGTCTCACCCGGATCAGGACAAGCCACAATTCTTAGAAGGTAGTCAATCCTCGTCAGATAGATCCAGTTGTTGCTCCGACGACAGCACGGCATTCCTATCTACTTCTGTCGTGGCATTAGAACAGGAAGCATCTATTGGCGTCAAATCACTCGACTTACGCGTGTCCCGGGGACCCACAGTGGGGGTCTGCGACATGCCATCCCAGTTAGGAATCTTGAGGACAGGAATCTCTAAGTCCAGGCAGAAGTCTTTTAGGCCAGCGTTGTCTCTGAGTGCGAACATCTTGCCTCCAGTGAAGACCGTCAAAGCGAAGGGGAAGCGCCAGCGGTATGTAAGGCCCTTGTCTTTAATGGCTTTTAAAAGTGGCTTCAGGGCCCTCCTTTTAGCTAAGGTGATGTTGGAAAGGTCTTGGTATAAATGAATTTGAGTCTCATTAAAGAGGATTTCATCCTGACTTCTGGCAGCACGCATAATTTCCTCTTTTGTTGGGAATGAGGCCAGGCAGCATATTATATCACGAGGTAGGTCATTATCAGCTGTACGAGGCTTGAGGGCGCGATGTGCCCTAACAAAATCTATGGTGGTCTCCGGGTCCCGTTCTAGGAGGTTGTTGAAGATGGCGGACAGGGCCTTAGGGATCTGATCTGTAGTTACGGACTCCGGGACTCCCCTGACTCGAATATTGCATCGACGTCCTCTGTTATCGAGGTCCTCAAGGTGTCGAGAATGGTCAGTAAGTAGTGAGGTATGGACCAGAGCTGTCCGTTGCAGAGTCACTATGTGCGAGTCCCTTTTGGCGCCCGCAGCTTCGAGGGAGTGGAGTCTTGCACCGATGGCGACCACTTCACTGCGCACATCTGCTATCGCAGAATGAAGCGAGTTTTTAATGTCATTCGCCATGGCCCTGATGTCTGCCAAAGTGGAAGGTCTGTCTTGTGCGTCACCAACCTTAGTAGTTGTCGGGGGAGAGGAGCCGGGGGATGAGTGCGCTGATGCGTTCTCCTTAGCCGGCGCCATCTTGGCGGCCTGCGTGCTGCCTTTGTGTGGTTTGAAGATCTCCGGGATGACTCGTCCACTTGTTGTCTGGAGTGTCTTGGGGTCTGCCGTTGAGGCTTGGCTGCTTCTCGTGCTTCTCATAGCCAGGAGCAAGGTGGATTAAGCCAGGAAATGTAGCTTCTAGTGAGCGGGGAGCAGGAGCTCTGAATTCAAGCGGCCATCTCTGAACGGCGTCAAGCCACGCCCCCCGGTCCCTGTTTATTGAACCTCTTATCTTTATTACATTTATGACTGCATGGCGGTAAAAAGCATGCTATCCGCACGCTTCTTGTCCTCATGCAAGGCCTGGGTTGTTGTGTCTCAAAAAGCGTGGCCTTCTCCTCCTGCGCCTGCTCCTGTTCCATCACGTGTGCTGCTGCTGCTGGGTTACCGTTACCGGTCCCTTTTCCTGGAACCTCTTCTCTGTATTACATTTATGACTGCATGGCGACAAAAAGCATGTTACCTGTGCAAAGAAACATGACATTTTCCACATTTAAAAGACAGTTTTTCCTTTGAAACTTTACAATCAATTTTCTCAAAAACTATAAGCTCTTTTTCAAATATTTTTTTTCCTCTTGTACCCACTCCCAAGGTGCACATACCCTGCTAATTTGGGGTATGTAGCATGTAAGGAAGCTTTAAAAAGCACGAAAGTTCGGGTCCCCATTGACTTCCATTATGTTCGAAGTTCGGGTCAAACACCCGAACATCGCGGCCATGTTCGGCCTGTTCGGCCCGAACCCAAACATCTAGATGTTCGCCCAACACTACTTCCAGCACTGGGACCTCCAAACATCTTCAACAAGGGACTGTGGTGTACCTGCACTCCTGCCCGTGTACAAGCGGGTGCAAGATCACTTACACCTATGCAGTAGCACTGAGCCACTTACACAGGGATCTTTTTCTGCTGTGCATAAATAGCTATATGCTACTGCATAGGCAAGGGTGATCAGTCACCTGTGCAGTACAACTGTGGTCGGTCACTCACAGACAAGCTTCCTTGGCAGCAGTGGTAGTCTGGAGTAGAATGTGGGAAGCCTCCAGAGGGATAGGTTTTTTCCATTATCACAGCATGGCTTTAAATAAGGAAAAAAAAGAGGCAGCTATAAGGGAGGCAAACCATACATTCACTTTGCTGCTTACCAGCTAAAAGCAGCAGGGTTGGCCAGAAACTGCACTCTAATAAGCTCAGATATACAGAGCATACTGGGGGGAGGGGGATACTGCAAGGATTCCTCTCCCTTTACCTTATCTCATGTCTGGCTTAATGGTGTCAACTTTAGCCGCTCACAGCCAGCCAGGCACCCCATGCTGTGGTCATTTACATATGAGAATGCCCTATGTATCTCTGTAATCAAGTGTGAATCTTATTCATAAATGTAGTTTCTTACCCCCTCCCCTCCAGTGTCACACACTGCAGTGTTAGGCTTTCTCTGCTCTAGCTGGACAGAGCAGAGACATTTCTGTACAGCCACGAGGAAACGAATGGAGTGAGGCGGAGCCACGGGTGAGGTGGGTGGGGCTGCCCAGACACACATACACAGCTTTGATAGTTTAGCTATCCGATGTGCTGTATTGTGATTGCAGCAGCGCCCTGTATGCCTGCACCACGTATTAATTCCAGGCTGAAGACAGCAGCAGGATGCCATGCGGTGGATGGGCAAATCACCTCTCCGGCGTTTACTCTTGCAGGGGGCGGAGCTACTCAAGCTCTTTCCAGCCCCCTTCCTTTTGAATCTAATTACACAACCCCTTGCCAAGTGCTCGTGATTGGGCAGGGGGCTGGACTCGGCTGGAGCCCCAGGTGACAAGCGGCGAACTCCGCCCAAAAGATGGCGGCTCCCATATCGTACACCCGGCGGCCACAATCAGATCCGCAAATGTTCAGGCACCCTAGGGAAAGGAATACGGGGTACCCCAACAGCATATCCGTGGCACAGACCACGGATATATGACGCTAGCAACGCCCATGGCGCTCAGGCACGAGCCGAACGGCCCTAGAAACGAGCATGGCCCCGGGCCCCTCCCCTGCCTCTTCAGGAGGCGGGCCCGGTCGCGAAGGCGACCGCTGCGACCCCTGGCCCTACGCCAGTGGTCCCCACACACAGAATCTCTGCCTGAACGCCGTGTGACTGGCTGCCTGCCCCAAGACTAAGTCGGTCCCCACACAGCATCTCTGCCTGCAGGCCGCTTGACTGCCACCACCAACAGGGTCCACCAGGACTCCAGGCGGATTCCTGAATTTTTAAGGCCGCTGCTAGCAGCGGCAGCTAAAATTAATTTTTCTGGTGCGTGTACATGCATGCCTAATTTTTCTTGCTGCACTGCAGCTGCAACAACAAAACAAAAGGCATGTACATGTGTCAATTCCCCTTCATGATCATTACCTTGCCGCGGTGAAGGGGCTTGTGTATCACAATGAAGCAATGACTGCCGGTTATGTGAGTGTGTTGGGGTTGGAGGGCACACCTGACCCAAGAAGATAGATAATAAGGTCGTTGCTTCATTGTGGACAGACCAAATTCGATCAGCTGGACACTCAGTCACTGTTGTTCTGTCATTCAGCTACCTCAGCCTGACCATATGGGCTTGAAAACCGCCATCGCCTGCACTCTGGCCATGGTGCGCACCAGTCCAGCACAGCCGTCATTACACAAACAGCTGTTTGCAGTGCGTCACTGTGACAATCCAGCCCCGCGATCCCGTCGAGATCTGCTCCCGTTAGCGTACGCAGGAAGTACGGGCGCAGACGGACAACGAGACCGGTTGCTGGATCGTCAGAGGGAAGAAAGAAAAAGCGACAGAGCGTGCCAATCCCATCTAATCTGCTCCCGTTAGCATACGCAGGAAGTACGGTGAACAGACTGACAATAAAGATTGGTCGCGCAACTGCCGACAATATGTAATGGGACGAACATTCACCAATCCCGTATTACTAGGCCACTGTTGCCATGCAGGTCTCATGCACTAGAGACTGCTGGAGGCAAATTCACTGTGGGCGTAGTAAACGGTTAAGATTGGTTGAGGTGCCCATACATGTACAATTCTGATTGTATATACAATCGGTAAACTAAAAACCGATTTCGCGCTGGAAATCGGGTAAATACACTGCCACCACTCTCTCGTGTTCTGTAGGGAGGAAAGAGACTCCTGCTATCATAATACGGTAGCCAGCCCAATCACGTTCGACATGCTCCAGTCACCGTTCGGGGAATAGTCACTTCCGACGGCTTAAAGACTGTGAGCAATGTGACGTTAAAGAAAGGTTACTGGGTCCCTATATGATGCAATCTCGAATTGTATTTACAATCGAGAAACGAAAGTTATCGATTTCGCACAGGAAATCTGGTACTAGCTAATCCTAGAAGGAAGAAACGGTTATTTACAACCTAGCTAGCAAATCAACAATTTATAAGCAAATCATAAAACAATGCGGTAGTATGACTGACTCTTCAGAGGGCAGATTCGTTATAGCAGCAATCAGATGACCAGAAAAGGTACACGACTGAACGATAAAAATCGTTAGTTTATTTCTAAACTACATACACACAGCTTATTTTAGAACAGATTGATTTGACAGAGAGAAGAGATGAAAAGAAACAGAATGTCCGAATATACAGTTCAAATACCGTTATTGGTAGTCCATGCGGCAATCGCAAGTCTTTGGCGAAAGTCCAAAATGGCGGTTGCCATGCGGCCAACAGCCCTTTGTTAGAAATAGTTCCAAGATGGAGGTTTTGGCCCGTGTCCTTGCGGGCTGCCAGGATGTTACTAGGCATCAGATGAAAGGTAAAGGAACCAAAACTTTCTGGGCTCTCTGTGGTTATAGCCCCCACTCCAGCAAGGAGGGGTTAGGGGGCGTGGATCACACACCCCTTTGGAACAGGAGATCTTCCCGCCCCTTGCATGAACACAAAATATACCTGACTCATGATAAGTGTGCTCATCTGCAAACCATACAAGTTATGTTAAATCTAGTAACATTTTTAGGTTTGTCAGAATTTATCAAGAACATTGATACCAAACTTGGGGGGTCAGACCCCTGGGGTATTAGAGGGTTATTTTAAAACAATCTTACGCAAGATCTGGCAGTCTGATTGGTCCGTAAACCTGTCAGAGCCAGCGCCCTGTGGAATCCCACAACCAGTGCAGATTTCATGGGCAGGGAGATCTGCTATGTCAGGAATTATGAAGGAAATATGGAGAACATATGAATATTGGGATTCCTGAGGTCACAGCAGGTTTTCCTAAGGTCAGAAGTCTCTTGAAGCTCAGGCAGCAGCCTAGGTGTCAGATCTCCTGCTGAGACTGGGGCCGATCAGACTGGAGAAAGCCACAATTTATGAGCTTCTGTCAACTGATATCTACCCGTCATCTGATGGGTGAGCTTATAAACTCTCTAGGGGGCCACATAAGGCCAGGAAACACCCGGTCCCATGTAGGTGCAAGGTTTTGTAATTAGAAGCTACCAAAGAACCAGGGTTTGTTAGCAGCCAGAGTGTAAGAGAAAAAATAAGGGGATTTTAAACCAACAACTGTCAGTTTGGTTGGTTTGCGAAGAACTGGCATTCGTAACTCCATGACGCATTCGATATGTCATATCGACGGCGTCACATCTCCCCCCCTTCCAAGATTGGGGAAGGATAGGTTAGCAGGACCTTGACTGAAGCAATACCAACTTGCTACTTGGGCTCATTACAGCGGGAAAGCCCGGGTTCCACATGACCTTGGGGGTTGCCCTTTTCATGTTGGTCAGTGGTTTAGCCAGGAGGCTACAGGGCTTCGCAAACGTCCTGTAGTATCCCACTGTTCCCAGAGAGGCCTGTACCTCTGTCATGACAATCTGATCTGCATCTGGTTCAACGGTCAGATTGTCAGCTGACAGCTGTCCTAGTACCAGGGATGAGTGATTGCAGTGTTGCTCCCATGTCGGGCAGAACACAGGGATTTCATCTGGGTACGTGACTGTACAACCGTGCTTGCCCTTCCACAGGTCGTTCCAGGCCTGTTGGAAGGTGGCTGGGACATTCATCCTACCAAAAGACATCCGCATCGAGGCGTTTAAGTCCAAGGGCAGGGTGAATGTGGATTCCAGGCGCGCCTCAAGCACGGTTGGAACCTGCCAGTATCCGTAGCTCTGATCTATGATCGTTAGGTAGTTGGCGGATGCCAGCCAATCCAACAGATCACCGAGGGGAGTCATGGGATACGCAACAGTTACTGGGATGTTGTCCGGCATCGTATAGGCCTCCCAGAACCTGGTGGTCTGTGAGCTAGAGGATTTGCGGAGGACAGCCATCTGTAACATCTCCTCATACTTCATCTTTACTTTGGCTTGCACCTCCGGAGAGGCGCTGTAGGGGATCTGCCATAAGGGCTTGGGAGTCCACGGGTCCCTTCTGTGGACTGCTGTATCCTGCCCAGGATTGCTGCGAAGATTTCGCTGTGGGGGCGCAGTGCGCTTCAGAGAGGCCTTCTGGGAGTACGAGAGGTGGGGGGTGACTTTCACATCATCCGCCAATCCTCGTGTGGGAGCTATCCAGCCTGACAGGGGACCTTTGTCTTCCTGTTCTAATTGGCCGGGCTCTCCCAGAACTAACTGCGTTCTATCTGACTGGGCTTCTAACAGATCCACATGGACCGTGCTTTCACCTGGGGTGTCAGTTACATGGGGAATGGGTTCACTGGAGTAGTTACCGTTCTCCCTGTACACCTGTAGTGGAGCTTCCACTGCTGGCGGCTTAGCGGTCTGGCCACTAAGCGCACGCAGGTTGGAGTCGCTCTGTAGTATCCTCACGGATGTGGGACTACAAATCTCAGCCAGCTGCCTAGTGCGATCTGAGGTCAGCTGCTGAAAATCAAACTCTCTGGGGTCAGAGCTGACAGGAAGGCCTGCAGGCTCTGAGCTCAGGTTACCAACAGTACTGTGTGTGTCTGTCTGCACAGGTATACCACAATAAACATTACCTTTTGGGTAAATTAAAATCACGTCAATATTGACATTGGTCTGGGGGTCAGAGATATCCGGGGAAGTCGAGACTCCTCCAGATAGTCCTGAGTCCAGACTACCGGTGACACTGAAAGCGTCATCCAGTGTACTCTCACAAACATGCACAACATTATCAAAAGCATTGGCATAATATGACATGTCATTTTTAGAATGAGTGTCACCCACCTGAAAGTCAGAATTGTCAGAGGGGATCCCTGCTGTCAGCTCTGAGTTCATGCGGCTGGCCATAGGGCATGTAATAGCCAAAGAATGTACAGCGTTTCCATCACAATTATCACTGACACATGCAATTTCATTAGTAATAACAGGTGCAGAAAGAGGTAAAAGACAGTCAGTTGCTGGTACATATAAATCTGAGGGTACTTCCCGCCCAGCGGCGTTAGGTACAGTAGCAATAGCAGGTAATGGGTTGACATCTCCCTGTTTTCCCAAAGGCTTGTACAGTACCTGGTTGCTAGGGAGTCCTGCTGGGAACTCCTGCATATCAGCAGAAAATTCCGAAGGGCACACAAGCGTGCCTAGATCAGTGCCAAGCACACAAGGAGAGGGAAACTCAGCAACAGCCCGCTCTGGAAAACCCAATGCTCACTGGACCAGGAGGAGCGAATGCAGTAGGCTTACCTCCTTCCAAGTCTTGGGACAGTGTTCTGTGACTGTCCAGCACCAGAGTTCTCTGGCTGTCAGGTACAGGAACCTGATGGTACGACCTCTCAGTGGTGCATATAGGAAAGTCTCGTTCCGTGCCTAGAGTTGAGCCGAATAATATAAATTACGCATGCGAAATTTGCGATTACGATGCGAAATTACGGTAGCGTAAATTGCCATTAAAATCGTAATTGAAAATACCGTAAGCGTAATTTTCAACGCGTAATTTCGCGTTTCGTTCATGCCGTAATTTCGCATTAAACGCTACCGTAATTTCGCGTTAAACCGTAACGCTCCGTATAATATAAAAAAGCCGCCAACTTTAAGGGTTAATAGCAAAGCCCCCTTAAATGCTAAGAGCCTCAAATTTGGAGAATATATTAAGGAGATCAGGAGGAATAAGAGGAAAAATTTTTTTTTCAAAAAGACCTTATAGTTTTTGAGAAAATCGATGTTAAAGTTTCAAAGTAAAAATGTATACATTTAAAAACCTGCCGACTTTAACGGTTAATAGCAAAGCCTGCTTAAAGTTTAGGAACACCAAATTCCTTGGGTATATTAAGGGGATCAGTGGGAATAAGAGGAAAAAATTTTTTTTCAAAAAGACCTTATAGTTTTTGAGAAAATCGATTTTTAACTTTCAAGGGCAAAAATGTCTTTTAAATGCGGAAAATGTCAGTTTTTTTTGCCCAGGTAACAATAGTGTATTATTTTCATAGATTCGCCCAAGTGGGAAGAGTTTTACTTACTTCGTTCTGAGTGTGGGAAATATTAAAAAAACGACGTGGGGTCCCCCCTCCCAGACCTCTTTAACCCCTTGTCCCCCATGCAGGCTGGGATAGCCAGAATGCGGAGCACCGGCCGCGTGGGGCTCCGCACCCTGACTATACCAGCCCGCATGGTCCATGGATTGGGGGGTCTCGGAAGGGGAGGGGCAGCCAAGCTTTCCCCTCCCCCTCCGAGCCCTTGTCCAATCCAAGGACAAGGGGCTCTTCTCCACCTCCGATGGGCGGTGGAGGTAGAGGCCGCGATTTCCTGGGGGGGGGGGGTCATGGTGGAATCTGGGAGTCCCCTTTAAAAAGGGGTCCCCCAGATGCCCACCCCCCCTCCCAGGAGAAATGAGTATAGAGGTACTTGTACCCCTTACCCATTTCCTTTAAGAGTTAAAAGTAAATAAACACACAAACACTTAGAAAAAGTATTTTAATTGAACAAAAAACATAACCACGAAAAAAGTCCTTTAATATTCTTAATTAACCAATAATACTTACCTGTCCCTTTAAATAAATGATCCCACGCAATATCCTCGGAAATGTTCTATCAGTTACAATGTAACAAAGTTATTACAATGTAACAAATTTGTTACATTGTAACTACGCCGCACCCGACGTCACTCGCTGCTCAGCCGCCGCACGGACCTGACAGAGCTCTGAGCTATATAGCTCAGAGCTCTCTAAGCATCTTTGTATTTGGGCTCCAAGGAGCCCCATTGGTCCTTAGCAGACCAATGGGGTTCCTCAGTGGCGTAGCTGGAATCTTCTGGGCCCCAATGCAGAATTTGGACCTGGGCCCCCCACACCCCCAGTTCGGGCCAATTTTCTTGCAGCCTAGTTTGCCAAACTCACCCCCAACAAGCGAATACAATCCTCAAAGACATACAGGATGATAATTCCTATTAATTCAAAGTGACATGACTATGTACTCTGTAAATAAAGTTCTGCAGAAGATGTCAGTGCTATATAAATACATAATAATAACATGGTAGGAAATTAGACTATGACTATGGTAGGGATTAGAGTGTGAGTTCCTCTGAGGACAGTCAGTGACATGACTATGTACTCTGTAAATAAAGTTCTGCAGAAGATGTCAGTGCTATATAAATACATAATAATAACATGGTAGGACATTAGACTATGACTATGGTAGGGATTAGAGTGTGAGCTCCTCTGAGGACAGTCAGTGACATGACTATGTACTCTGTAATGTGCTGCAGAAGATGTCAGTGCTATATAAATACATCATAATAATATGGTAGGACATTAGACTATGACTATGGTAGGATTAGATTGTGAGCTCCTCTGAGGACAGTCAGTGACATGACTATGTACTGTGTAATGTGCTGCAGGAGATGTCAGTGCTATATAAATATATAATAATAATATGGTAGGACATTAGACTATGACAATGGTAGGATTAGAGTGTGAGCTCCCCTGAGGACAGTCAGTGACATGACTATGTACTCTGTAATGTGCTGCAGGAGATGTCAGTGCTATATAAATACATAATAGTAATATGGTAGGACATTACACTATGACTATGGTAGGATTAGAGTGTGAACTCCTCTGAGGACAGTCAGTGACATGACTATGTACTCTGTAATGTGCTGCAGAAGATGTCAGTGCTATATAAATACATAATAATAACATGGTAGGACATTACACTATGACTATGGTAGAATTAGAGTGTGAGCTCCTCTGAGGACAGTCAGTAACATGACTATGTACACTGTAATGTGCTGCAGGAGATGTCAGTGCTATATAAATACATAATAATAATATGGTAGGACATTACACTATGACTATGGTAGGATTAGAGTGTGAGCTCCCCTGAGGACAGTCAGTGACATGACTATGTACTCTGTAATGTGCTGTGGAAGATGTCAGTGTTATATAAATACATAATAATAATAATATGGAAGAACATTAGACTAGGACTATGGTAGGATTAGATTGTAAGCTCCTCTGGGGACAGTCAGTGGCATGTCTTGCTATATCTATGAAATAAAAGAATCAAGAGGGCGTGATTGGCATGGGGCAGCATAATCAGTCAACTGGCATGAGAGTGCATTAAGACTATACAATAGTCAGTGACCTGGAATAGGCCAGTTTATGCACCATATGCAATGTCATAAAATGGCTAAAGCTCTGAGAAGAAATATAAATAAATACGCACCCACATGACTTAAGACTGAAAGTGATCATTGACAGACTTGATCTAAAGCACACTTTATCATTTTGCAGGAAATGTTGGTTTGTCCTGAGAGTTTCAGGGCATATTGAAGAGGGTATCATTACATTCAGCAGCAATGTACAGAGAAATGCTATGCTGCTCACATATACAGCTTGTAAAGAGCAAAGACTGACAAGCAAATTACAGAAAATAACACTCAGCAGACTTAAAAACAAAAGAAAACACAGGACAGCAATCAGCCTAGCCTAAATGATTATGCGACACAATTGACATCTGTGGCTGTGACACAGCACAGTCCTGCCAGATTTTATGTGTCTGGCTGCTTACACTCTTTCTTTCCTCCCCGTGTGTTCCCCAGCCACTCGCTTTCTTTCCTCCCCCCAAATCCCTGATCTGTCCGGGTAAAGCACATTCCTATCTGCTTTATGTGTCCGAGCCTCTGTATATACATGTGACAGTGCAGGCTGTGGCTTACTGTATACAGATTAGAAGTCCCTGCTGCTGCTCTCTTCTTTCAGCTTGAATCGTCCGCGTTTGCTGAGCAACTCCGCCCCTCTCTTCAGTGGCATAGTGGAGGGGAGGAGCGGAGTTGCTCAGCAGACACGCCGATTCATACAAGCTGAAAGAAGAGAGCAGCAGCACAGGGACTTCTGTATACAGTAAGCCACAGCCTCGGCACTGTCACATGTATATACAGAGGCTCGGACACATAAAGCAGATAGGAATGTGCTTTACCCGGACAGATCGGGGATTTGGGGGGAGGAAAGAAAGCGTGTGGCTGGGGAACACACGGGGCCCCTCCACCTCGGGGCCCGGTCGCACGTGCGACCTCTGCGACCACGGGCCCTACGCCACTGAGGTTCCTTCTGAATTGAAGGAACCCCATTGGTCTGCTAAGGACCAATGGGGCTCCTTGGAGCCCAAATACAAAGATGCTTAGAGAGCTCTGAGCTATATAGCTCAGAGCTCTGTCGGGTCCGTGCAGGGCGCTAAGTAGTGTTGGGCGAACAGTGTTCGCCACTGTTCGGGTGCTGCAGAACATCACCCTGTTCGGGTGATGTTCGAGTTCGGCCGAACCCCTGATGGTGTTCGGCCAAACCGTTCGGCCACATGGCCGAACTAAGAGCGCATGGCCGAACGTTCCCAGAACGTTCGGCTAGCGCTGTGATTGGCCGAACGGGTCACGTGGTTCGGACCCGAACGCGCTCTGATTGGCCGAACTGTCACGTGGTTCGGGTAAATAAATACTCGAACCACGTCATATCTCCGCCATTTGTCTGTGGGTTTAGCTTTGGGTAGGCAGGCAGGGTAGTTCGCGCTCCAGCCACGCTAGCCAGGGTCCCCCCAGTCATTGTGTCGCTGCTGGGAATAGTAGTACACCGCTCGCTCAGCCACACTATATAGCATTCTGTTTACTGCCACTCTGTGTACCTCGCTCAGCCACACTATATAGCATTCTGTTTACTGTTCTGTGTCTGCTGGGAATAGTAGTACACCGCTCGCTCAGCCACACTATATAGCATTCTGTTTACTGCCACTCTGTGTACCTCGCTCAGCCACACTGTATAGCATTCTGTTTACTGCCACTCTGTGTCTGCTGGGAATAGTAGTACACCGCTCGCTCAGCCACACTATATAGCACTCTGTTTACTGCCACTCTGTGTACCTCGCTCAGCCACACTATATAGCATTCTGTTTACTGCCACTCTGTGTCTGCTGGGAATAGTAGTACACCGCTCGCTCAGCCACACTATATAGCATTCTGTTTATTGCCACTCTGTGTACCTCGCTCAGCCACACTATATAGCATTCTGTTTACTGCCACTCTGTGTCTGCTGGGAACAGTAGTACACCGCTCACCCGCCACTGTATAGCATTGTGCTCTGTGTCGCTGCTGGGAATAGTGGTACACCGCTCAGCCACACTATATAGCATTCTGTTTACTGTTCTGTGTCTGCTGGGAATAGTAGTACACCGCTCGCTCAGCCACACTATATAGCATTCTGTTTACTGCCACTCTGTGTACCTCGCTCAGTCACAATATATAGCATTCTGTTTACTGCCACTCTGTGTCTGCTGGGAACAGTAGTACACCGCTCACCCGCCACTGTATAGCATTGTGCTCTGTGTCGCTGCTGGGAATAGTGGTACACCGCTCACCCGCCACTGTATAGCATTGTGCTCTGTGTCGCTGCTGGGAATAGTGGTACACCGCTCAGCCACACTATATAGCATTCTGTTTACTGCCACTCTGTGTCTGCTGGGAATAGTAGTACACCGCTCGCTCAGCCACACTATATAGCATTCTGTTTACTGCCACTCTGTGTACCTCGCTCAGCCACACTATATAGCATTCTGTTTACTGCCACTCTGTGTCTGCTGGGAACAGTAGTACACCGCTCACCCGCCACTGTATAGCATTGTGCTCTGTGTCGCTGCTGGGAATAGTGGTACACCGCTCACCCGCCACTGTATAGCATTGTGCTCTGTGTCGCTGCTGGGAATAGTGGTACACCGCTCAGCCACACTATATAGCATTCTGTTTACTGTTCTGTGTCTGCTGGGAATAGTAGTACACCGCTCGCTCAGCCACACTATATAGCATTCTGTTTACTGCCACTGTGTACCTCGCTCAGCCACACTATATAGCATTCTGTTTACTGCCACTCTGTGTCTGCGGGAACAGTAGTACACCGCTCACCCGCCACTGTATAGCATTGTGCTCTGTGTCGCTGCTGGGAATAGTGGTACACCGCTCACCCGCCACTGTATAGCATTGTGCTCTGTGTCGCTGCTGGGAATAGTGGTACACCGCTCAGCCACACTATATAGCATTCTGTTTACTGTTCTGTGTCTGCTGGGAATAGTAGTACAGCGCTCGCTCAGCCACACTATATAGCATTCTGTTTACTGCCACTCTGTGTACCTCGCTCAGCCACACTATATAGCATTCTGTTTACTGCCACTCTGTGTCTGCTGGGAACAGTAGTACACCGCTCACCCGCCACTGTATAGCATTGTGCTCTGTGTCGCTGCTGGGAATAGTGGTACACCGCTCACCCACCACTGTATAGCATTGTGCTCTGTGTCGCTGCTGGGAATAGTGGTACACCGCTCAGCCACACTATATAGCATTCTGTTTACTGTTCTGTGTCTGGTGGGAATAGTAGTACAGCGCTCGCTCAGCCACACTATATAGCATTCTGTTTACTGCCACTCTGTGTACCTCGCTCAGCCACACTATATAGCATTCTGTTTACTGCCACTCTGTGTCTGCTGGGCAGAGCCGGGACAAGGTCCTCCAGCACCCAAGGCTGAGACATCAAAGTGCGCCCCTCCATCCCTGCCTCCCCAGCTGTCACACACTGATTGCTATTGACTAAGAGGCGCCACAGGGCCCACAACCTCCCCAACACCTTAATATCTATTTCTCTGGCCTGCAGTCACTGATATGTATCCCCTTTTCTTATTTCTTTCTGCTTCATACAAAATTAGGAATGACAGCTGAATGAATTCTGCGCCCCCTCCTACACTGCGCCCTGAGGCTGGAGCCTCTCCAGCCTATGCCTCGGCCCGGCCCTGCTGCTGGGAACAGTAGTACACCGCTCACCCGCCACTGTATAGCATTGTGCTCTGTGTCGCTGCTGGGAATAGTGGTACACCGCTCACCCGCCACTGTATAGCATTGTGCTCTGTGTCGCTGCTGGGAATAGTGGTACACCGCTCAGCCACACTATATAGCATTCTGTTTACTGTTCTGTGTCTGCTGGGAATAGTAGTACAGCGCTCGCTCAGCCACACTATATAGCATTCTTTTTACTGCCACTCTGTGTACCTCGCTCAGCCACACTATATAGCATTCTGTTTACTGCCACTCTGTGTCTGTTGGGAACAGTAGTACACCGCTCACCCGCCACTGTATAGCATTGTGCTCTGTGTCGCTGCTGGGAATAGTGGTACACCGCTCACTCGCCACTGTATAGCATTGTGCTCTGTGTCGCTGCTGGGAATAGTGGTACACCGCTCAGCCACACTATATAGCATTCTGTTTACTATTCTGTGTCTGCTGGGAATAGTAGTACACCGCTCGCTCAGCCACACTATATAGCATTCTGTTTACTGCCACTCTGTGTACCTCGCTCAGCCACACTATATAGCATTCTGTTTACTGCCACTCTGTGTCTGCTGGGAACAGTAGTACACCGCTCACCCGCCACTGTATAGCATTGTGCTCTGTGTTGCTGCTGGGAATAGTGGTACACCGCTCACCTGCCACTGTATAGCATTTCTGTACTGCCACTGTACTGCTGCCAGTCAGCGTGTACTTTAAGGATAAGTGAAATGAGGAAGAAATCCGGTGAAAGAGGGAGGGGCAAGGGAAGAGGTGTTTCCCCTGACGGTTCACGTACAGGCCACAGGGGAGCACCCAAGAAAACCCACTCAATACCGCCCATGTTGTCCAGGACAACAACCCTCACAAATCCAAAATAACAGGACCAGATAATTACTTGGATGACCTCTCAAGCGTCCAGCCGTGGGTTAAGCAGCACCAGCACATCACGCACGAGATCCGAGTCCTCAGCCAGTTACAAGGAGCCAGTGGGCACAAAGCTGACACAACCGGCAGCGACACCACGCACACAACTGCCAGATAACCAGTCCGATGAATTACCTCAGGACACAATGGGGTATTCGCAGGAGCTATTCCCAGCCCAACAAACTTCCACCTTTCAAAGGTCAATGGAGGAACAGCCAGAAATGTTGTGCCCGGATTCACAACCATTAACTGTGGGAAATGCACCGCGCATTGAAATACAAGGCGAGTCCGAGGAGGACTCGGAAACCCAAATCCCAGAGCAAGTTGGGCAGGAGGGGTTGCAATTGCAGGATGTCGGCCGACAAGATCTGGAAGACGACGTTGGAGTGAGCTGCGCAGAGGTTGTTCTGGGGAGCTCTACTCCACGGCGGCGGCCCCCCACAATGACATATGACGAGTTTCAGGAGATGGAAGAGGAGGGTATGGACAATGTGGACAGAGACCCAGATTTTGTTTGTGAACGAGAACATCGCCGTCGTAGCAGCAGCACAGATGAGTCTGTTGAAGAACCCACTGCTGCACGAGTTCGCCTTGTGCCACAAGGTAGGCGGCGCGCAATTTCAGGCACCACAAGCGTGGAAGTTCAAGTGAAAGGCAAAAGAGGCGCAAACAGAAATCGCCAGCAAGGCAGGTGCTCCAAAGTCTGGGCTTTCTTTGAAGACTGCACTGAGGATGGTACTATGGCGATTTGCAAGGTGTGCAAGACCCGCCTGAGCAGGGGGAAAAGTATTAACAACCTCTCCACCACCAGCATGAGCCGCCACATGCTATCCAAACATCCCACTCTGTGGGCAAACGCGGCAGGACAGGGTACCAGCAACACTGCCTCCCTTGGGGTCACCAGACTCACCACCAGACCCGCCTCAGCAGCAGCAGTAGCCCAGCCATTGCATGGTTCACAACATTCACAAACATCAGACGCTGACACTGTCACTTTCCGGAGTAGTGCTCTTGAGGTCTCCCAGTGTTCATCAAACACAACAACCAACAGCCCTTCAGCGTGCAGCCCTACGATTCAGTTGTCTGTCTCGGAGATGTTTGATCGCAAGAGGAAATTGCCAGCAAATGACACCCGGGCCATGGCAGTAACGGCCAGCATAGCCAAGCTTCTGGCCTGCGAAATGCTGCCATATCGAGTGGTGGAGACAAACAGCTTCAAGGGCATGATGTCAGTGGCCATCCCACGTTACGTGGTTCCCAGCCGCTACCACTTTGTGCGCTCTGCAGTGCCTGAGTTGCATGAGCACGTGGTCAGCAAAATAACCCGAAGCTTGAAGAATGCCGTTGCCTGCAAGGTTCACCTCACCACTGACACCTGGACGAGTGCGTTCGGCCAGGGTCGATACATCTCCCTTACCGCGCACTGGGTGAACCTTGTGGAGCCTGGCAGCGATTCCTCACCTGCTACGGCACGGGTGTTGCCCACGCCGCAAACAGCTGCACCGCCGTCCCTCCCACTGGATAACAACAGCAGCACCTACCTCTCTGACTCCTTCTCCTCCAACGCATCTCAAAGCTGTACCTCATCCGGAAACGCTAACCCAGCAGCAGTAGGATCGTGGAAGCAGTGCAGCACAGCTGTTGGCATGCGTCAGCAAGTGTTGCTGAAGCTGATCTGCCTTGGGGATAAGCAGCACACAGGGGAGGAAATTTGGAGGGGAATAAAGGAACAGACGGATTTGTGGCTGGCACCGCTGGACCTGAAACCGGGCATGGTTGTGTGTGATAATGGGAGTAATCTCATTCGCACTTTAAGGTTGGCTAAGCTGACACACATCCCTTGCCTGGCGCACGTGATGAACATAGTAGTTCAGCGGTTCCTGAGGACATACCCAGGCGTGGCCGATCTTCTGTTGAAGGTGCGACGAGTGGCCAAACATTGCATAAATTCCAGTACTGCTTCGGGGGCACTCGCCAAGATGCAGGAGCGCTTCAATCTCCCCCACCATCGCTTGCTGTGTAATGTCCCTTCGCGCTGGAATTCTACGCTGCACATGCTAGCCCGCTTTTGCGCGCAGAAGAGTGCAGTGGTCCAATACATGACGGCGCAGTACCGAGGCGCATCCAGACAGCTGCCAAGCTTCTGTGGATCCGATTGGGCCAACATGTTGGACCTCTGCCAAGTCCTCCAAAATTTTGAGCAGTCCACGTTGCTTGTGAGCAGTGACAACTCTTCAGTCAGCATTACCATACCACTGCTGTGTTTACTGAAGAGGTCAATGTTGAAAATCAAGGAAACAGCTGTCATGATGCAACTGGGGGAATCTGAAGGAGAAAGCGATCAGCGTGATGGTACCAACATCAGGCCATCCGCCTCAGTAAACGCTGGCCCCAGCAGCTATGACGAAGAAGAGGAGGAGGAACAGCTGGAGTTGGAGCAGGAATTTCATGCCACCACTGACGAGGGCCAGAGCGGTGCACGTTGGACTTCCACAATTCAGCGCGAATGGTCAGCAGAAGCAGACCAGGAAGAAGGTGACGACTATGATGCATCACAACAACTATCACAACGCTCACAAGAGGATGATGAGGATTCTGGCAGGACTCTGGCACACATGGCTCAATTCATGCTAGACTGCATTGAACGCGACCCACGCATTGTGCGCATTCTGGACAACACCAATTACTGGGTTTATACACTTCTGGATCCACGGTACAAACACGATGTTCCAAAACTGCTTGAAGAAAGAGTCAGACAGGTCAAAATGAAAGAATACCAGCAGGCCCTTGTGGAGACTTTAGAGAGGAGATTGACATCCTCCCCCTCCTCTAGCTAGAGTTGAGGTGAAATTTTCGTAATTTCGCATTACTAAAATTACGCATGCGAAATTTGCGATTACGATGCGAAATTACAGTAGCGTAATTGCCATTAAAATCGTAATTGAAAATACCGTAAGCGTAATTTTCAACGCGTAATTTCGCGTTTTGTTCATGCCGTAATTTCGCATTAAACGCTACCGTAATTTCGCGTTAAACCGTAACGCTCCGTATAATATAAAAAAGCCGCCGACTTTAAGGGTTAATAGCAAAGCCCCCTTAAATGCTAAGAGCCTCAAATTTGGAGAATATATTAAAGAGAACCAGAGATGAAGCAACCTCATGTATTTTACCTTATAAATCAGTGGGAACATGACAGTAAACACCTAATCTGCTCTTTGTTACATTGTTCTCTGTTTAATTTGCCTGTTATCACCTCTAAGATAAGAATCCCGACTAAGCAGTCGGTCTGGCTTTGCTACAGAATAATTATAGCTGAGACTGTGTTCTTTGCTGTCTTCAAGTCCAAGCCTGCCCCCTGCTGGCTTTGCTCAGGAATCATTATAGCTGAGTCATTATAGCAAAGCCAGAATCAATGCTCAGTCCGGGATTCTTATCTCAGCTAGATAACAGACACTTTTAGCAGTGAGGATGGAACAGAGAGCATGGTAAATGTTTTCTCTAATGTTCCCACTGATTTCTATGGTAAAATACACAAGGGTGCTTCGTCTCTGGTTCACTTTAAGGAGATCAGGAGGAATAAGAGGAAACATTTTTTTTTCAAAAAGACCTTATCATTTTTGAGAAAATCGATTTTTAAGTTTCAAGGGCGAAAATGTCTTTTAAATGCAGAAAATATCAGTTACAATGTAACAAAGTTATTACAATGTAACAACTTTGTTACATTGTAACTACGCCGCACCCGACGTCACTCGCTGCCGCCGCATACGCGTCTGCGCTGCACGGACCCGACAGAGCTCTGAGCTATATAGCTCAGAGCTTTCTAAAGCATCTTTGTATTTTGGCTCCAAGGAGCCCCATTGGTCCTTAGCAGACCAATGGGGTTCCTTCAGAAGGAACCCCATTGGTCTGCTAAGGACCAATGGGGCTCCTTGGAGCCAAAATACAAAGATGCTTTAGAGAGCTCTGAGCTATATAGCTCAGAGCTCTGTCGGGTCCGTGCAGCGCAGACGCGTATGCGGCGGCGGCGAGTGACGTCGGGTGCGGCGTAGTTACAATGTAACAAAGTTGTTACATTGTAATAACTTTGTTACATTGTAACTGATAGAACATTTCCGAGGCTATTTCGAGGGATCATTTATTTAAAGGGACAGGTAAGTATTAATGGTTAATTAAGAATATTAAAGGACTTTTTTTGTGGTTATGTTTTTTGTTCAATTAAAATACTTTTTCTAAGTGTTTGTGTGTTTATTTACTTTTAACCCTTAAAGGAAATGGGTAAGGGGTACAAGTACCTCTATACTCATTTCTCCTGGGAGGGGGGGTGGGCATCTGGGGGACCCCTTTTTAAAGGGGACTCCCAGATTCCACCATGAACTCCCCCCCCCCCCCAGGAAATCGCGGCCTCCACCTCCACCGCCCATCGGAGGTGGAGAAGAGCCCCTTGTCCTTGGATTGGACAAGGGCTCAGAGGGGGAGGGGAAAGCTTGGCTGCCCCTCCCCTTCCGAGACCCCCCAATCCATGGACCATGCGGGCTGGTATAGTCAGGGTGCGGAGCCCCACGCGGCCGGTGCTCCGCATTCTGGCTATCCCAGCCTGCATGGGGGACAAGGGGTTGAAGAGGTCTGGGAGGGGGGACCCCACGTCGTTTTTTTTATATTTCCCACACTCAGAACGAAGTAAGTAAAACTCTTCCCACTTGGGGGAATCTATGAAAATAATACACTATTGTTACCTGTGCAAAAAAACCTGACATTTTCCGCATTTAAAAGACATTTTCGCCCTTGAAACTTAAAAATCGATTTTCTCAAAAACTATAAGGTCTTTTTGAAAAAAAAATGTTTTCCTCTGATTCCCACTGATCCCCTTAATATACCCTGGGAATTTGGTGTTCCTAAACTTTAAGCAGGCTTTGCTATTAACCGTTAAAGTCGGCGGGTTTTTAAATGTTTACATTTTTCCTTTGAAACTTTAACATCGATTTTCTCAAAAACTATAAGGTCTTTTTGAAAAAAAATTTTTCGTCTTATTCCTTCTGATCTCCTTAACCACCTTAGCGGTATGGACGAGCTCAGCTCGTCCATTACCGCCAGAGGGTGCCGCTCAGGCCCTGCTGGGCCGATTTTGATGAAATAAAGAGCAGCACACGCAGCCGGCACTTTGCCAGCCGCGTGTGCTGCCCGATCGCCGCCGCTCTGCGGCGATCCGCCGCGAGCAGCGGCGAAAGAGGGTCCCCCCAGCCGCCTGAGCCCTGCGCAGCCGGAACAAATAGTTCCGGCCAGCGCTAAGGGCTGGATCGGAGGCGGCTGACGTCAGGACGTCGGCTGACGTCCATGACGTCACTCCGCTCGTCGCCATTGCGACAGGAGAAGCCAAACACGGAAGGCTGCTCATTGCGGCCTTCCGTGTTACTTTTGGTCGCCGGAGGCGATCAGAAGAACGCCTCCGGAGCGCCATCTAGTGGGCTTTCATGAAATAGTTTTTTTTTTATTTACAAAAAACCCTCATGCAGCCGCCCTGGCGATCTTAATAGAACGCCAGGGTGGTTAATATATTCTCCAAATTTGAGGCTCTTAGCATGTAAGGGGGCTTTGCTATTAACTCTTAAAGTCGGCGGCTACCTAACATTGATCCATGCGTCAACTTTTCCGCTTCGGGAGCATGGCCATACGCATTAATTTCGTAATACCCGTTGCAATGCGAAAATTACGCGAAAATTACGCTTACGCGAAATTTCGCGAAATCCTTCTTCATTACGATTATGTACTTACGGCCATAAACGTAATTACACTAATTACGCGAAATTTCGCGAAATCGTAATTACGCCATTACGCTCATCTCTACCTCTAGCCAGTTGTACGCCGACAGACTGACTTCCGCAAACCCAGGACGACCAGGAGGGCAGCAAACAACACAAGCCGCAGCTAGTGCCCAAAAGGGAATGGTATCGGCAGTGTCCTTGGAGTGGGAAACACCCATGCAGCAGCAGCCCACAGAACAGCAAGCGTGCAGATCCACCTCCAACACCGATCGCCTGGAGAAGATGGTCAAGGACTATATGTCAGATGGCGTAGCTGTGTCGAACAATCCATCTGCACCCTTCAACTATTGGGTATCGAAGCTAGACACCTGGCACGAACTGGCAATGTACGCAATAGAGGTGCTGGCTTGCCCGGCAGCCAGCGTTATGTCGGAACGCTGTTTCAGTGCCGCCGGAGGCATCGTCACAGATCGGCGTATCCGCCTCTCCACAGAAAATGCAGACCGTCTGACTCAAATTAAAATGAATCAATCCTGGATTAGAAACGACTATGCAACACTCCCGGACCCCAACCAAGTAACATGAACAATGACCATCTGTGATGGGTTAGCGTTGCCGGTCCCTGTTTATTGAACCTCTCATCTTTATTACATTTATGACTGCATGGCGGCAAAAAGCATTGCTATATCCGCACGCTTTTTGTCCTCATGCAAGGCCTGGGTTGTTGTGTCTCAAAGCGTGGCCTTCTCCTCCTGCGCCTCCTCCTGTTACATCACGTGTGCTGCTGCTGGGTTAGCGTTTCCGGTCCCTGTTTATGGAACCTCTTATCTTTATTACATTTATGACTGCATGGCGGTACAAAGCATGCTATCCGCATGCTTCTTGTCCTCATGCAAGGCCTGGATTGTTGTGTCTCAAAAAGCGTGGCCTTCTCCTCCTGCGCCTCCTCCTGTTCCATCACGTGTGCTGCTGCTGGTGCTGGGTTAGCGTTACCGGTCCCTTTTCCTGGAACCTCTTCTCTGTATTACATGTATGACTGCATGGCAACAAAAAGCATGTTACCTGTGCAAAGAAACATGACATTTTCCACATTTAAAAGACAGTTTTTCCTTTGAAACTTTACAATCAATTTTCTCAAAAACTATAAGCTTTTTTTCAAAAAAAAAATTTTTCTCTTGTACCCACTCCCAAGGTGCACATAACCTGCAAATTTGGGGTATGTAGCATGTAAGGAAGCTTTAAAAAGCACGAAAGTTCGGGTCCCCATTGACTTCCATTATGTTTGGAGTTCGGCGCGAACACCCGAACATCGCGGCGATGTTCGGCGAACGTTCGCGAACCCGAACATCTAGGTGTTCGCCCAACACTAGCGCTAAGGCTCCGCTGCCCTCCCCGCCTCTCCCACATGTCACCCACATGTCACCCACATGTGGGTGACATGTGGGTGACAGATGTGGGCGGGGTGGACAGCAGGAGCTGCGGGGACTTAGCGTCCTGCACGGACGCGTAATTGCTGCGGCGGCTGAGCGGCGAGTGACGTCGGGTGCGGCGTAGTTACAATGTAACAAAGTTGTTACATTGTAATAACTTTGTTACATTGTAACTGATAGAACATTTCTGAGGATATTGCATGGGATCATTTATTTAAAGGGACAGGTAAGTATTATTGGTTAATTAAGAATATTAAAGGACTTTTTTCGTGGTTATGTTTTTTGTTCAATTAAAATACTTTTTCTAAGTGTTTGTGTGTTTATTTACTTTTAACTCTTAAAGGAAATGGGTAAGGGGTACAAGTACCTCTATACTCATTTCTCCTGGGAGGGGGGGTGGGCATCTGGGGGGCCCCTTTTTAAAGGGGACTCCCAGATTCCACCATGAACCCCCCCCCCCCCCAGGAAATTGCGGCCTCCACCTCCACCGCCCATCGGAGGTGGAGAAGAGCCCCTTGTCCTTGGATTGGACAAGGGCTCGGAGGGGGAGGGGAAAGCTTGGCTGCCCCTCCCCTTCCGAGACCCCCCAATCCATGGACCATGCGGGCTGGTATAGTCAGGGTGCGGAGCCCCACGCGGCCGGTGCTCCGCATTCTGGCTATCCCAGCCTGCATGGGGGACAAGGGGTTAAAGAGGTCTGGGAGGGGGGACCCCACGTCGTTTTTTTTTATATTTCCCACACTCAGAACGAAGTAAGTAAAACTCTTCCCACTTGGGGGAATCTATGAAAATAATACACTATTGTTACCTGTGCTAAAAAACCTGACATTTTCCGCATTTAAAAGACATTTTCGCCCTTGAAACTTAAAAATCGATTTTCTCAAAAACTATAAGGTCTTTTTGAAAAAAAATGTTTTCCTCTGATTCCCACTGATCCCCTTAATATACCCTGGGAATTTGGTGTTCCTAAACTTTAAGCAGGCTTTGCTATTAACCGTTAAAGTCGGCGGGTTTTTAAATGTTTACATTTTTCCTTTGAAACTTTAACATCGATTTTCTCAAAAACTATAAGGTCTTTTTGAAAAAAAAATTTCGTCTTATTCCTTCTGATCTCCTTAACCACCTTAGCGGTATGGACGAGCTCAGCTCGTCCATTACCGCCAGAGGGTGCCGCTCAGGCCCTGCTGGGCCGATTTTGATGAAATAAAGAGCAGCACATGCAGCCGGCACTTTGCCAGCCGCGTGTGCTGCCCGATCGCCGCCGCTCTGCGGCGATCCGCCGCGAGCAGCGGCGAAAGAGGGTCCCCCCAGCCGCCTGAGCCCTGCGCAGCCGGAACAAATAGTTCCGGCCAGCGCTAAGGGCTGGATCGGAGGCGGCTGATGTCAGGACGTCGGCTGACGTCCATGACGTCACTCCGCTCATCGCCATGGCGACAGGAGAAGCCAAACACGGAAGGCTGCTCATTGCGGCCTTCCGTGTTACTTTTGGCCGCCGGAGGCGATCGGAAGAACGCCTCCGGAGCGCCATCTAGTGGGCATTTATGAAATAGTTTTTTTTTTATTTACAAAAAACCCTCATGCAGCCGCCCTGGCGATCTTAATAGAACGCCAGGGTGGTTAATATATTCTCCAAATTTGAGGCTCTTAGCATGTAAGGGGGCTTTGCTATTAACCCTTAAAGTCGGCGGCTACCTAACATTGATCCATGCGTCAACTTTTCCGCTTCGGGAGCATGGCCATACGCATTAATTTCGTAATACCCGTTGCAATGCGAAAATTACGCGAAAATTACGCTTACGCGAAATTTCGCGAAATCCTTCTTCATTACGATTATGTACTTACGGCCATAAACGTAATTACACTAAGTACGCGAAATTTCGCGAAATCGTAATTACGCCATTACGCTCATCTCTACCTCTAGCCAGTTGTACGCCGACAGACTGACTTCCGCAAACCCAGGACGACCAGGAGGGCAGCAAACAACACAAGCCGCAGCTAGTGCCCAAAAGGGAATGGTATCGGCAGTGTCCTTGGAGTGGGAAACACCCATGCAGCAGCAGCCCACAGAACAGCAAGCGTGCAGATCCACCTCCAACACCGATCGCCTGGAGAAGATGGTCAAGGACTATATGTCAGATGGCGTAGCTGTGTCGAACAATCCATCTGCACCCTTCAACTATTGGGTATCGAAGCTAGACACCTGGCACAAACTGGCAATGTACGCAATAGAGGTGCTGGCTTGCCCGGCAGCCAGCGTTATGTCGGAACGCTGTTTCAGTGCTGCCGGAGGCATCGTCACAGATCGGCGTATCCGCCTCTCCACAGAAAATGCAGACCGTCTGACTCAAATTAAAATGAATCAATCCTGGATTAGAAACGACTATGCAACACTCCCGGACCCCAACCAAGTAACATGAACAATGACCATCTGTGATGGGTTAGCGTTGCCAGTCCCTGTTTATTGAACCTCTCATCTTTATTACATTTATGACTGCATGGCGGCAAAAAGCATTGCTATATCCGCACGCTTTTTGTCCTCATGCAAGGCCTGGGTTGTTGTGTCTCAAAGCGTGGCCTTCTCCTCCTGCGCCTCCTCCTGTTACATCACGTGTGCTGCTGCTGGGTTAGCGTTTCCGGTCCCTGTTTATGGAACCTCTTATCTTTATTACATTTATGACTGCATGGCGGTACAAAGCATGCTATCCGCACGCTTCTTGTCCTCATGCAAGGCCTGGATTGTTGTGTCTCAAAAAGCGTGGCCTTCTCCTCCTGCGCCTCCTCCTGTTCCATCACGTGTGCTGCTGCTGGTGCTGGGTTAGCGTTACCGGTCCCTTTTCCTGGAACCTCTTCTCTGTATTACATGTATGACTGCATGGCAACAAAAAGCATGTTACCTGTGCAAAGAATCATGACATTTTCCACATTTAAAAGACAGTTTTTCCTTTGAAACTTTACAATCAATTTTCTCAAAAACTATAAGCTTTTTTTCAAAAAAAAAAATTTCTCTTGTACCCACTCCCAAGGTGCACATACCCTGCAAATTTGGGGTATGTAGCATGTAAGGAAGCTTTAAAAAGCACGAAAGTTCGGGTCCCCATTGACTTCCATTATGTTTGGAGTTCGGCGCGAACACCCGAACATCGCGGCGATGTTCGGCGAACGTTCGCGAACCCGAACATCTAGGTGTTCGCCCAACACTAGCGCTAAGTCCCCGCCGGCTCCGCTGCCCTCCCCGCCTCTCCCACATGTCACCCACATGTCACCCACATGTGGGTGACATGTGGGTGACAGATGTGGGCGGGGTGGACAGCGGGAGCTGCGGGGACTTAGCGTCCTGCACGGACGCGTAATTGCTGCGGCGGCTGAGCGGCGAGTGACGTCGGGTGCGGCGTAGTTACAATGTAACAAAGTTGTTACATTGTAATAACTTTGTTACATTGTAACTGATAGAACATTTCCGAGGATATTGCATGGGATCATTTATTTAAAGGGACAGGTAAGTATTATTGGTTAATTAAGAATATTAAAGGACTTTTTTCGTGGTTATGTTTTTTGTTCAATTAAAATACTTTTTCTAAGTGTTTGTGTGTTTATTTACTTTTAACTCTTAAAGGAAATGGGTAAGGGGTACAAGTACCTCTATACTCATTTCTCCTGGGAGGGGGGGTGGGCATCTGGGGGGCCCCTTTTTAAAGGGGACTCCCAGATTCCACCATGAACCCCCCCCCCCCCCCCCCAGGAAATTGCGGCCTCCACCTCCACCGCCCATCGGAGGTGGAGAAGAGCCCCTTGTCCTTGGATTGGACAAGGGCTCGGAGGGGGAGGGGAAAGCTTGGCTGCCCCTCCCCTTCCGAGACCCCCCAATCCATGGACCATGCGGGCTGGTATAGTCAGGGTGCGGAGCCCCACGCGGCCGGTGCTCCGCATTCTGGCTATCCCAGCCTGCATGGGGGACAAGGGGTTAAAGAGGTCTGGGAGGGGGGACCCCACGTCGTTTTTTTTTTATATTTCCCACACTCAGAACGAAGTAAGTAAAACTCTTCCCACTTGGGGGAATCTATGAAAATAATACACTATTGTTACCTGTGCAAAAAAAACCTGACATTTTCCGCATTTAAAAGACATTTTTGCCCTTGAAACTTTTTTTTTTTTAAAACATAATAATTCGGCTTCGGATTATTTCATTCCACACTATCCATGACGGCCTGGAGGGGGAATAGTATTTCATACGACTGGGACTTGTGCGGCAGCAGGATCAGCCATATACCAGCTGAATCCTGTGCCAAAGTCTCCAGCGCTGTTATCTCTCGTAAGCGTCGCAGGCTCCTTGTTATAACGCCCTCTAGTGGCACCTCTTATCTTATCACTGGAGGGCGTCATAACAAGGAGCCTGTGACTGGCCAGAACAGGAATCAATGCGTGGATCATGAAGCATGCAAAGTGCACACACCCCTGCTCTGCATATCCCAATGGGGACACGGGGGACAGAGAGGACATGTTCAAGGTATGGCTGTGTTTTACAATCGACACATGTATAAGCTGTCACCCCCACTTTGGGGCCATTTTTATTTGTCTCAAAAACTCGGCATATGTGTGGAGTATATAAGGTAAGTTACCAGCAGCTCAAAGCTGGTATTGAAAAAAACGGTTTTATTATTGGGGTGTGTTGTGTATAGAGTTGAGCTGAAATTTTCGTAATTTCGCATTACTATAATTACGCACGCGAAATTTGCGATTACGATGCGAAATTAGCGTAGCGAAATTGCCATTAAAATCGTAATTGAAAATACCGTAAGCGTAATTTTCAACGCGAAATTTCGCGTTTCGTTCATGCCGTAATTTCGCATTAAACGCTACCGTAATTTCGCGTTAAACCGTAACGCTCCGTATAATATAAAAAAGCCGCCGACTTTAAGGGTTAATAGCAAAGCCCCCTTAAATGCTAAGAGCCTCAGATTTGGAGAATATATTAAGGAGATCAGGAGGAATATGAGGAAAAATTTTTTTTCAAAAAGACCTTATAGTTTTTGAGAAAATCGATGTTAAAGTTTCAAAGTAAAAATGTATACATTTAAAAACCCGCCGACTTTAACGGTTAATAGCAAAGCCTGCTTAAAGTGTAGGAACACCAAATTCCTAGGGTATATTAAGGGGATCAGTGGGAATAAGAGGAAAAACATTTTTTTCAAAAAGACCTTATAGTTTTTGAGAAAATCGATTTTTAAGTTTCAAGGGCAAAAATGTCTTTTAAATGCGGAAAATGTCAGTTTTTTTTTGCACAGGTAACAATAGTGTATTATTTTCATAGATTCCCCCAAGTGGGAAGAGTTTTACTTACTTCGTTCTGAGTGTGGGAAATATAAAAAAAAACGACGTGGGGTCCCCCCTCCCAGACCTCTTTAACCCCTTGTCCCCCATGCAGGCTGGGATAGCCAGAATGCGGAGCACCGGCCGCGTGGGGCTCCGCACCCTGACTATACCAGCCCGCATGGTCCATGGATTGGGGGGTCTCGGAAGGGGAGGGGCAGCCAAGCTTTCTTCTCCCCCTCCGAGCCCTTGTCCAATCCAAGGACAAGGGGCTCTTCTCCACCTCCGATGGGCGGTGGAGGTGGAGGCCGTGATTTCCTGGGTGGGGGGTTCATGATGGAATCTGGGAGTCCCCTTTAAAAAGGGGTCCCCCAGATGCCCACCCCCCCTCCCAGGAGAAATGAGTATAGAGGTACTTGTACCCCTTACCCATTTCCTTTAAGAGTTAAAAGTAAATAAACACACAAACACATAGAAAAAGTATTTTAATTGAACAAAAAACATAACCACGAAAAAAGTCCTTTAATATTCTTAATTAACCATTAATACTTACCTGTCCCTTTAAATAAATGATCCCACGCAATATCCTCGGAAATGTTCTATCAGTTACAATGTAACAAAGTTATTACAATGTAACAACTTTGTTACATTGTAACTACGCCGCACCCGACGTCACTCACCGCCGCCGCCACGTCTGTGCTGCAGGACCCGACAGAGCTCTGAGCTATAGCTCAGAGCTCTCGAAAGCATCTTTGTATTTGGGCTCCAAGGAGCCCCATTGGTCCTTAGCAGACCAATGGGGTTCCTTCTGATTTGAAGGAACCCCATTGGTCTGCTAAGGACCAATGGGGCTCCTTGGAGCCCAAATACAAAGATGCTTCTCAGAGCTCTGAGCTATATAGCTCAGAGCTCTGTCGGGTCCGTGCAGGACGCTAAGTCCCCGCCGGCTCCGCTGCCCTCCCCGCCTCTCCCACATGTCACCCACATGTCACCCACATGTGGGTGACAGATGTGGGTGGGGTGGACAGCGGGAGCCGGCGGGGACTTAGCGTCCTGCAAGTCCCCGCCGTAAGTGTATGTGGCGGGTGAGCGGCGAGTGACGTCGGTTGCGGCGTAGTTACAATGTAACAAAGTTGTTACATTGTAATAACTTTGTTACATTGTAACTGATAGAACATTTCCGAGGATATTGCGTGGGATCATTTATTTAAAGGGACAGGTAAGTATTAATGGTTAATTAAGAATATTAAAGGACTTTTTTCGTGGTTATGTTTTTTGTTCAATTAAAATACTTTTTCTATGTGTTTGTGTGTTTATTTACTTTTAACTCTTAAAGGAAATGGGTAAGGGGTACAAGTACCTCTATACTCATTTCTCCTGGGAGGGGGGGTGGGCATCTGGGGGACCCCTTTTTAAAGGGGACTCCCAGATTCCACCATGAACCCCCCACCCAGGAAATCGCGGCCTCCACCTCCACCGCCCATCGGAGGTGGAGAAGAGCCCCTTGTCCTTGGATTGGACAAGGGCTCGGAGGGGGAGGGGAAAGCTTGGCTGCCCCTCCCTTCCGAGACCCCCAATCCATGGACCATGCGGGCTGGTATAGTCAGGGTGCGGAGCCCCACGCGGCCGGTGCTCCGCATTCTGGCTATCCCAGCCTGCATGGGGGACAAGGGGTTAAAGAGGTCTGGGAGGGGGGGACCCCACGTCGTTTTTTTTTTATATTTCCCACACTCAGAACGAAGTAAGTAAAACTCTTCCCACTTGGGGGAATCTATGAAAATAATACACTATTGTTACCTGTGCAAAAAAACCTGACATTTTCCGCATTTAAAAGACATTTTTGCCCTTGAAACTTAAAAATCGATTTTCTCAAAAACTATAAGGTCTTTTTGAAAAAAAAATGTTTCCTCTTATTCCCACTGATCCCCTTAATATACCCTAGGAATTTGGTGTTACTAAACTTTAAGCAGGCTTTGCTATTAACCGTTAAAGTCGGCGGGTTTTTAAATGTATACATTTTTACTTTGAAACTTTAACATCGATTTTCTCAAAAATTATAAGGTCTTTTTGAAAAAAAAATTTTTTCCTCTTATTCCTCCTGATCTCCTTAATATATTCTCCAAATTTGAGGCTTTTAGCATTTAAGGGGGCTTTGCTATTAACCCTTAAAGTCGGCGGCTTTTTTATATTATACGGAGCGTTACGGTTTAACGCGAAATTACGGTAGCGTTTAATGCGAAATTACGGCATGAACAAATAACCATTGTAATGCGAAAATTACGCGAAAATTATGCTTACGCGAAATTTCACGAAATCGTAATTAGGTCAGTACGCTCATCTCTAGTTGTGTACAGGTAGCGTGGGATACCAATGCATATCTG
The DNA here is from genome assembly GCF_040937935.1 of Hyperolius riggenbachi. NCBI lineage: Eukaryota > Metazoa > Chordata > Amphibia > Anura > Hyperoliidae > Hyperolius > Hyperolius riggenbachi. The sequence continues at coordinate 190,991,690 of NC_090653.1, read as the reverse complement.
GTATTTCTAGATTAACCTACTGCAGACCGCCGCAGTATAAATCTACGGGGGGCAGGGTGCGCTGCGGTTTTGACCGGACGTAATCTCTACGTCCCATTTACCGCGCTCCCCCGCCCGTCCCCACCGCTGTCTGCGCTCGATTTGCGACGAAATCAGCTGCCCTGCCGCCTCTATCACGGCAGAGCACTGTGAGCCGGGCAGGAGCCGTTTTCATTGGCTCCTGGCCCTGTCATTCATGTAAGCCGTTCCCATTGGCTTACATGAAGTGACAGGGTCAGGAGCCAATGAAAGCGACTCCTGACTGGCGCACAGCGCTCTGCCGTCATACCGACGGCAGAGAGAGCAGCCTGCGGCGGGGACAGAGCGGCGTGACTGTCGGGAGCGGCGGATTTTAGTGGCGATTCGTCGGGAAGCAGCGCTTTACTGGACCAGCACCCTCTGGTCCTTAACCTGCCTGACGTTCTGATTCCCGCGGTCCTGCGGCCGCGAGAACGTTTTTTGAAATTTTTTTTTTAATTTATCATGTAGCTAGCCTAGCGCTAGCTACATGATTCCCCCCTCCCTGCGGCGTCCCTCCCACCCCTCCGATCGCCGCCGGCTCAATCACCCGCCCGGAAATCCCGTTCTGAACGGGATTTCCAGGAGGGCTTCCCCCGTCGCCATGGTGACGACCGCTGTGACGTCATGGACGTCATGGACGTCATGACGTCACAGGGAGTCCCGATCCACCCCTCAGTGCTGCCTGGCACTGATTGGCCAGGCAGCGCACGGGGTCTGGGGGGAAGGAGGCTGCATCGCGGCGGGTAGCGGCAGATCTGCGGCGGCGATCAGGCACAACACGCAGCAAGCAAAGTGCTTGCTGCGTGTTTAAAAAAAATGTATTCAAATCGGCCCAGCGGGGCCTGAGCGGCAACCTCTGGCGTCTCTGGACAAGCTTAGCTCGTCCAGAACGCCAGGGAGGTTAAGGGGGCAGAGGGTGCTGGTCCCAAAGTGGTTATGAAGAATCAGGGCTTTTACAAGCCATAATATTTTTTGTTAGTAAATGTAATTCTTTGAAAAAAAAAAAAATCTACAGAAAAAAAAAAATATTTCACTTTTTTTTTTTTTTTTTTTTTACATATTTCACTCAAAAATGTTGTTATATCTCCAGAAAAAGTACAACATTTTGTTTCAGTGTTCAAGTATTTATTATGGGGAAAAAAACAATATACAGTATAATATGTACGGTCTCATGTAAGTTTTCTTATAAAAAATCCTAAGTAAAGCTAATGAGTGAAAAATGTCTAAAACCTGCGTTTAGGACAAATCGGCTTGCAGGGAAAGGGTTAAACTTTATAGAGCTCATTTAACATACTGGGCACCTCCGAACTAGTGTTTATCCCAGCAAATATGCCTCTTCCTTTCTGAAAATTTGACTTCAGTCAAAAGTCAGAATTTGAAAGGAGTGATTATGGGGGTTGGGAGGAATGAGGGAAGGAATGAGGAGAGGAATGGACAACACACATGTATGTGGATCCAGCAGGAATATACCTCTGTGCTTGCCTTAGGTAGCTTTGCATCAGGTCAGGTATGCTTTATGTTTATTTGGTGTGGAAAATAATGTATTTATCCAATAGGGTCATTTTTAAGTAGACCTAAACTTAAAAGTTCAGAGTAATTAAAAAAAAGAAGAAGAATGTGGTCAGGAGAGTATTAAAAAGTTTTTAGCATTTGCCCAAGTGCTGTAACATGCCAGTCTAATAGTTTTAAAATTCTACAGCTGCAACCAAACATTGGGCTCTGGTATCAGTTGAGCATTCATTTACCATCACAGAGATTCTGTTGACACCATCACCCAGATACAAGGCTCCTGTTTAGCACCTTAATTATTTACTACTGCATTATGTAGGCATATACAGCTTTCAGACCATCCTAGTACATTCTTTGTTATCTGCCTTCGTAATTTAAAATTAGTTTGAACTTCTAATCCAAGTCCAAATTAAATAGCATAGCAAGTCCAGCAAAACAAAGATCAAGCACGAGTACACATTTATTTATACAAACTCAGCCATCCATGACCATTCTTAGGCCAGCTTTCTCAACCCAAAGAAGTATGCCCACATGCACACCCTTTCCCCAAAGTGCAGCTATCGCCCCTGCAATCACTCGTGTCAGTTAGCAGGAAGTGCGGTGCACAGTGGGGGGGACAAACATACTCAACTGCTTTATTTGCATCTTTCTTCTCATACCCTCCTGGGCCTCTGTTCTTCCTTGCCTTCTCTTCTGCTGCATCTCTTGCCTGCTGACACACACATTGTTGGCTCGTTGCTGCCACTTCTCCAATTTGAAGAACAAAGTTGGCCAATTAAACAGCTTGTTGATGCACCACAGACTAGATCAATCCACCTGTCACATTGGCAGTGGAGTGGAACTTTTTTGTCCCTTATGGAACCCCAGTTGAGAACGGCTGCCTTAGGCAAAGGCACCACTGGTCCCGTGGTAGTTTTCTCCTGATGTAATTATGCCACCATCTTCTTTTTATTATGTATAGGTGTTGAAGTGACTTATGCCACTGATGTCCAGCCTCGCCTCTTGCTATATACACGTGCTACCATAATACCCTCATAACAAATGGCCAAATTATTACACCCTATAATTAGTGATCCCATCATGTTCTGCTTATAAAATTAGAAGTTTCACACCCCTCCCTCCATAACAGGTGCTGTTTCTATACCTACTTTACCCATGACAAATATAGACATAATGACACTTCCATAAAAAGGTGGCCTTTATATCCTCCTTATAACAAGCACATACACAATTTCTTCCCTATAAAAAGCACACCCATACCTTGCCCACTCCAGGACAAGTGAAGCCAACATCTTCCTCTATAACAGGTACCACTATCATGTTTCTCCATATAACAAATGTTGGTTTTCGGTCACGTACTTTCCCCTCATGTAACAAGTACTACTAATTTCCCCCTTCCACCAGACAAATCTCTCTATTATACTTCACCCCAGTAAGTGTTCCCTGTGAAACAAGTGCAGTCATTATGTCCCCTACATAACAAGTGGTCATATTATGTTCCCTTGTAAAACAGGCACCATCAATAACACACAATGTATATAATGTGTTTCCATTATGTACCCAGGTGTTCTCTTCACGTGAACACTTGTTACATAGGTAGCTATGTAACAAGAGTCCACACTGGCTATCATTCATAAAAGTGTGTTCGGTAAAAAAAATCCGGGCGGGAAAATACCGCATTCGGTATTTTAGACTTCTGTGTGCTCATTCATAAAAATGTTTACAGTTGCGATAGCACTGCGGTGATTTCCCAAACTAGGCTGGCGGTAGGCTAGCGTAACATGAGAAGCTGCCTGAGTTGATACATTTTCTCCGTGCAGAGACAGCCTTACAATAAAAGCTTCCCTTTAGATGTGCATTTTTTAAAAATTGCCTCTGTTTGCCCTGAATCTGCGCTGAATCTGTCTATTAGCCTTTCTAAACAATCTATTTAATTGCCACAGCTTAGAAGAACTTCAAGAAATGTTACACATGCAGGCTTTCTGATGTGAAATATATCTGAAAACAGGTACCCAAGAGGTTAAAAAATACAGCCTGGGTATTCTGGAAAGCCTTTTTTGTTCTCCTCTCACTACTGCTGCCTGGTAGGTCTGTCTCCATTAACTTAGCTGTTATCCGCAGGCTTATCACTTCTTCCAAGGGAGCGGTATTCTCCGTCCTGATACCGCCTGCTCTAACCTTTATGAATTGACATTTAGTGACATGTGTTGAGATAATCCCGCACAAGGCGGTCATTTATCGCTCTCCTCGGGAATGTCAGCTTTTTATGCGGTAACAGTTTTTATGAATGGACATTTTGCTAAGTGCTCGGTAAAGTCAGCTGTTTTCAGCATTACCGCATGCGGGAATGCTTTATGAATGATAGCCAAAATATCCCCTGTAAACCAAATGTCACCATTTTATCTGTGTGTGCTCCCATTATATCCTCCTTAATAACAAGATGCCCCTTTTATAGCCTTCTGCGTAACAAGTACCTTGACATTTGGCGGAATATATTATCGATAATTATAATATCAGTAATATCTGTCCACAAATCTGTCCACAAAACCTGTCCAACCTACATTTCCGATCTTACTCAGAGGTGCACACCTAGCCGCTCACTCCGCTCTTCCAATGAACTTCGCCTAACCGCCCCCCGCATCACCCAGTCCCATGCACGCCTCCAGGACTTCTCAAGAGCTGCTCCAACACTATGGAACGCCCTACCTCCACCCATTACGGCAGCCCCCTCCTTCAACATCTTCAAGAAAGCCCTCAAAACTCACCTTTTCACTCTGGCCTACTACCCCTCACAAGTGCTCTAAACCTACAGCTGAACTCTGGTCCCCTACCATTCGTGTCCTTACCTCTATCTCTAGATTGTAAGCCTTTGGGCAGGATCCTCCTCCTTTTGTGCCCTACCTGATCTTGCACCTCCATTACTGTGAACGCATGCTATGCATCTGAGTGAACCTAACTTGCCTAATATCCATGCTCCATCCAGTGACTGACTAAGCATTACCTGGTACTCATACTATGGTGTGTGATCTGGTTTTCTTGTATTCCTGTATTGTCATATTGCTGTATGTCACCCCTAAATATTGTCTGTAACCTAAATTAATGTTCAGCGCTGCGTAATATGTTGGCGCTTTATAAATACAATAAATAAATAAAAAATAAATATCTTACCGATCTTCACACTCTCCCAACACTTATCTCCCCCTTTGGATGTGTATACTGAGCCTCCCCAACTCCAATCGTAACACTAAACCTCTCCTCTCCCTCACCTCCCCCTCTGCTACCTTTTCTCCTAACACTAACACTCAGGACTATATTATAATCAAGCCCCATTTTAATACTCTCGCACTAACCGACCAACCCTGGCATTTGATTTCGGCTAAAATGTAGCCAAGCTCATTATCATTCATTGTGCCTTCCCACTGCCATGTGAGTTTGGCTACATTACCATTCCGTGCGCTTGGCTATGTAATAGTCAAGCACCCATGCCCAAAGGCACCTCTTCTGAACCCCTTGGTAAACCATAATTGGAAATTGCAGTCTGATGTTTCCATATAATGACGGGTGTTTATCTTGCCCAAACGGACAATACGTTCCTGAAGCCTTTATATGACATTACAAAGGGAGGAGGAGAAGAAACATGGCCATGCTCAGGAAGGGCTGAAGTAAAGGGAAATGCAACACTGTCTTGAAGACAATGTAGCATTGGCAGGAGATGGAATGGATGGGCTTTGATTCCAAGAAGCCCAGCCAAACAGCAGAACACACTAGGGCTAAGATTTGTAAGTGCAATCTGTGCTGCTGAGTCAGAAAGGCAGTTTATAGTCATTATATTCTCTGCACTTTAAAAGATATACCTGTGCTATAAACATACAAACCTAATGTGCATTCCCATATCTAAATCATAAAAACTACAAATCTAACCTACTCTACAAATTATGTGTACAGCTCAGGTAGTGACCAGATTTTGCTTGGCTCAACCTGGGATGGAGGGGGTGCCACAAAATGAGCGTATCCATGACCACAGTGGAAAAATGGGCGTGTCAATGACATGGTGTGGGAGGAGCGAACTGCAACGTAACTCTATGGCAGTGGGCCAGAGTTTCCTCCCAAAACACAGATAGGCAATGTGACCCTAAAGGTAATTAGGTAATGTTCCTCAAACACACAAGAAAGCACTGTTCTTAAAATGATGTGGTGAAATGGGAGATTCGGATCATGGATGTCAGTCCATGACACATGACTATGTACTCTTTAAAGTGCTGTAGAAGATGGAAGTGCTACATAAATACATAATATTGATATGGCGGGACATTTTGCTTTGACTATGGCCAGCATTAGATTGTGAGGACAGTCAGTGACATGACTACATTCTCTGTAAAGTGCTGCCTTAGATGTCAGTGCTATTTAAATACATAATAATATCATAGGACATAAGACTCTATTGTCTGCGAAGTCTGCAGAAACTGCTGATGCTACAGTATTAGCATACCATAATCATGATCCCCCAAAATGCCAAATGCTGCAACAATAACCCCAGAGTAGCAAATGCGACTCTATGACCATCAAATAATAACTGCAGAAACCGTTACCTCTAACACATGAAATGCAGCAGAAAACAGTTACTCCGACTCCGCAAACGGTGAATGAGGCAAACATTACCTCATGCGGCCACAGAGTCCCATGGCTGGGGCACCCAGTGGCCAAAAGTGGGACATAACCTGGGACACATTGCAGCCTAGGACAGGGGACCCTGAACCTGGGACATGTCCCGGCTAAAGCGGGACGTCTGGTCAGGGTAGCTCAGGAGGAAAACAATGCTTAGAGTGGCAAACTGGTTCAATAAGTATTTCATGAAAATCAAACTTACCTTGAGATTTCATTGCTCCAAGAAATTAGAAAAGATTGATCCAGAGATGCTTGTGATGAACATCTGTTCTCTAAAAGCTCTGTGTTGGAATCAGACCCGTGCATTAGTGAAGATACATAATTCTGTGCTTCCTGTAAACATGATTTTTTCATGGGCAGACTTTGCAATCCCTGCTTTGTATTATCAAGAGTTCTATCATATCCATGTACAGCAGGTACATCCTCACAAGAGATAAGGACAGAAGCAGGTTTTGTTGTCTCATGTGATGGCCTCCGCTCTTTGTATTTTTCCCAGTTAGGAGGTGGTGGACGAGGGGGGCCTTGCTTCCTCAACAGAGTTGGACATTCTGTTTCCTTTTCCTTTCCTATTGCTAGGCCTCTTTTTTCCCGTAAAGCAAGGCTTTCTAAGTTAAGCTGACTTAAAGAATGGGTCCTTGATCTCATCAGTCCCTCTTCTGGTGATCTGTCCTGCCTCGATACCAAATTTGAAGTCCTAAGGGGATGGTCACAGTCACAGGACAGATCAAAGTTTGATCTTGCTTTGTAATGCTGAGTCCATTCCTGATCACTACCTTCACAACACAATCTGTGTGAGCCCAGATGATGAAAAGCAGAATTAAAATGACACAGCTCACTGCAATAAAAAAAATAGATACAAAAAAATGAATTTGAATTTCATGTTATGTTTCATCATGTGTTCAGGCAAAAAAGAGAAAAAAACCTTTAATTTTTCAGATTACATTTAAGGTCATCGATTGAATAAACAGGGAATAGCAGCTACAAAAAATATTGTCATTGCAGCAAAGAACCAAAAGGTATGATATCAATTACCCTTATCTACAATAAAACACTCACAATGCATCACTTACAGAAAATGGGGAGTGCCATTTCTTTTTGCTTTGGTGACTAAGCATGGTATCTCGAACTATTGCTTTATTGCACATTTATACCCCTTGAAGAGAGCCTGAGGTGGGCTCAAAAAATTGAAAAAAAGCAGGCTACCTGATCAGCGGGGCTGAGCGGATCAGGTAGCCAAAAAAAAACCAATGCTACTGTGGGCTGCAATGGCCCACTTTCACTTTCCTGACCTATAGGTCACGATGCTGCAACGAGAGACAGCGTGTCTCTTGCGGCGTGCAGGGAGGCGGGGGAGCGGCAGGGGGTGTGGCCAGGGAGAGAGAGCTGCCCAACGGCAGCTCTAGAAACCCTCTAGGAATGCCTCTGGCGGGCATTTTAAACAAGAATTCCTCTCCTCAATGTTTACCTCTGAGATAGCAAAAAATATTGTTGCTAATCGCGGGGGGGTGGGGGTGATTATAGAGCGGCGGTGGGCAGAGAGCGGCGGTGTGGGGACACAGAAGCATGTCAGGAGGCAGAGAAAATGCCTCTGTGTCCCATCTGCCCCCTGAAGATCCACCTCGGGTTCTCTTTAAAGTGACCCTAAAGCTTGATAAAAAAAAATGAGATTAACTCACCTGGGGCTTCCCTCAGCCCCCTGCAGCTGATCGGTGCCCTGCAGCTCCGCTCCGATGCCTCTGGACCCGCCGGCGGCGACTTCCGGTTTCGCCGTCACCGGCCGACAGGCATGGGAACGCGAGTGATTGTTCGCGTTCCCAGCCTGTATATCGCCCCCTATGCTGGTATTGCGGCCAGGAGGTCGGCTGTCGGCTCCGAAGTAGGCGGAAATACCCGATCGCCGTCGGGTCTGCTCTACTGCGCAGGCGCAAGTTTCCGGCGCCTGCGCAGTAGAGCGGACCCGACGGAGATCGGGTATTTTCATCTATTTCCGTGCCGAAAGCAGCCACAGCGCCCCCGCTGGAGCCAGCAAAGGTAAATATTGAAGCTACAGTCGGCTCTGTCGCCGGCTGTTCGGAGGGCTGCAGCGAGACCCCCGTGGGACAGAGGACGGCGTGGGAAGCCTCATTAGGATCCGGAGGCTTCCCCCACCCGAGGTGAGTACCCCCCAGGGGAGGTTTTTGTTGTTACAGAGTCTCTTTAAGGTAGCCATACACCTAGCTATGATGAGCAGATTCAACCAAGAGAAGACTCTCTATGATTGAATCTGATTAGAAAGAAATGTTTTGGCTGCCCATACACTGCAGGCCGATTCCTAATCAATTTCATGGTGAAATCTCTTGGGAATTGGCCAGGCCCGCCGCTTCCGCCGCTGTTCCCTTATGTATAAATGTGTGTAAATGTATGTGCATTTATACATTACCTGTCCTGTGTCATGGTGTCCTTCCTCATCTGAATCCTCCACTCTTCCCTACACTCGCCGGCCGGTGTGGCACGCGTGTGTCACTTCACATGCACCGGCAGCATGTATGGGAAAATGTAATGGACAGCTACGAATTCGGAAGAGGACAGCACCACGACAGGACAGGTCATGTATAAATGCGCATACACATACATATATTTATACATTAGAATAACATCGACGGGAGTCTCGCCGCTCGTCCCGATAGCGCTCGCAGTTACTGCTGTGCACCCGACCGACCACAATGGCCCCACATCTTGCAGCATGTCTGACCAATTAATGCGACCAATTTCTGGCCAAAATTGGTTGCATTGCTGATTGGGCATGCACTGGGAGGGACAGATTTTCATCCGATCCCATTATAATAATCAGAATCGGATGGTCGATCGGCCGCCAAGTCGCCTGATGTATGGCCACCTTTAGTTACACAGCATCAAAAACCAGACAGCTGTTTCAGGGTATTTGGGTTCAAATTAGTTAAGGTATGACTTTTAACAGAAATGTTTCATCTTGTCCATTGCAACCAATCAGAATTCAAGATTCTTTTTAGTCTAGTACTGAAAGGGTTCCATTTCTTTTTTCTTTTTTTTTTGTTTGGGGGGGGGGGGGGGGTTGTGCTTAAAAATGTTCATTTAATATATTTACATATCTTATCCTGGGTAGTGAAGCCATAGTGTTAGCATGTCAGCAAAGTACCTGTAAAACACAGCAAGTGCAATTTTCCTAATTCTGTAGTAACAGGTTCACTTTGAGAAATCTGTACTGGTCACAGAACTTAAAAGCTGAGAATCGAATCGCTAAGGATATCAAATTTAACCCAAAAAAAGTTGTACAAGTACATCAACTCTAAAAAAAGAAAGGTTGACTGTACTGAACTCCTAAAGGATGAGGGGGGGAACTCAATGGTGGACGACCAAGGTAAGGCAGAGTTATTAAATACTTTCTTTGCTTCTGTCTTCACAAGGGAAACATCACTGTTGCAAATTACAGAGGCTGAAGAGTCTCAATCTTCCAACTGTAATATGAAATACTTAACGCAGGAAGAAGTGAAGGCAAGACTAAATAAATTAAAAATAGACAAAGCACCTGGCCCGGATGGCATGCATTCTTGGGTCCTAAGGGAATTAAGTTCAGTTATAGATAAACCCCTTTATCTTATCTTTTGTGACTCTCTTTTTCAACTGGCAGAGTCCCAGTGGATTGGCGTACAGCCCACGTTTTCCCATTATTTAAGAAGGGCAAAAAATCAGATCCAGGAAATTATAGACCTGTAAGCTTAACATCAGTTGTATGCAAACTATTTGAGGGGTTACTAAGAGATACTATACATGACTTCATAGTAGAAAACAATCTTATTTCTTAGCATCAACTAGTGTTGGGCGAACAGTGTTCGCCACTGTTCGGGTTCTGCAGAACATCACCCTGTTCGGGTGATGTTCGAGTTCGGCCGAACACCTGATGGTGTTCGGCCTTGTAAATTCGGGTTCGCCCCGAACTACTGAATGGCCGCCGAACAGGGCCGAACAGGGCCCCTGTTCGGCCGAACAGGGCCCTGTTCGCCCGAACATGACGCAATACGGCCCCCCTATGGGGTCGCATTCCCCGATCGCGGGGGGGGGGGGGGTCGGAAATTCCCCCCACCCCCTCCGCTAGCGCTCCCCCCTCTGCCCGCTTCCCCATAAAAAAAGTTTAAGGCAAGTTAAATAGTACTTGGTGGCTGGCCTGGCACTGGCAGTGGAGTGAGGAGGAGGAGGAGTCCGAGTAGCAGAGTGACGCGTTGAGGCCGGGCAGCGGGCGGTTCAGCGGTAGTACCCTTGTGGTACTTCCGCCCTTTCTCTGACCTCACGTCCTCTACGTGATGACGCATACGAGGGTACGCGTGACGCGTACCCTCGTATGCAGAGGACGTGAGGTCAGAGAAAGGGCGGAAGTACCACAAGGGTACTACCGCTGAGCCGCCTGCTGCCCGGCCTCAACGCGTCACTCTGCTACTCGGACTCCTCCTCCTCCTCACTCCACTGCCAGTGCCAGGCCAGCCACCAAGTACTATTTAACTTGCCTTAAACTTTTTTTATGGGGAAGCGGGCAGAGGGGGGAGCGCTAGTGGAGGGGGTGGGGGGAATTTCCGACCCCCCCGCGATCGGGGCATGCTCCCCCCTTATGCCTGCGACCCCATAGGGCCCCCAAAATGGGCATGTTCGGGGGTCCCATTGACTTCCATTGAGTTCGGCGTTCGGCCCGAACATGCCGAACATCTGGCCCATGTTCGGCCTGTTCGGCCCGAACCCGAACATCCAGGTGTTCGCCCAACACTAGCATCAACATGGGTTCACTAAAGACAGGTCCTGTTTGACTAACATGCTCAGCTTTTATGAGGTAGTGAACGCTAATGTGGATATTGGGAATGCTGTAGATGTGATATATTTGGACTTTGCAAAGACCTTCGACACTGTTCCCCACAAAAGTCTGGTGCAAAAGTTGAGGATGCAAGGACTGGGGAAGAGTCTGTGTACATGGATAGGGAACTGGCTAATGGACAGAACACATAGAGTTGTGGTCAATGGATCATGCTCAAAATGGGAGACTGTTAGCAGTGGGGTCCCACAGGGGTCTGTACTGGGTCCAGTGCTCTTCAATTTATTTATTAATGACCTAGTAGATTCAGTAGTGAGCAATGTTGCTATTTTTGCAGATGATACACAATTGTGCAGAATCATCAACTCTCAGGAAGATAGGGAAATATTGCAACAGGATCTGGATAGGATGGCTATATGGGCACATAAATGGCAGATGAAACTCAATGTTGACAAATGTAAAGTCATGCATTTTGGTTGTACCAATGGTCTAGCACCATACAAAATAAATGGGATACAGTTTGGGGACATCAAACTTGGACAAGGACTTATGAGTACTCATCGACAACAAGTTAAATAATCGCACTCAATGCCAAGCCGCTGCAGCTAAAGCTAACAAAATTTGGGGATGCATTAAAAGGGAAATAAAAACTTGAGATGCTAGCATAATATTGCTCCTGTTTAACTCTCTAGTAAGGCCATATCTGGAATATGGAATTCAGTTCTGGGCACCACATTACAGGAAAGATATTGCAGTTTTAGAGCAGGTGCAGAGACGAGCAACAAAATTGATACGTGGGATGGAAGGTCTCGTTTACCAAGAAAGGTTAGATAAACTGGGTTTATTAAGTCTAGAGAAAAGACGCCTTAGAGGGGATCTAATTAACATGTATAAATACATCAGAGGGCAATATAAAAGCTTGGCGGATGCGCTCTTTGTCCCTTGGCCTTCTCAAAGGACTAGGGGACATGATCTGCGCATGGAGGAAAAACGTTTTAGCCATTTATTTAGGAAAGGGTTCTTTGCAGTAAGAGTGATTAAGATGTGGAATGCATTGTCACAGGAAGTAGTTATGGCAAACTCTATACCTGCATTTAAAGTGGGCTTAGATGCTTTCCTTGCGTTGAAAGACATCCATGGCTACAATTACTAGGCAATGCCTAATGATGTTGATCCAGGGATTTTATCTGATTGCCATCTGGAGTCGGGAAGGATTTTTTTTCCCTTTTGGGGCTAATTGGACCATGCATTGTAAGGGTTTTACGCCTTCCTCTGGATCAAGAGGGATATGTGAGGGAGCAGGCTGGTGTTGTACTTTGTTCTTTGGTTGAACTCGATGGACGTATGTCTTTTGTCAACCCAAATAACTATGTAACTTAATAATTTGCAAATGTTACCTCTCATAAGGGCTTAGTACATGTGGCATGATCTATCCCTTCCATATTTGAGGCAATCTGACTCATGGAAATATTTATTTCCTGTCTTTGACTGGGAAGGGAGGTGAGGGTGTCTTAGTCAGTCACACCCTTTGACAGGAACACTAAATGAAAAAAACTGAACTGCATAGTGGAAACATCTATGGGAAATCCAGACACTAAGGTCTGAGACAATTGGGAGTGCATATTCCAAGAAACAACATTTACCTTACCCAGTTTGACAAATTTCAAGGTACAATACCTTGAAACAAACACACAAGCAAAGAAAATGGTTTTAAGTAAACCTATACACAATATATAATAATTAAAAAAAATACTTTAATAATGGACCTTTCCTGAGAACAACCTAAAGAATTGGCAAAAGAGTTGGCACATTAACAGGACAAAATAGGATGTTCTAGGCAGTGGTGATGGTCTGCTACCGGTCACAGTGGCTACTGCCCCACCCCCCACTGATGCCTGGATATCCTCCTACCTATCCAATCGCTCTTTCACAACATCCTTCAATCGCTCCTCCTCAACCCCTGCGCCCCTGTCAGCCAGGATCCCCCAGGGCTCTGTTCTGGTCCCCCTTCTGTTCTCCATATACACATTTTTTCCCTTTTGGGGCTAATTGGACCATGCCTTGTAATGTTTTTTTCGCCTTCCTCTGGATCAACAGGGAAATGTAAGGGAGAAGGCTGGTGTTGTACTTTGTTCTCTGGTTGAACTCGATGGACGTATGTCTTTTTTCAACCAAAATAACTATGTAACTATGTAACTTCCTCAGTTTGAAAGCTTTTCTCCTCCCTGGGCTGCAAATATCACCTTTATGCCAAAGACACTCAGATTTATGTCCATACACCCCGATATCTCATCCATCACCATGAACAAGTGTTTTCAATCAGTTATTAACGCGGCTGCAAGACTCATCCATTCTTCGCACCACTCCTCATCCACAACTCCCCTCTGTAAATCCTTGCACTGGCTCCCTATCCGTTTCAGGATAAGTTTCAAGATTATATGCCTGGAGTATAAATTTGTGCACAAAACCTGCCCTACCTACAATCTCAGAGCTTATTCTCATGTGTACACCAGGTTGTCCCCTCCAATCCTCCAATGAAGTTCGCCTCACCGCCCCACACATTTCTGTAACGATTGCGGAATCGTCTCCGTGGTCAGCGCACCAGACGTGCGCTGACGCGGCGGATTTCCTCCACAAGCGTATAATTGAGGACACCCAGGCTAGGTGCTATGCACCTGCAGAGGGAAATTCCTGTCGGCAGGTGGAGCTGTGGAGTGCAGAGGAACAGCTCCTCTGCCCTACCACACACGCCAGACAGGAGTTGTACGAAGGGAAGAAACGCAACCGCAAGAGAAACGATTGAGAGTGAGCAAGGAGACAGATTGTGTGTGTGTGCATAAAATTAGTCGCCAACCCGCGACTGTGCACACACCACAGCAGATAAGAAGCAGGAACGCGATCGCGAGAGGTGCGATCGCCAGACGTGACACAAGGTTACAGCAAGGCGGAGCACAAGAGTAGCAAAGGCACAGCAAATAATACAATGAGGAGATACGGAAAACAACAAACGCTAGCTAACCGCGAACACCGCACTCATTCGCAACAGTGCACGTGGTTATGCGCGGTCTCCACGTGATAAGCACAATAGAGAGAAGCACGCCTAACTAACCATCGACAGACAAACATGAAACAGAGGACGCGAACGCTTGCTTAACGGTTACCTCACCGAGCCTCCAGCAAGCGATCGTAGCAGACAAGACAGACACACGAAAACAGGGACAAGCGAGAGATAGGATCCACAGCACTAGCGAGAAGCGAGTGCGATCCAGGTACAGAGTAGCAGAACAGAAGGATCGACAGCACTAGCGAAAAGTGGCCAGCGTGATCCCAGAAGACAGAACAGAAGGATCCACAGCGCCAGCGAAAAGTGGCTAGCGCAATCCCAGGAGACAGAACAGAAGGATCCACAGCGCTAGCGAAAAGTGGCTAGCGTGATCCCAGGAGACAGAACAGAAGGATCCACAGCGCTAGCGAAAAGTGGCTAGCGCGATCCCAGGAGACAGAACAGAAGAGATAGCTGGTAGCAACCGCTGCACCAGCTATACTCCAAGAACAGACATCAGAACCATTTCCTGTCGACCACCGCTGGGACAGGACAACAGCAACAGAACAAACAAACAGACATACGTCCATCGAGTTCAACCAGTATAAAGTACAACACCAGCCTGCTCCCTCACATATCCCTGTTGATCCAGAGGAAGGCGAAAAAACCCTTACAATGCATGGTCCAATTAGCCCCTAAAGGGAAAAATTCCTTCCCGACTCCAGATGGCAATCAGATAAAATCCCTGGATCAACATCATTAGGCATTACCTAGTAATTGTAGCCATGGATGTCTTTCAACTCAAGGAAAGCATCTAAGCCCCCTTTAAATGCAGGTATAGAGTTTGCCATAACAACTTCCTGTGGCAATGCATTCCACATCTTAATCACTCTTACTGTAAAGAACCCTTTCCTAAATAAATGGCTAAAACGTTTTTCCTCCATGCGCAGATCATGTCCTCTAGTCCTTTGAGAAGGCCTAGGGACAAAAAGCTCATCCGCCAAGGTATTATATTGCCCTCTGATGTATTTATACATGTTAATTAGATCCCCTCTAAGGCGTCTTTTCTCTAGACTAAATAAACCCAGTTTATCTAACCTTTCTCGATAAGTGAGACCTTCCATCCCACGCATCAATTTTGTTGCTCGTCTCTGCACCTGCTCTAAAACTGCAATATCTTTTTTGTAATGTGGTGCCCAGAACTGAATTCCATATTCCAGATGTGGCCTTACTAGAGAGTTAAACAGGGGCAATATTATGCTAGCATCTCGAGTTTTTATTTCCCTTTTAATGCATCCCAAAATTTTGTTAGCTTTAGCTGCAGCTGCTTGGCATTGAGTACGATTATTTAACTTGTTGTCAATGAGTACTCCTAAGTCCTTCTCCAAGTTTGATGTCCCCAACTGTATCCCATTTATTTTGTATGGTGCTAGACCATTAGTACGTCCAAAATGCATGACCTTACATTTGTCAACATTGAATTTCATCTGCCATGTATGTGCCCATATAGCCATCCTATCCAGATCCTGTTGCAATATGACACTATCTACCTGAGAGTTAATGATTCTGCACAATTTTGTATCATCTGCAAAAATAGCAACATTGCTCACTACTGCATCTACTAGGTCATTAATAAATAAATTGAAGAGCACTGGACCCAGAACAGACCCCTGTGGGACCCCACTGCTAACAGTCTCCCATTTTGAGTATGATCCATTGACCACAACTCTTTGCTTTCTGTCCATTAGCCAGTTCCCTATCCATGAACACAGACTCTTCCCCAGTCCTTGCATCCTCAACTTTTGCACCAGACTTTTGTGGGGAACAGTGTCGAAGGCCTTTGCAAAGTCCAAGTATATCACATCTACAGCATTCCCAATATCCATATTAGCATTCACTACCTCATAAAAGCTGAGCATGTTAGTCAAACAGGACCTGTCTTTAGTAAACCCATGTTGATGCTGAGAAATAAGATTATTTTCTACTATGAAGTCATGTATAGTATCTCTTAGTAACCCCTCAAATAGTTTGCATACAACTGATGTTAAACTTACAGGTCTATAATTTCCTGGATCAGATTTTTTGCCCTTCTTAAATAATGGGAAAACGTGGGCTGTACGCCAATCCACTGGGACTCTGCCAGTTGCAAGAGAGTCACAAAAGATAAGATAAAGGGGTTTATCTATAACTGAACTTAATTCCCTTAGGACCCGAGGATGCATGCCATCCGGGCCAGGTGCCTTGTCTATTTTTAATTTATTTAGTCTTGCCTTCACTTCTTCCTGCGTTAAGTATTTAATATTACAGTTAGAAGATTGAGACTCTTCCGCCTCTGTAGTTTGCAACAGTGCTGTTTCTTTTGTAAAGACAGAAGCAAAGAAAGCATTTAATAACTCTGCCTTACCTTGGTCATCCACCATTGAGTTCTCATCCTCATCCTTTAGGAGTCCTATACAGTCAACCTTTCTTTTTTTAGAGTTAATGTACTTGTAAAACTTTTTTGGGTTAGATTTGATATCCTTAGCGATTTGTTTTTCAGCTTCAATCTTTGCCTGCCTAATTTCTTTTTTACAATTTTTATTGCACTCCTTATAATTGCTTAGTGCAGCCTCTGTCCCCTCCTGTTTTAAGACCTTATAGGCATTCTTTTTCCTCTTCATTTTATCTTTAACCTTTCTATTCATCCATAGAGGCCTTTTTTTATTCCTAGACATTTTGTTTCCATATGGGATATACATACTACAGTATTGATTGAGTATAAGTTTAAAAGCTTGACATTTCCCTTCAGTGTCTTCCCCTTGTAGTACATTATCCCAGTTCACCAAACTTAGTGCCTGCCTAATTTGAGTGAACTTTGCTTTTCTAAAGTTCATAGTTTTAGTGGTCCCGCTGCCCCGTGGCCTATCAGTCACCAGCTCAAACGTTATCATGTTGTGATCACTATTTCCCAAATGTTCTTGAACCTGCACATTTGATACATTATCTGGTCTATTAGAAATGATCAGATCCAGTAACGCATTCCCCCTAGTTGGTTCAGTTACCATTTGAGTCAAGTAATTGTCCTGTAGTGCTGCCAGAAATCTGCTGCTTTTACCAGAATGGGTAGCCTCAATACTCCAGTCAATGTCTGGAAAGTTGAAGTCGCCCATAATTATGACCTCATTTTTACCTGCAGCTTTTTCAATCTGCTGTAGTAATCGCAGTTCTGCAGCTTCATTAATAAGAGGTGGCCTGTAGCATACCCCAATAAGCAATTGGCAACTTTTATTTCCACCATGAATATTTACCCAAACGGACTCCACATCTTCGCAATCTTCCTCCATCTCATCGTTGAGGACAGCTGTAAGAGAATTCTTAACAAAGAGACAAACCCCTCCACCTTTTTTCCCTGTTCTATCCCTCCTAAACACATTGTATCCTTTTAAATTAGCTATCCAGTCATGGCTTCCATCCATCCATGTCTCGGTTATTCCCACAATGTCATAGCCTTTGTCATTCAGAATGAACTCTAGTTCGTCTATTTTATTTGCAAGGCTCCGAGCATTGGTTACCATGCACTTTATATTTTTACCACCACATTTACCAATTTTGTTTACATGAAATTGGCTACTTGAATTTTTACCAACCTCCTTAATCTTTACACTGTCCCCACCCCCCTCTCCACCCTCCATAATGATAGGTTCCCACTGTCTTTTTACCTCATCTTGTCTATGTATTGAGACTATATCCTCCCGCCTCCCCCCAGATCCTAGTTTAAAATCTCCTCCAACCGTTTAGCCATCTTCTCCCCCAATGCAGCTGCACCCTCCCCATTAAGGTGCAGCCCATCCCTGCTGTAGAACCTGTAGCCGACTGCAAAGTCTGCCCAGTTCTCCAGGAACCCAAACCCTTCCTTCCTACACCAATTTCTCAGCCACTTATTTAACTCCCTAAGCTCCCTCTGTCTCTCAGATGTAGCACGTGGCACTGGCAGTATTTCAGAAAACACCACCTTGGAGGTCCTTGCTTTAAGTTTATCTCCAAGTACCTGAAAATCATTTTTGAGGACCTTCCATCTCCCACTAACTTTGTCATTGGTGCCAATGTGTACCATGACAGCCGGGTCTTCCCCAGCCCCACCCAGTAATCTGTCAATTCTTTCCGCTACATGCCGAGTAATGGTAGTATGGTTTATGCTAGGACAGCTTTACCATGTAGTGTGGTTCATGGTCTAGAGGTTAAGACAGATACCTACTAGCTACTACACACTGCATACTGGGTTCAAATCCCAGCTATGGTATATAAGCATGCTTTTCAAAAAGTACAAATCCTTAATCATGCTACTTTTTCTATTGCATTGATCATAATGGTAGTATGGTTTATGCTAGGACAGCTTTTCCATGTAGTGTGGTTCATGGTCTAAAGGTTAAGACAGATACCTACTAGCTACTACACACTGTGTCCTGGGTTCAAATCCCAGCTATGGTATATAAGCATGCTTTTCAAAAAGTACCAATCTTTAATCATGCTACTTTTTCTATTGAATTGATCATAATGGTAGTATGGTTTATGCTAGGACAGCTTTACTATGTAGTGTGGTTCATGGTCTAGAGGTTAAGACAGATACCTACTAGCTACTACACACTGCATACTGGGTTCAAATCCCAGCTAAGGTATATAAGCATGCTTTTCAAAAAGTACCAATCCTTAATCATGCTACTTTTTCTATTGAATTGATCATAACGGTAGTATGGTTTATGCTAGGACAGCTTTACCATTTAGTGTGGTTCATGGTCTAGAGGTTAAGACAGATACCTACTAGCTACTACACACTGCATCCTGGGTTCAAATCCCAGCTATGGTATATAAGCTGTTTTGAAAATCTGCAATTCCCTACTGGATGATATGAGAGCGAGAGAGCGAGCGAGCGAGAGAGAGAGAGGTTATTGTGCAAAATTCCGCTGGAATTATAAAATTTCCGCGAAATTCCGTTCGAGATATATAGAAATTCCGTTCCGACTAACAAAATCGGAATTATTAATTCCGACCGGAATCACGGAATTATTAATTCCGCGGAATTTTCCGACCATGCCTAAGTATCACCAACAATACAGATATATACCCGATTATTGATGATCTGCAGAATCACCAATAATGCAAGTATGACTAACCTCTGGACACCTGATAAAGTGTAAGTGTTTGGTGCAACAGTGGGCTGTCTCCCGTGGGGCAGGAGATGCCGTTAACAAAAGGAGCAGGTGGCCCTTGGGAGAGTAGGGACTATCTCCTAGGAAAGGGGATAGAGATAACTTGCTATCCAGTGATTCCCTGTAATACTGGGAATCAGACTATACTGCAGCCAAAGGACCCCAAAGGGATAGAGCCCCTGGCTGGACTGCAGAGCGGCCTCTCTGAGCAACAGGAGGTCTCTGCAGCTACCTGACACTTGGCAGGGTCGTGTCACAGGTAGTACAGACAGACTGAACACTCAAGGGGAGAGTGACAGCCAGAAGGGTCAATCAGGCCGGGTCGGCAACACACGAGCAGATAAAGTACAAAGACAGAAAGCTGATTCTGTAACCAGGTACAGGCAGGGTTTGGCAACAGGTAGGCAGATATGCAAAGGTACCGAATCAGAAGACAAGAGAGAGGTCAAGAGAGCAAAGGGTCATAACATATAAGCAGAGGCCTAGTCTAGAGTGTGAGGTCCGTGGTCTCAACACCCAGGAACTGGTCTAAAGTATAACACAGCAATGACACAGTATCCCTAGGCTTGGGTGTGAGGTCCTTGGTCACAACACCCTGGAACTGGTCTAAAGTATAAAACAGCATTGACACAGTATCCCTAAGCTTGGGTGTGAGGTCCTTGGTCACAACACCCAGGAACTGGTCTAAAGTATAACACAGCAATGACACAGTATCCCTAGGCTTGGGTGTGAGGTCCTTGGTCACAACACCCTGGAACTGGTCTAAAGTATAAAACAGCATTGACACAGTATCCCTAAGCTTGGGTGTGAGGTCCTTGGTCACAACACCCTGGAACTGGTCTAAAGTATAACACAGCAATGACACAGTATCCCTAAGCTTGGGTGTGTGGTCCTTGGTCACAACACCCTGGAACTGGTCTAAGGTATAACACAGCAATGACACAGTATTCCTAACCTGGGATGTGTGGTCCTTGGTCACAACACCCTGGAACTGGTCTAAAGTATAACACAGTAATGACACAAGAGTAATCTGGCTCAGTGTGAATTCCCAGGTCCACCTGGTTCTAACACACTGTGGGATCTGACTATGGTCTGAGTGCTAAAACGTATGTATTCGCAACGGCAGACAACTTGAGACTGAGCGGCGAGATCTATATATAGTGCAGCGCGCGCGTAGCTCTCCATCTGTGTGCACTAGAAGGCTCAGACAAACCAGACGCATGCTGCTGTGTGGAAACCGCCGGTCTGAACGTGGAGACAGCCGCCCCGCTGCCAGACCGCGCGGCGGCATCTCCGCAATCCTTTACACCAGGGCTGCGTAATATGTTGGCACTTTATAAATACAATAAATAAATAATAATAATAATAATAAATTATCCCAGGTCACAGGAAAACTTTTCGGGTGCTTGCCAGCAGGCATGCTTGAATGTGCCAAACTTCGATTCGGGTACATTCAAAATCGGGTCTGGGGAAAATTCGGATTCGGATTCGGTTGCGATAGCTGAATTCGGTTCGGATTCGAATTCGGTTCGGGCTCGGTAACAAAAATCGGTAAAAAATTTGTGGTTGCGAATTCGGATGCGTTTTTTTTTTAAAGGGAAATCACATTTAAATAGGTGTAATTTAAAAAAGACCCCAAAAAATGTGATGGAATTTTTTTTTTCTGCATTTCTTCATCGTTTTACCATCTTCTTTCTCGTCATAATCATTACTATCTGTAGCAGTCACGGTGGATGCAGCTGCGGGCAGTCAGGATACCCCCGCAGCTGCTTCATTTTCCCTGTTGGTGTCGGGTGCTTCCTCTGTCCCCTCGGCGTCTAGCACACCGAGGAGAGGTTTGTCTGTGGCGCATAGAGTGGCTTTGTCACGCACGCGCACGTGCAGACAGGATCTTTATGCAGCGAGAAGGCGCGTCAGCTGACCTGCCGGTCGGCTGACGTCAGAGGTGACTCTCTCGGCAGTCCTGATTGGCTGAATGACAGGGGCGTGGCCGAGGGGTCTCCTCCGCTTCTTAAGCCGCCGAGAATCACTTGCAAACTGTCTGCTGTTGCGAATGCTTCGTGCGAGCACTCAGACCTTAGATAGATTCGGTGTGTTTTGATCTGGGAGGAAACCAGGGATTTCACACAGACTAGGAATTATTGTTACTATTGTTGTTAATACTTGATACCTGTGTAGGACTCTGGCTCTCTTCTGACTTTCCCTACGCTACACGATTCTGTACTTTAACCCATCTGATCCTGCTGCTGACTCTGCCTGATATATCTGTATCCTCTTGCTTGCCGATTTTGTACTGTATCTTCCTGTCTGTTGACGAACTGATCTGTCTGACCACTCCACTCACCAGATAGCCCTTGTCACTGGTGAGGTTCATTACTGATAGTACCCACTGGCTCCTCTGGTGAGGTTCTGCCAAAACTATCAGTATTACTGTTGCACCAAGCACTATACACTTGCAATTACCTTATTAGCTATACTTGCATTATTGGTGATTCTGCAGATCACCATATAATCAGGTATAGTGTCTGATTATTGGTGATACTGCAGATCAGATAATAATCAGATGTCTGTGTGCTGCACCAATCGTTAAAGAACAGCAGACCAAAATTTATATGGAGACACTGTGCACTCAGGTCAAACTGTTAACCACAGCCGTGAACGATCTTACCAATATAGTCAACACACAACAGACACAAGTTAACCTATTGTCTGAGGTAGTGACCCGACTTCAAAAGACCAATGCACCAGTGTCATCCCCTATTGTTAGTGAGCCCAGGATGCCTCATCCTGAGAGATATTCAGGGCACCGATCTGATTTTCGGAATTTTATGCATCTCTGTCTATCATATTTTGAGTTACGCCCGGTATCTTCGGGTTAGTGTTGGGCGAACATCTAGATGTTCGGGTTCGGGCCGAACAGGCCGAACATGGCCGCGATGTTCGGGTGTTCGAGCCGAACTCCGAACATAATGGAAGTCAATGGGGACCCGAACTTTCGTGCTTTGTAAAGCCTCCTTACATGCTACATACCCCAAATTTACAGGGTATGTGCACCTTGGGAGTGGGTACAAGAGGGGAAAAAAATTTAGCAAAAAGAGCTTATAGTTTTTGAGAAAATCGATTTTAAAATTTCAAAGGGAAAACTGTCTTTTAAATGCGGGAAATGTCTGTTTTCTTTGCACTGGTAACATGCTTTTTGTCGGCATGCAGTCATAAATGTAATACAGATAAGAGGTTCCAGGAAAAGGGACCGGTAACGCTAACCCAGCAGCAGCACACGTGATGGAACAGGAGGAGGGCGGCGCAGGAGGAGAAGGCCACGCTTTGAGACACAACAACCCAGGCCTTGCATGAGGACAAGAAGCGTGCGGATAGCAATTTGCATTTTGTCGCCATGCAGTCATAAATGTAATACAGATGAGAGGTTCAATAAACAA
This sequence comes from Hyperolius riggenbachi, assembly GCF_040937935.1. NCBI lineage: Eukaryota > Metazoa > Chordata > Amphibia > Anura > Hyperoliidae > Hyperolius > Hyperolius riggenbachi. The sequence continues at coordinate 190,968,977 of NC_090653.1, read as the reverse complement.
TAAACAGTAATTGGTGTTGTCCAGAATGCGCACAATGCCTGGGTCGCGTTCAATGCAGTCCTAGGCCGAAGAGGTCATAGCCTAGGGTCACAAAAACCTGTTTATTTGGGCATTCTGGACAACACCAATTACTGTTTATTGTTTATTGAACCTCTCATCTGTATTACATTTATGACTGCATGGCGACAAAATGCAAATTGCTATCCGCACGCTTCTTGTCCTCATGCAAGGCCTGGGTTGTTGGGTCTCAAAGCGTGGCCTTCTCCTCCTGCGCCGCCCTCCTCCTGTTCCATCACGTGTGCTGCTGCTGGGTTAGCGTTACCGGTCCCTTTTCCTGGAACCTCTTATCTGTATTACATTTAAAATCGATTTTCTCAAAAACTATAAGCTCTTTTTGCTAAATTTTTTCCCCTCTTGTACCCACTCCCAAGGTGCACATACCCTGTAAATTTGGGGTATGTAGCATGTAAGGAGGCTTTACAAAGCACGAAAGTTCGGGTCCCCATTGACTTCCATTATGTTCGGAGTTCGGCTCGAACACCCGAACATCGCGACCATGTTCGGCCCGAACCCGAACATCTAGATGTTCGCCCAACACTACACGTGACCCGTTCGGCCAATTACAGCGCTAGCCGAATGTTCGGGGAACGTTCGGCCATGCGCTCTTAGTTCGGCCATATGGCCGAACAGTTTGGCCGAACTCGAACATCACCCGAACAGGGTGATGTTCTGCAGAACCCGAACAGTGGCGAACACTGTTCGCCCAACACTACTTCGGGTTCGGAAACTCAGCGAGTTACTTTTATAAAAACGTTGTTGTCTGGTGACTCGCAGACTTGAGCTTACAGTCTTCCCACTGGTCACGAGGCTTTGACTTCAGTTCAGGAGTTTTTCAAAGCAATGGCTATTATATATGATGATCCAGATTTAGCTATGACGTCAGAGAGGAGACTCAAAACTCTCCGACAAGGTCAGAACACAGTTGAAACATACGCTGCTGAGTTTAGAAAGTGGGCGGTGTCAGCCAGATGGGGGCAGTATGCTTTATTAGACTGTTTTTTATCAGGGTTATCCGATGCTGTTGCTGATCTGATATTAAGCCACCCAGAACCTAAAACGGTGGATGAGGCAATCTCTTTAGCTGTCAAGATTGACCGTCAAGTTCGTTATAAAAGGCAAACTCGAGGTAGAGCATCAGTAAGACCCTCTTCTGTTCCTTTCTCCGCTCCTGTGCCTTTCTCTCCTCCTCAGGACGAACCGATGCAAATTGGACAGTCTAAAATCTCTGAGGTTGAGAGAAACAGAAGACGTACCGAGAGACTCTGCCTATACTGTGCAGAAAATGGTCATGTGGTACAAAACTGTCCCAGGAAGGCGGAAAACTCTATCAACTAGGTGTAGCTGGAGGTACTACCCTAGGTGATTCTGTGTTACCTCTAATAAAAAATAGTTGTTTACTTCTCCCGTGTTCTATCACCTGGGAAGATCAAGTCCAATCTACCCAGGCCTTTATAGACTCGGGTTCTGCAGCAAATTTTATGGATTATGATTTTGCGGTTAAGTTTGTTTTTCCTCTCCTATCCTTGGGACGTCAGATTGTTGTTACTGCAGTGGACGATTCACCACTGCAGGGCAAACAGCCTCTGACTAATACTCCTGTTCTGTTGTGTCAAATAGGGGCCTTGCATAAAGAACAGATTCAGTTCTTTGTACCTAAGATGGCTACCTCCACGGTGATTCTTGGTATGCCGTGGCTTCAAAAACATTCCCCTCAGATTGACTGGAGTTCCAGGCAATTGTTGAGCTGGTCCGCCTATTGCCATCATCATTGTATGGAGAAAGTCACGATGTGTGCTACCAGGGTTCAAGTGGAGGGGTTGCCTAGTCAGTATTCTGATTTTGCTGACGTTTTCTGTCCCAAGGCGGCAGACAAACTTCCTCCTCATCGAAGTTTCGACTGCCCCATCAAGTTAAGATCAGGTTGTATGCCTCCTAGAGGCCACTTGTATAACCTTTCGGGGCCTGAGAAACTTGCCATGCAGGAGTATATTAAGGAAAATTTAGCCAAAGGTTTCATCCGTTCATCTAGGTCCCCGGCTGGGGCAGGTTTCTTTTTTGTAAAGAAAAAAGACGGTGGCCTTCAGCCATGCATTGATTATAGAGGTTTGAACAAGATTACGGTGGAAAATCGTTAACCTCTTCCTCTGATTGATGACTTGTTCGCTCAGATTACCAATGCGGGTGTCTTTACAAAACTCGATCTCAGGGGGGCATACAACCTGATCCGCATAAGAGAGGGTGACGAGTGGAAGACGGCGTTCAACACACCCGATGGGCACTACGAGTACCTGGTGATGCCCTTCGGGTTGTGCAACGCACCCGCCGTCTTCTAGGAGTTGGTTAATGAAGTTTTCAGGGAGGTTCTGGGTCGGTCGTCCTAGTCTATTTGGATGACATACTTATTTTTTCATCTAATATTACTGAACACAGGGAACGTGTGAAGTATGTTTTAAAGAAACTACTACAGAATTCCTTGTATGCAAAACTCGAGAAGTGTCTTTTCGAGGTGTCTGAAGTTCCCTTCTTGGGGTACATAATCTTCACAGCAGGACTCTCCATGGATCCCAGGAAGGTTTCTGATGTCTTGGAGTGGCCTCAACCTTTAGGGTTGAAGGCGCTCCAATGATTCCTTGGCTTCGCCAACTATTATAGAAAGTTTATCAAAGTATTTTCTTCTGTGGTCTCACCCCTCACTGAGTTGACCAAAAAGGGGGCAGATACCTACAATTGGTCAGCAGAAGCACAGTCTGCATTTTCATCACTTAAGAAATTCTTCTGCTCCGCTCCCATTTTGAGACATGTGGACATTACTCTCCCATTCATTGTTGAGGTGAATGCGTCAGAGATCAGAGTGGGGGCTGTACTGTCTCAGCACTCCGGTCCGCAGGGCAGATTACACCCTTGTGCATTTTTCTCTAGGAAGTTTTCCCCTGCCGAGAGAAATTATGATATTGGGAATCGAGAACTGTTGGCCATAAAACTTGCATTTGAGGAATGGCGACACTGGCTCGAGGGGGCTGAACATACAATCACAGTTTATACTGACCACAAAAACTTAGAGTGTATTGAAGGGGCCAAACGTCTCAGTCCCAGACAGGCCCGTTGGTCTTTGTTTTTTACGAGGTTCAGATTCGTTATTACCTACAAACCTGGTAGTAAGAATGTCAAGGCTGATGCGTTATCCAGATGTTTTGAGCCTGAGACAATACAGCCCTCAACTCCTGAAAGTATCCTCCCCGAGAAAGTGGTTCTCGCTGCTACTGATACTTGGGAGGATTGGGCAACTACTCTGAGACCTTATCAGCAGGAGGTTCCCGAAGGGAAACCAGATGGGGTTCTCTTTGTACCTCTACAGTTCCGATTACAAATTCTGCAGGTTTTTATTCTCATAAGAATGCAGGGCATCCAGGGGTAGCCAGAACGCAGGAGCTGCTAGACAGATGTGTGTGGTGGCCGTCCATTGTGTCTGATTGTAAGGACTTTGTCGGAGAATGCTCTGTGTGTGCCAGGAGTAAACCATCCAGACGTCGTCCTGTGGGGACTCTGCAGTCGCTACCAGTGCCTGAACAACCATGGACCCATCTGTCCATGGACTTTGTGGGCGAGTTGCCTAGATCTGAGGGGAAAACAGTCATATGGGTGGTAGTTGATAAGTTCAGTAAGATGGCCCATTTTATCCCGCTGAACGGACTCCCCTCTGCTCAAGAACTGGCAGAACTCTTCATCCACCGCATTTTCAGGTTGCATGGGATCCCGGAGAATGTGGTGTCAGACAGGGGAGTCCAGTTCGTTTCCAAGTTCTGGAGGGCATTCTGTCATCATTTGGGAATGAACCTATCATTTTCCTCCAGCTACCACCCACAGGCTAATGGGCAAACGGAAAGTATCAGTCCCTAGAAAAGTTCCTCAGGTGTTATGTGGCAGATGCTCAGTTGGACTGGGTGAAATTTTTGCCATTCACAGAGTTTGCTTATAATAACTTAAAGAGCACCTCTTCAGGTTTCTCCCCGTTCCAGGTGGTAACTGGGAGATCGCCCAAGTTCTCTCCACTGCCAGTAGTGTCATCTCCTTTTCCTGCCCTGGAAGAGTGGCAGTGCGCCTTGAAGGAGATTTGGAGTTTGGTCAAAAGAAACCTAGGAAAGGCCTTTCAGACCCAGAAAAAACAGGCAGATAAGAGACGCTCTGTAGAGTGGGATTTTTCACCGGGTGATTTGGTGTGGGTTTCTACCAGGCATTTGATGTTAAAACAGCCCTCTGTGAAATTGGGTCCTAGGTTCATAGGCCCATACCCCGTGTCCAAAATGATTAATAGTGTCACATATGTCATTTCTCTACTGTCCAGTATGAGAGGTGTGAAGTCATTCCATGTGTCTCTGTTGAAGCCTCCCCCCCCCCCCGGTGATTGATGGAGAACCTGAGTTTGAGATAGAACAAATTTTGGACTCTCGATGGGTGCAGAACTCCATACAGTACCTTGTTCACTGGAAGGGGTATGGGCCTGAGGAGAGATCTTGGGTACCAAGGCACCAAGGCATCGTATGCATGCGAAGGAACTTAGGGAAAAGTTCCATGAGTTACACCCTGAGAAACCAGGTGGACCGTGTCCGGAGTCCACGCCTCAAGAGGGGGTACTGTAACAGTCACGGTGGATGCAGCTGCGGGCAGTCAGGATACCCCCGCAGCTGCTTCATTTTCCCTGTCGGGTGCTTCCTCTGTCCCCTCAGCGTCTAGCACGCCGAGGAGAGGTTTGTCTGTGGCGCATAGAGTGGCTTTGTCACCCGCGCGCACAGACAGGATCTTTACGCGGGGAGAAGGCGCGTCAGCTGACCTGCCGGTCGGCTGACGTCAGAGGTGACTCTCGGCAGTCCTGATTGGCTGAATGTAAGGGGTGTGGCCGAGGGGTCTCCTCCGCTTCTTAAGCCGCCGAGAATCACTTGCAAACTGTCTGCTGTTGCGAATGCTTCGTGCGAGCACTCAGACCTTAGATAGATTCGGTGTGTTTTGATCTGGGAGGAAACCAGGGATTTCACACAGACTAGGAATTATTGTTACTATTGTTGTTATTACTTGTTACCTGTGTATGACTCTGGCTCTCTTCTGACTTTCCCTATGCTAAACGATTCTGTACTTTAACCCATCTGATCCTGTTGCTGACTCTGCCTGATATATCTTTATCCTCTTGCTTGCCGATTTTGTACTGTATCTTCCTGTCTGTTGCCGAACTGATCTGTCTGACCACTCCACTCACCAGTGAGCCCTTGTCACTGGTGAGGTTCATTACTGATAGTACCCACCAGCTCCTCTGGTGAGGTTCTGCCAAAACTATCAGTATTACTGTTGCACCAAGCACTATACACTTGCAATTACCTTATTAGCTATACTTGCATTATTGGTGATTCTGCAGATCACCATATAATCAGGTATAGTGTCTGATTATTGGTGATACTGCAGATCACATAATAATCAGACATCTGTGTGCTGCACCAATCGTTACACTATCATCTTCACCATCTTCTTCTTCACTGGCATCTGGTTCTTTAAGTTCTTCTTCTTCTTCACCTGGCTCATCTTCAATTGGTTTTTCATCTTCTTCTTCACCTGGTTCTTCTTCGTCTTCCTATTCTCCTTCATCATCATCTGGTTCTTCTTCTTCATCATCTGGTTCTTCTTCTTCTTCTAACATTCGGCTCTTCTTCTTCTTCATCATCATCATCTAGTTCTTCTTCTCCTGGTTCTTCTTCTTCTTCTCCTTCACCAGGTTCTTCATCTTCTTCTTCACCTGGTTCTTCTTCTTCTTCTTCACCTGGTTCTTCTTCTTCACCTGGTTCTTCTTCTTCTTCTTCACCTGGTTCTTCTTCTTCACCTGGTTCTTCATCTTCTTCTTCACCTGGTTCTTCTTCTTCTTCACCTTGTTCTTATTCTTCACCTGAAACTTCTTCTTCTCCTTCACCTGGTTCTTCTTCTTCTTCACCTGGTTATTCTTCTTCACCTGGTTATTCTTCTTCTTCTTCACCACCACCATCTTTTTTTTTGTTTTGTGTTCATATTCTTCCTCTTGAACCCAACTTAATGTTTTTCCCTTACAGAACTCTACTGTTGTAAAATTTTATCTTCATAGCTAAATTTGTGGCATGATAGCTAGTGGCGCAGCACAGTTTTCAACCCAGACACCTCAGAATTTATTTTTTTTTACAACAGTATACAGCTATTGTCAGAGCCGGGACAGGGTCCTCCAGCACCCAAGGCTGAGACCCCAAAGTGCGCCCCTCCATCCCTCCCACCCCAGCCGTCACACGCTGATTGCTATTAGACTAAGAGGCGCCACAGGGCCCACAACCTCCCCAACACCTTAATATCTAGTTATCTGGCTTGCAGTCACTGCTATGTATCCCCTTTTCTTATTTCTTTCTGCTTCAAACACAATTGGGAATGACAGCTGAATGAATTCTGCGCCCCCTCTTACACTGTGCCCTGAGGCTGGAGCCTCTCCAGCCTATGCCTCGGCCCGGCCCTGGCTATTGTAGTGGCATAATAGCTAGTGGCGCATGGCAGCAGCGCATAATTCTGTGGACCCTGGCGGTGGGAACACAGACAGCAGGAGGATGAAAATCAGCGCTGCGTAATATGTTGGCGCTTTATAAATACAATAAATAAATACATACATAAATAAATAAATTCATGAATAAATAAATAAATAAATACAGTAGCAGCAGCAGGAGGAGGAGTGACGTGTGGCACAGCAGGCATGTCACGGGCCATGGTACCTAGCGTTAGTACCACAGCAACTAAAGAAAAACCAGGCCAAATTATCAGGACCCAGGGACTGAAGGTTGATGTCAAACAATAATTCCCAGGCACCTCATGTCCCCCTGTCGCCGACAACAGGTGCCTGGAACGTGCCTTCAATCCAGGCCTGGTTCATCTTTAAAAATGTCAGTCTGTCCACGCCCTCTGGGGACAGACGAGAGAGCTTCTCGGTGACCACGCCACCGGCCGCACTGAAGCACCTCTCGGACAGCATGCTGGAAGGGGGCAAGACAATACTTCCAGAGCGTACTGTGCCAGCTCACTCTAGGGGCTTGATTCACAAAGCGGTGATAACTCAGTTATCACGCCTAAAAGACTTTAGGCGTGATAAGCGGTGCAAAGCTGAGTTATCACCGATTTGTGCTGCTCTTCGCGCGAAGCTCCCGCGCGCAAAGTTTTGCGCGCGTAGCGCACCGCGCTGCGCGCGCAAAGTCCCATAGGGCTCAATGGACGCTGCGCGCGAAGCACGGCACACTGCGCGCGCAGCGCGGTGCGCTACGCGCGCAAAACTTTGCGCGCGGGAGATCGCGCGAGTTTCTTCTTATCACTCCTAAACTGAGTTTAGGCGTGATAAAGGGCTTTTCACAGGCGTGCAAACACTTTGCACCGCTTTGTGAATCAAGCCCTAGATGTGCAAGCGCTCCACCCAGTACTCCATGGGGTCCATAGGCTCCGCCCTGCCGGTGTCAAGCCCACTGAAAGACCCCATGTAGTCAGCCACCATCCGGGTCATGCGCTGGCTGTGACTTTGAGAGGAGGTGGCTGCTGCTAGAGATGGCCCGAACCGTTCGCCGAACGAATCTCTCTGGGCCCTGTACTACTTCTGGGTCACTATGACCTGGAGTAGTACGCCTGCGCTGGCCCGGCATGCGCAGAAAGTGCCTGGCAACTGGAGCGAGATCTAGGACGCGCACTGCCGGGCCAGGGCAGGCGTACTACTCCGGGTTAGAGCGACCCGGAAGTAGTACAGGGCCCAGAGATGCTGAGATGTTCACCGGCTAACAGTTCGGGAACCGTTCGCGACATCTCTAGCTGCTGCACGCACCTCCTCTCTCGGCTGCACTACCGTCATGTAGAGTGGCTGCGTCAATGACAGCAGGTCTCCTGGGTGCCTGACACTGCTGCTGGCCGCAGGAACCAGCTGCTGTGCTGGCTGGACAGGGACAGAGGGGGTGAAAGGCTGGGGGAAGGCTTCCTCCAGTCGCCGAACAAGGAGCTGCTGCAACTCCCTTTTTCGCTGCTCACGGTCTTTAGCAGGCAGAAACTGAGCCCACCTCCCCCTCAGCCGTGGATCCAGGATCATGCTGATGCAGGCATCCTCCCTCGCTTGCATCTGCTTGACCCTGCGGTCTGTGCGCAGACAGCGCAGCATGTGCGCTGCCATGGGGAGCAGGGTGGTCCGTCCAACAGGGACATCAGAGTCAGTGTCCTCCTCCTCCTCTGGCCCCTGAGCCTCTTCCTCCTCTCTCCACCCTCGCACCACTGCTGCTGTGCTCCACTGTTCCCCCTCAGCAGCAACATCCAGCACCTCCAACTCCTCCTCATCCTCCTCCAGGGACTCAAATACCTGCGCAGCTGTCGACTGCGCAGGCTACGGCTGTTCCAGCTGGTTCAGGGCCTCCTCTCCCAAATCCACCAAATCGCCAAGTGCCCTGTCCAGCAGACAAAGAAAGGGCACCCACTGGCAGAGGGATGCCCGTTGTTCGCTCACCAGGTTGGTTCCCTGCAGGAAGGGAGCCAACACCAAGCAGAACTGCTGCATCTGCCCCCACTGTGCGTTGGTGAGGAGCTGGAGTTTGGTGGTGCCGTCGAGAGTGCCATCCACCATGAACCGGTTGACAGCCTTCCTCTGCTCAACCAGCCGCTCCAACATTGCCAGGGTGGAGTTCCAGCGAGGTTGGCACATCGATGATGAGGCAGTGTGGTGGCAGGCTCTCACGCTGCTGAATGTCTGCCAGTTTTGCTGCGGCAGCAGATGAGCGGCCGAAAGTGCGCACAATTTTCCACGCCGCTACTAACAGCTCCTCCCTCCCCTGGTAGGTGCACATGAACTTTTGCACCACCAGGTTGAGGACGTGGGCCAAGCAGGGGACGTGAACCAAGTTTTCCCAGCTGATGGCAGCCAGCAGGTTGGCGGTAGAGATGTTGCGAACCTCTAATTTTCGCATCGTGAACACCGTTTGTGAACTTTCACGGAAGGTTCGGTTCGCGCGAATTTTCGCGAACAGCAATAGACTTCAATGGGGAGGCGAACGTAAACATTTTGAAAAATTTCTGCTGACTGGAAAAATGATAGAAAAGATGTTTCAAGGGGTGTAATACCTGGAGGAAGACATGGTTGAGTGAAATACACATCAAAAGTCACAGAAAAAAATCTGGATTTAATACAAAGCAGTGTTTTAAGGTCAGAATTCTCATTGAATGTTCAAATGCAGGCCTACACTGCTTTATGACACCAGGAATCCTTCCTTTCTCCCTCCTCCCTCGAGGAGGGTCTTTTCTTCCAGGGAATTGTATTATTTCAAAAGCCAGCTTACATACCTTGGCTGGGAATTGAACACAGGTCTGAGTGCATGGTAGGTAGCTCACTTCACCACTATACCCCCACCAACACTACATGCTGAAGCCAGCCTAGCATGTACTATTATGATCAATCCAAGAGAAAAATTAGCTTGCTTAAGGATTTGTAGCATGTCAAAAGCCAACTCACATTGGCTGGGAATAGAACCCAGGTCTGAGTGTGTGGTAGGTAACTCACTTAACCACTATACCACCACCAACACTACCTGCTGAAGCCAGTCTAGCATGTACCATTATGATCAATCCAAGAGAAAAATTAGCTTGCTTAAGGATTTGTAGCATGTCAAAAGCCAACTCACATTGGCTGGGAATAGAACCCAGGTCTGAGTGTGTGGTAGGTAACTCACTTAACCACTATACCACCACCAACACTACATGCTGAAGCCAGCCAAGCATGTACCATTGTTAGTATAAGAAGGATGTAGAAAACTGTTCACTGCTCTACTGCGTTTGCGGACCACCCAAGCACAGGATCTAAGTGACCACGGGTCTTCACCCACGACCCCTTGAGGGGGAAGCAGGACCACAACCCCTTGAGGGGGAAGTTGAAACTTCGCTGCCTAGTGCCCACCAGGTTGCGCTTAGGTAAATCCCACAGTAGATTGGAGAACAGCTGACACTGCGGTGTGGAGGTCGGAGTGTCAGATACTGGAGCTGATGACAAGAGCGTAGTCGGGGTCACAAGCCAAGATCGGGGCAGGCGGATATCTCACGGAGTCGGGGTCACAAGCAGAGGTCGAGGCAGGCGGATAACAGGCGTAATCAAGGTCACAGGCAAAGGTCGAGGCAGGCGGCAATCAGGCAGAGTCGGGGTCACAGGCCAGGAGTCACAACGGAAAGACAACACAGAGCAGGGATTTACCAGACACAGGCTTATCCAGGACTGTCAGAAACAACAGCACTTTGTCTATGGGCGGAAGTGCTTATATAGCTACCCCTCTGCGCATGCGTACGTCACAATGCTTAGTGTTTCTACACGTAAAACTGTCCGCATGTACCAACGTTCTTGCGGACGCATGCGTACTACGCGGATGACCCGGAAGCGGCTGCCAAAGTGCAATAAAACCTCGGGAAGTGCCGCGCGCACGCGTTAAGGAATGCGTGCGGCGATGTCGGCTGGGACCAGCGCGGTGAGTATGACATTGCCCCCCCCCCCCCCTATGGGCAACCTCCGGATGCCCTCAGCCCCAGGCTTACCAGGAAATTTGTGATGAAAAGCTCGAATTAACCTAGGAGCATGAATGTTCCGAAAGGGTTCCCACGAGCTTTCCTCGAGACCAAAACCCTTCCATTTAACTAAGTACTGAACAGACCTTCCCCTCCTCCTACTATCCAAAAATTTTTCCACCTTATATTCCTTTACATCATCAACCAGTATGGGCCCAGGGGTACAGGGAGATCTCCCAGGAAAATCACTAGAGGTATACTTCTTTAAACAGGAAACATGAAAGACAGGGTGCACCCGAAGAGAATCAGGAAGAGTTAACCTGAAAGACTGCATTGACTTATTTTTCAACAGGAAAAGGACCGATAAATTTTGGACCTAACTTCCTAGATGGACACCTGAGTTTGAGATTGAGAGTAGATAACCATACTAGATCACCTGGAGAAAAATTGAGACTAATTCTACGTTTCTTGTTAGCAAAAGTCTCTTGACGAGTCTGTGATTCTTTCAAAACGTCCTGTAATTTCTTAAAATTATCAGATAGGAAGGTAATTCTGTCTTGAACCGTAGGCACAACAGTTTCTGTAAGTACGTTGGGCAAAAAGGAGGGATGAAAGGCATAATTAGAAAAGAAGGGGGACTGATTAGTAGCTGAATGGGTTGCATTATTGTAGGCAAATTCTGCTGTAGGAAGAAGAGCTGCCCAATCTTCTTGAGAAACTGACGAAAAACATCTCAAATACTGCTCAAGGGTCTGATTTGTCCTCTCAGTCTGACCGTTAGTTTGAGGATGATATCCTGAGGACAGTGATGACTTGATTCCCAGGACCTTGCAGAGTTCCTGCCAGAACTTGGATGTAAACTGAACTCCCCTATCAGTAATTATATCAGATGGAAGACCATGTAGACGGACTATCTCTTTAATGAAAACTTCAGCAGTGGAAGCAGCAGATGGAATACCCTTTAATGGAATGAAATGAGCCATCTTGGTGAAGCGATCAATGACTACTAGAATAGTGGTGAATCCCTCTGAAGGAGGTAAATCAACGATGAAGTCCATAGCGATTCCCTTCCAGGGTCGAGTTGGAATTGGGAGGGAATTTAGAAAACCCCATGGCTTGTTTCTGGAACTCTTGGATCGAGCACACGTGTCACAGGAGATAAATTTATGACTGTCGGTCTTCATTTCAGGCCACCAGAAAGTTCTTTGTAAGAGCTCAAAAGCCTTTGTGGTCCCAAAGTGGCCCGCCAGTTTATTGTCATGACAAATCTGTAGAGCTTGAAGGCGGAGTTCAGGAGGTACAAAAATCTTATCTTGATGAAGAAGCAGTTCATCCTTAAGGACCAGGTCAGGAGGAACAGCTTGAGAGGGAGTCGCTTGCCTTAAGAGATCCATAAAGTCTGGTTGGATAAGTAAAAAATGATGAGAGGATAGAATGGTATCAGGAGCCCTAGCAGGGGATAATTCATCTTGAAACATACGAGACAAGGCATCAGGCTTGGAATTCTTGGAATCTGGACGGAAGGTGATAAGGAAGTGGAATCGAGAGAAGAATAATGCCCATCTGGCCTGTCGAGGTATCAATCTCTTTGCAGAACGCAGGTACTCCAGGTTTTTGTGATCGGTAAAGATGAGAAAAGGATGTTGGGCTCCCTCAAGTAGGTAACGCTATTCTTCGAGAACAGCTTTGATGGCCAAAAGTTCCCTATTAGCAACATCATAGTTTCTTTCTGCAGGGCTTAATTTGCGGGAAAAGAAGGCGATTGGATAAGGAATGTTCTTTGGCTCAAAGCGTTGTGACAGAACTGGTCCAAGAGCTATTTCAGAGGCGTCCACTTCTACCACAAAAGACATTGTGGGATCTGCATGTTTCAAGATGGGAGCGGTAGTGAATAAGGTCTTTAGAGTCTCAAACGCCTTTTGTGCCTCGGAAGTCCAACGGAAAGGTCGGTCGGTTCTGGTTAGTTGAGGGATGGGCGCGACAATCTTGGAGAAGTCTTTAATGAATTTTCTATAGAAGTTGGCGAAGCCAATGAAACGCTGTACAGCTTTCCTGTAGGAGGGAATGGACCATTCCAAAATGACCGCCACCTTCTGAGGATCCATCTCGATACCTTGGGGAGAAATTTGAAGGCCCAGGAACTGGATATCTTTACACTCGAATTCACACTTCTCGGTTTGGCATAAAGTCCATGAACTCGTAGCCGGGCAAGAACTTTCTTCACATGTTTACGATGACCTTCTAAAGAAGGAGAAAAAAACAGTATATCGTCCAAATATACTACCATAAAATCATCAATGAAATCCCGGAAAATGTCATTTATTAGGGATGGGACGAATCCACAATTTCTTCGAATCCGAATCCGGATCCGAATCTAAAAAGGTTCTCGAATATCTCGAACCTTTTGAATCCCGAATCTAACGAATCCTGCACATACGAATTGTGCGATCCGTGGTATAGTTGCCCGCAGTATAGGTAGCGAGGTAAAGGTGCCTTCAGTATAGCTAGCTAGGTATGGGTGCCTTCAATATTGGTAGCTTTCAGTATAGGTAGCAAGGTATATGGGCCTTCAGTATAGGTAGAAAGGTATATGGGCCTTCAGTATAGGTAGCAGGGTATATAGGCCTTCAGTATAGGTAGCAGGGTATATGTGCCTTCAGTATAGGTAGCAGGGTATATGTGCCTTCAGTATAGGTAGCAGGGTATATGGGCCTTCAGTATAGGTAGCAGGGTATATGGGCCTTCAGTATAGGTAGCAGGGTATAGGGGCCTTCAGTATAGATAGCAGGGTATATGTGCCTTCAGTATAGGTAGCAGGGTATACAGGCCTTCAGTATAGGTAGCAAGGTATATGTGCCTTCAGTATAGGTAGCAGGGTATATGGGCCTTCAGTATAGGTAGCAGGGTATATGGGCCTTCAGTATAGGTAGCAGGGTATATGGGCCTTCAGTATAGGTAGCAGGGTATATGGGCCTTCAGTATAGGTAGCAGGGTATATGGGCCTTCAGTATAGGTAGCAGGGTATATAGGCCTTCAGTATAGGTAGCAGGGTATAGGGGCCTTCAGTATAGGTAGCAGGGTATTTGGGCCTTCAGTATAGGTAGCAGGGTATATAGAGGCCTTAAGTATAGGTAGGTATGTAGGTAGGTATAGGGGCCTTTAGGTAGGTAAAGGGACCTTCAGTATAGGTAGCAGGGTATAGGGCCTTCAGTATAGGTAACAGGGTATATAGAGGCCTTAAGTATAGGTAGGTATGTAGGTAGGTATAGGGGCCTTTAGGTAGATAAAGGGACCTTCAGTATAGGTAGCAGGGTATAGGGCCTTAAGTATAGGTAGGTATGTAGGTAGGTAGGTATAGGGGCCTTTAGGTAGGTAGGTATAGGGGCCTTTAGGTAGGTAGGTAGGTACGTATAGGGGGCCTTTAGGTAGGTATAGTGGCCTGTAGGTAGGTAAGTATAGTGGCCGGTAGGTAGGTAGGTATAGTGTCCTGTAGGTAGGTAGGTAGTTAAAGGGACCTTCAGTATATGTAGCAGGGTATAGGGCCTTAAGTATAGGTAGGTATGTAGGTAGGTAGGTATAGGGGCCTTTAGGTAGGTAGGTATAGGGGCCTTTAGGTAGGTAGGCACGTATAGGGGGCCTTTAAGTAGGTAGGTAGGTATAGAGGCCTGTAGGTAGGTATAGGGGCCTTTAGGTAGGTAGGTAGGTAGGTAAGTATAGGGGCCTTTAGGTAGGTAGGTAGGTATAGGGGCCTTTAGGTAGGTAGGTAGGTAGGTACGTATAGGGGGCCTTTAGGTAGGTATAGTGGCATGTAGGTAGGTAGGTAGGTATAGTGGCCGGTAGGTAGGTAGGTATAGTGTCCTGTAGGTAGGTAGGTAGTTAAAGGGACCTTCAGTATAGGTAGCAGGGTATAAGGCCTTAAGTATAGGTAGGTATGTAGGTAGGTAGGTATAGGGGCCTTTAGGTAGGTAGGTATAGGGGCCTTTAGGTAGGTAGGCACATATAGGGGGCCTTTAGGTAGGTAGGTATAGAGGCCTTAAGGTAGGTATAGGGGCCTTTAGGTAGGTAGGTACATATAGGGGGCCTTTAGGTAGGTATAGGGGCCTGTAGGTAGGTAGGTATAGTGGTAGGTAGGTAGTATAGGGGGCCTTTAGGTAGGTATAGGGGCCTGTAGGTAGGTAGGTATAGTGCCCGGTAGGTAGGTAGGTACGTATAGGGGGCCTTTAGGTAGGTATAGTGGCAGGTAGGTAGGTAAAGTGGTAGGTAGGTAGGTGTCGCTCCAGCCCCCGTGCCTCCTCCGCTCACCCCCATGGCCTCCTCCGTCCCCCGTGCCTCCTCGCTCACCCCTGCATAAGTATCAACTCACATGTCCAGTGGAGCGCAGACAGAGCGGCAGACCTCGTCCTTACTTCTCGGTTCCCTCTAGTGGCCGGACCGGCTTTTACTGATGACGTCATTGTAAAAGCCGTCACTAGAGGGAACCAGGAAGTCAGCGAGAGGTCTGCCGCTCTGTCTGCGCTCCACTGGACGGGTGAGTTGATACAAAGTATGCGGGCGGCCGGGCGGAGGAGGCGCGGGGCGGTCGGAGGAGGCGCGGGTCGGAGGAGGACGAGTGCGAGCGGCGGATGCGCGGCGATGCAGCGTCGGGATTCGGCGGATTCGTAAAGTGGAAAATGGCGTCGGGATTCGAATCCACGAATCTCGAATATTTCCCAATATTCGAGGGATTCGTGGATTCGCCGGATTCGTCGTCCCATCTCTATCATTTATGAAGTGTTGGAAAGTGGCCGGGGCGTTGCATAGGCCAAAGGGCATGACTAGGTACTCATAGTGCCCAAAACGGGATCTGAAGGCAGTCTTCCACTCATCCCCCTCCCGAACTCTCACCAGATTGTAAGCTCCTCGGAGATCTAATTTAGAGAAGATCTTGGCGGTACTATGTCTTTGGATAAGATCTGGTATTAGAGGTAGTGGATAACGGTTCTTGATCGTGATCTGGTTGAGATTACGGTAGTCTATGCAAGGCCGTAAACTACCATCTTTCTTTTCTACAAAAAAGATTCCAGCCCCGGCAGGAGAGGTTGAAGGCCTGATAAACCCCTTCTTAAGATTTTCTTCAATATAGTCCTTTAAAATCTGAGATTCTGGTTCTGACAGAGGATAGACTCTCCCAAAAGGAATGGCAGCTCCAGGTTGAAGGTCAATAGGGCAATCACAAATTCTGTGAGGCGGGAGAGTATCAGCACCCTTCTTGTCGAATACGTCAAGGAAGTCATGATAAACTGGAGGTACTAGATGAGCTTTATCGGAATCCATACACAACAGAAGACCTGCTTGTGGTAGACAAAAGCGTGCACAATAGTCAGAGCGAAGCTGAACCTCTCCTGTGGCCCAATTTATGGTAGCATTGTGAGTCTTTAGCCAAGGCATTCCTAGTATTGCTGGAAACAGAGGGGATGGTATGAGATCAAAGCAGAGGTACTCCTGATGTTCTTCGTTAATTGTCACTAGGATGGGTAAAGTTTCTGTGGTGACTGGACCTGAGTGGATAGATGAGCCATCTGCCAGTTGGATGGCCAAGGGTTGAGACTTGTTCTGAGTAGGGAGATGAAATACGGAGGCAAAACTTGAGTCTAGAAAACAGGAGCAGGCTCCGGAGTCAATGATGGCATCAATCTTTATAATCTCTCCTCTGGGCCCCTGTAAGGAAAGAGATAAGGGTATATGAGAGGATGAAGGTTGTACCAGAAGATTCGCCCCACAGTACATGCAGAGATTGCAGGACCTACGGCGTTTTCGTTCTTCGGGGGAGAGAGAAGGACGAGCCAAGCCCAGTTGCATAGGCTCGGGAGCATCACCTAAAGCAGCTGGAAGAGCAGGGCCGGTAGGGGTCCAGATAGGACGTAAAGCTGCTGACGTCTCTCCCTAAGGCGTGCTGGTAATAATCACACCTATAGATGCTTTGAATAGTGGTAATCATTAACAAACTGTTCCCCATTCCCTTTTTGCAGGTTTTGGTGCGTCGTATCAAGTGTTATGTATAGGGTGCTTGGGGGGCCCCATTGTAAAACTTGCATTGGGGCCCACAGCTCCTTAGCTACGCCACTGGCTGACTCTGCAGTAGCTGCTTGACCCGGATCATCATACACCTCAGCCATGGCTTCAAAAAGAGTGGTGGTACTGTTAAGTGCTGGATGTCTCTACTCTAACAAATGGAGGGCCCAGGCTTGAGGTTCTCCCTGCAGTAATGAGATGATGGCCCCAACCTTAATCTCCTCTTGATAGTAAGTTCTAGGCATCAGAGAGAAGTGGAGGTAACAAGCACTGCGAAACAGTCTGAACTTGTTCCGGTCACCAGAGAATCATTCGGGAAGAGGAAGTTTTGGTTCGGGTGCAGGAGCAGGGACCTCGACCGGTAAAACTGGAACTGAGACTGGGACTGAAACTGGAGCAGCGGCAGGAGGAGCTGGTTCTGAAGCGGAGACTGGAGCAGAGACGAGTACAGCAGCTGGATTAGCTAATTGCCCTTGGATCTGAGCATAGCCCCTCTGAACCTCTTCTACAGAAATTCGAAGCTGGTTGATCATCTCACACAAGGCGTCAATTGAGGCTTGACCTCCAGCAGCGTCCATTATGGCTGTTGTTTTCTGTTAGTATAAGAAGGATGTAGAAAACTGTTGACCGCTCTACTGCGTTTGCGGACCACCCAAGCACAGGATCTAAGTGACCACGGGTGTTCACCCACGACCCCTTGAGGGGGAAGCAGGACCACAACCCCTTGAGGGGGAAGTGGAAACTTCACTGCCTAGTGCCCACCAGGTTGCGCTTAGGTAAATCCCACAGTAGATTGGAGAACAGCTGACACTGCGGTGTGGAGGTCGGAGTGTCAGATACTGGAGCTGATGACAAGAGTGTAGTCGGGGTCACAAGCCAAGATCGGGGCAGGCGGATATCTCTCGGAGTCAGGGTCACAAGCAGAGGTCGAGGCAGGCGGATAACAGGCGTAATCAAGGTCACAGGCAAAGGTCGAGGCAGGCGGCAATCAGGCAGAGTCGGGGTCACAGGCCAGGAGTCACAACGGGAAGACAACACAGAGCAGGGATTTACCAGACACAGGCTCATCCAGAACTGTCAGAAACAACAGCACTTTGTCTATGGGCGGAAGTGCTTATATAGGGATTTCTGGCGCCAAAACGCAGCGCATGCGTACAAACGTCCGCTACCCCTCTGCGCATGCGTACGTCACAATGCTTAGTGTTTCTACACGTAAAACTGCCCGCGTGTACCAACGTTCTTGCGGACGCATACGTACTACGCAGATGACCCGGAAGCGGCTGCCAAAGCGCAATAAAACCTCGGGAAGTGCCACGCACGCGCGTTAAGGAACGCGTGCGGCGATGTCGGCTGGGACCAGCGCGGTGAGTATGACAACCATTATGATATATCCAAGAGAAAAATGAGCTTGCTTAAGGATTTGTAGCATGTCAAAAGCCAACTCACATTGGCTGGGAATAGAACCCAGGTCTGAGTGTGTGGTAGGTAACTCACTTAACCACTATACCACCACCAACACTACATGCTGAAGCCAGCCTAGCATGTACCATTATGATCAATTCAAGAGAAAAATGAGCTTGCTTAAGGATTTGTTGCATTTTAAAAGCCAACTCACATTGGCTGGGAATAGAACCCAGGTCTGAGTGTGTGGTAGGTAACTCACTTAACCACTATACCACCACCAACACTACTTGCTGAAGCCAGCCTAGCATGTACCATTATGATCAATCCAAGAGAAAAATTAGCTTGCTTAAGGATTTGTAGCATGTCAAAAGCCAACTCACATTGGCTGGGAATAGAACCCAGGTCTGAGTGTGTGGTAGGTAACTCACTTAACCACTATACCACCAGGGAGATCTCCCAGGAAAATCACTAGAGGTATACTTCTTTAAACAGGAAACATGAAAGACAGGGTGCACCCGAAGAGAATCAGGAAGAGTTAACCTGAAAGACTGCATTGACTTATTTTTCAACAGGAAAAGGACCGATAAATTTTGGACCTAACTTCCTAGATGGACACCTGAGTTTGAGATTGAGAGTAAATAACCATACTAGATCACCTGGAGAAAAATTGAGACTAATTCTACGTTTCTTGTTAGCAAAAGTCTCTTGACGAGTCTGTGATTCTTTCAAAACGTCCTGTAATTTCTTAAAATTATCAGATAGGAAGGTAATTCTGTCTTGAACCGTAGGCACAACAGTTTCTGTAAGTACGTTGGGCAAAAAGGAGGGATGAAAGGCATAATTAGAAAAGAAGGGGGACTGATTAGTAGCTGAATGGGTTGCATTATTGTAGGCAAATTCTGCTGTAGGAAGAAGAGCTGCCCAATCTTCTTGAGAAACTGACGAAAAACATCTCAAATACTGCTCAAGGGTCTGATTTGTCCTCTCAGTCTGACCGTTAGTTTGAGGATGATATCCTGAGGACAGTGATGACTTGATTCCCAGGACCTTGCAGAGTTCCTGCCAGAACTTGGATGTAAACTGAACTCCCCTATCAGTAATTATATCAGATGGAAGACCATGTAGACGGACTATCTCTTTAATGAAAACTTCAGCAGTGGAAGCAGCAGATGGAATACCCTTTAATGGAATGAAATGAGCCATCTTGGTGAAGCGATCAATGACTATTAGAATAGTGGTGAATCCCTCTGAAGGAGGTAAATCAACGATGAAGTCCATAGCGATTCCCTCCCAGGGTCGAGTTGGAATTGGGAGGGAATTTAGAAAACCCCATGGCTTGTTTCTGGAACTCTTGGATCGAGCACACGTGTCACAGGAGATAAATTTATGACTGTCGGTCTTCATTTCAGGCCACCAGAAAGTTCTTTGTAAGAGCTCAAAAGCCTTTGTGGTCCCAAAGTGGCCCGCCAGTTTATTGTCATGACAAATCTGTAGAGCTTGAAGGCGGAGTTCAGGAGGTACACAAATCTTATCTTGATGAAGAAGCAGTCCATCCTTAAGGACCAGGTCGGGAGGAACAGCTTGAGAGGGAGTCGCTTGCCTTAAGAGATCCATAAAGTCTGGTTGGATAAGTAAAAAATGATGAGAGGATAGAATGGTATCAGGAGCCCTAGCAGGGGATAATTCATCTTGAAACATACTAGACAAGGCATCAGGCTTGGAATTCTTGGAACCTGGACGGAAGGTGATAAGGAAGTGGAATCGAGAGAAGAATAATGCCCATCTGGCCTGTCGAGGTTTCAATCTCTTGGCAGAACGGAGGTACTCCAGGTTTTTGTGATCGGTAAAGATGAGAAAAGGATGTTGGGCTCCCTCAAGTAGGTAACGCTATTCTTCGAGAACAGCTTTGATGGCCAAAAGTTCCCTATCAGCAACATCATAGTTTCTTTCTGCAGGGCTTAATTTGCGGGAAAAGAAGGCGATTGGATGAAGAATGTTCTTTGACTCAAAGCGTTGTGACAGAACCGGTCCAAGAGCTATTTCAGAGGCGTCCACTTCTACCACAAAAGACTTTGTGGGATCTGCATGTTTCAAGATGGGAGCGGTAGTGAATAAGGTCTTTAGAGTCTCAAACGCCTTTTGTGCCTTGGAAGTCCAATGGAAAGGTCGGTCGGTTCTGGTTAGTTGAGGGATGGGCGCGACAATCTTGGAGAAGTCTTTAATGAATTTTCTATAGAAGTTGGCGAAGCCAATGAAACGCTGTACAGCTTTCCTGTCGGAGGGAATGGACCATTCCAAAATGGCCGTCACCTTCTGAGGATCCATCTCGATACCTTGGGGAGAAATTTGAAGGCCCAGGAACTGGATATCTTTACACTCGAATTCACACTTCTCGGGTTTGGCATAAAGTCCATGAACTTGTAGCCGGGCAAGAACTTTCTTCACATGTTCACAATGATCTTCTAAAGAAGGAGAAAAAAACAGTATATCGTCCGAATATACTACCACAAAATCATCAATGAAATCCCGGAAAATGTCATTTATGAAGTGTTGGAAAGTGGCCGGGGCGTTGCATAGGCCAAAGGGCATGACTAGGTACTCATAGTGCCCAAAACGGGATCTGAAGGCAGTCTTCCACTCATCCCCCTCCCGAACTCTCACCAGATTGTAAGCTCCTCGGAGATCTAATTTAGAGAAGATCTTGGCGGTACTATGTCTTTGGATAAGATCTGGTATAAGAGGTAGTGGATAACGGTTCTTGATCGTGATCTGGTTGAGATTACGGTAGTCTATGCAAGGCCGTAAACTACCATCTTTCTTTTCTACAAAAAAGATTCCAGCTCCGGCAGGAGAGGTTGAAGGCCTGATAAACCCCTTCTTAAGATTTTCTTCAATATAGTCCTTTAAAATCTGAGATTCTGGTTCTGACAGAGGATAGACTCTCCCAAAAGGAATGGCAGCTCCAGGTTGAAGGTCAATAGGGCAATCATAAATTCTGTGAGGCGGGAGAGTATCAGCACCCTTCTTGTCGAATACGTCAAGGAAGTCATGATAAACTGGAGGTACTAGATGAGCTTTATCGGAATCCATACACAGGTTTTGGTGCGCCGTATCAATTGTTATGTATAGGGTGCTTGGGGGGCCCCATTGTAAAACTTGCATTGGGGCCCACAGCTCCTTAGCTACGCCACTGGCTGACTCTGCAGTAGCTGCTTGACCCGGATCATCATACACCTCAGCCATGGCTTCAAAAAGAGTGGTGGTACTGTTAAGTGCTGGATGTCTCTACTCTAACAAACGGAGGGCCCAGGCTTGAGGTTCTCCCTGCAGTAATGAGATGATGGCCCCAACCTTAATCTCCTCTTGACAGTAAGTTCTAAGCATCAGAGAGAAGTGGAGGTAACAAGCACTGCGAAACAGTCTGAACTTGTTCCGGTCACCAGAGAATCATTCGGGAAGAGGAAGTTTTGGTTCGGGTGCAGGAGCAGGGACCTCGACCGGTAAAACTGGAACTGAGACTGGGACTGAAACTGGAGCAGCGGCAGGAGGAGCTGGTTCTGAAGCGGAGACTGGAGCAGAGACGAGTACAGCAGCTGGATTAGCTAATTGCCCTTGGATCTGAGCATAGCCCCTCTGAACCTCTTCTACAGAAATTCGAAGCTGGTTGATCATCTCACACAAGGCGTCAATTGAGGCTTGACCTCCAGCAGCGTCCATTATGGCTGTTGTTTTCTGTTAGTATAAGAATAATGTAGAAAACTGTTGACCGCTCTACTGCGTTTGCGGACCACCCAAGCACAGGATCTAAGTGACCACGGGTGTTCACCCACGACCCCTTGAGGGGGAAACAGGACCACAACCCCTTGAGGGGGAAGTGGAAACTTCACTGCCTAGTGCCCACCAGGTTGCGCTTAGGTAAATCCCACAGTAGATTGGAGAACAGCTGACACTGCGGTGTGGAGGTCGGAGTGTCAGATACTGGAGCTGATGACAAGAGCGTAGTCGGGGTCACAAGCCAAGATCGGGGCAGGCGGATATCTCTCGGAGTCGGGGTCACAAGCAGAGGTCGAGGCAGGCGGATAACAGGCGTAATCAAGGTCACAGGCAAAGGTCGAGGCAGGCGGCAATCAGGCAGAGTCGGGGTCACAGGCCAGGAGTCACAACGGGAAGACAACACAGAGCAGGGATTTACCAGACACAGGCTCATCCAGAACTGTCAGAAACAACAGCACTTTGTCTATGGGTGGAAGTGCTTATATAGGGATTTCTGGCGCCAAAACGCAGCGCATGCGTACAAACGTCCGCGTGTACCAACGTTCTTGCGGACGCATGCGTACTACGCAGATGACCCGGAAGCGGCTGCCAAAGCGCAATAAAACCTCGGGAAGTGCCACGCGCGCGCGTTAAGGAACGCGTGCGGCGATGTCGGCTGGGACCAACGCGGTGAGTATGGCAACCATTATGATATATCCAAGAGAAAAATGAGCATGCTTAAGGATTTGTAGCATGTCAAAAGCCAACTCACATTGGCTGGGAATAGAACCCAGGTCTGAGTGTGTGGTAGGTAACTCACTTAACCACTATACCACCACCAGCACTACATGCTGAAGCCAGCCAAGCATGTACCATTATGATATATCCAAGAGAAAAATGAGCTTGCTTAAGGATTTGTAGCATGTCAAAAGCCAACTCATATTGGCTGGGAATAGAACCCAGGTCTGAGTGTGTGGTAGGTAATTCACTTAACCACTATACCACCACCAGCACTACATGCTGAAGCCAGCCTAGCATGTACCACTATGATCAATCCAAGAAAAAAATTAGCTTGCTTAAGGATTTGTAGCATGTCAAAAGCCAACTCACATTGGCTGGGAATAGAACCCAGGTCTGAGTGTGTGGTAGGTAACTCACTTAACCACTATACCACCACCAACACTACATGCTGAAGCCAGCCTAGCATGTACCATTATGATCAATCCAAGAGAAAAATTAGCTTGCTTTAGGATTTTAGCATGTCAAAAGCCAACTCACATTGGCTGGGAATAGAACCCAGGTCTGAGTGTGTGGTAGGTGTGACAATCCAGCCCTGCGATCCCGTCGAGATCTGCTCCCGTTATCGTATGCAGGAAGTACGGGCGCAGACGGACAACGATGACCGGTTGCTGGATCGTCATAGGGAAGAAATAAAAGGGCGACAGAGCGTGCCAATCCCGTCTAATCGGCTCCCGTTAGCATACCCAGGAAGTACGGTGAACAGACTGACAATAAGGACTGATCGCGCAACTGCCGACAATATGTAATGGGACAAACATCCACCAATCCCGTATTACTGGGCCACTGTTGCCATGCATGTCTCATGCACTAGAGACTGCTGGAGGAAAATTCACTGTGTGCATAGTAAACGGTTAAGATTGGTTGGAGGTGCCCATACATGTACAATTCTGATTGTATATACAATCGGTAAACTAAAAATATCAATTTCGGGCTGGAAAGCAGGTAAATACACTGCCAGGCTGCTGTACAGATGGGTTCGCTTGCTGGCGGGAGCTGCTGCTTCTTCCCTGACCGCCCCTGACCCGCGCGGTGGCACCACATACTGGGCAACTGGTGCCGCTGCTGCCGCTGATGCGCCCGAGGGTGGACCTGCTGCTTCCTCGCTCGGGCATTCCACCAGGCTGACCGAGTGGGCCGTAAAGGACAGATAACGGTCTGTCCCAAAATGGCTGCTCCATGAATCCATGGTTATGTGAATCTGTGCACTCACAGCGTGATCGAGCGCGTGGCCCATGTTCGCCATGTCAAAGCAGTGCAGTGCTGGGGATTGCCGTGCACAAAAAATAGTGGCGGCTGGGGACTTGCTACTCTGGGATCCCAACCTGCAGCAGCGCTCTCATTTCACCCCCCTCCTGCACAAAGGAATATAGCAGGAGCTGGGAGCACATGGCCAGGGCAAGCAACCCGTTCAGCACCCGGATGTGCCTGTTGGTGGGAGGCAGCACTTTGGTCACACCGGGGAAGGACTCGCTGAGCAGGGTCTGGCAGCATTTGCCTGCACGGGAGGATGAGAAGGCCACTGTGGAGGGAACTGATGAGGCCACTGAGGACTGGCTGACCGGGGGGAACAGTGAGTTGCTGCTGCTGCTGTGCTCCTGCTGGATGGGCAGGAGGGTGGGATGCTGCTGCTGCTGCTGCTGAAGTCTGTGCAGTGGCTGTCTGGCTCTGACCACTGCCTGTGCAACTGTCCTTCAGCTTCACATACTCACTATAGTCCTCAAAATGTTTGTTCTGTAAGTGGGTCTGCAGGCACGAGGTACTCAACTTGAGGAGATCGCGACCTCTGCTGAGACTGACACCGCAACTGTTGCAAATTGCACGGGTCGCGTCCACTGGGCACTTGGTGAAGTACTGCCAGACTGTGGACTTCAACTTGCTCTTTGAGCTTGAGGGCTGGGGATTTTTTGTGCCCTTGGAGTATTATGCTTTTTTAGGTTTGGTTGGAGGTTTGCTGCTGGTGGTGGTGAAGCAGCAGGCTGTGGCTCCTGCCTTCCACGCCCTGTGCTGGCCGCCTTACTGCTTCTCCTCCTCCAATGTGAGCCTCCTCCTCCAATGACGATCTGCCTTTAACCAACTGTGCTGGTGGTACTGGTGGCACATAGGGAGGATCCAGCACGTCATCATCATCATCCCCAAACATCTCCTCTGAGCCCACCTCAACCAACTCCTCTACCCCAAAATCCCCTGCCTTACGCCCCTCCTCCTCCTCAGCGCCAACAACAAACTGCTCCACCTCAAACTTCTTCTCCTCCTTGCATGTTCCCGTCATGTCCACCTCAAACTGCTCCAAAACATCCCTGTAAATGCTCGCAGTCCCTGGGGTGAAGACCGAGCTCAGTGAGGGCAGGCTGGTAGATGGGGTCACCGTGACCATGACCTCAAGCGGTGGTGGAGGCCTGCTGCAGACCGGAGTGCTGGTGGTGTTGGCACTGGTCTCGCTGGTGCTTGAGGCCTGGCTGGAAACGTTGGCTTGCTGCTCCACCATCATTTCCACCACAGCCTGCACCTGACTATCCAGAATGGGCCAGGGGTGACGACCCGTCTCAAAGATGGGCGCAACACGCTGCTGTTGCGCCTCTGCTCCCTCCTCCACAACTCTGCGGTCAGTGGTTGGCGGCGGACCAGTCACAGACCTGCTGCTGCCAGTGGCTGCTGCAATGGCGCTGCCTCTGATGGTGGTGCCTAACCCTCTACCTCTGCCAGTCATTGTGTAATAATAATATACAAATACAGTAAAACAAAAAATTCATTGGAAAGGGTGGGGAAGGGTGTAAACTTTAATAAAGGCTGGGTTGGTGGTGACTGGTGTTCAGTGACAACAAAAAATGAAAGTTTTTTTTAATTCCCTCCCAATTCCATACCCTCCCAACCCCCCCCCCCCCCCCCCTTTACCCACTAGGGTATTTATTTCTCTCCTCACTCTTCCTCCCCATCCACACCTCACCACCCCCCACCCATACATTTCAATAGACAATATCAATTCATGTAAAAATACCACTCAACAATATGGTCATTACTCTGAGGACACTTTATTTGTCTCTGTCTTTTCAGCGTGTACTCCTATTTGTTATTGCCTGAAGTAGTGTTGGGCGAACACCTGGATGTTCGGGTTCGGGAAAGTTCGCCGAACATGGCCGCAATGTTCGGCATGTTCGGGCCGAACCCCGAACTCCCCGAACATCCCGCTTTTGGGGGCCCTATGGGGTCGCAGGCATAAGGGGGGAGCATGCCCCGATCGCGGGGGGGGGGGGGTCGGAAATTCCCCCCACCCCCTCCGCTAGCGCTCCCCCCTCTGCCCGCTTCCCCATTCAAAAGTTAGGAAGTGAAACTGTACCTGTGCGGTAGTGGGTGGCTGGCAGTGGGCGGCACTATGGAGTGACTGAGGAGGAGGAGGAGTCCGGAGAGTGACGCGTTGAGGGAGGCCGGGCAGTGGGCGGATCAGCAGTAGTACGGTACTACTGCTGAACCGCCCGCTGCCCGGCCTCCCTCAACGCGTCACTCTCCGGACTCCTCCTCCTCCTCAGTCACTCCATAGTGCCGTCCACTGCCAGCCACCCACTACCGCACAGGTACAGTTTCACTTCCTAACTTTTGAATGGGGAAGCGGGCAGAGGGGGGAGCGCTAGCGGAGGGGGTGGGGGGAATTTCCGACCCCCCCCGCGATCGGGGCATGCTCCCCCCTTATGCCTGCGACCCCATAGGGGGCAGTATTCGGGCGAACAGGGCCCTGTTCGTGCCGAACAGGGGCCCTGTTCGGCCAGGCAATGAGCCGTTCGGGCGAACCCGAACAGTTTGGCCGAACACCACCAGGTGTTCGGCCGAACGCGAACATCACCCGAACAGGGTGATGTTCTGCAGAACCCGAACAGTGGCGAACACTGTTCGCCCAACACTAGCCTGAAGAAGCAGGAATATACCTGCGAAACGCGTTGCATGGTTGTGTGGAGTATATAAATAAACCTGTTGTTGTTTAAAAGCTGACAGTATCTTGTATACTTCAAGGAGGCGAGTCCACCACCACCTCCTGAGGAATTTTAAACTTTTTAGTACCTTTTATCCTGCTGGCACCTCTGTTCACTCTTATATTACCAATATCCACCCCTGGTGGGGGGGGTCGATCCCCATCTCTTTTTTCCTGATCTACAGAGAGCGACTTCCGCGGAAGGTTCGGTGCGTGGAAAAGTTCGCGAACCGCAATAGACTTTAATGGGGAGGCGAACTTTGAAAAATAGAAAAAATTATGCTGGCCACAAAAGTGATGGAAAACATGTTTCAAGGGGCCTAACACCTGGAGGGGGGAATGGCGGAGTTGGAAACACGCCAAAAGTCCCGGGGAAAAATCTGGATTTGACGCAAAGCAGCGTTTTAAGGGCAGAAATCACACTGAATGCTAAATTGCAGGCCTAAAGTGCTTTCAAACATCTTGCATGTGTATACATCAATCAGGGAGTGTAATTAGAGTACTGCTTCACACTAACACACCAAACTCACTGTGTTACGCACCACAAACAGCTGTTTGCGTAGTGACGGCCATGCTGGACTGGTGCGCAACATGGCCAGAGTGTAGGCCGTGGCGGTTTTCCAGCCCATATGGTCGCCGGGCTGTGGTTTCTCAATGATAGAACAACAGTGACTGATCGGCTGATCAAATTTGGTCTGACCACAATGAAGCAACGACCTTATTATCTTTTGTGTGCCACCCCCACCCGAGACACTCATATAGCCGGCGGTCATTGCTTCATTGTGATACGCAAGCCCCTTCACCGCGGCAAGGTAATGATCACGAAGGGGGATGGGCACATGTACATGCCTTTTGTTTTTTTGTTGCAGCTGCCCGCAGTGCAGCCAGAAAAATTAGGCAGGCATGTACACGCACCTGAAAAATTAGTATAGCAACCGCTGCAACCAGCGGCCTTAAAAATTCAAGAATCCGCCTAGAGTCCTGGACCCTGTTGGTGGTGGCGGAGAAGGCAAGTGGCCTGCAGGCAGAGATGCTGTGTGTGGGGACTGACTTAGTCTTTGGTTGTGCAGTAGCCCTCCGTGATCCATGCCTCATTCATTTTGATATAGGTCAGGTACTGAACACTGTTGTGACTTAAGCGACCTCTCTTCTCAGTGACAACGCCCCCAGCTGCACTGAAGGTCCTTTCTGACAGGACGCTTGCGGCAGGGCAAGAGAGAAGTTGTATGGCAAATTGGGACAGCTCTGGCCACAGGTCAAGCCTGCGCAACCAATAGTTGAATGGTTCATCGTCGCTGCTTGCAGTGTCTACATCCACACTCAAGGCCAGGTAGTCGTCTACCTGACGGTCCAGGCGTTGGTGGAGGGTGGATCCAGATGGGCTATGGCGAGGCGTTGGACTAAAGAATGTCCGCATGTCCGACATCACCCTGAGATCGCTGGAGTGTCCTGTCCTTGCCTGCGTGGACTTGGGAGGAGGAGGATTAATGCCAGTGGTACCTTGATTGCGTTGTGCTGTCACATCACCCTTAAACGCATTGTAAAGCATCATTGCCAGCTTGTTCTGCAAGTGCTGCATCCTTTCCGCCTTCTGTTGAGTTGGTAACAGGTCCGCCACTTTGTGCCTGTACCGAGGGTCTAGAAGCTTGGCCACCAGGGATGGTCGTAGTCAGCCAACTTCGCTACGCTAGAACTACGCGTAGTTTTACGCAATTACGCTTTGCCAAACTACGGCTCCAAAACCAAATAATTGCTTCGTATGCATTTCGTAGAATACGCATTAAAATACGCAATTACGCGTAGCGCGTAGCGTAGTAGATGCGGACGCTTATGCCATTATGCATAAAAATTCCTCTTCAAAATGCTTGTAACAGTAACTCTTCTATGCGTACATTCCCCTTTCCAATGCGTAATTTTGCATGCATACAATCGTATGTGGAAAAATAGACGCAAATAACGCATTCGTAGTTTACTTCGCAATACACATGAGAACTACACATATGGGCGTAAACTACGCGTAACATTACTTCACTACGCATAAAATCGTATGCGTAGTTTTGAGACTTCGCCTACGAACTACGATGCGTAGATGCGAACTACGATGCGTAAATTCGCACTGGCGTAGTTTCTGCTCATCCCTGTTGGCCACCCAGTACAGATCATACCCCTTGAGTTTTTTGATCTGGGGGTCCCTCAACAGGCTGGACAACATGAAAGAGGCCATCTGCACAAAGCTGGATGCAGACGTACTCTCCATCTCCTCTTGCTCTTCCTCAGTGATGGCACGCAAGTCCTCTTCCTTCCCCCAGCCACGAACAATACCACGGAACCGTGGAGCAGCAAAAGCCCCCTGTGACAGCTGCTGCGGTTGTTCTTCTTCCGCCGCCTCTTCCTCCTCCACAGAAACAGCTTCCTCATCATCATCATCATCCGAGTCTGACTCCTCTCCTTTCCCACACGACTCCTCTTCTTCCTCCTCCTCCCCCCTCTGTGCTGCCGCAGGTGTTGAGGAAACATCTGGTTCGGATGAAAATTGATACCACGACTCCTCCTGCCGTAACTGTTCTCGTTCACACCCCTCCACAGCTTTATCCACCACTCTACGCACGGCACGCTCCGGGAAGTAAGCGTAGGGGATCAAGTTGCTGATGGTGCCCTCAGCGCGACTCACCAGTTTGGTCACCTCCTCAAAGGGCTGCATGATCTTGCATGCATTTCGCATCAGTGTCCAGTTGTTGGGCCACAACATCCCCATCTTCCCAGATTGTGTCCTTCTACTGTAATTGTACAGGTACTGACGGCTTTCTCCTGGTCTAGCAGGCGAGAGAACATGAGCAGGGTGGAATTCCAGTGAGTCGGGCTATCACAAATGAGGCATCTCACCAACAAGTTGTTTCTACACTGAATGTCCGCAAAGCTTGCCATGGCCGTGTAAGACTGCCTGAAATGCCCACACAACTTCCTGGCCTGCTTCAGGAGGTCCTCTAAGCCTGGGTACTTGGACACAAATCTTTGCACGACCAGATTCAGCACATGTGCCATGCAGGGTACATGTGTCAGCTTTCCCAAATTCAACGCAGAAATGAGATTGCTGCCGTTGTCACACACCACGTTGCCGATCTCCAGCTGGTGCGGGGTCAGCCATTGCTCCACCTGTTCTTTTAAGAGCAGCCAGGAGAGCTGCTCCAGTGTGACTCTCCACTTTGAGGCAAGACATGTCTAAGATGGCGTGACACCGTCGTACCTGGCATAAAGCATAGGCACTGGGTGCGGGGGCTGTGTAGCTGGAGAGGAGATCACGGCACCAGCCAAGGAGGAGGAGGAGGATGACGACAGCGAAGAGGATGTAGCAGGTGGAGAGGAGGTCGCAGGAGGCCTGCCTGCAAGCCGTGGAGGTGTGACAAGTCGGTCCGCTGCGCAACCACGTACTCCCTGCTTGCTGCCATCGGTCACCAGGTTGACCCAATGGGCTGTGTACGTAATGTAGCGGCCCTGCCCGTGCTTGGCAGACCAGGCATCCGTGGTCAGGTGGACCCTTGACCCAACGCTCTTCGCAATAGATGACACCACTTGCCTCTCAACTGGACGGTACAGTTTGGGTATGGCCTTTTGTGAAAAATAATTTAGGCCTGGTATCTTCCACTGTGGTGTCCCAATGGCCACAAATTTACGGAAGGCCTCTGACTCCACCAGCTTGTATGGTAATAGCTGGCGAGCTAATAGTTCCGCCACGCCAGCTGTCAGACGCCGGGCAAGAGGGTGACTGGCAGACATTTGCTTCTTACGCTCAAATACTTCCTTCACGGACAGCTGGCTAGGAAAAGAAACCGCTCAAGGGCAGAGTCGGTGTGGAGGAGGGTGGCTGTGAAGGTGCAAGGGAGAAAGCGGCTGAAGAAGATGATGCACCTGAAGGAGAAAGAGGAGAAGGAGAGTGGCTTGTTTTTTGGGTGCTGCTTTTCCTCATAGCTGTTTGTGCCTTTTCTCCAAGTGCCTTCGTAAGGCACTTGTCCCTACGTGAGAGTTGGCCTTTCCATGGCTCAATTTTTGCTGGCAGAGACAACAGATGGCTTTGCTCCGATCTGAGACACACATGTTAAAAAATTTCCAAACCGCTGAGCCCCCCCTGGGTGATGGCGCTACGGTGGCATCAGCAGCTGACGTTGAAGGGCATGTTGACTGCCTGTCCATAGCTGGCGATACATGGCGCCAGTCACTGCCCCCAGCTTTTTCTGAGGACGAGCTCCCTCTGCTTCTTTCATGGACTCGTCTCCTCCTACTCCTCTCTGACTCCCCCTCTGAACTGTCCCCCTGGTCATCTCCTCTATTGGGAACATACGTGGTATCCGTATAATCGTCATCATAATCCTCCTGCCCAGCTTCACTTTCCTCGGACACCTCCACAACTGCACCAACATCAGGTGGTTCATCATCCCGCTCCTCACACGTTACGTCCATACTATCAACACCTAACTCAGACGTATGAGGTGGTGTACCTGCGCCTTCTTCTTGTTGTTGCAGTAGTGGCTGTGAATCCGTGATTATACCACCACCAAATAACTCCTGCGAAGTGTCAAATGCAACGGATGTGGTGCTTGTACTAGCGCTGGTGGCACTGGCTGCTGGAGATGAGGTGTTCTGTGTTAAATACTTAACCCCGTCCTCACAATTTTGGGATGTGATGGCACATACCTTCTTCTGAGCACTGTACTTTGGGACAGGTCGTCACGAAATCATAGCAACTCCACCTCGCACAGACCTGCTGGTGCCAGGTGGCCTTCCTCTGGGTCTGCCTCTACCTCTTCCTCTACCTGGTTTGTCCATCTCGGGGGGATGCTAGGTATATGCAGTGAGGTGGGTTCACTCCACAGTAAGGGTAGTTAGATGCAGTGAGGTGGGTTCACTCAACACAAAAGGTAGTTAGATGCAGTGAGGTAGGTTCACTGAACAGTAAAGGTAGTTATATGCAGTGAGATGGGTTCACTGAACAGTAAAGGTAGTTATATGCAGTGAGGTGGGTTCACTGAACAGTAAAGGTAGTTATATGCAGTGAGGTGAGTTCACTCAACAGTAAAGGTAGTTATATGCAGTGAGCTGGGTTCACTCAACAGTAAAGGTAGTTATATGCAGTGAGCTGGGTTCACTCAACAGTAAAGGTAGTTATATGCAGTGAGGTGGGTTCACTCAACACAAAAGGTAGTTATATGCAGTGAGGTAGGTTCACTCAACACAAAAGGTAGTTATATGCAGTGAGCTGGGTTCACTCAACAGTAAAGGTAGTTAGATGCAGTGAGGTGGGTTCACTCAACACAAAAGGTAGTTAGATGCAGTGAGGTGGGTTCACTGAACAGTAAAGGTAGTTATATGCAATGAGGTGGGTTCACTGAACAGTAAAGGTAGTTATATGCAGTGAGGTGGGTTCACTGAACAGTAAAGGTAGTTAGATGCAGTGAGCTGGGTTCACTCAACAGTAAAGGTAGTTATATGCAGTGAGGTGGGTTCACTGAACAGTAAAGGTAGTTATATGCAGTGAGCTGGTTTCACACAACACAACAGGTAGTTAGATGCAGTGAGGCAGGTTCACTGAACACAATAGGTAGTTATATGCAGTGAGGTGGGTTCACTGAACAGTAAAGGTAGTTATATGCAGTGAGGTGGGTTCACTGAACAGTAAAGGTAGTTATATGCAGTGAGCTGGATTCACTCAACACAACAGGTAGTTAGATGCAGTGAGGTGGGTTCACTGAACAGTAAAGGTAGTTATTAGTTATATGCAGTGAGGTGGGATCACTCAACACAAAAGGTAGTTATATGCAGTGAGCTGGGTTCACTCTCAGTAAAGGTAGTTAGATGCAGTGAGGTGGGTTCACTCAACACAAAAGGTAGTTATATGCAGTGAGGTGGGTTCACTGAACAGTAAAGGTAGTTAGATGCAGTGAGCTGGGTTCACTCAACACAACAGGTAGTTAGATGCAGTGATGTGGGTTCACTGAACAATAAAGGTAGTTATATGCAGTGAGGTGAGTTCACTCAACAGTAAAAGTAGTTATATGCAGTGAGCTGGGTTCACTCAACAGTAAAGGTAGTTAGATGCAGTGAGCTGGGTTCACTCAACAGTAAAGGTAGTTATATGCAGTAAGCTGGGTTCACTCAACACAAAAGGTAGTTATATGCAGTGAGGTGGGTTCACTCAAAACAAAAGGTAGTTATATGCAGTGAGCTGGGTTCACTCCACACTAAAGGTAGTTAGATGCAGTGAGCTGGGTTCACTCAACACAAAAGGTAGTTATATGCAGTGAGGTGGGTTCACTCAACACAAAAGGTAGTTATATGCAGTGAGCTGGGTTCACTCAACACAACAAGTAGTTAGATGCAGTGAGGTGGGTTCACTCAACACAATAGGTAGTTATAGGCAGTGAGGTGGGTTCACTGAACAGTAAAGGTAGTTATATGCAGTGAGGTGGGTTCACTGAACAGTAAAGGTAGTTATATGCAGTGAGCTGGGTTCACTCATCACAACAGGTAGTTAGACATAGTGAGGTGGGTTCACTCAACACAATAGGTAGTTATAGGCAGTACTGTGGGTTCACTGAACAGTAAAGGTAGTTATATGCAGTGAGGTGGGTTCACTCAACACAACAGGTAGCTATATGCAGTGAGGTGGGTTCATTGAACAGTAAAGGTAGTTATATGCAGTGAAGTGGGTTTACTGAACAGTAAAGGTAGTTATATGCAGTGAGGTGGGTTCACTGAACAGTAAAGGTAGTTATATGCAGTGAGCTGGGTTCACTCAACAGTAAAGGTAGTTATATGCAGTGAGGTGGGTTCACTCAACACAACAGGTAGTTATATGCAGTGAGCTGGGTTCACTCAACACAAAAAGTAGTTATATGCAGTGAGCTGGGTTCACTCAACAGTAAAGGTAGTTAGATGCAGTGAGGTGGGTTCACTCAACACAAAAGGTAGTTAGATGCAGTGAGGTGGGTTCACTGAACAGTAAAGGTAGTTATATGCAGTGAGGTGGGTTCACTGAACAGTAAAGGTAGTTATATGCAGTGAGCTGGGTTCACTCAACACAACAAGTAGTTAGATGCAGTGAGGTGGGTTCACTGAACAGTAAAGGTAGTTATTAGTTATATGCAGTGAGGTGTGTTCACTCAACACAAAAGGAAGTTATATGCAGTGAGCTGGGTTCACTCATCACAACAGGTAGTTAGATGCAGTGAGGTGGGTTCACTCAACACAAAAGGTAGTTATATGCAGTGAGCTGGGTTCACTCAACAGTAAAGGTAGTTATATGCAGTGAGCTGGGTTCACTCAACACAACAGGTAGTTAGATGCAGTGAGGTGGGTTCACTGAACAGTAAAGGTAGTTATTAGTTATATGCAGTGAGGTGGGTTCACTCAACACAAAAGGTAGTTATATGCAGTGAGGTGGGTTCATGGAACAGTAAAGGTAGTTATATGCAGTGAGCTGGGTTCACTCAACACAATAGGTAGTTATAGGCAGTGAGGTGGGTTCACTGAACAGTAAAGGTAGTTATATGCAGTGAGCTGGGTTCACTCAACACAACAGGTAGTTAGATGCAGTGAGGTGGGTTCACTGAACAGTAAAGGTAGTTATATGCAGTGAGCTGGGTTCACTCAACAGTAAAGGTAGTTAGATGCAGTGAGGTGAGTTCACTCAACACAACAGGTAGTTAGATGCAGTGAGGTGGGTTCACTGAACAGTAAAGGTAGTTATATGCAGTGAGGTGGGTTCACTCAAAAGTAAAGGTAGTTATATGCAGTGAGGTGGGTTCACTCAACACAAAGGTAGGTATATGCAGTGATGAGGTGGGTTAACTAAACACATTATGTAATGGGTATATGCAGTACTGGGTAGTACAATGTGCAGCTCCCTGTCACAGACACAGGTAGTCACTGAATGTGCTGGGCTGCTGGCAGTGACACACACAGTATGAATTAGCAAGGCTGTGTATGCAACAAAAGTGTCAGTTTGACACACACACAAAAAAACCCCCACAAAGAACAGGATTAGCTCTGAAAAGAGCTGTTGAGGGGTGCTATAAAAGCAATAATAATCAGCCAGGAGCAAGCTAAGCAGCCAAGAACCTAACTAATCTTTCCCTAGGAGAACAATCTGCAGCAGCTTGCCTTAGTCTGTCTAATAGCAGGAAGACGAGTGTAATGGCCGGTGTGCCTGCCTTATATAAGGGGGGGTGGGGCTCCAGGGCTTAGTGTAGCCTGATTGGCTACAATGTGCCTGCTGACTGTGATGCAGAGGGTCAAAGTTGACCCTCATAGTGCATTATGGGGCGAATCGACCTTCCGCAAAAGTTCGCCTTCTCTTGGCGAACGCGAACCACCTAAGTTCGCCTGGAACCGTTCGTCAGCGAACCGTTCGCTACATCTCTACTCTCTGGTGGTCAATCCCGGACACTGTGACCACCAGAGGAGGCAGCACATATAATACACGTTGTTTTCAAAACAACGTGTATTATACATTTTCATTGGCTTATTTAAACGACTGGCGCCCGCCGGTGCTGCTAATTGGCCGGCGGGCGAAAGACACATTGGGGGCGGAGTAAACTGCCGGGGATGCACGGCAGTTTACTCCGGCTAGAGCCCGCTCAGTTAGCGTGGAGTGGTCCTGGGGCTGCCACACTGCTCACTAGAGATGTAGCGAACGGTTCGTCGGCGAACGCTTCCAGGCGAACGTTGGGGGTTCGCGTTCGCCTGCACCAGGCGAACTTTTTCGGAAGTTCGATTCGCCCCATAATGCACTATGAAGGTCAACTTTGACCCTCTGCATCACAGTCAGCAGGCACATTGTAGCAATTCAGGCTACACTAAGCCCTGGAGCCCCCCCCCCCCCCCCCTTTATATAAGGCAGGCTCGCTGGCCATGACACTCACTCTTGTGCCTGCTGCAAATAGACAGACTAGGGAGAGCTGCTGCAGATTTTTTCTCCTAGGGAAAGATTAGTTAGGCTCTTGACTTGCTCCTGGCTGATTGTTATTGCTAAAATAGCCCCCCTCAATAGCTCTTTTGAGAGCTAATGTTTTCCTGATGTGTTTGTTTTTTTGTGTGTGTTGCTCACTGACATTATACAGCCCTATCTGTTGCAGCTGGACCTTGGTAATTGGTAATTGTTATTACTGTGCCAGCCAGGCCCTGCCTAACTATCTATACTGGGACACCTACCTATGCCTACCTAACTACTGGGGCACCTACTTACCTATACGGGGACACCTACCTACCTACACTAGGGGACCTACCTATGCCTACCTACCTATAGTGGGTCTCCTACCTATGCCTAGCTAACTACTGGGACACCTACCTATGCCTACCTACCTATACTGGGTCTCCTACTTATGCCTAGCTAACTACTGGGGCACCTACTTACCTATACAGTGACACCTACCTACCTACCTATACTGGGGGACCTACCTATGCCTACCTACCCATAGTGGGTCTCCTACCTATGCCTAGCTAACTACTGGGACACCTACCTATGCTGGGTCTCCTACCTTTGCCTAGCTAACTACTGAGGCACCTACCTACCTATACTGGGTCTCCTACCTTTGCCTAGCTAACTACTGAGGCACCTACCTACCTATACTGGGTCTCCTACCTTTGCCTAGCTAACTACTGAGGCACCTACCTACCTATACTGGGTCTCCTACCTTTGCCTAGCTAACTACTGAGGCACCTACCTACCTATACTGGGTCTCCTACCTTTGCCTAGCTAACTACTGAGGCACCTACCTACCTATACTGGGTCTCCTACCTATGTCTAGCTAACTACTGGGACACCTACTTATGCCTACCTACCGATACTGGGTCTCCTACTCATGCCTAGCTAACTACTGGGGCACCTACTTACCTATACGGGGACACCTACCTACCTACCTATACTGGGGGACCTACCTATGCCTACCTACCCATAGTGGGTCTCCTACCTATGCCTAGCTAACTACTGGGACACCTACCTATGCCTACCTACCTATACTGGGACTCCTACCTATGCCTAGCTAACTACTGAGGCACCTACCTACCTATACTGGGTCTCCTACCTTTGCCTAGCTAACTACTGAGGCACCTACCTACCTATACTGGGTCTCCTACCTTTGCCTAGCTAACTACTGAGGCACCTACCTACCTATACTGGGTCTCCTACCTTTGCCTAGCTAACTACTGAGGCACCTACCTACCTATACTTGGTCTCCTACCTTTGCCTAGCTAACTACTAAGGCACCTACCTACCTATACTGGGTCTCCTACCTTTGCCTAGCTAACTACTGAGGCACCTACCTACCTATACTGGGTCTCCTACCTATGCCTAGCTAACTACTGGGACACCTACTTATGCCTACCTACCTATACTGGGTCTCCTACCTATGCCTAGCTAACTACTGAGGCACCTACCTATGCCTACCTATACTGGGACTCCTACCTATGCCTACCTACATACAAGAAGATAATAAGGTCATTGCTTCATTGTGGACAGACTAAATTTGATCAGCTGGACAGTCACTGTTCTATCATTGAGCTACCACAGCCCGGCGACCATATGGGCTGGAAAACTGCCACGGCCTGCACTCTGGCCATGTTGCGCATCAGTCCAGCACGGCCGTCACTACGCAAACAGCTGTTTGCGGTGCGTTACACAGTGAGTTTGGTGTGTCAGTGTGAAGCAGAACTCTAATTACACACCCTGATTGATGTATACCCATGCAAGATGTTTTAAAGCACTTTAGGCCTGCAATTTAGCATTCAATGTGATTTCTGCCCTTAAAACGCTGCTTTGCGTCAAATCCAGATTTTTCCCCGGGACTTTGGGCATGTATCCCACTCCGCCATGCCCGCCTTCAGGTGTTAGACCCCTTGAAACATCTTTTCCATCACTTTTGTGGCCAGCATAATTTTTTCTATTTTTCAAAGTTCGCATCCCCATTGAAGTCTATTGCGGTTCGCGAACTTTTCCACGAACCGAACCTTCCGCGAAGGTTTGCGAATCGGGTTCGCGAACCCGAAAATCGAAGGTTCGCGACATCTCTACTGCTCACGCCAATGGGTGTGGAGCAGTCGGAAACTGGTTAAAAACAGAGCCCCGGATAATAATGTTAAAAATAGCAGCAGTTCTCACCCAAAACATAACGGATCCATCTGCATTTGCAGGGACCCGTTTTTAAAACCTGAATGGAAGGTCCGGATCTGCTGCATTTTCACGCAATGGATCTGGACTCTGATACATGGAGGGGTAATGGCAGGCAATGGGAAAATGGATTTCCCTCTACACAGGCAAATTTTGACACAGAAACGGATATGTTTCTGTGTGACAGCTGGGGGGGTGGGGGATAGGCGGCCGCCATGCTGGAGGGTGATAGAAGGCAGGACGGGGGTGGCAGCGGTCAGTGTCCCCCTTCTCCCTCACCGCTACCCCTCCAGCTAGTTTCAATCATTTAAAAATAGTTTAAAATCAATATAATGCAGCAGGCGGCGAGCGGGTAACTTACTTCCTTGCATCCCACCGATGCCGCGTCACTTCCTCTAATGCCGTCCTCTGATGTTCATTGGACGGCATTACAGGAAGTGATGCGGCGAGCGGTGGAGCACAAGGAAGTAAGTTCCCCGCCTGCTACATTATATTGACTACAGAGCAGCACAGTTCTCGTAAAGATTTACCCACCTTGCCGTTATCTGAGGTTAAGGGGGTGAATGCGCAACAAGGAACCAACTTGCGGAGTGCAGGGAGTGATGCACCAGGAGGAAGTGAGCGTGAGCGTGACCTGACGTCCCGGAGTAGCTGCGACAGGAAGGCGGAAGTGAGACGCGCTGAGCCAGCGGCAATACTGGACGCCAGCCGGAGACGCTCTATTGGGACCTATCACGCGAAACCGCCGATCCAGGATTTGGGTGCACGTCCCAAACAACAGTCAGCTGCCACATCTGGGTTTGAACAGGCATCCTCCTCGGTAGTGACCAGTGATGCTCGGCCATACTGTCGGGATCTGGTCAAAGGTCTAATGGAGGATCTGGATCGCGGTATCAGAGCATCTGAAAAGGTAAAGAGACTCTCCATGCATTTCCCGATCTCTGCCTCTGACACATGCCATGTTGTCTCTGACTTTAACTGTCCTGATATATCGGGTTCGGGTTCTGGCTCTGCTCCCATACATATCACTACTGGTGACGAGGACTTCCGTGTAGGGGAATGGCCTGATAATCCCACTGATTCCACTAATCTGGATTTTGGTCCTAGTGGGGGGTTAGACCTTAATCCCTTAGAAGAAGCCATACAAGCCCTCCAAGATGACCAACATCAGTATGAGGGGCACATTATTCCCATGCAGGACCTAAACTCTAGCCCAGATCGATATGACAAGTTTGCAGCTGTCTTTTCGAAGAAATCAAATACAGATTTGGTTAGGTCTGATGTGGGTTTGAGGACTGCTTTTCTACAACTAGAGGACTTGTTGGGAAAAGAGGTTAGAATTTGGTGGGACTTATCGACTCTCAAGCAGTACGTGGCAGAAAACATCATTCCACGTGGCTTGAGAGTCAAGAAGATTCCAACAACTGTATACAATGAAGAATTTGTTGTGGAGTGGAATGCTATACTCACGGATTGTTCTCTTAGTCTCATGAGACTGATCATTAAGTATGAAGAAGAGAAATTGGTAGACATTAAGTTAAAAATTACAGAGTTAAATCTGACCATTGCTAAGTCCAATACACTTCAACAGTATGATGAGTTGCATAGTAAAATGTGTGCCAATATAGCGCAATTAGAGGCTATGATTACTGAAAACAAAAGAATTAAGTATTTGCGGGACACGGAGGATTATAAACTTAACATGGTTTATGAGTGGGGACGTTGGCAGAGCACATTGAGATCTCCTGGCGTGGGTTCTAGGAGGTCACGCTCGAGAAATAGGAGAAAAGTTAGCTTTCCAGAGGATTCTCGTCCCGTAAATTCTGGGGCTGCACCAGATGTTGAAGCTAGCGTCTTGCAATCAGGATCCATTTCTCTTCCCTCAATGGCCACCCAGAAAATTCCCCCCATGCATGTGCAGTCTAATTTGACACACAATTTTTCTTCAAAAAACACACGAAACCCCCCGACATATTACCGGAGGCCCAAGAGACACCCCAAGAGAGGGGGCAGAGGAGGAGAACTCGTAGGGCAGGGCTAAGACACAATATCAAATACAAGCACAGCTCTAGTACAGGTTTTTGTGGGGTCCCTGTCTCCACCAACGTAGTCAATTTATCTGATCATGTCTTTTCAGAAGCAGAACTTAGTGTATTGGCCAAAGGTCTGTCCTTCTCTCCGGTCCATCATTTTAATATTTTTGACACTCTTTTAGATACCAACAGATTCATTAGATCATTATTGTTAAGGAAACATTTTAGAACTTCCGGGGAGAATCAGAGTGAAAGGTTTCTGCAATCCGAGGCTGGTTTACCTGACATAGGAAACTTCCAAGATTTATGTGCCAGATCGACACTTGATTTCTTGATGTCTGAGGGCACAGGGTTAGTTTCCGTGAATGATGTACAGCCTGTGAAGATCAGAAACCCAGACTTCTACCCCTTTACAGCCCGAACCCCGTCTGTTGATATGTTCCAAGAGCTAGTAGAACAGGAATTGGTTAGGTTGGCAGAGCAGAGAGACCACAAAGTGAGGCATAATTTAACCAAAGCAGAATCTCTGGCCATAAAGAGTTTGCAAGATAACACCAATGTTGTCATACGGAATGCGGACAAGGGGGGGGCAGTGGTCATCCTTAATAGGTCAGATTACCAAGCAGAGGCCCTAAGACAAATAGAAGATCCTGGTACATACACTCGACTTTCTGGAGACCCCACAGCTGAGTTTCAGAAACAACTGTTTGGCCTGTTGAGGTATGGTGAGAGTCTGGGGGTTTTGGATCGGAGACTGGTGGAGTATTTAGGGGTCCAATCCCCCATTGTTCCAGTCTTCCACCATCTTCCTAAGATCCATAAGCCGGGCGCTCGCCCGGAGGGCAGGCCCATTGTTGCTGGGATCGGCTCTCTGGGTGAGCGCCTGAGCGATTGGGTAGATTCTCTATTGCAGCCCCTAGTCAAGAGGCTGCCTGGATATCTTAGGGATTCTAAGCATCTGCTAGCCAGCATGGAAAATTTAACTTGGGAAAATAGTTACAGCTGGCTGACAATAGATGTCAAATCCCTCTACTCTTGTATCCCCCATCACTTGGCTCTCACGTCACTTCAATATCATCTAGAGAGATACTCGGACTATCCTTCGGATCTCCGTTTGTTTCTCTGTACTGCTGTGGAATATCTCCTGGCCCGCAATTACTTTATGTTTGACGGCGCCTTCTATCTCCAGAGGTGTGGGGCCTCCATGGGGGCGAAGTTCTCCCCATCCCTGGCTAATCTCTACATGGGGTGGTGGGAGGAGTTCCACATTTTTGGAGATGGGGGGCGCCCGAAGACGGGGGTTGCGTGGTACGGGAGATTTATAGACGATATTTTGATTGTCTGGGAAACTGATCGAACTGAGGCTGATGCTTTTGTTGCCCAGCTGAATAACAATAAGTGTAATCTTAAGTTTACCCATGAGTGGCAGCAGGTTAGTATAAATTATCTGGACCTGACCTTATGGGGAGATGGAAACAGTGGGGTTGTCCACACCAGGACCTTCAGGAAGTCCTGTGCTGGCAACTCCATCTTGCGGGCCAATAGTTGTCACCCCTCCCATACGGTCCGAGCAATTCCTGTCGGTGAATTTATTCGGGCCAGGCGGAATTGCTCGGATGCAGACAGTTTGAGCCAAGAATTTGATACAGTAGAACAGCGTTTACTGGCGAGGGGGTATCCAAGATGGAATATAAATAAAGCAAGAGCTAGAGCTAATATTACCCCTAGGGAACAGTTTATCAGACAGGGCGGATCCAATAGGAGGAGGGGTAATGAAAAACCCGTTTTTGTCACAACTTATAGTGTGGAATTTCATCAGGTGACGAATATTGTGAAGAAGTACTTGCCCATTTTGGAGGGGGATGGGGACCTACAGCCTTTTCTCCGAGAGGGAGTTAGCTTTGCAAGTAGAAGGGCGCCCACTTTGGGAAGCCTTCTGTCACCTAGTTTATTTAAATCCCCCTTGAGACCTCCAACTTGGCTGGCTGTTAAAGGATCCTTCAAATGTGGGGGGGCATCTTGTCATTATTGTCCTGTGCACACCAAAACCCGCACTATAGTTTCCCTCTCCAATGGACATGTTTCCCCCATCAAACATTTCATAAATTGTGATACCAAAAATGTCATATACTTGATTACTTGTGATATCTGTTCTGTTCAGTATGTAGGCTGTACTACCAGGGCTCTTAAAGCTCGCATTGCTGAACATTATTTGGGGGCCGGTTGGCTCACAAGTAATATTTCAAATGTGGCGAAACATTTTCGTCTGGCACATGGGGGCAACATGTCCGGTTTTCGTTTTCAGGGCATTGAGAGGGTATTCCTGCCTAAAAGGGGGGGAGATTTATTGGCCCTGATTCGGAAGAGAGAAGCCTTGTGGATTTTCCGATTGGGGACCAGGGCTCCCCTTGGTTTGAATGCCAGGTGGGATTTAGCCTTGGTGACCGGATAGCTATTATTGTACTTAAGTTCTGCTATCCGGCTGACCTCTGGAGTCATTAGGATGTAGGTTGGTTAGCATCCAACTATTTCTAGCTGTGTCTTTTGCCTTTAACCCTGAGTTTGGTGTGTTGTTTGGGGTTTTTATTCATTATTTTGTATTTTTAATAATTGTTTTAAATTTGCATGCAAATAGTGTAAAGGCTGATGTGGTAGCCATTATAGAGGATGCAGGCTTGGGTCACGCCCATTTTGGGCGTGGCCAGTCTGACATTCCCCCTGGCTTTGCCCACCATCCTCTATAAAACCTTGTGAGTAGGAGCCATAAAAAAAT
Source organism: Hyperolius riggenbachi (assembly GCF_040937935.1). Lineage (NCBI taxonomy): Eukaryota > Metazoa > Chordata > Amphibia > Anura > Hyperoliidae > Hyperolius > Hyperolius riggenbachi. The sequence goes on along the minus strand of NC_090653.1, from coordinate 190,926,429 downwards.
GGCTATGATTAAGAACCATGTAGGTTCGAAACATGTCAGTCGGAGTACTTCCTTTTCATGTACATGGGATACGTCCTGAATAAACTTATGGATTGTTGAGACATTGTGCGGATCTCCTTTACCCTACATTATATTGATTTGAAACTATTTTTAAATTATTGAAACTAGCTGGAGGGGGAGTGGGGAAGCCCCCTTCCTGTCTGCTTTCCACTTCAGCATGGCGGGCCCCCCCACCCACGGCAACGGCTGGGGACGTTTCCTCGGACTGGAAACGTCCCTGCAAAAATAGCCATTTTCTCTCAAAACGGAGAGAAAAAAAAAAAGTTTACAAAAAACGGATCCGTTTTAAACTGATCCGTTCTGCAGGGCACAAGTGTGGACCCAGCCTAAGACTTTATTACCACGTAATATAGCATTAGTGAATCGACACACATGCTTTATTTAATGAATTTTGTCTGTACTTTTAAGGGAATATGAACTGAAAATAAACGTGTGATATAATTAAATGTATGTGTAGTAGAGCTAAGAAATAGAACATTAGTAGCAAAGGTATGACTCTCATATGGTTTTCTAGTACAGGAAGATTTCAGAAACTTTAGTTGTTATGTATGCAAAAGATATGCAGACTGCAGACAATAAATCTGCAGAAACTGCATGATGCCATTTACTAGCATACCATTTAGTAATCATGAGCCCCCAAAATGCCAAATGCTGCAACAATAGCCCCAAAATGCCAAATGCTGCAACAATAACCCCACAGTACCAAAAACAGCAAACTATGTCCTTCAAATAATAAATGCAGCAACCGTTATCTCCGACAGATGAGATGCAAGAACCATTACCTCCGACGCATGAAATGCAAGAACCATTACTTCCGACACATGATATGCAACAACCGTTACCTCTGACAAATGAAATGTAGCAAACAATTACCTGACACATGCGATGAGATAAATGTTACTTCAGACACATGAAATACAGCAAAAGAGGAAAGAGGCAAATATTACCTCCTTCATTAAAATGTAGTAAATGTTAAACCCACACATGGAATGCAGTACACATGTGAAATGCACATTACCCCACATATATGGAATGCAAATATTACCTCAGATATAAATGAATTAAATTTCCTGCCACTGGGTGCTGTTGGGATGGAGCTGATGAGTGGGGAGGGAGGGGGACACTGGATGGGGAGAAAGGCGTCGCTGACTGGAAGGGGAGGAGGGTGACAATGGGTGGGGAGTGTGATACCCTTGGTGGGGCAGGCGACACTGGGTGGGGAGGGTGACACTGTCACACTGGGTGGGGATGAGGGTGACACTAGGTGGTGCAGAGGGCGACACTTGGTGAAAAGTGTGATACACTGGGTGGGGAGGGTGACACTGGGTAGGGCGGGTGATACACTGGGTGGGGAGGGTGACACCGGGGGGGATGAGGGTGACACCTGGTGGGGAGTGTGATACACTGGGTGCGGAGGGTGACACTGTTACACTGAGTGAGGATGAGGGTGACGGGTGGAGTAGACAGGGGATTGGAGGTTGGAGGAGGAGGAGAGAGGCAGGGTAGCGGAGAAAGGAGGAAGGTAGTGGAGGAAGAAGGGCAGGTAGAGGAGGAAGGAGGGCAGGTAGAGGAGGAGTGAAGGGCTGATCATGGAGGAGGCGGCGCACACTGCAATTAATGACCCAACGTTCCACAGTCGGGACGTCCACCAGCCAACCCGGGATTTTTCCTGGGGCAAATTGCAGGCCAGGACAGGAGACCCAGAATGCAGGATGCGTCCCTGGTAAAATGGGATGTCTGGACAGGGTAGGGAAACACTAGGTGCTGCTTGGTGGAGTAGGAGGGTAGCACTGAGTGCTACTGGGTGAGATGGGAGGGTAACACTAGGTGGTACTGGGTAGGGTGGGAGGGTGACACACAGGTGATGCTGGGCTTGCCCCCTCCTTCTGTCTCCTATGCCCAATTGCTTTCATCCATTCCTCACCCAAAAAGGACACACCTGTCCCTGTTTGCAGCTTTGGTTGTTGTTCCTCTTTCCCTGGCTGAACAAGTGTTATGACACGCTGGGGGGCAGAGGCAGAGCTGTTGCTGATAACAAGGACATACCTGTCCCTGTTTGCAGCATCGTAGCATTGTCCTACGCTAGACAAGTGGCTACATAGAGTGACGGGGCAGGGACATCCGGCGGCCAAACCGGGACTTTAACCACTTGAGGACCGTGGGCTTTACCCCCCTTAAGGACCAGGCACTTTTTTCCATTCAGACCACTGCAGCTTTCACGGTTTATTGCTCGCTCATACAACCTACCACTTAAATGAATTTTGGCTCCTTTTCTTGTCACTAATAAAGCTTTCTTTTGGTGCTATTTGATTGCTGCTGCGATTTTTACTTTTTATTATATTCATCAAAAAAGACATGAATTTTGTCAAAAAAATGATTTTTTTAACTTTCTGTGCTGATATTTTTCAAATAAAGTAAAATTTCTGTATACATGCAGCACGAAAAATGTGGACAAACATGTTTTTGATAAAAAAAAACCCATTCAGCCTATATTTATTGGTTTGGGTAAAAGTTGTAGCGTTTACAAACTATGGTGCAAAAAGTGAATTTTCCCATTTTCCAGCATCTCTGACTTTTCTGACCACCTGGCATGTTTCATGAATGGCTAGAATTCCAGGATAGTATAAATACCCCCCAAATGACCCCATTTTGGAAAGAAGACATCCCAAAGTATTCACTGAGAGGCATAGTGAGTTCATAGAAGATATTATTTTTTTGTCACAAGTAAGCAGAAAATGACACTTTGTGACAAAAAAAAAAAAGTTTCCATTTCTTCTAACTTGTGACAAAAAAAATGAAATCTGACACAGACCCACCATGCCCCTCTCTGAATACCTTGAAGTGTCTACTTTCCAAAATGGGGTAATTTGTGGGGTGTGTTTACTGTCCTGACATTTTGGGGGGTGCTAAATTGTAAGCACCCCTGTAAAGCCTAAAGGTGCTCATTGGACTTTGGGCCCCTTAGCGCAGTTAGGCTGCAAAAAAATGCCACACATGTGGTATTTCCGTACTCAGGAGAAGTAGTATAATGTGTTTTGGGGTGTATTTTTACACATACCCATGCTGGGTGGGAGAAATATCTCTGTAAATGACAATGGTTTGATTTTTTTTACACACAATTGTCCATTTACAGAGATATTTCTCCCACTCAGCATGGGTATGTGTAAAAATACACCCCAAAACACATTATAATACTTCTCCTGAGTACGGCGATACCACATGTGAGGCACTTTTTTGCACCCTAACTGCGCTAAGGGGCCCAAAGTCCAATGAGTACCTTTAGGATATCACAGGTCATTTTTGTTTCAAGACTACTCCTCAAAAATGCCAGGGCAGTATAGGAACCCCACTAATGACCCCATTTTAGAAAGAAGACACCCCAAGGTATTCCATTAGGAGTATGGTGAGTTCATAGAAGTTTTTATCTTTTTTGTCACAAGTTAGCGGAAATTGATTTTAATAGTTTTTTTTTCACAAAGTGTCATTTTCCGCTAACTTGTGACAAAAAATAAAATCTTCTATGAACTCACCATACTCCTAACGGAATACCTAGGGGTGTCTTCTTTCTAGAATGGGGTCATTTGTGGGGTTCCTATACTGCCCTGGCATTTTAGGGGTCCTAAACCGTGAGGAGTAGTCTTGAAACCAAATGTCGCAAAATGACCTGTGAAATCCTAAAGGTACTCATTGGACTTTGGGCCCCTTAGCGTACTTAGGGTGTAAAAAAGTGCCACACATGTGGTACCGCCGTACTCAGGAGAAGTAGTATAATGTGTTTTGGGGTGTATTTTTACACATACCCATGCTGGGTGGGAGAAATATCTCTGTAAATGACAATTGTTTCATTTTTTTTTACACACAATTGTCCATTTACAGAGAGATTTCTCCCACCCAGCATGGGTATGTGTAAAAATACACCCCAAACACACATCATACTACTTTTCCTGAGTACGGCGGTACCACATGTGACACTTTTTTGCAGCCTAGGTGCGCTAAGGGGCCCAACGTCCTATTCACGGGTCATTTTGAGGCATTTGTTTTCTAAACTACTCATCATGGTTTAGGGCCCCTAAAATGCCAGGGCAGTATAGGAACCCCACAAGTGACCCCATTTTAGAAAGAAGACACCCCAAGGTATTCCGTTAGGTGTATGGCGAGTTCATAGAAGATTTTATTTTTTGTCACAAGTTAGTGAAAAATGACACTTTGTGAAAAAAAAAACAATAAAAATCAATTTCCGCTAACTTTTGACAAAAAATAAAATCTTCTAAGAACTCGTCATACACCTAACAGAATACCTTGGGGTGTCTTTTTTCTAAAATGGGGTCACTTGTGGGGTTCCTATACTGCCCTGGCATTTTACGGGCCCAAAACCGTGAGTAGTCTGAAAACCAAATGTCTCAAAAAGACTGTTAAGGGGTATAAGCATCTGCAAATTTTGATGACAGGTGGTCTATGAGGGGGCGAATTTTGTGGAACCGGTCATAAGCAGGGTGGCCTTTTAGATGACAGGTTGTATTGGGCCTGATCTGATGGATAGGAGTGCTTGGGGGGTGACAGGAGGTGATTGATTGGTGTCTCAGGGGGTGGTTAGAGGGTAAAATAGATGCAATCAATGCACTGGCGAGGTGTTCGGAAGGGGGTCTGAGGGGGATCTGAGGGTTTGGCCGAGTGATCAGGAGCCCACACGGGGTAAATTAGGGCCTGATCTGATGGGTAGGTGTGCTAGGGGGTGATAGGAGGTGATTGATGGGTGTCTCAAGGTGTGATTAGAGGGGGGAATAGATGCAAGCAATGCACTGGTGAGGTGATCAGGGCTGGGGTCTGAGGGCGTTCTGAGGTTGTGGGCAGGTGATTGAGTGCCCTAGGGGCAGATAGGGGTCTAATCTAAAGGGTAGAAGTGACAGGGGGTGATTGATGGGTAATTAGTGGGTGTTTAGAGAACAGATGTAAACACTGCACTTGGGAGGTGATCGGATGTCGGATCTGCGGGCGATCTATTGGTGTGGGTGGGTGATCAGATTGCCCGCAAGGGGCAGGTTATGGGCTGATTGATGGGTGGCAGTGACAGGGGGTGATTTATGGGTGGCAGTGACAGATGGGTGATTGACAGGTGATCAGTGGGTTATTACAGGGAAGAACAGATGTAAATATTGCACTGGCGAATTGATAAGGGGGGGGGGGGGTCTGAGGGCAATCTGAGCGTGTAGGCAGGTGATTGGGTGCCCGCAAGGGGCAGATTAGGGTCTGATCTGATGTGTAACAGTGACAGGTGGTGATAGGGGGTGATTGATGGGTGATTGATGGGTAATTAGTGGGTGTTTAGGGTAGAGAACAGATGTAAACACTGCACTTGGGAGGTGATCTGACGTCGGATCTGCAGGTGATCTATTGGTGTGGGTGGGTGATCAGATTGCCCGCAAGGATCAGGTTAGGGGCTGATTGATGGGTGGCAGTGACAGGGGGTGATTTATGGGTTATTGATTGGTGATTGACAGGTGATTGACAGGTGATCAGGGGGATAGATGCATACAGTACACAGGGGGGAGGGAGGTCTGGGGGGGGGGGGTCTGGGGAGAATCTGAGGGGTGGGGGGGTGATCAGGAGGGAGCAGGGGGCAGTTTAGGGAATAAAAAAAAATAGAGTTGACAGATAGTGACAGGGAGTGATTGATGGGTGATTAGGGGGGTGATTGGGTGCAAACAGTGGTCTGGGGGTGGGCAGAGGGGGGGTCTGAGGGGTGCTGTGGGTGATCAGGGGGCGGGGGGGGGGTAATCAGTGTGCTTGGGTGCAGACTAAAGCGAGGTGCAAAAATGAAATCATGCCTAGCAGAGGTTGGTTTCGATCCATCAACCTTTTGGTAATAGGCCCAGCACACTTCCATTTCGCCACTCTGCAGTCTGCTTACATTTGTATACAATCTTCAAGTTTAAGACGGGTACATTAGTTGAAATAGTTACACTACAATCTATGTTACAGCAAGGGCCTAATGACACTTTCTCTTAAGGGGCTATGGTCGCCATAGCCCCTTAAGAGAAAGTGTCATTAGGCCCTTGCTGTAACATAGATTGTAGTGTAACTATTTCAACTAATGTACCCGTCTTAAACTTGAAGATTGTATACAAACGTAAGCAGAGTGGCGCAGTGGAAGTGTGCTGGGCCTATAACCCAGAGGTTGATGGATCGAAACCATCCTCTGCTAGGCATGATTTCATTTTTGCACCTCGCTTTATCGCATGGGCAAAACGGTTTCCATAGCCCTGTAAGAGAAAGTGTACTAAGGGCCCTGCCGTAACATAGATATTACGGTAGCTAAGACTACTCCTAGGCCTTTCTTGTAGTTGAAGAGATGAGTGAACTGTGACACCACACTTAAAAAAAACAAAAAACAGCAAACAGAGAAGCTTCCCCATATTGGAACATTGGATTTGGTAAAGTCTTAAGCCAATGTGTTGTAAGACACAAGTAAGCTTTAGGTTAGCAGGAATGGTTGCATGGCCACCTAGCTTTTCATCCTTTCCAGGCCAGCTAGGCTGGCTTCAGCCTGTAGTGTAGGTGGTATAGTGGTGAGCATAGCTGCCCTCCAAGCAGTTGGCCTGGGTTTGATTCCCGGCCAATGTATGTGAGCGTGCTTTCACATCCTACAAATCCCTGGAAGACAATATCCTCCTCCGGAGGAGAGGGGCGGAGGGAGCTGTTGTGGGGTGCTAGTTAAGGAATAACAATCAGCTAGGAGCAAGCTAACAAGCCTACAAGAGCCTAACTAAGCTTTCCTAGCAGAGTCTGTCAGCAGCTGTCCCTTCACTAAATACTGTAGGCAGGCGAGTGAGTAAAACGGCCGGAGAACCTTGCCTTTTATATGGGGGGTGGGTCTCCAGGAGTGAGTGTTGTCAGGAACCGGCCCGCGGCACGCCTGCGTATACGGTTCTCGACTGCGGGTTTGACCAGATCAAGCGGGGGACAGCCTTATTCAAGCTACAAACAAGGCTGTGACCCCTAAAAAGCTCCTTACTGCCACCACTAGCGGTTTGCTAGACATGTTCACTCAGCTGTCGAGTGCTCAATACGCACTCTGCGTTTTCGTATTTGGGTCAGCTTTGCGCTTAGGCCGAATACGACAACGCCACGCACACACACACAGTTGCAATCTTACACTGTAGTGAAGCAAAACCACTAACAGTCGTTCCGAACGATACTGTTAGACTTCCCACTCGGCTGTCGAGCGCAGAAGTGCCCCATACACACAATGCAATTACAATTTCATATGGTAGTGTTGCTCAAGCATACAATTAGGCATGGACTTATACGCAGCTACACTGCAGTCTCTTCTAGGCTATGAGTGTTAGTTTAGTACAGCAGAAGTCAAGCTTATTAAATAATAATTTAATATGCCAGGAAAAAAGTGGAACAATGCAGAACAGAGTATATACAAAAGATTGCAAAAAACAAAATAAAAAGTTACAAAGATAAAAGTTACAAAAATACACACAAAGCGATTTGCAAAATAAAAGGGAAATAAACGTACCAGCGTATCGATCTGGGCGTTGTTGCGGGAGTACGCGCTTTCTGGTCAGGAACCAGGTTAGTTCTAGCCGTGTGCTATCTCCAAGAACTACAAGTTGTGGCTATCCTAGCTGCTGTTTTATACTGTGAGATACGCCTGGAAGCTGCAACTTCCTTGGGGAGGGGAGGAACTAGTTTTTAATTAAATCTCAGCCATAATTCAATTTCCAGAGATCTAACTTCCATGGAAGAGTGCATTTTTGCACACACACCCTACAAAAGACTTCCTTAACATCCAATCTCCCCAGGTAAAAGTCTATACATCAAAAGATTGTGAAGTGAGGCTTTTCAACTCCAGGTGAAGACTTGATTAAGGCTTTTTCCTGTACGCTCTTGATCTTTACCGAGATTTCCCATCCCCAGGTGACAACTTGAGCAAGGCTCTCATATTCCAGCAGGATATCATATGTAAAGTCCTGGCTCAGGCTGGTGTGAGCTGCTTCAACGCATACTGCAGCCAGTCCAGGTGACAATTGCTCCCAAGCACTATACACCTCTGAGACAGCCTGTATAGGCTTCAAAGCCACTGTCTGATTAAGGGTTTCCTAATTAGAAGCAGACAATGATAGAGTTAATTTGCATTATAAGGACCTCCAGGAGCTACTGCCAAACCTTCAAAGCCAGACTGGCTAGCAGACATATGATACAGTAGTACACAGCAGACATAAAAATGGGAAAATGAAAATATATTACTGTATTATCCTTATCAGCATCAGCACCCCAATATATCACCACAAGTGTAGTTTGATTGGCGACAATGTGCCTGCTGACTGTGATGTAGAGGGTCAAAGTTGACCGTAATGGAGCATTATGGGGGCGAACCGAACTTCCGCAAAAGTTCGCCTTCGCCTGCGAACGCGAACCACCCAAAGTTTGCCTGGAACCGGTCGCAGGCGAACCGATCGGCCCATCTCTAGCAGTGACTACATAAAGAAAAAACATTTCAAAAAGACCTTATAGGTTTTGAGAAAATCGATTTTAAAATTCTCCTTCTGACCGTGGGAAAATTAAACGCCCACCAACTTTAGCGGTTAATTGCAAAGCCCCCTTAAAAGCTAGAAACAACAAAATTGCTGGAAATGTTAAGAAGAACAGAGGGAACAAGAGGAATTTTTTTTTCAAAAAGACTTTATACTTTTTGAGAAAAATCGATTTTAAAGTTTCAAAAGAAAAGTTAGAGCTGATTCATTAAAAAGAGCCGATTCATTAAAAAGAACTGGATCATTCCTGAACCAGTTAGTATAGCTTAGAATGCGTCCTGTGCAGGATGCATAGCTGTGGCTCCCGCTGTCTCTCCCCACCTGCCTTCACCTATCAATCCCCACCTAGGCTGGCACCCGGTACACCCATGGGTGCACCAGGTGCCAGGACAGGTGAGGGTGAGAGGAGAGGAGGCGGGGAAGACAGCGGGAGCCGGCAGCTTTATTTATTTATTTATTTATTGTATTTATAGAGTGCCAACATATTACGCACTGCTGGACATTAATTTAGGTTACAGACAATATTTAGGGGTCATATACAGCAATATGACAATACAGGAATACAAGAAAACCAGATCACACAGCACAGTATGAGAACAAGGTAATGCTTAGTCAGTCTTTGGATGGGAGCATGGAGATTAGGCAAGTTAGGTTCACTCAAATGCATAGCATGGGTTTACAGTAATGGAGGTGCAGGATCAGGTAGGACACAAAAGGAGGAGGACCCTGCCCAAAGGTTTACAATCTAGAGGGAGAGGTAGGGACACGAGAGGTAGGGGACCAGAGTTCAGCTGTGGGTTTAGAGCAATTGTGAGGGGTGGTAGGCCAGAGTGAAAAGGTGAGTTTTGAGGGCCTTCTTTAAGGTGTTGAAGGAGGTGGCTGCCCTAATGGGTGGAGGTAGGGAGTTCCATAGTGTTGGAGCGGCTCTTGAGAAGTCCTGGAGGCGTGCATGGGACTGGGTGATGCGGGGGCGGTCAGGCGAAGTTCATTGGAGGAGCAGAGTGAGCGGCTTGGTGTGTATCTCTGAGTAAGATCAGAAATGTAGGTTGGACAGGATTTGTGGACGGATTTGTAGGTCAGACACAATATCTTGAATCTGATTCTGGACTGGATAAGAAGCCAGTGGAGGGATTCATGGAGGGAAGCCGCCCTGTTGGAGCGATAGGAGGAGTGGATAATTCTGGCTGCCGCGTTCATGATGGACTGCAGTGGGGCTATTCGGGTCATAGGGAGACCAGACAGAAGGGCATTGCAGTAATCGAGGCGGGAAATTATGAGGGCATGGATGAGGAGTTTGGTGGTGGCAGAGGTCAGGAAAGGGCGAATCTTACAGATGTTACGAAGGTGGAAGTTGCAAGACTTTGTGAGGTTTTGGATGTGGGGAGTGAAGGTGAGAGCGGAGTCCAGGGTGACACCCAGACAGCGGGCTTGAGAGGTAGGGTGAATGGTAGTGTGGTTAACAGTGACCTGCACATCTGGGAGGTCCAGGGATGACCGGGGTGGAAAGATCATAAATTCTGTTTTGTCTAGATTTAGTTTCAGGAACCTAGCGGACATCCAGGAGGAGGTGGCAGATAGGCAGGAGGAGACTTTGTCCATGGTAGTGGTGGATATGTCAGGGGTGTGGAGGTAGATCTGAGTGTCATCTGCATACAGATGATAGTTAAAACCCATGGAGGAGATAACCTTGCCAATGAAGGATGTGTACAGGGAGAACAGTAGGGGGGAAAGGACCGAGCCTTTAGGGACTCCCACTGAGAGGTGGTTGGGGGTGGACGAGGACTCATTGAAGGAGGTCATGAAGGAGCGGTTGGAGAGGTAGGATGAAAGCCAGATCAGGGCGAGATCGTAAATGCCCATGGACTGGAGGGACTGGAGGAGTAGGGGATGATCTACTGTATCAAAAGCTGCTGAAAGGTCAAGGAGGAGGAGAATGGAGTATTTACCTTCAGCTTTGCGTCCTACAGGACAGAACCCAACGTTGGAGTGCAAGTACAACAATATGCCTTCTACCTGCATGCGACATGTCGTAAGCTTCAGACTTTGTTAACCGCCATGGCGGCGATTTACGTTCGTCACCAGCATCATTGCCAAAAAACAAGCTTTTGTGACCCTAGGCTATGACCTCTTTGGCCTAGGGGTTCCAAACTCACTAGTCCTGAGCCCCCTAAAAGTCCCTACAATGTTAAAAAATTTGCCACTGCTGAGTCATCGTCCTTTGAAAAGATTTGACATTTTTGAAAGTGAAATAGGAAGCCCAATAAAAGCCAATGGCAAAATTCAGCGCTTTTGCACCCCCATAACTCTGGTTTGCAGAGATGTAGGGAATCCAACGTTGGAGTGCAAGTACAACAATATGCATTCTACCTGCATGAGAAATGTTGTAAGATTCAGACTTTGCCAACGGCCATGGCAGCGATTTACATTCGTCACCGGCATCATTGCCAAAAAAACAAGCTTTTGTGACCCTAAGAGATGATCTCTTTGGGTTAGGGGCCCGAAGCTCACAAGCCCTGAGCCCCCTTAAACTTAGTACAAAGCCTGAAAATTTGGGGGCGCTCAGGCTTACCGTTCGGCAGAAACCTGCACTTTTGTACCCTCAAAACCTAAGCCCCAATGAAAGCCTATGGGAGATTTTAGCACTTTTGCATCCCCATAACTCTGGTTTGTAGAAATGTAGGAAACACAAAATTGGAGTGCAAGTACAGCAATTTTACTGCCTTCTACCTGCATGCAACATGTCGTGACTTTAGACTTTGTTAACGGCCATGGCGGCGATTTACGTTCGTCACCAGCATCATTCCTAAAAAAACAAGCTTTTGTAACCCTAGGCTATGACCTAGGAGCCCGAAACTCACCAGACCTGAGCTCCCTAAAAGTCCCTACAATGCTAGAAAATGTGCCACTGCTGAGCCATCGTCCTTTGAAACGATTTGAGATTTTTGAAAGTGAAATAGGAAGCCCAATGAAAGCCAATGGCAAAATTCAGCATTTTTGCACCCCGATAACTCTGGTTGGTTATCACCCGCCGACTTTAGCAGTAAATAGCAAAGGCCCCTTACATCCTAGCAACACCAAATTTGCAGGATATGTGCTGAGATATGTGCTGAGTGTGTGAAATCTGAAAAATGACGTGGGGTCCCCCCTACCGAGCTCTCTGTAAAACCTTGTCCCCCATGCAGGCTGGCATAGCCAGAATGCGGAGCCTCGGCCGCGTGGGGCTTCGCACCATGAGCTATATCAGCCCGCATGGTCCATGGTATGGGGGGGCTCCGGGGGAGAGGGGCGGCCAAGCCTTCCCCTCTCCCCCCGAGTTCTTGTCCAATCCATGGACAAGGGGCTCTTCCCCACCTCCGGTGTCCCAAGAGGAGGTGGGGGCGACGACTCTTTAAGAAGGGGATCTTAGATGCCCACCCCCCTCCCAGGAGAAATAAGTATAGGGGTACAATATATGTATATGTACCGCTTACCCATTTCCACAAAGTGAAATAAAAACACAACAATGAAAAAAGTCCTTTAATGTTCTTAATTAACCAGAAATACCTGTACCTTTAAGAAAAAGTTCCCATGCCAATATCCTTGGGAAAAGTTCCCACGCTATAATTTGTTATGTCCCACGATGACAGTATCCTCTATCTTGCGATCTCCAGAAATACTTATCTGTACCTTTAAAAAAAAGTTCCTACGCCAATATCCTCGAAAACAATTAAGTTGATTGAAGATCTCCGCCGACCCCCACATAGCACAGAATGCATCCTGTGGGACGCATAGCTGCCGGCTCCCGCTGTCCTCCCCGCCTCCTCACCTCTCACCCTCACCTAGCCTGGCTCCTGGTGCACCCATAGGTGCACCGGGTGCTAGCCTAGGTGGGGGTTGACAGGTGAAGGCAGGTGGGAATAGACAGCGGGAGCCGCAGCTATGCATCCTGCACAGGACGCATTCTAAGCTATACTAACCGGTTCATGAATGATCCAGTTCTTTTTAATGAATTGAATCAAATGAATCAGCTTTTTCCTTTGAAATTTTAAAATCGATTTTCTCAAAAAGTATAAGGTCTTTTTGAAAAAAATTATTCTTCTTCCCACTGTTCTTGTCACGGAATAGCCGTGAGAAACGCAGGTGAATCTAGAGAATTCACAGTCGCTTTCCTGATCGCTCCCTGGCGGATCTGTGCAGTCATGCAAGCGATCCGAAAACGACATTTTTGTGTTGTTTTAAATCCAGAGATCTGTTCCCCTGTGAGCCAAAGCAGTCCCCTCACCCCTCATGAATGCATCACCACTCAGGAATCTCGCACCTGGCAGGGTTCCCTGCAGGGCCTAGCTCATTCCCCCTACAGCAGATGTCCCCATGAAAAGGACCAGGAAACTGGCTCCACAGGGGGGGCCATAGAAAGCCAGACGATTCGGCACCGGGCAGGGGCCATAAGAAAGCATGGGTGGTAGGATTTCCTGTCAGCATATGAAAACCGTATGTCGCACAGCTATAAAATTCATATCGTCTCGTTCGGTAAAATCTGGCCATCGTGCTGATATGAAATTCATTGGGATAGACTGGCCGATTATCGAGATATGAATCTTCTCAGGAGCCTGACCCGCTGGCTTAGCCGTGTCTGATGTCATATTAATCTGTATTTTCCCACAAGTATGAAGCTGTTACCCTCCTAAATATAACGTGTATGGTTCAGGAGTTACAGCATTTCATAAGTTTAGCCCTAAAAATCTCTCAGAGGGAATGAACTGTCATTGGTTGGTGACTCAGAGGGGCTGGCATGGCCACACCCCCAAACCAGCTTCATCAAAAGCACCTGGCCAGCAGGCGGGCAGATGTTTTCCTCCCTTTACCATCTTCATGACAATCTGCTGCCAGCCAGAGGACATAGGGCTGGTGGCCATTTTGCTGACCTATCTGAACAAAGAACTCTAGGAACTTGAAACCGTTTTGCTTGAACTTGATTGAAAACCAGAACTCTGATTTTTCCCACAAAAAAGGACATCTTTCCAGGAACTAAGTATTTTTCTCCCTTCTTTTATTTTCATACTGGCTATCACTGTTTTCATAATTGTTGATTTTAAATAATTGTCTGTATATATTAATTATTTATATTGCGTGAATAAACGACTTTCCTAAGTCATTCACTGTTCCGCTACTCTGCTTATCAGCACACACAGAATTGATCCCGGGTCTCTGAAGATACGCTACTGTTTGTTTGTTGTTGGCTAGACAGAATATCGTGTGTTTAACCGTTTTATTCGCAGGACTAGTCAGTTAGTGAGTTCCTCTGTCTCAGGAAACAGAGGTGGTGGCAGATCCCATGAACTAGTGTGTGAGTTGTAATCACCCATATTTTCACAGGCTCCCTTCTGGTCGGGCTGCTGCCCAAATTCCTGTCTGTTTCTGCGCAAAGATCGCGACCAAAGCTTGCATGGTCTGTGTGCAGAAACCGATTGGAAGGCAATCTGTGGTCTGACCACTAGGGGTCCTGTGACAGTGGTAGGCAGCGGTGAGACCTGTGTTGTGCTGAAAGTATCCACGATAGCGCTAGCGCTATCGAGAAACGAACTAATTCGTTGGTGTAGCTGGAAAGCAATATATTTTTTATATATACAGAGAGACTGTGTAGCCAGTACCCCTCCCCAAAAGTTTTATTTTATTTGGCATGGAAATGTCCGGGAACTACCAGAACATGTGCCTGTCGGACCTGCAAAATCTTTGCCAAGTGAGAGGCATTGACGTCGGCCGCAGGAAACAGGACCTGATAGCAGACTTGTCCAGATGGGATACCCAGCAACTGCGGGAGCCGGGAGTGTCCGCTGAGGTGGATACCAGCCCATCTGACAATCGAGGGGAACCAGAGGCTGAAGATCCTAGGCGTACAGAGGTTGAGCATCCTGCGGGCCCTGTTGCAACAGTTACACCAGAGACTGTCAGTATGGACCCCAATCCCAGAGTTTCTGAAAGTACTCGCCTGGAACCGGCCAGTACTGGACTGTCCAGGGGTGCTGACCCGGTAATGCAGCAGGCATTACAAAAGCTGATGGAGACTGACCTGGAGAAGTACATGCAGTACATGGAAGCACGAGAGGAACGGGAGCGCCAATCTGCGGAACGCAAAGCTGCTGCTGCTGAACGCCACGCGGAGAGGGATGCCGCAGAGGCGCGGGAGAGACGACAGCATGAGCTCAACATGGCAAAGGTTCAACAGGCCAGCCGGAGTTCACCGCCCAGTCTCCCTGCTGAAGGAGCTGCACCACCCGTAAGTGCAAAGTTTAAATTTGCTAACATTGAAAAAGACACAGACATTGACTTGTTTTTGCGGTCTTTTGAAAAAGCATGCCGTCAGTATCGTCTGTCCCAAGACCAGTGGGCCAGACATCTGACACCTTTGCTGCGCTACAAAGCGCTTGATGCCTTCGCAGAATTGCCTGCGGAGAAGGATAATGATTATGCTGCTATAAAAGACGCTATCATTACTAAGTACCAGCTGACGCCAGAAGCCTATCGCAAAAAGTTCAGGGCCTGGCAGAAAAAGTCTTCTGATTCGTACCGAGATGTGGTCAGCAGCTTGCTCACCACACTCCGTCAGTGGACTCTAGGCCTCACCAAAGGGTCTTATGGCGTCCTGGAGGACTTGATAGTCCTCGAGCAATTTCTGAACATTTGCCCTGCTGATGTACGACAATTTGTGTTAGAACGCAAGCCGACTTCAGCAACTGTCGCTGCAGACCTTGCTGAGACTTTTGCAACTACCCGGGTGGCTGATACACGCAGAACTGTCCCATCCAGCTGGAGAGGAGGTCAGCCCAATACCTCGGCAGACCCTCCTGCCCCTGTGAGCCGTCCGCCACAGAGGCCACCCAGCGCAGCTGCTGCACCCAGGCCCGCAGCGCCTGGAGAGGTCACCTGTCACTACTGCCGCCAGCCCGGACACATGAAATTCGACTGTCCGGAGCGGAGACAGACACCACCAGCACCTGGATCATCTGCATCACCTGCACCTCACCCACAGCAGAGGCAACCCGCCAGCGAACCACAGCCTGGATCATCGGATTTTGTCCTGTTTGCACGCGGACAGGAAATCCGCGACCGAACCGACCAGCAGCAACTTGTTAGAGTGAACGGCAAAGTTGTCACCGGATTTCGAGACACCGGAGCAGACATCACGTTAGTTCACTCACATCTTGTGCCAAAGGAGAGCATCAGCTCCAGCCGATCCCTTGCCCTTACTGGAGTAGAGGGCACCCTTTTCCACATAGCCCACGCCAGAGTGAAGCTGGATTGGGGAGTGGGAGGGGTCCACGAAAGGGTTGTTGGGGTTATGAAGGATCTCCCAGTCCCTGTGTTGCTAGGGACTGATTTGGGCAAGCTTGTGTCCTACTATGAACCTGCCACGACCGCCTTGTCGCTCACGGAAGGAGACGGACTCTCCACCCACCACCAGGTACTTTATACACTTGGGGGAGCACCAGGGGGAGGTGGGTTGAAAGTGCCCAGTTCAAGGGTACCAGGTTCAATAGTGCCTGCTTCAAAGGCACCTGAGTTTGAGGTACAGACTGTCTGTTGTGATGATGCTGTAACTGTACCTGAGTCTCCTGTACAACCTGTCTGTAATGAAAAAATGTCTATACCTGTCAATGTCATTACTGCATGCAATGATGATCCGAGTAATGTCCGTCTGTGCCATTCTGACAGTGTACCTGTGCTAGCAATACCGCGCAGCTGCACTGCTCAGAACCCGAGCTCAGAACAGGTGGAGGGGGTTCCGGCCTCCTCCCCCTCCTCTGACCGCAGGGATGAGACCTTTCAGCCGCTGGCCTCGTGTGACATGAGCCCGTTGGCTGAAACTGACAGCGCCGTATTCTCAGCCGCACTACAAAGTGACCCAAGCCTGGAGGTGCTCATGCAGCAAGCCGCTGAGCCCCTCGCAGACGGGGCCGCTTTCAAGGTGTACTGGGAAGGTGGGAGACTGTACAGTGAGTCTGCACAGCCCCCTACAGGTAGATCCCACGCGAATACCAAATGGCTTGTGGTCCCGAGTGCGTTCAGGGGACATGTGCTGAAATCCGCACATGGTAATCCTCTGACAGGGCACTCAGGGGTCCGCAAGACACTCGCCGGTATTCGGAACCAGTTTTATTGGCCCCGGATGAACAGGGATGTAGCAAACTACTGCAGGGCATGTGCCGTCTGTCAGGAGCTGGGCAGGTCCAGGGATCCCCGCGGGGTTGCCTTAGGTCCACAGCCACTCAGCAGGGGAACCCTGCGTGGGCTGGCTGTTGACCTAACCAACCCACTGCCCGTTGTCCGCAGTCCCGGCAGACACCACGTCCGACTGCAGTGGCGCAAACGCCCTGTCCAGAACGGTCCATGTTGGGTCAACCCTGAGGGTAGCAGACCGCGACCGGTCCAGGGGAACCGAGCCACAGGCTCCAATAGGTTTCCCTGCCGCACCGGCAACCCGAGACCCGTCAGCCAGGTTGGCCGACACCAGAACGCTGATGGGCTGTCCTGGTGTCAGAGGGAACTAGGCCCAACAGCGCCAATGGCTGCTACGACGGATGTCTTGCTGACAACCCTCTACACAGCGTCAGGAGAGGGAGGTGTCACGGAATAGCCGTGAGAAACGCAGGTGAATCTAGAGAATTCACAGTCGCTTTCCTGATCGCTCCCTGGCGGATCTGTGCAGTCATGCAAGCGATCCGAAAACGACATTTTTGTGTTGTTTTAAATCCAGAGATCTGTTCCCCTGTGAGCCAAAGCAGTCCCCTCACCCCTCATGAATGCATCACCACTCAGGAATCTCGCACCTGGCAGGGTTCCCTGCAGGGCCTAGCTCATTCCCCCTACAGCAGATGTCCCCATGAAAAGGACCAGGAAACTGGCTCCACAGGGGGGGCCATAGAAAGCCAGACGATTCGGCACCGGGCAGGGGCCATAAGAAAGCATGGGTGGTAGGATTTCCTGTCAGCATATGAAAACCGTATGTCGCACAGCTATAAAATTCATATCGTCTCGTTCGGTAAAATCTGGCCATCGTGCTGATATGAAATTCATTGGGATAGACTGGCCGATTATCGAGATATGAATCTTCTCAGGAGCCTGACCCGCTGGCTTAGCCGTGTCTGATGTCATATTAATCTGTATTTTCCCACAAGTATGAAGCTGTTACCCTCCTAAATATAACGTGTATGGTTCAGGAGTTACAGCATTTCATAAGTTTAGCCCTAAAAATCTCTCAGAGGGAATGAACTGTCATTGGTTGGTGACTCAGAGGGGCTGGCATGGCCACACCCCCAAACCAGCTTCATCAAAAGCACCTGGCCAGCAGGCGGGCAGATGTTTTCCTCCCTTTTACCATCTTCATGACAATCTGCTGCCAGCCAGAGGACATAGGGCTGGTGGCCATTTTGCTGACCTATCTGAACAAAGAACTCTAGGAACTTGAAACCGTTTTGCTTGAACTTGATTGAAAACCAGAACTCTGATTTTTCCCACAAAAAAGGACATCTTTCCAGGAACTAAGTATTTTTCTCCCTTCTTTTATTTTCATACTGGCTATCACTGTTTTCATAATTGTTGATTTTAAATAATTGTCTGTATATATTAATTATTTATATTGCGTGAATAAACGACTTTCCTAAGTCATTCACTGTTCCGCTACTCTGCTTATCAGCACACACAGAATTGATCCCGGGTCTCTGAAGATACGCTACTGTTTGTTTGTTGTTGGCTAGACAGAATATCGTGTGTTTAACCGTTTTATTCGCAGGACTAGTCAGTTAGTGAGTTCCTCTGTCTCAGGAAACAGAGGTGGTGGCAGATCCCATGAACTAGTGTGTGAGTTGTAATCACCCATATTTTCACAGGCTCCCTTCTGGTCGGGCTGCTGCCCAAATTCCTGTCTGTTTCTGCGCAAAGATCGCGACCAAAGCTTGCATGGTCTGTGTGCAGAAACCGATTGGAAGGCAATCTGTGGTCTGACCACTAGGGGTCCTGTGACAGTTCTTCTTAACATTCCCAGCAAATTTGGTGTTTCTAGCTTTTAAGGGGGCTTTGCTATTAACCGCTAAAGTCGGCAGGCGTTTCATTTTCCCACGGTCAGAAGGAGAATTTTAAAATCGATTTTTTTCCAAAACTGTAAGGTCTTTTTTAAAAAAATAAAAAAAATTCCTCTTGTAGTCACTGACCCCCTCCAGGTGTTAGACCCCTTGAAACATCTTTTCCCATCACTTTTGTGGGCAGCATAAATGTTTGTAGTTTTCAAAGTTCACCTCCCCATTGAAGTCTATTGCGGTTCTCGAAAGTTTGCGCGAACCGAACTTTTGCGAAAGTTCGCGTGAACCGAACTTTTGCAAAAGTTTGTGTTTTAGGTTTGCGAACCAAAAATTGAAGGTTCGAGTCATCTCTACTCATATGTGGGGGGGAGGGGGGAAGAAAAACTGCATGGGATGTATTGTACTTTTTCACATGATATTACAACCTAAATAGATATAATAAATATAAGTAATAGATATAAGATTGTAGAACTTCTATTAAAAGAACTGTGATAATTAGGTTATTTTATTATTATTAGCAAACTGAACCTTTCTCACCATGTAATATGCTGAGCAGTGCCCTGACAACAGCATTTTAAAAGCCCTGTTGCTAGATGAAATGTATATTCTGGCATATAAGACTTTTTAACCCTTAAAAATCTTCTGAAAAGCCAGAGGTCGTCTTATACGCCGGGTGTCATTGATGCCGGGTGATACGCAATGCTGATATGCCGATACATAAGAAATGGATCGTGCTGTGCCCATAAAACACACCTCTTCCTCCCACCTGGCACGCCCTATCCTGTTACCGCCCCTCAGATCTCGCTGCTGAGGACTATAGTTAAGTGGCATAGGCGCACTTGTGCAAGATCTGAGAGGTGTTATAATTTAAGTATTATAAGTAGGCCTCAGTTATTTGGACTGAGTTTTAGGTAATAGGCTTGTTCGCAGAGTATACCTTTAAGTAGAGTTCCATGTGATGCAAGCAGAGGCATCTCAGTGTCTGCTTGAAGCAGATGATGCAAGCAGATACTGAGAATATGTTCTTAGTACAAGGTCTCAGGCCTACACTGCCCCAGACAAATAGACTACGGGAACAATCAACATAGGCCATATTTACACAACATAACATTCTTGCAACTGGGACAAGGGGCTCATAGAATATTAATCTAGTAGGTGGGTATTGTGACACCACGAGGGGTCTGAGCCAATTGTAAGGTTTGGGGGATGGCTCAGACGAGGTCACATTTTACTCTTTCTGGTTCGTATAAAACCAACAGCCAGTTTACAGAGAGGCACTCCTTTCTGTCCCTGGCACTGCTGGTCTTAATCTTTACTTATATATTTATGTAATGATCCGCTCAGCTGGCTGCACAGGCAGACAGCTGTTTGACCATTCCTTATGTCTGAGAGATGCAGGTCTCTGGAAAAGAGACCTGGCTTCATCTTGCAGTTTTCAGAGTTGCTTTGCTGAGGGATTTGCACACATGCAAATTGCCCAGCTGTCTCCTTTGAGGGCTGGCAGTATAAAAGCTTTCTGCTCCCAGAAGGCTTTGCTGGTCATGATGGTTTGTTAATACACTCCTGGAGTGTCAGCCTTCCCTGTTGGATTGTTATAGTTATCTTGGAGTAATTCTGGGGACTGCACTAGGCAGCTCCTCTAGTGCAGTTAGCTTGCTTATCTGTTTTGTCTGTGTTGCCTCTCTGCTGTGATTGTCCTGTCGCCAACGGTGGTCGATAGGAAATCTTCCTATCTGTCTGTGGGTGCTAACCAGAGCAGCGGTTGCTACTGGTAGCCCCTTCTGTTTCATCTGTCTTATTTGGATCACACTAGCCTCTAGCGGTAGCGGCTGTGGATCCTTCTGATCGCTTTCTTGGAGTATAGCTGGAGCAGCGGTTGCTACCGGCTATCTCATCTGTCTGTCTTGCATGGATCGCACTAGCCCCTAGCGGTAGCGGCTGTGGATCCCTCTGATCTGTGATCCTGTCCCTGAACTTGGATCGCACTCACTCTGGTGGAAAGAGCAGTGGATGCTGCTAACTCTGTTTCTATACTTGGTTCACACCCGCTCTGGCGGAAAGATCAGTGGATCTTTCCTATCCTGCTTCCCGCCTGTCTGTCTGTGTTGTCTGATACGAACGCTTGCTGTAGGCTCGGTGAGGTAACCGTTAAGCAAGCGCTTGCGTTCTCTGTTTCGTGTTTGTGTGTTGGTGGTTAGTTAGGCGTGCTTGTCTCTGTTGCGCTTAATGTGTGGAGATCGCGCTGTAAACACGTTCGCTGTTGCGATTGAGTGCGGTGTTCGAGTTTAGTTAGCGTTTGTTATTTTCCTTATCTTCTCATTGTATGATTTGCTGTGCCTTTGCTACTCTCGTGCCCTGACTTGCTTTAGTCTTGTGTCATCTCTGGCAATCGCCTCTCTCGTGATTGCGTTCCTACTCTGTTTCTGCTGTGGTGTGTGCACCGTCGCGGGTTGGCGACTAGATTGGTGCACACACATACATTCTGTCCCTGTGCTCATTCTCATTCGCTATCGCTTCTCTTGCGATTGCGTTCTCGCTTGGTTTCCTCTGTTGTGTGTTCACCGTTGCAGGTTGGCGACGGGATTGGTGGACATACATGTATTCCTCCTCTGTGCTTATTCTGTCTTGTGTCACTGTTAGCAATCGCCATCTCTTGCGATTGCCTTCTCACCTGATCTTCATGGTTGTGTGTTCATCGTCGCAGGGTGGCGACTAGATTGGTGGACACACATACCCTCTGTCGCTTTACTCTCTCTCTCTTGAAGAGCTATCTTGCCCTGCGTTCAGTGGCGTAGCTAAGGAGCTGTGGGCCCCGATGCAAGTCTTACAATGGGGCCCCTCAAGCACTCTATACATAACAATTGATACGGCGCACCAAAACCTGCCAATGGTAACTACAGTGTCAGAGGTGCAAGAATGGGATGGGGAACAGCTTGTTAATGATTACCACTATTCAAAGTATCTATAGAAGTGATTATTATGAGCACAGGACCAATAGAGAGCTAATACTGTAGTTGAGGGAGGGCCCTTCGGGGCCCCTCTGGCCCAAGGGCCCCGATGCGGTCGCTACCGCTGCACCCCCTATTGCTACGCCCCTGCCTGCGTTTCTTCCCTTCGTGCAACTCTTGTCTGGCGTCTGTGGCAGGGCAGAGGATCTGTTCCTCTGCACTCCACAGCTCCATCTGCCGACAGGAATATTCCCTCTACAGGTGCGTTGCACCTTTTGCTGGGTTCTCTCAAATTATACGCTTGTGGAGGATTTCTGCAGTGTCAGCGCACGTCCTGTGCGCTGACCACGGAGAGAATTCCACAATCGTTACAATTTATGTCTCGTTAGTTTATCTTGTATGCTGTATATACTTAGTTTAGATGTAATTTAGTATAGAAAGAAGATTCTGACTAACATTCATGAGGGATGTTAGTCAAGAGCTTGAAACGCAAATGGACTTAAAGAAGAATCTGCTTGGCTAAGATGTAACGAACTGTATCTGTATACTGTATCTGTTTACTGAATAAACTCCTAACTCTGAAGACGCCTGATGCTGTTGCTGTGATGAGAGTCGTGTTTGCAGCTCTTACTAATGAGTTGCTGGTGCCCGAATACAGGTGTGAAACGTGAAGTTCTTACAAGAGGTAGAGAAGGAGGTAAAAGGGATACAAGGGCAGGCTAGACGGGTAAAAGAGGCGTGTTTTAAGGTGCACAGAGCAATCTATTTTACCATACCACGCTGATAAACAAGGAGACAGGGAGAGGCGACCAA
Source organism: Hyperolius riggenbachi (assembly GCF_040937935.1). Taxonomy (NCBI): domain Eukaryota; kingdom Metazoa; phylum Chordata; class Amphibia; order Anura; family Hyperoliidae; genus Hyperolius; species Hyperolius riggenbachi. The sequence goes on along the minus strand of NC_090653.1, from coordinate 190,904,010 downwards.
TCCGCTTGGAGACAGGTAGAGCTGGCCAATCCGCTTAGGGAGAGTTGACCAACCCAACCAGTCAATCCCCTGTATACGGTTATATACTGGGTACCACATACAGTACGGCACCAGTATCCGTTCATACATAGCACCAGTATATGATTTTTTCTTTTTTTTATTTGGTGTGCATTGGAAGAGGGGAAGTCTTATACGGCGAGTATATCCCAAAGTTGTCTTATACACTGGAAAATATGGTACTTAAAATTAATGGCAAGGAACATTACCTAAAAGTTTTACAAATTGTGAAGGGGCAAAATACTGTATGTATATATGAAAATGTATTCAAACATCAATACAGCATACAATAAAGTGTTAACAGTCTAGACATGCTATCAGAGAGAAATTACTCATAGGGACAAGTAAATGGCATTTCTTAGGTCATATCCCTCTACGTGACTTCAAGGACACAAACCTCTCACCTCATAGACTGGCTGGATTTCCTGTTGATTTTCAGCTGCTTGTTCCATTCTTTCAGTGATGTTTCCTGTGTCCAACATTCCATGTGGCAGAGAAAAGAATAAAAGGAAGACTAAGCCAGAACAGTTTAACAAAAGCTATTTTCTAGACCTGAATTTACAGTGGAATCTTGGTGTATAATCGCAGCAGAATAGGGAGGGGCCTGTTTACTTGAGGAAGTCCTAAAATCTACAGGATGATACAAGAATGAAGCTGTATCTTTTGTTCAGACTCTTTACTAGCAACAACAACAAAAACCTTATAGGTTTATGTTTACAGGGTCCCAGGACTTACTAGCAATTTCTTATGCTGGGAATACACAATTCGTTTTTTAAGCAGATTTACTGTCCTCCTGATCGATTCTCCAATTTTTTTTCCGATCAATTTCCATTCACTTCTATTAGAAAATCGATCATAAAAACTATCAAAATCAGATCGGACCTGTTGGAAATTATCTATCGAGCCATCTATCTGCCAAAAAGACTCATGGTGTATTCCCAGCATTAAAGGGAACCTGAGGTGAGAGGGATAAGGAGGCTGTCATATTTTTTTCCTTTTAAATAATAAAGGTAGCCATACACCTGAAGATTATGGGCAGATTCGGCAAAGACAAATTTATATCTAATCGAATCTGTTTAGTGATAAATTTGTCTCTTTGTCGAAACTACCCATATACTGCAGGTCAATTCCCTTCCGACTTCAGCACAAAATCTTCAGGGAATCTGCTGAGCCCGCCGCGACCACCCCACCGCTGACCCCCGAAGTATAAATGTGCCCCTCAGTGTGTGCATTTATACATTACCTGTCCTGTGGCAGCCTTCAACGGTGTCCTGTCTAGCTGATCGGGGCTGCCGCGCACACAGCTCCCCTCACACTGAACAGCTAAACAGGATGCCTGGAGGGGATCCTGGTAAGCCAGCCTTGGCCACCCGGGGAGAGCCCGTATAAATACTCTATGCCTGGATTTTACTGCGAGTGCAATAGTTTTTATATATATTAAAGTTTTAAAGGAGTTACACTATGGAAGATTTTTATTTGAGGTTATATGTGGTGGAAGAAATGATATCCAACAGTGAGCAGTTGTATGATATGGGATATCTGAAGAGAGGTACTGTGAAGAGGATAATCGGTGTGTTTCAAGGAGATTTGGTCGTGAGAGGTCGGGGGTGACCTGGTAATATCCTCAAGGCTCATGAAGACCTTGTTAGTCTCATATATTTGGTGAGAGTCATCATATCGGGTGTGGTGGAGGTGATTACAACTGTTTATCAAGATAGTGCAACGTGAGAGTTTCACTTGGACTAATGCTGGGCATATATGGTTCGTTTTATATTATCAATCGAGCCGCTGATGGCTCGATTGATAATATTCAACCTGTCGGATCACTGTGGCGGGTCGATACCGCGCTCAATCCCCGGGGACGAGCAGGGATCGATCCGCGCGGACGAGCGATGATGCGCCGGCATCAAGCCACTGGCTCGATACCGGCGCATAATCTAACCATGTATGCCCAGCATGAGAGGAACACTAATAGATATGGTCACCCAGCAGAGATTGGGACTCAATACCTTTGACAACAGTTTGGGGCCCATTCTTGTACAGACACGTCACTAGTCTGCAGTTGCTATGGAGCTGCTTACAGTGTACCTGAGATAGCCTCAATGCAGGTATTTATACTTACCTCGGGCTTCCTCCAGCCCCATGAGATCCATGGGTTACCTCGCCATACTCCCTGGCCACTACATTCACTAGATATCCTTGCCGGTAATCTGGCCACTCACAGCCAGTTGTGTGCTTCTGTGCATGCATGGCCTGGCTGTGTGCGTAGCCCTGCTGCACTCCCGTACCTGGCAGCGCTCTGCGCCTGCACAGTACTACTTCACAGGCGCAGAATGCTCCTGGCACATGCGTAGAATAGCGTGGCCGGCCAGATTACCGGTGAGGATATCTAGTGAATGGAGAGGCCGGTAAGGGCACCCAGGGACATAATCATACTGAGGTAATCTCATCTCTGGTTCCCTTTAACGTAGTCCACGTGAGTGAGGAGAACTATACACACAGGGGTGTTGAAGACCGCAAAAGATCCATCATGCTGGATCTTCAAAAGACATTGGGCAGTTGCTGCTGGATTCACCCTAGAATCTTTTTAGCTGAGGCATTCTTTATCCAGTGTGTGTATGCACCATTGTGTGTACCTAGCTTTAGTCTGTATTCACACCTGAAGTTTTTGTCCAAAGGTACATACACAATTTAGATTAACTTGGCCGAGGCAGCCACTAAAGACTGCCCCCCTCCCGCCCTCCGCAAAAAAATAAATAAATAAATGAAAATTATACCATTGTGCCTCAGATAGCCCCATAGTATAGATAGCTAGAATGGCTAGAGGTACCGCAGTATAAGTGGCCAGATGCCCCTTCAAATGTAGGTAGTATGAAGTATCCCCCCGGTATAGGTATCAAGAAGGGCCCCCATTATAGGTAGCCAGATTAGCCCCCAAATATAGGTAGCCACTAGCCAGATTAACCCCCCTTCATGTATAGGTAGTCAGTTAGCCCCCCAAATATAGGTATCCAAGTTAGCTCCTGTAACTTTAGGGGGTCAGATGTATAGGAGGCCAGATAAGCACCTCCAAATATAGCTGGCTCCTCCTTCTCCATGGGTATGTCTTCTCTGCTGCTCTGCTTCCCCCATACATAGTCCTGTAGTATTTTTTTATGGGACTACATAAAAATGGCTGCCAAACGATACACTATTATTATTATTATTTAATATTTATATATGTTGTCACTTAACTGTCCCTCAGATGGGCTCGCACTCTAATCTCTATCATAGCCATATGTCTATGCATGTATCATGTAGTGTAGTGTATGTATAGTAATTTAGGGCCAATTTAGGGGGAAGCCCATTAACATACCTGTATGTGTTTGGGATGTCGGAGGAAACCGGAGTGCCCGGAGAAAGCCAACACAGACACGTGGAGAACATATAAACTCTGTGCAGATAGTGCCCTGGCTGGGATTTAAACCAGGGAGCCATCGCTGCAAAGCGAGAGGGTTAACCACTGGACCACACGCCCATCAAAAACATGTCTGTAAATGCGGCCGGTTTTTGTAGTCCTATTGTAACTACATACTCCACTCACTGCTTTGCAACTCGAAGGCCCGTGGCAGACGACCTTATAGCTGACATAGACCTTGGGGCCCCCTTGGCTACGGGTCCCATAGCCACCACTATGGCTACTATGGTAATCCCTACGCCACTGACAACCACTTAGCTAGCCATACACACATCAGCTTTAAATATATTGAAAAATCAAACAGCATTGTGCTGCTTTTTGCATTGCCTCCTTATACAATTTAATTGTACAGTGGCTGTAGTGGTGAGGACTGGAGTCAAGGGGAGCCAACTTGATCTATCCTAGCTAAGGCAATGCTGCGGTTCAATCAATTTAAATATATAATCAATTAAAAAAAAAAAAGTCTAAAGAAAAATGCACCCATAAGTTGTTAGCTTATATTCAGCAGACAGACAACACATCGATTTTAATAGATCCCAACTGGGAATCTATTGAAAACCAATTGAGCCACAACTGTGCACTGTTTAATGTAGTTGATTTACCACTGCTCCTGTATCCAGTATGATCTAACAATTGAACATTTAAAGGAACCGAATCCCTCCAGGGTTACAGAATGTGCAAGGAATCAAATATGAAAAAAGATGTGTGTATGGGCGCCTTAATGATCAAAATATTGACCGCATGCAGATCAGAAATTGCCAGATCTTGCTGTAATCAATTCTGCCCCCCTTAGGTTTCCCTCCATCTAGAGTGTTGACAGTACAGCGCACACTCACCTGTCCGCTGGCATGCTCCTCCTGTGTTCTGACTCCATTCTCAACGGGACACTTGTACCTCAGTGGTATGTAGTCCTGCAACAATCACAACAAAGTATGGTGAGGTAAACTCAAGGAAAAAAATAAAAAGTAAAAATGAGGGTGCACAGATAAAGCCCTTGTAACACCAGGCCACAGCAGTATAACAAGTATGTTGCATCCAGCACAATCCTCAGATGGAAAACAATCTATTTTTTAAAAAAAGTTACAAGACAAGGTGCATATTAAAAATATGCTGTATGGCTGCCATCCATCAACTTTTTAATATACACCTTGTCTAGTAACTTTTATCATGGAGAAATAAATAGATTGTTTTTCATCTGAGGATCGTCCTGGATGCATATTTCTTAATGTAATTATTTATGTAACATACATGCCGTTGGATCAGAGGGAACAGGCGCACCAGCAGGGGTGAAGGTAGGATCCCATAGGAGAGTGCCAGTGGACGGGTGAGTGTGAGCTCTGCAAATACTCTGCACATTGATCTCCAGCCGACTTAATCATAATGATCAAATTTGTCAGGGAAAATTGATAAGTGTATGGGCATCTTTACAAGCACAGGGGACCATGCTGGAAAAAGAATTGACTTACCTGCAGGCAGGTCTTTAGGGCTGAAGATCCGGAGCACATGCTCCGGATCTCCGCCTGCTGTGCCCCAAACCTCAGGGCACGTAGTGCCCATCGTGGTGCCCCGAACCGAAGCGCTGGTGTCCGTTGCTATGATGCGGCCCTTTCTGCTCCCCCTCATTGCAGTGCAGTGGCCACGATGCGCATAGTGACAAGCCGCTGTGCCCAATTCGATTATTACGTGGCCACGCTGTAGAGCCACCTCCCAGCAGTGTTTGAATGGAGTGTGGTCTTGCTGGGGCTGATGGGGAGCAGTAGTGTGCGGCCAACAATTCAGTGAAGGGGCACCTGGCACTTACACTGGAAGAGTCAGGAGCAGAGCTGCAAACTGACGGAGGAGGAGAAGACAGAACAGACTTACAGCCAGAACCAGCCAGGGACACTGAGGATGCAGCGGCAGCTAATTAACCCACATGTCTTTTAGACTGCAGAGAGTCCGGACAAATGATGAGGGATGAGATAGTATACTCGGTCTGGCCTGTTTTCTCTCTCCCAGTTTCTCTCTTGCCTGTCTCTGTGCGTGTGGGTGCCTCTGTCTGTGCCCCATCCAGTGTGTGTGTGTGTGTGTGTGTGTGTGTGTGTGTGTGTGTGTGTGTGTGTGTGTGTGTGTGTGTGTGTGTGTGTGTGTGTGTGTGTGCACGTGCTTGCGTATGCCTCTGTCTGTGCCCCGCCCTGTGTGTGTTGCGTTTGTTGTGAGCCTCTCTCTGTGCCCTAGTGTGTGTGAGTGTGCCTCTGTCTGTGCCCCCGTCGTGTGATTTGTGTTTGTTGTGAGCCTCTCTTTGTGCCTGTGTGAGTGTGTGCACCTCTGTCTGTGCCTCATCCAATGAGTGGAGCCCGTACTGAAAGCTGCAGGGCCTGGGGAGGGCGGACATGATGGGGCTAACTTGGCCCCAGGGTTAAATCCTGGCTGGGTGGTGTTCTGGGGGAGGGGGCTGGCCAACAGGGACTAGGAAGGGGATCCGTTGAAAAGGGATCCTGAGCAGGGTTGCCAACCTAATTTCTAATTTTTGACGGACAAAAGGCCTAAAAAAGCAGGACTCCCAAAATTTTGGACGGACAGGGGGCGGAGTTGGAGGCGGAGTCAAAAGCGCACTTTTAAAGTGCACCTGAACAGAGAGGGATTTGGAGGTTTCCTTTTAAACAATACCAGTTGCTTGGCAGTTGTACTGATCTCTTCAGCTGCATTAGCAGCTGAATCACAGACCTGAAACAAGCATGCAGGTAATGCAGTCTGACTTCAGTCAGAGCACCTGATCTGCATGCTTGTTGAGGAGCTGTGGCTAAAAGTATTAGAGACACAGGATCAGCAGGAGAGTCAGGCAACTGGTATTGTTTTAAAAGGAAAAATACATATCCTTCTCAGTTTAGGTTCACTTCAAGTAGAGTTGTGGGTAGCGCAAAGCTCTGGGCATTATTATTAATATTGACAGGATCTTCCACAGCATTTAACATAGTCAGGTCACTCACTGTCCTCAGCAGAACTCACAATCCAATCCGTACCACAGTCAAAATGCAATGCCTGCTGTATTATATTGCACTGACATCCCCTGCAGCACTTTACAGAGTACATAGTTATCTCACTGACTTTCCTCAGAGGAGCTCACAATCTAATCTGGCGCTTTAAGTCCGCAAGGAGAAAAGCGCAATATAAATGTTATTTGTCTTGTCTTGTCTAATCCTACCATAGTCCTAGTCTAATGCCCTACTATATTATTATTATTATGTACTTATACAGCACTGACATCTTCTGCAGATCTATACAGAGTACATAGTCATGTCACTGACTGTCCTCAGAGGCGCTCACAATCTAATTCTACCATAGTCATAGTCTAATGTCCTACCATATTATTATTATTATGTATTTATATAGCACTGACATCTTCTGCAGCACATTACAGAGTACATAGTCATGTCACTGACTGTCCTCAGAGGAACTCACACTCTAATCCTACCATAGTCAGAGTCTAATGTCCTACCATATTATTATTATGTATTTATATAGCACTGACATCTTCTGCAGCACATTACAGAGTACATAGTCATGTCACTGACTGTCCTCAGAGTAGCTCACACTCTAATCCTACCATAGTCATAGTGTAATGTCCTACCATATTATTATTATGTATGTATATAGCAGTGACATCTTCTGCAGCACATTACAGAGTACATAGTCATGTCACTGACTGTCCTCAGAGGAGCTCACACTCTAATCCTACCATAGTCATAGTCTAATGTCCTACCATATTATTATTATTATGTATTTATATAGCACTGACATCTTCTGCAGCACATTACAGAGTACATAGTCATGTCACTGACTGTCCTCAGAGGAGCTCACACTCTAATCCTACCATAGTCAGAGTCTAATGTCCTACCATATTATTATTATGTATTTATATAGCACTGACATCTTCTGCAGCACATTACAGAGTACATAGTCATGTCACTGACTGTCCTCAGAGGAGCTCACACTCTAATCCTACCATAGTCATAGTGTAATGTCCTACCATATTATTATTATGTATGTATATAGCAGTGACATCTTCTGCAGCACATTACAGAGTACATAGTCATGTCACTGACTGTCCTCAGAGGAGCTCACAATTTAATCCTACCATAGTCTAATGTCCTACCAAATAATTATTGGCTGGACAGTGTAATGGTTAAGGGCTCTTCATATTCAGTTAGCCAGCACCTATTCAGTAAGGAGTTTTGGGCAAGACTCCCTACCACTGCTACTGCCTACTGAGTGCGCACTAGTGGCTGCCTCACAAGCGCTTTGAGTCTGACAGGATAAAAGCGCTATACAAAGAAAGGAACTGAAGAAATTATGCATTTATATAGCACAGGCATCATCTGCAGCACATTACAGAGTACATAGTCATGTCACTGACTGTCCTCAGAGGAGCTCACATTCTAATCCAGTCATAGTCTAATGTCCTGCCATATTATTATGTAGTTATATAGCACTGACATCTTCTGCAGCACTTTACTGTCCTCAGACTAGCTCAAAATCTATAGACCCTAGCTTCTATAGCAAATAGAGGGGAAAGCTGCCTGCCTAATCAGAGCAGCTCACAAGCCATTATAAAGTGACACCATGTATTTCCCTTTCAGAGCAGGATTCTAGTGATTTTATCTGTACAAAGCTTGGCTCAGGTTTCAGCTGTGAATCACCCTGGCTCTCCTTCACTCCTTGTCAATGTAAATAACCCCCGTCCCCCATGCCCTGTCTATAGAACTGCCCCCATCCCTCCTGTGACCCCCATTCAGATTTCTGAAGAATGCTGCCCAGCAGTGCAGAGCACGGACTGGAGGATTCTTCCATCTGAAGTCCCACAGCATGCCGCACTGATCAGCTTCCTCCTGGCTTGCAGGAGAGCTGAATCTGGCAGGCTGTGAGCAGCAGAGATAAGGAGGATTGCAGACAGTGATACCTGGAGATTGGAGAAGGACTTCAGGGATCACAGTTACCTCCGCATGGCCGAGACCAGGACTCCGGGGTTGTGGGGGCGGGGCGCACATGGCTGTCTCTCTCGCTTCTATTGGCTGGAGAGAGCCAGCAGCCGGAAAAGAAGGCTTCTGATTGGAGGGCGGGAGGAGGAGGAGGCGGCAGCAGACTTCTATCCCTGCTGTAACTGTTCGGGCTCGCTGAACTATGCTGTTACAGTGGGAGCTGTGTGCTGGCTCTCCAGGAATGAACCGAAAACTGTGAAATTGATTTCTTTTGACGGACAGCAACCTTGTAAATACGGACAGTACGGACATGATTAATTTGAAGTGATTTGTACGGACTGTCCGTCCACAGACGGACGGTTGGCAACCCTGCTCCTGAGCTGCCTGTATGAAAAGGGCTCCTCCATAGACATCAATGTTATTTCTGCAAATATGGGCTACAAGGTGGTGAAAAGGGCTCCCGAGTTTTGATATAGGCTACAAGCGGGCGCCCTTTTGTAGCCCATATTTTTTTTTTGGCTACAAGGTTTTCGGCTACAGTAGGGCACCCCTTTGTAGCCCATATTTTTTATTCGGCTACAAGGTTTTTGGCTACAAAAGGGCACCCCTTTGTAGCCCATATTTTTATTCGGCTACAAGGTTTTCGGCTACAGTAGGGTGCCCCTTTGTAGCCCATATTTTTTAGTCAGCTACAATGTTTTAGGCTACAAGGTTTCTGAATCTACTACAAAAGGGCACCGTTTTATAGCCGAGATTTTTGATTTGAGGATGCAGGGGAGGTTAGGATTAGGCATCACAAGCGGGCAAGTGGGTGGTCTTAGGGTTAGGCACCACCTGGGGGGTCTTAGGGTTAGGCATCACCTGGGGGGTCTTAGGGTTAGGCACCACCTGGGGAGTCTTAGGGTTAGGTACAAAATGGGGGTTCTAAGGGTTAGGCACCACCTGGGGGTTTAGGGTTAGGCACCATCAGGGGAGGGTTCTGTGTGAGAGCATGGAGAATTTAGGTCATAATAGTCACTTTTCTTAGCTATATCTAGAGCCCTTTTATAGCCAAATAAATTTTTCCTATAACAGCATCCTTTTAAATAAAATAAAACTAGTTTTTTTGGCTACACCAGGTGCACTTTGTAGCTGAATTTGGCATATATGGGCTACACCAGGTGCCCTTTGTAGCCGAAGTTGGCATATGGGCTACACCAGGCACCCTTTGTAGCTGAAGTTAGCATATATGGACTACACCATGTGCCCTTTGTAGCCGAAATTGGCATATGGGCTACACCAGGCGCCCTTTTTGAAGCCGAATTTGGTATATATGGGCCACAACAGGAGCCCTTTTTTCCAGGGGCCCTTTTCAAATAGACTCCTAGGAAGGGGCTGGACGGGCGGGAAAAAAGGATTTAAATAGGGTGGGTGGAACATGGCCCACAGGGATTTTTCCTGCAGCAGAAGCTGGGAGCTGTAAGCGTGCAGCAGGCGATCCCTTACCTGACAAGATGGATCTGGAGCCTCTGATCCAACGGATTCGGCAGGAGGCGGCCACCCGGGGAGCTGACTGGATCTCTGGCCAGTTCAGCGTGCTGGATGCAGATCCAGCACCGGCCACAACAGGGGCATCAGCGAGGGTTTGGCGTCTGCCCGACCGTCTCAGCCCAGATGCCTCCCCGAGAGCCCAGCACCAGAATGGGAGCCCTATCCGGGACCCTCCAGCCCCCCCTGCCAAGCGCTTAAAGCAAAGCGGCAAGCAGGCGGCTGGGAGGAATCCCCAGCATCGGCGGGGCTCTTCCGGTGGTGTGCACGGCAAGGCTTCCCCAGAGCACCGCCGGCGCCACCTAGTGCCTCCTCAGCGGCGGTTTCCAAAAAAGGGAACAGGCCTGCTCAGCGCAGGAGTGACTGCGGGGCGGGTGTCTCCACCCACGGCAAGACGGCGGCCGCACCCGGGGGGCCGGCTCAGCACTCTGGACCACCTACCGCAGGCCAGGCTGGGCCTTCTATGGCTGCCACATCCGAGCAGGCTCCTCCATCTGGACAGGCCACGCAGCCAGCTGCGTCTGGCATGACGGCTGCTCAATCCAGGCAGGCCTCCCCTCAGACCCCCCCCGCATTTCTGGCAAGAAGGCTACCCGCAAGTCGAGAGGGCCCCAACCAGGGGAAGAAGGTTCTGGAAGCCCTCCTCAAGGAGTCGCCGGGGTTTCCCCCAGGCAGAGCTCTAGCTCCTCCTCGGAGGGTGACGTTTCTGACGGTGATTGTCCTGGTGGATCCAGGGCATCGGCTGACCTGGGCTCAAACTCTGTGCAGCCAGGTGAGATTTTTAATTTACATGTTTAGTGGGAGTGGGTCAGAGTTAGGTAATAATGTGGGTGCAGGTTGTAATGCTGTGCCTTCCTGTTGCTGATGTCTCCCCTCCTGCTTCTGCATTGTCTTTGATGAACACTCTGCTTTTAGGTTTGCGAGAGGCCTTGCAGGCCTTGCCAACGGTAGTGGCTTCCACACCCAGTCCGTTGGTAGCATGGGAGGGTTCCCAAGAGCAGACACTAACCTCGGTGGGGCAGGGTGGTTTGGGAATGGTCGTACCGCAGGTGTCGACTCCCCCTACCATTACACTGACAGCAAGCCCGGTACAAGTTGTGGGTACAGGTTTACCACAGGTGGCCCCTCCCCTTCCCAGCCCACAAGTGTGGCACAGGTGTCACCTCCTTCGCTTATCACGCAGCACACCAGTACAGTGGTGCAGGCTGTCGATTCGGTCTTGGGTTCTCCGCCCCCTTTGGTGGTAGTGCCTGCGCAGGGGGTTACACCCCCTTCCCCCTCCCCAGCAGCTGATCAGATGAGAATGGCCAACTCAGCAAAAGGGGAAGTTTATGTCTGTTTTGAGGGGCCATTAGGGACCCATTTAAAACCAGAGGTTAAAGAACGGATTTGGAGGGGGGGTTATGTGGAGATATTCTCATTACTCCCCTTAGAGAAGTTTAACCTGGATCGAGCAAAACCGGATGAGAGTAAGGAGGAGCGTCGGCGTTATCGGTTGATTCTGCGTATGTTCCAAAATTGGCTACAGGCCTTCTCTATATTAGCGAGTGTCCTGGGTGAGCGGCAACCAGAGTGCTGCTCTGCGCTGTTCTGTTACCTGAATTGTATAGGTAAGGCTTATCGTGCTTATGGTGGTATTGCCTGGCTACGGTACGATGAGCAATCCCGGCAGCGCAAGGCTGTGCGTCTTTTGGTTCGTTGGGACCATAAGGACATCATGCTTTGGATGGAGTTGAGGATGCCGTCGGGTCATAGGAGCCAGTCCTTTCAGAGTGGGGCCAGTGGTTCAGGAACACCTGGACAGCTGGCCGCAAAGAAAAAGGGACTGTGCTGGCAGTTTAATGAAAGTTTATGCCGGTTCGGAAGCTTGTGTCGATTCAAGCACAAGTGTTCTTCCTGGGGGGGTAGCCATGCCGCAGCAAAATGTTTTAAAGCAGGCAAGGATCGTTCCTCTGACTCTTCAAGTAAGAGGGAAGACTCCGGTGAAGGTTCAAGAGATGGAACGGTTTCTAAATAGATACCCGGACTTACCTGCAGCAAATCTTTTGTTGCAAGGTTTTACGAACGGTTTTGTCATCCCCAGCTCTTGCCCTGCGTCACCCTCTCCCCCTTATCACAATTTGAAATCCGTCGCCCTGCGCCCAGAGGTCATTTCACAATTGGCTAAGGAGGTTGTTTTGGGGCACATGGCGGGCCTGTTTAGGGATCCCCCCCCCCCCCCCCGATTGACAATTTGGTAGTTTCGCCTCTGGGTTTGGTTCCTAAAAAAGAACCAAATGCGTTTTGGCTTATCCATCACCTGTCATATCCCAAGGGAGAGTCAGTCAATGACGGGATAGACCCGGAACAATCATCTGTGGTCTACACGTCTTTTGACGAGGCGGTCAAATGGGTCAGGCGCTTGGGTCAGGGTGCGCTGATGGCAAAGACGGATGTGGAAGCTGCATTCCGTTTGTTGCCGGTTCACCCTGATAGCTTTCGCCTTTTGGGCTGTTTTTGGGATGACAGTTTTTATGTTGATTTATGCCTTCCCATGGGCTGCTCCATCTCTTGCCAGTACTTTGAGTCATTTAGTACATTTGTCAAATGGGTGGTGAAGGATGCGTCAGGACTGCGGTCAGTCATCCATTATTTGGATGACTTCCTTTTCCTGGGTCCAAAAGGTTAGTCGCAATGTAGTTATTTGTTGGCAACCATGCAACAGGTTTGCCATTCGTTTGGCATTCCGTTAGCAGATGAGAAGACCGATGGCCCGCAGACAACTATCAAGTTTCTGGGCATTAATATAGATTCGGTTGCCATGGAGTGCTGTCTGCCGGAAGACAAAGTGGCGGACTTCTGAACCACGATAGCTGAGTCTCTTAAAGGGCGGACGATCACACTGCGTGCATTACAGTCTCTCCTTGGCAAGCTAAATTTCGCCTGCAGAATTATGCCAATGGGGCGCATATTTTGCAGGCATTTGGCATTAGCAACGGCGGGGGTTTCTACTCCGCACCATCGGATTCGGTTGCGCAAGGAATTGCGAGATGATTTGGCTATGTGGCTCTCCTTTCTGGCCGAGTTTAATGGTCACTCGGTCTGGATGGAAAATTGTATCACCACCTGCGATCTGGAGCTGTTCACTGACGCTTCAGGGTCTTGTGGATATGGGGCTTACTTTGCTGGGCAGTGGAGTGCGGCTCCTTGGCCGGAGAATTGGGTTCAGGCTGATTTCACAAAGAATCTATTGCTGCTAGAGTTGTTTTCAATTGTGGTGGCAGTGGAGATCTGGGGTAGCCAATTAAAAAACAAACGAATCAAATTTAATTGTGATAATCTGGGAGTAGTTGTGGCCATCAATCGTGTGTCAGCTTCATCCCCACCGGCTGCATGTCTGCTTCGGCATTTGGTGTTGGCTTGCCTTCATAACAACATGTATGTATACGCTGTCCATATCCCTGGAACGACTAACGACGTGGCAGACGCCCTCTCTCGTTTCCAGTGGGATCGTTTCAGAAGAGAAGCTCCGGGAGCCAAGCATTTGGGCCTGCGCTGCCCGGAGGCCTTATGGACGATTCCTTTCGGACGATAGAGGAGTGGATGCAGCGGTCGTTGTCACAATCCACTTGGAACGGTTATTTGGTGGTTTGGTCACAATGGAATGCCTTGCTACAACAAAGTGGCGCGGTGGCATCGACGGAGGATCGGCTTTGCCTTTTGTTTCATTTTATGGCAAGTAATGGAGCAGTGGGTGTATCACCTTCAGACTTATCCCAACAAATTACGACTCTTGCATTTTTATTTAAAATGTAGGGAGTTCCAGATATTACTAAAGATCCCCGAGTGAGAATGGCCTTGAAAGGTTATCGGTCTGGGGCTTCGGGGCGCGACACGCGTCGGCCTGTGTCTTTTTCAATATTGTCTGACGTGTGTTCGTATTCGTATGTGAGAGGTCTGTTTTTCACTGTATGAGTCTCGATTGTTTGTCGCTGCTTTTTCCCTTGCTTTTTTCGGGGCTTTCAGAATAGGGGATCTGGTTAGTTCGAGCAAGACATAACCTGGGGGTTTGTTGCAGGGGGATGTCTGTTTTAGATGACTCGGTGGTAATATACTTGTGCAAGTCGAAAACAGATCAGCTCGGGAAGGGCAGAGTGGTTACCCTCTTCCCGGTGCAGGGTTCCCCTTTTTGCCAGTTAAGAGTCAGTTAAGAGTTTTCTTGAAATTAGGTTTAAAGGGGGGATCTCCTTTCTGTGTCATGAGGATGGGTCCTCTTTATCCCGCTTTCAGTTTGTGGCGGTTTTTCGGAAATTGCTTAGTCTCTTGGGTCATGACCCTCTTAGTTTTGCATCCCATTCCTTCCGGATTGGGGCCACAACCGAAGTGGCGGCTAGGTGGGGTTTAAGCAACTCCTGGATCAAAAAAATCGGCCGCTGGGAATCAGCTCGTTTTCTTTCTTATGTGAGTCTTTAGCCTTTGTTTCTTTATTTCCTACTGTGTGTTTTTATTGGTTATGTGTTTCAGACGTCTCACCTTGCCTGGTCTGGATCCTTGGCCATTCATACGTGGCCTGGGGAGCTCGGCGCGCTGGAGCGAGGCCTGAGGGCCGGCAGTTGGGCATATCTCGAGCCCAGGCTTGCGTGCGTTGGATCGGGTTCCCCGGTATGGTATGGGCTCGGGTGGTGCCAGAGGTTCACCGTTTTGCTAGGCTCGACCACCCTCCAGATATTTTAGGGATCCATGGAGGTGGCAACAACCTGGCTTCATGCCCCACCAGGCTCATCATACGGGACATTAAATTTGATTTCCTGAGATTACGATCTAGCTTCCCGGACATGAAGCTGGATAGTGTAATGGTTAAGGGCTCTGCCTCTAACATGGGAGACCAGGGTTCGAATCTCGGCTCTTCCTGTTCAGTAAGCCTATTCAGTAGGAGACCTTAGGCAAGTCTCCCTAACACTGCTACTGCCTATAGAGTGCGTCCTAGTGGCTGCAGCTCTGGCGCTTTGAGTCCGCCAGGAGAAAAGCGCTATATAAGTGTTTGTCTTTGATAGTGGTCTGGTCTGAGGAGGTGGGCAGACTTAGGTGGAGACAGGCCAGGCCAGTGGATAAGGTCAACAGGGCACGTAAGAAACTAAATAGAGAGGTATCCAGGTTTGTGGTTCGCAATGGGGGGGTGGTGCGACATGTGGATCTGGAAGTGGATACTCCTAGGTTTTTGAGAATGGATGGCGTCCACCTGAACGCGGTGGGCACGGATCTATGGACTTTGGCACTTAGCGACGGGATTCAGAGGGCCCTTAGGTTGTGGTGGGCCGCGCAGGCATAAGGTATCCTGCCAGCTCGGTGTGGAGGGGGTATGGTATCCGGAGGTGGTCAAGAGCTGGGAGGTGAGGTGTTCGTCTTGGTGCGTACACCTCCGAAGAATTGCAACGCTTTAAAATACTGCTGTGTTGGGCGGAATGCAGCTGTCCCCAAACCGGTGTTTGCAGCTGGGGGCCGGTGTTAAGAGCTGCTTCCTTTTGTTTAAAATATGTTCATTGTTTGGTACCTCCGGATCCCTTCCCCATTTAATTTCTATTTGCACTATTGTTAATTTTGTTATAGGTTATGCCCTCATCAAGTGGAGCCTGTACTGGGGGCTGCAGGGCCTGGGGAGGGCGGACATGATGGGGCTAACTTGGCCCCAGCTTAGACAGGGTTAAATCCTGGCTGGGTGGTGTTCTGGGGAGGGGGCTGGCCAACAGGGACTAGGAAGGGGCTGAACGGGCGGGAAAAGGGGATTTAAATAGGGTGGGCGATGCATGGCCTACAGGGATTTTTCCTGCAGCAGAAGCTCCCTCCCTAAAATTTTTTGGGTAGGATGTTGTTTCTTTGTGTTGTTTGTGTGTCTTTTTGTCATTGCAGCTGGAGGGGGTATGGTATCCGGAGGTGGTCAAGAGCTGGGAGGTGAGGTGTTCGCCTTGGTGCGTACACCTCCGAAGAAGTGCAACGCTTTAAAAGACTGCTGTGTTGGGCGGAATGCAGCTGTCCCCGAACCGGTGTTTGCAGCTGGGGGCCGGTGTTAAGAGCTGCTTCCTTTAGTTTAAAATATGTTCATTGTGTGGTACCTCCGGATCCCTTCCCCATTTAATTTCTATTTGCACTATTGTTAATTTTATTCAATAAAGACTCTGGCCTTTATTCCCCACGTTATATTGGAGTCATGTGTATTTGTTATGGGATTTGGTGTGGGGAAAAGAGTGTGTGTAAAAAGGTACAAGAGGTGGAGGCTAATAAGTTATGCCCTCATCATGTGTTGTGTTTTATGTGAACTTCTCTCTGTGCCCTAGTGTGTGTGCATGTGTGTGTGTGTGTTTCTGTCTGTGCCCTGTTCTGTGTGTGTTGTAAGCCTCTCTCTGTGCCCGTGTGTGTGTGTGCGCCTCTTTCTGTGACCCATCCAGTGGGTGTTGTGTTTATTGTGAGTCTTTATCTGTGCCCGTGTGTGTGTGTTCCCGTGTGTGTGTGTGTGTGTGTATGTGTGTGTGTGTGTGTGTGGTGAGCCTTTCTCTGTGCCCTAGTGTGTGTGTGTGTGTGCCTTTGTCTGCGCCCCATCCAGTGTGTTTTGTGCCCCATCCAGTGTGTGCACCTGTGTAAGTGCCTCTGTCTGTGCATAATCGTGTGTGTGTGTGTTTGTCCCTCTCACAGTGGATCAGTTAATTGAAGCAAAAGTTGAAATGGGCGCAGCTATTCCGCTGTGGTGAAATTTTTGGCAACTTTATCAGATTTTGCAACCGGTTGCACTTATTTATAGGTATAGCTATCAGAAAGTGCAACCTAACCATTGACTTCAACCTATCTGTTTCAGAAAATGCAACCCAACCAAACCCTATTCTCACACAGAACCCTCCCCTCTTGCTCAACTAATAACCCCCCTGGAGGGAACAATCCCCCCTCTTGCTCAACTAATAACTCTCCCTGGAGGGAACAATCCCCCCTCTTGCTCAACTAATAACCCCCCCCTGGAGGGAACAATCCCCCCTCTTGCTCAACTAATAACCCCCCCTGGAGGGAAGAATCCCCCCTCTTGCTCAACTAATAACCCCCCTGGAGGGAATAATCCCCCCTCTTGCTCAACTAATAACCTCCCCCCACCCCGAGGGAAAAATCCACCCTCTTGCTCAACTAATAACCCCCCCTGGAGGGAACAATCCCCCTTCTAGCTCAATGGGACCTGTAGTTGCAAAAAATTACAGGCGTGTTAACAGAGAGGAGCCACGCCTACACAGTCATACACTGTCCTCTATGGCAAGATGCAAAATCTGATGGGTAGCAAAATTTTTCATTACACCGGGCATGGGAAGCCGAAATACACTTTATTTAATGGACAGGACCTTCTGGTCGCTGTGCACAGTATCTGCACTGCTGGCCAGCTTAAAGGTAACCTTAAATGTCCCAAAAAAATGACTTTTAATCTCCTGGGGCTTCCCTCAGCCCCCTGCAGCCGATCGGTGCCCTCGCCGTGTCTCGGAGATCCTCCCGTCCTCGCCGGCGACCACTTCCAGTTTCGCTGTCAGGACTAACAGGCATGGGAACGCGAGTGATTCTTTGCGTTCCCAGCCACAATATCGCCCCCTATGCTGCTATTGCGGCGACTGAAGAGACTGAAGAGGGGGCGGAGCTCTGCCCCCCGAGCAGGAGATGCGTGCGCATCCTGCACGCTATCTCCTGCAAAGTGCAGAACCAGGACTTGACGCCAATTGGCGTTAGGCGGTCCTGGGGCTGCCGCCGCGGCCACGCCCGTGGGCGTGGAGCAGTCCTAAGGTAGTTAAAGCAGGCTTTCTACAGCTTCAAACTGCAGCTTCGTTTTGGTGCTCCGCCTGGTATATTTTCCCTCCTGTAGCCGCTTAGCAGATTAAAAAATGTTTGCGAAATTTGCGCCTATATTAAAAAAAAGATAAGACTACATCATCCACTATTGAAAACACACCGCTATTGAAAACACACTTTAATGACACAAGTAAAACATAACCGCGACATAAATGTAACACAATACATTTAAAGCCGATATATTAAATACACGATAATTGCGCCCATTTCATGTAGCGGCTATTTCCAATGTACGCCTCTCACTGTGCCCATCCATATAGCACTGACATCTTCTGCAGCATTTTATAGAGAACAAAGTCATGTCACTTACTGTTCTCAGATAAACTCACAATCTAATCCTACCATAGTCATAGTCTAATGTCCTTCCATAGTATTATTGTGTAATTATATAGCACTGACATCTTCTGTAGCACTTTACAGAGTATATAGTCAGGCAGGGCCGGCGCTATCATTAAGGCAAAGGAGGCAGCTGCCCCAGGGCCCCAGAGCTTGTAGGGGCCCCCAGTGGCTACAAGAGGAAAAAAATTTTTCAAAATCGGCCTTATAGTTTTTGAGAAAATCGATTTTAAAGTTTCAAAGGAAAAAAAACACATTTAAAAACCTGCCGACTTTAATGGTTAATAGCAAATCCACCTTAAATGCTAGAAACCCTAAATTTGCAGGGTATGTTAAGGAGATCATTAGGAATAAGAGGAAAAAACAATTTTTCAAAAAGACCTTATAGTTTTTGAGAAAATCGATTTTAAAGTTTCGAAGGAAAAAAAGTATACTTTTAAATGCGGTAAATGTCACTTTTAGTAGCAAATCTAACGGTAGTGTAATTTTACATGCATCAAACGAAAGCGCAATAAATTTCCTGACGGGGTTTTCAGGGGATCTATACGCAGCCGCAGCGCTTTGGCCAGGGATCGCTATACAGCCGCAATATGGCTGTATGAAGATCCCTGGCATGTTTTCCTATTTTCCCAATTTTTTTTTTTTTTGTTTAGAGTGTGGGAATTTAAAAAAAAAATTGTGGGGTCCCCCCTCCTGAAACTTTTTAACCCCTTGTCCCCCATGCAGGCTGGAATAGCCAGAATGTGGAGCTCCGACCGATTGGGGCTTCACACCTGTCCCTGACTATACCAGCTGCAAAAAAGGTCTCTTAATGCCGATTTTTGTTCCTGGGTATATGTTGGGGGGGCCCCCCAGGTTTATTTTGCCCTGGGGCCCCATTGTTGCTTAAACCGGCCCTGTAGTCAGGTCACTGAATGTCCCTAGAGGAGATCACAATGTAATTCCTGCTATAAAACACCATGGGCTTGATTCACAAACCCGTGCTAACTGTTAGCACAGGCATGGTAAACAGTTAGCACGTGAAGTGCCGCTCGCTGACTTTTTGCGAGCGCAAAGTGCCGCGATCGCGCGGCCGCGGATATTTGCGCGTGATGACGCAGACTTTTCCATGCAAAAGTCTGCGCAAATGTCGGCAATCGCGGCACTTTGCGCGCGCAAAAGTCCGGCGAGCGGCACTTCACGTGCTAACTTTAGTACGCCTGTGCTAACAGTTAGCACGGGTTTGTGAATCAAGCCCCATATGTCCTAGTCCAGCGGTGACAAACCCTTTGGCATGCGTGCCCGAGGCGGTACACAGAGGCGTCTCTGTGGGCACGTGTGCTGTGTCCCATTGCCACTGCCACCGATCTGGCTGCATTCCTGGTGGGGGTGAAGTGGGAGCCATCCCCGCCGTTTTGGCTGCATGCGTGGAGGGGCCACCCCCCTTAAGCTCTGATCAGATCTGATAGTAAGAGTTGCTGTGCACGGAGATGCCGTGCACTGCTAAACTGTGCCCCGCTGCAGTTCTTTGGTGGAATTTTTATCCTAGAGGAACACTGAATGTAGTTCTCTGTGACAGCACACCAGTCAGGATCGGTCCTGCACAGCCTTCATATACAGAAGTAAGTCTGAATAATCTTGCCAGCTCCTGTCTGTTGGGGGAGGGTGGCCAACTGGCCATGATCTGTCGCCCAATTTGTCATTAACTGTCCTGGGATGAGAGGGGTAGTGTGTCTGTAGAGGGGGAATGTCTGTAATCTGTCACCCAATCTTGTCAGCTTGACAGCTAATCTTGGGGAGGGGGGCATGTTTAACCTGTTGCCCAATTTGTCATCAACTGTCCAAGGGGGGAATAATGTGTTACCCAATCTGTCATTAACTGCTCTAGGAGGGAGGGGGGGTAACCTGTTGCCCAATCTATCTGCACTTTGCGATAGACAAGTGTATTTTGGGTTGCAGCGTGGGCACTCGGTCTCCAGAAGGTTCGCCACCATTGTCCTACTCTGATTTTTTTCCCACTGTAACTTGGCACCCTATGTAACTTAGCTTCCACTGCTCCCTAGCACCTACAACATGTCTGTCTCACTACATACTACTACCATTTGCCTCCTGCTGCTTTCCTAACTATCCCTACCACTAAAATCTAATGATCACTATCTACCATCAATAAAGAGAGACAAAATCAGCACATGCATAGCTACCAATATATTGCAGTTACCAAACAAAACTGAGATCATACTCCCGATTAAGGCCCCCTGCTCCTATAGTATGGGCAGCATGGTGGCGTAATGGTTAGCACTCTCGCCTTGCAGTGCTGGGTCCCCGATTCGCATCCCAGCCAGGTCAACATCTGCAAGGAGTTTGTATGTTCTCCCCGTGTCTGTGTGGGTTCTCCGGGCATTCCTGTTTCCTCCCACACCCCAAAACATACAGATTAGTTAATTGGCTCCCCCCTAAAATTGGCCCTAGACTACAATACATACACTACACAATATAGACATATGACTATGGTAGGGACTAGATTGTGAGCTCCTTCAAGGGACAATTAGTGACAAGACTACATATACTCTGTGCAGCGCTGCGGAAGATGTTGGCGCTATATATATACTAAATAATAATAAAGTAATCAAGGCAGGTAAGTATGTACCTTTCTGAATCTGATTTGCTCCAAGAAAAGTAGTGAAATAGCCCCTGCTAAAGCTCTCTGCCTGTACTGATAGTAAACTAGCTGCAGTGTGTGAGGTCTGCTGCCTCCAGTATGTACAGTGTAAGCTGTTACTCTGTGCCTGTACTGATAGTAAATTAGATGCAGTGTGTGCTGATCTCTGCTGCCTCCAGTATGTACAGTGTAAGCTTTTACATTATGCATGTACTGATAGTAAACTAGCCGCAGTGTATGTACAGTATTAGTTGTTACTCTGTACCTATACTTAATGTTAACTCGCTGTAGTGTGTGTCATTCATTTCTACCACCAGTATGTACAGTATAAGCTGTTACTCGGTGCCTGTACTGATAGTAAACCAGCTGAAGCATGTTCTGATCTCTGCTACCTCCAGTACATACAGTATAAGGTGTTACTCTTCCTGTATTGATGGTAAACTAGTTGCAGCATGGGCTGATCTCTACTACCTCCAATATGTACATTATATGCTGTTACTTTGTGCCTATACTGATTGTAAACATGCTGTATTGTATGTACAGTATTAGCTGTAAAGCCCGGTATACACATACAATTTTCATTACCCAATTTTACCACTTCTAGGTATTATGAGAGCTTAGCTCTCTTCATAGTATCCAAAGTCTGTTGGCTCTCATACGAAATGAGGGTGGTAAAATTAGTCAGTGATTGACCAATTAAAATGGAACGTGTGTTTGCATCTTTAATCTATGCCTATACTGATAGTAAACTATTTAATCTAATTAAATGATAGGTGGCTCCATCCAACATTTTGCTGGGCAGGCCCTTTATCTTTAGGTTACACCGCTCCTAAGTTCATGTACTTTTTGCCCCACCCATGACCACGCCCACTCTCTGCATGACCACGCCCATTTTTACCACCCCATGGGTGCCCCGGATCTCCTTCAATCCTAGCAACGCCCCTGCTCACATGGATGGTAAAAAAAAAACAACCTTCCACTAACAACAAAGAAATTACATAGTGATTCTTCTGCATGTATGCCGTAACTACTAAGGCCCCGTTCACATCACAAATGCGGATGGCCATGTGTGCGGAACGCAACGCATGCGAACGCACGCCATCCGTGTTTGTGTGCGTTGCGTGGCTGATCCCATCACTGAAAACTGAATGGGACAGCCACGCGTTTTTGCAAAAAATGCGTGCAGCATGCGTTCCCGAACCGCACAGGTCCGGAACGCATGCAGTGTAAACATCAGACAGTGCACTCTATGCGTATCGGCCTCCCGCACGCGTTTCCAAAACGCGGCTGGAAACGCGTGCAGTGTAAACAGGGCCTAAGGGGTACTTAAAAACAAAGTGTTTTGTGATAGTGGTCCTTTAAGTGTCCAAAAAACTACTGCCTTATACAGGGGGCAGTAGTGGATTCTAGATGCCAGCAGTGTTGGTGAAGGGTTACTGGATTAGAGTCGTGCACTACTAGGACCAGCTGGATTAGAGTCGTGCACTACTTGGACCAGCAGTGCAGACCTGTCTCCAACAGCACTGAGGTCTTATACAGGGGCCAGTAGTTAGGGATGATCGGAAGGAGCAAATTCCGTTCCGCCGGAACGAAGCTGAATTCCGTCGCTACGAAAATTCTGCCGGATTTTTACGAAATTTCGCGGAATTCCGGCAATAAAATTAAAATAATCGCAAATGTAACCTTGTTTATGCTATATGGTAGCCCATAGACCCTATTGACTGTTCCCGTAGTCCGTTTGGGAGGAGGGTCTAGTCTTCCAGGGAATTGTAGGATTTCAAAAGCCAGCTTACATACCTTGGCCGGGAATTGACCCCAGGTCTAGTGCTTGGTAGGTAGCTCTCTTCACCACTATACCACCACCAACACTATATGCTGAAGCCAGCCTAGCATGTACCATTATGATATATCCAAGAGAAAAATGAGCTTTCTTAGGGATTTGTAGGATGCCAAATGCCAACTCACATACATTGGCCAGGCCCAGGAACTGAACCCAGGCCTGCTGCTCTGTAGGCTGCTATCCTAACCATTATACCACCAACACAACACACTATAATGCTACATGCTAAAGCCAGCCTAGCATGTGCCATTGTGATATATCCAAGAGAAAAATGAGCTTGCTTAGGGAAATGTAGGATTTCAAAAGCCAACTCACATACAAGACAGCGGGAGCCGGCAGCTCTGCTATGTGGGGGGCGTCGGAGATCTTCAATCAACGTAATTGAAGATCGCAACATAAGAGGATACATTATTTGTTGGATCGTTTACCGAGGATATTGGCGTGGGAAACATTTTTTAAAGGTACAGGTAAGTATTTCTGGTTAATTAAGAAAATTAAAGGACTTTTCTTGTGGTTGTGTTTTTATTTCATTTAACGCTTTGTGAAAATGGGTAAGGGGTACTTTGTACCCCTATACTCATTTCTCCTGGGAGGGGGGTGGTGGGCATCTGGGGTCACCTGCTTAAAGGGGACTCCCAGATGCCACCATGAACCCCCCCCCAGGGAGTCATTGCCCCCACCTCCTCCTGGGGCACCTGAGGTGGGGAAGAGCCCCTTTGTCCATGGATTGGACAAGGGCTCTGGGGGGGGGGGAGGCTTGGCCGCCCCTCCTCCCCGGGAGCCCCCCCATACCATGGACCATGCGGGCTGGTATAGCTCAGGGTGCGAAGCCCCAGTCGGCTGGGGCTCCACATTCTGGCTATCCCAGCCCGCATGGGGGACAAGGGGTTACAGAGGCTCGGGAGGGGGGACCCCATGTCATTTTTTTTTTCAGATTTCCCACACTCAGCACATAAAAATAATAAAAAAAAATGTATATATATTTTTTTTTTAAAGGACTTACGAGGCCACAAGTATGAAAAAAGTTAAATACCATTTCATAATCCAGATCCATGGAGGATGCCATCCGCGCCCTCCTGTTCATTCCGCCATGGCACCCGCAGTAATACCGGCCCCGGTCGGGTCCCGACCCCTCTACGGTCAGGAGAATTTACATTGAAACTTTAAAATCGATTTTCTCAAAAACTATAAGGTCTTTTTGAAAAAAAAATCCTCTTGTTCCCACTGTTCTTCTTAACATTCCCAGAAATGTTGGTGTTTCTAGCTTTCAAAGGGGCTTTGCTATTAACCGTTAAAGTCGGCGGGGGTATATTTTCCCATGGTCAGAAGGAGATTTTACATTGAAACTTTAAAATCGATTTTCTCAAAAACTATAAGGTCTCTTTGAATTTTTTTTTCTTCTTGTAGTCACTGCCCTCCTCTACATACCCTGCAAATTTGGTGGTTGTACTATGTAAGGGGTATTTGCTATTAACCGCTAAAATCGGCGGGCATTAAAGTCTATGGGAAAAATGCGAACCAAACTTTTTTGAAAAAAAGTTCCTGGTTCACTGTGAACGCGAACCACCGAAGTTCGCCGGGAACCATTCGCCGGCGAACCGTTCGGGCCATCTCTTCAAATAGCGTCTATAACAAAAAAACAATATTTTCACTTGAATTAACCACTTGCCGACCGCCCACAGCCCATGAGCGGCGGCAAAGTGGTGGCCGGAACGACCGCAATACGCCCATCGGCGGCGCTGCGGAGAAGCGTGTTTAGCTGCGGATCGCGTCACTGGTGACGTGATCACCTGCCGAGAATAGGCTCCGCCCACCTGAGCAGTAACCCGCCGGCCAATAAGCAGGGCCGGCAGGTTTTAAAATTCAAGTTCTGGCCAATAGAAAGTGTATAATACACTTTGTTTACGCAACAAAGTGTATTATACAGGCTGCCGCCTCCCTGATGGTCTCTTCGTTCGTGCGACCATCAGAGAGGACGGCAGCCCTGTGAGTTACAGCACACACACACATTTTTACCCACACAGACCCCCCGATCGCCCACCCCACCCCTCAGAACCCACCCTGATCACCCCAGCAGACCACAGTTTGCACCCAAGCACCCCCCTAAAAACCCATCAATCACCCCCTGTCACTATCTGTGAATGCTATCCCCTAGATTAGGTCCCTAACTGAGTACATTTGAAATCGGCGCCGGTAGACTTGGGCGCAGGATACAGCGGTATATAGCTGATCCTGCTTCTGCACAAGTCCGGGCCGATTTAATTACTATTCCCCCTCCAGGCCGACATGGATAGTGGGGGAATGAAATAATTCGGCTTCCAGCGATTGCTGGAGGCCGAATTATTATGTTTTTAAGCAACTTCGGGTCCGTCTTCTGACGGAGCCGATGTTACTCACTGAGCGCTTCAATAGGAATGATTCCTATTGAAGTCTATGGAAGCGCCGGCTGCGCCCAAATCTAGCAGCGCTGAAAAGCACTGCTCCGCCCTAACTGCCCCTTAAGGGCCCCTGATCCCCCCCCCCACCCTCAGATCCCCCCCAGACCTCCCCTGTATACTGTATACATTTGTATACATCTGTCTTAGCAACTGATCACCTGTTTATCACCTGCCTATCACCCCTTGTCACCACCACCCATCAGAGCAGACCCTTAACTGTCCCTTGGGGGCACCTGATCACCCGCCCAGACCCTCAGATTGCCCTCAGACCCCCCTCCTGATAACCTCCCCAGTGCATTGTTTACATCTATTCTCCCCTGAAATCACTGACTGATCTCCCATCAGTCCCCCCCTGTGTCTGCCACCCATCAGATCAGGACTCAATCTGCCCCGTGCAGGCACCTAATCAACCCCACACACCCTCAGATTGCCCTCAGACCCCCCCTCCCCCCCAAAAAAAAATCACCTTCCCAGTGCATTGTATTTGATTGTGCTGTAATTGTATTTGATTGTCCCATGATCAGCTTTGATTGTCCCATGATCGGCTTTGATTGTCCAATGATCGGCTTGGATTGTCCCGTGATTGGCTTTGATTGTCCCGTGATTTGAGTGCCCCATGATTGGCTGTGATTGCCCTGTGATTGGCCTGTGATTGGCTTCTATTGTCCTGTGATTGGCTTTGATTGTCCAGTGATCGGCTTTGATTGTCCCGTGATTTGAGTGCCCCATGATTGACCCATGATTGCCCCGGGATTGCCCTGTGATTGGCCTGCAATTTGATTACTTTGTAATTGGCTTTGATTTCTCGTGATTGGCTTTGATTGTCCCGTGATTGTTTCTGATTGCCTCAAATTCCCCACTCGGCTCCACCCCCAACCCCCCTACCCCCACCCCAGATCACCACCCTGTCACTATCCTAGTGATCTAAAAACAGTGATCAGTGAAAACTTTCACTTTTTTAGTATCACTAGTGTTAACAGTTAGGCCAGTTAGCTAGGCCTTTTTGTTAGTGTCAGTTAGTGCTCAGCCCACTACACCGCAGTCACTAATTAGCGTCATCACTGTCACTAATCAACATTGGTACTACCGTATATAGTATCTGTAAATGATCATTACTGATCGCAGTCAGATCTCTATTAGGGTCACTAGGATCTACTAAAAACGCAGTGTTTGCCCGATCAGGCCTGATCGTTCGCCTGCACTTGCGTTCAGCCCGCCCCACAGCAGTGACAGAATGGAGACAGTTAATCTAGGATCGGCCCTAGACTTTTTTCATCTGTTCTTCACCGAGGATCTTTATGACTTAATTGTGGCTGAGACCAACCGTTATGCCACACAATTTATCACCGACAATCCATAGCAGCTATGCCCAGCCTTTCGGGTGGAAACCAGTCCAAGTTTCCGAACTTAAATTTTTTTTTGAGCCTTCTCCTTCACATGGGACTAGTCAAACAGAATGTATTGCGGTCTTATTGGTCTACAGACCCAATACATCACGTTCCCTTGTACTCTGCTGCCATGTCCAGGACACGATTTGAGACCATCCTGCACTTCCTGCACTTCAATGACAACAAAACCTGTCATAAAAGTGACCACCCTGCTTATGATCGGCTCCACAAAATGCGGCCCCTCATAGACCACCTGTCATCCACATTTTCAGATGCTTATACACCTGAACAGAACATCTGCACAGACGAGTCCCTCATACGTTTTACCGGGCGCCTTGGCATCAAACAGTACATCCAAAGCAAGCGTGCCCGGTATGGGGTGAAACTGAATAAGCTCTGTGAAAGGGCCACAGGCTATACATCTCATTTTAGGGTCTATGAGGGAAAAGACTCAAAATTGGAGCCGGATGCCCTGACTACCTGGGGAGCAGTGGAAAGGTTGCGAGGGACTTGGTGTCACCCTTGTTCCAGAAGGGGTACCATCTTTCTGTGGGCAATTATTACTCAAGTGTGGCCCTCTATCAGCACTTAAAAATAGAAGGAATCCGATGCTGTGGCACCGTGCGGCCTAGTCGCCGGGGCTTCCCCCAACGGCTCGTTAACACCAGACTTCAACGGGGGCAGAGGGCCGCCTTGTGTACTGACGACCTGCTCGCGGTGAAATGGAAGGACAAGAGGGACGTTTACTTTCTGTCCACCATTCACACAGACACGACAGCCCAAATTCAACGGGCAACTGAGGCCATTGAAAAACCCCTTGTCATCCACGCCTATAATACTAACATGGGAGGGGTGGACTTTAATGACCAGAGGTTAGCACCCTATTTAGTTTCCCGGAAAACAAGACGCTGGTATAAAAAAAAGTGCCTTTTTATCTTATTCATTTGGCAGTTTACAACAGCTTTGTTCTCTACAGTAAGGCTGGGAGAACTGGATTGTTTCTTCAATTTCAGAAACAGATCATTAGGGAACTCCTGTATCCAGGAGGTGCCGTGGCCCAACCCCCAGATGCAACTAGCCGGCTGCAAGGAAGGCATTACGCCTATCCTATTCAGAGTACCCCAGGTCATCGCATTTGAAGAAAACATTGTCGTGTCTGCAGCAGGGCTGGAATAAGGCGTGACACCACTGTTTACTGTCCCACCTGTCCTGACCAGCCTGGCCTATGCCTAGGGGAGTGTTTTGAGAGGTACCACGAGCAGGTACACTATTAGAGAGTAAAGAACTCCAGACACAGCAGTAGGCACACAAGGGTCTCTCAGTGCTATTTCACACTGCTGCGATGCGAAAGTCACACTTTGCGGTCCCCCCCTACGCCGGAAGTGCTTGACTTAACGCTAGTGCATGCCTACGTCACTGCGTGGCTTCTGCAGCAATTTAGGTCGGCCCGGAAGTCATGTTAGTCTATGGCGACGCAGTTCATTACTAGGCTGAATGCTACTCTTGTGGTATTCCCTGAAGGTCTGTTTTGGGCGATACGGTGCGGCGGGCTCGACCCACCGGATATGCCAATATGCAGTGTGTAACCAAGTATCTGGTTTCGAGAGACCCTAATACACAGGGCTGCCAGAAACCTCTCCTTTCACTTGGGACAGAATGCGTAATGTACTTCGCCACAACTCTGTGCGATTTGCACTTCGCACATGGGGAGGAGAGGTTTGTCCTCGGAAGGTAAGTTAAAAACAAACAAACAAACAAAAAAGAAAAAACAGGTGAGCAAAAAAGTTAATGTTTGGTTCACAATGTTAAGGTTTTGTTTAAAAAAGTTTATAAATGTTAATGAAGTTATTGCTTTGCTGCTTGCTTGTTTTTGTTTTTTCTCTTTCTTTCCATCCATTACCCTTCCAGGTGGGCCGAGCGACCGACCAACCAGCTGCAGCACTGATGGTGCATCCTAACAGAAGCATTGCACGTCTGTCAGGTTACACAAAATTAGTGCATAAGTTTGCCGAGGCATATGAGCTGAGGGGCGGTGTTGGAGTTCCTATGCTTTGGCAAGCACTTTGTATCAAAAAAGAACTCCCATTTTAGAAAGAAGACACCCCAAGGTATTCTGTTAGGAGTATGGTGAGTTCATAGAAGATTTTATTTTTTGTCACAAGTTAGCGGAAATTGATGTTTATAGTTTTTTTTCACAAAGTGTCATTTTCCGCTAACTTGTGACAAAAAATAAAATCTTCTATGAACTCACCATACTCCTAACAGAATACCTTGGGGTGTCTTCTTTCTAAAATGAGGTCATTTGTGGGGTTCCTATACTGCCCTGGCATTTTAGGGGCCCTTAACCGTGAGGAGTAGTATTGAATCCAAATGTCTCAAAATGACCAGTGAAATCCTAAAGGTACTCATTGGACTTTGGGCCCCTTAGCGCAGTTAGGGTGCAAAAAAGTGCCACACATGTGGTATCACTGTACTCAAGAGAAGTAGTATAATGTGTTTTAGGGTGTATTTTTACACATACACATGCTGGTTAGGAGAAATATCTCTGTAAATGGACAATTGTGTGTAAAAAAAAAATCAAAAAATTGTCATTTACAGAGATATTTCTCCCACCCAGCATGGGTTTATGTAAAAGTACACCACAAAACACATTTGTAACGATTGGTGTCAATAAGAACAGATTTCTCTGATTATTGGTGATCTGCAGTATCACCAATAATACAGATGCTATACCTGATTATGTGTGATCTGCAGAATCACCAATATAATACTGGTATAGCCAGAAACAGAACAACCAATGTAAGGGTAGGTGTTTGGTGCAACAGTAATGATAGAGATACTCGCTTTCCCAGAGGAGCTGGGAGATAGGAATATCTCTATATAACACAGGAATACAAACTGGAGATACAGAAAATAGTGAGATAGTTCACCCGAGGAGCGGGTAGAACTATGTTTAGACAAGCGTAGTGATCACCCGAGGAGCGGGTGATTAAGACGGTAGTGTAGCCACTATCACCTGAGGGGCAGGTAGAGGGGATAGTACTGTAGTGACTATTCACCTGAGGAGCAGGTGATTCAGACTGTACTGCAGCTACTGACCACCTGAGGAGCAGGCGATTCAGATAGTACTGCAGCTAGTAATCTCCTGAGGAGCAGGTGATTTAGACTGTACTGCAGCTACTGACCACCTAAGGGGCAGGTGATTTAGATAGTACTGCAGCTAGTATTCACCTGTGAAGCAGGTGATGCTAGCAGAGTATCCCTCACCAGTGACTAAGCTCACTGGTGAGGACAGGAGAGTCAGACAAGCAGATTTGGCAATAAGCGGTCAGATACAGTACAGAGACAGAAAGCTAGATCAGAGTAGTGTTTCAGGCAGAGTCGGCAACTATATCAGATAGGCAAAGGTACAGGATCAGAAAACAGAAGAGTAGTCAAGCTAGCAGAAGGTCATAACAAATAATACAATTCAATTAGTACTTTAAGCTATCAACAGAATCTGGCTAAGTGTGGATCCCCAGCTCCTGCTGGTTCTAGCACACTTTGGGATCTGGCTAGGTCTGAGTGCTAACACATAGCATTTGCAACAGCAGACGCGGAACAACTGAATGACCTGTCCTATATATACTGCAAGCTCTCCACAGCGCCGCCCCAGTTACTCAGCCAATCTGAAGCATAGCTGGAGTCAGCTGATCGCCTGATCAGCTGACTCCCCTTCTAGTTGCATAAAGGTCTTGTCGCCTGGCGCGCACGCACGTAGCCCTTAGTCTATGAGCAATAGAAGGACCAGGCAAAGCACCAGCATGTAACTGCGCGGCGGAGACCGCTGGCTGTGATGCCGAGATAGCCGCCATGCCGCTTGCCGTTGCGGCCGTATCTCCGCTATTCATTACAGTACCCCCCCCCCCTCCCCTGAGGAGTGGACCCCGGACACTTCCTACCCGGTTTCTCCGGGTGCAACTCATGAAACTCTTTCTTTAACTCCTCCGCATGCATGCGACAATCCGGCACCCAAGTTCACTCCTCTAGGCTATACCCTTTCCAATGAACCAGGTACTGTACAGAATTCTGCACCAATCGAGAATTCAAAATCTTCTCGATCTCATACTCAGGTTGGTCGTCAATCATCACAGGTGGGGGGGGGGGGGTGAGGAATCCACATGCACAGCAGGCTTAAGCAAGGAAACATGGAACGATCTCACACCTCTCATGCTAGCTGGGAGATCAATCACATATGTCACATCATTAATTTTTTTGGACACAAAGTATGGGCCTATGAATCTGGGTCCTAACTTGGGTGATGGTTGTTTCAATGCTAGATGTCGAGTAGACACCCACACTTTATCTCCTGGGGAAAACTTCCACTCTTCAGACCGTCTCTTATCTGCCTGTTTTTTCTGAGTCTGGAAGGCTTTCCCCAGATTTCTCTTTACTAAGACCCAAATCTCCCTCAAAGCCCTTTGCCAATCTTCTAGGGCTGGAAAGGGAGAAGATGCCACTGGCAAAGGAGAAAACTTAGGAGATCTCCCTGAAACCACTTGAAATGGAGAAAATCCTGAAGAACAACTCTTCAGATTATTATGCGCAAACTCCGCAAAT
This sequence comes from Hyperolius riggenbachi, assembly GCF_040937935.1. Classification (NCBI taxonomy): domain Eukaryota; kingdom Metazoa; phylum Chordata; class Amphibia; order Anura; family Hyperoliidae; genus Hyperolius; species Hyperolius riggenbachi. The sequence goes on along the minus strand of NC_090653.1, from coordinate 190,872,924 downwards.
GGCAGGAAGTTTACCTAATCTGATTGTGCATCTGCCACATAACATCTAAGAAATTGTTCCAATGACTGGTTAACCCTTTCGGTCTGTCCATTGGTCTGTGGGTGGTAGCCTGATGAAAATGAAAGGTTCATATTGAGCTTATGGCAAAAAGCTCTCCAGAATTTTGACACAAACTGGACTCCCCTATCTGACACTACATTCTCCGGAATGCCATGCAGCCGGAAAATGTGCTGGATGAAGAGATCAGCCAATTCCTGGGCCGAGGGGAGTCCTTTCAGAGGTACGAAATGAGCCATTTTACTGAACCCATCAACTACCACCCAGATGACCATCTTGCCCTCAGAGCTGCGGAGTTCTCCCACAAAGTCCAAAGACAAGTGAGTCCAGGGGTCATTTGGCACTGGTAGAGACTGAAGTGTACCCACCGGTGCCTGACGAGATGGCTTACTCCTGGCACACACAGCGCATTCCCTTACAAACTCCTTGCAATCAAGTGCCAATGATGGCCACCATACACATCTAGCCAATAGGTCTTGAGTTCGAGCAGCTCCGGGATGCCCTGCATTCTTATGGGTATGAAATAGTTGGAAGAGTTGTAAGCGAAAGGGAAGTGGCACAAAGAGAACCCCCTCGGGCTTCCCTTCTGGGATATCCTGTTGGTAAGGCCCTATGGTAACTGCCCAATCCTCCCAGGTTTCCGTGGCTGCTACCACCAGTTTCTGAGGTAAGATGGTCTCAGGGGTTGCAGGCTGAACTGTCTCAGGCTCAAAGCACCTAGTCCTAGACAATGCATCTGCTTTGCCATCCTTACTTCCTGGGGTGTACGTTATCACAAATCTGAACCTTGAAAAGAACAGGGACCAGCGGGCCTGTCGGGGACTGAGTCTTTTGGCCCCTTCAATGTACTCCAAGTTTTTATGATCAGTATAAACTGTAATTGTATGTTCTGCCCCTTCAAGCCAATAGCGCCACTCTTCAAAGGCTAACTTAATGGCCAGAAGCTCCCGATTGCCAATATCGTAGTTCCTCTCAGCTGGAGAGAACCTACGAGAAAAGAAGGCACAGGGATGGAGTTTGCCTTGTAAGCCAGAACGCTGAGACAGTACAGCCCCAACCCCAATCTCTGATGCACCTACCTCAACGATGAAGGGGAAAGTGACAGCCACGTGTCTCAGAATGGGAGCAGAACAAAATAGCTTTTTAAGCGTAGCAAAGGCAGACTTTGCCTCTGCCGACCAATGGTAAGTGTCAGCCCCTTTCTTGGTAAGGTTGGTTAGGGGTGATACTACAGAGGAAAATCCTTTGATGAACTTCCTGTAGTAATTGGCGAAGCAAAGAAATCTCTGGAGTGCCTTCAAACCTACAGGTTGTGGCCACTCCAACACAGCAGAGACTTTTTCAGGATCCATGGAAAGGCCTGAAGTGGAAATAATATATCCCAGAAAAGGGACTTGAGTGACCTCGAAGAGGCACTTCTCTAACTTGGCGTACAACGAGTTCTGCCTTAATTTACGTAACACAAACTTCACATGTTTACGATGTTCCGTTAGGTTGGGAGAAAAGATCAGTATATCGTCCAAATGCACTAGCACGAATTTTCACAGAACCTCCGTAAAAACTTCATTAATCAATTCTTGGAAGACGGCAGGCGCATTACACAACCCGAAGGGCATGACCAGATATTCATAGTGCCCGTCGGGCGTGTTGAACGCTGTCTTCCATTCGTCACCGTCCCTAATGCGTACCAGGTTGTATGCCCCTCGAAGGTCCAGTTTAGAGAAAATACTAGCATTGGTCACCTGAGCAAACAGATCGTCTATCAAAGGCAGTGGATAGCGATTTTTCACTGTGATCTTATTTAACCCCCGATAGTCAATACAAGGTCTGAGCCCACCGTCCTTCTTCTGCACAAAAAAGAACCCAGCCCCCGCTGGAGATCTGGAAGGACGGATGAAGCCCTTGTCCAAATTTTCCTTTATGTACTTCTGCATAGCCAGCTTCTCGGGCCCAGACAAATTATAGAGATGACCTCTAGGAGGCATACAACCTGATCTTAATTCAATGGGACCATCGAAACTTCGATGAGGTGGGAATTTGCCTGCTGATTTGGGACAAAACACGTCAGAAAACTCCGCGTACTGCACTGGCACCCCTTTCACCTGAACCTTGGTGGCACAAACAGCAACTCTCTCCAAACAGTGATGATGACAATGGGTTGACCAGCTCTGTAGCTGACCGGAAGCCCAGTCAATCTGAGGGGAGTGTAGATGCAACCAGGGCATACCGAGGATAATGGTTGAAGTTGCCATTTGCAGGACAAAGAACTGTAATTTCTCCTTATGTAGCACCCCTATAGTACATGACAACGAGGGAGTCTGGGAAAGAGGCTGTCTACACTGTAACGGAGAATCATCCACTGCTGTGACCAGAATCTGACGATCCAGCGGGAGTAAAGGAATGCCCAATTTTTTCACAAAGTCATAGTCTATAAAATTAGCTGCAGAGGCCGAGTCCACGAATGCCTCTGTGGCCGTGGCCCTACCCTCCCAGGTAATGGAGCAAGGGAGGAGCAAACTGTTATTGTTTAGAGATAGAAACGGCTCGCCTAGGGTATTACCTCTGACTACACCTAGGCGGCAGCGTTTCCCGACTTCCTAGGACAATTCTGGACAATGTGACCCTCCTCAGCACAGTATAGACAGAGCCTTTCTGACCTTCTACGATTCTTTTCCACTTGCATTAACCTAGAGTGAGCGAACTGCATCGGTTCGTCTTGAGGTGACGAGGGTGGAGAAGAGGCGTAGGAAACAGATCTTACAGCGTTTCTTCCACGGGTCTGTCTCTGATAGCAAAGGCGGCGATCAACCCGTACCGCCAACGAAATCGCTTTGTCTAGGGATTTAGGCTCAGGATGCCCTAACATCAAATCAGAAACTGCATCAGATAATCCTGACAGGAAACAGTCTAACAATGCATACGTTCCCCATCTAGCTGATACAGCCCACCTCCTAAACTCTGCGGCATAAACCTCCACCAGATTACGACCCTGCCTGAGAGTCTTTAGTTTCCTCTCAGCCGTGATAGCAATATCCAGATCATCGTATATAACGGCCATGGCCTTAAAAAACTCCCGAACTGAAGATAAGGCCTTATGCTCAGCCTGCAGACTATTTGCCCATGTTTGTGAATCTCCTGACAGAAGGTTCTTTATAAATGTTACCCTCTGGTTCTCAGATCCTGACAGATTGGGCCTCAACTCAAAATAAGACAACACACGATTCCTGAAATTCTGAAAGTCAGATCTATGCCCAGAAAACTTTTCAGGTACGGACATACGAAGGTCCGTGACTGGAGGGGATCGCACTGCATCAACGGCTGTTTGAAGTACCTGTACAGTCCCAGACAGTTGTGTAATCTGAGACTGTTGGGTATTAATCACCCCGGTAAGATTGTTTACCGCGGTGGTCAGGACTTCAACTTGGTCACTCAGTGCGTCCATAATGTTTTGGTCTGCTGTTCTGTAACGAGTGGTGTCAGCGAGAACAGATTTCTCTGATTATTGGTGATCTGCAGTATCACCAATAATACAGATGCTATACCTGATTATGTGCGATCTGCAGAATCACCAATAATACTGGTATAGCCAGAAACAGGACAACCAATGTAAGGGTAGGTGTTTGGTGCAACAGTAATGATAGAGATACTTGCTTTCCCAGAGGAGCTGGGAGATAGGAATATCTCTATATAACACAAGAATACAAACTCCAGCAAGCTGGAGATACAGACAATAGTGAGATAGTTCACCCGAGGAGCGGGTAGAACTATGTTTATACAAGCGTAGTGATCACCCGAGGAGCGGGTGATTCAGATGGTAGTGTAGACACTATCACCTGAGGGGCAGGTAGAGGGGATAGTACTGTAGTGACTATTCACCTGAGGAGCAGGTGATAAATGCTGTACTGCAGCTACTGACCACCTGAGGAGCAGGTGATTCAGATAGTACTGCAGCTAGTAATCTCCTGAGGAGCAGGTGATTCAGGCTGTACTGCAGCTACTGACCACCTGAGGGGCAGGTGATTTAGATAGTACTGCAGCTAGTATTCACCTGTGAAGCAGATGATGCTAGCAGAGTATCCCTCCCCAGTGACTAAGCTCACTGGTGAGGACAGGGGAGTCAGACAAGCAGATTTTGCAACGAGCGGACAGATACGGTACAGAGACAGAAAGCTAGATCAGAGTAGTGTTTCAGGCAGAGTCGGCAACTATATCAGATAGGCAAAGGTACAGGATCAGAAAACAGAAGAGTAATCAAGCTAGCAGAAGGTCATAACAAATAATACAATTCAATTAGTACTTTAAGCTATCAACAGAATCTGGCTAAGTGTGGATCCCCAGCTCCTGCTGGTTCTAGCACACGTTGGGATCTGACTAGGTCTGAGTGCTAACACGTAGCATTTGCAACAGCAGACGCGGAAAAAAAAAATGACCTGTCCTATATATACTGCAAGCACTCCACAGCGCCGCCCCAGTCACTCAGCCAATCCCAAGCATAGCTGGAGTCAGATGATCGCCTGATCAGCTGACTCCCCTTCTAGTTGCATAAAGGTCCTGTCGCCTGGCGCGCGCACGCGTAGCCCTTAGTCTATGAGCAATAGAAGGACCAGGCAAAGCACCAGCATGTAACTGTGCGGCGGAGACTGCCGGCTGTGATGCGGAGATAGCAGCCATGCCGCTTGCTGTTGTGGCTGTATCTCCGCTATCCATTACAACAGTATACTACTTCTCCTGAGTACGGAAGTACCACACGTGTGGCACTTTTTTGCACCCTAACTGCGTTAAGGGGCCCAAAGTCCCATGAGTACCTTTAGGATTTCACAGGTTACCGTATATACTCGCAAGCAAGCCGAATTTTTGCCCCCCCAAAAGTGGGCCAAAAGTTGGGGGGTCGGCTTGCTTGCGAGTCACGTTGGTCGGTGGTCGTATTGGAAGCCGGCAGCCGCAGGGTAAGCTAATAGCAGCGGCGGCCCCGGGGGGACGGGGGTTGCTTGAGGCGCATATGAGCACTATACTAGCTATAACATAGCTATACTAGCTATGGGGGGCACTATACTAGCTATACTGGGCACTATACTAGCTATGGGGGGCACTAAACTAGCTATAATGGGGCACTATACTAGCTATACTGGGCACTATACTAGCTATGGGGGGCACTATACTAGCTATACTGGGCAGTATACTAGCTATACTGGGGCACTATACTAGCTATACTGAGCACTATACTAGCTATACTGGGGCACTATACTAGCTATACTGGGGCACTATAATAGCTATACAGGGCACTATACTAGCTGTACTGAGCACTATACTAGCTATACTGGGCAATATACTAGCTATACTGGGGTACTATACTAGCTATACTGAGCACTATACTAGCTATACTGGGGCACTATACTAGCTATACTGGGGCACTATACTAGCTATACTGGGGCACTATACTAGCTATACTGGGGCACTATACTAGCTATACTGGGGCACTATACTAGCTATACTGGGCACTATACTAGCTATACTGGGCACTATACTAGCTATACTGGGGCACTATACTGGCTATACTGAGCACTATACTGGCTATACTGAGCACTATACTGGCTATACTGAGCACTATACTGGCTATACTGGGCAATATACTAGCTATACTGGGGCACTATACTAGCTATACTGGGCACTATATTAGCTATACTGGGCACTTCACTAGCTATACTGGGCACTACCTACCTATACTGGGCACTATACTAACTATACTGGGACACACTGGGGGGGGGGGGGGATCACACGGCCAGCATTTCCTACCACCGGCTTATATGAGGGTAAATCATTTTTTCCTGGTTTTTCAGGAAAAAGTTGGGGGGTCGGCTTATATGCGGGTCGGCTTGCTTGCGAGTATATACGGTATTTTGAGACATTTGGTTTCCAGACTACTCCTCATGGTTTAGGGCCCCTAAAATGTCAGGGCAGTATAGGAACCCCACAAATGACTCCATTTTAGAAAGAAGACACCCCAAAGTATTCTGTTAGGAGTATGGTGAGTTCATAGAAGATTTTATTTTTTGTCACAAGTTAGCGGAAAAGGACACTTTGTGAAAAAAAACAATAAAAATCAATTTCCGCTAACTTGTGACAAAAAAAAAAATCTTCTATGAACTCACCATACCCCTAACAGAATACTTTGGGGTGTTTTCTTTCTAAAATGGGGTCACTTGTGGGTTTCCTATACTGCCCTGGCATTTTAGGGGCCCTAAACCGTGAGGAGTAGTATTGAAACCAAATGTCTCAAAATGACCTGTGAAATCCTAAAGGTACTCATTGGACTTTGGGTCCCTTGGCGCAGTTAGGGTGCAAAAAAGTGCCACACATGTGGTATCGCCGTACTCAGGAGAAGTAGTATAATGTGTTTTGGGGTGTATTTTTACACATACCCATGCTGGGTGGGAGAAATCTTTCTGTGAATGGACAATTGTGTGTAAAAAAAAATAAAAAATGGTCATTTACAGAATAGGGCCCTGCCGTAACATAGATATTACGGTAGCTAAGACTACTCCTGGGCCTTTCTTGTAGTTGAAGAGATGAGTGAAATAGCTGGCTTCAGCCCGTAATGTTAGTTGACCTGGGTTTGATTGCCGGCCAATGGTGGTATAGCGGTGAGCATAGCTGCCTTCCAAGCAGTTTACCTGGGTTTGATTCCTGACCAATGTATGTGAGCTTGTTTTTGACAGCCTACAAATCCCTGGAAGACAAAATCAAAGAGAGAGGGAGAGGGAAGGAAGGAAGGAAGGAAGGAAGGAAGGAAGGAAGGAAGGAAGGAAGGAAGGAAGGAGGGAAAAAAAGCACAAGAACAAGATGTGTTCTATTGTGGGGTGCTATTTTAGGAATCAGCCAGGAGCAAGCTAACAAGATTACAAGAGCCTACCTAATCTTTCCCTATGAGAGTCTACCAGCAGCTTTCCCTTCACTAATTACTACAGGGACACGAACGACTATAACAGGCGGCGCTGCCTGCCTTATATAAGGGGTGGGGTGGCTCCAGGAGATAGTGTAGCCTGATTGACTGTGATGTAGAGGGTCGAAGTTGACCCTAATGGTGCACTATGGGGGCGAACCAAACTTCAGTGAAAGTTTGCATTCGCATGCGAATGCGAACCACCCAAAGTTTGCCTGGAACCGTTCGCCGGCGAACCGTTCGGGCCATCTCTATTAGCTGTGTCCGCCACTGGTCAGAGCACATGATTGAAATCCTATTCACTGTGCGTGGATCGGGGGGAGGCCCTAGAGCTGCGCAGCCGTACTAACGTGTATGCAGACTGCGCAGCCGCGGCCAGCTCCGGCGGCCATATTAGGAGAGGAAGAAGAGCTCGATCCCCGTCTGTGGGGTCGGGAGCGGCACGGGGGGCCATCACACTGCTGGGACCCGGCGGAACTGCACGGAGGGTGCGGATGGCGTCCTCCGTGCATTTAAAAGTGATGAAGGTACTTCTCTTTTTTAACGTATTTGGGCTCGTAAGTCCTTTAAGTAAAAAAAAAAATGACTTTTACTCACCTGGGGCTTCCAATAGCCCCCTGCAGCTGTCCGGTGCCCTCGCTGTGTTCCTCCGATCCTCGTGTCCCCAACGGCAGCCACTTCTGGTTTCGCCGTTAGGAGCCGACAGGCTGGGAACGCGAGTGATTCTCCGCGTTCCCAGCCACAATTGCGCCCTCTATGCTGCTATAGCATATAGCATGAAGCATATAGCAGCATAGAGGGTGCAATTGTGGCTGGGAACGCAAAGAATCACTCGCGTTCCCAGCCTGTCGGCTCCTGATGGCGAAACCGGAAGCAGCTGCCGGCGGGGACACGAGGATCGGAGGGACACGGCGAGGGCACCGGACAGCTGCAGGGGGCTATTGGAAGCCCCAGGTGAGTAAAAGTCAATTTTTTTTTTTTAACTTAAGGATCACTTTAAAAAAATCATAGAGGTGGCCGGTTTCCTGGCATGAAGCAAAGTTTCAATAACTTTCTCTGACAGATCTCTGTTTAGTAGTAGGCACCAATTAAAAGCCACACCTTCAAATACAGCCTGGCCACTGCAGGATGGTATACTTAATAATCTCAGTAAATCCAATAGCCCAAGACTAGAGATGGCCCAAACGGTTCGCCCGCGAACGGTTCCAGGCGAACTTTAGGTGGTTCGCGTTCGCCAGCGAAGGCAAACTTTTGCGGAAGTTCGGTTCGCCCCCCCCATAATGCTCCATTAAGGTCAACTTTGACCCTCTACTTCACAGTCAGCAGGCACATTGTCGCCAATCAGACTACCCTCACTCCTGGAGCCCCCCCTTATAAAAGGCAAGGTTCTCTGGCTGTTTTTCTCACTCGTCTGCCTACAGTAATTCGTTAAGGGACAGCTGCTGACCGACTCTGCTAGGGAAAGCTTAGTTAGTCTGTTGTAGCGCACACTTTCCGAGAGAACGTATACCAGGAAAAATTTAATCACAACACTTAGTCCAAAATGGACAAATCCTATAGGTATAGTGATAGAGTACGGTCACTTATATGTAAAATAACTATATAGTTAAAAAGAGTCCCAGTTGGGTTACTCTTAACATGAGGCTCGGTGTGTATGTATACACTAGACAATAGGTGGAGGTCTTTGCTGATCCCCCACACTGACAGATCTGCCAGAGTGGTGTAGCTATTCCACATATACCGAATCTACAAAAACAGGGACAGTTGCAATGATCTTGCTAAGTCAGTATATGATAGTACTTTTGACCTGCATAAGCATAAAAAATACAACTGTCACTGTGATCGCTGAGGTGGTTGACTAAGTGCATAGGTGCTATTTACATAGTGCTTGTATAATGAACTTCTGACATGTTTCACCCTAACGACTTTCTCAAAGAATGCTGTACATATATACAATGAATAATAAAAAAAGTGCACCCCCCACCAACAAAATTCCCCCCAGCAATAGCCCCAGTCAGAGCTGAAGCACCCTGTTCGGTGCGAGTTTAAATACTACTGATGATGAGCTGACCACCCTCTGGCAGTGTGTCATCCCTATTTGCACATACCGCTTCAGTGGTGGCATGGTGGGGAGCTGTCTGCTCTACGGGTGGCGTTTGTGTGCCCCCAAACAAGCGATATGCGCATAGTGCGGCGAGAGTGGTGACGTTGCCGCACTTCCGGTTAGCGGCGGCGTCATTGAACTGAGACACCAAAAAAACAAAAGCAAAAAACAGCAAACAGGGAAGCGTCCCCATATTGGAGCATTGGATTTGGTAAAGTCTTAAGCCAATGTGTTGTAAGATGTCGCGAACCTCCGATTTTCGGTTCGCGAACCGGGTTCGCGAACTTCCGCAGAAGGTTCGGTTCGCGGAAAAATTCGCGAACCGCAATAGACTTCAATGGGGAGGCGAACTTTGAAAAATAGAAAAAATTATGCTGGCCACAAAAGTGATGGAAAAGATGTTTCAAGGGGTCTAACACCTGGAGGGGGGCATGGCGGAGTGGGATACATGCCAAAAGTCCCGGTGAAAAATCTAGATGTGACGCAAAGCAGCGTTTTAAGGGCAGAAATCACATTGAATGCTAAATTGCAGGCCTAACGTGCTTTCAAACATCTTGCATGTGTATACATCAAACAGGGAGTGTAATTAGAGTACTGCTTCACACTGACACACCAAACTCACTGTGTAACGCACCGCAAACAGCTGTTTGTGTAGTGACGGCCATGCTGGACTACTGCGCAACATGGCGTGATTGCTCTTCCTCACTCAGTGATGTCAGGTAATGTGTGACTTCCTTCTCAACTTTCCATGGCATTGTTAAAAAGCTTACGTTTTGTTTTTAATTTACATTTTCTACTTGCTGTGTACTTGTTCAGTACCGCTACAATGAGAATCCTGTGGAGGCGGGCAAGTCTGCCATTGTGACCCCGGGTAATGGCCGGGGAATGAGAGGTTTGAATCCGGTGTGGAGCCTGAGCAACGGCTACCACTACACATCCAAGGAGGGCAGCGGGCAGGCATGCACGCCCGCCCGCCCCGAGGTAGTGACCAAAAATAACAATACAGGAGGAGGACTTTCGAGGCCCTGCTGTGTATTTGAAATGAATGTACTTTAAATCCTTTAACGAGAACCAGTTATGGCGGGCAAAGATGACACCACATTCCTTTCACGAGAATCATATGGAGGCGGGCAAGTCTGTCATTTGTGACCCCGGGTAATGGCCGGGGAATGAGGGATGGAATCCGGTGTGGAGCCTGAGAAACGGCTACCACCACACATCCAAGGAGGGCAGCAGGTAGGCATGCACGCCCGCCCCGAGGTAGTGACCAAAAATAACAATACAGGAGGCGGACTTTCGAGGCCCTGCTGTGTATTTGAAATGAATGTACTTTAAATCCTTTAACGAGAACCAGTTATGGCGGGCAAAGATGACACCACATTCCTTTCACGAGAATCATATGGAGGCGGGCAAGTCTGTCATTTGTGACCCCGGGTAATGGCCGGGAAATGAGGGATGGAATCCGGTGTGGAGCCTGAGAAACGGCTACCACTACACATCCAAGGAGGGCAGCAGGTAGGCATGCACGCCCGCCCCGAGGTAGTGATCAAAAATAACAATACAGGAGGCGGACGTTCGAGGCCCTGCTGTGTATTTGAAATGAATTAACTTTAAATCCTTTAACGGGAATCCGTTATGGAGGGCAAGTCTGCCATTGTCACCGCGGGGAATGAAGGTTGGATTGCGGCCCGAAGTGGGAGCCTGCTGAGACCCATGCTGTAGCTGCCCTGACCGTGCTTTGCAGACCAGGCATCTGTGGTCAGATGGACCCTTGAGCCAGCGGAAGACAAACCAAGTCGAAAGCATTTGCCAAGAATGTTTTACGGAGGGCAAGTTTTTTTGCGCTTTTTTTAAATTTTTTGAAAATGATAGATGGTTGTATTTTTAAATTGTTTGAAAGTTTAGATGGTTGTATTTTTAAATTGTTTGAAAGTTTAGATGGTTGTATTTTTAAATTGTTTAAAAGTGTATCCATTCTTCCTCCCCCCCAGCCACGAACAATACCATGGGAACGTGGAGCAGCAGAAGCCCCCTGTGACGGCTGCCACGGTTGTTCTCCGCTGCTTGTCTTTTGAGGGGTGCTTCTTTTCCTCAGGTGTTCTTGCCATAGCTGTTTGTGCCTTCTCTCCAGGTGCCTTCGTAAAGCACTTGTCCCTACGTGACAGTTGGCCTTTCCACGGCTCAATTTTTGCTGGCAGAGACAACAGATGGCTTTGCTCCGATCTGAGACACACATGTGAAAAAATTTCCAAACCGCTGAGGGCCCCTGGGGTGATGGCGCTACGGTGGCATCAGCAGCAGCTGACGTTGAAGGGCATGTGTGCTCCCTGGCCATAGCTGGCGATACATGGCACCGGACACTGCCCCCAGCTGTTTCTGAGGACGAGCTCCCTCTTCTTCTATCATGGAGTCGTCTCCTCCTACTCCTCTCTGACTCCTCCTCTGAACTGTCCCCCTGGTCATCTCCTCTACCAGGAACATATGTGGTATCCGTATAATCGTCATCATAATCCTCCTGGCCAGCTGCGCTTTCCTCAGACACCTCCTCAAGTGCACCAACTTCAGGTGGTCCACCATCATCCCCATCCACACACGTTACGTCCATACTATCGCCACCTAACTCAGACGTATGAGGTGGTGTACCTGCGCCTTCTTGTTGTTGTTGCAGTAGTGGCTGGGAATCAGTGATTTCACCACCACCACCAAATAACTCCTGCGAAGTGTCAAATGCAGCGGATGTGGTGCTTGTTGTAGCGCTGGTGGCTGCGGCAGATGAGGTGTTCTGTGTTAAATACTCAATCACCTCCTCACGATTTTGGGAAGTGATGGCACGTGCCTTCTTCTGAGCACTGTATTTTGGGGCAGGTCCGCATGAAATCACAGCAACACCACCTCGCACAGCCACAGACCTGCCGGTGCCTGGTGGCCTTCCTCTGGGTCTGCCTCTACCTCTTCCTCTACCTGGTTTGTCCATTTTGTCCATCTCGGGGGTATGCTAGCTATATGCAGTGAGGTGGGTTCTCACTCAACACAACAGGTAGTTAGATGCAGTGAGGTGGCCAGGTAGGTTCACACTCAACACAACAGGTAATTAGATGCAGTGAGCTGGGTTCACTCAACACAAGGCTAGGTATATGCAGTGATGAGGTGGGTTAAGTAATCCCAACAGGTACTGGGTAGTTAGATGCAGTGAGCTGGGTTCACTCAACAGTAAAGGTACTTAAGATGCAGTGAGGTGGGTTCTCACTCAACACAACAGGTAGTTAGATGCAGTGAGGTGGCCAGGTGGGTTCACACTCAACACAACAGGTAGTTAGATGCAGTGAGCTGGGTTCACTCAACAGTAAAGGTACTTAAGATGCAGTGAGGTGGGTTCTCACTCAACACAACAGGTAGTTAGACTTAGATGCAGTGAGCTGGGTTCACTCAACACAACGCTAGGTATATGCAGTGATGAGGTGGGTTAAGTAAACACAACAGGTACTGGGTAGTTAGATGCAGTGAGCTGGGTTCACTCAACAGTAAAGGTACTTAAGATGCAGTGAGGTGGGTTCACTCAACACAAGGCTAGGTATATGCAGTGATGAGGTGGGTTAAGTAAACAAAACAGGTACTGGGTAGTTAGATGCAGTGAGCTGGGTTCACTCAACAGTAAAGGTACTTAAGATGCAGTGAGGTGGGTTCTCACTCAACACAACAGGTAGTTAGATGCAGTGAGGTGGCCAGGTGGGTTCACACTCAACACAACAGGTAGTTAGATGCAGTGAGCTGGGTTCACTCAACAGTAAAGGTACTTAAGATGCAGTGAGGTGGGTTCTCACTCAACACAACAGGTAGTTAGATGCAGTGAGGTGGCCAGGTGGGTTCACACTCAACACAACAGGTAGTTAGATGCAGTGAGCTGGGTTCACTCAACACCACGCTAGGTATATGCAGTGATGATGTGGGTTAAGTAAACACAACAGGTACTGGGTAGTTAGATGCAGTGAGCTGGGTTCACTGAACAGTATACAGTAAAGGTACTTAAGATGCAGTGAGGTGGGTTCTCACTCAACACAACAGGTAGTTAGACTTAGATGCAGTGAGCTGGGTTCACTCAACACAACGCTAGGTATATGCAGTGATGAGGTGGGTTAAGTAAACACAACAGGTACTGGGTAGTTAGATGCAGTGAGCTGGATTCACTCAACACAAAGCTAGGTATATGCAGTGATGAGGTGGGTTAAGTAAACACAACAGGTACTGGGGTATATGCAGTACACTATCAATTAGCAAGGCTGTGCATGCAACAAAAGTGTCAGAAAAAAAAATGTACAGGTTGAGCTCTGAAAAGAGCTGTTGCTGGGTGCTTTAAAAGCAATATTAATCAGTCAGGAACAAGCAAAGCAGCCTAGAACCTAACTAATCTGTCCCTAAGAGAAAAAGTCTGCAGCAGCTGTCCCTTTCCTCTCTCTAGCAGGCACACGAGTGACTGTAATGGCCGCCGGAGGCTGCCTTATATAAGGGGGGGGGGGCTCCAGGGCTTACTGTAGCCTGAATGGCTACAATGTGCCTGCTGACTGTGATGCAGAGGGTCAAAGTTGACCCTCATAGTGCATTATGGGGCGAATCGAACTTCCGGAAAAGTTCGCGAACCCCCAATGTTCGCCTGGAACCGTTCGCCGGCGAACCGTTCGGTACACCTCTAGTTGTAAGACACAAGTAAGCTTTAGGTTAGCAGGAATGGTTGCATGGCCACCTAGCTTTCCATCCTTCACAGGCCAGCTAGGCTGGCTTCAGCCTATAGTGTTGGTAGCAATGGCATAGTGGTTAGCACAGCTGCCCTCAAAGCAGTGGACCTGGGTTCGATTCCTGGCCAAGGTATGTGAATGTGCTTTTGACATCCTACAAATCACTGGAAGACAAGATCGTCCTCCTACTCCGGAGGAGAAGGAAGGGAGGAGTACACTCCCTGATTGATGTATACACATATAGTAGTGTAGGCCTGTAATTTAGCATTGAATGGGATTTCTGCCCTTAAATCAGAATCAGAATCAGAATCTTTATTTTCGCCAAGCACGACTGGGTCGTGCCCGGAATTGGTCTTGGCACGTACAGATACAGGTAGGATAGGGTACACAGAATACATCAAAAGGATCAACACTATATCAGATATTACATACAGAGACAACATTCAACACTCAATTTACATTTACATTTCCAAATTTTTGCATAGATACACAGCACTCAGGTGTGTGAGGGATATGTGTGGCGGCAATACATGATCACGTTGTGGTGGGGAGTGCGTGGTGCAAGTTTAGTGAGTTTACAGCTGAGGAGAAGAAGCTATTTCTGTGTCTAGTGGTCCTGGTGTAGATGGACCGGTACCTCCGGACCAAAGGAAGCTGGCTGAAAAAACGGTTGCCTGGGTGCGAGGGGTCATTTACAATCCTCAAAGCTCTGGAGCTCAGCCTTGAGTGGTAGAGGAGGTCCAGAGCAGGTAGCGGTTTTCCTATAATTCTCTCCGCTGATCTGATGACTCTCTGTAATTTGTGTCTGTCGCTGGTGGAGGAGCTGGCGTACCAGACTAGGATGGAAGAGCAGAGGACAGATGCAATTGTAGCAGAGTAGAAGCTGGTCAGAAGTTTCGGGGACAATCCGAACTTCTTCAGTTGACGGAGAAAGAATAACCTCTGCTGGGCTTTCCTCTGTATGGAGGAGGTGTTTGCCTTCCACTTCAGGTCGTTGGAGATGGTTGTGCCCAGAAGTCGGACACAGGGAACTCTTTCAACTTCTTTGTCATCGATACGAGTTGGAGGGGGGGCGCTGGCGTGCTTCCTAAAATCAACAATCATCTCAACAGTTTTTGCCGTGTTTAGGACAAGCCCGTTCTCCCTGCACCAGTGGCAGATGCTCTCAACCTGGTGGCGGTACGCTTCCTCGTCATTTTTAGTGATGAGGCCGACAATGGTGGTGTCGTCAGCGAATTTGATCACTTTGACGGAGTCCGCTGTGGATCTGCAAGCATTCGTGTAGAGGGAGAACAGGAACGGCGACAGGACGCACCCTTGTGGTGCTCCTATATTTGTAATCCGAGGATGAGAGGAGATGGTGCCTAGCTTTACGACCTGGGATCTGTTGGTGAGGAAGTCTGTGATCCACAGGCATAGAGTGGGGTGGACCCCGAGTGCGGCAACTTCCGGCAAGGTTCTCCTGAAGTATTTTGGGGCTGATGGTATTGAATGCTGAGCTGAAGTCAAGAAGGAGGATCCTGGCATACGTGCCGGGTTTGTCCAGATGGTCATGGACGAGCTCCAGGCAGATATTGATGGCGTCGTCGGTGGACCTGTTTGCTCTGTATGCGTACTGGTGCTGATCCAGCAGGGCCTCAGTGGTGAGCTTGAGGAGGGGGAGCACCATCCTTTCAAGAGTCTTCATGATGACTGATGTAAGTGCCATGGGCCTGAAGTTGTTGAGGTCGGTGGCGCCTTGCTTTTTGGGGACAGGGATGATGGTGGACCTCTTGAAGCATGCGGGGACTTTCCCACTCTGAAGGGACTTGTTGAAGATGGATGAAAGAATAGGAGCGAGCTGTCGTGCGCCGGTTTTCAGGCAGGCTGGTGACACACCGTCTGGGCCAGAAGCTTTCCTGACATTTATCCTCAACAAGTGTTGCAGAACATCCGCCTCGTTCATCCGCCTCGTTACACTGCTTTGTGTAAAAATCAAATTTTTTTCCGGGACTTTTGACGTATATCCCAGTCAACCATGTCTCCCTCCAGGTGTTTGATGCTTTGAAACATCTTTTCCATTATTTTTCTGGCCAGCATAATTTTTTCTAATTTTTCAAGTTCGCCTCCTCATTGAAGTCTATGGCAGTTCGCGAAAGTTTGCGCGAACCGAACTTTCGCGGTAGGTTCGCGAGCCGGGTTCGTTAACCTAAAATCGGAGGTTCGGGCCATCTCTACTCAAGACTGCTGCACTGAAGTTCCAATACAACACACTGGTGCTGGGATGGCCCCTCCTTCCTTTCCTGCAGTGATGCATGCAGCTTGATAAAAAAAAAGTCCAAAACTCTGTCTGTCACAATCCATAACCATAAGCCTGGACAGTCCACCTTAGGCTAGTTATTAAGCTGAAATCCACAATGCAGACTTCAGATTTATCACAACTCCTTTGCACAGAACCCAGTGTTTCTCAAAGCAGCTTACAGCTCACCTGCTACATATACCGGTGTTCAGTGAGACTTCTAGAAAACTCTTTGATCTAATTCCAGGACAGAAAAAGAGTTGTCTGGAAGAGGAAAAGAGGATTTTTAGGGAACAAAAGGATCCTTCTGACCCCCATTGATCTGTTAATAGACCAACGGGAAAACTTGGAGCTAAAATTCAAAGATGTTTTAGTGCTCTAGCTATACAAAGTATACCTAGAGCTGTGCGGCGGTGAGCGGCATGTGTCGGCAGGTACACGTCTTTGATCTTTAATCAACTTGAAGTTCGCAAGAGTAGAGGATATTGGCGTAGGACATTTCTGAGGATATTGGCTTCGGAACATTTTCTTAAAGGTGCACGTAAGTATTTATGGTTAATTAAGAAAAGAAAGAACTTTTTTCATTGTTGTGTTTCTATTTCATTTAACCCTTTGTGGAAATGGGTATTTTTTACCCCTATACTCATTTCTTCGGGGGGGGGGGGGGGGGCATCTGAGGTAACCCCTTCTTGAAGGGGACTCCCAGATGCCACCAGAAACCCTCCCCCCCAGGGCGTCGTCGACCTCCACCTCGGGGCACCGGAGGTGGGGAAAAGCCCCTTGTCCATTGATTGGACAAGGGCTCATTGGGGGGGAGGCATGTCCTCCCCCCCAGAGCCCCCCATACCATGGACCATGAGGGTTGGTATAGCTCTGGGTGCAAAGCCCCACACGGCTGGGGCTCCGCATTCTGGCTATACCAGCCTACTTGGGGGACAAGGGGTTAAAGAGGTTCTGGAGGGGGACCCCACATCATTTTTTTTACCATAAAAAAAAGAAATGTACATACATGTTAATACATTATCATTTTAGTGCAGTGATTTTGCTATAGGCTGCTATTTTTTCCCTTTAACTTTAACCAGTCAAGGACCACAGGCTTACACCCCCCTAGTGACCAGGTGATTTTTAACAATTCAGCCCTCTGCAGATTTAACAGCTTGCTGCAGGGCTGCAAGACTTAACACACAAATTAATTTTACTTCCTTTTCTTGCCACCAACAGAGCTTTCTGTTGGTGGCATCTGATTGCTGCTGCCATTTTAACTTTTACAGTGACTGCTGTATAGTTTAAGTAGGTAAGTGACTGCAGTATAGGTTAGATCGGTAGGTGACTGCAGTATAGGTTAGGTAGGCAAGTGACTACTGTATATGTTAGATAGGTAGGTGCCAGTATAAGTTAGATAGGTAGGTGACTGCAGTATAGGTTAGGTAGGTAAGTGACTGCTGTACAGGTTAGATAGGTAGGTGACTGCAGTACAGCTTAGATAGGTAGGTGCCAGTACAAGTTAGGTAAATGACTGCAGTATAGGTTAGGTAGGTAAGTGACTGCGGTATAGGTAAGGTAGGTAAGTAAGTAATTGCAGTATAGCTTAGATAAGTAGGTGACTGCAGTATAGGTTAGGTAGGTAAGTGACTGCAGTGTAGGTAGGTAGGTGCTGCAGTATAGATTAGGTAGGTAGGTAGGTGCTGCAGTATAGATTAGGTAGGTTGGTGCTGCAGTATAGGTTAGGTAGGTGCTGCAGTATAGATTAGGTAGGTAGGTGCTGCAGTATAGATTAAGTAGGTAGGTTCTGCAGTATAAATTAGGTAGGTAGGTGCTGCAGTATAGGTTAGGTAGGTAGGTGCCTGCAGTATAGGTTAGGTAGGTAGGTAGGTAGGTGCCTGTAGTATAGATTGGGTAGGTAGGTGTCTGCAGTATGGATTAGGTAGGAAGATAGGTGCTGCAGTATAGATTAGGTAGGTAGGTAGGTAGGTGCTGCAGTATAGATTAGGTAGGTAGGTGCTGCAGTATAGGTTAGGTAAGTGCTGCAGTATACATTAGGTAGGTAGGTGCTGCAGTATAGATTAGGTAGGTAGGTAGGTAGGTGCTGCAGTATAGATTAGGTAGGTAGGTGCTGCAGTATAGGTTAGGTAGGTAGGTGCCTGCAGTATAGATTAGGTAGGTAGGTGTCTGCAGTATAGATTAGGTAGGTAGATAGGTGCTGCAGTATAGGTTAGGTAGGTAGGTGCTGCAGAATAGATTAGGTAGGTAGGTAGGTGCTGCAGTATAGCTTAGATAGGTAGGTGACTGCAGTATAGATTAGGTAGGTAGGTGCTGCAGTACAGGTTAGGTAGGTAGGTAGGTGCTGCAGTATAGATTAGGTAGGTAGGTGCTGCAGTATAGGTTAGGTAGGTAGGTGCTGCAGTATAGATAAGGTAGGTAGGTAGGTGCTGCAGTATAGATTAGGTAGGTTGGTGCTGCAGTATAGGTTAGGTAGGTGCTGCAGTATAGATTAGGTAGGTAGGTGCTGCAGTATAGATTAAGTAGGTAGGTTCTGCAGTATAAATTAGGTAGGTAGGTGCTGCAGTATAGGTTAGGTAGGTAGGTGCTGCAGTATAGGTTAGGTAGGTAGGTAGGTGCCTGCAGTATAGATTGGGTAGGTAGGTGTCTGCAGTATGGATTAGGTAGGTAGATAGGTGCTGCAGTATAGATTAGGTAGGTAGGTAGGTGCTGCAGTATAGATTAGGTAGGTAGGTGCTGCAGTATAGGTTAGGTAGGTGCTGCAGTATAGATTAGGTAGGTAGGTAGGTAGGTAGGTGCTGCAGTATAGATTAGGTAGGTAGGTGCTGCAGTATAGGTTAGGTAGGTAGGTGCCTGCAGTATAGATTAGGTAGGTAGGTGTCTGCAGTATAGATTAGGTAGGTAGATAGGTGCTGCAGTATAGGTTAGGTAGGTAGGTGCTGCAGAATAGATTAGGTAGGTAGGTAGGTGCTGCAGTATAGCTTAGATAGGTAGGTGACTGCAGTATAGATTAGGTAGGTAGGTGCTGCAGTACAGGTTAGGTAGGTAGGTAGGTGCTGCAGTATAGATTAGGTAGGTAGGTGCTGCAGTATAGGTTAGGTAGGTAGGTGCTGCAGTATAGATAAGGTAGGTAGGTAGGTGCTGCAGTATAGATTAGGTAGGTAGGTGCTGCAGTGGTGGTGGGAGCGGGCATAATAGTAATAACTCACCTTTTTGTTCAGCAGAATAGCCGATCTCATCCCACGCTGCTTCAATGTACTTCCTTTCCCGACATCTGTCTCAGTAACAGCGCCCCCTGTGTTGACATGCGGAACATCAACACAGGGAGCGCTGTTACTGAGACAGATGCCGGGAAAGGAAGTACATTGAAGCACCGTGGGACGAGATCGGCTATTCCGCTGAACGAAGGTGAGTTATTACTATTATACCGGCTCCCACCGCCACAGCACCCCCCCTCAGGCCGCAACAATACAGCGCCCCGGGCGATTGTACGTATCGCACGCCCATAGAAACAGGGCTGCTCATAGGCATCAGCCTATGAGAGCGATTACTTTGTGAGCCTCTCAAGGGAACAGCTCAGGGACAGAGCTGTCCCCCGTACAGCACTGCAGATTATCGCAGCGCTATGCATACAAGTAACTGCTCTTTTTCCGTTATACAGCATGTCACCCATGATCCCGGCTGGCATGCTGAACATGAAGCTCTGCTTCATGTCTCGGTAGGGAATGATTGTGCATGTGTGCGAGCCTTCCCTGCTAATATCCGTCCTGAGGAATTAACGGCAACCGGCGTTAGGCAGTCCTGAGGGAGCCACCTTGCGTCCACGAATCGGCATTAGGCGGTTGTAAGGTGGTTAAAATCAATTTTCTCAAAAACTATAAGGTCTTTTTGAAAATGTTTTTTCCTCTTGTACCCACTTTCCTCCTTCACATAACCAGCAAATGTGGCGTTTCTAGCACACAAGGGGGCTTTGCTATTAACCGCTAAAGTTGGTGGCCATTATAACTTTTACCACATTCAGAATGAGAACATTGAAATAGATTTTCTCAAAAACTATAAGGTCTTTTTGAAAATGTTTTTTTTTCTCTTGTACCCACTTTCCTCCTTCACATAACCAGAAAATTTGGCATTTCTAGCACGTAAGGGGTCTTTGCTATTAACCAAAATGTAAAAAGTGTGAACGTAAATTTAAAAAAAATTAGTGTTAAATGCAAACACCAAACAGCCCATGTTCGCAGTGAACGGTTCTCTTGCCAAACTGTTCTGGACATCACTACACTCTTACTAAAAAAAAAATAATAATAATTATGCAAAACAGAAATGTGCCTTTTTTAAACAAAAGCTATTTGCGATCATTCAGGTCTGAGTGAGCATATAAGGTCTTCCACAATGCATTAATGCTGAATATGCAAATTGTCCCTTTGTTGTCCCCACAAGCTAAACACACCTCTATAACTGCTGGAATGCAATGATGTGTCAGCTTGTTAATCATACAGAGCCCCACTAATACAACATGCATACAGACAGTTACAGACTGGCTGGTTCTCATCAGAGCATGGCATGTATTAACCACCCTGGCGGTAACCCCGACCTGAGCTCGGGGTAGGAAAAATGAGCTGCGAGCGATAAGCCCGAGTTCATGTCGGTTAAAATCGGCGGATTTTTACTGTAATGTAAGTGCAGAAAATAGGCAGATGCAGATTTTCTGCATTTTACGTTAGAGTAAAAATCCGCTGAATTTAGCGGTTAATAGAAAGCCCCCTTAAGTCCTAGAAACACCAAATTTTCAGGGTTTATTAAAATGAATCTTGTGAATAAGATGCAAAAAAAGTTTTAAAAAAGACTTTATAGTTTTTGAGAAAATCGATGTTAAAGTCGGACGAAATTTCCGCGATTTCCGGCAGAAATTTCCGCGATTTCCGGCGGAAATCCGCCTAACACACTTGCATTACAGATTTCTGCATTCCGATGAGGAAATGCAATTTCTGATCGGAATTTCGGAAATTGCATTTCCGCGGAATCCGAATGAGCATCCCTAGTCAGCACGCAGAGAGAATCTGATTATTGGTGATCTGCAGTATCACCAAGAATGCAGATATATACCTGATCATTGATGATCTGCAGAATCACCGATAATACAGATATATTGCTAACCTCTGGACACCTATAGGTATGTGAGTGTTTGGTGTAACAGTAGTACTTTGAGTAATGCACCTGCTGAGCAGGTGATAATAGACAGTA
This sequence comes from Hyperolius riggenbachi, assembly GCF_040937935.1. NCBI lineage: Eukaryota > Metazoa > Chordata > Amphibia > Anura > Hyperoliidae > Hyperolius > Hyperolius riggenbachi. The sequence continues at coordinate 190,851,574 of NC_090653.1, read as the reverse complement.
AGGAGACACTGCTCTGAGAGCACGGGAACCTTCCAGCAGCCTGAGACTCCTCAAGGGGTGGAGTCAGGCTGAAGATAGGGAAGGCCAGAGAGTGAGTGACACCTGAAGGTGGATGTCACTATCTGGTCTGGAGACTATCTCTTAACAGGAGAGATAGCTCTCGAGGTCGGGCTCGCCTGGTCGGCAACACACTGACAGACAAAGTACAAAGACAGAAGGCTGCTTCGGTATCTAAGGCAAGCAGGGTCTGGCAACAGAATATCAGATATGCGAGGTACCGAATCAGAAGACAGAGGAGTAGTCAGAAAAGCAATAGGTCATAACAGATATCAAACAATGCCTAGTCTGGGTGCGAGGTCCGTGGTCTCAGCACCCTGGAACTAGTCTGAGTATAACACAGATGAATCTACAGTTCCCTATAGGGCTGATCAGAACAGCTGAATTCCGATTTCGTCGAAATTTCGTGTACCGCATGCGAAAACAGAGTTTCGCGTTCCGAATTTTCGTGTTCCGAGTGCATTTCTATTGAATTAAATAGTGTTAACTTCTGCGGTTAATTGTAAAGCCTCCGTACATGCTATCACCAAATTTGGCATGTATGTTAAGCAGATGAGTAGGAACATGGTAAAAAAAAAATTTGTGAAAAGAGCTTATAGTTTTTGAGCAAATCGATTTCAAAGTTTCATAAGAAAAATGTTTTTTAAACTGTGTAAAATGACACTGCTGCAGAGCAGGTTACTACATTCCGAGTTCTGTATACATATTGTATACATTTCATGAAAACAGACAGCGTGGGGTCCCCCCTCCCAAGCCTCCTTAACCCCTTGTCCCCCATGCAGGCTGGGATAGCCAGAATGCGGAGTCCCGGCCACGTGGGGCTTCGCACCCTGAGCTATACCAGCCCGCATGGTCCATGGTATGGGGGGGGAGGCTCTGGAGGAGAGGGGCGGCCAACCTCCCCCTCTCCCCCAGAGCCCTTGTCCAATCCATGGACAAGGGGCTCTTCCCCACCTCCGGTGCCCCAGGAGGAGGTGGGGGCCGCTGACGTCCTGGGGGGTTCATGGTGCCATCCGGGGTTCCCCTTTAACAAGCGGACCCCGGAAGCCGCCCCCTCCCCAGGAGAAATGAGTATAGGGGTACACGGTACCCCTTACCCATTTCAGCAGAGTTAAAAAAAGAAATAAAAACACGACAACGAAAAAAGTCCTTTATTGTTCTAAATTAACCAGGGATACTTACCTTGCAATAATCTCACGCCAGTAACCTCAGGAGTGGTCCCACGCCAGTATCCTCTTATGACATCCCACCTCCCTCCCACACTGACGAACTCCCACCACTGAATGGTCACAGTCAGCCTCTGCATCTGTATAGCAGAGGCTGAGAACACGAAAATTTTGCCTTTAAAACAAGAAATTTCGGCAAACAGCGATGCAATCAAAATGGCCACTGGGAAATCCCCCGATTGCTGGAGGCCACACTAGAGTGGCGAAACCAGTGATTTTTCACATAGATGGTGGGTCCAGGTGACCAGAGCAGGAGGTGCCCTAATCCCCTGGACCCACCCATTCATGTGAAATAACGCGTATTCTGAAACTCTGAGGTGGCCTCCGGGGAACGGGGATTCCCCAGCAGCCATTTTGTTTATGACACTGTTTGCCGAAAATTCTTGTTTTAGCAAACAATTTTCGTGTTTCTAGCTTATGCAATACAGATTGCAGAGGCTGTCTAAGAGGATAGAGGGGGGCACAGTGCAGGAAGGTGGGAAAGTGGGCACAGAGCGGCGGGGAGGGGGGGAAGCCTCCCCTCCCTCACCTAGGGCCCCCCCCTTGCGCACTCCCCCCCCCACCTTCAGAATGCCAGCCAGCGGAACGGCTTACCGAGAGCAATAGCTCTGTGTGCCGCTGGTCTGGTATTCTGCACTGACACTGTCCAATCACGCTCTCGCAGTACTTCCTGTGAGAGCGTAATTGGACAATGCAATGCAGGAGACCAGACCAGCAGGGGCACACACAGCTCTTCTCTCGGTAAGTGATTCCCGCTCGCTGCCAAGTTTCCAAGTTTAGGTAGGCAGGTATATAGGTGTCCCCAGTATAGATATACCAAGGTCTATAGGTGTCCCCAGTTTAGGTAGGCAGGTCACCAGTTAGTGGGGGCCCCCATGCTGGAAGGGGGGGCAGTGGGCACAGAGTGGCGGGGAGGAGTGGAAGCCTTCCCCCCTCCCTCACCTAGGGTCAACCTTCCGTGCTCCCCCTCCAAAATTGCAGCCAGCAGCAGCAGCGAGCGGGAATCACTTACCGAGAGAAGAGCTCTGTGTGCCGCTGCTGGTCTGGTCTCCTGCATTGCATTGTCCAATTACGCTCTCACAGGAAGTACTGCGAGAGCGTGATTGGACAGTGTCAGTGCAGAATACCAGACCAGCGGCACACAGAGCTATCGCTCTCAGTAAGCCGTTCTGCTGGCTGGCTGAAATTCTGGAGGTGGGGGGGAGTGCGCAAGGGGTGGCCCTAGGTGAGGGAGGGGAGGCTTCCCCCCCCCCCTCCCAGCCACTCTGTGCCCACTTTCCCACCTTCCTGCGCTGTGCCCCCCTCTATTCTCTTAGGAGGTCCCGCGCACCTGCCGATCCTGCAGAACTCCTGGGGATGAATGGCTGTAGACAGCCTCTGCAATCTGTATTGCATAAGCTAGAAACACGAAAATTGTTTGCTAAAACAAGAATTTTCGGCAAACAGTGTCATAAACAAAATGGCTGCTGGGGAATCCCCGTTCCCCGGAGGCCACCTCAGAGTTTCAGAATACGCGTTATTTCACATGAATGGGTGGGTCCAGGGGATTAGGGCACCTCCTGCTCTGGTCACCTGGACCCACCATCTATGTGAAAAATTACTGGTTTCGCCACTCTAGTGTGGCCTTCAGCGATCGGGGATTTCCCAGTGGCCATTTTGATTGCATAACTGTTTGCCGAAATTTCTTGTTTTAAAGGCAACATTTTCGTGTTCTCAGCCTCTGCTATACAGATGCAGAGGCTGACTGTGACCATTCAGTGGTGGGAGTTAGTCAGTGTGGGAGGGTGGTGAGATATCCTAAGAGGATACTGGCATGGGACCACTCCTGAGGTTACTGGCATGAGATTATCCCAAGGTAAGTATCCCTGGTTAATTTAGAACAATAAAGGACTTTTTTCGTTGTCGTGTTTTTATTTCTTTTTTTAACTCTGCTGAAATGGGTAAGGGGTACTGTGTACCCCTATACTCATTTCTCCTGGGGAGGGGGCGGCTTCCGGGGTCCGCTTGTTAAAGGGGAACCCCGGATGGCACCATGAACCCCCCCGGACGTCGGCGGCCCCCACCTCCTCCTGGGGCACCGGAGGTGGGGAAGAGCCCCTTGTCCATGGATTGGACAAGGGCTCTGGGGGAGAGGGGGAGGTTGGCCGCCCCTCTCCTCCAGAGCCCCCCCATACCATGGACCATGCGGGCTGGTATAGCTCAGGGTGCGAAGCCCCACGTGGCCGGGGCTCCGCATTCTGTCTATCCCAGCCTGCATGGGGGACAAGGGGTTAAGGAGGCTTGGGAGGGGGGACCCCACGCTGTCTGTTTTCATGAAATGTATACAATATGTATACAGAACTCGGAATGCAGTAACCTGCTCTGCAGCAGTGTCATTTTACACAGTTTAAAAATCATTTTTCCTATGAAACTTTAAAATCGTTTATTTCAATAAACTATAAGCTCTTTTCACAAATTTTTTTTTTACCATGTTCCTACTCATCTGCTTAATATACATGCCAAATTCGGTGATGATAGCATGTAAGGGGGCTTCACAATTCACCACGGAATTTAGCACAATTGACTTCAATGTAAACACGAATTCGGTACTCGGAATTGCAGAATTTTCGAGTTTCGAGTGCTTTCTCGGAACTGCCAAATTCCGATGGCAAACTCGAAATTCGGAATCCGAGAGCTCAGCCCTGGTTCCCTAGTCTGGGTGCGAGGTCCGTGGTCTCCGCATCCTGGAACTAGTCTGGAGTATAACACAAATGATAGTACAGTTCCCTAAGCTGGGTGTGAGGTCCTTGGTCTCTACACCCTGGAACTAGCTTGACATATAATACAGATGATAATACAGTTCCCTAAGCTGGGTGTGAGGTCCTTGGTCTCTACACCCTGGAACTAGCTTGACATATAATACAGATGATAATACAGTTCCCTGAGCTGGGTGTGAAGTCCTTAGTCTCTACACCCTGGAACTAGCTTGAGTATAAACAGAATAACAGTTTAAGTAAACTGGCTAAGTGTGAATTCCCAGGTCCACCTGGTTCAAACACACTGAAGGATCTGACTAGGTCTGAGTGCTTCCACGTAGTGATCGCAACGGCAGACAACTTGCAACTGGCCAGCAGAAACTATATATGGAGTAGTGCTCTCCAGCACCACCCCTAATTGCTCAACCAATAGTATCCTGCTCTGGAGTCAGCTGATCGGCGTGGTCAGCTGACTCTCCCTGCCCAGTATAAGAATTCTGCCTCTCAGCGCGCGCGCGCGTGTATTCCTAAGCCTGTGGGCACTAATAGACCCAGCCACACCAGACACACGCTGCCACGTGCAAACTGCCGCGCTGGACGCGGAACCAGCCGCCTTACTGTTGTTGCATGCGGCGGCTTTTCCGCGTTCTGCCCTGGTACCAGACACACGCTTCCGCGTGCAAACCGCCGCACTGGACGCGGAATCAGCCGCCTCCTCAGTAGCACATGCGGCGGCTTTTCCGCGATCTCTCACAGTACACCCCCCTCCCCCGAGGAGTGGACTCCGGACATCTCCTGCCCGTCTTCTCAGGATGCAAGTTATGAAACTCCCTTTTCAACTCCTCTGCGTGCATGCGACATTCTGGCACCCAAGTTCTCTCCTCAATGCCATACCCTTTCCAATGCACTAAATACTGCACGGAGTTCTGCACAAGCCAGGAGTCTAGAATCTTCTCAATTTCATATTCAGGTTGGTCATCAATGAACACGGGGGGGGGGGGTGGGGTGGAATCCACGTGCACTGCCGGTTTGAGCAAGGACACATGGAACGATCTCACACCTCACATGCTGGTAGGGAGATCAATGGCATAAGTGACATCATTGATTTTCCTGATCACAGGAAACGGACCCACAAATCTGGGACCTAACTTGGGAGACAGTTGCTTCAGAGCCAAATGTCATGTGGACACCCAGACCAAGTCACCTGGAAGGAATTCCCACTCTATGGAACGTCTTTTATCAGCCTGTTTCTTCTGACTCTGAAAAGCCCTCCTCAAATTTCTTTCTACCATTCCCCAAGTCTGCTTCAAGGACCTCTGCCAATCTTCCAGGGCTGGAAACGGGGTGGCAGCCACTGGTAATGGGGTGAACTTAGGTGACCTTCCTGTTACCACCTGGAATGGAGAAAAACCTGAGGAGGAGCTCTTCAAGTTGTTTTGTGCAAATTCTGCAAATGGCAGGAATTTGACCCAGTCAGTCTGAACATCTGCCACATAACATCTCAGAAACTGTTCCAGAGACTGATTGGTTCTCTCGGTCTGGCCATTGGTCTGTGGGTGGTAGGCAGCCTGATGAAAAGATAGCTCCATGTCTAACTGATGGCAGAATGCCCTCCAAAACTTCGAAACAAATTGGACTCCCCGATCTGACACTATATTTTCCAGAATACCATGCAGCCGGAAAATATGTTGGATGAAGAGATCGGTCAACTCCTGGGCCGAGGGGAGTCCTTTCAGGGGGACAAATTGGGCCATCTTGCTGAAACGATCGACTACCACCCAAATGACTGTCATGCCCTCAGACCTGGGGAGTTCGCCCACAAAATCCATGGACAGATGGGTCCATGGTTCACTCGGGACTGGCAATGATTGCAATGTTCCAACAGGTGCCTGCAGGGAGGGTTTGCTTCTAGCACACACTGCACATTCTCTTACATACTCTTTGCAGTCAGTTGCCAATGATGGCCACCAGGCACATCTTGCTACGAGGTCCTGAGTTCTGGTGGCCCCAGGATGCCCAGCATTCTTGTGGGAATGAAACAACTGCAGTATTTATAGACGAAAAGGCAGTGGTACAAACATGACCCCTTCAGGCTTTTCCTCAGGTACATCCTGTTGGAATGGACTCAACGTTTTTGTCCAGTCCCTCCAGGTCTCAGTGGCGGCCAGAACCACTTTCTGCGACAGAATGGTTTCTGGGTCTGAGGGCTGTGCTGTCTCGGGCTCAAAACATCTGGACAAAGCATCAGCTTTGATGTTCTTACTACCAGGGGTATACGTGATTACAAATCTGAATCTAGAGAAGAACAATGACCACCGAGCCTGTCGGGGGCTAAGTCTCTTAGCGCCCTCAATGTACTCCAAATTCTTGTGGTCAGTATAGACAGTAATGGTATGTTCTGCACCCTCTAGCCAATGTCGCCATTCCTCAAAGGCCAACTTAATGGCTAGAAGTTCCCTATTGCCTATATCGTAGTTTTTCTCTGCGGGTGAAAACCTACTTGAAAAATAGGCACAGGGGTGTAACATTCCCTGCAACCCAGAACGCTGAGACAGCACAGCCCCTACCCCTACCTCTGAGGCATCTACCTCCACGATAAAGGGGAAGGTGGTGTCGACATGTCTCAAAATGGGTGCAGTACAGAACAATTTCTTTAAAGTGGAGAAAGCAGCATGGGCCTCAGGGGACCAGTGGTGAGTATCTGCCCCTTTCTTTGTGAGACTGGTGAGAGGTGAGATCACCGTAGAGTACCCCTTTATGAACCTTCTATACAGAGGCGTAGCTAGGGCTTTCAGCGCCCGGGGACAAATACTATTAATGCGCCCCCTAAGGTGAAGGCTGCTGCAAGGGGTGTGGCCACATATAATGTGGGTGTGGTTATGGGTGGAGCCAAATGTACAGGAAGTTAGCAGGTTCACGCTCACCCACCCTCCCTCAGTATGTACCTTCCTGCATGTTCCAAGACAAATTCAGCAATCATGAGGCCCCCAATGACCAACTCAGCAATCATGAGGCCCCCAACAAGACAAATTTAGCAATCATGAGGCCCCCAACAAGACAAATTCAGCAATCATGAGGCCCCCAACAAGACAAATTCAGCAATCATGAGGCCCCCAACAAGACAAATTCAGTAATCATGAGGCCCCCAACAAATCATGATGAGGCCCCCAACAAGACAAATTCAGTAACCATGAGGCCCCCAACAAGACAAATTCAGCAGTCATGGGGTACATAAATAGACAGCATTTCACATAAATAGGCAGAATGCCCCCTTAATATGGTAGACACCTCTCACCTGGCAGCAGTTCCCCAAAATACACTCAATCCGACAGCAGTGGTTCCCCAAAAATAGGTAGCCCCAGGTCTATAGGTGTCCCCAGAATAGGTGGCCAGCAGTATAGATGTCCCCAGAATAGGTGGCCAGCAGTATAGACGTCCCCAGAATAGGTGGCCAGCGGTATAGATGTCCCCAGAACAGGTAGCCAGGGGTAGAGATGTCCACAGAACAGGTAGCCAGGGGTATATGTGCCCAGTATATGTAGCCAGGTGTATATGTGCCCAGTATATGTAGCCAGGGGTATATGTGCCCAGTATGTGTAGTCAGGGTTATATGTGCCCAGTATATGTAGCCAGGGGTATATGTGCCCAGTATATGTAGCCAGGGGTATAATATGTGCCCAGTATATATAGTCAGGGGTATATGCGCCCAGTATATATAGCCAGGGGTATATGTGCCCAGTATATATAGCCAGGGGTATATATGCCCAGTATATGTAGCCAGGGGTATATATGCCCAGTATATGTAGCCAGGGGTATATATGCCCAGTATATGTAGCCAGGGGTATATATGCCCAGTATATGTAGCCAGGGGTATATGTGCCCAGTATATGTAGCCAGGGGTATATGTGCCCAGTATATGTAGGCAGGGGTATATGTCCCAGTATATGTAGGCAGGGGTATATGTCCCAGTATATGTAGGCAGGGGTATATGTCCCAGTATATGTAGACAGGTGTATATGTCCCAGTATATGTAGGCAGGGGTATATGTCCCAGTATATGTAGGCAGGGGTATATGTCCCAGTATATGTAGGCAGGTGTATATGTGCCTAGTATATGTAGTCAGTGGGTATATGTCCCAGTATATGTAGGCAGGTGTATATGTGCCCAGTATATGTAGGCAGGGGTATATGTCCCCAGAGTGGGTAGCCAGGTGTCCCCCCCAGCAGGAGGGGAGCAGCGCAGTGGAGGGAGAGCTATGGGAACAGTGGGGAAGGGCGGACGTCTCCCCCCCTTCCCTCACCTTAGGGTGCTCTCCCTCCCTCGCTGTCCCCTCCACAACTAATGTCCGGGTGGCTGGCAGCGGCGGGCGGAACTTACCTGCGTCTCATCGCAGCGCGGGATGGATTTGCCGCTACTCTGGTCTGGTCCAGACCAGAGCAGCGGCTGTAGGACCCGAACTTCCAGCGCTGGAGCGAGACGGAGGTAAGTCCCGCCTGCTGCACCAGCCACCCGGACATTAGTTGTGGAGGGGAGAGTGAGGGAGGGAGAGCACTAAGGTGAGGGAAGGGGGGGAGATGGCCCCCTTTCTCCACCGCTGCTCACAGCTCTCCCTCTTCTCTGTGCTGCTCCCCTCCCCCCAAAAAAAACCCCTGCAGCTCAGCTGGGCGCCCTTGGGGACCTAGCGCCCGGGGGCACGTGTCCTACCCCGACCCCCCCTAGCTACGCCCCTGCTTCTATAGTAGTTAGCGAACCCCAGAAACCTCTGGAGAGCCTTCAGTCCCACAGGTTGAAGCCACTCTAAAACAGCTGAAACTTTTCCAGGGTCCATAGAGAGGCCAGAGGTTGAAATTACGTACCCCAGAAAGGCAACAGAGGTCACCTCGAAGATGCATTTCTCCAGCTTGTCGTACAGCATGTTTTGTCTCAACTTCTGTAACACAAACTTAACATGATATCTGTGCTCTGAGAGGTTGGACGAGAAAATTAGTATATCGTCTAAGTATACCACAACGAATTTTCCCAACACCTCTCTAAAGACCTCATTAATCAGCTCTTGAAAGACGGCCGGGGCATTACACAACCCGAAGGGCATCACCAGGTACTCGTAATGCCCATCGGGTGTGTTAAAGGCCGTCTTCCATTCATCACCGTCCCTGATCCGCACAAGGTTGTAAGCAGCACCCCTCAAATCCAGTTTTGAAAAAATCTTAGCATTGATGACGTAAGTAAATAAATCGTCTATTAATGGCAAAGGATAGTGATTCTTTACTGTAATTTTATTTAAGCCCCGATAATCTATGCAAGGCCGGAGGCCTCCATCTTTCTTTTTCACACAAAAGAACCCTGCCCCGCCCGGGGATCGAGAAGGGCGAATAAAACCTTTACTTTTCTCGGATGTATTCCTGCATGGCCAATTTCTCTGGCCCAGATAAATTATAGAGATGACCTCTAGGGGGCATACAACCAGACCTGAGATCAATGGGACAATCAAAGGGACGGTGTGGAGGAAGTTTATCTGCTGACTTGGGACAGAACACGTCTGCAAATTCTGAATATTGATCTGGCAATCCCTCCATGTGGATCTTGGTTTTACCAAAGGTTACTTTCGCAAGACAGTGATGATAGCAATGGGCAGACCAGCTTGTTAGCTGACCCGTAGCCCAATTGATCTGAGGTGAGTGAATTTGTAACCATGGCATGCCAAGAATGATCGTGGAGGTTGCCATTCGTAACACAAAAAATGATAAACTTTCTTTATGCAACACCCCTATTGTGACCCCCAAGTCTGGGGTCTGGGAAAGAGGGTGATTACTTTGCAGAGGGGAATCATCCACCGCAGTGACCCGAATCTGTTGTTTTAGTGAGGAGATCGGAATCCCCAATTTCTTAGCAAATTCATAATCCATAAAATTAGCTGCTGAGCCAGAATCAATGAAGGCCTCAGTGGTCTCTGTCTTATCCTTCCACGATATAGTACGAGGAAGAAGGAGACGTTTATCATCTAGAGGAAACAACCGTTTGGGACAACTCTGAACTTTATGAACCTCCTCTGCACAATATAGACAGAATTGTTTTGTCTCTCTGCGCTTCTGCTCCACCTGGGACAACCTCGACCGCCCAATCTGCATTGGTTCTGGTGGAGGTGAGTCGGGTGGTGATGTATCAGATGGAAATGAATCCGGTTGAGGCGTGGTGTAGGAAACATATCTTACATTGTTCCTACCCAGACTCTGTCTCTGATAACGTAGGCGATGATCAATTCTGATGGCTGATGAAATGGCCTCATCAATAGACTTCGGCTCGGGGTGACCCAACATCAGATCAGAGACCGCGTCTGACAACCCTGATAAAAAACAGTCCAGAAGTGCGAATGAGTCCCATCTAGCTAAAACTGCCCACTTCCTGAACTCAGCTGCATAATTTTCCACCGGACCCTTGCCCTGCCGTAATGTCTTGAGCTTCCGCTCAGCGGTATAGGCAGGGTCCGGGTCATCATAAATTATAGCCATAGCTTTAAAAAATGCCTCAACCGAGGCCAAAGCACTATCACCTGGTGTAATGATGTGGTGTTAGGTGCACACACTTCAGAGTTTTCTGATTATTAGTGATCCGCAGTATCACTAGTAATACAGATATATTTGATTATATGGTGATCTGCGGCATCACCAATAATACAAATATTTATGCGTACTCTGGAAAACACAAGGTACAGATATAATAACTTGTGGAAAACCCACCACACTGACGTTAACTCAGAGGGATGGTAACCTCTGGAAGTAAGGGCAGTGTGTGCGATTCTGCGACTAGGAAAAGAACGCAGAATAGCATTCCTCAGCAGTAATGGTATGCTGAGGAGTTACTGAGTTACCCGCAAGAAGAACTCAGCAAAGTAAACCCTTTAGTGGAGAACCACTAAAGGGGGCGATGTCAACGGAAAATGGTTCGGTATCAGAACTAGCAAGGAAGTACCGAATCGACAGACAGAAATCAAGATCAGCGGTCAAGCCAAGGTCAGCAACGGGAAATCAGATGAGCAGACGTACAGAATCGAGAAACACAAGGGAAGTCAGAAGCCAAGCCAATAGTCGGTAACGGTACGGGCTGACGAAGTACAAAATCAGGAGACAAGAGAATAAAGAGGTAACAGGCAAAAGATCATACATAATATACAATGCAATTAGTACTTTAGGCTATCAACAGAATCTGGCTAAGTGTGGATCCCCAGCTCCAGCTGGTTCTAGCACACTTTGGGATCTGACTAGGGTCTGAGTGCTAACACACAAGTATTCGCTGACTGCAGACAACTTGCAACTGACAGAATGCCTGCTTTTATACTGTGCTGGACTCAAACAGCCCGCCCAGCCATTCAACCAATCACAACCTGGCTCAAGGACCTTGCAGCACAGCTCAAGGACCTTGCTGAGGTCAGCTGACCAGCTGGTCAGCTGACTCTCTTTCTAAGAGTATAAAAGGCTCTACTGCACACGCGCGCGGCCCCTACGGGGTCCAGACTGTCATGAGAGGTGTCTCGGCGAGCAGCATGCCATGAGGCCTGTGAAGGTGTTCCAGGAGTGCAGCCTCGACATGGAGTGCGCCGAGAGGTCTGCGACTGAACGGCGAATCGTGCTACCGCTGCGGACGTTTCTCCACGTTCCGCATGCGACCATGCGGGCGGTTGCGCTGCTGATGCGGACTCGGACGTTTGTCCGCGTTCAGCCCGCTGTTGCCTTATTACAGTACCCCCTCTTTCAGGCATGACCTCCGGGCATGCCTCACCCGGTTTCCCAGGATACAACTCATGAAATCTCCTCCTTTTCTCCTCAGCATGAAGATCTCGGAGGGGAACCCATGACCTCTCCTCTGGCCCGTACCCCTTTCAGTGCACCAGATACTGGAGTTTGTTGCGTAAAAAACGGGAATCTAAAATGTCCTGGACTTCATATTCCAATTCCCCATCCACTACCACAGGAGCAGGGGGAGTAGAATCTACCCTTACTGCAGGCTTCAATAAAGAAACATGATAAGTCCTGCCACATCTCATATTAGTTGGTAATTTTACCTTGTAAGTGACCTCATTGATCCTACTCTCTATAGGGAAAGGCCCGATAAAGCGAGGACCTAATTTTGCTGATGGTTGTCTGAGAGGAATGTGTCTAGTAGAGACCCAAACATAATCTCCTGGAATAAAGTTCCACTCAGTGGAACGTCTTCTATCAGCAAATTTCTTTTGAACAGAAAAAGCTTTGTCCAAATTATCTCTGACCTTCCCCCAGATCACTCTGAAAGTCCCCTGCCATTCCTGGAGAGCTGGAAGAGGTGACTCCTTGACTGGAAGTGACATAAACTTGGGACACTTCCCATTTACAATCTGAAAGGGAGAATAACCAGAGGATGCGTTTTTCAGGTTATTGTGAGCAAATTCAGCAAGTGGGAGGAATCTTGTCCAGAGATGTTGTGCATCTGCTATGTAACATCTAAGAAACTGCTCCATGGACTGATTGATCCTCTCCGTCTGTCCATTAGTCTGGGGATGATAACCTGAAGAAAATGATAAAGAAATCCCCAGATCCTTACAAAAGGCCCTCCAGAACTTTGACACAAATTGTACCCCCCTATCAGAAACAATATCCACCGGAATTCCATGTAATTTAAAGATGTTATTAATAAACAAATCTGCCAATTTTTGGGCAGATGGAAACCCAGACAGAGCAACGAAATGTGCCATTTTACTAAATCTGTCCGTAACAACCCAGATGACAGTGTTACCTTCAGATTCAGGCAGCTCACCCACAAAATCCATGGAAATGTGGGACCATGGAACCTGTGGAGAAGGCAGGGGCTGAAGAGAGCCTGCAGGAGCTTTTCTGGAGGACTTACTCCTGGCACAGACAGAGCAGGACTTAACAAATTCCTCACAATCAGACATGTAAGAAGGCCACCAGACTGCCCTATTCAAGAGTTCCTGGGTTCTGGCAATACCTGGATGTCCCACATTCTTATGTTCATGAAACATCTGGAGCACCCGTTCCCGAAAACGAATAGGGACGTACAGAAGTCCCTCAGGTTTTCCATTGGGAACATTGGACTGGCATGCAATAAGCGATTTTGACAAGTCTTCAGAGATCTCAGTGGCTGCCAAAAAATATTTCTCAGGTAGAATATTGACAGGAGTGGCTGGTGGGGCAGATTCAGACTCAAAACACCTGGATAAGGCGTCAGCCTTAACATTCTTATCCCCGGGCTTATAGGTTATGATAAAATCAAACCGGGAAAAAAAAAGTGCCCATCTCGCCTGTCTGGGTGTTAACCTCTTGGCCTTTTCAATGTATTCGAGGTTCTTATGGTCAGTATAAACAGTAAAGGGAAATTCTGCCCCCTCTAACCAATGACGCCACTCCTCTAGAGCTAGCTTAACAGCCAACAATTCCCGGTTCCCCACATCATAATTCCTCTCTGCCGGTGCAAACTTTCTTGAAAAAAATGCACAAGGATGAACCTTATTATCGGGTTCAAAAGCTTTGCGAGAGGACTGCCCCAACCCCAACCTCCGATGCATCTACCTCTACTATGAAGGGGCGGGTGACGTCAACATGACGCAATATGGGGGCGGAGCAAAAAGATCTTTTTAATGATTGAAAGGCCTCAATGCCTTCTGGTGACCAGTTAGTCGCATCAGCGCCTTTCTTGGTCAACCGGGTCATGGGGGCAACAACAGAAGAGTACCCCCTAATAAACCGCCTATAATAGTTAGCAAAGCCTAGAAATCTCTGCAGGGCTTTGAGGCCTGAAGGCTGCGGCCAATCCAAAACTGCTGAGACTTTGCTTTGATCCATTGCCAGTCCAGAGGTGGATATAATATACCCTAAAAATGCCACCTCTTTCACCTCGAAGAGGCATTTCTCCAGTTTAGCATATAACTGGTTCTCCCTGAGCTTCTGTAACACAAATCTTACATGCTGCCTGTGTTCCTGTAAATTTTTTGAAAAAATTAAAATATCATCAAGATAGACCACTGTGAACCTGCCACACACATCTCTGAAAATATCGTTTACAAACTCCTGAAAGACAGCTGGGGCATTGCACAATCCAAAGGGCATAACTTAATACTCATAGTGACCGTCAGGAGTGTTAAATGCGGTCTTCCACTCGTCGCCCTCTCTAATCCGAATAAGATTATATGCCCCCCTCAAGTCTAACTTTGAAAAAACACAGGCCTCAGTAATCTGAGTAAACAGATCATCAATGAGTGGAAGAGGGTATCGGTTTTTGATGGTGATTTTGTTTAGCTGCCTGTAGTCTATGCAGGGACGAAGACCACCATCCTTCTTTTTAACAAAAAAGAAACCTGCCCCCGCAGGAGACTTGGAGGCACGGATAAATCCCTTCTCCAAGTTCTCCTTGATGTAATCTTTCATTGCCACCTTTTCAGGGCCGGAAAGGTTGTACAAACGACCCCTAGGAGGCAGTGTACCCGGTCTCAATTCAACGGGGCAGTCATAGGGTCTATGTGGAGGCAACCTGTCAGCAGATCGAGGACAAAATACATCGGAAAAATCAGTGTACTGAGGTGGGACCCCGTGGACCTGGACCTCTGAAGCACACACAGAGATAGATTTAAGACAATTTTCCTGACAATAGGAGGACCAGGCAGCTAATTGGCCCTCTTTCCAGTCTATTTGGGGGGAATGCTTCTTCAACCATGGTAGCCCCAATATGACAGATGAGGTGGCCATCTTTAAAACATAGAACTGGATGACCTCAGTGTGCAATACTCCAACCTGAAGTGTGAGCGGCGGAGTTTGACAAAGAGGTGTCTTGTTCTGTAAAGGAGAGTCATCGATTGCTGTAACATAGATGTGTCTTTGTATGGGAAGAATGGGAATGTTAAAATTCAAAGCAAGGTCTCTGTCAATGAAGTTGGCAGCTGACCCAGAGTCAACAAATGCAGAGGTTAGGAAGTCACTGTTCTCCCAATGAAGAGAGCAGGGCAGCAAGATTTTATTCTGACATGGAGGTAGAACTGGCTCGCTTAGGGTGGTACCTCCAACCATCCCTAAGCGGACAAGTTTTCCGCCTTCTTACTGCAGTTCTGCACTCGATTACCCTTTTCCCCACAATATAGACACAGACCCTCCTTCCTTCTCCTAGCTTTCTCAGCCACTGAGAGTCGTCCGTGCCCCAACTGCATTGGCTCCTCCTCTGGAACCTCAGGGGAACCAACAGTAGAGGGCGCTCTAACTAGCACAGATGACCTGCCCTTTTTATGATAGCGGATGCGTCTATCGATTTTAACCGATAAGGCAATGGCTGCATCTACATCTTTGGGCTCAGGGTGGCCTATCATGATGTCAATAATGGACTCGGAGAGACCGGTCATGTATGTGTCTAGAAGAGTGAACTGATCCCACCTCACTGAGACCGCCCACCTTCTAAACTCGGCAGCGTACTCCTCAACCATACGATTGCCTTGCTTTAGGCATCGGAGTTTACGCTCTGCAGTACCGGCTAAATCAGGATCCTCATATATGATGGCCATGCTCTTGAAAAACTCGGACACTGAAGATAAGGCAGAGTGACCCTCAGGTAAGCTGAAAGCCCATGTCTGAGAATCCCCTTGTAACAAAGTTTTAATTAAAGTTACTCTCTGTACCTCAGAACCAAATGACATGGGCCTCATCTGAAAATAGGCTAGACAACGATTTTTGAAATTACTGAAGTCGGACCGAGAACCAGAAAATCTTTCAGGAAGAGCCATCTTAGGCTCGCTACTGGCTGGGGAGGGTAGAACATTAAGTGGTGCCGGCAGTTTCTGAAAGGCCTCAGTCAGCTGATTGATCTGGACCTGCTGAGCAGCAACGGTGTTTCTAAGCTCATCGACTGCTGTAGTTAAAGTCTGCAACTGCTCGGCAACTCCCTCCATGTTACTTTTACTGGTCTGCAGTACTGTAATGATGTGGTGTTAGGTGCACACACTTCAGAGTTTTCTGATTATTAGTGATCCGCAGTATCACTAGTAATACAGATATATTTGATTATATGGTGATCTGCGGCATCACCAATAATACAAATATTTATGCGTACTCTGGAAAACACAAGGTACAGATATAATAACTTGTGGAAAACCCACCACACTGACGTTAACTCAGAGGGATGGTAACCTCTGGAAGTAAGGGCAGTGTGTGCGATTCTGCGACTAGGAAAAGAACGCAGAATAGCGTTCCTCAGCAGTAATGGTATGCTGGGAGTTACTGAGTTCCCCGCAAGAAGAACTCAGCAAAGTAAACCCTTTAGTGGAGAACCACTAAAGGGGGCGATGTCAACGGAAAATGGTTCGGTATCAGAACTAGCAAGGAAGTACCGAATCGACAGACAGAAATCAAGATCAGAGGTCAAGCCAAGGTCAGCAACGGGAAATCAGATGAGCAGAGGTACAGAATCGAGAAACACAAGGGAAGTCAGAAGCCAAGCCA
Source organism: Hyperolius riggenbachi (assembly GCF_040937935.1). NCBI lineage: Eukaryota > Metazoa > Chordata > Amphibia > Anura > Hyperoliidae > Hyperolius > Hyperolius riggenbachi. The sequence goes on along the minus strand of NC_090653.1, from coordinate 190,835,086 downwards.
ATAGTCGGTAACGATACGGGCTGACGAAGTACAAAATCAGGAGACAAGAGAATAAAGAGGTAACAGGCAAAAGATCATACACAATATACAATGCAATTAGTACTTTAGGCTATCAACAGAATCTGGCTAAGTGTGGATCCCCAGCTCCAGCTGGTTCTAGCACACTTTGGGATCTGACTAGGGTCTGAGTGCTAACACACAAGTATTCGCTGACTGCAGACAACTTGCAACTGACAGAATGCCTGCTTTTATACTGTGCTGGACTCAAACAGCCCGCCCAGCCATTCAACCAATCACAACCTGGCTCAAGGACCTTGCAGCACAGCTCAAGGACCTTGCTGAGGTCAGCTGACCAGCTGGTCAGCTGACTCTCTTTCTAAGAGTATAAAAGGCTCTACTGCACACGCGCGCGGCCCCTACGGGGTCCAGACTGTCATGAGAGGTGTCTCGGCGAGCAGCATGCCATGAGGCCTGTGAAGGTGTTCCAGGAGTGCAGCCTCGACGTGGAGTACGCCGAGAGGTCTGCGACTGAACGGCGAATCGTGCTACCGCTGCGGACGTTTCTCCACGTTCCGCATGCGACCATGCGGGCGGTTGCGCTGCTGATGCGGACTCGGACGTTTGTCCGCGTTCAGCCCGCTGTTGCCTTATTACACCTGGCTGGAGAATATATGCCCACGTCTGGGAATCCCCTGACAATAGTGTCTTAATAAATGTAATTCTTTGTGCTACAGTTCCTGAAGAATTAGGTCTCAACTCAAAGTATGACAACACTCGGTTTTTAAAGTTCTAAAAGTCAGATCTGTGGCCAGAAAACCTTTCAGGTACAGACATGCGTATGTCTGTGCTAGGAGGAGATCGCACTGCGTCCACAGCCGTCTGATAAACTTGCACAGTCCCAGACAAAGCGTTGATTTGAGTCTGGTGACTGTCTAGCACTCGGATGAAAGTTTCCACCAAGGTGGTGAGTGCATTAAGACGGCTGTGAAGTGCGTCCATTTGGGTTTGGTCTGCCGTTCTGTAACGGTTGGTGTCAGCACGCAGAGAAAATCTGATTATTGGTGATCTTCAGTATCACCAAGAATGCAGATATATACCTGATCATTGATGATCTGCAGAATCACCGATAATACAGATATATTGCTAACCTCTGGACACCTATAGGTATGTGAGTGTTTGGTGTAACAATAGTACTTTGAGTAATGCACCTGCTGAGCAGGTGATAATAGACAGTAAGGAGACACTGCTCTGAGAGCACGGGAACCTTCCAGCAGCCTGAGACTCCTCAAGGGGTGGAGTCAGGCTGAAGATAGGGAAGGCCAGAGAGTGAGTGACACCTGAAGGTGGATGTCACTATCTGGTCTGGAGACTATCTCTTAACAAGAGAGATAGCTCTCGAGGTCGGGCTCGCCTGGTCGGCAACACACTGACAGACAAAGTATAAAGACAGAAGGCTGATTCGGTATCCAAGGCAAGCAGGGTCTGGCAACGGAATATCAGATATGCGAGGTACCGAATCAGAAGACAGAGGCGTATTCAGAAAAGCAATAGGTCATAACAGATATCAAACAATGCCTAGTCTGGGTGCGAGGTCCGTGGTCTCCACACCCTGGAACTAGTCTGGAGTATAACACAAATGATAGTACAGTTCCCTAAGCTGGGTGTGAGGTCCTTGGTCTCTACACCCTGGAACTAGCTTGACATATAATACAGATGATAATACAGTTCCCTAAGCTGGGTGTGAGGTCCTTGGTCTCTACACCCTGGAACTAGCTTGAGCATAAACAGAATAACAGTTCAAATAAACTGGCTAAGTGTGAATTCCCAGGTCCACCTGGTTCAAACACACTGAAGGATCTGACTAGGTCTGAGTGCTTCCACGTAGTGATCGCAATGGCAGACAACTTGCAACTGGCCAGCAGAAACTATATATGGAGTAGTGCTCTCCAGCACCACCCCTAATTGCTCAACCAATAGTATCCTGCTATGGAGTCAGCTGATCGGCGTGGTCAGCTGACTCTCCCTGCCCAGTATAAGAATTCTGCCTCTCAGCGTGCGCGCGTGTATTCCTAAGCCTGTGTGCACTAACAGACTCAGCCACGCCAGACACATGCTGCCGCGTGCAAACCGCCGCGCTGGACGCGGAACCAGCCACCTTACTGTTGTTGCATGCGGCGGCTTTTCCGCGTTCTTCCCTGCTACCAGACACACGCTTCCGCGTGCAAACCGCCGCACTGGACGCGGAATCAGCCGCCTCCTCAGTAGCACATGCGGCGGCTTTTCAGCGATCTCTCACACTAACCACATGTTCTTTGGATCCTATTCCCTCCCATTTCATTCCGCAGCTATCCACATCTCTCTTGCTTGCACTAACAACGCTATTTAACCTGTCCCTCTCTACTGGCATCTTTCCGTCCCCACTCAAAAAAGCTGTTGTGACACCACTACTTAAAAAACCTTCTCTAGATCCTACCACACTTGCCAACTACCGCCCATTGTCACTTATCCCATTTGCATCCAAACTACTTGAACGCCATATACAGTACATGCAGAATTTAGCCATTATTTATCTGCTTACTCGCTACTTGATCAGTTCCAGTCTGGCTTTCACTCTAACCACTCCACGGAAACAGCCCTTACCAAAGTGGCCAACGACCTTCTTACAGCCAAATCCAAAGGTCAATTTTCCATACTCATCCTTCTTGACCTGTCATCAGCATTTGATACTGTCGACCACACCTTACTCCTACAAATACTTTCAAATGTCGGAATAAAGGGCCTTGCTCTCACATGGTTATCTTTCTACCTCTCTGGAAGGTCCTTCACAGTCTCCTACTCAGATCAGATCTCTTCTCCTCATGCTTTGTCTGTCGGGGTTCCCCAAGGCTCTGTCCTTGTTCCTCTCCTCTTTTCCATCTACATGCATGGTCTTGGTGATTTAATCAACTCATTCGGGTTTCAATACCACCTCTATGCAGACGATACACAACTGTACCTCTCTGCCCCAGACCTTAACTCCCTCCTTAAACGTGTTCCTGACTGCTTGTCTGCTATATCCTCCTTCATGTTCTCTCGCTTCCTAAAACTTAATATGAGTAAAACAGAACTAATAATTTTTCCACCGTCTCTGTCCACCTCCCTGCCTGAAGTACCAATAAATGTTAATAACACTCCCATAACTTCAGTTCCCAAAGCTCGGTGCTTTGGGGTGATATTCGACTCATCTCTCTCTTTTATTCCTCATGTTCACTCCATAACCAGCTCCTGCCATCTCCAACTCAAAAACATATCTCGCATCCGTCCCTTTCTCACTCAAGACACAATTAAAATGTTAATACATGCTCTCATAATTTCTCGTCTGGACTACTGCAACGTACTACTTTGTGGACTACCGTCTAACAAACTGGCCCCGCTCCAGTCGGTACTGAACTCAGCTGCTCGTCTCATTCATCTTTCTTCTCGATCTTCCTCTGCCGACCCTCTTTGTCAAGCTCTTCACTGGCTGCAAATTAACCAGAGGATTCAGTTCAAACTCCTAACCCTAACCTACAAAGCTCTCCACAATCTCTCTCCCCGGTACATATCCTCACTAATCTCCAGATACAAACCCAATCGCAATCTCAGATCGGCACATGATCTTCGGTTGTCCTCCTCTAGAATCACCTCCTCACATTCACGTTTACAAGACTTCGCACGCGCTTCACCCCTCCTCTGGAATGCCCTCCCACAACACATCCGTCACTCGCCAACCTTTGTTACCTTTAAACGCTCTCTAAAAACACACTTGTTCCGACAAGCATATGCGCTACCTTAGGCCACAACTAAAATGTTAATACATGCTCTCATAATTTCTTGTCTGGACTACTGCAACGTACTACTTTGTGGACTACCGTCTAACAAACTGGCCCCGCTCCAGTCGGTACTGAACTCAGCTGCTCGTCTTATTCATCTTTCTTCTCGATCTTCCTCTGCCGACCCTCTTTGTCAAGCTCTTCACTGGCTGCAAATTAACCAGAGGATTCAGTTCAAACTCCTAACCCTAACCTACAAAGCTCTCCACAATCTCTCTCCCCGGTACATATCCTCACTAATCTCCAGATACAAACCCAATCGCAATCTCAGATCGGCACATGATCTTCGGTTGTCCTCCTCTAGAATCACCTCCTCACATTCACGTTTACAAGACTTCGCACACTCTTCACCCCTCCTCTGGAATGCCCTCCCACAACACATCCGTCACTCGCCAACCTTTGTTACCTTTAAACGCTCTCTAAAAACACACTTGTTCCGACAAGCATATGCGCTACCTTAGGCCACTTCCCTTTGTACTAAGACCAAATTGCACTCCTACTAGGTATCCTAAAACACAAAGCCTCTATATATTTGCTGCATACTACCCCTCCTCCTGTTTCCCCCCCCCCCCCCCCCCATTCCCTTTAGATTGTAAGCTCGCAAGGACAGGGCTCTCTCCCCCTTTTGTGTCTTGGTAACCATTATACATTTTATTCATCATGTTAATTTTATCACTGTCATTACCAATTCTATCATTTGTATTTTGTATCATTCTTTGTATTTTGTCACTAATTATGTATCTTGTATATTGGTGTACACCATTGTCTGTATTATTATGTACCCCATGTTTGTTTCTTACTTTGTACAGCGCCGCGGAATATGTTGGCGCTTTATAAATCAATAATAATAATAATAATAACAATAATAATATATAAATATTACTCTCTGCCTGCCGCCTGCACCAACGGCTGCCTGGATTTTGACTGCTCTCTGCCTGCCTTATTTGTACAATTTCACATTTTTTTAAATTTTATTCTTGAATTTAAGAAAACAAATGTTGATTACTGTGACCAAATTGTGTAGGTAAGCTCTCAAACAACATGGAGGTGGTAAAAGTGGTCAGCGATTGGCCAATCAAAACTGAAGGTACGTATCAAGCTTTAAGCCTGGTACATACTTTCCATTATGATTGACCAATTAGTGACCAATTTTACCACCTCCCTGTAGAATGAGGGTCAACAGATATTTAATACTATGCACAGATTGTGTAGCTAAACCAACCATACTATACGGAGGTAGCTAAAATTGGTCAGTGATTGGCCAACCATAATTGAAAAGGTCCATACACACGTCCAATTTTTATCTGCAGATGATTAGCCAATTTTTACCACTTCCATGTAGTATGAGAGCATACCTACACAGTCTGTTCATGGTTTTCAAAATCTGTTGGCCCCCATACTGTAGTATGGGGGCCAACAGATTTTGAAAACCATGAACAGACTGTGTAGGTATGCTTTCACTACACGGCAGTGGTGAAATTGGCAAGTCATCTGCAGATTAAAATTGGAATTGTGTACGGCGATATTCACTGACCAATTTGACCACCTCCATGTAGTATGAGGGTTTACCTACACAATCTTTTCATAGTATTCAATAACTGTTGACCCTCATAATACATATGTTAAAATTGGTTAGTGATTAGCCAATCAAAATTGAAAGTGTGTACCAGGCTTCAGGTTTAGATTAGTCACTGCTTGTCTATTCAGTCATAGCTTATCTTTTTCAGTGATGGGTAATTCAACTACTGTTGAATTACTGCACAAAACAAGGCTCTAGCTCAGGGGTCCCCAAACGTTTTCGGTCGAGGGCCGGGTCAACATACTTCAGACTGCTGGGGGGCCGGAGTATACATAAAATGATGTCTTTGCGGGCCAGAAAGTGAAGCATACCCAGGTGACAACCTGAAGTCCAATTGGACAGCGGTGTCACCTGATGTGGAACAGGCCCATTTCCAGGGCCGTGCGAATAGTGCGACCGCACTGAGCGCTGGATGGATCGGCTGGTGGAAGGGCGCAGCGGCGGACATCAGGCGCAGACTGGCCTGGGGGGGACTTCCCCCTCTCCCTCCCCCTGGCCGCATCATTTCCCCCCCCCTCCCCGGGCCACATCTTTCCCTGTGTTCAGGGTGCTCCTGTGTCCCTGTCAGCAGAATCAAATGCACGCAGCGGCCAGCGCTGCTTCAGGCTCTACTTCAGGCTGCAATGATCTGCCCCTCCATCTTCGGCCGCTGCTTGATCTCCACTTCCGGGTTTCTCTGTACGTGATTACACAAGACGTGCAGAAGACCTAGGGATAGAGAACGAGCGGCTGCCGCGGAGGATGGAGGCGGGGAAGATCATTGCAGCCTGGAACCAATAAAACGGAAGCACCGATGGCCCATGCGTGCATCCTATTCTGCCGATAGGTAGAAGAGAGAAGTGGGGTTGAGCAGCATTCCTGTCTGGGAAGGGGAGGGAAGGTGGAAGTGGAAGCACCTCTGCCTCCATGCTCAGCACCCACTGTGGAGGGAGGGGGGGGGGGCAGTGTTTGAGCACTCCTGTCTGGGGAGGGGGTTGGAAGCACCTTTGTGCATTACTGCTGGGGGGCAAGCACCCCTGCTGACAATTAAAAAAAAGGGGGGGGTTTAAACACACCTGTGCCCAAGTACACAGCACCCACAGTGAAAAGGGGGGGGGGTGCACTCCTGGAGGAAAGAACCTTTGCGTCTGCCACCCACAGCTGAGGGGGGGGGGGGGGTGTTGCATGGGCATCACCTCTATGCACAGCACCCATGGAGGTGGGGTGGCTTGGATGTGCCTCTGCACCCAACACCCACTGTCTGGGGCTTTCCGCACCTCTGTGCCCAGCACTCATTGTCTGCTGGGAGGGAGAGCACCTTTGCCTAGGTGCTGGCACCTCTGACTGTGCTCACTGTCTGGGTGAAAGCACCTCTGTGCCCAGCACCCACTGTGGGAAGGAAGCATCTCTGTTTTCTGCACCCATTTTTTTTTTTGGGGGGGGGGATTGAAGCACCTCTGGGCCTTGCACTATGGCTTACCCTGGGCACATTCCGGATTTGGGGTCATATGTCCTGGACAATGTCCCTGTTTGGCCAACGACTCTGTGTTGCCTGCATGCACAACCTCCTGCCCACCTCCAGCAGGCTCCTGCCCACACCATTCTGGCCGCATACATTGGCTCTGTCCCTAGCATGCTTCTTGTTTGTGCATCTGACACAGTCACAGCAGCAGTCAGGCCACTAAGGGACGGAGAAAAGAAGAAGGTGGGGTGCCTTCCCAGTATCACCCTCCCTACCCAGTGTCACCCTTCTCCTCACCCATGTCACACTCCTCTCACCCCACCAGCACCCAGTGGGGGGGAACATTTAATACATTTATGTCTGAGGTAACATTTTGCCTTATTTCATATGTGGGGTAATGTATGTGCATTGCAGAGGTACTGTTATCCACATTTAACATGTTTGCTTCATGGGTGGGACCTAACATTTACTGAATGCGTGGAAGGAAATGTTTGTGGCCTTTCCTGTTTGCTGCATATTGTGTGTTGGAAGTAACGTTTGTCTCATTGCATGTGACAGCGGTAACGGTTGTTGTATTTCATGCCTCACCGTTAACATTGCTGTAGTTCATGTGTCAGCAGCAACAGTTGTTGCATTTCATGTGTCAGCGGTAACGGTTGTTGTATTTCATGTGTCAGTGGTAACGGTTGTTGTATTTCACGTCTCACCGGTAACGTTGTTGTAGTTCATGTGTCAGCAGCAACGGTTGTTGCATTTCATGTGTCGGGGTAACAGTTGTTGTATTTCATGTCTCACCGGTAACGTTGTTGTATTTCATGTCTCACCGGTAACGTTGTTGTAGGTCATGTGTCAGCAGCAGCGGTTGTTGCATTTCATGTGTCAGCGGTAACGGTTGTTGTATTTCATGTGTCAGCGGTAACGGTTGATGTATTTCATGTCTCACCGGTAAAGTTGTTGTAGTTCATGTGTCAGCAGTAACGGTTGTTGCATTTCATGTGTCAGAGGTAACGGCTGTTTCATTTCATGTGTTGGAAGTAACATTTGTTACATTTCATGTACAGTGGCTTGCAAAAGTATTTGGCCCCCTTGAAGTTTTCCACATTTTGTCACATTACTGCCACAAACATGAATCTATTTTATTGAAATTTCACATGAAAGACCAATACAAAGTGGTGTACATGTGAGAAGTGGAACGAAAATCATACATGATTTCAAATATTTTTTACAAATAAATAACTGCAAAGTGGGGTGTGCGTAATTATTCAGCCCCCTTTGATCTGAGTGCAGTCAGTTGCCTATAGACATTGCCTGATGAGTAAATAGAGTGCACCTGTGTGTAATCTAATGTCAGTACAAATACAGCTGCTCTGTGAGGGCCTCAGAGGTTGTCTAAGAGAATATTGGGAGCAACAACACCATGAAGTCCAAAGAACACACAAGACAGGTCAGGGATAAAGTTATTGAGAAATTTAAAGCATGCTTAGGCTACTAAAAGATTTCCAAAACCTTGAACATCCCACGGAGCACTGTTCAAGCGATCATTCAGAAATGGAAGGAGTATGGCACAACTGTAAACCTACCAAGACAAGGCCATCCACCTAAACTCACAAGCCAAACAAGGAGAGTGCTGATCATAAATGCAGTCAAGAGGCCCATGGTGACTCTGGACGGGCTGCAGAGATCTACAGCTCAGGTGGGAGAATCTGTCCATAGGACAACTATTAGTCATGCACTGCACATAGTTGGCCTTTATGGAAGAGTGGCAAGAAGAAAGCCATTGTTAACAGAAAAGCATAAGAAGTGCTGTTTGCAGTTTGCCACAAGCCATGTGGGGGACACAGCAAACATGTGGAAGAAGGTGTTTTGGTCAGATGAGACCAAAATTGAACTTTTTGGCCAAAATGCAAAACGCTATGTGTGGCGGAAAACTAACACTGCACATCACTCTGAACACACCATCCCCACTGTCAAATATGATGGTGGCAGCATCATGCTCTGGGGGTGCTTCTCTTCAGCAGGGACAGGGAAGCTGGTCAGAGTTGATGGGAAGATGGATGGAGCCAAATATAGGGCAATCTTGGAAGAAAACCTCTTGGTGTCTGCAAAAGACTTGAGACAGGGGTGAAGGTTCACCTTCCAGCAGGACAACAACCCTAAACATAAAGCCAGGGCAACAATGGCATGGTTTAATGGCATGGTTTAAAACAAAACATATCCATGTGTTAGAATGGACCAGTCAAAGTCCAGATCTAAATCCAATCGAGAATTTGTGGCAAGATCTGAAAACTGCTGTTCACAAACAGGGACGGATCTAGGGGGGGGGCAAGCGGGTATCTTGCCCCAGACGCAGTTTGTTGAATTCTTAAAAAGGCGGCAAAATGAATGGCAGTTTAGGCGCCAAAACCTGACCTTTAGGCGCCAAAACCTGACCTTGCCCCAGGCGCAACTTGGTCTTGACCCGTCCCTGTTCACAAACGCTGTCCATCTAATCTGACTGAGGTGGAGCTGTTTTGCAAAGAAGAATGGGCAAGGATTTCAGTCTCTAGATGTGCAAAGCTGGTGGAGACATACCCTAAAAGACTGGCAGCTGTAATCACAGCAAAAGGTGGTTCTACAAAGTATTGACTCAGGGGGCCAAATAATTACGCACACCCCACTTTGCAGTTATTGATTTGTAAAAAAATTTTAGAATCATGTATGAGTTTCGTTCCACTTCTCACATGTACACCACTTTTTATTGGTCTTTCACGTGGAATTCCAATAAAATTGATTCATGTTTGTGGCAGTAATGTGACAAAATGTGGAAAACTTCAAGGGGGCCGAATACTTTTGCAAGCCACTGTATGTATGTAACTGAAATATATTGCTGCTTTACACTGCCATTGATACATTTTCACACAAGAAAGCTATGCATTTGGGCTGGGGCTGCCATGATATGGCCTCTGGGTTGTAATTTCCTCGCAGGCCAAAAGGTTCCAGTCCTCCCCTCACTGGCTACCTATACTGGGGCACCTATTCCTGGCTACCTGTACTGGGTGCAACTAGACATGGCTATTTTTGGTCAGCTGCTCCCACTTAACAGCTTTGCTTTTGGTGTATATGTAGAGCTTCTGTTTGGGTTCAAGGTGCGTTTGCAGTTTCTGGGGGGCACCTCTGATTGGAGGCCATTCGGAGGCGGCCTGGTGATGTACTGATCCACCTTTTGCGCAATTTTCGATTTTACTTTATTGGCCGCACCCAGGCTATGCATATACATACCGTCCGATAAGGGCGGAAATGTTGTCAAAATGACCACATACAATTACCGTAAGATGTGTCTTGACCTATTGGAGCATCCGGGATTCTATCGGAGGGTCTCCCCGTCCAGGTTCACAAAGTGCGGGGTGGAGCTGGGGGTGCTAATCGATGATGCACTTAAAGGTGGTGTTATTGATACTAATGTGGCTGAATATTTGAAGGTCATTGACCCCATAATTCCCACATTTTACAGCTTACCCAAAGTGCATAAACGATTGGTCGATCCTCCGGGGCGACCAATCGTGGAAAGAAAATTTCTCTTACGGAGAAAATTAGCATCTATATCGACAGGCACCTCCAGCCCCACGTACAGAGCTTACCGTCTTATATAAAAGATACCACGCATTTATTGCGCACTTTGGATGATTTAATGGTGCCACCTGGCACCATTTTGGTGTCCCTGGACGTGGAGGCCCTCTATTCAAGCATCCCGCATGCCCAGGGACTGGAAGCAGTGGCAGCCTTTCTGGAGGAACGTGGCCGTGAGGAATATGAGCATAATTTGTTCATTTTGAATTTATTACAGTTTTTGCTTACTAATAACATTTTTGTTTTTGACGGGTCCTATTACCTCCAGGTGCAGGGAGCAGCGATGGGCACCACTTGTGCTCCGTCCTATGCTAACCTGTACCTGGGGGAGTGGGAACGACGATTGTTTTCAGACAACGGTCTCGACATATACCTGTGCCACATTTTGGCGTGGCACAGGTTTATTGACGACATCCTCGTCCTATGGACTGGCACATATGAGGATTTGACCCAGTTTGTGGAAAGAATAAATGTTAATGATTATAATTTGCATTTCACACTGATCTGTGATGAGATCACTATTTCATTTTTAGACATCTCTATTTCCATTATGGAAAACGGCCTTATTACAACTGACCTGTTTAGAAAGGAGACAGCCACCAATGCCTTGCTCCATGCCACTAGCTTCCACCCCTTTCACACTATTAGGGGGATTCCTACTGGCCAATATTTGAGATTAAGGCGCAACTGCTCCTCCGACACAAATTTTAAAACTCAAGCAGATTTATTACGTACCTGATTCCTGAATAGAGGGTACCCAGACGGGGTACTCAGGAAAGCATTTAATAAAACCAAAAGAAGGGACCGTCCTGGCCTCTTATGTCATAGACCACGTGATACAGCGAAAAAGCCAGAGGGGGATAGTGAATTACGTTTCGTGACTAGATACTGCGCTCAGCATCCTGCCCTGCGCGGTATTTTACAGAAACATTGGTATTTATTATTAAACGATTTGGTGGTTGGCCAGATAGTTCCTGATCACCCATGTCTTACTTTTCAGAGAGCTAAGTCTCTCCGTGATACCTTGGTGCAGAGCCATTTTGGCAGTGTAAATCCAAGGCGACACTGTATTGTATTGGGGACATACACATGCGGTGGGTGTGCCTATCGTTGATACATAAGAGTAGGAAGGACGGTCCCACTTCCAAATGGTAGGACTTTCTCTTTAAAACATTACACCAATTGTCAGACGGAGTTAGTGGTATATCTTCTGCTCTGTCCATGTGGAGCTTTTTATATTGGCAAAACTAAGAAACCTTTGTGCCGACGGATTTCTGAACACATGCAGAATATCGATAATGTGGAATCATTGACTCCAATTGCACGTCATGTGATACTGTGTCAAATTTGCACTGGCGAAAATATACGGTTTGTAGGACTTGATACGGTGACAATTTTGACCGTTTATTGCTACAGCGAGAAACACGCTGGATCTTTGAACTTAAAGCATGTCAGATTCCGGGCCTCAATGAGTCTTTTAGCTTCGCACATTTTCTACCTATTTAAGTAATTGTAGCTGTGCTCTTATATATAATATTATATTATATATATATTCTCCACCTCCTGCTGTTTTATCTGTGTGGGTGCTCCTGAACTTGAGTCCTGTGTAGACGTCTGCTCTCCCATTTGTTGACATTTAGAGCCAGATTTATAAGATTTGCCTCTGTACCCAGGATGATACTGTCCAAATGTTGGGACACTATAGGGATAACATTAGAAGCCCTTCTAATTTTTAGGGGCATTGGATTATTAAAAAGAAATTTGCTCTACCTCCTTTTTGAATATAGTTATATTTAAAAATAGCGTTTGATTTTTGTTTTGTTTATTTAATTATGCTGTCTAAGGGCGGATTCTCGTGCCGGGGGAAAGGCGAGCGTGTATGGTGGGCGGAGATGTCGGCATGCATGAGTGGTGGAGCGTACTGGCTTCCTCTGCTTGGGGCGCATGCGTCATTTCCGCCTGCCGCTCCCGCCCCTTGCGACTGATTGGCCGCATGAATGCATTTGTACGCATGGATCATAGTATAGGGCCACGCCTTCTGATGATGCCGGAAGCCGGCGAAACATGTTAGGGCCGTGCACCTTCTGAGACGGTCACCCGCTGGCGACCTCCATACCCCTGCATCCTCCTGCAACTTTCCCTCTCCTCTAGCATCAGTGAGGGGACGCACCACCTTGTTGGTCCTCCATTACCAGGAGACTGTGTGCACTGCTATGTTGTCTGCCATCCTCCATATTGGAACCACGCTGCTTCTTGGATAGAGCTATCTATGGTCCCCTAGGTGTTAACCTTGTCACCAGGGTTACAGACCACGATCCGCTCCTGGACACTCTACATATCGTGAGTAACATGCAGCAGAGGCAGCTGAGGAGTAGCCAAGGATTGGGTGAGATCCACATGCTCTATTTGAACTGCTTTATGCTTTGCATCTGTCTTTTGCTTTGCCATTGGATGTTCGTTACTTTCCGGCTTACTGCGGACTGCCTATTTGTTTTGCATGCACGCTTGGACTTTTTGATACAGTGAGCGGAGGAGTTATACCATTTATTTATGAAGCAACTATGGTTGAATCATCACCCTATGGAGTATCAGTGCACTTATTGAAAAACTTCAAACTGGCCAGTATAGTTAGTGTGCGTTTGGAGTGAGGTGTGGAATGTGGATGTCTGTTTGCTGGGATGGCCGTCCCATATGTCTTTTATCTTATGTTTTATAAATTATAAATAAACTATTTTGATACTTTTGAAGTATTTGGATATTTTCCAGTTATTGGGACTACCTATAGCCTTTATTACCTCTCCAATTTTTTAATATATGCATATACATAGGTTAGGATTTAGTTAGTGTTAGGTCCCCTCCCATCAAGGATGACTTCTCCGTAGTGGGAGGGACGAGTACTTAACAAGTTGCATGCAAGCTGTTACAGGAAACCAACATCCTTCAGTGGTAGACAGGTCATGTGTATGCTAGGTGTGTATTTTATCCCACAAGTGGGGCTTGAACTCTCTTGCAGGTAGGCACTTATCTGTTTTTAAGTGGCGCTGTTCATTTCCTTGCCATGTACTAATTTAATTCATTTTTGGTCAGCTGCTCCCACTTAACAGCTTTGCTTTTGGTGTATATGCAGAGCTTCTGTTTGGGTTCAAGGTGCGTTTGCAGTTTCTGGGGGGGCTCAGCGCACCTCTGATTGAAGGCCATTCAGAGGCGGCCTGGTGATGTGCTGATCCACCTTTTGCGCAATTTTCAATTTTCAATTTTACTTTATTGGCCGCACCCAGGCTATGCATATACATAGGTTAGGATTTAGTTAGTGTTAGGTCCCCTCCCATCAAGGATGACTTCTCCGCAGTGGGAGGGACGAGTACTTAACAAGGTGCATGCAAGCTGTTACAGGAAACCAACATCCTTCAGTGGTAGACAGGTCATGTGTATGCTAGGTGTGTATTTTATCCCACAAGTGGGGCTTACACTCTCTTGCAGGTAGGCACTTATCTGTTTTTAAAGGGAAGGTTCAGGGTGGCTGTTAAAAAAATAAAAATGCCCATCCACTTACCTGGGGCTTCCTCCAGCCCGTGGCACGTCACGGGGGCACGCTGACGTCATCGGACGTCCTCCGAGCTGTACTGCGCAGGCGCAGTAGTTCTGCGCCTGCGCAATAAAGCCTGGAGGACGTCCGATGACGTCAGCGCGCCCCCGTGAGGCGCATTTTGAAACGCAGAAGAGCCCGACCTGACAGCCGGCCTGGCCAGGTCAGGTCGGCCACCGGAGGGGACCTGGAGCCTGCGGAGCGGCGCCGAGGGCACGTCCTGGCTGCCACGGGCTGGAGGAAGCCCCAGGTAAGTGGATGGGCATTTTTATTTTTTTAACAGCCACCCTGAACCTTCCCTTTAAGTAGCGCTGTTCATTTCCTTGCCATAGCCTATACTGCAGGTACCTATACCTGGCTCCCGGGGGGGGCGCAAGTTTGACAACCTCGCACTGGGTGCAATTTAGCCTAGAAACTGCCCTGATGTGGAATATGATTGAAAACCAGCAAATTACTGCTTTCTGGCTTCCATGTGGATGGGTGGTGCCAGCACTGCTATTTTATTTGTGGACCACCAATATTTAAAGATGTAGCTGTCTAGCTGACCGCATCTATAAGTAATACATTTTGTGTGTGGGGGGCCTGTAAAAGAGCCCACAGGCCTTAGTTTGAGGACCACTGCTCTAGCTGCTCTCTTGTTTTATGTCTTTATACAATAATGCAATAATGCTAAAATGAGAACACATGGCTCTCTATAGCTCCTGCAAAGCAGACAGACTATAGAAACTTAGAAAGTAATCTGTAATGAGATTGCTGAGCTCACTTTGTATAGCATTTGAATTCTACATCGTATCTAGGGATGGTCGCTGCATTCCGCAGAATTATAAATTCCGCGATTCCGGACGGAATTTGGCGATTCTGGTTCCGATGCGATGGAACGGAATTGCTATAGTCCTAAATCGGAATTTCCACGGAATAAAATGAAATTCCGCGGAATTTTACGGGATTAAAAATTTTTTTCCCCCGAACTAATTTCTGCCTAATAAGAAGAATTTCTACTCGATATACTCCCTTCCTTCCTTCTCCCGGAGGGAGGAGGGTCTCGTCTTCCAGGGATTTGTAGGATTTCAAAAGCCAGCTTACATACCTTGGCTGGGAATTGAACCCAGGTCTAGTGCTCGGTATACTTGGTAGGTAGCTCTCTTCACCACTATACCACCACCAACACTACATGCTGAAGCCAGCCTAGCATGTACCATTATGCTATATCCAAGAGAAAAATTAGCTTTCTTAGGGATTTGTAGGATGCCAAATGCCAACTCACATACATTGGCCAGGCCCAGGAACTGAACCCAGGCCTGCTGCTCTGTAGGCTGCTATCCTAACCATTATACCACCAACACAACACACTACAGTGCTACATGCTGAAGCCAGCCTAGCATTTACCATTGTGATATATGCAAGAGAAAAATGAGCTTGCTTAGGGAATTGTAGGATTTCAAAAGCCAGCTTACATGCATTGGCCGGGAATCGAACCCAGGTCTAGTGCTCGGTAGGCTGCTATCCTAACCATTATACCACCAAAACGACACACTACAATGCTACATGCTGAAGCCAGCCTAGCATGTACCATTGTGATATACCCAAGAGAAAAATAAGCTCGCTCTCTCCCTCTCTCTCTCTCTCTCTAGGACTTGATGCCATTGAACTGAATTTTCAGCTTAAAACCATCAACGGATACCGGCAGAATTTCACAGGCAATTTCGGAATTCCGCCAGATTGAAAAAGCAATTCCGTTCCGTCCAGATGGAATGGAATGACCAATTTCCACCTAAAATTGCAGAAAATACAATTCCGTGGAAAGCGGTGACCATCCCTACTAGAGAGAGAGAGAGAGAGAGAGAGAGATGAATCTACATGGCTATCTGGGGTTCTCTTCGGACAACAAAAGGCAAGGTCATGCCTGGGTAGGCTTGAACCACCAACCTTGCAGTTAACAGCAAAACACGCTAGCCAATTGTGCCACAGAGACTGTGTACCACAAAGACTGTGCATGCAGTTGCTGTTGAATGATTTTATGGGGATGTATGTGTGTCTTTTGGAGGAAGGAAGTAAGTCTGCTCCAAGAAGTTTCAGCATGTAGTGTTTGTGGTATAATGGTTAGGATAGCAGCCTACCGAGCACTAGACCTGGGTTCAATTTCCGGCCAATGTACGTAAGCTGGCTTTTGAAATCCTACAATTCCCTAAGCAAGCTCATTTTTCTCTTGGATATATCACAATGGTACATGCTAGGCTGGCTTCAGCATGTTGCATTGTAGTGTGTTGTGTTGGTAGTATAATGGTTAGGATAGCAGCCTACAGAGCGGCAGGCCTGGCCACAATGTATGTGAGTTTGTTTTTGACATCCTACAAATCCCTAAGCAAGCTCATTTGTCTCTTGGATATATCATAATGGTACATGCTAGACTGGCTTCAGCATGTGGTGGTATAGTGGTGAAAAGAGCTACCTACCAAGCACTAGACCTGGGTTCAATTCCCGGCCAAGGTATGTAAGCTGGCTTTTGAAATCCTACAATTCCCTGGAAGATGAGACCCTCCTCCCTCCGGGAGGGAGGAAGGAGAAAAAGGACTAAGGCAGGAGTCTCAAACTCGCGGCCCCTGATACAATATTTTGTGGCCCTCGCCGGCAAAAGCTTCCTTATAGTTCGCTTCAGTGCTCCCAAGTAATCCGCCGCATCCCGCTGCTAAACGAGGGCTGCAGAGCCCCCAAATCGCCCGGGGGGCAATCTGCCGGCATTTCCTGGAAAGGGCAGGGCTTTCATCTTCAGCTCTGCCCCTCCTGACGTCAATCGCCGCACGGATCGCCACCTCTCCCCGCCCCTCTCTGTGGAGGAAGAGTGAGAGGGGCGGGCAGAGGCGGCGATTGTGAAATTCCTTATGCGGCCCAGCCTCATCCTGACTTTGCTTCCTGCGGCCCCCAGGTAAATTGAGTTTGAGACCCCTGGACTAAGGGAACAGTTAATAGGGTCTATGGGCTACCATATAGCATAAACAAGGTTCCATTTGCGATTATTTTAATTTTTCCGCCGGAATTCCGCGGAATTGCGAAAAAATCCGGCGGAATTTTCATAGGGACGGAATTCAGCGCTGGCGGAATCCCCGAATTCCGTCGGAACGGAATTTGCTCTTTCTGATCATCCCTAATCGTATCACCTTACTACTAAAGCCTAAAAAACATTTTTATGGTGGCCCTCATACTACATGGAAGTAGTAAAATTGGCCAATTAAAATTGGATGTGAGCACAAATCCTAAAGCCTGGTACACACATCCAATAATGATTGGGCAATGTTACCACTGAGGCTGAGTGCGGGCACATGGGAGAGTGACCTTCTCCGGTGGTGTGTGGACCGTAATGGTGATAGTTAATCGTGGAACACAAAGGGCTTGATTCACAAAGAGGTGAAGTGCCGTTTGCAGACTTTTGCGCGCGCAAAGTGTCGCGATTTGCGCGATCGCGGCACTTTGCGCGATCGCGCGAATGGTCATGGGTGGGGCCAAACATACATGACCTTTAGCAGTGGTATAAGTGGGCCTGCCGGGAAAGTTTGAGTGCCGCTGTAGCGTTCACCCCCCCAAAAAAAATACATGTAATCTGACAGCATTCACCAAAAATACATGGTAATCAGTGCCGCCGTTTCACCCCCAAATACATGTAATCTGACTGTCACCCCTCCCCTGCCATAGAGACCCCTGTCACTCCAATCCCTGCCAGAGAGACCTCGTCACCCCAATCCCTGCCAGAGAGACCCTGTCACCCCAATTTCTGTCCCGCCTTGATCTTGCTTTGCGCATTATGAGTCGTGACGTACTTGCACACTAGTGTGCAGTATTGCAGACCCAGGAGGAGGCACAGGTGCATTAGCAAGCCAGCGGGAGGATGCGGGGAAGAATAGGGGAGCAGTGGGCATGAGGACTGCTGCCTATACGTGCCTGCTCCCTGTTTTTAGAATATGCTTTGCTGCAATAATATGTTTGGCCAGGGACAAGCACACACACAAAAAAAATAGCTGTTACTCTTAGGCTGCTTTCACAGTGAGACGTTACAGGCGCACGTTAGTGCAGCCTGTAACGCAGCCCACTGCACAGTAATGAAAAATCAATGGGCTGTTCACAGTGCCCACGTTGCGTTACATTGTAACGCAGCACGTACGTTGAATGTGCTGCATGCTACGGCGTTATGCACGGCTAAGCCGCGTTACACTGTGCGCACATGCTCAGTAGTGATGGAGGAGGAGGTCTTCCCTCCTCCTCCTTTGCCAGCCACATCGCTAATTAATATTCACTGCACGGTGTGACATGCAGTGTTTACTTCTTGGAGCGCCGCTCTGTGCGGCGATTGGCTGGCGGGACCACGTGATGCCGCATGCGTCCAAGAGTACGCATCGCGGCATCACGGACGCCAGAGTGAGCTGCACAACGCGGCTCACTCTGACATCCACATCTAAGCGCACCAGGCGTTGCGTTAGGGGCTTGTTATGCGACCATAACGTCCTCTAAAACGCAACGTCTTGGTGTGTAAGTAGCCTTAACATGGTCAGTAATTACATTTACACAGCAGATGGCACAAAATAAAACTTTTTAAGAGGATTTTTCAGATCAAAAGAAAGGGCTTCTGAAGATTCAGATTCACAAGTCTGGAATACACAGGAGTAGCAGTATTGTCCTGACTCAAAACTTCTTGCCAATACACAAGAGGAATCCCAGCAAACTTTCAACCTTACTGTCCTGGCAGACAAGCTCTCGCTTCCCTTCCCCCCACAGCTTATCTGACTTATAGTAAAGGGGCCCATACACTGAGCCGATTAGCGGTCGATCGATCAATCGATCGCAAATCGTTTGACCGGCCAATCGATTTGCGGCCAATTTTGATCGATTTCAATCGATCTGACATGCTGGAAAATCTAGGTTGATCTGTTGAGATTGCTTATCATTTTGCATTGGACCTAATGGAAATCTGATGGCAAAAAAATGCCAGCAGATCGATTTTCAATAGATTTTATACTGAAATCTATTGGAAATCTGTTCTTAGTAAAAAATGTTCCTAAACACATCAGATAGATCAGAAATCTATCTGATGATCTATCTGCTGCTAATCTAACGAGTGTATGGCCACCTTATGGATCACACAGCTCTAATTGCAGTGACAAGACAGGAGAGCTCAGGCCGGACATCCTCAGACGGAGCTGAGTAGCTGGATGACAGGAAAGGGGGAGAGTCTTGTGCACTGGGTGGTGTGACAGCAAATAGTGGGCAGTGCAGGACAGTAGCTGGCAGAGGAACAGCTGCTCCATAATTACCTGTACAGTACATGGTGGCTGAGCTGTTCTCTGCCTTAAATCTCCCATGGTGCTCTGCTCTGATCTGTTGAAGCGGAGCCACATCAAGTGCACAGTGTTCTTAGGCCTGCCAGGAACTAAAAGCTAATTGTTGGCTGGGCTGTGCACTGTGCAGGGAGGCGGAGGGTTACAAAAAATAGTCCCTCTTCACCTTCTTCCCTCCCTGCAATGTCTCTATATGTGATGGGAAGTTTGGGTTGAGGGGTTGTCTGGTGGCATAGATTAAAAGAAAAAAAAGACCACAGGCAGCCAGAGCCAGCGGGCCTTCTTGTGGCTGCAGGCCCCATAGCAATTGCTCTCCCTGCTACCGTGGTTCCTACGCCTCTGCGCAAAAGAGCCGCACTCATGTGGTTAAAGAGCCACATGCGGCTCGAGGGCCGCAGATTTCGACCACTGGTATATGTAATCTTTAGTTGTTTCAGTCCTGAGTGCAGAATTGCTTATCACAGGTGGCGATATCTTTAGTGCTGGCAACCTGCTTCGCTTAGAAATGGTTGGGTGCTGTGTGTCCTGAACTAAATAGAAAAAAAAATGGTCTCCTAGAGTGCATTGGGAGAACAAGGGCACATACTGTAGCTAATCAGTCTCAGCTTGACATAACTGGGAGGGTGGACTATACATCAATATACAGCAATATGTAGATATAGGAAGGGTTTCTGATGTCAAAACCAGGAAAATGAACGTAAAAGTGGGCATCTTCAATAATTTACTGCATTTTACTATATTTTGTTACAGTGCCTCCTTAACTAAGGAGCAACCATGGAGGTCCCTGATATCTAATGGATTCCAGACCACTTATGCATCACCTGTGAATCTATTTTAAAAAATACTTCAAACTGATAACAAAACATCTCAATAAGTGATGAGTTAGCAATTGCAAAATTGTTTTCCCTACCTAAAAATTTAATTTTCACAAAAATACATTGAATTGTTGCTTGATGACACTCCCTCACCCTTCTTCCCCTCCAAAAAAGGTACTGCATTTTCATGAAAATCCACTTTCTCATGACTTATTCACTTTTATGCATTTTGTAGAAATGAGTATTTTTACAAGACTGCAATACACTGCTTCAGGGGTGCCTCTGGCCTTTCTGTCACCCCAGGCGGGAAAATCTGTGGCGCTCCCTGGCTATGCTGTGCCTTCTGTTCGTGGCTGACTAGTGGCTCCTGAACTGAATCCAGGAGAGTGTAGCATGCTCCGTACACTCTGCTTTCTTTGTATGTCAGTGCGTCCACCCGACTGTGCACAGCAGCCACTGCCAGGAGGATTCTGCCACGATTACTTCAGAAGTATCACTGAACACTCCAGGCAGAGGCTTTTGTGCACAGCCAGAGAGAAGAGCTGACCTACAGAGAGCATGGAGTCCACAAAGTAACTGCCTCCAGACATAGTCACAAACAGGAATAAGCGGCACCAGGGAGGGGAGCCTATCCAAACAGGGAACTTCAGGCATTAGGGCCCAAGAGTACATACCTTGATAAATAAAGGGTTATTGGGCAAATTGGCCTGGTCCCATGTTACTCCGTGCAGATAGATAGATAGATAGATAGATAGATAGATAGAGGCAGAGACAGTTAGATAGACATAGGGAGACAGAGGCAGAGATAGAAAAAGAGAGAGAGAGAGAGAGAGAGAGAGAGAGAGAGAGAGAGAGAGAGAGAGAGAGAGAGAGAGATAGGACAGATATAGAGTGAGAGAGAGGGGGCAGATATAGATAGATGGAGAGAGAGAAATAGATATAGGGAGAAAAATACAAAGATGGGGGGGAGAGATAGATAGATGGATTGATAGATATATAGGAAGATAGTTAGATAGTTAGATAGATAGATAGATAGATAGATAGAGTGTGTGTGAGAGAGAGAGAGAGAGAGAGAGAGAGAGAGAGAGAAATATAGGTAGATATAGGGAGAAGAAGAGAAAGATGGGGGAGGGAGAGAGAGGGATGGATAGATAGATATAGGGAGGGGAATAGAGATAGATAGAAGAGTGAGTGAGTGAGTGAGTGAGAGATCGATAGACAGACAGACGTACTACCAGTCCACACCTGACCTGTCAGAACACAAAACACTGCAGTGCACAGCAACACACTCTGAGTCACTGTGCACACAGATGCCCATGCCCCAGTAATAGAAAATCAATCTTTCCTCGCTACACAGTCACAGCTCCCCTCATCCTGCAGCCAGAGCTCAATGTGGCAGAAAGCTGATCCTACATTATTCCCTAGAGACGCGTGACACAGCCAGCCCCAGAAGACACTGACAGTGAATGTGCAGGCAGAGAGAGCAACTGCCTTCCCGAGTCCCCGCAGCCTCACAGTGCTCTCATGTCACTCACAGGTCACAGCACCCCATGGAGTTCCAACGCTGACTCTTCCCTCTATGGCTACTCCCTCCCCCTCTTCTCCATGCCCTTACTTACTATCAGCGGGCATGACGATGTAGAGATCAATATAGAACAAATGCTCTACCCACCGGCACATGGCACACGTTAACCTAACTTCCGTACGGCGGGGGGCGGAGCTAAAGGTGGAGGCGAGGCAGAGCACATTTGCTCTACTTCTATTGGTCCAGGGGGCGCACGAAAGGACACCAGCAGGGAATGAATGAGTGTGTTCCAGCCAGGTGCACTACAAGGTCCAGCTGTCGCCCCCTGATGGCAAACGGCGCTCCAAGCAGCTGCCTTGTGTGCCTGTGCCTTTAGGCGCCCTGCACTGCTTAATGAAAAATTCTTATCTTTGCAAAATATAATTTTTTTTTGTAAAATTACTGGTAAAGGAGAAATGGCTATATTTATTCATCACTAATCTCAAAAGCAAAAAGCATCCCTAAAATACATCTACCGTATTTTTCAGACTATAAGTCATTCCGGACCATAAGACGCACCTAGGTGTAGAGGGCAAAAACCAGGGAAAAGATAAAAAATTAACCTAGGTGCGTCCATGGTCCAGGAGTGTCATATGGACCTTTAACCAACCCTCAAGATATCTCTACCTAAGTAAGGCCTCTTGCACACTGCACGCGATTCCGATTCAGATTCCGCTTTTTAATCTGTTTTTACATCCGATTCAGATTCCGATTTGCAGTGTGCAGGGAGCAAACTGCAAATCTGAATCTGAATCTGAAGTAAAAACTGATTAAAAAGCGGAATCTGAATCTGAATCGCTTGCAGTGTGCAAGAGGCCTTACACTGCCCAGCTAACCTCTTCTGCCTCCACCAACTACACTTGACGGCGGACTGGCCCGGGGGGACGGGTGGCATTCTCCCCCCGGGCCGCCGCCACCTCAATCGATCAGGGCCGGTGCGGTGGTAAAATAGTTTAGAGCAGCTCCGCAGCCACTCGATTCAGCCCCGCCCCCAGCAGCCCACTGCTGTTCTGATAGGCTTACTCAGTAGGGCTAGGGAGCAGGGCATTGGCTGAAAGCTCCTGCTTCTCCCGGCATCCTCTCATTGTCTCATCTCACAGACTGCGTGGTGCACTGTGTGTATGTTTGTAGGCTCCGCCCCCCGGCCTGTGGAGACCACGCTGAGACAAACTTGCCAGGCTGCTTTGTGTGGTGTGCATTCATGGGGAGAAGCAGCCAGGGCCCCAGAGAAGAGAGACACCACACTGCACTGGGAGAGAATCAGATGCATGGCTGGGAATTTCTTCTGCTGCTGTGACTCTGCTGTGTGCCTGTAAGTTTCTGACAGCCCTCCCCTACTCCACAGCATTAGGTAGCCCGTTTTTCCCCTCCCCCTCTAGAGAGGTACCATATCTCCCAGCAGGTTCCCCCCATAGAGGCACTACTGTTCCCAGCATGTCCCTCTCCTCCATAAAGGCACCACAAGTCCCAGCATTTCCCTTTCCCTCAAAAGAGGCACCAAAGCTCCCAGGAAGTCTCCCCCTCCCCAATAGAGGCACTACTGTTCCCAGCATGTCCTTCCCCTCCATAGAGGTACCACAAGTCCCAGCATGTCCCTTTCCCTCAATAGAGGCACCAAATCTCCCAGGAAGTCTCCCCCTCCCTTATAGAGGCACTAAAGCTACCAGCATGACCCCCCCCCCCCCCATGGAGGCACCATAGCCTCATCAAGTATTTCCCCTATAGAGGCACTACTGTTCCCAGAAGGTCTCTTTCCCTCAAAAGAGTTACCACAGCCCCCAGCAAGCTCCTCCCTATAAGCACCACGGCTCCCGTCATGCTCCTTGCCTTCCCTAGAGGCACCACAGGTCCCAGCATACCCCTACTCCATATATTGTTGGATTGTTCCCCAGGGCCCCACAGCTGGTTGCTGGGCCCCCCTTGGTCTCCCCAAATTGAATAGTGGACCCCCGGAGCCTCTGCAGAGTATTCACAGCGGAGCGCGCTCAGCTGTGTGCTAACGTCTCCATCCTCACAGGCACCTTATCTCAGTGACCCAGCAGCAAATAGGTGTGTACATGTCACCAGGTCATGGAGATTAGGTGCCTGTGAGGATGAAGCACACAGATGGAGACCTGGCTGGACAGGTGAGTGTGCGCCACTGTAAATACTCTACAGGGGCACCAGGGGAACATTATTCACATTGAAAAAAGCCTGGGGAGCCCTGGGGGCTATATAATTCTATATGGAGGAGGAGAGGGTTGCTGGGAGCTGTGGTGCTGCTTTGGAAGGGGAGGAGCATGATGGGAGCTGTAGTGCCTCTATGGCAGAGTTCCCCAACCCTGTCCTCAAGGCCCACCAACAGTGCATGTTTTGTGAAAATCCACAGAGGTAGCTAATCAGCTCTGCTGAGACACTAATTACCCCACCTGTGCATGTTTGTGGTTTCCTGCAAAACATGCACTGTTGGTGGGCCTTGAGGACAGGGTTGTGGAACTCTGCTCTATGGAGTGGGAGAGGTATGCTGGGAGCTGTATCTGTACTCATGCGCAAGTAACATCCACACATGCCCAGTCAAATGGAGTGCTTTTACATGAATGAAAAGAGCCATGCACAAGTGTCTTAGTTCTCCTGGGCATGTGTGGGCCTCGTTTGCACATGCCCAGTATGGACATGCTTTCCCACGGTCAAGCTTCTGCACTGAAGAAACCTATGTGACCATTTCCCTGTACTGTCACTGCCGTTAGATGGGGTATTGTGAAATACTGAAGGGAGGGGACAGGCAGTGTAGCTTTAAGGCTGGTACACACAATGCTATATTCCATCAGATCCACAGGTCGAATTGATAATGTCCGGCATGTATGATCTGCTCCCTATCGAGAACAGGATCGATTTTTTTTTTTTGTAGTACTAATCTGAAAATCGATCCGATTCTTGATCAGGAACAGATCAGACATGCCGGAAATTATTGATTTGACCCATCAATCTGATGGAAAATAGCATTGTGTGTACTAGGCATTATGAAGCTGGGGGCACCTGCTTCATTTAGGGACACTGGGCACCAATGACTTAGGGGGTGCGGCTGGTGGTGGCTGCATTAGGCTCATGACTGAGGGGACTCTGGCTGCACCCAACACTGCACTGAGGAGTAGCAGCACAGCAGTCTCAGCTCATCCAGCTAGATGTCTGTCCTCTGTAGCGGCCACCTGCTCACTACGACTTGGTTATCCTGAACATCGCCTGATTACACAATGTGCAGGAGATGGAGATAGACAGAGACCAGACGGCCACTAGCTGTGGAGGATGGACACATTGCTGGAGAAGGTAAGACTGTCAAGCACCACTGCAGCACCACTACTCTGTTTATACAGGAGAAGAGTGGGAGGGTGACCACTAGGGGAGCTATATGAGGATAGGGGACCACTAAACAACTAAACCAGGGCTTACTGTAAAGGAGAGAGGGGACCACAAGATCATTAGGGAAAGTTATATGGAGATCAAGGGACCATAAGACCACCAGGGAATACCTTGAGGGAGATTTTTTAGTATTTATAAAATGTCTTTTGCAGCGTTCTACAGAGTACATAGTCATGTCACTGACTGTCCGCAGAGGAGCTCACAAGCTAATCCTACCATAGTCATATGTCTATTGTAGTCTAGAGCCAATTTAGGGGTAAGCCTTTTAATTTATCTGTATTTTTTTTAATGTGGGAGGAAACTAAAGTGCCCAGAGGAAACCCACATAGACAAAGGGAAAACATACAAACCTAATGCAGATAGTACCCTCAAAGGCCCAAAGTGCAACAAGAAAATGTCCCCCACACAATTACGCCCCCAGCCTGAAATGCTGACAAGAGGCAAGATGGATCCATGCTTTCTTAACGTAAATGCAAAATGTATTGTTGCTTTAAACTACCATTGAAACATATCTTTATTGCGTGCAAATGTATTTGGGCTGGGGATTCCGTGACCGGGCCTCTAGGTTGTGTTTCCCCCCCAGGCCAAATGGTCCCAGTCCTCCCCTGCCCCTGGTGCCCCCTCCCCAACCCAGCTGCACTGCACTACATTACACAAACCCCTGCTTCCCCCAACCTTGCTACACTAACTAACCACTACAATTGCATTAAGATCTCACCTATCCAGCCTGGGTGGCAGCTTTTCTACGTTGAGGCAGCAGCAAGATTCAGAATTCCCGTACGGCATCCAACATGTCCCTAGCAAAGGCAGCGGCAGCAGCACGATCGGAATTCCCAAGCTGCATGTAGCTTGTCCCTGGTAAAAGCAGCAGAGCAATCTGGAATTCTTGGTATTAGCAGCAGCAGCAGCAGCAGCAGCAGGCTCTGGAATTCCCGTAGGGTATCTAACTTGTCCCCGCAGTGAGACAGCAACGCGATCCAAAATTTGCAAAACTTCGACCCCCGAGTGGCATAGCAGCAGCCGCTGTAAGATTTGTATTGCTGGTCTCTTCTCATCGGCTTTCTGTGCCTGCACCAGCCACGTGACCGTGTAATCCGGGCAGTGCAGGACATCTTCAGCCACTATGCTCCAGTGTCCACCCAAGGCCTCCGTACAGTCTTGTGTATTGGCGCCCTTTCATGACCTGCGGCGCACGTGCGCCGGGGTCATGGGGTCAACCAATGAACAAGGCAGTATGGAGGCCTCGGGCAGACACTGCGAGCATAGTGGCTGAAGATGTCCTGCTCTGCTCGGATTACACAGTCACACGGCTGGTGCAGGCACAGAAAGCCGATGAGAAGAGACCAGCAATACAAATCTTACAGCGGCTGCTGTTATGCTGCTCGGGGATCTGAGTTTTGCAAACTTTGGATCGCGCTGCTGTCTCACTGCGGGGACAAGTTAGATGCGCTACGGGAATTTCGGATCTCGCTGCTGCTAAAACCATGAATTCCAGATCGCTCTGCTGCCTCTACCAGGGACAAGCTAGATGCATCATGGGAATTCTGATAGCGCTGCCGCTGCCTTTGCCAGGGATATGTTGGATGCTGCACGGGAATTCCGGATTGCACAGCTGCTGCCCGCCACCTCACCACGGAGATCTCATTAGGGTACTTTTCAGCACCTTCAGAGGTAATGACTTGCCACATTCGGACTATAAGGCGCAGTAAATTTTTCTCCCCACTTTTGGGGGAGAAAAAGTGAGTCTTAAGGTGGCCATTAATGGTCCAATTTCTAGCGAAAAATCGTTCGAGCAATCAGAAATTCTTCGTTCCCTACACCATCAATGAACCAATCTTTGCTTCCTATCTATCACAACCAATCAAGAAAATCCATATTTTGGTTTGACAGAAAGCCAACCGGACGACTATTTTTATAATCGTTCATAATTGATTGTGCCCATCAACTAAGGTTATTTTCATCCAATCCAATCAGAATTTCTGATCGCTCGAACGTTTTTTTGCTAGAAATTGGATCATTAATGGCCAGCTTTAAGGTGGACACTAACGATCCAATTTCTAGTGAAAAATCGTTCAAGCGATGAGATAATAAATAGATTATAAAGATTATAAAAAATAGTCGTCCGATTGGCTTTTTGTCAAACCAAAATAGTGAAAGTGAAATATTGTAATGCATTGTTCACCACACCATCAACAAATCAATCTTTGCTTCCTATCTATCACAACCAACAGGAAAATCCAAATTTTGGTTCGATGAAAATTCTTTCGGACAACATTTTTTTCACTTATTCATAATCGATTGTGTCCACCAACAGAGATTATTTACAAACAATCCGATCATAATTTCTGATCGTTCAGACGATTTTTCGCTAGAAATTGGACCGTTAGTAGCCACCTTTATAGTCCGAAAAATGCGGTACATTGTGCATGGCTTTTTAACACCCAAAAATAATACTTTAAACCGATGCAAAAATCATACTGTTAGTTATTGAACACATGACATCACCTTATTATGACTAAATTTCTTACCTGCTGCAGTGTGCCTTTCGGTAAGTGGAATGGGTTACTGTGTAGGGAAATACTATCCTCCACTGATCTGTGTTGGCTAGGACATAAACATTCACTACATCTTGCCCACTGTTGGAGATGATGAAGGATTTGGCAGTGACAGCTGTGATGAGTCATTGACATATACCTTTTAAGCAAAGCTGGACACAAATCATTAGAACAAAACACACACGTTCTGTAGCCACAGGACATGCATGGGAGATAGTCAGCTGTATGGCCAATTTGACTGCAACATAATGGTGTCTGAGCTACATGATTCCCGCTGTACTCAGAACAAATCAAACCAGTGTCTTGCCTACTGGGAGATGGTGGATGACATGCATGTTCTATAGAATGTCTCCTTGTTTCTTCAGCCACTGTTTGCGGTTGTGGATAGTCAGAAAGATTTGAACAAAAGTCATTTTTAATTCCATTCATATTCTTGGACATCTTCGATGGCACAGGTCTTTTGCTACTCTCTTCAAAAAACTTTCTACGATCTGCAAAAGGCAAAAGACTACATTCTTCGATCTCATGAGTTACAGGAGACAACACCTTTCCAGAATTTGTTTCACCAACTTCTGTAGGGCTTCCTTTTACCAAACAAGAAAGTGCCTGATATTTATCCTCTGGAGACCATGTCCATTTGGCACTGTTAAGTTCATGAGGTATGTGGTCTTTAAAGGTGGAAGGCTGCTGGGAAGTCTTGCACTGAACAGTGCAGATAGACAAGAAATCATCTGATATTAAAAGCTCATTAGACCTCATTTCAGGAACCTTCTGCTCATGACCTACACTCGTAAGGTAATTTTCACTCCATTGCTGTGCAATAGAGCCCTCTATAGACTTGCACGATGTGTCAAAATATGTATTAATTAGATTTACCTTGGTACCAAAAGATTTGTAATTATTTAAATAATTTGCATCTTCTGGTTTACTTTTTGCAGTAGCATCAGACAGTGATTTATTGGGACAACCATTTTGATTTGAATCTTTACTCCAAATTGTATTGCAATTATTTGCATTATTGACTAATGAACCTGCATGTTCACTATTACAACTGACAATCTCATAGTCACATTCTTCTCCTCTCTCCAGGGTGCCTGAGCTAGACTTGCAAGGTGAAATCTTCCACTCCTCCCTGCAGATTCCACATTTGGGAGATGCATCTTCTGTTTGCTGCATATCGTTGTTACAGAGAGCAGGTATATGTTCAGTCTGTTTTTCATTGTTCATGTAACTTTCCTCACAGCCACTAACTAAAGAGTCTTTGTGGGAAACATCTGAGGAGCTTCTCTTCCACCAGTCATTTTGGAGTTCATGTCTTAAGACAGCACACATGTCTTCATCTTCAGGAATTATATCACTTGTAAGCGACATGCTTTCTTCTTCCTTAAAAATATTTAATTTATTTTTCTCTAAGGCATTGCTCTCCTGAACTGAACAGTTAACGGAGCTGCCAAACCATTCAGCATTTGATTTTTTAATTTCTAACAGTCGTGCTATGTTCTTAGTAGGTGGAATTGGGCATGGTCTATACTGACAATCAACTGGTTCATCTGTTTCTTCAGACTGTTCCTCACCATAATGCAAAACTAAAGAGCCTTTGCTCTTCTGCAGTTGTGCCTTTTGTTTTTGTATCTCATTTCTTAGGTTAGTAGCAAATCGGTCACTTTTTCTTCGCATCTGTGCTGAACGATGACGTGATGAAGCAGGTTTTTTTTGAAGAGCGTAATTTTCTTCCTGTAAAATCTTTGAATCCAGCTGTATTTTAGTACTGCACAGTGATATTGGTCTTTCTACAAAATCATTTTCTTGAGAGGATGGAGATTGTTTAGATTCATTTGACTTACTTAATGAAAATCCTTGGTGTCCTATAACCCCTGCACTGGTTTCTTTGTTTTGTGTAACAGCCTGAAAGCTTTCAAAATTGCACTTTTTATTTCTTGCACTGTCTCCTTGGCAGTTTTCTGTATCATAAAGGTTTGTAGATGGTGAAATATCTGCATCATTGCTAGCAACAGTCTTGATATTTTCTCTATGATAGGAAAGAATATGGTCAGTTTTCTTAAGGTCAAAAGAAAACCCTTGGTGTGTTATCTCAGCACTGATCTCTCTAGTCTGTGCAGGATCTTCAATACCTTCAATACTACTATGATTGCATCTTTTATCCATCCCATTATCTCCTTTTCCATTTTCTATAGCATAACAGAGTTTTGTAAGTGGGGCCATATTTGCATCACTCCTAAGACCACTCTTCATGTTGGCATTTTTTCTGTGGGAAGAAATAATATGCCCAGATTTCTTAGGATCAAGAGATGATTTTTTAAGAAAAGTTTCTTGAATTTTTTGAACAGAATGACAGGGAATGTCCTCAATGTAACTGTGATTACAATTTGCAATGCTTCCATCAACAGACCATCTACTCAGTCCAGTGGAATTATTGTTATGCCATTTATCTCTTAAGTGAGGCTGAATATGGCTTTGTAGAACACCACCAATCTGAGAACTAAACATATAATACTGATCTGTTGGCAAATTCTCTTTTTGATGCAATTTGCAGGGATTTTTAGCACACTGGCATTGATTACAGTTAGTGCTGCTAAGCTGATGTGTGTCTTCCAACCACTTTTCAGGTATATAAAATGTATCTCCTGGAGCAGATGCTCTCCTCCTTTCGCTATGATGCAACTGATTTTTAGATGCCCTTAAGCTATCTCTTCGCACTGGGGGCTGTGGGGGAGATTTTATTATATCCAGTTGATTTGACTCAGAGAATAAGGATGACCTTGGTGTAGTCTCAGGTAATGTTTGACTAGAAATATCTTGTGGGTTAAGACTACTTTTCCCTGTCTGAAGATATCGACCATCTTCTTGTTTAGATGACCCAAAAAGACAGTTAATAGGAGATGACTCATCTGTCCTTCCAGACATTGTACAATCAGAGGTATTAGAGCTTGCAGAAAATGAACTGTATGCAGAGTCTCTTTTATTTTGATACATGGCTGGATCAAAAGGGGAAAGTGTTAGTCCATAGTAATTTTGCCCAGGTTGGTCAAGACTTTCCATGCTTCCAATTGAACTACTTTTATCCGTACTGCAGTGTCTTGACAAAGGATTCCACTGCATAGGCAGCTCACTGCAAGAAAAAGAAAACAAAATTTCACACAAAAAAAACCCTCAAGAATACTTTGCCTATTAGACAAAGCCACTTAATATTCCAATAAACCCTGCAACCTGTGGATTATTGTTCTTCCTAAACTTCAAGGAGAGAGAATATTCATCTGGGGGGGGGGGGGGGGGTGTCATACTTTAAACAGCAAAGAAATATGGTACACAGGAGGGGTTAGAGGTTTAACATTCGTAAACAGGTGTGTGTGTGTGTGTGTGTGTGTGTGGGGGGGGGGGGGGGATGAGCAAGCTTTAATGCCACTTATCATGAACATACAATGCTGTTTTGGGGAGGTTGAGGGCAAGGAGGCTTGGATGCCATTTATCATCAACATACAATGCTGTTTTGTCATTCTTTATTTGTATGGGTTGAAGGCAGTACACACATTCAGCCAAGCAACTAACATATGCACAGGGAGTGTGTATACATACAGGTATTAGGGTGTTTCCTCTTTCCTTCACTTGAGCTCAAGAATTTGACATTTATTTTAGCAACACAAAAGTGTGTCTAAATTGATCAACTTCTTTTAATATACAGTACCCACCTCGTTTCACAGCCAGAATGCCAAGATAAGCTGAATGCATCTGTGGGATACTGCATACTCGCTACATCTGGGTGGACTTCAGCTAGTTTGGCAAGATGCCAAGAGTGAGGTCTGACAAGTGAAGCATTCTTCCTAGTAAATAAAAATTAATAATTAAGATTATAATAAAGTAAAAATACAAATTAAGAATAATTAAGATTAAATATTAAGAATACAGTCACTTCAACTACAATATAGTCAATGCAAATGGATAATGTTACAGTGAAGACATTAAATGGAAAATTAATCGCATACATACAATTATACAGTAGCATGCAAAGAGTAATAGTAGAGAAATAACACATTTGTAAGCAGTTTCAGTTTCATAGCAGAGGCACAGGCTCAGATAAAACATTCTACAAACAAATATGTCTTCACCTGAGACACAAAGCATACAGAAGTTTAATAATAAAAATATCAATCACATCAATCAATTAAGTTAATTCTTCTGAAGCATGTAATAATAACACATCTGTTAAAACATCTGTTTTGATGTAGCAGGGAAACAGCTTAACAGCAATATGATAAGATTTAAGATGCCATGGTTATGACCTGACATACTAAGTTATCCACTTGATATTACATAAGAATCATAATTACCAATAATAAAAACATTCACGCGCGCAGAGCATCACAGAGTCCTTGTGAAATCACATGCAGGCAAGAAAGTAATTTAAAGTAGCCAGATATAAGGTAGGTATTTATTTTTAGGAAACATACACAGGCTAAAAAACATTCATGCATGTGAAAGGTTTAATTTATGACAAACATTTACCTTATTAGCAATAACAATGTGCATGTAAAGAAATAACACCAGCAGTGAATAAATCCAGCTTTTATAATTCAACCAAAAATTGCAGTGATCCAAAAAAGGAAGCATTTTAAAATATTGTACTTACAAGAAAATGGGGTATAAGAAGATTTCAAGTTCAGCGACAAAATACCAGGGACCAAATTATTTAACTCCATAAACATTAAAACAAATGAATAAAAATTAGTCAAATCTGTCAGCGACTCCTGAGGTTTTTAAACAAGAGAAATTACAAATAGTTAATGATTTGGATCACAGAAAGGAAGGCAGAGAAGCATTACTACCTTTCTGGATAAAGGGGTTACTGAAGATGTGACACAGGGAGAAGGTGTGTCCTCAAATACATAGTGGCGCTGCTTGTGATCCCCTCCCCGACATTCCTAAACCTTTCAGGAAAAGCAGAGGAAATAAAGGGAAAATTGAGATAAGAACAGAAAATGAGTGATACAAGAGAAGGCTACGCAAGAACAAATTGTATGCAGTAGTTATAGTTGGTGAAAATGTGCATCCCAATGTACAGTGACATACATGAATTTTTAAATCAAAATGTATTGGCTAACTAAAAAGAAAAAGAGCAAGCTTTGGGGCTAATAAGCCTTTTTTAGACTCTGTTCCTATAGTCTGAAAAATATTTATTAGCAGAACGCTTACTCTTTTTCTTTTGACAATAAATGGTATCATCCTGATTAAAAACGTCTTACTTTAACTATTGACCAACATGGTACAATGAACACAGGAGAAAAATCTCTGCAGCACTACAAGCAGTGTGCGCTAGGGCTATCAAAGTAACAATTGAAACTTGAAAATCGAGCCCCAAAGGCCAGAGATCCCCCCCCCTCTCTTGAAAAAGCATTGTCACTGCCACAATACAGGTGCAGTGTTCTCCCCAGGGCTAATTAAGTGGGTGGGCCGCCTGGGTGTTTTCAAACCCCGCCCGGCTGCCAATAGTCTGTGCTGAGGGTTTGATTGGCTGGTGTGTCATCGGCGATTCGGCAGGGGGCAGCGTGTCTCGGCCACAAGCAGTGTGGAGTAGGGGAATGTCCACAAGTGCAGAAGCTGGAGTTCGACCTCTATCCCCCCTCCCTCTTCCCCCGCTCAACCAGCTCCTCCAGCGGTAGATTCAGCGTCACTGGCTCTGCGCTGTCTTGAACGCTAGAGCACAAGCCAGCAGCCTGATCCACACTGTCTCCTGTCCTCTCTTTGCGATGCAGCACATACTACTTCCTGTTTTAGTGTGCGCAGCATCGGAGAGAGGAGACAACGTGGATCAGGCGGCTGGCTTGTGCTCTAGCGTTCAAGACAGCAGAGCCAGTGACGCTGAATCTACCACCGGAGGAGCTGGTTGAGCGGGGAAAAGGGAAGGAGGATAGAGGTCGGACTCCAGCTTCTGCACTTGTGGGCATCCGAGACACGCTGAACCCCCCCCCCCCCCTGCCGAATCGCCGGTGACGCTTGAGGTTTGAGAGAGGAGTCAGTGACGCTGTTTCTACTACGGGGCGGGGGGGCAAATCCTCCCCACTACCCCCCAGCCAGACCACTAGCCCATCAGCCTGACCACCACCTCGCTAGCCCACCAGCCTGACCACCACCCCACTAGCCTAACCACCACCCCACTAGCCACCAGTCTGACCACCACCTCACTATCCCACCAGCCTGACCATCTCCCCACTATCCCATCAGCCTGACCACCACCGCACTAGCCCACCAGCCTGACCATTAGCCCACCAGCCTGACCATCACCTTATTTGCCCATCAGCCTGACCACCACCCCACTAGCCCACCAGCCTGACCACCACCCCACTAGCCAGACCACTAGCCCACCAGCCTAACCACCACCCCACTAGCCACCAGCCTGACCACTAGTCCACCCACCAGCCTGACCACTAGCCCACTAGCCTGACCACCACCCCACTAGCCACCAGCATGACCACCTCTCCACTAGCCACCAGCCTGACCACCTACCTACTTGTAAGAAACTATACGTTGGTTGCTATTGGCAACAACACTACACCTTTTTTCCGGCACCAACAACTCATTAATAAGAGCTGTAAACACGACTCTTATCACAGCCACAGCATAGGAGATAGAACTTCTTAGGCGTCCTCAAAGTTTAGGAGTTTATTTAGTCAACAGATAAGACAGTACATTTTGTTACATCTTAGCAAAGCAGATTGTTCTGTAGTAAGTCAGTTGCGTTACAGCTTCTTGATTCCATTCCTGGTGAATGGTAATCAGTCTTTATCTTCAGTGTATACTACTAAGTTACATCTAAACTACGTATATACAGCACACAGTTAGATAAGGTAACAAGACATAAATAAAGGTAGAAGGGTTGAAGCCAGCAATGACAGGAAGCAAAAGACTGCCTCTCTGCAGCCTATAATCTGTTTTAATACGGGTCAGAAAAGAGTTAAATGTGACATCATCTGAGCCATACCCCCAAGCCTACAATTGGCGGGCATGGGCATGTGACACACCTTATTAATTGATATTCCATTGCTTTATACCCTAGTTACAAAGAATGCAATGTTTTGGAAATATCGGCTTTGTTTACCTTTCTGTCGTCTAACGGTCGGGGCAGTTTAGACCTGTGGCCTTCCTCCAGGAACATGTTTCTGGTAACTGACCACACCATCTCTTCTGCGAGAAACTCTGCTTAAAGGTAGACTTTGCGAACCAAGCTTTTTACCTAACCTCAGTTCAGGCAACTGAGGCCTACATATAATACTTAAATTATAACACTACCGACCCCATTAGCCACCAGCCTCTCCACTTACCAACCCACTCCACTAGCCATCAGCCTAACCACTTACCAACCCACCCCACTAGTCACCAGCCTGACCACCTCCCCACTAGCCCACCGGCCTGACCACCACCCCACTAGCCACCAACCTGACCACCTACCCACCTCACTAGCCACCAGCCTCACCACTTACCAACCCGCCCCGCTAGCCACCAGCCTGACCACCCACCCCACTAGCCACCAGCCTGACCACCTACCCATCCACCCACTAGCCACCAGCCTCACCACTTACCCAACCCACCCCACTAGCCACCAGCCTGACCACCCACCTACCCAGCCACTAGCCTGACCACCTACCTACCCACCCACCAGCCTGACCACCCACCTACCCACCCACTAGCCTTACCTACCCACCACACTAGCCACCAATCTGACCTACCTTACTAGACACCAGCCTGACCTGCCTACCCACTTACCCAACCCACCAGCCTGATGTACTTACCCACTAACCCTCCTTTTCCACCTAGCATGACCTTAGGGCCCTTTTCTACTAGCTGCCATCCGCTTCAGAAAGAAGTCTGCCAGGGGCTCCCAGTCTCATACTGCCTGTGGCTCCACTTCTTATCTCGGTGAAGTATATTTATTTATTTATTGTATTTATAAAGCGCCAACATATTACGCAGCGCTGGACATTAGTTTAGGTTACAGACAATATTTAGGGGTTACATACAGCAAAATTACAATACATGAATACAAGAAAGACCACAGTATGAGTACAAGGTAATGCTTAGTCACTGGAGGGCAGCATGGAGATTAGGCAAGTTAGGTTCACTCAGATGCATAGCATGGGTTCACAGTAATGGAGGTGCATGATCAGGTAGAACACAAAAGGAGGAGGACCCTGCCCAAAGGCTTACAATCTAGAGGGAGAGGTAAGGACATGAAAGGTAGGGGACCAGAGTTCAGCTTTGGGATTAGAGCACTTGTGAGGTAGTAAGCCAGAGTGAAAAGGTGAGTTTTGAGGGCTTTCTTGAAGATGTTGAAGGAGGGGGCTGCCCTAATGGGTGGAGGTAGGGAGTTCCATAGTGTTGGAGCAGCTCTTGAGAAGTCCTGGAGGCTGCATGGGACTGGGTGATGCGGGGGGTGGTTAGGCAAAGTTCATTGTAAGAGCGTAGTGAGCGGCTAGGTGTGTACCTCTGAGTAAGATCGGAAATGTAGGTTGGACAGGTTTTGTAGACAGATTTGTAGGTCAGACACAGTATCTTGAATCTGATGCTGGATTGGATAGGAAGCCAGTGGAGGGATTCTAGGAGGGGATCTGCCGTGGTGGAGCGATGGGAGCAGTGGATAATTCTGGCAGCCACATTCATGATAGACTGCAGTGGGGCTGTTCGGGTCATAGGGAGACCAGACAGCAGGGCATTGCAGTAGTCAAGGCGGGAAATTATGAGGGCATGGATGAGGAGTTTGGATGGCCGGGGTGGGAAGATCTTAAATTCCTTTTTGTCTAGATTTAGTTTCAGGAACCTAGCGGACATCCAGGAGGAGATGGCTGATAGGCAGGAGGAGACCTTGTCCATGGTAGTGGTGGATATGTCAGGGGTGTGGAGGTAGATCTGGGTATCATCTGCATACAGATGATAGTTAAAAACCATGGTGGAGATAACCTTGCCAATGGAGGATGTGTATAGGGTGAACAGTAGGGGGCCAAGGACCGAACCTTGGGGGACTCCCACCGAGAGGTGGTTGGGGGTGGACGAGGACTCATTGAAGGCGGTCATGAAGGAGCGGTTGGAGAGGTAGGATGAAAGCCAGGACAGGGCCAGATCGTGAATGCCCATGGACTGAAGGGACTGGAGGAGTAGGGGATGATCTACTGTGTCAAAAGCTGCTGAAAGGTCAAGGAGGAGGAGAATGGAGTATTTACCTTCAGCTTTAGCTAAGGCAAGGTCATTGATCACTTTGGTGAGAGCAGTTTCGGTTGAGTGGGCAGGCTGAAATCCAGATTGCAGTGGGTCTAGCAGTGAGTTGGCTTTGAGGTACTGGGTCAGGCGTTTGTGAACCAAATGCTCAAGGAGTTTTGAGGCAAAGGGGAGGAGGGAGATAGGATGGTAGTTGGAGGGTAGTGAGGGGTCGAGGGAGGGTTTCTTGAGCAGGGGTAGTACAGTGGCTTGCTTGAAGTCTGAGGGAAGGTGCCTGTGGATAGGGAGAGGTTGAACAGGGTAGTGAGGACTGGGGCCAATTCCGTGAAGTGAGGCTGGAGTAAATCAGAAGGGATGGAGTCAAGGGGGGAAGTAGTGGTATGGAAAGTCTGCAGTAGGTGGGTGACTTTCTCGGTGGTAGTAGGAGTGAAGGATGTGAGGGGAGGATAGGGTGGAGGAGGAGCTGGTTGGGAGGGGGTGGGAGGTGAAGATTGGAGATTGAATATTTCCTGGCGGAGACAATTTTGTTGGTGAAGTGGGTGGCTAAATCTGTGGCAGAGAGGGAGGAAACGGAGGGTGGGTTTCAGCAGAGAGTTGAAAGTGGCAAAAAGATGCCGGGGTTGGAAGCTTGTGCTCCGATGAGCTTGGTAAAGTATTCCTGCTTCGCATGAGCAATGGCAGTGTGGAACTGCAGCAGGTTGGTCTTGAACTGTAGGAAATCCTGGTTAAGTCTAGTTTTCCTCTATTTCCGTTCAGTGGCGCGTGTTATCCTCTGGAGGTTGCGAGTATGGGTAGTGCGCCAGGGCTGGGGGTTAGGGGGTTGGTTGGGGCAAAATATTGGTGGAGCAGCTTTCTCTAGGGCTGATGAGAGAGTTTGGCGATACTGAGCTGCAGCAAGATTAGGACAGGTTAGGGTGGGGAGAGGGCATGGAGCGGGTCAGCAAGGACACTAGGGTTGAGCTTGCGTAGGTCTCGCTCCCATCGACCAGGTGGGCGGGCGGGCGGGTAGTTTGGAGGTGCCTTCCATGAGCAGGTTGAAGGTGAGAAGGTGATGGTCTGAGGGTGGAAAGTATATCACTATTTTGCACTGTGTCCAAAGTATTAATCATTTATCTGTCTCATCTGATCGTATGCTGGGAACACACAATATGTTTCTTCCGCTCGATCGTCTTTCCACTCGATTCTCTGCTCGATTCTCTTATCTTCCGCTCGTTTTTCTTATCTTTATTTCCATTCCATTCACTTCTATAAGAAATAGAGCGCTAAAACGATCTAGCGGCATATCGGACATGACGGAATTTATCAATTGAACACATTTATCTAACGAAATGCATGTTCCCAGCATTAGGATTCTTTGACTTCGATCTAATTATGATTACGTGTACAGTACAATATACGTGTAAAATATGTGTGCCCAGGTGCCATTATTACTAATATTTGTTACTAAAGGTAATTATTTTCGTTATTGCTTTAGGCAGTATGATAATTTTAATGGTGTTTAATATGCGGTTTATAGTTTTTATGAATCAAATAAATATGTTTACATTTTTGCATATACATGTGTAGTGCCGTTTCTGGACTCTGTTTCAATTGCAACATGGCGCGATACTCTACTGCTAATACATGGATTTTATAAGCGCCCTTGAAGGGTGCAGCCAGCCAGCCACAGCCCGTTAAAAATTGTGATGCTGATCCTTGAAAGAGCATGCATTCTGGTTTACTTTTGTCACAAGTTGACAATTTTAGTAAGTACCCGTATTTTTCGCCGTATAAGACGCTCCGGCATATAAGACGCACCCAGATTTAGAAGGCAAAAATCA
The DNA here is from genome assembly GCF_040937935.1 of Hyperolius riggenbachi. Lineage (NCBI taxonomy): Eukaryota > Metazoa > Chordata > Amphibia > Anura > Hyperoliidae > Hyperolius > Hyperolius riggenbachi. Next base: position 190,796,327 of record NC_090653.1, on the reverse strand, counting down.
GGAAAAAAAGAAAAAACTAAACCTTGATGCATCTATGATGCAGGGGCGTTTTATGGACTTTTCACCCCCCAGTTACTCTACATACTATTACACTGACCACATAAGGGGACAGTGTAATGATTGCCTATTCCCATGTTGCCTGCCTGTGTTCCCCTATGTGGTCAGTGTAGGGATTGGCTGTTCCTGTGTCCCCCTGTGCCTGCTGTTCCCCTGTGCCTGTCATGTCCTATTGTGCCAACCATGCCCTTCTGTGCCAGCCATGTCCCCCTGTGGCAGTCATGTCCCCCTGTCAGTCTCCCCCTGTGCAAGCCATGTCCCCGTCAGTGTCCCTGTGCCAGGCATGTCCCCCTGTCAGTGTCCCCCTGTGCCAGCCATGTCCCCCTGTCAGTGTCCCTGTGCCAGCCATGTCCCCCTGTCAGTATCCCTGTGGCAGCCATGCCCCCATCAGTGTCCCTGTGCCAGCCATGCCCCCCTGTCTGTGTCCCTGTGGCAGCCATATCCCCCTGTCAGTGTCCCTGTGGCAGCCATGCCCCCCTGTCAGTGTCCCTGTGCCAGCCATGTCCCCCTGTCTGTGTCCCTGTGGCAGCCATGTCCCCCTGTCAGTGTCCCTGTGGCAGCCATGTCCCCCTGTCAGTGTCCCTGTGGCAGCCATGTCCCCCTGTCTGTGTCCCTGTGGCAGCCATGTGCCCCTGTCTGTGTCCCTGTGCCAACCATGCCCCCCTGTCTGTGTCCCTGTGCCAGCCATGCCCCCCTGTCTGTGTCCCTGTGCCAGCCATGTCCCCCTGTTATTGTCCTCCTGCCAGCCATTTCCCCGTCATTGTCCCCCTGTGCTGTCCGTGTCCCGCTGTGCCGGCCATGTCCCCCTGTCCATATCCCCCTGTGCCAGCAGCGTAAATACAGTATATACGTTACCTTCTCCTGCCGCCGTGCTCCTGGCTCCAGTCCTGCTTCGCGATCCTCTTCTGCCATTCACTGATGCCTGCTGCTACAGCCGCCGCGCTCCTGGCTCCAGTCCTGCTTCGGGATCCTCTTCTCCAATCTACCGCTGTTGCAGCCGCCGAACATCGCTGGCCGGTGAGTCCTAATTAGCCGGGCGGTGATTACGCAATCAGTACACGTGCGCTGGGGTCATGCGCGGCGGCTGTAGCAGCAGGCATCGGTGGATGGCAGAAGAGGATCCCGAAACAGGACTGGAGCCAGAAGCGCGGCGGCTGTAGCAGCAGGCATCGGTGGATGGCAGAAGAGGATCCCGAAGCAGGACTGGAGCCAGGAGCGCGGCGGCTGTAGCAGCAGGCATCGGTGGATGGCAGAAGAAGATCCCGAAGCAGGACTGGAGCCAGGAGCGCGGCGGCTGTAGCAGCAGGCATCGGTGGATGGCAGAAGAGGATCCCGAAGCAGGACTGGAGCCAGGAGCGCGGCGGCAGGAGCAGGTAACGTATATACCGCTTCCCTGCGCACCTCTGCATTCCAAAATCTGTACCTTCGCCGCATAAGACGCACCCACTTTTCCCCAACAATTTTGGGGAAGAAAAAGTGCGTCTTATACGGCGAAAAATACGGTAGTTACTCTAGCTGAAGCAATGGAAAACACCTTTGAGGTTCTTTCACTGCAAATGCTTCATACCTGGAAAACCTTCAGTAACAACTGTTTTCCTTATAAACAGTCACCATATAATTCACTCCAAATGGAGTTTTGTGAATACAGAGGTATATATACAGGGGTGCAGGTATGGCATGTGGCGTAGGTGCCCCTTACTGGGGGCGCTGCTACATAGCATCCCTTGTTTTCTTCATACGGATTGTAGTTTATCTGGGGGATAAGCTTCCCAACTGTTATTTGGGGGGATATGTATAGGCTCACCTATTACGATACTCCATTCTTACAGGCTATGCTTCACCTCAAATTGACACAACCAATTCATCCGAGACTAAATATTTGGAGGGTGCATCCCCTTCCCCAGGGCAGATTTCAATGTTTGCCATAGGTGCTGCTTTTCCTAGACACACCTCTGTGTGAATAGCTTTTCGAGACATTATTTTTATTTTAATTTTATAAGTTTATTTTGATGGTCCACATTCCATAGCCTACCCCTCCTCTGCCTTACTGTAGGAAATCTCTTGACAATTATCAAGGGTGACAGGAAGTGCATCAACGCTTCTAACAATGAAGAGGTTATTTATATATGGAGCACTAGGAAGAGAAAAAGATTTAGAGAATTAAATATAAGACTCACAGTTTAAAGAATTAAAAGATACATTTTTCTAAACAGGCAAGGTTTTTCCCTAAACAACTGTGCACGAGCACAGCCCAGGGAAGAACAATTGTGGAACACCAACCCTTACAGAATGAACAATTCTATGTTTATTAAAAATGGTCCCTGGTGAGTCACAGAATGACAAAATGTGCTGGTGCGAGCTACATCTACACGTGATCAGAATAACTGTATACAGAGTAGGACATATGGGTTCTAAGGCTGCATCTAAGAGGTGCAACACAGTCCAAATAATTGGTACAAGGGAATGAAGTTAGCAACGCTTGGTCCACAGGACTTGGCCTATGGCCTTATGTGTACCCAACAACGTCTACAATCTAGACTAAAATGTAATTTTTTTTGTACATTTAAAATTATATAAACAAAAAAGAGCAATTGCCAGCTGGTTCTGGCTAGCGCATACATCCAAAATCAACAGGAACCCCACAGTAATTTTGCGGATTCTTGTAGGTGTGTCTGCAGAATGCATTAACCGTGCGAGGAGCTGGGACCACAGTATGAATACCAGTGCAGTGTCTAACCCATTCCACCTCTTTTACATTCCCAACAAACAACTGCTGTACTATTGCACAGTGGAACAGATAACAGGGGATTTACAGTACTATTGCACTATTTACACTACGTGTCTTACAATATGTTTCACCCAATTCAGGCTTTATCAGGAGTTCAACAGACAATAGCAATAACACATGGAAAATAAAGAAAAAAAACCACCACATAAAACAAATAGGGGTGCAGAGGGTTAGTCACCCAGGGACCTGATACCCAACAGCATTGCTTATGCGCTTTTTAACCCAGTGACCGTTGTGAGTGTTACACTTCAACTTCCATGTAGTATGAGAGCTTACCTACACAATCTGTTCATAGTATTCAAATGCTGTTGGCCCTAATGCTAAATGGAGAGGGTAAAATTGACCAGTGATTAGAGGTGTACCGAACGGTTCGCCGGCGAACGGTTCCAGGCGAACATTGGGGGTTCGCGTTCGCCTGCGCCAGGCGAACTTTTCCGGAAGTTCGATTCGCCCCATAATGCACTATGAGGGTCAACTTTGACCCTCTGCATCACAGTCAGCAGGCACATTGTAGCCATTCAGGCTACAGTAAGCCCTGGAGCCCCCCCCCCCCCCCTTATATAAGGCAGCCTCCGGCGGCCATTACAGTCACTCGTGTGCCTGCTAGAGAGAGGAAAGGGACAGCTGCTGCAGACTTTTTCTCTTAGGGACAGATTAGTTAGGTTCTAGGCTGCTTTGCTTGTTCCTGACTGATTAATATTGCTTTTAAAGCACCCAGCAACAGCTCTTTTCAGAGCTCAACCTGTACATTTTTTTTTTCTGACACTTTTGTTGCATGCACAGCCTTGCTAATTGATAGTGTGTGTGCCACTGCCAGCAGCCCAGCACATTCAGTGACTGACTGCCTGTGTGTGTGACAGGGAGCTGCACATTGTACTACCCAGTACTGCATATACCCCAGTACCTGTTGTGTTTACTTAACCCACCTCATCACTGCATATACCTAGCTTTGTGTTGAGTGAATCCAGCTCACTGCATCTAACTACCCAGTACCTGTTGTGTTTACTTAACCCACCTCATCACTGCATATACCTAGCGTTGTGTTGAGTGAACCCAGCTCACTGCATCTAAGTCTAACTACCTGTTGTGTTGAGTGAGAACCCACCTCACTGCATCTTAAGTACCTTTACTGTTCGGTGAACCCAGCTCACTGCATATAACTACCCAGTACCTGTTGTGTTTACTTAACCCACATCACCACTGCATATACCTAGCGTTGTGTTGAGTGAACCCAGCTCACTGCATCTAACTACCTGTTGTGTTGAGTGTGAACCCACCTGGCCACCTCACTGCATCTAACTACCTGTTGTGTTTAGTGAGAACCCACCTCACTGCATCTTAAGTACCTTTACTGTTGAGTGAACCCAGCTCACTGCATCTAACTACCTGTTGTGTTGAGTGTGAACCCACCTGGCCACCTCACTGCATCTAACTACCTGTTGTATTGAGTGAGAACCCACCTCACTGCATCTTAAGTACCTTTACTGTTGAGTGAACCCAGCTCACTGCATCTAACTACCCAGTACCTGTTGTGTTTACTTAACCCACCTCATCACTGCATATACCTAGCCTTGTGTTGAGTGAACCCAGCTCACTGCATCTAATTACCTCTTGTGTTGAGTGTGAACCCACCTGGCCACCTCACTGCATCTAACTACCTGTTGTGTTGAGTGAGAACCCACCTCACTGCATCTTAAGTACCTTTACTGTTGAGTGAACCCAGCTCACTGCATCTAACTACCCAGTACCTGTTGTGTTTACTTAACCCACCTCATCACTGCATATACCTAGCCTTGTGTTGAGTGAACCCAGCTCACTGCATCTAATTACCTGTTGTGTTGAGTGTGAACCCACCTGGCCACCTCACTGCATCTAACTACCTGTTGTTTTGAGTGAGAACCCACCTCACTGCATCTTAAGTACCTTTACTGTTGAGTGAACCCAGCTCACTGCATCTAACTACCTGTTGTGTTGAGTGTGAACCCACCTGGCCACCTCACTGCATCTAACTACCTGTTGTGTTGAGTGAGAACCCACCTCACTGCATCTTAAGTACCTTTACTGTTGAGTGAACCCAGCTCACTACATCTAACTACCTGTTGTGTTGAGTGAGAACCCACCTCACTGCATATAGCTAGCATACCCCCGAGATGGACAAAATGGACAAACCAGGTAGAGAAAGAGGTAGAGGCAGACCCAGAGGAAGGCCACCAGGCACCGGCAGGTCTGTGGCTGTGCGAGGTGGTGTTGCTGTGATTTCATGCGGACCTGCCCCAAAATACAGTGCTCAGAAGAAGGCACGTGCCATCACTTCCCAAAATCGTGAGGAGGTGATTGAGTATTTAACACAGAACACCTCATCTCCCGCAGCCACCAGCGCTACAACAAGCACCACATCCGCTGCATTTGACACTTCGCAGGAGTTATTTGGTGGTGGTGGTGAAATCACCGATTCCCAGCCACTACTGCAACAACAACAAGAAGGCGCAGGTACACCACCTCATACGTCTGAGTTAGGTGGCGATAGTATGGGCGTAAAGTGTGTGGATGGGGATGATGGTAGACCACCTGAAGTTGGTGCACTTGAGGAGGTGTCTGAGGAAAGCGCAGCTGGCCAGGAGGATTATGATGACGATTATACGGATACCACATATGTTCCCGGTAGAGGAGATGACCAGGGGGACAGTTCAGAGGAGGAGTCAGAGAGGAGTAGGAGGAGACGACTCCATGATAGAAGAAGAGGGAGCTCGTCCTCAGAAACAGCTGGGGGCAGTGTCCGGTGCCATGTATCGCCAGCTATGGCCAGGGAGCACACATGCCCTTCAACGTCAGCTGCTGCTGATGCCACCGTAGCGCCATCACCCCAGGGGGGCTCAGCGGTTTGGAAATTTTTTCACGTGTGTGTCTCAGATCGGAGCAAAGCCATCTGTTGTCTCTGCCAGCAAAAATTGAGCCGTGGAAAGGCCAACTGTCACGTAGGGACAAGTGCTTTACGAAGGCACCTGGAGAGAAGGCACAAACAGCTATGGCAAGAACACCTGAGGAAAAGAAGCACCCCTCAAAAGACAAGCAGCGGAGAACAACCGTGGCAGCCGTCACAGGGGGCTTCTGCTGCTCCACGTTCCCATGGTATTGTTCGTGGCTGGGGGGAGGAAGAATGGATACACTTTTAAACAATTTAAAAATACAACCATCTAAACTTTCAAACAATTTAAAAATACAACCATCTAAACTTTCAAACAATTTAAAAATACAACCATCTATCATTTTCAAAAAATTTAAAAAAAGGGCAAAAAAACTTGCCCTCCGTAAAACATTCTTGGCAAATGCTTTCGACTTGGTTTGTCTTCCGCTGGCTCAAGGGTCCATCTGACCACAGATGCCTGGTCTGCAAAGCACGGTCAGGGCAGCTACAGCATGGGTCTCAGCAGGCTCCCACTTCAGGCCGCAATCCAACCTTCATTTCCCGCGGTGACAATGGCAGACTTGCCCTCCATAACGGATTCCCGTTAAAGGATTTAAAGTTAATTCATTTCAAATACACAGCAGGGCCTCGAAAGTCCGCCTCCTGTATTGTTATTTTTGGTCACTATCTCGGGGCGGGCGTGCATGCCTACCTGCTGCCCTCTTTGGATGTGTAGTGGTAACCGTTTCTCAGGCTCCACACCGGATTCCATCTCTCATTCCCCGGCCATTACCCGGGGTCACAAATGACAGACTTGCCCGCCTCCATATGATTCTCGTGAAAGGAATGTGGTGTCATCTTTGCCCGCCATAACTGGTTCTCGTTAAAGGATTTAAAGTACATTCATTTCAAATACACAGCAGGGCCTCGAAAGTCCTCCTCCTGTATTGTTATTTTTGGTCACTACCTCGGGGCGGGCGGGCGTGCATGCCTGCCCGCTGCCCTCCTTGGATGTGTAGTGGTAGCCGTTGCTCAGGCTCCACACCGGATTCAAACCTCTCATTCCCCGGCCATTACCCGGGGTCACAATGGCAGACTTGCCCGCCTCCACAGGATTCTCATTGTAGCGGTACTGAACAAGTACACAGCAAGTAGAAAATGTAAATTAAAAACAAAACGTAAGCTTTTTAACAATGCCATGGAAAGTTGAGAAGGAAGTCACACATTACCTGACATCACTGAGTGAGGAAGAGCAATCACGCCATGTTGCGCAGTAGTCCAGCATGGCCGTCACTACACAAACAGCTGTTTGCGGTGCGTTACACAGTGAGTTTGGTGTGTCAGTGTGAAGCAGTACTCTAATTACACTCCCTGTTTGATGTATACACATGCAAGATGTTTGAAAGCACGTTAGGCCTGCAATTTAGCATTCAATGTGATTTCTGCCCTTAAAACGCTGCTTTGCGTCACATCCAGATTTTTCACCGGGACTTTTGGCATGTATCCCACTCCGCCATGCCCCCCTCCAGGTGTTAGACCCCTTGAAACATCTTTTCCATCACTTTTGTGGCCAGCATAATTTTTTCTATTTTTCAAAGTTCGCCTCCCCATTGAAGTCTATTGCGGTTCGCGAACTTTTCCGCGAACCGAACCTTCTGCGGAAGTTCGTGAACCCGGTTCGCGAACCGAAAATCGGAGGTTCGCGACATCTCTACCAGTGATTGGCCAATCAAAATTACATGTGTGTACCAGGCTTAACACTTACTAGTTTCCAGCCAACTGTGACAAACATGAACTAGTGTTCAATTATAAAAATCACAACATGTAGGACTTAAGTTGTGAATAATTCATATATAGGGTCAGTAATTTAGCAGATACTAGTAGAAGGGAAAGGGAAACGTGAAACAGATAGAAGAAATAACAGTGGATTTACCACATTCATTGCACATTTTCATAATTGTTCAGACCAACTTAAAGAGTAACTGTTAGGCATGAAAAACAAAATCAATTCTCTATTTCTATCTGTTGATCATATAAAAGGAATGCTAAAAGGCAATGCATAACATCAAAATCAATCTTACTTTTTTATTGCAGAGATGAATCATGACCCCAGCTCTAAGGTACACAGTAATCAGCCGCTCTGGGGGGGGGGGGGGGGGGGGGTTCTGCACAGACACAGCTAGTTCAGCCTGATTGGCTGCAGCCTGTGTCACTCTCACTCCTTTTTATCTCATTGGCTTCCTCCCATGACTGTCCGTGTCTGCCCCCTCCCCACACTCCAGCCCGACAGACATCTCCGCTGATTTATGTGGGCAGTGGCTGCCACCACCGCATCGCATCCATGGGGACCCCTGTCCTGCACAGACACAGCTAGTTCAGCCTGATTGGCTGCAGCCTGTGTCACTCTCACTCCTTTTTATCTCATTGGCTTCCTCCCATGACTGTCCGTGTCTGCCCCCTCCCCACACTCCAGCCCGACAGGCATCTCCGCTGATTTATGTGGGCAGTGGCTGCCACCACCGCATCGCATCCATGGGGACCCCTGTCCCTGCTACCATTTCCTTAGGGATTCCCTGCATTTACAGGTGCCTGTGACATAACACTCGCTATTGGTGTGGGGAGGAGGGGGGAGTAAGGGAGGAAATGACCTCACCATTGGCTTCAGCTGGAGGGAGTAAAGATGGCCCCTGCCAGCAAACAGAATTCTCTCCATTTTCCTTTTTTTATTTTATAAATTTCACTGAAATCAACACTTGGACAGTGCAATACATATGTTATGTAAGTAGAGCTAGTATTTATCTACTTACAGTATATATGTTGTTTTTTTAATCTGACATAGTATGGCTGACAGCTCCTCTTTAACCTTCCTGGCGGTAACCCTGAACGTTGTACGGGGTAAGCCGTGCAGGAGGTTTTCTTTGAACGGGTAGGCTCGCTACATGATTTAAAAAAAAAAAAAAGCAAAAAAACGGAAGCGCTGCCCCCTGGCGGTTTTTAATATACCACCAAGGAGGTTAATCTCACTAGGGGAACTTTGACTGTGTTATTCCTCAAATTGTAAAGAGAACTCTGAATTCAAAAGCTCCAAATGTGATAGATAACACCCCACAGGACAGATGGTTACAGGTTTGGAAAAAAAGACTACACTTTGTTAAATTTGTTAGAAAAACATAACACCAAACTGGAGGTGATATTTCACCATGGTCAAGAAGATCTTAAAGAGAACCCGAGGTGTGTTTAAAGAATGTTATCTGCATACAGAGGCTGGATCTGCCTATACAGCCCAGCCTCTGTTGCTATCCCAAACCCCACTAAGGTCCCCCTGCACTCTGCAATCCCTCATAAATCACAGCCGTGCTGTGAGGCTGTGTTTACATCTGTAGTGTCAGTCTCAGATGCTCCCCCGCCTCCTGCATAGCTCCGGTCCCTGCCCCCGTCCCTTCCCTCCAATCAGCAGGGAGGGAAGGGATGCAGGCGGGGACTGGAGTTCTGCAGGAGGCGGGGAGAGCAGCAGACCGACACTATAGAGATAAACACAGCCAGCTCTGACAAGCTGTTTGTCAGCAGTGTGGCTGTGATTTATGAGGGATTGCAGAGTGCAGGGGGACCTTAGGGGGGTTTGGGATAGCAACAGAGGCTGGGCTGTATAGGCAGATCCAGCCGCTGTATGCAGATAATATTCTTCAAACCCACCTCGGGTTCTCTTTAAAGAGAACACAAAGACAGGTGAGTTCCAGCCTGACCTGGTGGAAAAGGATTCTTGCCCTGCACCCACAGATCATCATGACGGGGATAGCAATCATATTGTATTGTACAAGTGATTTTGTGTCATTTTGTGTTTGAGATTATGCAAACAAATCAACATGGTTAGAAGATTAGCGTCAGATACACTATCTATAGGCCGATATTCCAGAGATAAGCTTTAGCATACAATGTTAAGCTGGCCATACACTGGCCCGATTTGCCGCCGTTTCGACAGCAGATTTGATCACTGGGATCGAATCTGCTGCCAATCGTTCAGGCTAAACGCACCTGCCGATCCGATTTCCTCCCGAAATCGGATCGTTCCGTCGATCGCGCCGTGCAGGAAATTACCGTCGATCGCCCGCGGGTAGGGAGCGTGTCGCTAGCGGCGGACGATCCGATACAGGTATACATTACCTGACACTGGCTCCCGGGCATCTTCTCCGCGCTGCACCGCTCTGTTCCTGCTTCCATCCCAGCGTACATTAACTTCCTGTGTCACTCCAGTGACACAGTGTACGCTGGGATGCGGTGCGGGATGCTGGGATGCGGTGCAGCGCGGAGAAGAGGACCCGGAGCCAGCTTCAGGTAATGTATACGGGGGGGGGGGGGACAGGCGGCAGGAGCAGCTCAACAGATTGTGATCGGTTTCAGGCTGAAATCGATTCACAATCTGTTTGCAGTAAAGGCAGCCATACGATCCCTCTCTGATCAGATAGGGATCTGTCAGTTGGTCGATCTAATGGCAAATCGACCAGTGTATGGCTACCTTTAGAAGTATTTTCTGAAAGCTCAGACAGTAAATATGAAGAGGAGCTTGTTGTTCAAAGAGTTCGGTTCTATGCCTTTTTGATGAAAAACCGTTCCACTTTTCCATCAGCATGCAAGTATGCAAGTTGAGTGGATGGGCAACATCAGCCCTTCCACTCAATTAGGGCTTTCACAGGAAAGCTATGATAAATGAGGGCCAAGAGGATTTTTCCTCTCTCTAGGCCCATATGCAATTCACTTTTTCTTTTGAATTTTTTTCTAGGTGATATTTTTACAACTTGTCAATAAAATGCCTTTTAACCACTTCACCTCCAAGGGTTTTTCCCCTTAAAATAACAGAGCAATTTTCACCTTTCAGCACTGCGTCCATCCATCTGTCAATAACTTTATCAGTACTTATCTTTTTTCACCATCAATTAGGCTTTCTTTGGGTGGTACTTTTTGCTAAGAATTGTTTTATTCCAAATGCATTTTAATGAGAATAATAAGAAAAAAATGGAAAAAAATAATTTCTCAACTATGCTACCATAGTTACCACTTGCCGACTGCCCACAGCCCATGGGCAGCGGCAAAGTGGTGTGCAGAACGACCGCAATACGCCCATCAGCGGCGGCTCGTTATGCACTAACTGGCCGGGGATCGCGCGCTGTATGCACGCGCATCCGCCGGCAATAGGCTCCGCCCACCCGCGACGTGAACCTGCTGGCCAATTAGCAGCGCCGGAGGGTTGTTAACCCCCAATCTCCTGCATAGAAAGCGTATGCGGGCTTCTAATCACCCGGCCAAACCCTCACCCGCCCCACCGGAGTGACAGGATTTTTTTTCCTGATCACTGCTGGCCTCTACGACTTAATTGTGGCTGAGACCAACCGTTATGCCACACAATACGCAACCGCCAATCCAAGAAGCTACCATGCCCGGCCTTTTCGGTGGAAACCACTCCAAGTTTCCGAACGTAACATTTTTTGGGGCCTTCTCCTTAACATGGGTCTAGTCAAAAAGAATGTATTGCGGTCTTATTGGTCTACGCACCCAATACATCACATGCCCATGTTCTCTGCTGCCATGTCCAGGTCACAGTTTGAGAACATCCTGCGCTTCCTGCACTTCAGTGCCAATACAATCTGTCATCTAAGAGGCCACCCTGCTTTTGACCGGTTCCACAAAATTCAGCCCCTCATAGACCACCTTTCATCAAAATTTGCATATGCTTATACCCCTGAACAGTCATTTTGAGGCATTTGGTTTCCAGACTACTGCTCACGGTTTTGGGCCCCTAAAATGCCAGGGCAGTATAGGAACCCCACCAAGTGACCCCATTTTAGAAAGAAGACACCCCAAGGTATTCCGTTAGGTGTATGATGAGTTCATAGAAGATTTTATTTTTTGTCACAAGTTTCTAGACTGCATGCAAAAAAGTGTCACACGTGGTATCGCCGTACTCATGAGAAGTAGTATAATGTGTTTTAGGGTGTATTTTTACACATACCCATTGGTATTTACAGAGATATTTCTCCCACCCACCATGGGTATGTGTAAAAATACACCCCAAAACACATTATACTATTTCTCTAGAGTACGGCGGTACCAAATGTGTGACCCCTTTTTGCAGCCTAGGTGCCCAAAGTCCTATGAGCACCTTTAGGCTTTACCGGGGTGCTTACAGTTTAGCACTCCCCAAAATGCCAGGATAGTAAACACACCCCACAAATGACCCCATTTTGGAAAGTAGACACCCCAAAGTATTCAGAGAGGGCCATGGTGAGTCCGAGGCAGATTTTTTTTTTTTTTTTCGTCACAAGTTAGCAGAAATGGAAACCTTTTTTTTTTTTTCACAAAGTGTCATTTTCCACTAACTTGTGACAAAAAATAAAATCTATGAACTCACCATGCCTCTTAGTGAATACTTTGGGATGTCTTCTTTCCAAAATGGGGTCATTTGGGGGGTATTTATACTATCCTGAAATTTGAGTACCTCATGAAACATGACAGGTGCTCAAAGAAGTCAGAGATGCTTCAAAATGGGAAAATTCACTTTTGGCACCATAGTTTGTAAACGCTATAACTTTTACCCAAACCAATAAATATACACTGAATTTTTTTTTCTTATCAAAGACATGTAGCACAATAAATTTGGACAAAAATGTATATAGAAATTTTACTTTATTTGAAAAATGTCAGCACAGAAAGTTAAAAAAAACATTTTTTTTACAAAATTCATGTCTTTTTTGATGAATATAATAAAAGCTAAAAATCGCAGCAGCAATCAAATAGCACCAAAAGAAAGCTGTATTAGTGACAAGAAAAGGAGGTAAAATTCATTTAGGTGGTAGGTTGTATGAGCCAGCAATAAACCGTGAAAGCTGCAGTGGTCTGAATGGAAAAAAAGGCTTTGGTCCTTAACCACTTAACAACCGCCCACTGCACATAGGCGGCCGGAAAGTGGATCCCGCAAGGACCGCCGCATGTACGAGAGGCGGCGGTCCTTGTATGGGCATGGGCGGAGCGATCGCGTCATCCGTGACGTGATCCTCCGCCGGGGGATCGATGGCCGGTGATTTAGCCTCCAGCTCCCCGGCCACTTAGCAGCGCCGGCGGCTGGAAGAAGGAAGAAATCCGCCGATCCATTTGTATAATAGGCTGTGTAATGTATACAAAGCCTATTATACAGGCTGCCTCCTGCCTTGGTGGTCCCAGTGTCCGAGGGACCACCAGGGCAGGCTGCAGCCACCCTAGTCTGCACCCAAGCACACTGATTCCCCCCCCCCTGCCTGATCGCCCACAGCACCCCTCAGACCCCCCCTGCCCACCCCCCAGACCCCTGATTGCAACCATTCACCCCCCTAATCACCCATTAATCACTCCCTGTCACTATCTGTCGACACTATGTTTTTTTTATTCCCTAAACTGCCCCCTTCTCCCTCCTGATCACCCCCCCACCCCTCAGATTCTCCCCAGACCCCCCCCCCCCCCGCCCTGTGTACTGTATGCCTTTATCCCCCTTGATCACCTGTCAATCACCTGTCAATCACCCATCAATCACCCCCTGTCACTGCCACCCATCAATCACCCCCTGTCACTGCCACCCATCAATCAGCCCCTAACCTGCCCCTTGCGGGCAATCTGATCACCCACCCACACCAATAGATCGCCCGCAGATCCGACGTCAGATCACCTCCCAAGTGCAGTGTTTACATCTGTTCTCTACCCTAAACACCCACTAATTATCCATCAATCAACCCCTATCACCACCTGTCACTGTTACCCATCAGATCAGACCCTAATCTGCCCCTTGCGGGCACCCAATCACCCGCCTACACGCTCAGATTGCCCTCAAACCCCCCCCTTGTCAATTCACCAGTGCAATATTTACATCTGTTCTTCCCTGTAATAACCCACTGATCACCTGTCAATCACCCATCAATCACCCCCTGTCACTGCCACCCATCAATCACCCCCTGTCACTGCCACCCATCAATCAGCCCCTAACCTGCCCCTTGCGGGCAATCTGATCACCCATCCACACCAATAGATCGCTCACAGATCCGACGTCATATCACCTCCCAAATGCATTGTTTACATCTGTTCTCTACCCTAAACACCCACTAATCACCCATCAATCACCCCCTATCACTGTTACCCATCAGATCAGACCCTAATCTGCCCCTTGCGGGCACCCAATCACCCGCCTACACGCTCAGATTGCCCTCAGACCCCCCCCCCCCCCCTCCTTATCAATTCGCCAGTGCATTATATACATCTTTTCTTCTTTTCTTCCCTGTAATAACCCACTGATCAACTGTCAATCTCCTGTCAATTATTATTATTATTATTTATTGTATTTATAAAGCGCCAACATATTACGCAGCGCTGAACATTAATTTAGGTTACAGACAATATTTAGGGGTGACATACAGCAATATGACAATACAGGAATACAAGAAAACCAGATCACACAGCACAGTATTAGTACAAGGTAATGCTTAGTCAGTCACTGGATGAAGCATGGTGATTAGGCAAGTTAGGTTCACTCAAATGCATGGCATGGGTTCACAGTAATGGAGGTGCCAGATCAGGTAGGACACAAAAGGAGGAGGACCCTGCCCAAAGGCTTACAATCTAGAGGGAGAGGTAAGGGCACGAATGGTAGGGGACCAGAGTTCAGCTGTAGGTTTAGAGCACTTGTGAGGGGTAGTAGGCCAGAGTGAAAAGGTGAGTTTTGAGGGCTTTCTTGAAGATGTTGAAGGAGGGGGCTGCCCTAATGGGTGGAGGTAGGGAGTTCCATAGTGTTGGAGCAGTTCTTGAGAAGTCCTGGAGGCGTGCATGGGACTGGGTGATGCGGGGGGCGGTTAGGCGAAGTGCATTGGAAGAGCGGAGTGAGCGGCTAGGTGTGTACCTCTGAGTAAGATCGGAAATGTAGGTTGGACAGGTTTTGTGGACAGATTTGTAGGTCAGACACAGTATCTTGAATCTGATTCTGGACTGGATAGGAAGCCAGTGGAGGGATTCTAGGAGGGGATCTGCCGTGGTGGAGCGATGGGAGCAGTGGATAATTCTGGCTGCCGCATTCATGATGGACTGCAGTGGGGCTGTTCGGGTCATAGGGAGACCAGACAGCAGGGCATTGCAGTAGTCAAGGCGGGAAATTATGAGGGCATGGATGAGGAGTTTGGTGGTGGCAGAGGTCAGGAAAGGGCGAATCTTACAGATGTTACGAAGGTGGAAGTTGCAGGACTTTGTGAGGTTTTGGATGTGGGAAGTGAAGGAGAGTGCGGAGTCCAGGGTGACACCCAGACAGCGGGCTTGAGAGGTAGGGCGAATGGTAGTGTGGTTAACAGTGACATGCACATCTGGGAGGTTCGTGGATGGCCGGGGTGGGAAGATCATAAATTCCGTTTTGTCTAGATTTAGTTTCAGGAACCTAGCAGACATCCAGGAGGAGATGGCGGATAGGCAGGAGGAGACCTTGTCCATGGTAGTGCTGGATATGTCAGGGGTGTGGAGGTAGATCTGGGTGTCATCTGCATACAGATGGTAGTAAAAACCCATGGAGGAGATAACCTTGCCAATAGAGGATGTGTATAGGGTGAACAGTAGGGGGCCAAGGACCGAACCTTGGGGGACTCCCACCGAGAGGTGGTTGGGGGTGGACGAGGACTCATTGAAGGTGGTCATGAAGGAGCGGTTGGAGAGGTAGGATGAAAGCCAGGACAGGGCGAGATCGTGAATGCCCAAGGACTGGAGGGACTGGAGGAGTAGGGGATGATCTACTGTGTCAAAAGCTGCTGACAGGTCAAGGAGGAGGAGAATGGAATATTTACCTTCAGCTTTAGCTAAGGCAAGGTCGTTGACCACTTTGGTGAGAGCAGCTTCGGTTGAGTGGGCAGGCCGATATCCAGATTGGAGTGGGTCTAGCAGTGAGTTAGCATTGAGGTACTGGGTCAGGCGTTTGTGAACCAGACGCTCAAGGAGTTTTGAGGCAAAGGGGAGGAGGGAGATAGGACGGTAGTTGGAGGGTAGCGAGGGGTCGAGTGAGGGTTTCTTGAGCAGGGGTAGTACAATGGCCTGCTTGAAGTCTGTGGGGAAGGTGCCTGTGGATAGGGAGAGGTTGAACAGGGTAGTGAGGACTGGGGCCAATTCCATGAAGTGAGGCTGGAGTAAATCCGAAGGGATGGGGTCAAGGGGGGAAGTAGTGGTATGGGAAGTCTGCAGTAGGTGGTTGACTTCCTCGGTGGTAGTAGGAGTGAAGGATGTGAGGGGAGGATAGGGTGGAGGAGGAGCTGGTTGGGAGGGGGTGGGAGGTGAAGATTGGAGATTGGATATTTCCTGGCGGATAGTGACAATTTTGTTGGTGAAGTGGGTGGCTAAATCTGTGGCAGAGAGGGAGGAAACGGAGGGTGGGGGGGGGGGGGGGGTTTAAGCAGGGAGTGGCAAAAAGACGCCGGGGGTTGGAAGCTTGTGCTCCGATGAGCTTGGTAAAGTATTCCTGCTTCGCATGAGCAAGGGCAGTGTGGAACTGCAGCAGGTTGGTCTTGTACTGTAGGAAATCCTGGTTAAGTCTAGTTTTTCTCCATTTCCGTTCAGTGGCGCGTGTTTTCCTCTGGAGGATGCGAATATGGGTAGTGCGCCAGGGCTGGGGGTTAGGGGGTCGGTTGTGGCGAAATATTGGTGGAGCAGCTTTCTCTAGGGCTGATGAGAGTTTGGCGATACTGAGCTGCAGCAAGATTAGGACAGGTTAGGGTGGGGAGAGTGGAGGAGAGGGCATGGAGGGGGTCAGCAAGGACACTAGGGTTGAGCTTGCGTAGGTCTCGCTGCCATCGACCAGGTGGGTGGGTGGCTAATTTGGAGGTGCCTTCCGTGAGGAGGTTGAAGGTGAGAAGGTGATGGTCTGAGGGTGGAAAGGGTGCAATGTCAAGGTCTGCAATGGTGGTGGATTTAGTGAATACAAGGTCGAGAGTGTGACCTGCAGTGTGAGTGGGGGTGTTGGCGTGTTGTACAAGTCCAAGTGAGTTGGCAATGGTGAGTAGCCGGGTCACAGCAGAGCTCTGGGCTTCATCGATGGGAATATTGAAATCCCCAAGGATGATGGTGGGGAGGTCAGAGGAGAGGATATGAGGGAGCCAGGAGGCAAGGTCATCGAGAAATTGTGGGGTGGAGCCCGGAGGGCGGTATAAGACCGCAACAATGGCAGGGAGGGGGTGGTAGAGGCGAATGGTGTGGGCCTCAAAGGATGTGAATTGTAGAGAGGTAGGTGGTGTGAGGACACGGAAGGTGCAGGATGGGGAGAGGAGCAGACCCACCTCTCCCCCGGTCCTGTTGTCTGGTCTGGGGGTGTGACTGAGGTGAAGACCCCCATTGGAGAGGGCAGCCTCTGCGGCAGAGTCAGAGGGGGTGAGCCATGTCTCAGTGAGTGCAAGGATGGTGAGGGATTTGGAGAGGAAGAGGTCGTGGACTGCTGTAAGTTTGTTGCGGACGGATCTGGCATTCCAGAGACCGCAGGGTAGGGGGAGTATGTGTTTGTGGGTGGGATGGATGGAAATAAGGTTGGAGCGATGATGGGTGTTGAGGTTATTTGTGGACAGAGGGCTGTGAAGTGTATGGAGCAGGTCAGCAGGGGATGCTTGTCTGGCAGCAGGCTGTGGCCCAGGATTGGGTGATATATCACCAGCTGCAAGTAAGAGTAGGAGGGAGAGAGTAAGCAAATGTGAATGGGATTTAAATGTTTGTGAGGTTTTTGAGCTGCTGGAGGGAGAGAGAGATTTCAGGAGAGCTAACAGCTCATGAGAAGCTGAGTAAGGTGAGGAAAGCAGAGCAGGTGAAATGAATATGGAGTGTGGTACATTGGGAGGATGCATATTGCTAGGGATGGGACTTCGAATCCGGCGAATCCACGAATCCATCGAATCTTAAGAAAGATTCGAGATTCGTGGATTCAAATCCCCATGCCATTTGCACGCATTCGAATCCGACGAATCCGCGCAACCCGCCGCATCATTACGTCGCATTACGCGTCGCTTGTGACGTCAGCGCGACCACCTCCGACCTCGCGTTCCCGCTCGCCGCGTGATGACGTTGACGCTGCCTTGAAGAAGTCGCTCTCGCGGAGAAGACCCGGCGTGGACGTCGCAAGAGCTGAAGGCGTGGACGGACGGGCGTCAGGTCCAGTATGTCGGTGGGGGGGTGCCCGGGGGCCCTAGAAGACTTGCTGCCTGGATGGATGAGGGGGGTGGGGGTCAGGCGGGGTCGGGTGCGGGCCTACGTGAGGTCGGGCGGCCTACTACCAATGGCTACCAACACTGGGGGGGACCTATGCCTGGCTACCTACACTGGGGGGGACCTATGCCTGGCTACCTACACTGGGGGGGACCTATGCCTGGCTACCTACACTGGGGGGGACCTATGCCTGGCTACCTATACTGGGAGGGACCTATGCCTGGCTACCTATACTGGGGGGGACCTATGCCTGGCTACCTATACTGGGGGGGACCTATGCCTGGCTACCTATACTGGGGGGGACCTATGCCTGGCTACCTATACTGGGGGGACCTATGCCTGGCTACCTACACTGGGGGGGGGAACCTATGCCTGGCTACCTACACTGGGGGGACCTATGCCTGGCTACCTATACTGGGGGGGACCTATGCCTGGCTACCTATACTGGGGGGGACCTATGCCTGGCTATCTATACTGGGGGGGACCTATGCCTGGCTACCTATACTGGGGGGGACCTATGCCTGGCTACCTATACTGGGGGGGACCTATGCCTGGCTACCTACACTGGGGGGGGGGAACCTATGCCTGGCTACCTACACTGGGGGGACCTATGCCTGGCTACCTACACTGGGGGGGGACCTATGCCTGGCTACCTATACTGGGGGGGACCTATGCCTGGCTACCTATACTGGGGGGGACCTATGCCTGGCTACCTATACTGGGGGGACCTATGCCTGGCTACCTATACTGGGGGGGACCTATGCCTGGCTACCTATACTGGGGGGGACCTATGCCTGGCTACCTATACTGGGGGCACCTATGCCTGGCTACCTATACTAGGGGGCACCTATGCCTGGCTACCTGTACTAGGGGGCACCTATGCCTGGCTACCTATACTGGGGGAACCTTTACCAGAAGCTACCTATACTGGCATTTTAATTATCATGTGCTTGTTCTTTGAGAAAAGGTTTGGTTGAACTCATATGAGCCTTTCCTACCCTTCTCCCTTTATGAATGCCTGCAGTCCAATACTCGCTGTTGCCTGAGCCTCACACAAGCTGCCGCCCGAGCCTCACACAAGCTGCCGCCCAAGACAGAGACCACCACAGACATCTTGCTACAGTAAGAAAAGTACTATACTTGCATTCTGTTTGTCTTTGAGGGGCACAATGTACTGTACCTGACTACCTATGCCTTGCTACACTAGCTAAACTGTGGGCACCTGAACCATAAGCTACCTATACTGGGGGCACCTATGCCTGGCTATCTGTACTGGGGGCACCTATGCCTGGCTATCTGTACTGGGGGCACCTATGCCTGGCTATCTGTACTGGGGGCACCTATGCCTGGCTATCTGTACTGGGGGCAACTATGCCTGGCTATCTCTATACTGGGGGCACCTTTACCAGAAGCTACCTATACTGTCATTTCATTTGATTATCATGTGCTTGTTCTTTAAGAAAAGGTTTGGTTGAACTCATATAATGAGCCTTTCCTACCTTTCTCCCTTTATGAATGCCTGCAGTCCAAGCCCCACACAAGCCAGATACTCGCTGACGCTGTTGCCTGAGCCTCACACAAGCTGCCGCCAAAGACAGAGAGACCACCACAGACAGTGTTACAGTAAGAAAACTATTATTGTTGATGATTGATTCTTTATTTGAGGGTCACTATGTACTGAAGTGGGTATTTTATTCCTAAGTGTGCTTTATACTGAGGGGGCATTACCTAGTAGTAGTAATGAGGGCATAATACAGTATATCAACTTTAAGGTGACTCTGAGGGTCCTGTATCTAGTCTACTAAGGAGACACTATTTTTCTAGAGAGCTGGCAAGCATGAGAAGAAGAGAGTAGTGACAGTGAGCAATAGTAAATGTAGGGGTACAAAAGAGAGCATTTATTTATTTATTTTTTTGTTGAACTTTCAGAGTGTGCCAATAGCACCTCATATGATGACATCTCCACCAGCATCCAGTATCTGGATCCATTTCCAAATTGCACAAGATGAAAATTATGCTAATTGCAACCTGTGTTTGGCAAAGATATCAAGAGGAAAAGGGTCCCATACCACCTCAGCAATGTGGAAACATTTGAAAGCCAAGCATTTGTCTAAATTTCAGGAACTGAAAGGTACACGGTCACCATCGCCAGTATTGCCTCCAGCTTCACCATCAACCTCAAGCCCTCTGTCGGTCAGTGCAGATTTAGCAAGTGAAGACGACGACGACCCAGCCCCAGATGAAGTAGCTTCTGTTGAGAGTCCTGCATCAATGTGTAGTCCAGCTCCTAGTCCAGGACCAGCAGAGTCATCTTTTACACAAAGTCCATTCAAATTACCCCCAGTGAAACGCAAAATAGTACCACCACCTTCCAACCAATGGACTATGGCAGCTTTTCTTGATAAAACGCAAAGTTTTAAACCTGGAGACAAAAGAGCTAAAACAGTTACAAGGTTAGTTGCTGACATGATCTGCAAAGATAACCAACCGCTATCCATAGTAGAGGATAGAGGTTTCAGAAAGTTGTTAAACCACCTAGAGCCAAGATATGTCATCCCAAGCAGGAAACACTTGGCAGAAAAGGTAATTCCACAGATGTATGAAGAGGTAAAGACAAAAGTTGAGGACCTTCTAGGAAAAAACAATTTTATTGGACTCACAACAGACATGTGGACATCTACGTCTTGTGATGACTACCTCAGTTTGACAGTACACTTCTTAGATGAAAACTTTCAGTATCATCACTTGTGCTTGGAATGTATTCCCTTTCCTGAGGTTTCACATACAGCATCTGCAATTGAAACTTTCATTACCACTACTCTGAAAGATTGGAATCTGTCACAAAAAGTTGTGTGTGTCATGAGAGACAATGGTCCTAATGTGGTAGCAGCTTTACAGCGCAGTCCATTTCACCATTTGCCTTGCCTGGCTCATACCTTCCAATTAGTTCTAAAAGATGGTTTGCTGAACAAGACTGAAATTAAAGATATTATGTCATCCTGTCGGAGCATTGTAGGACATTACAAACACTCTTCTAAAGCCATGAAAACCTTACGATCTGCTCAAGCCAAGTTAAATACAAAACCTCGTCGTCTGATACAAGACGAACCAACTAGATGGAACTCTCAGCTTCATATGCTAGCTCGTCTCATGGAACAAAAGCAAGCTGTTTTACTGTCTGCTTCAGACCTAAATTTTCAGGTAGATCTTACTGCTCGGCAGTGGACAGTTATAGAAGAAGTGATAAGAATTCTAGATGTCTTTGATAAAGCAACTTTTGTGGCCAGTTCAAGCCAAGTCACAATATCCGAAATAATACCTTTAGTGAATAGTACTATTCGTGCATTGCAGACCTTCAAATCCAGTGTTGGTTCTGTACAGGGATTTCGCAATGATTTGCTCGCATCTATGAGAAGGCGCTATCACTCTGTTGAGTCAGAAAAATTCTATGCTCTTGCTACCCTACTGGATCCCCGATTCAAGGGAAATGTTTTTTTTAACAGAGAAAATCTGGATGCAGCTAAATCAACGTTGGCCATTGAAATTACTGATTTGAGTATGCAAGTCGAGGATGCTGATCTTTGTACATCAACACAAGGACTAGTAAGAGACACCAGTCAAACATCAACAGAACAACAAGGAGGTCATAGTATGTGGAGCTACTACTCTCAACTGATGGTACCATCTTCCAACAGCAGTGAGCAGAGTTGCCGTCTATCCCCGGAGGAAGAAATTAATGCCTACCTAGCAGAACCACTGCTTCAACCATCCTCTGATATTTTCAAATACTGGAAGGAAAACAAAAAATATCAGAATCTGAGAAAACTCTCTAAAAAGTTCTTAATCACACCACCTTCAACTGTAATCTCAGAAAGACTATTCAGCACATCTGGCAATATAGTTGATAGGAAACGGAGTACATTGGACCCAGAGCGAGTTCGTATGCTAGTTTTCCTGAACAAAAATCTTCCTTGAACAGAGTTGTTTTTGGAAATATTTTTTTTCATTTAGGAACAGTTACAGTGGGTAAACAATTGTTGCCAAGATTGGAAAAAGTTGTAACTTGTTATGTTGTTTGGCATTGTTCATTGAATGCACTTTATTTTAGTAAGTGTAAGAAATAGATATGAAAGAGGGTGCTATCTATGTTTAAGATTGAGGGATATGGACTCTGCCATGTTTTATCAAGCGGGTGTCTCAGGTGTCAGCTTGCAGGGGTGGTGACAACTGGCCCCCTGTTCAGCTGCAGTGTTCTGGGCCTTCTGGCCTATTATCTCACATGCTTCCGGGAGTCCAGTGATGTCAGACTTCTTGTCATCACTCAGCTCTCCCCCTAGTATTGGCATGTCTTTTTGCATTCACTGTGATGCAGGAAGAGGTGCCATGAAGTAGGGGACAACTGCGTGGTAAAAGGAAGTCTGGCATCAGTGGACTCTGGCTTCCTATACTTGGGGCAACTATTCCAGACTACCTATATTGGGGGTAACTATTCCATGCTACCTATACTGCAGGCAACTATTCCAGGCTATCTATACTGGAACAACTATTCTAGTCTACCTATACTGGGGGCAACTATTGCACGTGCCGTTACCTATGCAGGGGCAATTATTCCCGGCTACCTTTGCTGGGATAACTATTACTGACGACCTATATTAGGGACAACTATTGAATACTACCTAAACTGGGAGAAACTATTCCAGGCAACCTATATTAAAGGCAACTGTTCCAGACTACCTATACTGGGAGAAACCATTCCAGGCTACATATACTAGAGGCAACTACTCCATACTACCTATACTGGTTGAAACTATGCCTCACTACCTATATGGGGGGGGGGGGGCAACTATTCCAGGCTACCAATGCTGGGGGCAACTACTCCAGGCAACCTATGCTGGGCTAACTAGAGACTAGTACCTATACTAGGGGCAACTACTCCATACAACCTATACTGGGGAAAACTATGCCACACTACCTATATGGGGGGCAACTATTACAGACTACCAATGCTGGGGGCAACTACTCCAGGCTACCTATGCTGGGCTAACTAGAGACTAGTACCTATACTAGGGGCAACTACTCCATACAACCTATACTGGGGAAAACTATGCCACACTACCTATATGGGGGGCAACTGTTACAGGCTACCAATGCTGGGGGCAACTACTCCAGGCTTCCTATGCTGGGCTAACTACAGACTACCTATACTAGGGGCAACTACTCTATACTGGGGAAAACTATGCCACACTACCTATATGGGGGGCAACTATTCCAGACTACCAATGCTGGGGGCAACTACTCCAGGCTACCTATGCTGGGCTAACTAGAGACTAGTACCTATACTAGGGGCAACTACTCCATACAACCTATACTGGGGAAAACTATGCCACACTACCTATATGGGGGGCAACTGTTACAGGCTACCAATGCTGGGGGCAACTACTCCAGGCTACCTATGCTGGGCTAACTAGAGACTAGTACCTATACTAGGGGCAACTACTCCATACAACCTATACTGGGGAAAACTATGCCACACTACCTATATGGGGGGCAACTGTTCCAGGCTACCAATGCTGGGGGCAACTACTCCAGGCTACCTATGCTGGGCTAACTAGAGACTACCTATACTAGGGCAACTACTCCATACTACCTATACTGGGAGAAACCATTCCAGGCTACCTATACTAGGGGCAACTACTCCAGGTTACCTATACTGGGGGCATCTATTCCAGGCTACCTATATTTGGGGCACCAATCCAAATCGGGGGTGCACATCCACACAAGTTTGCCTCATGCACTGGAGGCAGAGGATCCACTTAGCAACCAGGCTACTGGTATATTGTTTAAGAAGTAAATGTGGCAGCCTCCATATACCTCTCATTTTATTTGAACTTGAACTGGCCACAAAAGTAGCTTTATCAAAGACATCAAGGACTCTTCTTATCACTTCTTCTATAACTGTCCACTGCCGAGCAGTAAGATCCACATTAATTAGGATTCCTAAACATAACTCTGAAATCTCCAAGACCAATCTGCACTTACTTTTGTGGACAGTCCAGATTTTAGAATTTAGACAGTTGTCCTTTTAAGGTTATACTGGGGGAAACTGCCACACTACCTATATGGGGGGCAACTATTCCATGCTACCAATGCTGGGGGCAACTACTCCAGGCTACCTATGCTGGGCTAACTACAGACTACCTATACTAGGGGCAACTACTCTATACTGGGGAAAACTATGCCACACTACCTATATGGGGGGCAACTATTCCAGGCTACCAATGCTGGGGGCAACTACTCCAGGCTACCTATGCTGGGCTAACTACAGACTACCTATACTAGGGGCAACTACTCTATACTGGGGAAAACTATGCCACACTACCTATATAGGGGGCAACTATTCCAGACTAGACTACCAATGCTGGGGGCAACTACTCCAGGCTACCTATGCTGGGCTAACTACAGACTACCTGTACTAGGGGCAACTACTCTATACTGGGGAAAACTATGCCACACTACCTATATGGGGGGCAACTATTACAGACTACCAATGCTGGGGGCAACTACTCCAGGCTACCTATGCTGGGCTAACTAGAGACTAGTACCTATACTAGGGGCAACTACTCCATACAACCTATACTGGGGAAAACTATGCCACACTACCTATATGGGGGGCAACTATTACAGACTACCAATGCTGGGGGCAACTACTCCAGGCCACCTATGCTGGGCTAACTAGAGACTAGTACCTATACTAGGGGCAACTACTCCATACAACCTATACTGGGGAAAACTATGCCACACTACCTATATGGGGGGCAACTGTTACAGGCTACCAATGCTGGGGGCAACTACTCCAGGCTACCTATGCTGGGCTAACTAGAGACTACCTATACTAGGGGCAACTACTCCATACTACCTATACTGGGAGAAACCATTCCAGGCTACCTATACTAGGGGCAACTACTCCAGGTTACCTATACTGGGGGCATCTATTCCAGGCTACCTATATTTGGGGCACCAATCCAAATCGGGGGTGCACATCCACACAAGTTTGCCTCATGCACTGGAGGCAGAGGACCCACTTAGCAACCAGGCTACTGGTATATTGTTTAAGAGACCTATCTGCACTCACTTTTGTGGCCAGTCCAAATTAATAAGTTGTCAATGTCATTTAAAGTATTTCTTTCTGTGTTACTGTGTTTACTAGGTATTTTGAAGGAATACTTTGTAAAAGAAGTAAGTGTTATATTTATTCATCAATTTTGAGAGTAAAAAATTAGTTTCCTCAGTTTGGATGACTGTTTCTTCCTTATTTTTGTACAAGATTCGTGAGATTCGGGATTTGAAAGGTTCGAGATATTCGAGAACCTTTTCAGATTTGGATTCGGATTCGGCTTCGAAAAAATTGTGGATTCGTCCCATCCCTACATATTGCAATGCAACTTGTAGATGTTTGCAGACAGGCAGAACATAAGAAAAAGTGCAGTAAACATGGTAATGGTCTCTGATTATAACCAGGAAGTTTCCAACCACTAAACAGTTTATATGAGTATGCAGTTAGTGCAAGCAAACCTGTGTAAAGAAGCAGAGTCTACTTGGCTGTGCAACATATGTCCAGCAGTGGCATTTTTAGCAACAGCATTGGAGGCAGTTGTGGATGCAGAGTAGTTGTTTCCAGCAGAGTCCAGAGCAGAGTCAATCACCCATCAATCACCCCCTGTCACTGCCACCCATCAATCACCCCCTGTCACTGCCACCGATCAATCAGCCCCTAACCTGCCCCTTCCGGGCAATCGGATCACCCACCCACACCAATAGATCGCCTGCAGATCCGACGTCAGATCACCTCCCAAGTGCAGTGTTTACATCTGTTCTCTACTCTAAACACCCACTAATTACCCATCAATCACCCCCTATCACCACCTGTCACTGTTACCCATCAGATCAGACCCTAATCTGCCCATTGCGGGCACCTAATCACCCGCCTACACGCTCAGATTGCCCTCAGACCCCCCCTTATCAATTCGCCAGTGCAATATTTACATCTGTTCTTCCCTGTAATAACCCACTGATCACCTGTCAATCACCCATCAATCACCCACTGTCAATGCCACCCATCAATCATCCCCTGTCACTGCCACCCATCAATCAGCCCCTAACCTGCCCCTTGTTGGCAATCTGATCACCCACCCACACTAATAGATCTCCCGCAGTTCCGACGTCAGATCACCTCCCAAGTGCAGTGTTTACATCTGTTCTCTACCCTAAACACCCACTAATTACCCATCAATCACCCCCTGTCACTGCTACCCATCAGATTAGACCCCTATCTGCCCCTAGGGCACTCAATCACCCGCCCACACCCTCAGAACGCCCTCAGACCCCAGCCCTGATCACCTCGCCAGTGCATTGCTTGCATCTATTCCCCCCTCTAATCACACCTTGAGACACCCATCAATCACCTCCTGTCACCCCCTAGCACACCTACCCATCAGATCAGGCCCTAATTTGCCCCGTGTGGGCTACTGATCACTCGGCCAAACCCTCAGATCCCCCTCAGACCCCCTTCCGATCACCTCCCCAGTGCATTGATTGCATCTATTTTCCCCTCTAACCACCCCCTGAGACACCCATCAATCACCTCCTGTCACCCCCCTAGCACTCCTATCTATCAGATCAGGCCCAATACAACCTGTCATCTAAAAGGCCATCCTGCTTATGTTCGGTTCCACAAAATTCGCCCCCTCATAGACCACCTGTCATCAAAATTTGCAGATGCTTATACCCCTGAACAGTCATTTTGAGACATTTGGTTTCCAGACTACTCACGGTTTTGGGCCCGTAAAATGCCAGGGCGGTATAGGAACCCCACAAGTGACCCCATTTTAGAAAAAAAGACACCCCAAGGTATTCTGTTAGGTGTATGACGAGTTCATAGAAGATTTTATGTTTTGTCAAAAGTTAGCGGAAATTGATTTTTATTGTTTTTTTTCACAAAGTGTCATTTTTCACTAACTTGTGACAAAAAATATCTTCTATGAACTCGCCATACACCTAACGGAATACCTTGGGGTGTCTTCTTTCTAAAATGGGGTCACTTGTGGGGTTCCTATACTGCCCTGGCATTTTAGGGGCCCTAAACCCTGAAGAGTAGTCTAGAAAACAAATGCCTCAAAATGACCTGTGAATAGGACGTTGGGCCCCTTAGCGCACCTAGGCTGCAAAAAAGTGTCACACATGTGGTATCACCGTACTCAGGAGAAGTAGTATAATGTGTTTTGGGGTGTATTTTTACACATACCCATGCTGGGTGGGAGAAATCTCTCTGTAAATGGACAATTGTGTGTAAAAAAAAATCTAAAAATTGTCATTTACAGAGATATTTCTCCCACCCAGCATGGGTATGTGTAAAAATATACCACAAAACACATTATACTACTTCTCCTGAGTACAGCGGTACCACATGTGTGGCACTTTTTTGCACACTAAGTGCGCTAAGGGGCCCAACGTCCAATGAGTACCTTTAGGATTTCACAGGTCATTTTGCAACATTTGGTTTCAAGACTACTCCTCTCTGGAAATGGACAATTGTGTGTAAAAAAAATAAAAAAATTGTCATTTACAGAGATATTTCTCCCACCCAGCATGGGTATGTGTAAAAATACACCCCAAAACACATTATACTACTTCTCCCGAGTACGGCAATACCACATGTGTGGCACTTTTTTGCAGCCTAACTGCGCTAAGGGGCCCAAAGTCCAATAAGCACCTTTAGGCTTTACAGGGGGGCTTACAATTTAGCACCCCCCAAAATGCCAGGGCAGTAAACACACCCCACAAATGACCCCATTTTGGAAAGCAGACCCTTCAAGGTATTCAGAGAGGAGCATAGTGAGTCCGTGGCAGATTTCATTTTTTTTTTTGTCGCAAGTTAGAAGAAATGGAAGCTTTCTTTTTTTTTTTTTGTCACAAAGTGTCATTTTCCGCTAACTTGTGACAAAAAATAAAATCTTCTATGAACTCACTATGCCTCTCAGTGAATACTTTGGGATGTCTTCTTTCCAAAATGGGGTAATTTGGGGGGTATTTATACTATCCTGGAATTTTAGCACCTCATGAAACATGACAGGTGGTCAGAAAAGTCTGAGATACTTCAAAATGGGAAAATTCACTTTTGGCACCATAGTTTGTAAACGCTATAACTTTTACCCAATCCAATAAATATACACTGAATGTTTTTTTTTTTATCAAAGACATGTAGCAGAATAACTTTCGCACTCAAATGTATAGGAAATTTTACTTCATTTGAAAAATGTAAGCGCAGAAAGTTAAAAAAGTCATTTTTTTGACAAAATTCATGTCTTTTTTGATGAATATAATAAAAACTAAAACTCGCAGCAGCAATCAAATAGCACCAAAAGAAAGCTGTATTAGTGACAAGAAAAGGAGGTAAAATTCATTTAGGTGGTAGGTTGTATGAGCGAGCAATAAACCGTGAAAGCTGCAGTGGTCTGAATGGAAAAAAAGGGTCTGGTCCTTAAAGGGATACTTAAGTCAAAAATAAAAAATGCCCTCGCAGCCTGACTCCGATCCTCCTGTCCCCACCGGCGGCTACTTCCGGGTTCGGCGACAGCCGCTGACAGGCTGGAAACGCGAGTGATATGCTGCTATAGCGTATACGTTATATACTATAGCAGCATAGGGGGTGATATAGCGGCTGGGAACGCGGAGAATCACTCGGGTTCCCAGCCTGTCAGCGACTGTCGCTGAACCTGGAAGTAGCCGCCGGCAGGGACAGGAGGATCGGAGCCAGGCTGCGAGGGCACCATACAGCTTCAGGGGGCTGAGGGATGCCCCAGGTGAGTAAAAATCATGTTTTATTTTTGACTTAAGTATCCCTTTAAGGGGGGTAAAGCCCACGGTCCTCAAGTGGTTAAAGGAGTTATCCGGGCTATATAAAGAAAATAAACGCTACTTACCGGGGGCTTGCCCCAGCCCCAAGCTCCCAGGACCTCCCTCGCCGCACCTCTGCCCGCAGCCGTTCGCCGGAGCTCCGTCCCGATCCCCGGCGATGACGTCAGAGCGACCTCCAGGTCGCTCTGTACTGCGCCTGCGCGAGCGGCGCTGTCAATCACCACCACGTGGGCCGGATGCGGACTGCGCAGGTGCAATAGTTCTGCGCTTGCGCAGTCCGCTCCGGCCCACGTGGCGGTGATTGACAGCGCCGCTCGCGCAGGCGCAGTACAGAGCGACCTGAAGGTCGCTCTGACGTCATCGCCGGGGACCGGGACGGAGCTCCGGTGAACGGCTGCAGGCAGAGGTGTGGCGAGGGAGGTCCTGGGAGCTTGGGGCTGGAGAAAGCCCCCGGTAAGTAGCGTTTATTTTCTTTATATAGCCCGGATAACTCCTTTAAGGGGTGAAAAGACTGCGGTCCTCAAGTGGTTAAAACCCACACGTTTTATTTGCCAATTTGTACCGGTTATTGCAACATTTAAAACATTTCCCTAGTACAATGTATGGCATGAATCTTTTATTTGTACATAAATTTTTTTTTTTCAGTTTTGCATCTATCGCTAATTACACGCCCATAATTTAATAAGTAACAAACCTGACATGCATACTACAAAAGTTCATTCCCTAAAGGTAACTATCTACTGTATGTATTTTTTTCAATTGTATATTTTTTTTTCACTTTTACTTTAACTTGTGTGTAGGTGTAATTTTACTATTTGGCCACAAGATTTCCTCGTGCGTAACTTTCCTGTGTGTACTATTAGTACACAATTAGGAAGTAATGCGTGGATGTGCAGGTATCCGCTTTCTCTTTCTCCGACTCTCATTGATGCCGGCGATCATTCACATGGGGACTTAGATCAATGAATGGGAACTGCAATCCCATTCATTGATCTTCCCTCTAACGATCGGGAGTAAGAATGAGTGTGGGAGTGTGCAGCGGCAAGGACGGAGCAGTGCTTTTTAGCACAGGTAGATTTGGCGCAGTCGGCGCCACCATAAACTGTAATAGGAATTACAGCTATAGCGGCGCTCAGTGAGTAACGTCGGCTCCGTCAGACGACGGAGCCAAAGTTGCTTTTAAAACAAAATAATTCAGCCTCCAGCAATAGCTGGAAGCCAAATGATATAATTCCCCACTATCCATGGTGGCCTGGAAGGAGAATAGTAATTAACACGGCCCGGACTTGTGCAGAAGCAGGATCAGCCGGCTGTATCCTGCGCCCAAGTCTACCGGCGCCGATTTCAAATGTATGCCTGCAAGGGATGTAGTATCTACAGCCCTGTGAGGTGAAGAGGGATTTTGCAGGGACGCAGATACTCGTCCCAAGGGGAGGGCAAGTGGTTAAAGCTGGATTTTCAGCCACAAACTCAAATTCCATTTACCCACTGTTCTTTGTTCATTATGCAGCCAGCAACCTTCAATCTTATCAGAAATTGTTCTGCTGTTATAAATCTTATCTTACTCAGCCTGGCTCTATTTGGTACATTGCCGAGGAGAAGGAAGCTCGTCATCTCCACTCCCACATTCCTGCTCCTCACTGATTGGCTGAGGGCAGGTGAGTGAGCTGCTGAAATACAATCTAGGCTGTGCTCACATGTGTTTACAAAAGCAAGCTAGCTATGACAGTGCAGTTTCTAGGAGAAAAAAAAAAGCAAGGGAGGAAATTACATCAGGGGGGTTGAGATGGAAAATCCCAGGAACAGTTTTCACTTTATTTTATTTATTTATTTTTGTTACATAGTTACATAGTTATTTTGGTTGAAAAAAGACATACGTCCATCGAGTTCAACCAGTATAAAGTACAACACCAGCCTGCTCCCTCACATATCCCTGTTGATCCAGAGGAAGGTGAAAAAACCCTTACAAGGCATGGTCCAATTAGCCCCTAAAGGGAAAAATTCCTTCCCGACTCCAGATGGCAATCAGATAAAATCCCTGGATCAACATCATTAGGCATTACCTAGTAATTGTAGCCATGGATGTCTTTCAACGCAAGGAAAGCATCTAAGCCCCCTTTAAATGCAGGTATAGAGTTTGCCATAACGACTTCCTGTGGCAATGCATTCCACATCTTAATCACTCTAACTGTGGCTGATGGTGTAATGGTTAAGGGCTCTGCCTCTGACACGGGAGACCAGGGTTCGAATCTCGGCTCTGCCTGTTCAGTAAGCCAGCACTAATTCAGTAGGAGACCTTTGGCAAGTCTCCCTTACACTGCTACTGCCAATAGAGCGCGCCGTAGTGGCTGCTGCTCTGCTCTGGCGCTTTGAGTCCGCAAGGAGAAAAGCGCAATATAAATGTTATTTGTCTTGTCTTGTCTAAAGAACCCTTTCCTAAATAAATGGCTAAAACGTTTTTCCTCCATGCGCAGATCATGTCCTCTAGTCCTTTGAGAAGGCCTAGGGACAAAAAGCTCATCCGCCAAGGTATTATATTGCCCTCTGATGTATTTATACATGTTAATTAGATCCCCTCTAAGGCGTCTTTTCTCTAGACTAAATAAACCCAGTTTATCTAACCTTTCTCGATTACCTTTTGATGTTGCATGTATATAAGCTGTCTGTACCACCAGTTTGCAAACTAACAGGATATAAGCCAGACGAAGGCTGCAAGGCCGAAAGCTTGCTTATTTTATTCATTTTTAGTTAGCCAATAAATGGTATCATCCTGATTTAAAACGTCTTGCTTTCTCGATAAGTGAGACCTTCCATCCCACTCATCAATTTTGTTGCTCGTCTCTGCACCTGCTCTAAAACTGCAATATCTTTTTTGTAATGTGGTGCCCAGAACTGAATTCCATATTCCAGATGTGGCCTTACTAGAGAGTTAAACAGGGGCAATATTATGCTAGCATCTCGAGTTTTTATTTCCCTTTTAATGCATCCCAAAATTTTGTTAGCTTTAGCTGCAGCTGCTTGGCATTGAGTACGATTATTTAACTTGTTGTCAATGAGTACTCCTAAGTCCTTCTCCAAGTTTGATGTCCCCAACTGTATCCCATTTATTTTGTATGGTGCTAGACCATTAGTACGTCCAAAATGCATGACCTTACATTTGTCAACATTGAATTTCATCTACCATGTATGTGCCCATATAGCCATCCTATCCAGATCCTGTTGCAATATGACACTATCTTCCTGAGAGTTGATGATTCTGCACAATTTTGTATCATCTGCAAAAATAGCAACATTGCTCACTACTGCATCTACTAGGTCATTAATAAATAAATTAAAGAGCACTGGACCCAGAACAGACCCCTGTGGGACCCCACTAGTGTTGGGCGAACATCTAGATGTTCGGGTTCGGGCCGAACAGGCCGAACATGGCCGCGATGTTTGGGTGTTCGAGCCGAACTCCGAACATAATGGAAGTCAATGGGGACCCGAACTTTTGTGCTTTGTAAAGCCTCCTTACATGCTACATACCCCAAATTTACAGGGTATGTGCACCTTGGGAGTGGGTACAAGAGGAAAAAAAAATTAGCAAAAAGAGCTTATAGTTTTTGAGAAAATCGATTTTAAAGTTTCAAAGGGAAAACTGTCTTTTAAATGCGGGAAATGTCTGTTTTCTTTGCACAGGTAACATGCTTTTTGTCGGCATGCAGTCATAAATGTAATACATATAAGAGGTTCCAGGAAAAGGGACCGGTAACGCTAACCCAGCAGCAGCACACGTGATGGAACAGGAGGAGGGTGGCGCAGGAGGAGAAGGCCACGCTTTGAGACACAACAACCCAGGCCTTGCATGAGGACAAAAAGCGTGCGGATAGCAATTTGCATTTTGTCGCCATGCAGTCATAAATGTAATACAGATGAGAGGTTCAATAAACAGGGACCGGAAACCCTAACCTATCACAGATGTTCATTGTTCATGTTACTTGGTTGGGGTCCGGGAGTGTTGCGTAGTCGTTTCCAATCCAGGATTGATTCATTTTAATTTGAGTCAGACGGTCTGCATTTTCTGTGGAGAGGCGGATACGCCGCCGATCTGTGACGATGCTTCCGGCAGCACTGAAACAGCGTTCCGACATAACGCTGGCTGCCGGGCAAGCCAGCACCTCTATTGCGTACATTGCCAGTTTGTGCCAGGTGTCTAGCTTCGATACCCAATAGTTGAAGGGTGCAGATGGATTGTTCAACACAGCTATGCCATCTGACATGTAGTCCTTGACCATCTTCTCCAGGCGATCGGTGTTGGAGGTGGATCTGCACGCTTGCTGTTCTGTGTGCTGCTGCATGGGTGTCAGAAAATTTTCCCACTCCAAGGACACTGCCGATACCATTCCCTTTTGAGCACTAGCTGCGGCTTGTGTTGTTTGCTGCCCTCCTGGTCATCCTGGGTTTGCGGAAGTCAGTCTGTCGGCGTACAACTGGCTAGAGGAGGGGGAGGATGTCAATCTCCTCTCTAAAGTCTCCACAAGGGCCTGCTGGTATTCTTCCATTTTGACCTGTCTGGCTCTTTCCTCAAGCAGCTTTGGAACATTGTGTTTGTACCGTGGATCCAGAAGGGTATAAACCCAGTAATTGGTGTTGTCCAGAATGCGCACAATGCGTGGGTCGCGTTCAATGCAGTCCTAGGCCGAAGAGGTCATAGCCTAGGGTCACAAAACCTGTTTATTTGGGCAATTTCAATGGTGGCGAGTCTGACGTACATAAATCGCAGCAATGGCCGTTAGCAACGTCTGAATCTCACGAAATGTCTCATGCAGGTAGAAGACATATTGTTAGACTTGGGCTCCAAAGATGGGTTCCCTACATCTCTGCAAACCAGAGTTACAGGGCTCCAAATTTGGTAAAATCCCCAATAGGCTTTCATTGGGCCTCCTATTTACAGTTCCAAAATCTCACATCTTTTCAAAGGGCAATTACTCAGCAGTGGCAAATTTTATAGCATTGTAGGGACCCTTAGGGGGAACATGACTGGTGAGTTTCGGGCCCCTAGGCCGAAGAGGTCATAGCCTAGGGTCACAAAAACCTGTTTATTTGGGCTATTTCAATGGTAGTGATGGTGACGTACATAAATCTCAGCCATGGCCGTTAGCAACGTCTGAATCTCACGAAATGTCTCATGCAGGTAGAAGACATATTGTTAGACTTGGATTCCAAAGATGGGGTCTCTACATCTCTGCAAACCAGAGTTACAGGGCTCCAAAATTGGTAAAATCCCCCATAGGCTTTCATTGCCTCCCTATTTCACTTTACAAAATCTCACATCTTTTCAAAGGGCAATGGCTCAGCAGTACCATATTTTATAGCATTGTAGGGACCCTTAGGGGGAACATGACTGGTGAGTTTCGGGCCCCTAGGCCGAAGAGGTCATAGCCTAGGGTCACAAAAACCTGTTTATTTGGGCTATTTCAATGGTAGTGATGGTGACGTACATAAATCTCAGCCATGGCCGTTAGCAACGTCTGAATCTCACGAAATGTCTCATGCAGGTAGAAGACATATTGTTAGACTTGGATTCCAAAGATGGGGTCCCTACATCTCTGCAAACCAGAGTTACAGGGGTCCAAAATTGGTAAAATCCCCCATAGGATTTCATTGCCTACCTATTTCACTTTCCAAAATCTCACATCTTTTCAAAGGGCAATGGCTCAGCAGTACCAAATTTTCTAGCATTGTAGGGACCCTTAGGGGGAACATGACTGGTGAGTTTCGGGCCCCTAGGCCGAAGAGGTCATAGCCTAGGGTCACAAAAACCTGTTTATTTGGGCTATTTCAATGGTAGTGATGGTGACGTACATAAATTTCAGCCATGGCCGTTAGCAACGTCTGAATTTCATGAAATGTCTCATGCAGGTAGAAGACATATTGTTAGACTTGGATTCCAAAGATGGGGTCCCTACATCTCTGCAAACCAGAGTTACAGGGGTCCAAAATTGGTAAAATCCCCCATAGGCTTTCATTGCCTCCCTATTTCACTTTCCAAAATCTCACATCTTTTCAAAAGGCAATGGCTCAGCAGTACCAAATTTTCTAGCATTGTAGAGACCCTTAGGGGGATCATGACTGGTGAGTTTTGCCACTGCTGAGCCATTGCCCTTTGAAATGGTGTGAGATTTTGGAACGGTAAATAGGAGGCCCAATGAAAGCCTATGGGGGATTTTACCAATTTTGGACCCCTGTAACTCTGGTTTGCAGAGATGTAGGGACCCCATCTTTGGAATCCAAGTCTAACAATATGTCTTCTACCTGCATGAGACATTTCGTGAGATTCAGACGTTGCTAACGGCCATGGTTGAGATTTATGTACGTCACCATCACTACCATTGAAATAGCCCAAATAAACAGGTTTTTGTGACCCTAGGCTATGACCTCTTCAGCCTAGGGGCCCGAAACTCACCAGTCATGTTCCCCCTAAGGGTCCCTACAATGCTATAAAATTTGCCACTGCTGAGCAATTGCCCTTTGAAAAGATGTGAGATTTTGGAACTGTAAATAGGAGGCCCAATGAAAGCCTATGGGGGATTTTACCAAATTTGGAGCCCTGTAACTCTGGTTTGCAGAGATGTAGGGAACCCATCTTTGGAGCCCAAGTCTAACAATATTTCTTCTACCTGCATGAGACATTTCGTGAGATTCAGACGTTGCTAACGGCCATTGCTGCGATTTATGTACGTCAGACTCGCCACCATTGAAATTGCCCAAATAAACAGGTTTTTGTGACCCTAGGCTATGACCTCTTCGGCCTAGGACTGCATTGAAAGCGACCCACGCATTGTGCGCATTCTGGACAACACCAATTACTGGGTTTATACCCTTCTGGATCCACGGTACAAACACAATGTTCCAAAACTGCTTGAAGAAAGAGCCAGACAGGTCAAAATGGAAGAATACCAGCAGGCCCTTGTGGAGACTTTAGAGAGGAGATTGACATCCTCCCCCTCCTCTAGCCAGTTGTACGCCGACAGACTGACTTCTGCAAACCCAGGACGACCAGGAGGGCAGCAAACAACACAAGCCGCAGCTAGTGCCCAAAAGGGAATGGTATCGGCAGTGTCCTTGGAGTGGGAAAATTTTCTGACACCCATGCAGCAGCACACAGAACAGCAAGCGTGCAGATCCACCTCCAACACCGATCGCCTGGAGAAGATGGTCAAGGACTACATGTCAGATGGCATAGCTGTGTTGAACAATCCATCTGCACCCTTCAACTATTGGGTATCGAAGCTAGACACCTGGCACAAACTGGCAATGTACGCAATAGAGGTGCTGGCTTGCCCGGCAGCCAGCGTTATGTCGGAACGCTGTTTCAGTGCTGCCGGAGGCATCGTCACAGATCGGCGGCGTATCCGCCTCTCCACAGAAAATGCAGACCGTCTGACTCAAATTAAAATGAATCAATCCTGGATTGGAAACGACTACGCAACACTCCCGGACCCCAACCAAGTAACATGAACAATGAACATCTGTGATAGGTTAGGGTTTCCGGTCCCTGTTTATTGAACCTCTCATCTGTATTACATTTATGACTGCATGGCGACAAAATGCAAATTGCTATCCGCACGCTTCTTGTCCTCATGCAAGGCCTGGGTTGTTGTGTCTCAAAGCGTGGCCTTCTCCTCCTGCGCCACCCTCCTCCTGTTCCATCACATGTGCTGCTGCTGGGTTAGCGTTACCGGTCCCTTTTCCTGGAACCTCTTATATGTATTACATTTATGACTGCATGCCGACAAAAAGCATGTTACCTGTGCAAAGAAAACAGACATTTCCCGCATTTAAAAGACAGTTTTCCCTTTGAAACTTTAAAATCGATTTTCTCAAAAACTATAAGCTCTTTTTGCTAATTTTTTTTCCTCTTGTACCCACTCCCAAGGTGCACATACCCTGTAAATTTGGGGTATGTAGCATATAAGGAGGCTTTACAAAGCACGAAAGTTCGGGTCCCCATTGACTTCCATTATGTTCGGAGTTCGGCTCGAACACCCGAACATCGCGGGCATGTTCGGCCCGAACCCGAACATCTAGATGTTCGCCCAACACTACACGTGACCCGTTCGGCCAATCACAGCGCTAGCCGGACGTTCGGGTAACGTTCGGCCATGCGCTCTTAGTTCGGCCATATGGCCGAACAGTTTGGCCGAACACCATCAGGTGTTCGGCCGAACTCGAACATCACCCGAACAGGGTGATGTTCTGCAGAACCCGAACAGTGGCGAACACTGTTCGCCCAACACTAGACCCCACTGCTAACAGTCTCCCATTTTGAGTACGATCCATTGACCACAACTCTTTGTTTTCTGTCCATTAGCCAGTTCCCTATCCATGAACACAGACTCTTCCCCAGCCCTTGCATCCTCAACTTTTGCACCAGACTTTTGTGGGGAACAGTGTCGAAGGCCTTTGCAAAGTCCAAGTGTATCACATCTACAGCATTCCCAATATCCATATTAGCATTCACTACCTCATTAAAAGCTGAGCATGTTAGTCAAACAGGACCTGTCTTTAGTAAACCCATGTTGATGCTGAGAAATAAGATTATTTTCTACTATGAAGTCATGTATAGTATCTCTTAGTAACCCCTCAAATAGTTTGCATACAACTGATGTTAAACTTACAGGTCTATAATTTCCTGGATCAGATTTTTTGCCCTTCTTAAATAATGGGAAAACGTGGGCTGTACGCCAATCCACTGGGACTCTGCCAGTTGCAAGAGAGTCACAAAAGATAAGATAAAGGGGTTTATCTATAACTGAACTTAATTCCCTTAGGACCCGAGGATGCATGCCATCTGGGCCAGGTGCCTTGTCTATTTTTAATTTATTTAGTCTTGCCTTCACTTCTTCCTGCGTTAAGTATTTAATATTACAGTTAGAAGATTGAGACTCTTCCGCCTCTGTAGTTTGCAACAGTGCTGTTTCTTTTGTGAAGACAGAAGCAAAGAAAGCATTTAATAACTCTGCCTTACCTTGGTCATCCACCATTGAGTTCCCATCCTCATCCTTTAGGAGTCCTATACAGTCAACCTTTCTTTTTTTAGAGTTAATGTACTTGTAAAACTTTTTTGGGTTAGATTTGATATCCTTAGCGATTTGTTTTTCAGCTTCAATCTTTGCCTGCCTAATTTCTTTTTTACAATTTTTATTGCACTCCTTATAATTGCTTAGTGCAACCTCGGTCCCCTCCTGTTTTAAGACCTTATAGGCATTCTTTTTCCTGTTCATTTTATCTTTAACCTTTCTATTCATCCATAGAGGCCTTTTTTTTATTCCTAGACATTTTGTTTCCATATGGGATATACATACTACAGTATTGATTGAGTATAAGTTTAAAAGCTTGCCATTTCCCTTCAGTGTCTTCCCCTTGTAGTACATTATCCCAGTTCATCAAACTTACTGCCTGCCTAATTTGAGTGAACTTTGCTTTTCTAAAATTCATAGTTTTAGTGGTCCCGCTGCCCCGTGGCCTATCAGTCACCAGATCAAACGTTATCATGTTGTGATCACTATTTCCCAAATGTTCTTAAACCTGCACATTTGATACATTATCTGGTCTATTAGAAATGATCAGATCCAGTAACGCATTCCCCCTAGTTGGTTCAGTTACCATTTGAGTCAAGTAATTGTCCTGTAGTGCTGCCAGAAATCTGCTGCTTTTACCAGAATGGGTAGCCTCAATACTCCAGTCAATGTCTGGAAAGTTGAAGTCACCCATAATTATGACCTCATTTTTACCTGCAGCTTTTTCAATCTGCTGTAGTAATCGCAGTTCTGCAGCTTCATTAATAAGAGGTGGCCTGTAGCATACCCCAATAAGCAATTGGCAACTTTTATTTCCACCATGAATATTTACCCAAACGGACTCCACATCTTCGCAATCTTCCTCCATCTCATCGTTGAGGACAGCTGTAAGAGAATTCTTAACAAAGAGACAAACCCCTCCACCTTTTTTCCCTGTTCTATCCCTCCTAAACACATTGTATCCTTTTAAATTAGCTATCCAGTCATGGCTTTCATCCATCCATGTCTCGGTTATTCCCACAATGTCATAGTCTTTGTCATTCAGAATGAACTCTAGTTCGTCTATTTTATTTGCAAGGCTCCGAGCATTGGTTGCCATGCACTTTATATTTTTACCACCACATTTACCAATTTTGTTTACATGAAATGGGCTACTTGAATTTTTACCAACCTCCTTAATCTTTACACTGTCCCCACCCCCCTCTCCACCCTCCATAATGATAGGTTCCCACTGTCTTTTTACCTCATCTTGTCTACGTATTGAGACTTTATCCTCCCGCCTCCCCCCAGATCCTAGTTTAAAATCTCCTCCAACCGTTTAGCCATCTTCTCCCCCAATGCAGCTGCACCCTCCCCATTAAGGTGCAGCCCATCCCTGCTGTAGAACCTGTAGCCGACTGCAAAGTCTGCCCAGTTCTCCAGGAACCCAAACCCTTCCTTCCTACACCAATTTCTCAGCCACTTATTTAACTCCCTAAGCTCCCTCTGTCTCTCAGATGTAGCACGTGGCACTGGCAGTATTTCAGAAAACACCACCTTGGAGGTCCTTGCTTTAAGTTTATCTCCAAGTACCTGAAAATCATTTTTGAGGACCTTCCATCTCCCACTAACTTTGTCATTGGTGCCAATGTGTACCATGACAGCCGGATCTTCCCCAGCCCCACCCAGTAATCTGTCAATTCTTTCCGCTACATGCCGAACCCGAGCACCCGGGAGGCAACAGACTGTACGGCATTCGCGGTTTCTTCGACAGATTACCCTATCTGTGCGCCTAATAATTGAATCCCCTACCACCAGTACCTGTCTAGCCTTAGCTGCACTCCTATTCCCTTTCTCATTACAGCAGTCTGCCCCTTGGTTGCTAAGGAGCACATCCTGCTGCAGCATTGCTACTCCTGAATCATCCTCCCCAATATTATGCAAACAAGCAAACTTATTAGTGAGGGACAACTCGGGACTAGCCTCCCTGCCACTTTTTCCCTTACCCCTTCTAACTGTGACCCAACTAGCGGCTGCCTCTGCTTCTTGGTCCGGCTGTACTCCACCCTCCTCATCTTCAACGGTTCCATCCAGTGTCTGGATTGTGAGATCCAAGCTCTTCTCCGTGTTGTGTATGCTTCTCAGTGTTGCGAGATGCTTATTTAGCTCTGCAACTTCCGCCTCTAACTGAGCAACACGCACACACCCAGGGCAACAGTAAACACCCTCAATCCGCTGATCAAGGCATGCATACATGTTGCAGGATGTACACTGTACAGCATAGTCCAACATTATGACTTTTGTGTGGGGAAAAATTATTTAAAGTAAACTGTGGCGGTAAAAGATGAAACAGGAGATTGAGTGTAGCTGGGGAGGAGGAAAGGGAGAGTAAGTAAAGTTGGGGAGTGTGGGGAGTGAGGGGAGAAGAAGGGGGGGGGGGAGGGGGCGGGAGGGGGTAGGGGGGAGGAGGGGAGGAGGAGGGGCGGGAGGGGTGGAGGAGTGGAGGTGGAGTGAGTGAAGTTGGGGTGGAGTCCTCAAAATTTAAAGACTCGTTTTATTAAAAACAACAAGAGAGGATCATGATACAGTACATATCAGATAATTCAGCATGCGTAATATCATCCAGCCTTATAAGTCAGAGAATAATAAATCCAAATACAATGTACAGAGGTTATACAAACAGCAAAAGATAACACTTCAGAATTCTGTTAGTATCTTATCAGTCTCTGGTACACAAGACCTTCAGAAAAATATAGCAGGAGCATGGGCGTC
The DNA here is from genome assembly GCF_040937935.1 of Hyperolius riggenbachi. NCBI lineage: Eukaryota > Metazoa > Chordata > Amphibia > Anura > Hyperoliidae > Hyperolius > Hyperolius riggenbachi. The sequence goes on along the minus strand of NC_090653.1, from coordinate 190,755,619 downwards.
CGCACGTATGGCAAATTGGGGCGGCTGCCTCCCCCTGGCTGCCCGTTGCCCCCCCCCCCTGGCTGCCCCCCTGGCCGAATCAGTGGCGGCGCCCCTCGCTACCCCCCACCCGACTCAGCGCAGTGAATGGGGAGCAGCAGGAATAGCGGTGAAGAAGGGGGGACATCCCCCCCTTCCCTCACCTTGGGGCTGCCCCTTACTCGCTCCCCCCCTCCATAAGTCAGCGGCGGGTGGAGCGCAGCAGAACACTTCCTCTATTTCCTGCTCACGAGGAAGGTTCTGTGTGCAGCTGGTCTGGTCCGGTCAGTGACGTCAGACCAGAGACGCACAGATCTCCCTCTCGCGCAGGGAGAGGAAGAGTTCCGCTCCACTGCCGGTCTGCCACCCACTGCCAGCCGCTGCATTATGGATGGGGGGGGGGACAAGGAAGGGTGAGCCCCAAGGTGAGGGAAGGGGGGGGGACGTCCCCCCTTCCCCGCCACTGTCCCTACCGGCCTACCTAAACTGGGGGGGTCCCTGTCACTACCTGAACTGGAGGGTCCCTTTCACTACCTGAACTGGCCACAAGATTTCCTCGTGCTTAACTTTCCTGTGTGTACTATTAGTACACAATTAGGAAGTAATGCGTGGATCTGCAGGTATCCGCTTTCTCTTTCTCTGACTCTCATTGATGCCGACTCTCATTGATGCCGACTCTCATTGATGCCTGTCACTACCTGAACTGGGGGGGGAGGTCCCTGTCACTACCTGAACTGGGGGGTACCTGTCACTACCTGAACTGGGGGGTCCCTGTCAATACCTGAACTGGTGGGCTCCTGTCACTACCTAAACTGGGGGGTCCCTGTCACTACCTAAACTGGGGGGTCCCTGTCACTACCTGAACTGTGGGATCCCTTTCACTACCTGAACTGGGGTGGGGGGCTCCTGTCACTATCTGAATTGTGGGGTTCCTGTCACTACCTGAACTGGGGGGGGGGCTCCTGTCACTACCTGAACTGTGGGGTCCCTGTCACTACCTGAACTGGGGGGCTCCTGTCACTAGCTAAACTGTGGGGTCCCTGTAACTACCTGAACTCAGGGGCTCCTGTCACTAACTAAACTAGGAGGCACCTGTCACTACCTAAACTAGGAGGCACCTGTCACTACCTAAACTGGGGGGCCCTGTCATTACCTAAAAAGGAGGGCACCTAGCTCTACCTAAACTAGGAGGCACCTGTCACTACCTAAACTGGGAGCACTGTCGCTACCTAAACTGGAGGGCACCTGGCGCTACCTAAACTAGGGGGCACCTGTCACTACCTAAACTATCCAGGCCAGCTAGCCCAGCATCACCGCCAGCCAGGCCAGCCCAACATCACCAACAGCCAGGCCAGCCCAGCATCACCCCCAGCCAGGCCACAGCATCGCTGCCAGGCCTTTCGACACACACACCATCCCCAAGCCAGCCAAAAACAGTATTGCTAGGCCAGCCAAGCACAGCAGCCAGTAGAGGAGAATTCAGAAGCCAGGTGAGAGGTGTCTACCATATTAAGGGGGCATTCTGCCTATTTAGGTGAAATGCTGTCTATTTATGTGCCTCATGACTGCTCAATTTGTCTTGTTGGGGGCCTCATCGTTACTGAATTTGTCTTGTTGGGAGCACTGTCGCTACCTAAACTGGAGGGCACCTGGCGCTACCTAAACTAGGGGGCACCTGTCACTACCTAAACTATCCAGGCCAGCTAGCCCAGCATCACCGCCAGCCAGGCCAGCCCAACATCACCAACAGCCAGGCCAGCCCAGCGTCAACTCCAGCCAGGCCACAGCATCGCTGCCAGGCCTTTCGACACACACACCATCCCCAAGCCAGCCAAAAACAGTATTGCTAGGCCAGCCAAGCACAGCAGCCAGTAGAGGAGAATTCAGAAGCCAGGTGAGAGGTGTCTACCATATTAAGGGGGCATTCGGCCTATTTATGTGAAATGCTGTCTATTTATGTGCCTCATGACTGCTCAATTTGTCTTGTTGGGGGCCTCATCGTTACTGAATTTGTCTTGTTGGGAGCACTGTCGCTACCTAAACTGGAGGGCACCTGGCGCTACCTAAACTAGGGGGCACCTGTCACTACCTAAACTATCCAGGCCAGCTAGCCCAGCATCACCGCCAGCCAGGCCAGCCCAACATCACCAACAGCCAGGCCAGCCCAGCGTCAACTCCAGCCAGGCCACAGCATCGCTGCCAGGCCTTTCGACACACACACCATCCCCAAGCCAGCCAAAAACAGTATTGCTAGGCCAGCCAAGCACAGCAGCCAGTAGAGGAGAATTCAGAAGCCAGGTGAGAGGTGTCTACCATATTAAGGGGGCATTCGGCCTATTTATGTGAAATGCTGTCTATTTATGTGCCTCATGACTGCTCAATTTGTCTTGTTGGGGGCCTCATGGTTGCTGAATTTGTCTTGTTGGGGGCCTCATGATTTGTTAGGGGCTTCATGATTTGTTGGGGCCTCAAGATTGCTGAATTTTTCTTGTTGGGGTCCTCATGATTTGCTGAATTTGTCTTGTTGGGGCCTCATGATTGCTGAATTTGTCTTGTTGGGGGCCTCATGATTGCTGAATTTGTCTTGTTGGGGGTTACATGATTGGGGGAAAAGCTAAATCATCATCACATGAGACAATAGCATTAAACCTACTTTTTCAGCTTTTTAAAACAGAAAATGAAACTGGGAGGTTCTAAAAAAATGAATACATTTTTCAGGAGTAGGATGGATTAAATTGTTTATCTTCACAGTTTATTTTCAACTTGGATTTTCCATAATGTTCATGTATGAGCTAAAACGTTTAAATTGCTGTTGGCACTTTGCGATAGATAAGTGACTTTTGGGTTGCAGTTTGGGCACTCGACCTCCAAAAGGTTTGCCACCACTGTCCTAATCTAATGTCCCACCATTACTAAGTTCATGTAAACTTGTCTCCACCTGCGACCACACCCACCTTCTGGTCCATGACCACACCCATTTTTCAGCTGTAGCCCCATTTTTTGGCATGCACGTACCCCCAATCTTCGGAGCGCGCATTGGTACTTCTTTTTGCACCTCCCCCCCCCCCCCCCCCCCGAAAATTTTCTGCGGACGCCCATGAGCAGGACGATATCTTCACAAAGGAAGTGACCTAAGGAGGCAAGAGTAATTATAGTAAAGAACTATAACGTTTAACCAAAACTTCGAGACCATCTAGCAAACTTTATAAAATTGAATAAGTGACTGATCTCCCCCAAATCCACACATATCATAGACCCAGATTTAGATATAGCCACTATATTCCAAGCAACAATACCAGAACCCACCTGTTCAGTCAGGGATGTTAAATTAAACCACCCAGGGGCAAGTACCATGGATTATTCATCCATCGTTAAAGACTCTCCAACCACACTGACCATATGTTTAAGTATTTACTCAGGTATCCTATATTTTTTATAAGTGACGCATTCCAATGTTAAATTTATATTCATGAAACTCTTCCATAGTTTCAGGGATGGGATTTTGGGACTCAACCAATTTAGTAGCAAAGCCTTACAAATCAGGGCCCTTTGATATTTGGTCCAGGCCTCCTCACCCGAGATCCCCAAAAAGGCCACCCGCAGAGAAGGGTCCAACTGGAGTTCAACCACTTGAGAGATTATTATAGTAACATCTGTCCCATATCTCTGTAACTTACTGCATTCCCATCTCATATGTCTATAATTAGCCGCATAATGAGGACGACTCGGGCAACTATCAACCTTAGGTCTATTCATTTTAATAAGGCGCTCTGGGTTCAGGTAAAAGTAGTGAATCAGAAAGGTTTGAATCATTTGATTATTAGCAGCCACTGACACATGTGAAGGACAATCCTACACATCCTCCCAGTCCTTCTCCGTGACATCAGGAATCACCTATACCCATCTGTCGAAGGAAGCGTCACTATCCATTTTAGTGTGTACTGCATAATAAGTAAAGTGTTGAGATTAACTCGGAAGGGCCTTGAGTTCGGAACACTCCAATCAAAGGAAAATCAGAAATAGACACTGAACCAACACCAAACTGAGAGGCCAGTGCATGTCTTAACTGTAAATATTTAAAAAATGCTTATCTAGGGACATTAAATTGTTCCTGGAGCCAAGTAAATGAATTAAGAGTGTTATTGTGATATAACTGTCCAACAGTAGTGATGCCCAAATCAGTTCACCGTCTCCCCTCTTGAGAAGTCATAAGCTCCTGAGAACTTGGGTTATTCCATAAAGGGGTTTCAGCTATAATATCAGAAAAGCCTGTGCACTTCTTGATTTGCTTCCATACAAGATTACATAACCTGATTACCGGTAATTTGCTGGGAACTCTACTCCATGGTGTTTGCAACATACCCAATAGAGGACATGCACCCAAGCACCATGCTAGATGCTTCTCTGATTTTGGGAGTGGATCTGTAAAAAACCAAGAGCCAATATATCTCAACTGACCTGCAAGATAATATTATGAAAATCAGGTAGAGCTAAGTCAGCACAGTTCTTGGGGCACTGAAGAGTGGACAATTTCAATTTAAGTCTTGTGTTACCCCAAATAAAAGGTGACAGCAGGGAGTTCAACTCCTTAAAGAATTTCTTGGGGACAGGTACTGTGACATCACATGCTCCATTATATAGAGAATTTTAGGTAGGAGGATCATTTTGATTAAATTGATGCAGCCAGCCGCTGATAGAGGTAACTTAGAGCAGGTCTTAAATTTCTGTTTATATCTAGTAAAAGGTATACCGTATGTTTCTTTGAAGGATATGACTAGGATCCTTAGTTATAAACAAACCCAAATATTTAAACTCTTCCACCAAGGGAGCAGGAAAACCTAACTGTGCAGGCGAGATAGGGTTCGTGGTAAAATGAGTAATCACAGATTTTCCTCCCAGTTACAGTGGGATGCAAAAGTTTGGGCAATGTTTTTAATTGTCATGATTTTCCTGTATAAATTGTTGGTTGTTACGATAAAAAAATGTCAGTTTAATGTCAGTCAGCATATACGAGACACACACAGTGATATTTGAAAAGTGAAATGAAGTTTATTGGATTTACAGAAAGTGCGCAATAATTGTTTAAATAAAATTAGGCAGGTGCATAAATTTGGGCACTGTTGTTATTTTATTGATTCCAAAACTTTTAGAACTAATTATTGGAACTCAAATTGGCTTGGTAAGCTCAGTGAACCCTGACCTACATACTGTAATGATCCACTCAGCTGTCTGCACAGACAGACAGCTGTTTGACCATTCCTTAAGTCTGAGGGCTGCAGGTCTCTGGAAAAGAGACCTGTCTTTGCTTTGCAAGTTTCAGACCTGCTCTGCTGCTGAGGAATTTGCATACATTTGTTATGTAAATTGCCTAGCTGCCTCCTTTGAAGGCTGGCAGTATAAATACCATGTTCTCCCAGAATCCTTTGCTGGTCATCCTTCATGGTTTGTTACGGATGAACTCTCCTAGAGTATCAGCCCTGTTTGTTTTTGAAAGTTTACCTTAGAGTAATTCCGTGGGACTGCACTAGGCAGCTTTTCTAGTGCAGTCAGGTTGCATTATCTGTTTTGCCTGTGTTGTTTCTGCTGCGATTGTCCTGTCGCCAGCAGTGGGCGACAGGAAATTGTTCTGTCTGTCTGGGGGTGCTAACCAGAGCAGCGGTTGCTACTGGTAGCCCCTTCTGTTCATCTGTCTGGATTGCATTAGCCCTAATGGTAGTGGCAGTGCTTCCTTCTGTGTCTCGATTGCCTTGTCGCCAGTGGCGGTCGACAGGGAATCGTTCTGTCTGTCTGGGAGTGTAGGCCAGAGCTGCGGTTGCTACTGGCCGCTCCATCTGTGTGGATTGCATTAGCCCTAATGGTAGTGGCAGTGCCTCCTTCTGTATCTCTGCCTTTGGGGTGTGAACCAGAGCAGCGGTTGCTACTGGTAGCCCCTTCTGTTTATCTGTCTAGATCGCACTTACCCTAGTGGTAGTGGCAGTGCCTCCTTCTGTATCTCTGCCTTAGGGGTGCTAGCCAGAGCAGCGGTTGCTACTGGCAGCCCCACCTGCCTGTCTGTCTTGTCTGATACGAACGCTTGCTGTAGGCTCGGTGAGGTAACCGTTTAGCAAGCGTTCGCGCTCTCTATTTCGTGTTTGCCTGTCATTGGTTAGTTAGGGGGGCACGCTTATTACTGGGCACCTAACGTGCGGTGATCGTGCAGAAACGTGTTCGCTGTTGCGAATGAGTGCGGTGTTTGCGTTTAGTTAGCGTTTGTTATTTTCTTTATTTGTTCTGATTCTTGTTTGCTGTGCCTTTGCTACTCTCATGCTCTGTTCTGTTCAGCCTTGTGTCACTTCTGGCAATCGCCTCTCTCTTGCGATTGCGTTCTCGCTTTGTTTCTGCGAATGTGTGTTCGCCGTCGCTGGGTGGCGACTAGATTGGGGAACACACATTTACTCTGTCTCTGTGCTCTCTCTCTTGGAGGGCTATCGTGCCCTACTTTGCCTTATCCGTACAATTCCCATCTGGCATCTGTGGCCATGCAGAGGCTGTGCTCGTCTGCACTCCACAGCTCCATCTGCTGGTGGGAATTACCCTCTACTGGTGCATTGCACCCAAGCTGGGTTCTCCCAATTACACGTTTGTGGAGGATTTCCGGCGCGTCAGCGCACGTCTGGTGCGCTGACCACGGAAACGATTTCACAAACGTTACACATACACTGGTGAATCCAATTATGAGAAAGAGTATTTAAAGAGAGTCTGAAGCGAGAATAGATCTCGCTTCAGACCTCATAGCTAGCAGGGGCATGCGTGCCCCTGCTAAAACGTATCTCCGCCTCTCCCCCGCCCCTCTCAGTCTTCCTTCACTGAGAGGGGCGGGGGAGAGGCGGCGATGCGCGTCTGATAGACGCGCTGGGAGGCAGGGCTGCAGCCGTTAGCCCTGCCTCCAGGAAGAGTTTTCCCTACGACCATTTTACCACCAACTTTTGCGGGGGGTGGGTTGGGGGTGAAGGGACCCCCGTTAAGCCGTGGGATAGCGGCCTTTTAGCAGGGGCACACGTGCCCCTGCTATATATAAGACCTGAAGCGAGATTTAGTCTCGCTTCAGTGTCTCTTTAAGGAGGTCAATTGTAAGGTTACCTCTTCTTTGAATTTTCTCTGAAGAGTAGCAACATGGGGATCTCAAGACAATTCTCAAATGACCTGAAGACAAAGATTGTTCACCATCATGGTTTAGGGGAAGGATACAGAAAGCTGTCTGGTTCCACAGTTAGGAACATAATGAGTAAATGGAAGACCACAGGCTCAGTTCAAGTTAAGGCTTGAAGTGGCAGATCAAGAAAAATCACATATAGACAGAAGCGACGAATGGTGAGAACAGTCAGAGTCAACCCACAGACCAACAACAAAGACCTACAACTTCATCTTGCTGCAGATGGAGTCACTGTGCATCGTTCAAACATTCTGCGTGCTTTACACAAGGAGATGCTGTATGTGAGAGTGATACAGATGAAGCCTTTTCTCCGCCCACAGCACAAACAAAGCTTAAGGTATGCTAAAGCACATTTGGACAAGCCAGCTTAATTCTGGAATAAGGTGCTGTGGACCGATGAAACTAAAATTGAGTTATTTCTGCATAACAAGGGTAGTTATGAATGGAGGAAAAACAACACAGCATTCCAAGAAAAACACCTGCTACCTACAGTAAAATATGGTGGTGGTTCCATCGTGCTGTGGGGCTGTGTGGCCACTGGCCAGTGCAGGGACTGGGAATCTTGTCAAAATTGAGGGACACGTGGATTCCACTCAGCATCAGCAGATTCTGGAGACCAATGTCCAGGAATCAGTGACAAAGCTGAAGCTCTGCTAGGGCTGGATCTTTTAACAAGACAACAACCCTAAACACTGCTCAAATCCAGTAAGCCATTAATTCAGAGGAACAAGTACAACATTGTGGAATGGCCATCTCATTCCCCAGACCTGAATATAATTGAAAATCTGGGGTGTGAGTTAAAGAGAGCTGTCCATGCTCGGAAGCCATCAAACCTGAATGAACTAGAGATGTTTTGTAAAGAGGAATGGTCCAAAATACCTTCAACCAGAATCCAGACTCTCATTAGAACCTACAGGAAGCATTTAGAGGTTGTAATTTCTGCAAATGGAATTGTGTATTGACCTTATGTGTATTGAACAGTGCTGGTTTCTTTTTAACTCTGTTTTTATTGGACATTTGCTTCATTTAATAAATCAGAATTACACGATAGGAGGCTGGTCTTCCTGTGTTTCTCTCCCCACATGCTCTTATAACTTCAAGGACCTATCCAGGCATGGATCATTCTCGCACCCAACCAGGAAGAGAGAGAGTGAGCTCGTAAGGCGACGGGGGGCCATACACCCCGAAGGCGCAGATTGGTTTTGTTGAGACCCCAACATCTAGTGAGTGAGTCCATGAAGGGGGGAGAGGTGGATGTATGAATTTTATGTCAAGAGCGCAATTATATAAACACATATCATTTATCGCTGGCAATAACCCAGAGACTTAATTGCAGCACCTGGCGAATCTATTTATTAGTTATTGAACATTGACTGATACTTGAGCTAGTCGACCCCCACCGACAGCTCAACTTTCTGTCTGGAGCGAGCGCTTTTATTTCTTAATTTTTGAGGTTTTCAATGCAAACTCAAAATCGGGGCTGTTGTACGAAGCCAGTCAGTAGCCTCCTTTGGAGTGGCAAAAAAATAGCACTCAACCACTCTGAGCCTAGCAGGATATACCACTGAGTATTTATATATTTATTGGCCTTAAAGTGAACCTCCGGACTAAAAATCTACTCTGCAGCACTGAAAAGGCTTGGTGTTTCTTTAACAGTTTCACAGCATCAGAACTTTGTTTTTCTTACCAAAGCATCATTTTTAGCTGCATTTTTAGCTAAGCTCCATCCATCAAAGAAAAAAAGCCCGGGCTTTTTTTCCCTGATGCTGTGCAGAACATGATGGGATTTCCTATGTTGTTATTCACATTGCCTAGCAATTGGGAAAGGTGCTCAGGACACAGGACAGTTGGAACTGTGTCTCATGCTCCCTGTCACCTCCTTTCAACCAAAAGATGGCTGCCATCATGAAATCAAACATTTGCCTGTTCTTTTAAAACAGTGTGGGTAAGAGATTATATTACCTATCTATTTTAATTAACATAACTAGCATAACTTAATGACAGTATGTTTGTTTAGGCTGGAGTTCCTCTTTAAGCTGTCGTTTTACTTCAATGAATGAGGCCCTCATTTTCTGTAACTCGACGGAAAAGTCTGGAAATATACTCAGCTTTACATTTTCACAGTGAATTTCTTGCTTTTGTCTAGCCAGCTGTAAAACCTTGTCCCTGTCCTTGCAGTTAAGCAAATGGGCTAGAAAAGGTCTAGGATCAGCCCCAGGAGGTAGAGGAGAAGCTGGGACTCCTTGTGCTCTCTCCACCACAAAGCTTGTGAAAAACTATCACGCCCGAACTCCTTGATCAGCCATTCTTCCACAAATGCAGCTGGGTCACGGTCCTCCGCTCTCTCCGGCAGGCGGAGAACAGCGTGACTAATTTTCCAAGTCATCTGCCTTTTGACTACAGAATTCCACATTTTTGTTCAGAGAGTCATAGTTGCCCGGTATAGGGTGTACAGTGCCTAAGGTGTCCTAAGGCCCATGTTCACCAGTTGCTGCTGACCCTTTCCCCACTCCTTTAGCTTACCGGGACCTCCGGGCTTACTGTTCATTCTGGTGGTGTTCATTCTGGTGGGGAGTAGAGGGTCCGGGCAAGCAGAAAGTCCCGCCGTCCATGCAGTCAGATCTTTGGATTTGGGCGTTGCCGATTTACTCTTCAGCTGCCTGCGGTGGCCATCTTGGACTTCGGTCCGTGTACAGGGTTGCTCGGGTAGTACTTTTTAAAACCCGCCCGGATCCAGATCCAGGTACCCAGATACCCGGATCTGAGTCAGATATCCGGATCCGACCTTGCGGATATCCGAGTGAATTCGGATATCAGACCAAATTACCCGCGGGTTCCCGACCTATTCGGGTATCCGGATAGAAAAACCAGAAGTGCCCTTTAAATAGCTTTAAAAAGGGGTTTTAGGGTAAATGATGCATGTAGCATCATGTTTTTTTTAAAGGGAAACACTAATTTATTATTTGGTGGACATAAAATGAAAAAAAAAAAAAGCTGTCAATTGACATCAGGACTAGGTTCCCGACAGCGGTCGTGCAGCCCACATTGTGTTCAAAGTCCAATCGCACAACTGGGACATGACAGTTTTCAGCCCAGACATCTCCAAAAAATGACACCACAATTGTGTTTTGGGTTGAATATAGGTGGTGGTATCAGCAGCAGTGGCCTGTGGCACCGTGGCGGGGGGAGCCAGCGCCAGCTTGCTTCAGCCTCAAACTCCTCATGCTCAACAACATGTTTTTTGGCCAGATGGGTGATGAAGCTGGAGGTGTCATACTTGTAGGGGTCACAACCTCTGCTCATCTGTAGTTTGCACACATTGCATATGGCCAACTTGCTGTCCAATGAGGACAGAGTGAAAAACCGCCAGATTGGGGAGGTGAACAGTCCCCTGCGGCCTGAATGGGATGCTGCAGCTTTTCTCCCTGTGGCGGTTGGGGGTTGAGTGGTGCGGTTGGTGGTAGCAGCAGGAGGATGTGGTGGGTCCCGCATTCCACGGCCACTGTCTGCAATGCTGATCCTCCGTGCCAAACCCACCGACGCATCCTCCTCCTCAGAGCTGACATCCCCATGCTGTGGATGGTAGTCACGGTCCTTCATCCCATCATCAACATCATACCCCCCCCCCCCCCTCCTCAAAACCCAGAACATCCTCCTCAAACTCCTTGCGGCTAACAGCCCTGAGTTCAATTGTGGCGCCTGGAGCGAAAAGCTCGCTGACTGAGGGTAGGCTGCCCGCTGGGGTCGACACTGACACGGCAGACCTTCTGAGGGTGGCTGTAATGTTGCTCCATGTCCTCTTGCCCTTGCTGCCCCTCCCCCGGCTGCCGGTGCCAGCAGACATAGTACAACTTATACGTGATGATGTCGTCACCAGATGATGTGGGGTACTTTTACTTTAATGAAATCGGGGTTGGACTTTAAATCAAATCAGCACAGAGTGACAGACCGCAGAGTAGAGGACAGACAGTGCACACTATCTGTCTAAAGCTGGCCACTAACAGTCCAATTTCTAGAGAAAAATCGTTCGAGCGATCAGAAATTCTGATCGGACGAAAAATCGTTCACTACGCCATCAACTAACCAATCATTGCTTCCTATCTATCACGACCACCAAGAAAATTCAAATTTTCGTTCGACGAAAATTCATTCGGGCGACATTTTTTTTCACTCGTTCATAATCGATTGTGTCCACCAATGGAGATTATTAACAACCAATCCGATCAGAATTTCTGATCGCTCGAACGATTTTTCGCTAGAAATTGGACCGTTAGTGGCCAGCTTAACTGTCACACTGACAATGCTCAGCACAGCAGCACTGCAGTAAGATAACACAGTACTACTCTAACAACTAACTGCAGTACTAACTAACTATATAATACAATACAATAACACAGTAATCCTATTCCCTAACCTATACTGTCCTGCTGGCCTGCACAGCACACACAGACACAGACAGGACCTAACTCAGTGAATGAAATCAAACAATTACACTAGCTAGCTAAAAAAAAACAATAGAACAATAGTGTAGTGAAGGTGTTTAGCACTCAAAGCTTTAGGTTTATCACTGTATACAGGCAGCACTTGCTAAGCCAATAGCATTGGAGCAAGTCTGTCAGTGACCAGCCAGCCACACAAGCAAGGACGATCTGTCTCATCATGTCAGCCCTCCTTATTACACAAGGGGGCTGACCAGGGTTCCCTTCTGTGATTGGGTGCCAGGGCTTAGGCTGGGAGGCCTCTGATTGGCTCAATGAGGTCAGGTGGGGCTGGCCAGATTTCCCCTCTGTGATTGGTTGCTAGGGCTTCTGCTGGGAGCCCTCTGATTGACTCAATGACATCATCTCTCTTGTTACAGTACCCGGATCCGGATATCCATCGGATATCCGCGGGTACCCGGATTATGCGGTCAGATACCCGCATAGAGCTATCCGGATCCGGCCCCAGGTATCCGGATCCGACCGGATAGCGGAAAAATGGTCGGATACCCGGGTTTACCCAGGTACCCGGATCCGGATGAGCATCCCTGCGTGTGAATTCTTTCAATTTCTCCTCCGCCGATTGCCTGGTGTTCATCACAGCTGAGCTTGTGGACATCTCAAGGTAACGTCTGCAGGATGCTAATCAGTGTATCGCAGAGCCAGAGCTCTCTTACATGCGTGTATCCAGGTCGATTTCCGGTCATGCCCCCTTTCGTTTTCTCTTTATTTACTGTATAAAATTCACTGAAATAAAAAAAATGGACAGTACAATACATGTTATATAAGTAGAAAAAAGTAGTTATCTTCTTATATTGGTGGTTTTTTTTCCTGTGATAGTATAGCTGTCCCTGCTGCTTTAAAATGGACCTGAGCTTTTGCACCCTGTAGAGAGGATAGAGAGTTTAGGCTGTCTAATTTCACCTCATTTGTGTCTATTCACAAGTTGTAATTTCATCTTCCCCCCTGTGTCACCTGACTGCCACAGCAGATAGGGTCATTTGAAAGCACATGATAACAATATGTCTGCTTCAATGAAAGCAGGAAGTAGTAACAGTGCAGATTTATTTATGGAATTGTATCAGCAGTAACAAAGAAATGTTTTTCTTTAAAGGTTTATATGCTGTTGCGTATCTTTTAGAGCAGAGAGGAAGTTCTGAGTTCAGGTCTGCTTTAAGCCACCAGCAAGCAAGAAGATACTCAGAATAATTTTGATACTACTTTTTTACCTATTTTTTTGGTATTTTTACAATTGCTGAATAATAATTTTAAAGAGCCTAGATTAAAAATGAACTCCTATGAGACGTGAGGACAAAAAGTGAATTGCATATGGACCCCAGAGCGAAAACACCTAGATAAAGAAAAGTGAGTGAGCATTAGCGTGAAAAGTTGAAACATAAAAAGGAAAAAGACCTTTGAGACTAATATGGATTATCTGAACTATAGGTTGATGTATAGATTCTTGTGTTAATCACTGTATATAAGACTTCTGTATATAAGGCTTCTCGGGAAGGGGGAGAATGTAAGAATCTGTGAGGTTCTTGCAATGTAAAATCCTCATTCAGTTGAAACCAATGTTTCAGCAGAAGACTATATGCAGGGTTGTCCCTTAAGACATACTGTATATTTTATATCTAATACGTTGTACAGTCCAGGAGATGCCAGAACACATTCCTGGACTTTCACAACAGTTTCTATGGAATAGCAGGGAAGAGGTGAGTGGAAAACAAATGCAGTGGATGGGACGCCAATCATTCAATCACTGAAGCCAATAGAAAGCTCATAATGTGATTGACGCCAATCATCCACCCACAGTTCACCTACAGTGGGATGTGACTAATTTACACTTATAAGCTGGAGATCTTTCTATATATAACATGGATCCCTATGTTTTATAGACTACGGTTTTCAACTGTTTCTTCTACTACTATTATTTCTTCTGTTCCTGTTGCTTACATGTAGCCTAGTTTACCTTCCAGATGCCTAGCTTAGCTCAACTTATTTCTGCTAACTTATGATTGCAAAGTAAAACTGCTACATCAAGATCTGCAATCATATTTACTGATTTGCTGTAACTAAGATAACTGCTGAAATGAACACCTTGTACTGCTGATTTAAAGTGCACCTAACACAAGAGTCGTCTCCAGTGTCATACTCACCTAGGGCTTCCTCTAGTCCTCTTGAGGCCATTCAGTCCCTCTCCATCTCCCCGTAGTTGGGAGCATTCCGCACCTGCGTAGAAGAGAGCGACAGAGTGTGCTTGGCTTGGCTGCGCATGCGCGACAAAGCACTACTCAGACAGAACATGCTATTAGATCCCAGAATGCATAAGAGGTAGTTGACTGCTCACTCGGGATTCCATGTCTTCTACCTTTTTTGAAGCCAATGTTCCCAAACCCTCCTCATCCTCCTCTGCTGTGGGCAACCCAAGCACCACCTCCACCACCACCACAGCCCCTCTGATGGATTTTTCAGGGGAGTTATTTTCCCATACATTGATGGACCTAAGTGATGTGCAAGCATTACTGCCATCAGATGAGGGAGGATAGGTGGAAGTTATACCTGATAACCAGCACTCAGATGACAGTACCTAGATGAACACATGGTGTAAGGTCCCCACTGCTGCTGCCTACTGCGAGTTGTTAAAATGTAAGTGATGGTGGTGATGCTGCTGTGTCAATGGATGTCACATCTTTGCCCACAAGAGAGGAAGAGGAGGAGACCTCAAAAGGGAGAGACAGAAAATCAGAGAGGCTGGAAAAGGGTAAGAAGAAAGAAGAGCTCGCAGGGGACAGGAGACAAACAGATTGATGTGGAGAGTGATGGCACCTGGAGTCAGCCACCCAACACACCACATCACTTCTAGTGTTACCAGAATGCCAGCACAAGGTTCTGCAGTGTGGTCTTTTTTGTGTGCCTCTGACAGTATTGCCATCTGCATCCTGTGTCATAAGCGAAATAGTCGTGGGAAGACGTGGGAAGACCAAGTGGTCTTCCAAACATGGGCAGGGAAGGTATACAACCTTCACAGCCCACTGGGTAAACCTGGTGACAGTCGGGAAGCAAGGTATGCATGGCTCTAAAGTGGAATTAATGGCACCGCCATGGATTGCATACAGGCCAGCCTCCTCTTCTACTCCTCCATCCTCTTCAGTCTCCTCCTCGGCAGAGTCCTCCTCTTCTGTCCCCAACCCCTTCCATCTATTCCACATCACTGGTATAAGGTCACGCTGTCTTGTAGCTGCTGTGCCTGGAAGGTAAAAGCCACACTGGACCCGCACTGCTGTCAGCTCTGCATTCACAGGCCGATCATTGGCTGACGCCGCACAAACTAAAAATAGGAAAAGTGGTATGCGACAATGGTACTAATGTGTTGCTGCACCTAGATTGGGCAGATTAACTCACATGCCTCGCATGGCACATGTACTGAACTTGATTGTGCAATGCTGCAAAGTACCCAAGATTCCAGGATGTTCTAAGGCAGGCCAAGTAAAGTGTCTAGACATTTCAGAAGATCTTACATGGCTATAGCTACCTTGCTGACATTCAGCGCCCACACAACAAGCCAGTGAAATAGAATTGTACATTGCTTATGTTAAACTGGCTGCTCCAGTAGCAACGAGCAGTTTATGACTGGGGAGCTTGTTTTTTTTCCCATGATACTGGATGCTCATATGCTATGCCTGCAAACTTATGCTTCCTTTTGAGGAGATTACTAAACCGGTCAGTCGCAGCAAAGGCACCATCAGTGACATCACACCGTACATTTTTTCCTGGAGTGTGCCATGCTACGTGTCATTGATCAGGCTGTGGAGGAGCAGGGGCAGAAATAAGATTATTTAATGTTTTTGGAAATAACAGAGGGGACTAAGTCATCAGCTGTAGTATAGAAAACACTGTGCTGCGACAAATAGCCAGTTGAATAATCCTGGTGTGCTATTGTAAAAGATCACTGCATCTTTGAACTATACAAACAAGAAAAAAACACAACAGCGCTGCCACTAGAAAGTCCAAACCACAACTGCATCACAGCATCAGGAAATGTTATGAAGTTCAATAAGTGCTAATCATCTTCATTAACGCACTCCATTTTCAGTTAAATTCTTGTGTCAATAAACAGCCACTTAACACACTCACCAGATATACAGACTCTTGCTACAGGAATATCTCACACTGTGAAGGGTTTCAGCCTCCTCCTAGCTGCATGGCAATCAGTGTTCAACCTTAAAGCCTCGTCTACACGAGGTGATCCAGCGGCTCAATTAGCTGCCGGATCGCCTCTTCTGCATCCCCGCGCGTACCCGCCGATTCCCCGCTCGTCCCCACCGGCGCCGCTTATCTTCCGCTCGATTCCCTGCCATTGTCCCCTCGCGGGGAACGAGCAGGGAATCGGCGGTGGCAAGATCCGAGCTGTCGGATCTTATCAATCGAGCCGCATCAGCGGCTCGATTGATAAGCAACAACGGCACGTCATCTGCATGTGTAGATGTAGCTTAAGCCCCATCTACACCATACAATTTTTTGGTGTAATACAATTTTTTGTCCGATTCAATTCGGTTCAATTTGATTCATTGATTCGATTCAATCAGACATGTCCGATCGGGATTCGATTCAATTTGCCATTGTTTTGCAATGGCATATTTATTCGAATCAAATAAAATCCCGATCGGACATGTCTGATTGAATCAAATCAATGAATCAAACAAAAAATTGTATGGTGTAGATGGGGCTTTTAGATCAAAGGATCACCAAATTACTTATCTGCTGTACCTGGGTCAAGGCAGAGGGAGTAGTCTGAAGAGTATGGTGGCTGTGGTGAGAAAGAGCAAGAGGAGCTGGAGAAGGCTTCCCGAGGCACTTTTCACCTTTCAGGGACCCCTGGTGTGGTCGGTGGCTGGGGGGCAGAAACCATGGACATTGTTGTCCTGGATGATCAACAGGAGCTTGATTCCTATGCCTCAAATCTAATTGAAATGGGAACTTTCATGTTCATGTGTCTCAGGAAGGAACCCTGTATAAAAACAATTAAAGAGACTCTGAAGCAAGTCTAAATTCTCTCTTTTGACCTGTATTCATTTCAAGAACCATAAGCCCTGCTAAACTGCCGCTATCCCACGGCAAATCCCCTCTGCTTGGTTCAGGGAGCACTTCCTGATGAGGCAGAGCTTAGGGCTGTAGCTCTGCCTCTTCATGTGTCAATCCCCTGCTGATCGCCGCCTCTCCCCACCCCTCTCAGTCTTCCCTTACTGAGAGGGGCAGGGAGAGGCGAAGATCCATAGGCAGATTGACACGCATGGAGGCAGAGCTGCAGCTCAAAGCACTGCCTCCATGAGCAGCAAAATCCACGACCAAGAAAGTTGTGGATTTTGGAGAGGGGATTTGGGGGGTATAAACCCCTCGTTTTGCCGCGAGATAGCGGTAGTTTAGCAAGGCTTATGGTTCTTAAAATGAATAAAGGTTAAAAAAGAGAATTTATAATTGCTTCAGAGTCTCTTTAAGGAAAAGGACCAGTAACTGGGTGGCAACCTTGTTAGACCTAACAAATGTGGGATATCCTACCACCATCACAGAGGGTTGTAAAAATGGAGCATTTCCAAAACCAGCTGCGAGAGATTCTGTATTCTGCTTTTACGGGTGGTTGCACACTAAGTACAATTCCCAGCGAAAGATGCCTGTAATCCTGCCATGCCTGTGAGAACAGGGAGATTTATTGATTTGTCAGTAACTTTAGACCTGAGATCATTCTTCCTTCCAATGCATCAACATGATCTTTTTGGATCCACCCTCAGGAAACCCCTTAACCAACAGGTATGGCTTTTTCTTGAATCAAGTGTCCTGTCCAAAAGGACGTATAGTGAAGCAGGAAGGGTTGCGACCGATAAGCAAACTTGTCCAGCTCACAACAGTATGGACCATCTCACATTTATAAAAATGAACGAGTCATGGATCTCCTAGGGTTACAGCCCTTCTAAAGACATGTAGTTGCAATTCCTCATGCCCGCCCACAGTTTACTCCACCATCACCTAGTACAAAATATTCTACTTGACTTTTAAACATTTTTTTAGTCCAGTAAATGCCAACATTTTTCAGGCCTCTGCTACAGTGGCTGTAATTATCAATTTTCAGACAGGTAAGTGCCAAACATTTAAGGCCTTTGCTATAATGGCTGCAACTAAAAAATGTTAGACATACATAAATAAAAATATAATGAAATAATACATATAACATATTGTAAAGATAAATATATCATAAATATGTAAAAAAGAAGTCTTATTTAGCTAACCCTAATCCTACCTGATGGAGGTGTACATGGCGGCAATTCTAACTAATTTAATTTGAAAAATCTAGAAACTTATGGGCATTAGAGTTGGGCCGAACCTCCGATTTTAGGTTCGCGAACCGGGTTCGCGAACTTTCGCGGAACGTTCGGTTCGCGTTAAAGTTCGCGAACCGCAATAGACTTCAATGGGGATGCGAACTTTGAAAAAAAAATAATTATGCTGGCCACAAAAGTGATGGAAAAGATGTTTCAAGGGGTCTAACACCTGGAGGGGGGCATGGCGGAGTGGGATACACGCCAAAAGTCCCCGGGAAAAATCTGGATTTGACGCAAAGCAGCGTTTTAAGGGCAGAAATCACATTGAATGCTAAATGACAGGCCTAAAGTGCTTTAAAACATCTTGCATGTGTATACATCAATCAGGTAGTGTAATTAAGGTACTGCTTCACACTGACACACCAAACTCACCGTGTAACGCACCGCAAACAGCTGTTTGTACTAGTGACGGCCGTGCTGGACTGGTGCGCACCATGGCGAGAGTGCAGGTTTTGGTGGCTTTACAGCCCATATGGTCGGCCTGGCTGATGTAGCTGAATGACAGAACAGTGACTGTCCAGCTGATCAAATTTGGTCTGACCACAATGAAGCAACGACCTTATTATCTTTTGTGTGCCCCCCGAGACACTCATCTAGGCGCCGGTCATTGCTTCATTGTGATACGCAAGCCCCTTCACCACGGCAAGGTAATGATCACGAAGGGGAATGGGCGCATGTACATGCCTTTTCTTTTGTTGTTGCAGCTGCCCTCAGTGCAGCCAGAAAAATTAGGCAGTCATGTACACGCACCATAAAAATTATTACAGCGGCCGCTGCTAGCAGCGGCCTAAAAAATTCAGCAATCCGCCTGGAGTCCCGGACCCTGTTGGTGGTGGCGGAGAAGGTAGTGAAGCGGCCTGCAGGCAGACATGCTGTGTGGAGGGACTGGGAGCGACTTAGTCTTTTTGGGGCAGGCCAGGCAGCCAGTCACACGGCGTGCAGGCAGAGATGCTGTGTGTGCGGGGACTGACTTAGTCTTGGGGCGGGCAGCAGCCCTCCGGGATCCATGCCTCATTCATTTTGATAAAGGTGAGGTACTTAACACTTTTGTGACTTAGGCGACTTCTCTTCTCTGTGACAATGCCTCCAGCTGCGCTGAAGGTCCTTTCTGAGAGGACGCTTGCGGCAGGGCAGGAGAGAAGTTGGATGGCAAATTGGGACAGCTCTGGCCACAGATCAAGCCTGCGCACCCAGTAGTTCAAGGGTTCCTCATCGCTGTTCACAGCAGTGTCTACATCCACACTTAAGGCCAGGTAGTCGGCTACCTGCCGGTCGAGGCGTTGGTGGAGGGTGGATCCGGAAGGGCTACGGCGAGGCGTTGGACTAAAGAACGTCCGCATGTCCGACATCACCATGAGATCGCTGGAGCGTCCTGTCTTTGACTGCGTGGACACGGGAGGAGGATTAGTGGCAGTGGTACCTTGCTGGCGTTGTGCCGTCACATCACCCTTAAAGGCATTGTAAAGCATAGTTGACAGCTGGTTCTGCATGTGCTGCATCCTTTCCACCTTCCGGTGAGTTGGTAACAGGTCCGCCACTTTGTGCCTGTACCGAGGGTCTAGTAGTGTGGCCACCCAGTACAGCTCATTCCCCTTGAGGTTTTTTATACAGGGGTCCCTCAACAGGCAGGACAGCATAAAAGACGACATCTGCACAAAGTCGGATCCAGTACCCTCCATCTCCTCTTGCTCTTCCTCAGTGACGTCAGGTAAGTCAACCTCCTCCCCCCAGCCGCGAACAATACCACGGGAAGGTTGAGCAGCACAAGCCCCCTGCGACGCCTGCTGCGGTTGTTCTCCTGCCGCTGTCCCCTCCTCCTCCTCCTCCCCCAAAGAAACACCTTGCTCATCATCCTCTGAGTCTGACTCGTCTTCTGCACACGACCTCTCTTCTTCCTCCTCCTCCCCCCTCTGTGCTGCCGCAGGTGTTGAGGAAACAGCTGGGTCTGATGAAAATTGGTCCCATGCCTGTTCCTGCCGTAACGGTTCCTGGTCACGCTCATTCGCAGCTTCATCCGCCACTCTACGCACAGCACGCTCCAAGAAGTACGCGTAGGGAATTAAGTCGCTGATGGTGCCCTCACTGCGGCTCACCAGGTTGGTCACCTCCTCAAACGGCCGCATGAGCCTGCATGCATTTTTCATCAGTGTCCAGTTGTCGGGCCAGAACATCCCCATCTTCCCAGACTGTTTCGTTCTACTCCAGTTGTAGAGGTACTGGGTGACGGCTTTCTTCTGTTCTAGCAGGCGGGAGAACATGAGCAGGGTCGAGTTCCAGCGAGTGGGGCTATCGCAAATGAGGCGTCTCACCGGCATGTTGTTTTTACGCTGAATTTCTGCAAATCGTGCCATGGCTGTGTAAGAGCGCCTCAAATGCCCACAGAACTTCCTGGCCTGCTTCAGGACATCCGCTAAGCCAGGGTACTTTGCCACAAATCTTTGAACCACTAGATTCATGACATGTGCCATGCAGGGTATGTGTGTCAGCTTCCCCATATGCAAAGCGGCAAGCAGATTGCTGCCGTTGTCGCACACCACGTTGCCTATCTCCAGGTGGTGCGGGGTCAGCCACTCATCCACCTGTTTCTTAAGAGCAGCCAGGAGAGCTGCTCCAGTGTGACTCTCCGCTTTGAGACAAGCCATGTCTAAGATGGCGTGACACCGTCGTACCTGGCATGCAGCATAGGCCCTGCGGAGCTGGGGCTGTGTAGCTGGAGAGGAGAACTGCCACTCAGCCAAGGAGGAGGAGGAGGACAGCGAAGAGCATGTAGCAGGAGGAGAGGAGGTGGCAGGAGGCCTGCCTGCAAGCCGTGGAGGTGTCACAATTTGGTCCGCCGCTTTCTGCTTGCCATCGTTCACCACCAGGTTCACCCAATGGGCTGTGTAGGTAATGTAGCGGCCCTGCCCGTGCTTGGCAGACCAGCCATCCGTGGTCAGGTGTACCCTTGACCCAACGCTCTTCGCCAGAGATGACACCACTTGCCTCTCAACTTCACGGTGCAGTTGGGGTATGGCCTTTCTCGAAAAATAAGTGCGGCCTGGCATCTTCCACTGCGGTGTTCCGATGGCCACAAATTTACGGAAGGCCTCAGAGTCCACCAGCCGGTATGGTAACAGCTGGCGAGCTAACAGTTCCGCCACGCCAGCTGTCAGACGCCGGGCAAGGGGGTGACTGGCCAAAAGTGGCTTCTTCCGCTCAAACATTTCCTTCACGGACACCTGACTGCTGCTGTGGGCAGAGGAGCAGGAACCGCTCAAGGGCAGAGGCGGAGTGGAGGAGGGTGCCTGTGAAGGTGCAAAGGAGAAAGCGGCAGAAGCAGATGATGCACCTGAAGAAGGAAGAGGAGAAGGAGGGTGACTTTTCTTTTGTGTGCTGCTGCTGCTTTTGCTCAGGTGGCCATCCCATTGCTGTTTGTGCCTTTTCTCCAGGTGCCTTCGTAAGGCACTTGTCCCTACGTGAGTGTTGGCCTTTCCACGGCTCAATTTTTGTTGGCAGAGCGAACAGATGGCATTGGTCCGATCTGAGGCACACACATTAAAAAATTTCCACACCGCTGAGCCACCCTGGGATGTGGGCACTATGGGGACCTCAGCAGCTGATGCTGAAGGGCAAGTTGGCTGGCTGTACATAGGTGGCGATACATGGTGCCGGACTCTGCCACCAGCTGTTTCTGACGAAGAGCTGCCCCAGCTTCTTTCAGCAACTTCTCTCCTCCTACTACTCTCTGACTCCCCCTCTGAACTGTCCCCCTCTTCATCTCCTCTATTGGGAACATACAGAGGATCCCTATTACCGTCATCATCGTAGTCATCCTGCCCAGCTTCGCTTGCCTCAGACAAATCCAAACTTGCACCATCAGTAGATCCTTCATCCTCCTGACACGTTACATCCATAGTGTTGCCGCGTAACTCAGACATATTAGCTGGTGAAAATTCATCTGGCTGTAACAACAATGGCTGTGCATCAGTGATTTCAACACTAAATAATTCTTGCGAAGTGTCAAATGCAGCGGAAGTGGTGCTAGTAGTAGCGCTGGTGGCTGAGCAAGATGAGGTGTTCTGTGTCGCTAAATACTCAACCACGTCCTGACAATCTTGGGAGGTGATGGGACATGCCTTCTTCCGAGCACTGTACTGTGGGCCAGGTCCACACGAAATTACATTTACACGACCTCGCGCAGACCTGCCGGGTGGCCTTCCTCTGCCTCTGCCACTACCTCTTCCTCTTCCTCTACCTGTTTTGTCCATATTGGGTATGCACGGAGTGGTATATCACACTGCGTGCACTCACGTAGGTAGGTGGGTTCACTTAACTGCACAGGTATGCGCACTGATGCGGTGGGTTCACTGAACAGAACAGGTATACAGTGGCGGGTTCACAGAACAGGTATGCAGTGGCAGGATCACTGAACACAATAGGTATGCAGTGGCGTGTTCACTAAACAGGTATACAGTGGCGGGTCCACTGAACAGAACAGGTATACAGTGGCGGGTTCACAGAACAGGTATACAGTGGCGGGTCCACTGAACAGAACAGGTATACAGTGGCGGGTTCACAGAACAGGTATGCAGTGGCAGGATCACTGAACACAATAGGTATGCAGTGGCGTGTTCACTAAACAGGTATACAGTGGCGGGTCCACTGAACAGAACAGGTATACAGTGGCGGGTCCACTGAACAGAACAGGTATACAGTGGCGGGTCCACTGAACAGAACAGGTATACAGTGGCGGGTTCACAGAACAGGTATACAGTGGCGGGTCCACTGAACAGAACAGGTATACAGTGGCGGGTTCACAGAACAGGTATGCAGTGGCAGGATCACTGAACACAATAGGTATGCAGTGGCGTGTTCACTGAACAGGTATACAGTGGCGGGTCCACTGAACAGAACAGGTATACAGTAGCGGGTTCACAGAACAGGTATGCAGTGGCAGGTTCACTGAACACAACAGGTATGCAGTGGCAGGTTCACTGAACACAACAGGTATGCAGTGGCGGGTTCACTGAACAGGTATACAGTGGCGGGTCCACTGAACAGAACAGGTATACAGTGGCGGGTCCACTGAACAGAACAGGTATACAGTGGCGGGTCCACTGAACAGAACAGGTATACAGTGGCGGGTTCACAGAACAGGTATACAGTGGCGGGTCCACTGAACAGAACAGGTATACAGTGGCGGGTTCACAGAACAGGTATGCAGTGGCAGGATCACTGAACAGGTATGCAGTGGCAGGATCACTGAACAGGTATGGAGTGGCAGGATCACAGTACAGGTATGCAGTGGGCTGAGGGCTCACTGAACAGAACAGGTATGCAGTGGCAGGATCACTGAACAGGTATGGAGTGGCAGGATCACAGTACAGGTATGCAGTGGGCTGAGGGCTCACTGAACAGAACAGGTATGCAGTGGCAGGATCACTGAACAGGTATGCAGTGGCAGGATCACTGAACAGGTATGCAGTGGCAGGATCACAGTACAGGTATGCAG
The DNA here is from genome assembly GCF_040937935.1 of Hyperolius riggenbachi. Lineage (NCBI taxonomy): Eukaryota > Metazoa > Chordata > Amphibia > Anura > Hyperoliidae > Hyperolius > Hyperolius riggenbachi. Next base: position 190,732,063 of record NC_090653.1, on the reverse strand, counting down.
TGGGCTGAGGGCTCACTGAACAGAACAGGTATGCAGTGGCAGGATCACTGAACAGGTATCTCCAGTACAGGTATCACAGTACAGTACCAGTGGCAGGATCACAGTACAGGTATGCAGTGGGCTGAGGGCTCACTGAACAGAATAGGTATGCAGTGGCAGGATCACTTAACAGGTATGCAGTGGCAGGATCACTGAACAGGTATGCAGTGGCAGGATCACAGTGGGCTGAGGGCTCACTGAACAGAACAGGTATGCAGCCAGGAAGAAGTTAAGCCTAACTAATCTTTCCCTATATGAGAGACTGCAGCAGCTCGCCCTACTCTCACTAATGCAGGCACACGAGTGGCCGTAATGGCCGCCGCTGCCTGCCTTATATAAGGGGGGGTGGGGCTCCAGGGGCTAGTGTAGCCTAATTGGCTACACTGGGCCTGCTGACTGTGATGTAGAGGGTCAAAGTTGACCCTCAGTGCATTATGGGGCGAACCGAACTTCTTCCGCAAAAGGTTCGCGTGCGGTACCCGCACGCGAACCACCTACATTCGCGCGAACCACGTTCGCCGGCGAACCGTTCGGCCCAACTCTAATGGGCATTGAGAAATCAGCATACAAGGTATTCTGCCAGATCTCTCTCCCTGGTTGGTGGACTGCTCCAGCTCCAATTGCAGCAAGACTGGACGTTCCTTGTCACAGCCCCTTCCATAAGCATGAGCTCTTTAAAAGGTCTGATACCACAGATCTCAGCGCCCTTTGTTTATTCTATGTCATTGAATTCCATTTACCGACAGTCCAGCAGGACACTGGCCAAAATGCAATACTTTGGATTATTCCGCACAAAAACTTTACCTCTTATTGGTCCCAGCCAAACGTGGTATTTTAAACTTTTAGACATTCTTCATCATTTTCTCTTCTCTGTATTTCTATCCAACCAATCCTCTGTTCAAATGCTAGATATACTGTATACTGTATGTTTGGCAGTTTTAATGTATATTTTTTGTGTGTAGTTTATATAATAAAACTAACAATTTAATTGTTCCAGTTTTTGCCCTTTTTACCTGATTATTCTGAACTCTGTCCTCAGAAGAGACACACAACCGCATTATCTTTGTAAGTTGTTCGATTTGTTCCGAAGTCTCTCCACCTTCTTTCAATCTGGAGAGTGGCGGCAGCAAATTACCCGATTTACAGAATGAAATCAATCATTTTTACCAACTGTACACACATTCGACATTGTATCATGTATCAGCACATCATCCAATCTTAACTGTTTATTTTGCTCACAGTGCATTCACCAAAATTCAAAAAGGACTGGCACAGCTTTAAGTGTAAATATAGCACTTTATTCCAACAAAAAAAATGGCAGCAGTGACAGACTGCTGTTTCGGGTTACAAACCTTTATCAAAATGCTCCAAGCCAAAATACAAGTGATCACATACACCTTTAAATAGTCCCACCAAGAGCGGAGCTGATAGAAGACTGTAGCAATATCATGCAAATAAGTGCAGGCTGCTCACCTTTATCTCACCATAGCAAACACATCCAGCGTTATTCAAAACCTCCCCCTTGCCCAGCAGACATCAGAGGTGGCCAATAGAAAAAGCCACTGCTCGCCTCCCTCCTTCCCTTCCTTTGACGGAATAAAGAGCTATATTTACACTTAAAGCAGTGCCAGTCCTTTTTGAATTTTGCTGGATAATACTCCCCAGGAGGCACTGTGGTGGGACTTTGGCATGTTGTATTCTTCTATTTTGTCGGTGCTCCCTTCCTTCTGTTTTTGCACAGTGCATTCACCTTCAGAAGTCCCTAGTGGATGGGATCTGAATGACAAGTGTGGCATTGTAAGACAGGATTGGCGGGTGTTGTCTCAGTGTGTTCCTAGAATGCTATTGGTTTCTGTTAATGATTACTAATAGACAGGAACGGGATGTGACCAATTCACAGTGGTTAAGGTCTTTGTCAAACATTTATATAGTGTGTGCATTTTTTCTTGTGTGTAGGTCTGCTTCCACCACCTAGAACTTAGGTACATTTGCTTTCTCCCTTGGACTCTGGTTGTTATAAGGTATGGAGATTGACTATTTTTTCCTAATTGGCACATATTTAACCTTATTACATCTTCTTTAAAGCCAGGAGGAAGCCGCGGGACCTTGCGATCTACGGTGGGCTGGAGGAAGCCCCAGGTAAGTGCAAATTGGGTTTTTAAAAGGTGCTCAGTGTCCCTTTAATTTATTTAGCAACTTTATGGTGTATAACAATTCTGCTTAAAGAGGAACTGAAATGATATATAGTAGGTAGTAGATTATTCATACATTTAGATCAATAATGCTGCGCCACCTCACATACAACTGCTTCCTCTATTGCACAACCCAAATATACAGCCACCAATGAATAAATGTCCTGCTAGTGTGCTGTGTTCAATCCACTTGGCTGTATCTTTAAATATAATGCATTTTACTGCACACTTCCAGATAATAGACCTGTAAAAAACAGCTTCACATAGCGTAATACTGCTTCACTCAAATAGCTCTTATGCTTCACCACAGCAAAAAAACGTGCAGGTGATATTCAGTGCACACTTGTGGACCCACCACCTTATAAACTGAGAGGCTCACCAGATAAAAACCACCTATACCACAGGTGGAAATCTCACATAATATATGTTTCACTCGGCACATCAGTGATCCATATCCAGCCTCAGAGAGTAAAATTTAGCCTTTTTATTCTTCAATAGAGTTGGGCCGAACGGTTCGTCTGCGAACGGTTCCATGCAAACTTCCGTGGTTCGCGTTCCGCAGGCGAACGTTTGCGGAAGTTCGGTTTGCCCCATAATGCACCATGGAGGGTCAACTTTGACCCTCTACATCACAGTCAGCAGGCCCAGTGTAGCCAATTAGGCTACACTAGCCCCTGGAGCCCCACCCCCCTTATATAAGGCAGGCAGCGGCGGCCATTACGGTCACTCGTGTGCCTGCATTAGTGAGAGTAGGGCGAGCTGCTGCAGACTGTCTCTCATAGGGAAAGATTAGTTAGGCTTAGCTTGTTCCTGGCTGCATACCTGTTCTGTGAACCCACCACTGCATACTTGTACTGTGAACCCACCACTGCATACCTGTTCAGTGAACCTGCCACTGCATACCTGTTCTGTGAACCCATCACTGCATACCTGTTCTGTGAACTCACCACTACATACCTGTTTAGTGAACCTGCCACTGCATACCTGTACTGTGAACCCACCACTGCATACCTGTTCAGTGAACCTGCCACTGCATACCTGTTCTGTGAACCCACCACTGCATACCTGTTCTGTGAACCCACCACTGCATACCTGTTCAGTGAACCTGCCACTGCATACCTGTACTGTGAACCCACCACTGCATACCTATACTGTGAACCCACCACTGCATACCTGTTCAGTGAACCCACCACTGCATACCTGTTCTGTGAACCCACCACTGCATACCTGTTATGTGAACCCGCCACTGCATACCTGTTCTGTTCAGTGAACCCGCCACTGCATACCTGTTCTCGCCATGGTGCGCACCAGTCCAGCACGGCCGTCACTACACAAACAGCTGTTTGCGGTGCGTTACACAGTGAGTTTGGTGTGTCAGTGTGAAGCAGTACCTTAATTACACTACCTGATTGATGTATACACATGCAATATGTTTTAAAGCACTTTAGGCCTGTCATTTAGCATTCAATTTGATTTCTGCCCTTAAAACGCTGCTTTGCGTCAAATCCAGATTTTTCCCGGGGACTTTTGGCATGTATCCCACTCCTCCACCTGGGGGTCCAGGTGTTAGACCCCTTGAAACATCTTTTCCATCACTTTTGTGGCCAGCATAAATTTTTTTTTTCAAAGTTCGCATCCCCATTGAAGTCTATGGCGGTTCGCGAACTTTTACGCGAACCGAACCTTCCGCGGAAGTTCGCGAACCCGGTTCGCTAACCTAAAATCAGAGGTTCAGCCCAACTCTATTCTTCAATAAAACACACAAAAAATTTTCATTGCGCAATATGTCAGCTCCACCATAAAACACAACTGCACCTCTCGCGCACTCCAGCAACTTACAGACTCCAAGATGGAGAAGAAAGCGTGTCACAGCGGCAAGTCTCCTGGGCCTAGTGCTGCTCATCTGAAGAACAGTCTGCGGCGCCCCGCTCTATCGGCTCCCCGTACCTCCCCAGTGTTTCCGCGTACCACTAATCACGTGACCTGCATCAAGCGTACTGGCTCCGCCCTACGCGTTTCGTCACCAGGACTCGTCAGGGGATAGTGGCCCCAGTATGCCAGCCACAGTTATACTCCCACCCCATGCCGTCATCACCCTCCTGTAGGGGCAAAACACCTTAATTTGTGACTCCACCTCCCCTCCGCCTTGGAAATATCCCTCGGTTTGCTCGATCCCCTCCACTTAGGTATCCGTTTTTCAATTCCCATAAATTTTAACAGGGTTGGATCACATCCATAAAATTGCTTAAAATGGCTAGATACACTATGAGAATCCAATCCCTTTGACATGTTGTAAAACTGTTCATTGATTCTCTTGTGTAATGCTCTAGTGGTGTGGCCCACATACTCCAGGTCACATGGGCACCAGAGAATGTAGACCACACCACTGGACAAACACGTGATACACTGCTGCAATTTATATCTACACCCTAAGTTTCTGGCCACAAAGTGATCCCCCTTATTGGACAAGCCTCACGACATCCTCTACACTTTCTGCATGGAAAAAAATATTTTCTGGCCCAAAAGGTCAGTATCCACAGTGATTGGTGGTTGGTGGGTCTATACAGCTAGTGACCATGCTGGATCTGAGGTTAGGTGCCTTCCTATACACAAAAGAGGGTTTCTTTGGCAAATATTTACCCAACACTCCATCTAATCTAACGATGTTCCAATGTATGTTAATAACTTGCTCGATCTGCATGTATTGACTATCGAACGCAAACTGTGGTACATATTATTGGTTGCCCGGTGGATTACGCATGGCATCAGCAACAAGTGATCCCTTGTCAATATCACACATCATTCTATTCGTATTCTACACCTCCATCCTGTTTTAACCCTTCTCAACAAACCGTTCAATCAGAATCTTGCTTTGTGTCTCATAATCTTCTTGGAATGTGCAATCCTCCTGACTCATATTAGTTGGCCCTTAGGGATGTTTTTTAGCCATTTACGATGTCAACTGGATCTTGGGATGTACCCATTTCTATTGGTGGGTTTAAAGTAAGTTTTAGTTAATGTATGGTTAAGTATGGAATATTTATTATGCATAGGACAGGTGATGTATTTTAATAGAAGTATTGTGAGGAATACATTAAGTTTGGTGTGTAAAAGTAATTGGTATAGGTCACGCAATGGCAATGTAAAGGTGAGTGACAGTGACGAGACTGAGGGCAGAGTCAGGATCCGGAGGGTGATGATGCCATGGGGTGGGAGTATAACTGTGGCTGGCGTACTGGCGCCGCTAGCCCCTGATGAGTCCTGGTGACGAAGGACGTAGGACGGAGTCAGTACGCTTGATGCGGGTCACGTGATCGGTGGAACACAAACACTGGAGAGGTGCGGGGAGCCGATAGAGCGTGATGCCGCAAACGGTTCTTCAGAAGAGAATCACTAGGTACAGGAGACTTGCCGCTGTGACACGCTATCTTCTCCATCTTGGAGTCTGTTAATTGCTGGAGTGCGCGAGAGGTGCAGTTGTGTTTTATGGTGGCGCTGACATATTGCGCAATTAACATTTTTTGTGTGTTGAAGAATAAAAAGGCCAAATTTTACTCTCTGAGGCTGGATATGGATCACTGATGTGCTGAGTGAAACAAATATTTTGCGAGATTTCCACCTGTGATATAGGTGTTTTTTATCTGGAGAGCCTTTCAGTTTATGAGGTGGTGGGTCCATGAGTGTGCATTGAATATCACCTGCACGTTTTTTTTGCTGTGGTGAAGCATGAGAGCTATTTTAGTGAAGTAGTATTACACTATGAAGCCGTTTTTTACAGGTCTATTATCTGGAAGCGTGCAGTGGAATGCATTATATTTAAGATACAAGCAAGTGGATTGAACACAGCGCACTAACAGGACTTTTATTCATTGGTGATTGTATATTTGGGTTGTGCAATAGAGGGAGCAGTTGTATGTGACGTGGTGCAGCATTATTGAACTAAATTTGTGAAAATCGAAATAGTATCAGCTATTAACCATGCAGCAGCCATCTGAAGGTGACAATTTTAATGTTTTTTCATTAAGGGAGAGATCTGGTGTTGATTTATCTGGTATTTTCTCCAAGGATCCAAAAAAAGTACAGCAAGTACATAATGGATGTGGATAGTGGATATGGAGGGACATTTTAAAAAACTGCATCATTTAATGTTAAAAGAACAAACAACTTGGTGGGATCTGGCGAGCCTTAAAGTGAATGGGAACCGCATTTAAAAAAATGAGACAGATACCTCTCCTGGTCCCCTCGTCCCAGTGCTGGCTCGCCCGGCAGGGCAGCCATCAGGGGGGGACAAGCAGAGGGGCCCAGGGCTTCTGGGGGCCCAGGGCTTCTGGGGGCCCTGCCCCCCCCCCCAGGCTGCGGACCTGTGGCTCACTAACCAGCACACCGCATTCCAGCACTGAGAGAAGAGTGACATAAGCACTTAAACGTGGGGAGCAGATGAGTGAGCCCGCTACAGCGGACTCTCTATACTGGGGCACCACCTGTATCTGGCTACAGGCTACCTATACTGGGCCACCACCTATACCTGGCTAACTATACTGGTGCACCACCTATACTGGGGCACCACCTTTACCTGGGTACCTGTACTGGACTTATATTTGGCTGCCTGTACTGAGGGCAACACCTGTACCTGGCTACCTATACTGGGGCACCATCTATACCTGGCTACCTATACTGGGGCACCACCCATACTTGGCTACCTTTACTAAGGGTATCACCTATACTTGGCTATTTTTAATGAGGGCACAACCTGTACCTTGCTACCTATACTGGGGCAACACCTATACTTGGCTACTTATACTGGGGCACCTATAGCTTGCTCCCTATACTGGTGGCATCTGTACCTGGCTAACCTATACAGGTGCACCACTCATATCAGGCTACCTCTACTGGGGGCAACTATACCAGGCTACCTATACTGGGGCACCACCTATAGTTGAATACCTATACTGGGGCACCATCTATACCAGGCTACCTATACTGGGGGCATCTACACCAGGCTACCTATACTGGGGCACCACCTATAGCTGGCTACTTATACTGGGGGCACCTATACCTGGCTAGGGCAGAGGGACGAGCTGAGACAGAAGGGGACAAGAGGTAACACAGGGGGATAAAAGAGGCACAGGGGGAACGGAGGTGGGCAAGAGAGGCACAGGGAGAAAAGAGATAAGACGGGAACATGAGGTCACACAGAGGGACACAAAAGATGCACAAACTGAGGTGAGACAGAGGGGGACAAAAGAGACACAGGAAGAAAAGAGGGAGAGAAAAGAGAATGGATAAAGGATAAGAACGGACCTACAAGTCCCTATCTCATTTGTTGTTAACCGGGGACTACCTGTATTTTTCTCCACCCACAACATGCCATGGCCGCGCCCACTTTTTGCCGCATCGTGCTGTGCATGCAGTTTTCTTTAGTGTCGGAGCCATTGACATTTTTCGCCGCAGCGCATTTTGCGCACGGACACGGGGGTGGGGTGGCTAGTGGGTGGGCACGGCAACCAGTGGGTGGGGAGGGGGGACAGGCCTGATGATGTGTGAGGGGCCCAAAAATGTCTGATGGCGGCCCTGTCGCCCGGTAACAGTATTTGACTAAATTAGTCAAATACTGCTTTACCCGGCTGAATGAGGCTTCATAAGTCTTCAGGGAGCCTGAGTGCTCCTGAAGAAGGGCGGCCCTGTACTGCGCCTGCGCAAGCACACTCTCTTGCACGCTCACGCCTGTGCAGTATGGACCTGCACGTCTTCGGGAGGACACGGCTCCCGAAGACTTCTAAATACCCTTTTGGCGGGGGATTGAAACGGGGGAAGCCAGTACTGGATAGAGAGCACCGAGAGAGGAGACGAAAGGCTCTATACAACCCAGAGCCTTCCCTCTCCTTAGGTAAGTATTTGCTTCATTTTTTTTTAAATGCGGGTTCCCATTCACTTTAAAAGATATATAAAGGATGGGATTGTCCCAAAACGTTATAGATGGGATTTGGTGATTAATGATGTGAAAATAGTGAAACCAATGATGTAGAATTGGGGGGATTTTTTTAATAACTGTGGAGTAGAATTATTAAAGATATTAGGAAAAAGGAAGAAGGATAGGCTAGATAGACTACTAGAGAATAAAATAGAGGATCTGAAGAAAGCCCTAGAACCATATAAGGAGCAGGAAATATAGAAGAAAAAAATGAGTGAACTAACACAGGTTATAGTTAAAAACGAGAAGGAAGTTGTGGAGATTAGACAGAAGAGGTTCCAAAATGATTGGGCGGAATGAGCATTTAAATGGCAGTTAAAAAAGGAAACACCTGCCAATAAGCCTGATTTGAATACTAAAGGTGGCCACACACCATACCATTTTTTAAATATGTTCAATTTAAGAATTGCAATCAATTTTTCTGACTGATTGTAACATTTAAAAAATATGACACACGTGTGTTCAATTTTTCCCCAATTATGATAAAAATGATTGGAAACTGACAAAATTGCCAGGGTGTGTATATTAATAAAATGACAATCTAACACACACCATACAATCTTTAGAAAGAGTGAAGAAAAATATCTGGTATTCCTGTAAGGGATTGCGGAGATGCCGCCGCATCAAAGAGTGGCATGGCGGCTATCTCCGCGTCTCAGCCGGCGGTTTCCGCTGCGCAGATACATGATGGAATTATGCCTGGGATTGTGGGGAACGAGGAGGAAGCCGCCGCAGCGGCGAGTGGCATGGCGGCTGTCTCCGCATCTCAGCCAGCGGCTTTCGCCGCATGGTCGCATGGTGGAACTTTGCCTGCTCCTTCAGTCGCACATAGACTGAGGTCTATGCGCGCGCGCACACAGACAGGATCTTTATGCAAGCAGAAGGGGAGTCAGCTGATCAGCCAGTCAGCTGACTCCAGCCCTGATCCTGATTGGCTGAGTGACGGGGGTGGTGCTTAGGAGCGCTCACAGTATATATAGAACTGGCCTGTCAGTTGTTCCTCGTCTGCTGTTGCATATGCTACGTGTTAGCTCTCAGACCCATAGTCAGATCCGAAAGTGTGCCTAGAACCAGCAGGAGCTGGGGATCCACACTTCCACTACAATTCAATTAGTACTTTAAGCTATCAACAGAATCTGTCTATTTGTTATGACCCTCTGCTAGCCTTGACTACTCTTCTGTCTTGTGATTCTGTGCCTTTGCCTATCTGATCCAGTTGCCGACTTGGCTATCCCTTACTCTGATTCTGTCTTCCGCCTTTGTACCGTATCTGTCCGTGTGTTGCCGAACCTGCTTGTCTGACTCTTCTGCCCTCACCAGGGAGCTAGTCCTGGTGAGGGGTTCTCAGTGTAGTAATCACCTGCTCCTCAGGTTGATAGCTGCAGTATAGTCTGAATCACCTGCTCCTCAGGTTGATAGCTGCAGTATAGTCTGAATCACCTGCTCCTCAGGTTGATAGCTGCAGTACAGTCTTAATCACCTGCTCCTCAGGTGACTAGCTATCATTATATGCTGTCTGCGTCTCCTGCCCCTCGTGGGATCACCTGTTGCAGTACAGTCTGAATCACTCGCTCCTCGAGTGATCTCGCTACATTGTCTTACTGTGCATCACCCGCTCCTCGGGTGAACCTATCATTACTCCTCTGAGTCTCCAGCTTGCTGGAATACTGATTACTGTGTTGATTAGTAATCCATCTATATTTACTGTTGCACCAAACACCATCTTACATCTTTGTATTCCGTGTGTCTTGCTATACTTGTATTATTGGTGATTCTGCAGATCACCACATAATCTGGTATAACATCTGTATTATTGGTGATACTGCAGATCACCAATAATCAGAAAATCTGTTCTGGCTGACACCGATCGTTACAATTCCGGATCGATAAAAATCGAAGAAAACGGGAAATCCGATCAGATTTTTCAGTTGAATGAAAAAAAAAGAGCTTTAGATTGCGGGATTCGATTGTTTTTATCGAATTGTCATAAAATCGGATCATTTGATTGTATGGTGTGTGGCAACCTTTACAATGAAGGTAGTGTGACTAATAATACTAAGATATACTAATAATACCGAGGGAAAACAGACCCCCAAAACCCAATAGATACCCAACTGGGGAGGTGGATATGGAGGGGGGCACCCTCAGCCACCACTCAGGGGTAATGGCCAAACACTAACTTATAACCCGGGGCCCCTACAGGAAATGGGCAGATACCCCTATACAATAGATATGAACCTTTCAATTTGTCTGGTTATCATTTTTTAGGATTGCAGAGGCAAGATGGCTGGAACCTGATGGAAAGGTGGGAGGGGGAGGTGGAATAAAAAGAAGAATAGGAGAGGAAATAGAGGAGGATACCAAGAACAAAAGAAGAAAAGGAGTAAAAGGGAAAGTTATATTCAATATTAGTGCGGTAGATTTAACTAAGGATCAACTAAATTTGCTTAATATTGTCCAGCGCTGCGTAATATGTTGGCGCTTTATAAATACAATAAATAATAATAATAATAATAGGGGTTTAAATTACACCCCCCAAAGGCTTTAGATAAGTTTGAAACTAGAGTTGGGCCGAACAGTTCGCCTGGCGAACCTCTCTGGGCCTCTTACTACTTCCGGGTCGCAATGACCCGGAGTAGTACGCCTGCGCTGCCCGGCGGAGCGCGTCCTAGATCGCGCTCCTGTTGCCGGGCGCTCTCTGCGCATGAGCGTGACGTCACTCATGACGATCTAGGACGCGCTCCGCCGGGCAGCGCAGGCGTACTACTCCGGGTCATTGCGACCCGGAAGTAGTAAGAGGCCCATGAATTTAGAGATGTTCGCCGGCGAACGGTTCGGGAACCGTTCGCCATATCTCTATTTGAAACCTATTTGGATATGAAAAAATACATAAGAAAGCTGAATATGAAAAAATATTTTTTGAATAAGTCGGGCATGGTGGGAAAAGAGGCAATCTCACACACGATGTATAAACACACACAGTTGAAAAATAAACTGTTGTTTAACCCACAAAAAAAGGAAACACCTCCAAATAAGTCTGATTTGATGAGTCCTGGTGACGAAACGCGTAGGGCGGAGCCAGTACACCTGACGCAGGTCACGTGATCGGTGGAACGCAGAAACACTGGGGAGGTGCGGGGAGCCGATAGAGCGGGACGCCGCAAACGGTTCTTCAGATGAGAAGCACTAGGCCCAGGAGACTTGCCGCTGTGACACGCTTTCTTCTCCATCTTGGAGTCTGTAAGTTGCTGGAGTGCGCGAGAGGCACAGTTGTGTTTTATGGTGGAGATGACATATTGCGCAATGAAATTTTTTTATGTGTTTTATTGAAGAATAAAAAGGCCAAATTTTACTCTCTGAGGCTGGGTATGGATCACTGATGTGCCAAACATACATATTATGCGAGATTTCCACCTGTGATATAGGTGGTTATTATCTGGTGAGCCTCTCACTTTATGAGGTGGTGCGTCTACAAGTGTGCACTGAATATCACCTGCACTTTTTTTTCTGTGGTGAAGCATAAGAGTCATTTTAGTGAAGCAGTATTACGCTATGTGAAGCTGTTGTTTACGGGTCTATTATCTGGAAGAGCGCAGTGGAATGCATTATATTTAAAGATACAGTAAATTATTCATAATACCTACTTAATGTTAAAGGGAACCAGAGACAAAGACTAGCTAAAAAATTTAAAAATATTTTATACATACTTGGGGCTTCCTCCAGCCCCAGCCGCATGGATCGCTCCCACACCGCCGTCCTCTGCTGCCTCTATCGCCAGTACCGGGTCCCGTCACTTCCACCGGACGCTACCAGTGTTCCGCATGCATAGGGGCTCCCTCCGGCTCTTTACGCATGCACCTGCACAGTATGGAGGGAGCACACTGCGCTTGCGTCGACTGGCTCTACTGGCTGAAATGACGGGACCCAGTACCGGCAGACAGAGGCAGCGGAGAAAGGCGGCGTGGGAGCGATCCAGGCTGTTCGGGGTAGAGGAAGCCCCGGGTTTGTATAAATCTGTTATGCTCTTCGTATCTGGTTCTCTTTAAGTATCCTTGTTTCAGCATCAGAAACACTTCACATCAGGGCTGTGGAGTTGGAGTCAAAGCGATTTTTGGGTATCTGGAGTGGTGGTTTCATAAACTGAGGAGTCTGAGTTGGATGATTTTTGTACCCACTCCATGGGCTGTGGAGCCGGACCAATTTTGGGTACCTGGAGTTGGAGTCAGTGGTTTCATAAAACTGAAGAGTTAAGAGTTGGAATCAGATGATTTTTGTACCGATCCACAACCCTGCTTTCCATAGCTATATATTACTGTAGCCGCAGTAATAGACTATTATGTGCAATACCCCACCCCCAAGCATTTTGGGAGATCAGCTATGCTTTTGTACTGGCTTTCGAACTCTCATTAAAAACATTAAAAATCTATTAACCCTTCGCACTCTTGCATGTAAATGTTCAAACAAATGCATTCACAGATTTACTCATCCAGGCACAACTGTTATCCCTACAGCTAAGTTAAAAGCCGGGGTTTTAGTTCACAGAAGAATGCATTCTTATGCTTAGTCAGCTATACTGTGCAGAAGTACCCAGGTAAACATAGGTGTCCTAACTCTGGCCCTGTAACATGCATAGTGCAGACATGCAAACACATTCATTGCATCAAACCTATCAATGGATTAGGAGCACACATCCTGACGTCCTCTCCTGGGACAGATAGTGCATCTTACCAATCGCACAAGGGAGCTAACGTAATGTATCCATGTGCACCATGCACATACACCAGCATAAGCTGTGTGCATGCTGACAAACACATACAGGGGAAGGAGGGAGTGCACTGAATTAGACCCTAGCTACAGGGGTCAGTAACAAGAAAAAAATACATATATCCAGGCACATCGCCTCTAGTAACTAGAGGCGATGTGCCTGGATATATGTATTTTTTTCGCATTAAAAACATTGTGCAAAGATCACTTGCCACTACTATAGATGTTGCTTTTCAGAAAGTAAATCAGGGAGAGGAAAGATTTGATAATGGGCAAACACTGAGGGCTTGTTCACACTAAGGAAGTTTTTGCCCTTTTTTCAAGGACATGCGATTTTAAAAATAGTCCATAAAACGCTTGTGCAACGAATCTCTATGAGAAGGTTCATATCAGCGCATTGTGCCCGCTTTGCGGACGGCAAATTGGTGCCTGTATCATTTTTGGGGCATTTTTGCTATAATGGAAGGCATTAGAAAAACGCAAAACGCTCACAAAATTGCTTTGTGCAGCGATTGAGTTTGCATTTTTAAGAATAAATACATTGCATTTGATCTTTTCTGGGTGAAAAAGAGTTCACTTCCTGACTTGCATAAGGGAGTGAATTACAAAACCACTCTAGAAAAGCGCTTTTACCAGAAAGGCAGCACGCAGTGGAGCGCCGGGAGGGGGGGGGGGACTACTCAAAAACGCAAATCTCTTGCGTTTGCGATTTTAGATGTGAATGGGGCCTCACTTGATAATTTATACCTGGATATTGTAAACATTTAGTTAATTATGTAATTCTGGTTACAGAGTAGTAGCGGTGCGCAGATCTCCCTCCCGCTCTGGGAATAGAGTAAGTGTTCTGCCGCTGGCCCGCCGCTCATATCTGGAGGGGGGAGTGAGGGGGGGGGCCCTAAGGTGAGGGAAGGGGGGGGAAACGCCCTCCCTTCCCCACCGCTGTGCCTACGGCTTCCCCTTCTTTGCACTGCCACCCCTCCCGCTAGGGGACACCTGGCAACCTATTTATGGGGACTACTATACACCCCTGGCTACATATACTGGGCACATAGTTATATAGTTACACAGTTATTTTGGTTGAAAAAAGACATACGTCCATCGAGTTCAACCAGAGAACAAAGTACAACATCAGCCTACTCCCTCACATATCCCTGTTGATCCAGTGGAAGGCGAAAAAAACCCTTACAAGGCATGGTCCAATTAGCCCCTAGAGGGGAAAAAAAAATCCTCCCCGACTCCAGATGGCAATCAGATAAAATCCCTGGATCAACATCATTAGGCATTACCTAGTAATTGTAGCCATGGATGTCTTTCAACGCAAGGAAAGCATCTAAGCCTCTTTAAATGCAGGTATAGAGTGTGCCGAAAACGACTTCCTGTGGCAATGCATTCCACATCTTAATCACTCTTACTGTAAAGAACCCTTTCCTAAATAAATGGCTAAAACTTTTTCCTCCATGCGCAGATCATGTCCATCCCATGTATCAATTTTGTTGCTCGTCTCTGCACCTGCTCTAAAACTGCAATATCTTTTTTGTAATGTGGTGCCCAGAACTGAATTCCATATTCCAGATGTGGCCTTACTAGAGAGTTAAACAGGGGCAATATTATGCTAGCATCTCGAGCTTTTATTTCCCTTTTAATGCATCCCAAAATTTTGTTAGCTTTAAGTGCAGCTGCTTGGCATTGAGTATGATTATTTAACTTGTTGTCAATGAGTACTCCTAAGTCCTTCTCCAAGTTTGATGTCCCCAACTGTATCCCATTTATTTTGTATCGTGCTAGACCATTAGTACGTCCAAAATGCATGACTTTACATTTGTCAACATTGAATTTCATCTGCCATGTATGTGCCCATATAGCCATCCTATCCAGATCCTGTTGCAATATGACACTATCTTGCTGAGAGTTGATGATTCTGCACAATTTTGTATCATCTGCAAAAATAGCAACATTGCTCACTACTGCATCTACTAGGTCATTAATAAATAAATTGAAGAGCACTGGACCCAGTACAGACCCCTGTGGGACCCCACTGCTAACAGTCTCCCATTTTGAGTATAATCCATTGACCACAACTCTTTGTTTTCTGTCCATTAGCCAGTTCCCTATCCATGCACACAGACTCTTCCCCAGTCCTTGCATCCTCAACTTTTGCACCAGACTTTTGTGGGGAACAGTGTCGAAGGCCTTTGCAAAATTCAAGTATATCACACATTCTCATTAGCGTTCACTACCTCATAAAAGCTGAGCATGTTAGTCAAACAGGACATGTCTTTAGTAAACCCATGCTGATGCTGAGAAATAAGATTATTTTCTACTATGAAGTCATGTATAGTATCTCTTAGAACCCCTCAAATAGTTTGCATACAACTGATGTTAAGCTTACAGATCTATAATTTCCTGGATCTGATGTTTTGCCCTTCTTAAATAATGGGAAAACGTGGGCTGTACGCCAATCCACTGGGACTCTGCCAGTTGAAAGAAAGTCACAACAGATAAGATAAAGGGGTTTATCTATAACTGAACTTAATTCCCTTAGGACCCGAGGATGCATGCCATCCGGGCCAGGTGCCTTGTCTATTTTTAATTTATTTAGTCTTGCCTTCACTTCTTCCTGCGTTAAGTATTTAATATTACAGTTGGAAGATTGAGACTCTGCTGCATCTGTAATTTGCAACAGTGCTGTTTCCTTTGTGAAGACAGAAGCAAAGAAAGCATTTAATAACTCTACCTTACCTTGGTCATCCACCCTCATCCTTTAGGAGTCCTATACAGTCAACCTTTCTTTTTTTAAAGTTGGTGTACTTGTAAAACTTTTTTGGGTTAGATTTGATATCCCTAGCGATTTATTTTCAGCTTCGATCTTTGCCAGCCTGATTTCTTTTTTACAATTTTTATTGCACTCCTTATAATTGCTTAGTGCAGCCTCAGTCCCCTCTTGTTTTAGGACCTTATAGGCATTCTTTTTCCTCTTCATTTTATCTCTAACCTTTCTATTCATCCATAGAGGCATTTTTTTTATTCCTAGACATTTTGTTTCCATATGGGATATACATACTACAATATTGATTGAGAATAAGTTTGAAAACTTGCCATTTCCCTTCAGTGTCCTCCCCTTGTAGTACATTATCCCAGTTCACCAAACTTAGTGCCTGCCTAAGTTGATTGAACTATGCTTTTCTAAAATTCATAGTTTTAGTGGTCCCGCTGCCCCGTGGCCTATCAGTCACCAGATCAAACGTTATCATGTTGTGATCACTATTTCCCAAATGTTCTTGAACCTGCACATTTGATACATTATCTGGTCTATTAGAAATGATCAGATCCCCTGACATATACCCCTGGCTACATATACTGGGCACATATACCCCTGGCTACATATACTGGGGACATCTATAACCCTGGCTACGTATACTGGGGACACCTATACCCCTGGCTACATGTACTGGGCACATATACCCCTGGCTACATATACTGGGGACATATACCCCTGGCTACATATCAGGGCTTTGGAGTCGGTACAAAAACCCACCGATTCAGACTCCTCAGTTTAGGATTCCACAGATTCCGACTCCTCGACTCCTCTAATTTGCATATTACAATCTTGTTGATTTTTAAGTATGTACCATTAAATTTGTCTATTAACTGCCAAGTGCCAACGCTTAGGAATCTTAAAAGACAACTTAAGTGAGAAGAATATGTAGACTGCCATATTTATTCCCTTTAGTCATAGACTAGAACTAGTCCTTGGTAAGAGTACTTGAAAAAGGTACAGACCAGAACAAAGAACATCTATCAGGCCCTAGGCAATGTAACTGTGGGTACATGTAAGAATTATGTGCAGGTACTCTGCAGGGGAATGAGGAGATTCTTCCTCTATTACACATACTTCATGCACAATCTGAACATGGATCAGGCCCTAGGCGATGTGACTGGTTAATGTAAGAGTGATGTGCAGGTACTCTGCAGGAGAATGAGGGGATTCTTACTCCATTACACATTCTTCATGTACAATCTGAACAAGGTTTATGGGTGATTGACAACACCTCTGTGTTCAATGTGCACAACATTCTCAGTGGATTCCCTGCAGCTCTGTGGGGAGTGCATATGTAGAGTACTACTGTGTAACAAAGTAAACCTGAGACAGATGAAATTAAAGTTTTATACATACTTGGGGCTTCCTCCAGCCTGTATCAGGCTAATAAGTCCCTCGCTTTCCCCCTTCACCACCTGGATCTTCTCTTATGAGTCCAGGTACTTAAGCCAGTCTGGCGTAGTGCGCATGTACACACTCCGCCACCGGGAGCGTACAACACCTGCGCAGCACTATTGCGCAGGTGCAGAATGCTCCTGGCTGTAGGAGCGGCACGTGGCCGGACTGCGCTGACCAAGGGTGCTCAGCAGGACCCCGAATGCGAAGTTTACCCGAAATTCAGGCGATTTTTCAGGTTTGTCGAATGCGAACCCGAACCCGAATAATTCAATCCATGCCGAATCCGAATGCGAAGTCTCCCGAATGTGCGCACTCGAATTCAGCCGGATGGAGCTGTGGGTTCGGTTTTGGATTCGGGGATGACGTCATTGGGCCAATCAGAAGTCCTCCAGCCGAGGACCTGGCAACCCTAGCAACCAATCAGAGGAAGGGAGCCTGGCCCACCCCTCCTCTATATAAGGCGGCGGCCATCTTGCGGAGCCACGTACTTGTGTGACTGTGCTGGTACTGAGAGTATCTCCAGAGTATCTCCAGTGCTAAACACCTCCTAAACACATTTATTGTTGTCTTATATAGTTAGCTAGTATTTTGATTGTTTTTAGTCAGCTAGTGTATACTGTATACTGTGCTAGGCTAGTGTTAGTCTGTGTGCAGGCTAGGCCTGCTAGCCTAGGTAGCCTTAGCCTACTACTAGCTTAGGTAGGTTAGGGATTCTAGTTAGTTGTGTACTTAGTAGTACTAGTTTAGTTAATTATTTAATTATTTATTACTGCTGTAGTCTGTTACTTTATTAGTTTCAGTACTGTGTTAGTTACTGACTGTGTACAGGCCACCATCAGCATCCGTTGTGAGTGACCTGTGACTGTCACCTGCCCGAGCCTATTGATTGATTGATTGCGTCTGACCGTGTGTGACCGATTGTAATTGTCACCAACTGTCCGCCGCACGACTTACTTATAGTGTAGTACGCTAGGTATTTCTTAGTTACCTGCATGTGTACTACTACTAGTGTCTACTACTATACTACTAGTACCCGTTCACTTATTTTTTTTTCACTGTTACTGTGTGATTTTGTGAGTGACTTGTGACTGTCACCTGCCCGAGCCTATTGATTGCGTCTGACTGTGTGTGACCGATTGTAATTGTCACCGACTGTCTGCCGCACGACTTACTTATAGTTTAGTATGCTAGGGATTTCTTAGTTACCTGCGTGCGTACTACTACTGTCTACTAGTACTACTAGTCACCACCAACACAGACTTTATTAAAGTTTACACCCTTTCCCGCCCTCTTCTACTTTTTTTCTTTTTTTACTGTATTTGTATAGTGCACAATGACTGGCAGAGGTAGAGGGCGAGGCACCACCAGGAGAGGCAGCGCCATTGCAGGAGCCACTGCCAGCAGCAGCAGGTCTGGGACTGGTCCGCCGCCAGCCACTGACCGCAGGGAGGAGGGAGCAGAGGCGCAACAGCAACGCGTTGCGCCCATCTTTGAGACTGGTCGTCGCCCACGGCCCATTGTCAGGGGCGTCTGTGCCATTAGGCAACTATACATTTTCGCCTATGGCGCAGTTGGTGGCAGTGGGCGCTCCTCTGTGCGTCTGTGTTTATTTATTTATTTTTTTCCCTCTGCATTCAGCCAGCTAGGTCGGCGCCGGCTGTGACAGGCAGCTCAGCCTGTGCCCGGCGCCGCCTACTGGTCCACCCCCTTCCTCGACTCTTCCTCCATTCAGAGCCTCCGAGTCCGAGCAGCTGCTGCAAGTCTGCACGCACGTTAGTTTATATGTGCAGTGCTGGCTGCCGCCTACTGGTCCGACTCCGCCGC
The DNA here is from genome assembly GCF_040937935.1 of Hyperolius riggenbachi. Classification (NCBI taxonomy): domain Eukaryota; kingdom Metazoa; phylum Chordata; class Amphibia; order Anura; family Hyperoliidae; genus Hyperolius; species Hyperolius riggenbachi. Next base: position 190,713,057 of record NC_090653.1, on the reverse strand, counting down.
CGCTCCCCGCCGCCCCCTCTCCTTCTCAGACTGTGCTGATTGCTGAGCGTGCGATCGCCGCACGCTGATTTATTTACACACCGGCGCCGCCCCTAACTCCGCCCCCCGCCTGGCTGTCACACGTGGGTAGAAGTCTAGAAGAAGTGACGCACCAGGCAGGGCGGCTGGCTTGGCTACATGCAGAGGCGACACCGGCTTACAGAGTCACAGTGAGTGCCCTCTGCCTCTGCTGCTTGCAGCTATTGATCATTTTTTTATGCCCCCCTGGATGGCCCTGATTACCATTCCCCCCCCCCCCCCCCCACACACACACACACATATTACAGGCAGTCAGTGGCTCCTCTCTGGGTTAATGGATTAAATAATATAGGCATTGGCATATAGCATCATGCCTGCTGCTGCTGCGTGTGGGTTTGGGCAGTCTCAGAGGGAGGGAGACATACATGCTGCACAGAGTGTGCGCACACAGTCTGCAGAGGGGAGACACAGACCCTCATAGTGAGTGGCGTGCCCCCTCTTAATATTATATGCCCCCCTCTCCCCTGGCTGGCCCTCAGATTTCAGGGGGGGGGGGGCGCCACAGGTTTTCTTGCCTGGAGTGACAAAGTGGCTAGAAACACCCCTGCCCATTGTGGAGAGTCAGGTGCAGGCTGTGGTGGAAATAATGGCGGAGCAGGAAGCCACCATTTCCAGCCAGGCCTCCAGCACCAGCAAGACCAGTGCCACCACCATCAGCACTCCGGCCCGCAGCAGGCCTCCACCACCGCTTGAGGCAATGGTCACGGTGACCCCATCGACCAGCCTGCCATCAATGAGCGTGCTCTTCTCCCCTGAGACTGTGACCATGTACAGGGATGTTTTGGAGAAGTATGAGTTGGAGATGATGGGGCCATCCAAGGAGGAGGAGGAGTTTGAGGTGCAGAAGTTTGTTGTTGGCGCTGAGGAGGAGGGGCATGATGCAGGGGATGTTGGGGTAGAGGAGTTGGTTGAGGCAGGCTCACAGGATATGTTTGGGGTTGATGATGCCTTGCTGGATCCTTCCTATGTGCCACCAGTACCACCAGCACAGTTGGTTGAAGGCAGCTTGTCATCGGAGGAGTCTCTGGCACAGAGGCGCGGCAGCAGCAAGGCGGCCAGCACAGGGCGTGGAAGGCAGAAGCCACAGCCTGCTGCTTCAGTCGCTACCACCACCCACAGCAAACCTCCAACTAAAACCAAAAAGGCACAATCCTCCAAGGGCACCCAAAAACCCCAGCCCTCAAGCTCAAAGAGCAGGTTGAAGTCCCCAGTCTGGCGGTACTTCACCAAGTGCCCAGTGGACGCGACACGTGCAATTTGCAACAGTTGCGGTGTCAGTCTCAGCAGAGGTCGCGATCTGCTCAAGTTGGGTACCTCGTGCCTGCTGACCCACTTACAGAGCAGACTTTAGTGAGTTGGAGAAGCTGATGCAAAGTGGTGCAGGCATTGGTCAGAGCCAGACAGCCACTGCACAGATTCCAGCAGCAGCAGCAGCAGCCGACCCTCCTGCCCATCCAGGAGCAGCAGGAACACAGCAGCAACTCACAACCAACCCCCCCCCCCCCCCCCCGGGCAGCCAGTCCTCAGTGGCCTCATCAGCTCCCTCCACAGTGGCCTCCTTATCCTCCCGTGCAGGCAAACACCGCCAGACCCTGCTCAGCGAAGCATTCCCCGGTGTGACCAATGTGCTGCCTCCCGCCCACAGGCGCATCCGGTTGCTGAACGGGTTGCATGGCTTGGCCATGTGCTCCCAGCTCCTGCCATATTCCTTTGTGTAGGAGGGGAGTGACATCAGAGCGCTGCTGCAGGTTGGGATCCCGGAGTGGCAAGTCCCCAGTCACCACTATTTCTCCCGCTGGGCGATCCCAGCACTGCACCGCTCTGCCATGGCGAACGTGGGCAGTGCGCTGGATCACGCTTTGAGTGCGCAGATCCACATAGCCATGGATTCATGGAGCAGCTGTTTTGGGACAGAGCGCTATCTGTCCTTTACGGCCCACTGGGTCAGACCTGGTGGAAAGCCCGAGCGAGAAAGCAGCAGGTCCACCCTCGGGTGCAGCAGCGGCACCAGTCGCCCACTACGTGGTGCCACCGCACGGGGTCAGGGGAGAAGCAGCAGCTCCTGCCGCCAAGCGATCCTGTCTCTCCAGCAGTGTGAAGGCCCGCCACTGCCAAGCGCTGCTGGAGATGAAAAGCCTGGGGGAAAACTCCTTGACGGCATCGAACGTGCTCCAGTACCTCAGGGAGCAGGAGAGGACATGGCTTACCCCCAGAGGCCTCACTGTGGGATTGGTGGTGTCCGACAATGCCGCCAACCTGCTGGCTGCCATCAGCAGGGGAGACTTGCTCTACGCCCCTTGCTTGGCCCACGTCCTGAACCTGGTGGTGACAAAGTTCATACGCACCTCCGTGGGGATGGAGTAGCTGTTAGAAGCGGTGCGGAAAATTGTGCGCACTTTCCGCCGCTCAGCAGCTGCCGCAGCAAAACTGGCAGACATCCAGCAGCTGGAGGGCCTGCCACGACACCGCCTCATCATAGATGTGCCAACTCGCTGGAACTCCACCCTGGTGATGTTGGAGCGGCTGGTTGACCAGAGGAGGGCTGTCAATCGGTACATCTATGATGCCACTGTCGCCGGCACCGGCAGCAGCACCACCAAACTCCAGCTCCTCACCAACGCACAATGGGGGCAGATGCAGCAGGTCTGCTAGGTGTTGGCTCCCTTCCTGCAGGGAGCCAACCTGGTGAGTGAACAACGGGCATCCCTCTGCCAGTGGGTGCCCTTTGTCTGCTTGACAGTGCACTTGGCGTTTTGGTGGATTTGGGAGAGGAGTCCCTGAAGCAGTTGGAACAGCAGCCGCCTGCGCAGTCCACTGCTCCGCAGGTATTTGAGTCCCTGGAGGAGGATGAGGAGGAGGAGGAGTTGGAGGTGCTGGACGTTGCTGCTGGGAGGGAACATCGGAGAGCAGCAGCAGTGGTGCTAGGGTGGAAAGAGGAGGAAGAGGCTCAGGGGCAAGAGGAGGAGGAGGAGGATGAGGATGCTGACCCTGATGTCTCTGTTAGACGGTCCACCCTGTTCCCCATGGCAGTGCACATGCTGCGCTGCCTGCGCACAGACCCCAGGGTCAAGCGGATGCAAGCGAGGGAGGACGCCTGCATCAGCATGATCCTGGACCCACGGCTGAGGGGGATGTGTGATCAGTTTCTGCCTTCCAGAGACCATGAGCAGCGAGCAAGGGAGTTGCAGGAGATCCTTGTTCGGCGACTGGAGGAAGCCTTCCCCCCGCCTTCCACCCCCTCTGTCCCTTTCCAGCAGCCAGCACAGCAGCCGGTGCCTGCGGCCAGCAGCAGCATCAGGCGCCCAGGAAACCTGCTGTCATTGACGCAGGCGTTCTACATGAAGGTACAGCAGCCGAGAGAGGAGGTGTGTGCAGCAGCCACCTTCGCTGTGAGTCACAGCCAGCGCATGATCCGGATGGTGGACGACCACATGGGGTCCTTCAGTGGGCTTGACACCGGCAGCCAGGAGCCTGTGGACCCCATGGTGTACTGGGTGGAGCGCTTGCACATCTGGAGGGAGCTTGCGCAGTATGCCCTGGAGGTATTGTCTTGCCCCCCTTCCAGCGTGCTGTCTGAGAGGTGCTTCAGTGCGGTCGGTGGCGTGGTCACTGAGAAGCGCTCTCGTCTGTCCACAGAGGGCGTGGACAGACTGACATTTTTAAAGATTAACCAGGCCTGGATAAAAGGCATGTTCCTGGCACCTGTTGTTGGCGAGAGGAGGACATGAGGTCCCTGCCTGGGAATTACAATACATTGCCTGCTGTCATACGTGACAACTCCTCCTCCTCCTGCTGGCCTGCTGTCTTTATTTATTTATGAATTTATTTATGTATTCATTGTATTTCTACATGACTTCTCCTGCTGCTGCTGGCCTGCTGCATTTATTTACTTATGAATTTATTTATGTATTTATTGTATTTCTACGTGACTCCTCCTGCTGCTGCTGGCCTGCTGGATTTATTTATTTATGAATGTATTTATGTATTTATTGTATTTCTACGTGACTCCTCCTGCTGCTGCTGGCCTGCTGCATTTATTTATTTGTGAATTTATTTATGTATTTATTGTATTTCTACGTGACTCCTCCTGCTGCTGCTGGCCTGCTGCATTTATTTACTTATGAATTTATTTATTGTATTTCTACGTAACTCCTCCTGCTGCTGCTGGCCTGCTGCATTTATTTATTTATGAATTTATGTATGTATTTATTGTATTTCTACGTGACTCCTCCTGCTGCTGCTGGCCTGCTGCATTTATTTATTTACGAATTTATTTATGTATTTATTGTATTTCTACATGACTCCTCCTGCTGCTGCTGGCCTGCTGCATTTATTTATGAATTTATTTATGTATTTATTGTATTTCTACGTGACGACTCCTGCTGCTGCTGGCCTGCTGCATTTATTTAGTTATGAATTTATTTATGTATTTATTGTATTTCTACGTGACTCCTCCTGCTGCTGCTGGCCTGCTGCATTTATTTACTTATGAATGTATTTATGTATTTATTGTATTTCTACGTGACTCCTCCTGCTCCTGCTGTCCTGCTGCATTTATTTATTTATGAATTTATTTATTTATGTATTGTATTTCTACGTGAATCCTCCTGCTGCTGCTGGCCTGCTGCATTTATTTATTTATGAATTTATGAATTGATTTATGTATTTATTGTATTTATAAAGCGGCAACATATTACGCCGCCCTCATTTTCATCCTCCTGCCGTCAGTGGTCCCACCGCCAGAGCCCACACAATGCATTGCCTGCTGCAAGAGCCACATGTCACTTTTCCTCCTACTGCTGCTGTATTTATCCTCCTGCTGTCAGTGGTCCCACCGCCAGGATCCCCACAATACATTGCCTGCTGCCAGTGCCACACGTCACTCCTCCTACTGCTGCATTTATCCTCCTGCTGTCAGTGGTCCCACCGCCAGGGTCCACACAATACATTGCCTGCTGCCAGTGCCACATGTCACTCCTCCTCCTGCTGCTGTATTTATCCTCCTGCTGTCAGTGGTCCCACCGCCAGGGTCCACACAATACATTGCCTGCTGCCAGTGCCACACGTCACTCCTCCTACTGCTGCATTTATCCTCCTGCTGTCAGTGGTCCCACCGCCAGGGTCCAAAAATACATTGCCTGCTGCCAGTGCCACATGTCACTCCTCCTCCTGCTGCTGTATTTATCCTCCTGCTGTCAGTGGTCCCACCGCCAGGGTCCACACAATACATTGCCTGCTGTCAGTGCCACATGTCACTCCTCCTCCTGCTGCTGTATTTATCCTCCTGCTGTCAGTGGTCCCACCGCCAGGGTCCACACAATGCATTGCCTGCTGCCAGTGCCACACGTCACTCCTCCTCCTGCTGCTGTATTTATCCTCCTGTTGTCAGTGGTCCCACTGCCAGGGTCCACACAATACATTGCCTGCTGCCAGTGCCACATGTCACTCCTCCTACTGCCTCTGTGTTTATCCTCCTGCTGTCAGTGGTCCCACCGCCAGGGTCCACACAATACATTGCCTGCTGCCAGTGCCACATGTCACTCCTCCTCCAGCTGCTGTATTTATTCTCCTGCTGTCAGTGGTCCCACCACCAGGGTCCACACAATACATTGCCTGCTGCCAGTGCCACATTTCACTCCTCCTGCTGCTGTATTTATCCTCCTGCTGTCAGTGGTCCCACCGCCAGGGTCCAAACAATACATTGCCTGCTGCCAGTGCCACACGTCACTCCTCCTCCTACTGCTGCTGTATTTATCCTCCTGCTGTCAGTGGTCCCACCGCCAGGGTCCACATAATACATTGGCTCCGCCCCTAGGAAGTCAGTGTGTGTGTGGCTGTGGAGGAGAGAGGAGCTCTCCGGCTGAGCTCCAGCAGTTCCAGTGGCTGGAGTATCTTTTGTGGATTCCTACCTGTGATCATGGACCCTGTAAAGGTTGTGCGTATAGGAGGGGAGAAGGACTTCAGTTGAGGTGTTTGGGCTCCCCTGGGCTGAAAGGCTCTGGGGGGCCTGGGCTAAAAGAAGACATCCCTGTCCTCCATAATGGAGGCTCATCAAACTGGGGGCAGTGGTTCAACAGTGGATGGAATCGTGAGTAATGCAGTGGAATGGCATAAGACTGTAAAAACTGTTCAAGAGACTTTAAATGCATTACAATACGATCTAAAGAAGCGCATAAATAAATATGGATAGTCTTGGAAGCCCACTTTTCTTAAGACATATCCACAATTAGTGAAATTACAAGAACAAATTAATGTTCAAGTATGAATGTTGAAGAAACTAAAAGAAAGTGGAGGAATGTTTTCTGAGGGCTTAAAAAATCAACAGCATTTTGCCCAGAGGAAAGAGAACAAGGATAAGACTGTGTCGGTAAATGGAGGAAAGATTGAGGAAAAAACCAGTGTTGTGCAAGCAGAGGAAAAGGTGCAAAGTCCAAATTCTGTGAAGGCACAGGATACAAGTGACTTGAAAGTTTCTGGTTTTTCGGAAAGTTTCACAGATAATTATCAACAGCAAACTATGCAAAATCCAGTATTACAACAGCATGCATTTAAAAATACTTTTTTCCCATACAGTATGGACACAATTTGCAGCAGTATTCAGGACAATTTCAAAGTCATTTTGGTGGAGGAACAATTGGAGTATTTCCAAATATGCAGAATGCACAAAATGCTAACATTAGTAATGTTTCTTTTCCCCATCCCTCTCCTTATCTTCCCTATGTAAACCAGAATCCTAATCCTATTGTGTTTCCCAATGTTTCAAACTCCTTTCCCAGTTCGTTTTCCCCTGTGTGTTTGTCCCCTGTTAGTCCTTTAATCATGCAACAAAGGGAAAATCTTGCCTTGAGTCAAGCGGGGAGTGCATCCTTAGGTTTTCAGAGCGCTGCAGCTCGCTCTGGTGGTGATGTGAGGAGTGGTAGTGATGTGGGGGGTGTTATAAACTGTTCTAAATCACCCTGCTTCGACACCAGCAACTTCTTATAGCTGCGTCTCACAGACTGTGAGATAACTTGACTCTCACACAGCAAGCAGGAGATAGACTTTCTCAGGCTTCTTCAACGTTTAAGGAGTTTATTCATGAAACAGATATACAGATAGATACAGTTCCTCACACCCTAGCAAAGCCAATCTTCCATGTTGCGTTACAGCTGCGTGAGTACCTTCCTGCTGAAGGTACCCAGGTCTTCTTGAATCTACTCTATGTTACATCTAGACTACCTATGTACAGCATACATTATATCAGATTACAGAAAGGAATGAACATGCTTAGAGAAATAATTGGGTTCCAGTCAGTAGAAGTCAGAGATGGAGGGCATGAAAGTATGAAGCAGAGTGAGCTCTGATCGCCCACCTCCGTTTTAATACCGACTAGGAAAGAGTTAACTGTGACATCATATTCGCCCTCCCCTAGACCAGACTATTGGTTGGGCCACCTCGTGGTGTCATAATACCCACCCACTCGATTAATATTTAATGTCACCTTTCCTTTACTTACTGGAATGTGGATATTTATTAAATATGGCTGATGTTTATTGTTCCAGTGGCGTACAAGCTGAGGTCAGCGAGACCTGTGGCCTTGTCCACAGAACAGCTTCTTGGTAGGTTCTAGGTCTGCTGACAGAACTGCAGATTTTCTCATTAAGAGAAAATACTTAAAGGGCAGGTCTGCTCCTCAAGCCTTTTTGACTAACTCCGTCCAAATAACTGAGGCCTACTTAAATTATAACAATCCCCCCTAAAACGGCTTGACCCGCAGATCCCAGCTTCTGAACCTACCAGTACCTGGTTTCTTTCTTTATGTTTCACTTTTCGATGTTCGTGCTCACACAACTTCTCTGCTCTCGGTGGTTACCCCTTGAAGAGAGAGAGCATGACCTCTTGGTCTTCCTGTAACCAGGCTCTCTGGGGAGACCCTACTTCTAAGTCTCTCTATACCACATGCTCAGCATTTGCGTCACTTGCGTATCACTCACAAACTGGCATGACCACAGAAAAGTGAAACTCGTGTGTTTGTTACTCAATGGAGCAGTGCCAGGTGCCTTCTAAAAGAGCACCTTTATACAATCAGCTCCATCACCGGTACTACTAAACCTATACCCGTCACCCTGTATATCCCTTAATTTGAAAATATTAGTTCATGAGATTGTTTATGAGGCACCAATCTCTCGACCGTGTTAATTTGTTTGCGTAATTTTACACACAAACTCACCTGTATAATGATTCCCAAGATTGCCACCCCCATCACTACGACCAGTGGATGTAGGAAGAAATTCTGAATTGCAGAGGCCCAGTCCGAATGTCCCTGGAATATTGCCAGAAACCGTTTCCACCAGGTCAGACTGGAACTCACCTGATTATATTTGTGTTCAACCTCTTTAAGATCGCCTTGATCATGACGAAATATCACCTCTAATTTAGTGTTCTGTTTGTTTAACCGTTTTAACAAAGTGTGATCTTGTGTCAAAACCTGTACCCATTTGTCCCATGGCGTGTTATCCCTCAGGATGGGCACCTCCTGTGGAGCTTTGAACTTAAGAGTTCTCCTCACAATTTGAGGAATCACGTAGTCAAACCTGGATGAATTGATCCGTATGGGATCTCCGCTCACACAATATGTTCCCCTTAAAAGACCAACCCTATCGGAACAATTATGAAAATGTACAATGAATGTGTAATTAGACCTCATGTTTAAAAAACACACTTTTCCTTCAGCCACCGGAGATATTGGTGAGGGATCTTTTGGATGGCAGCTGCGCACTCTGTGTTATTGAGCCAGCAGGCATCCTCACTAAATCGGACTTGCCCCGGCAAACACAGGTACCTCTCTGAGAATTGCCAGCATGATGACAAATCTAATTGTTTCACCTCCCCGTCTAGCACCAAAAACCGTTGACCTCTCAGGTCATGGTGTAAGACATGTGTTGAGGAAACAGGTGTACCCAGGGATACTACTGGAAAAACTACCTGAGTTTCTCCGCCGGTAGGAACTAAGGAAGTAGCGGTGCATAAAAAATTGTCGCACTCCATCCAATTGTTTATCCTCACCTCTCGGTGCCTCCATGCAAAAGATCCTTCCCCCGGAAAATCGACAAATCGCTCCTTGTCAAGTCTCAGCTGTAAAGGAGTTTTTCCTTCTGATAAGGCTTGAGCCATTATCTTAAAATCTGCTGTTAACTCGGTCTGCATTAACAGGCATGCTGTCTCCCATGCAGTACCCCTAGCATGTTCAATCATCTTCTGAAGAATTATTTGAATGTGCCTTTGAGTGTACCCCTGAACTCTATAGGTGTTGTGCGTTAACTGTTCCAAAACCAAGTTCAGATGGTGTTGGGTACCCACATTCTGTTGTCCCAATGTGCCTAATTGTTGAATGACCTCCGTCATCCCTTCTATGTCTACACTGTTTGCTACCCCCATTCCAGCGCCCATTCCTCCCAAGAGTGTATCTGTTAAATCTCGGGACCTTCTTCTGGCTACGCTATTCCCCGTGGAATGTGCCCATGACATAAAAGCCTGTACCAGGGTGGCAGTGACAGTGCTGCAGTTAAGGTATATATTAGATATTACCCACTCTTCTAAATTAATCTGCCAAGTGATCAATTGAAGCTGGGCCTCCATGATAACTGGAGTCGCCCTCAGTTGATTTAACTGGAAAGGGCCACTTTTTACAACCTGATGTGTATCACATGACGGTAGGTGAGGTTCCTGAGTAGTCCCTGGCAGGGTGACTACCTGAGCTTTAGGCGTTGTGGGAACCCCCACTTTTACTGTCACGGTTCCCCCTCTCATTATGCAAGATCTATTTGGACCCTTAAACTCTAGGGACTGCGAGATGCAAAAACCATATGTCCATGGTCCTTCATCCTCCCGGACTAAGGGCGCTATTTTTAAACTCCCCCTTTTTAGTCCCATCACCCTTCCGTCATAGCAAGTCCCCGGGGTGCTACCTGATGTATCCCAGGATTCTACCTCTCTACTCCAAAAAGTCCCTGGATCCATCCAACTCACGTCCCATGCTAACCCTTGTGGCCCTCCCCAGAAGAATATGGTAGGTACTCTTTCTTCTGGGAAATTGATTAGCATATCAATGACAAACGCTGTTCCCAACTGTCCTGCTTGGACCTTTGCCCCCCTTATGTCCTGGGGCAAAATGCGTACCTTAGGTCGGGAAGAATGTACTCTCTGCAATCGTTCGATTAAGAGTACCTCCTCACTTACCCATCTAGTATGAGGATAAGTGCTTGAATATGGACTGTGTGGTATTGTCTCATGTTGTGACCCCTGTAGTGAGGATGTTACCTTTGTGGACCCTCCCCTGTTCGGGATTGCTCTCCCCACCCTCTTGGTCCCCTGAGACTGTGGCTGGATCTCGATTTTTACTTCTTGTTTCGAGAACCACCAACCCTCGGCTTTCCAGCCTTTACATGTGTATAGTTGTTTCAGAAGCACTCTCTGTTGGTAGTTCCAGAGTGTGATGTTGTCCCCCGCGTCTCTCCGGCAGGAGAATTGACGCCTCCTACTCGTTCCTCTCCAATCTGGAACCATCTCACTCTGGATAACCAAGACAAGGTACCCCCGAATCACACACTCCACCTTTTGCATGTACCCATTGTACTGCAAGGTACCTTTTAACAAAACTTTGGATCGGTGCATCGATTCTGGGAGTGTGACATTCAATAGCAGATTTACACTGCCGTTCACGTCACCCTTCCAGCACACCTGACCTTTCAGACCTTTCACCCACATTGTGCCATGAAATTTGTCTGCACCTGGCACTTGTGTTCTCATTAACCCCTTATTATACATGAGAATGTCCTCTCTTCGTTCTCCTAGGACGAAATGGCAACCTAGGATCACCATCAGCACAGTACTCTTCATTATAAAAGCACCACCTTGGGAAAGAAAAACATTAGCAATTTGCACTATGCTTTGCTCAGTCAGTTTTTTTAGACGTTTTCCGATCTCAGGAATCTCGTGTTTTAGTCTCTTTCCAATTTCAGAAATCTCGTGTTTCTCCAAGCTTAGATTGGCATCTGTAACCTTTCGCTTATTCGACTAACATCTCCATCTTTGCTGCCAGCACTGCAGCTGTCTCGATTCCATATTGCCCAACTCCTGAAATCAAAATACAAACAAATCAATTCTTATTAATGATTTGGCATTCGCCCTGCGGCTTGTACTCTGTACACTTTAAATTGATCAATATATATCGTAATTGATCTTGTTGCTTTATGGTTCTCATCTCATGAACTCTGTTTACTCTTTTTGGCAGATTGGAGTTAAACTTCACCCCCCCTACCTCAGTACTATCCTCAGTACTTACCTGTTTAAAATCTGCTCCCGCGGACTCCACCTTTGGAAGCTCTCACCTCATTGCAGCTCACTCCACATCCCCCCCCTATCTGTCCATGCGCGGCCGTCGCATGCACAGATTACGGATGCCACACCTGTTGCTGCTTTGCAGGTGAGCCTGCAATGCTCTTACTCATTATCACATTTACTTATCTAGAACTTCATTGCGATACCAGCTCTGCTAGAAGTTCTGTGTGTTGTACCCTCTGATCAATGTTTGCCGTGCCACTACCCCCAGACTTCACAAAAAATAGCTGCCTCCCTGTAGGAAGGAGCACTTTACACTTAAACTACACAGGGTGCAGGGCTAAGCATACCAGCGTCACATGCCTGTATGCAGATCCCTGAATGCCCACGTGGTAGGTAGTCATATGGCAGACACCGTACTGATACACTGTCACTCTGTAAATGGCAATTCTATCATCTGCATAATTGCCCCATGAACTGCTACCAGTTCTGTTCTGTGCTAAACTGAATCAGAGCTGGAGAAAAGAAGAGAAAGAAAAATATATATATATATTCTTGACCAATCGGTGGGCGAGGAAAAACACGCTAACAGCCCAGCAATGACTTCTTTGTCAATCTCTGGTCCTGTCCCTGACACAAAAAAAACCCCTCGAAAAAAACACTCTGCAGTCGCAGCGAGTACACCTGGATTGGTCAACTCTTATCTTTCTCTCTTTTCCCTTCCCCCTCTCCAACTCTGCACTGTCCCCCTATCTCTATTGGGAACACATGCCGCACCGCACTTTAAGGTGCCTCACTTAAAGGAATAATCCCATAAGCAACACAGTACAGACACTTTCCTGATCTGCGCTGCGCCGTGTCTCCCTGCACCTACATAAACATCACATAGCACTAACTAACTAATAGCATTGACTGGAACCAGTATCCCCACTATTCTAGGCTCTCGTACACCAACGTTCCCTCTCTATTCCTCCCCCTAACTGCCCTCCTCACTATCCACCATCTGCTCGACAGAGCACGGGAGAAAAATAAACACCGCTGGCCTCCCTCGCCGCCCAGAACTGCACAGAGAGAAACCGAAACTATATACGCTGCTACCAGCATAACACAGAAAAATAACACACAGCTGTAGAAAAAATCACTTAACATATCACAGACCACAAACATTGCTACAAAACCAAATAAACGAAACGCTATACTTGCCTGGCTCTACAGACTTGTACCGACTTCCAATCCGATCAGCTGACGGCAAGTTCTTTCCACGAGTCGATGGACCTCGGTGAGCGTATACTGAGCGTTCGCTCGGCGGATTCTCCGGTCCCGAAGGTAACTTGCTCAAAACCTCTGCCTGGGATACCTCACCACGGAATCCTTTGTTCGGCTAGATTGCGTGTACATTACAATCCAAATAAAACAGGTCCATGACTCGCCGCTGATCATCACTCGGATTGCAGTCCGTGTGTTGGCCTCTCTAGCGGCCTCCCACACACCACTTATCCTCTTGATAAGCTTTCCAGTCCGCGTCAACTCCGCTTGTGTCGCTGTGGAATATCTTGAAAACTTCGGCCCCTGGCCCCTGTCTGCCTGTTTTGCTAGGCAGTGAAGGGGGGTTTCGGCACCACTGTTATAAACTGTTCTAAATCACCTTGCTTCGACACCAGCAACTTCTTATAGCTGCGTCTCACAGACTGTGAGATAACTTGACTCTCACACAGCAAGCAGGAGATAGACTTTCTCAGGCTTCTTCAACGTTTAAGGAGTTTATTCATGAAACAGATATACAGATAGATACAGTTCCTCACACCCTAGCAAAGCCAATCTTCCATGTTGCGTTACAGCTGCGTGAGTACCTTCCTGCTGAAGGTACCCAGGTCGTCTTGAATCTACTCTATGTTACATCTAGACTACCTATGTACAGCATACATTATATCAGATTACAGAAAGGAATGAACATGCTTAGAGAAATAATTGGGTTCCAGTCAGTAGAAGTCAGATATGGAGGGCATGAAAGTATGAAGCAGAGTGAGCTCTGATCGCCCACCTCCGTTTTAATACCGACTAGGAAAGAGTTAACTGTGACATCATATTCGCCCTCCCCTAGACCAGACTATTGGTTGGGCCACCTCGTGGTGTCATAATACCCACCCACTCGATTAATATTGTCACCTTTCCTTTACTTACTGGAATGTGGATATTTATTAAATATGGCTGATGTTTATTGTTCCAGTGGCGTACAAGCTGAGGTCAGCGAGACCTGCGGCCTTGTCCACAGAACAGCTTCTTGGTATGTTCTAGGTCTGCTGACAGAACTGCAGATTTTCTCATTAAGAGAAAATCCCTTAAAGGGCAGGTCTGCTCCTCAAGCCTTTTTGACTAACTCAGTCCAAATAACTGAGGCCTACTTAAATTATAACAGGGGGAAATCGGGTGGCGTCTAGCCAGCTGGGCTTTCCTTCCGCAATTGGATGGAGTGGTGAGAGGGTTTTTGCTTCAGGGCAGAGTCCTGCGATAGCGATCTCTGGGTCGCAGGACTTGCCCTCATCAAAGATGGCACCGAGTGCTGTGTTCGGCGTGGGGGCGGTAACCAGAAGTCACTTCTGGTAGTACGGTGAAAGCGGCCAGTGCGGCATTCCCCTCCAAAGAGAACGCATTACACATTACAAAAAAGATATTGCAGTTTTAGAGCAGGTGCAGAGACGAGCAACAAAATTGATACGTGGGATGGAAGGTCTCACTTACCAAGAAAGGTTAGATAAACTGGGTTTATTTAGTCTAGAGAAAAGACGCCTTAGAGGAGATCTAATTAACATGTATAAATACATCAGAGGGCAATATAATAGCTTGGCGGATGAGCTTTTTGTCCCTAGGTCTTCTCAAAGGACTAGAGGACATGATCTGCGCATGGAGGAAAAATGTTTTAGCCACTTATTTAGGAAAGGGTTCTTTACAGTAAGAGTGATTAAGATGTGGAATGCATTGCCACAGGAAGTCGTTATGGCAAACTCTATACCTGCATTTAAAGGGGGCTTAGATGCTTTCCTTGGGTTGAATGACATCCATGGCTACAATTACTAGGTAAGGCCTAATGATGTTGATGTTGATCCAGGGATTTTATCTGATTGCCATCTGGAGTCGGGAAGGAATTTTTCCCTTTTGGGGCCAATTGGACCATGCCTTGTAAGGGTTTTTTTTTGCCTTCCTCTGGATCAACAGGGATATGTGAGGGAGCAGGCTGGAGTTGTACTTTGTACTGGTTGAACTCGATGGACGTATGTCTTTTTTTCAACCAAAATAACTATGTAACTATGTAACTATGCATCTGTCCAGGAAAGCGCTCGGCAGGGGAAAGAGGTGGCCCAAGGGGACAGGTGTCAGCCTGAGAAGCAAGGGAAAACAGCGGAAAGCGGTGATCTAAGAGCAGAAAAACTTTTGGATGCAGGCAGGATCGACCAGGTAAAACCAGTGGAGATGCAGCAAAACAGGAAAAAGGTGGAGGAGGGTGGTCAGGGGAAAATAGGGGGACAAGCAGGGAAAAGGAGGATTGAGAATATTTCAGGCATGGATGGGGAAAAAAGAATGTTTAGTGACATGGGAGGTGCCCAGAGGGTGGAGGGTGGGAAGGAGAAGGGTTTGATGCAAAAAAAATGTTGTTGCTGTACCTGCATCTGTTGATAAACAGCAGGGAAAGCAGGAAACCATTAAGAAAGCTGGTTTGTCATATGCAAGTGCTTTAAAAAAAAGAGTGTGAACCATAATGTGGCAAAGGATCAGTTAAATTTGGATGAAATTGGATTGTCAGCAAGAAGCAGACGAAATTTAGTTAGGATTTGTTATAAAGGTGTTGATGGAGTAAAATACTCAAGAAAAACTTGCATTCAATTGTTGTTAAAAATGGGCTTTAAGGCGGTGGATTTTTGTGCCATTTTGGCTCCCGAAACCCCCCCCCCCCACATTTTTCTATGTCATCGTTTTGTCCCCGACTGGTCTGGACACCTTCTGGGAGAAATATGAGAAGATTTGGAAATGGAATGGAAAGATTTGTTGCCCCAGGTGGTGTCCAGGCAGTCTTTGGACAAAAAGGTGACAATCGTGGTCCCGAATGAGTCCATCCCGGTACATGACTTGTTAGTCTGGATTCAGTGGCGGACATACGGCCGTGCAGCCACACGAGGGCCCCTGAAGTTC
Organism: Hyperolius riggenbachi; assembly: GCF_040937935.1. NCBI lineage: Eukaryota > Metazoa > Chordata > Amphibia > Anura > Hyperoliidae > Hyperolius > Hyperolius riggenbachi. The sequence continues at coordinate 190,697,475 of NC_090653.1, read as the reverse complement.
CGTTTTCTTCAGGGGCCCATTAAGTATTTATTTATATATATATATATATATTTTTATTTTTTTTCCCCGGGGGGCCCCAACTCCTATCCTCCCTCCCTCACCTCGGGGGGGCCCCCCTCCCGGTATGCGCAGCGGGATAGCGGCAAATCCGGGTCTCCAGGCAGACGCTAGAGGGCTCAGCCGGCAGCCGCTTGGTCTCCAATATGTCGACAGAGTTGGAGACATATTGCGGCTGGGCCTCTAGCGTCTGCCTGGAGCCTGAAGACTTCCTGTATTTGCCGCTCGCTCTCCCGCCGCGCATATCGGGAGGGGGGCCCTCCGAGGTGAGGGAGGGAGGGAGGAAGGAAGGATAGGAGTCGGGCCCCCCACCTACCCACCCGGCTACCTAACCACCCACCAGGCTTCCTACCTACCTACCCACCCGGCTACCTAACCACCCACCTGGCTTCCTACCTACCCACCCACCCGGCTACCTAACCACCTACCCAACCGGCTACCTACCCACCCACCAGGCTTCCTACCTAACCACCCACCCGGCTACCTAACCACCCACCCGGCTACCTACCCACCCACCAGGCTACCTACCCACCCGGGTACCTACCCACCCACCAGGCTTCCTACCTACCCACCCGGCTACCTAACCACCCTGCCGGCTACCTAACCACCCGGCTACCTACCTGGCTACCTACCCACCTACCCACCCGGCTACCTACCCACCCACCAGGCTTCCTACCTACCCACCCGGCTACCTACCCACCCACCAGGCTTCCTTCCTACCTACCTACCTACCCACCTGGCTACCTAACCACCCACCAGACTACCTACCTAACCACCCACCTGGCTACCTACCTACCCACCCGGCTACCTACCTAACCACCCACCCGGCTACCTACCTAACCACCCACCCGGCTACCTACCCACCCACCCGGCTACCTACCCACCCACCCGGCTACCTACCCACCTACCTACCCACCTACCCACCCGGCTACCTACCCACCCGGCTACCTACCTACCCACCCGGCTCCCTAACCACCCACCCGGCTACCTACCCAGCTACCTAACCACCCTGCCGGCTACCTAACCACCCGGCTACCTACCCACCCACCCGGCTACCTACCCGGCTACCTAACCACCCACCCGGCTACCTACCCACCCACCCGGCTACCTACCCGGCTACCTAACCACCCACCCGGCTACCTACCCACCCGGATACCTACACACCCAACCGGCTACCTACCCACCCGGATACCTACACACCCACCCGGCTACCTACCCGGCTACCTAACCACCCACCCGGCTACCCACCCACCCGGCTACCTACCCACCCGGCTACCTAACCACTCACCCGGCTACCTACCCGGCTACCTAACCACTCGGCCACCCACCCACCCGGCTACCTAACCACCCACCCGGCTACCCAACCACCCACCCGGCTACCTAACCACCCAGCTACCTAACCACCCACCCGGCTACCCACGCGGCTACCTACCTACCCGGCTACCTAACCACCCTGCCGGCTACCTAACCACCCTGCCGGCTACCTACCCGGCTACCTAACCACCCTCCCGGCTACCTACCCACCCACCCGGCTACCCACCCGGCTACTTAACCACCCACCCGGCTACCTAACCACCGACCTGGCTACCTACCCGGCTACCTAACCACCCACCCGGCTACCTACCCGGCTACCTACCCACCCACCCGGCTACCTACCCACCCACCAGGCTACCTACCTACCCACCCAGCTACCTAACCACCCACCTACCCACCCACCAGGCTACCTACCCACCCACCTACTCAGCCACCCACCAGGCTACCCACCCACCCGGCTACCCAGCCACCCACCAGGCTACCTACCCACCCGGCTAAGGGCTACCTACCCACCCACCCAGCTACCTAACCACCCACCTACCCACCCACCCACCAGGCTACCTACCCACCTGCCTACCCAGCCACCCACCAGGCTACCCACCCACCCGCCTACCCAGCCACCCACCCGCCTACCCAGCCACCCACCAGGCTACCCACCCACCCGGCTACCCAGCCACCCACCAGGCTACCTACCCACCCGGCTAAGGGCTACCTACCTACCCACCAGGCTACCTACCCACCAGGCTACCTACCCACTCACCCACCAGGCTACCTATCCACCCAACCACCCATGGGAGCTGAGCGCCGGATGGAGGCTGGGACAGGAGGTCTGCTGCTGCAGGTGAGTAAATGTTTTTTTTTATTATTTATTTTAGCAGGTGTATGTTCTGCCACATGATTGCATGTATGTTCTGGGCAAATTTGCTACATGATTGCATGTGTTTTCTGGGCAAATCTGCCGACATGATTGCACGTATTTTCTGGGCATATCTGCCGACATGATTGCACGTATTTTCTGGGCATATCTGCCGACATCATTGCACGTATTTTCTGGGCATATCTGCCGACATCATTGCACGTATTTTCTGGGCATATCTGCCGACATCATTGCACATATTTTCTGGGCATATCTGCCGACATCATTGCACGTATTTTCTGGGCATATCTGCCGACATCATTGCACGTATTTTCTGGGCATATCTGCCGGCATCTTTGCACGTATTTTCTGGGCATATCTGCCGACATCATTGCACGTATTTTCTGGGCATATCTGCCGACATGATTGCATGTGTTTTCTGGGCAAATCTGCCGACATGATTGCACATATTTTCTGGGCACATCTGCCGACATCATTGCACGTATTTTCTGGGCATAACTGCCGACCTCATTGCACAAATTTTCTGGGCATATCTGCCGACCTCATTGCATGTATTTTCTGGGCACATCTGCCGACATCATTGCACGTATTTTCTGGGCATATCTGCCGACATGATTGCATGTGTTTTCTGGGCAAATCTGCCGACATGATTGCATGTGTTTTCTGGGCAAATCTGCCGACATGATTGCACGTATTTTCTGGGCACATCTGCCGACATCATTGCACGTATTTTCTGGGCATAACTGCCGACCTCATTGCACAAATTTTCTGGGCATATCTGCCGACCTCATTGCTTGTATTTTCTGGGCATATCTGCCGACCTCATTGCACGTATTTTCTGGGCATATCTGCCGACCTCATTGCACGTATTTTCTGGGCATATCTGCCGACCTCATTGCACGTATTTTCTGGGCATATCTGCCGACATCATTGCACGTATTTTCTGGGCATATTTGCCGACATGATTGAATGTATTTTCTGGGCAAATCTGCTCACATTATGTGTATTTTCTTGAGAAAACCTGCACAATTATGTGAATTTTCTGGGGAAAGGGTCACCAAAACTTGGGCCCACTGTCTTTGCGTTGCACTTTTCAAGGGAACCTGAGGTGAGAATAATATTGAGGCTGCCATATTTCTCTCCTTTTAAGCAATGCCAGTTGCCTGGTTGCCGTTCTGGTCCTCTGCCTCTTATTCTTTCAACCATAGACCCTGAACAAGCATGCAGCAGGTCAGGGGTTTCTGACAATATTGTCAGGACTGAGAAGATTAAGCTGCATGCTTGTTGCTGGTGTAATTCAGTTTATTACTGCAGTCAAATAGATCAGCAGGGCCGCCAGGCAACTAGTATTGTTTAAAAGGAAATAAATATGGCAGCCTCCATATCACTCTCACCCCGGGATCACTTTAAATTAGTTAGATCCGCCCTTATCTGGTCATTGCCACACCCATTTTTTTGCCGCAGGTAAGGGGGGCCCACAATTTATATTTTGCACAGGGGCCCACTGCTGGCTGTGTCCGCCACTGTCTGGATTAAAAATTATAGTGTACCGTTAAGTGCACCAGAGAAGGTGATGGATGATGGGGATCTGGGGGGGGGGGTGGTTGGGAGCTGATGGTGAGGTTAGGCAGAGAGGGTAATGTGATTAAGCATATTCCTACATCTGTTTTTATAGGACGAGACAGGGTGACGGTCTTTTACCAGGGTCAGCCTCGAGTGTGTTACAAATGTGGTTCAAGAAGTCATTATAGCATTTCCTGTAAGGAACAAAAATGTTCTTGATGCTATGGTTTGGGACATTTGGCGAAAGACTGCAAGGAGATAAGGTGTAATTTATGCCTCAATTTGGGTCACCCTTATTCCCAATGTCCTGAATCATGGTCCAACATAGATGGAGAAGTTCTTAAGGAAATGGAGAAAATTCTTGAGGAAGAAAATAAAGAGGCTGATCCTGGTGGAGGGTTGATATTCCTCCTTTCCTGTCTGTACTCAAGTCAGGCCCTCCTCCTCCTCCCCCTCCTTCATTGTCTGTACCTGGAAGTGCAGCCTTATCTTTCCAGTTAAGTGATCCTGGTAAAGGATCAAACATATTTTCTGTTTCTTCTTCAAAAAGGAAGAAAAGAGTGTAGTAGGGGTGGGCATGGAAAAAGTTGTTTCAGGTGAAAGCGTTGAGGCAAATGGCTCTCCTGAGAAAGAGAATGAAGAATCGGAAAAAAGTAATGATAAAAAAGAGGGAGATATGGTGGAAAAAGTTGTTACTAAAACAGAGGGAGTTTAAGAAGGGGAAAGTTGGGGAAAAAAATCAAGTCTCAGAAAATGAAAAAAGTATCTGGGACAAGGGGGAGAAGAAGGAAAAAGATAACGATGGAAAAAGCATCTAAGAAAGTAGAGGAGCTTAGGAGGAAGAAGGAGGTAAAAATACAAAATAAATATGAGATTTTGTCAGATAATAGCGATGAAGATCTATTCAATGAGGATGAAGTCATCCCGGTTGGGAAAGAATCTGAGGACATGGAGGTGTCTTCCTCTAAGGAGGAGGAAAGTACAGTTTAGGAAAGGGTAGGCAATCTCCTTTTTCATTTATCCTGATGGAGGTTCCCCCCCCCCCCCCCTTGAAACTAGCAACCATTAATGTTGCTAGTATGAGATCTGTAAGTGCTCGTAAGGAAGCCATATTTTTTCTCGGACAATTTCATGCCGACATTTTATTTTTGCAAGAGAGCAGGCTTCAAACATTATCTGCTATCCGTGAAGCCAAGAGGGATTGGCATTATGGTCCCTCTTATTGATCTCTTGCGACTGAGTCTTACACTGGGGTGGCGGTCCTTTTTAAGACCGTGATGGTAACTTTCCGGCGGGTAAGTGAAATTGAGATGGGGTGATGCCTGGTCCTGGACGTCTCTTTGAGGGGGCAAAATCTGAGGCTGATAAACATCTACGGGCCTCGGACAGAGAGAAAGGAAGCGCCTTTTCACAGAGATCAAGCCATTCCTATTTACAGCCCAGGAGGTGGTCTTTGGTGGTGATTTTAATACCGTAGTTAGGTTAAGTGACAGGAGAGGTGCCAAGACCACCTGGGCTATGATAGTAATTTTTTGAATAGTATGGTTAGGGATGATGGTCTGGTAGATGTGCATATTAACCTCCCTGGCGTTCTATTAAAATCGCCAGGGAGGCTGCGGGAGGGTTTTTTTTAAATTAAAAAAAAACTATTTCATGCAGCCAACTGAAAGTTGGCTGCATGAAAGCCCACTAGAGGGCGCTCCGGAAGCGTACTTTCGATCGCCTCCGGCAATCGAAAGTAACAAGATAGGCCGCAATGAGCGGCCTATCTTGTTTCGCTTTCCTCGTCGCCATGGCGACGAGCGGAGTGACGTCATGGACGTCAGTCGACGTCCTGACGTCAGAGCCGCCCGATCCAGCCCCTAGCGCCGGCCGGAACTGTTTGTTCCGGCTGCACTGGGCTCGGGCGGCTGGGGGGACCCTCTTTCGCCGCTGCACGCGGCGGATCGCCGCGGAGCGGCGGCGATCGGGCAGCACACGCGGCTGGCAAAGTGCCGGCTGCGTGTGCTGCTTTTTTCAGATTGAAAATCGGCCCAGCAGGGCCTGAGCGGCGACCTCCGGCGGCATACCCCGAGCTCAGCTCGGGATTACCGCCAAGGGGGTTAAGCACACTCCAGATAACACGGGGTTCACTTATTTCTGTGGAGAGCGTAAGAGTAGGATAGATAGGTTTTTTGTTAAGGAGAGCTCTGTTACCTCATCCTTAGGGGTGCAGGTGGTTGAGTTCTCTGATCACTGTATTCTATCTATGGTCTTGAATGTTGCAGATGTTCCTCCAAAAGGGAGGGGTATCTGGAGGTTGAATTCAGTGCTGTTGGAAGAAGAAAGTGTAAGACAATCTTTCAGGGATTTTTTTCAGGCACAGGTTACTTTGCTGGACTGTTGTAGCAGTAGGTCTGAGCAGTGGCGTTTTGTTAATTGGGCGCTAGGGGGCGTGGCGCACCATGTGACACGCCTAGAGGGGGGTGTCAGAAAGGCCAGCCTAGCCCAGTATATTTACATTATATCCCTGACTGCACGCACCTGCAGAGAGTGGACAGAAAGTCCGATTAATCGTGCTGCTGTGCTGTGCTAGATGAGGAGGAGGAGGAGGCTCGCAGGACTGGGCTTTCTCTGCTACATAGAAAGCTGCAGGCAGCTATGAGCGGCTGTTTGGCACCACCCCCATCTTTCCTCCTCCCTTCGGCACCCATAAAGGTACTGAGAGAGACTTCAGTTTCACGCTGACCTGACGTCTCTCTCTGCGTCTATAGCTGCAGCAGCCAGTTTTCTTCCCTCCCTCCCTCTAACACAGTAGTCACTGAACGGGTGACTACTACGTGACGTCAGGCGTGTCATGTATTTGTGCGCGAAATTCAAGTCTGAGAAGAAGACAGACTGCACAAAGTGAGGTACATGAGAGAAATAATGTTAAAAGAAGCAGTCGGCTGTGACCAGGAGGGGAAGAGAGAGGTCTGGAGCCAGAAGACACAGACTGCCACGCTGTGTAAGAGCTTATCAAACATCCTGCCGGGGAAGGGGGGGGGGGGGGGGGACAGTGAGGAAGTGATGGGACAGAGAGAATTCTCCACTGTCTTTTCCATAGGGAAATCATAATGTGACAGAGGTACTTCTGGGATCCCTTTTTCTAACATGTGAGGGAATTTAGCTCCCAGTCAAGTGTGTGTAAGCCCATCATCATCACAGTACAGGAATAGTGTGAGTTAAGGTGCGTACACATGCACTACTGTAATGAACGACCGGGCGTTCTGACGTCTGTCAGCAGACTGATAAGGCTGTTTCTGAATGATCCGCGTTCTGTCGGCAGAACGCATGCCCAGCAGGAAGGTCTGATGGACCGGTCGCTCATTACAGTAGTGCGTGTGTACGCACCTTTAGCTTGTTCCTCCATCACAATTGCATTAATAAGCCATGTGCATCCTTCTGTATAGCCAGGCAAAGAGTATTCCTAACTTGTCTGCCTAGGTGGCTCCTGTCTCCCCTCCCTCTCCAGTTTATCATACTTAGTACACACAATGAGATTCTCTGGCAGATCAATTATTTCCAACATGTCCGATCTGATTTCAAATCAATTTTCCATTTACTTCTATGGAAAATAGATCGGAAATCAGATCAGATGTGTTGAAAATAATTGATCTGGCAGTAAATCTGCCAGAAAATCTCAGTGCTTGTACCAGGCATTAGGTCTTGTTTAGATGAGTAGTTGACATGTGGCACATCTACCAACCATCAGCTGCTCTCATGTTGCTGTGAAGCACTAGCAACTGCTTGGCATGGACCGTGGTGTGACACCCATTCCTTCATGCACATTTGAGCTGTGTAGAAGCTGTACCTAGAATTGCTTTTGTGTTGCCATGTAAGCACTCTGTGTTTTAACGAACACCCATGGTTATAAACCTTCTGCTAGACTTGTATTAAATTGCCATTATACATAGGATGTCAGGCAGCAGACTGGATCAGGCAGGCATTGTAGCCTGTAATTTTTCAGCCAAAGAATCCCTTCATCTGGCAGTTTAAAGCTAATGGGAATCACTTAAAGGGAAGGTTCAGGGACTATGAAAAAAAAAAATCCTTATCCACTTACCTGGGGCTTCCTCCAGCCCGTGGCAGGCAGGAGGTGCCCTCGGCGCTGCTCCGCAGGCTCCCGGTGGCCGACCCGACCAGGCCGGGCCTCTTCTGCGCTCCATTGTCCGTTCCACGCCGGCGCGCTGACGTCATCGGACATCCTCCGGGCTGTACTGCGCAGGCTCAGTAGTTCTGAGCCTGTGCAGTACAGCCCGGAGGACGTCCGATGACGTCAGCGCGCCGGCGGGGAACGCACAATGGAGCGCAGAAGAGGCCCGACCTGGCTGCTGGCCTGGCCAGGTCGGGTCGGCCACCGGAGACCACCGGGAGCCTGCGGAGCGGTGCCGAGGGCACCTCCTGCCGGTAGGTAACGGGCCTAACCTGCAGTGGTAACGGGCTGGAGGAAGCCCCAGGTAAGTGGATACAGATTTTTTTTTTTTTTTTATAGTCCCTGAACCTTCCCTGTAAAAAAAATGAAGCAAAGCAGACACTCCCCTAAGGAGAGGGAAAGCTCTGGGTCCTATAGAGCCTCCCCGCTTCTCTCCTAGTACCCGTTGCAGCGCTGGCTCCCCCGTTTGAATCCCCCGCCGTGGGGACTTCAGAAGACTTCGGGAACCGAGTGCTCGAAGACTTCTGAAGCCTCTTTTGGCGGCAGAAAGCTGTATTTGACTAATTTAATCAAATACTGTCACCGGTAGAACCAGTGCTGGAATGAGGGATCCATGAGAGGAACAGGAAGGACCCAGAGCCTTCCCTCTCCTTGGGTAAGTATCTGGTTATTTTTTTTTTTTATAGCGGTTCCCATTTACTTTAATGCAGCCAAATGGCAATGTCCATATGCACTTGTATGTCAACAGTTATTAAAATGGTGACTTGAAGTCCTCATGGTTGCTAAAAATGTCATTTGGAGGCCTTATGGTTGCGAAATTAGTCACTTGGAGGTCTTAAGGTTGCTACTTTGGTCACTTGGAGATCTCATGGTTGCTGCGTTGGTCACTTGGAGGTCTCATGGTTGCTGCGTTGGTCACTTGGAGGTTTCATGGTTGCTGCATTTGTCATTTGCCTGCGATCTGATAAATCCTTCCATAGCTAATCTAATGTTCTATATTATTATTATTATTATTATAATTATTATTATTAGTAGTAGCCTTTGTAGTAGTTTATTTATATAGCACTGACATCTTCTGCAGCACTTTAAAGAGTACATACTCATATCACTGACTGTCCTCAGAGCCAGAGGAGCTCACAAATATGGAGGCTGTCATATTTATTTCCTTTTAAACAATACTAGTTGCCTGGCAGTCTTGTTGTTTGCTTTGGCAGCAGTAGTGTATTTATCACTCACCTGAAGCAAGCATGCTGCTAATCCAGTCAGACTTCAATTGGAAACATCTGATCTGCATGCTTGTTCAGGGTCTGTGGCTATACGTATTAGAGGCAGGAGATCAGCAGGACAGCCAGGCAATGTGCATTGTTTAAAAGGAAATAAACGTCAGCATCCATATCCCTTTCAGTTCAGGTCTGAACTCACTTGGTACATTGATCACCTGGCTCTCCACAATAGAATATAGCTCCCAGCAAGAAACTTCAATCATTTGTACAATGGGAACCTATACCTGGCTAACCTATACTGGGAGCAACTATTCCATTCGATCTATACCTGCCCCCCCCCCAACATGGCGCGCTTGGTAGGCTGCACTCGCTCCTTTCCCTTTTTTGGGGGGCGGGGGGGTGTCACTTAATACCCAGCACCGGGTGTCAAATACCCTAGGTACGCCACTGGGTCTGAGTGGTGGGAGATGGTCAAGAAGCGGGCAGTAGGTCTTTTCAAGAACCTAGCAAAAAGAAGAGCTTTTGATAAATATGCTACCTACCAGCGCCTGAGGAGGAAACTTGAAGTTGCTGTCTTGGGGGATGGTGATCCCGTAGAGATCAAAAGGATCAAGGTTTTTTTCACAAGAGTCAGTATGACCGGCATGCTTCTTTGCTTCTGGAAAGGGATTACGGTAAAAGTCACTCGCCGGACCCTTATCAGAATTGCAAACAAAGTGTAGCAGTTAAGGTTGTGTATGGTCTCAAGGATAGTACAGTATCTCTGGTGCAGTCCAGAGCAGTTATTCTGGAAATTGTGAGATCTTTTTATGCTGAACTATTGGGTAACAGATCTCTTGATGAGACAGTGATGGAGTCTTTCTTGTGTGATATTCCCGGACTGAAAAATTTATATGTTCTTCTTGCGTTTTTGACGGAAAGAATTTCTGCTGAGGAAGTGGTGAAAGCCATAGAGCAACTTGCTAGCAAAAAAAACTCCAGGGCCAGATGGTTTGACAGCTGAATTTTATAAGGTCTTCAAGGACATTCTGGCTTCTGAATTGGCAGAGGTTTACAATCGCAGTCTTGCAGAGGATGAGCTTCCTCCCTCTATGAGAGAATCAGCAGTTATTCTTTTATCAAAGGGTAAAGATTCTTCAATGATTGAGAATTGGCGGCCCATCAGCCTTCTCAACATTGACCGAAAGATTCTGGCTAAAATAATTTTTTGGCGCTTAAGTCAGGTGGCAAATGAGGTGCTTTCTCGCCAGCAGAACTGTTCTGTCCAGGGTAGAAATACTTTTTCAACCGTGTTAACGGTCCGGGAGATTCTGGAGATATGCAGGGCTGCTGGTTGGGGAAAATACTTGCTGGCGTTGGATCAAGCAAAGGCTTTTGATCGTGTCAATCATGAGTATCTGTGGATGCTCCTTAGTAAATATGGTCTGCCGGGGAGGTTTATCAATTGGCTTAAAGTTTTGTATAAAGGTGCTGAAAGTTTCCCGCTTGTTAACCTCCTTGGCGGTAACCCCGTGTGTGATAGGGGTAAGCCGCCGGAGGGTGCCGCTCAGGCCCTGCTGCACCGATTTACATAATTTTTTTTTCAAACACGCAGCTAGCACTTTGCTAGCTGTGTGTTTGCTCTGATCGCCGCTGCCCGCCGCCGATGCGCCGCTACCCGCCGCGGAAACAGGCCCCTCCCCCCCGCATACCCCTTGCGCAGCCTGGCCAATCGCCGCCAGGCTGCACTATTGGGTGGATCGGGACTCCCTGTGACGTCACGATGTCCGATCAGGACGGGATTTCCTTATGGGCAAGCGGCGCCGGCGGCGATCGGAGGGGACAGGCGGACGCCGCGGCGAGGGGGGGAAGCATGTAGCTAGCGCTAGGCTAGCTACATGCTTAAAAAAAAAATGGCAAAAAAACCCTCCCACGGCTGCGCAGCCGCAAATATCATACCACCAGGGGGGTTAATGGTTGGGTTGGACAGACCTTTGAGGTTAGATCTGGGGTGCACCAGGGGTGTCCGTTGAGTCCCCTGCTATATGCTTTTGCCATTGATCCTTTCATAAGAAGGATTGAGGGTGGAGCCTTGTGTGGGGGTGCTGTCGGGCATCGCTGGTGTACCTCCTCTCAGGGTTGTGGCTTATGCGGATGATGTAACTGTGGTAGTTTCTGGGCAGGAGGAGGCAGAAGGAGTTTGTGCAGAGATTGCCCGTTACTGATTGGCATCGGGTTCCAAGATCAACCAGGACAAGTGTGAGGCTTTCTGGATGGGCAAGGAAAATGAGAGCTTCTTACTTCCGGTCTCTTTTCCAGCACCAAAAGAAAAAATTAAAATACTTGGCATAGAATTTGGCCTGGGTGACTACGGTCACCGAAATTGGAAAAGCAGACTAAAATGTGCTGAGGCTAAGGTGGTCCGCTGGAAAGGTTGGCGATTGACTTTCAGAGAAAGGATTGACATAATCAAAACTTATTTGATTCCAATTATGTTATATGTCAGTTTTGTCTGTATTTTGCCAGTATCTCTTCACACAAGAATCTACAGCTTATTTTTCCAAATGCTTTGGGGAAATAAGATGAACCACGTTAAGAGGAATATCACCTATCGATCAAGGCAGAAGGGTGGCTTAGGAATGGTTAACCCAGTGGTTTTCTTTTCTCTGTTATTTATTAAGAACAATTTTGGTAAAATGTATGCAGAGGAACTGCCTGGATGGATGGGTATTTTTCAGTCTTGGCTTAAACCTTTTCTTAGGCGGTGGGAAGGTGGTGGTTCAGTGAAGAGACTGAGAGCTAATGCTGATTATCTCCCGGCCTATGTTACACCGTGTCTGAAAGTGACCCGGCAATGGGAACTGACGAAGGAGGATATTACCTTGATACCTAGGAAAACCTTGGGAGAGAGATCCATTGGCCCTGAGAGATTGCCCAAGCCCAATTATGGAGGAGGGTTTGCGCTTGCTATGTTCTCCAAGGATTCCTAACAAATTCAGGGACTTGGCTTTCCTTTCATGGCAGACTCTTTGTTAGGGGTAACTTGAAGTTCATAGGAGATCGGGATCATGGTTGTCCTTATGAGGAGTGTGGTGGTGTGGAGGAGACCATGGACCATTTCCTTTTGAACTGTTCCTTTAAGAAAGAAGTATACAAACAGGTGGGCAGGGCTTTAGGTATTCCTTTTCTTGAGCGGCTTAGTTACGCAGAGTGGACATATGGGGCATTCAAGAACCAGGGGTCATTTAATTTGGACACATTATTTTTAGTATTCGGTATTACACTTGGAATGCACGGTGTCAAATTGCGATTCATCAAAAAGTCCTCCCTGTCCAGGTGGTGGTGCATGGCATTATTGGTGAGGTTGGGAAGATTCGGGGTCTTGAGGAGAGGAGGTTGAATCGAGGGGATTGGTGTCTGTTTTGGCAGAACATCAAGCCCCCTTGATTTGGCCAAATTTCCTTTGGTGAGCTTTTCTATTTCTCTTTCACTTAGTTAGATGACCCAAATTTGAGGAATGGCTTGCAGGCATAGGAGGAGTAAGATTGCTTAGTCTTTCCTGCTGGAACATGTGAATAGTGCAAATATTGTACAGTAATTACTGTATATAGTGTATATATGTAAGTCAAGCAAATGAGACTTAAGTTGGTTCGGTTTTTTTCTCTGTATTTCTTTCAGGAATGGACTTGATATGAACTGAATATTAAGCTATTTGAGGCTAAGGCCTAATGTCTTGTTATTTGAGATCAATTTTGGTTACTTTCATAATTTTGTATAAAAGAAGTTGTAGTTTCTGTAATAAAGAATTACAATACATTGCCTGCTGCCAGTGCCACATGTCACTCCTCCTCCAGCTGCTGTATTTATCCTCCTGCTGTCAGTGGTCCCACCGCCAGGGTCCACACAATACATTGCCTGCTGCCAGTGCCACATGTCACTCCTCCTGCTGCTGTATTTATCCTACTGCTGTCAGTGGTCCCACCGCCAGGGTCCACACAATGCATTGCCTGCTGCCAGTGCCACACGCCACTCCTCCTCCTGCTGCTGTATTTATCCTCCTGCTGTCAGTGGTCCCACCGCCAGGGTCCACACAATACATTGCCTGCTGCCAGTGCCATATGTCACTCCTCCTACTGCTGCTGTATTTATCCTCCTGCTGTCAGTGGTCCCACCGCCAGGGTCAACACAATACATTGCCTGCTGCCAGTGCCACACATCACTCCTCATCCTACTGCTGCTGTATTTATCCTCCTGCTGTCAGTGGCCCTACCGCCAGGGTCCACACAATGCATTGCCTGCTGCCAGTGCCACACGTCACTTTTTTTTTTTTTTTTTTTAATTACACCTATTTCAATGTGATTTCCCTTTAAAAAAAACATCCGAATTCGCGAACACAAATTTTTTACTGAATTTTAAGCAAGACACCCGAATCGAATCTGAATCCGAACCGAATTTCATGGTCGAAGGCGAATTCGAATGTCACGTGGACCCGAATTCGAATGTACCCGAACCGAATTTTGGTACATCTGAGCATGCCTGGCGCTGACTGGCTGAATTTCCGGGACTCATAGCAGAAGATCCAGGTGGTGGAGGAGGACAGCGAGGGATGGATTGGCCTAAAGGGGGCTGGAGGAAGCCCCAAGTATGTATAAAACTTTTCTTTTCATCTGTCTCAGGTACCCTTTAATTCGTAGTCACCAAAGCAAATTTTAACATATCAAATTATTTGATTTCATGAGCAAAGGGAGTGCATACATTTGCATAAATCAGCATCAACGCAGAATTATTTCCATCTCGTTGACAATTTCTAGCAGTGACACGGCTACATATCAGGCTTTATTCATGAAGCATAGATGTTATTTAGTATATATAAGAGATTCCTGTGTACACATCATATATACTGTACAGTCACAATCAGGTATGTATATCTGACTTTAAAATGACAGGGACTGCTTTAGTGAAGAAGCACAGGTAACTAATTTTGATTGGTTTATTTCATTTTTGTGGACTAAGCACAACTATCACTGTATATATAAATTATTTATGATGACTTATCTGAGAAATAGAACATTTTATCATATTTTTTATTTTAATTACAGTTTAAATTCATTAGGAGTCGGAGTCGGTGCATTTTTTCCCGACTCCTGGGAACACATATACCCCTGGCATGATTTTCCTGTATACATTTTTGTTTGTTACGATAAAAAAATGTCAGTTAAATATATCATATAAGAGACACACACAGTGATATTTGAGAAGTGAAATGAAGCGTATTGCATTTACAGAAAGTGCGCAATAATTGTTTAAATACAATTAGGCAGGTGCATAAATGTGGGCACTGTTTTATTGATTCCAAAACCTTTAGAACAAATTATTGGAACTCAAATTGGCTTGGTAAGCTCAGTGACCCCGCCCTGACCTACATACACAGGTGAATCCAATTATAAGAAAGAGTATTTAAGGGGGTCAGTTGTAAGTTTCCTTCCTCTTCTCTGAAGAGTAGCAACACGGGGGTCTCAAAACAACTCTCAAATATCCTAAAGACAAAGATTGTTCACCATCATGGTTTAGGGGAAGGATACAAAAAGTTTTCTCAGAGATTTCAGCTGTCTGTTTCCACAGTTATTAAGATCTTGATAAGAAAAAGACACCGAGAACCCAATATGGTGTAGTATGCTCGGAACAATAGTGAATAATGTAATGTGAGAAGGTTATACTCACAAACAAGGGTTACCACTGAAGCAACAACTGTAAATGCAGGTGAGGAGATTAGACCGGTCCTCACTCAGGGTTAAGAAGTCGCTCTCTGTAGATAGAAGAAAGGTAGGGGTGGGTCCCCCTTCCACCAAGGGAGAACACTATAATGACTTTGATGAACAGAGGCGCCAGCAGAATAAAAACAATAATTAAAAGTTTTAAAATATGCTGGGGAGGCAGTGGTGGACTTACCTCCAAAAGCAGACTAGACTACTTGTCTGACATGCATAAACACTTTATTAGTACCCCAATAGATGCTAGAATGGTGAGAACAGTCAAAGTCAACCCACAGACCAGCACCAAAGACGTACAACATCATCTTGCTGCAGATGGAGTCACCATACATCGTTCAACCATTTGGCGCACTTTACACAAGGAGATGCTGTATGCAGAGGAAGCCTTTTCTCCGCCCACAGCACAAACAGAGCTGCTTGAGGTATGCTAAAGGACATTTGGACAAGCCAGCTTCATTTTGGAATAAGGTGGTGTGGACTGCTGAAACTAAAATTGAGTTATTTGGGCATAACAAGGGGTGTTACTCATGAAGGAAAAACAACACAGCATTTCAAGAAAAAAACACTGCTACCTACAGTAAAATACGGTGGTGGTTCCATCATGCTGTGGGACTGTAAGGCTGTGTGGCCAGTGCAGGGACTGGGAATATTGTCAAAGTTGAAGGACACAGATTCCACTCAGTATCAGCAGATTCTGGAGACCAATGTCCAGGAATCAGTGACAATGATGAAGCTGCATCGGGGATGGATCTTTCAACAAGACAATGACCCTAAACACTGCTCAAAATCCACTAAGGCATTCATGTATAGGAACAAGTACAACGTTCTGGAATGGCCATCTCAGTTCCCAGACCTGAATATAATTGAAAATCTGGGGTGTGAGTTAAAGAGAGCTGTCCATGCTTGGAAGCCATCAAACCTGAATGAACTAGAGATCTTTTGTAAAGAAGAATGGTCCAAAATACCTTCAACCAGAATCCAGACTCTCATTGGAACCTACAGGAAGCATTTAGAGGCTGTATTTTCTGCAAAAGGAGGATCTACTAAATATTGATTTCATTTCTTTTTTGCACCTGCCTTATTTTGTTTAAACAATTATTGCACACCTTCTGTAAATTCAATAAACTTAATTTTACTTCTCAAATATCACTGTGTGTGTCTCCTATGTGATATATTTAACTGACTTTTTTTATCGTAACGACCAACGATTTATACAGGAAAATCATGACGATTAACAAGGTTGGCCAAAATTTCGTATCCCACTGTATACCCCTGGCTACATATACTGGGGACATATACCCTTGGCTACATATAATGGGCACATATACCCCTGGCTACATATACTGGGGACAGCTATACACCTGGCTACATATACTGGGGACATGTACCCCTGGTACATATACTGGGCACATATACCCCTGGCTACCTATTCTGGGGACATTTATAGACCTGGCTACATATATTGGTGACACATATACCCCTAGCTACATATCCTGGGGACACATATACTCCTGGCTACATATACTGGGGACACATATACCCTTGGCTACATATACTGGGGACATCTATACCCATGGCTACATATACTGGGGACATCTATACCCATGGCTACCTATACTGGGGACATTTATACACCTGGCTACCTATTCTGAGGACTACTATAAACCTGCCTACTTATTCTGGCAACACCTAAACCCCTGGCTACATATACTGGGGACATATACATCTGGCTACATATACTGGGGACACATACACCTGCCTACCTATTCTGGGGACACCTATAGGCCTGGTTACTTCCACCGGGGACACCTATAGACCTGGTTACCTATACTGGGGACACCTATTTTGGGGAAACTTCTGCCAGATTAACAGTATTTTTTGGGAACCACTGCTGCCAGATTAAGTGTAGTTTGGGGAACAGCTGCTAGATTATATGTATGTTGGGGGAACCACTGCTGCCAGATTATGTCTATTTTGGGGGAACCATTGCCATATTATCTGTATTTTGGAGGAACCTCTGCCAAATGACATGTATTTTTGGTGAAATGCTGTCAGATTACATGTATTTGGGGGGGGGGGGGGAACAAATACATGAGCTCAAACTTCCTTGGCAGACCTTTTACACCACTGCTACGGTTATGTATATTTGGCCCCACCCATTGCCACACCCATATTCTGTTGCGTGGCCACACCCCCTTTTGGGTGCGGCGTGCTCCTTAGAGGGCACATTAATAGTCTTTGTCCCCGGGCGCTGAAAGCCCTAGCTACGCCTCTGGCTGTGCGCCCCAACATGATGTGCACTCAAGTGGTCTGAGCAGTTGGATCTGATTGACCAGGCAGTTCTGTGAGGAGGGATTGGTATTTTAAATACTTCTGCCTTTCCTTATGGCAGTGAGCCACATTTGCATCTGTAATGAAGCGATACTGCGCAAAATAATTGTACACCAAGCATCTTTGTCTCTGTGCAGCTATCCCTGGATGGGTGAAGTATATTGCTAAATATTCTGTTATTATGCAAATGATGTACTGATATGTGAAAATCATTTGGCATTAAAAGTGATACACCATTCACTGGTGCCCACAACTTGGTTTAATTTGAACATATTGCCTCTTGGTTATCTGATGTGGAGACAAGGTTGTGAAATGGTGTAATTTTGGGGCAATTGTCTCCTTATCCAGTATAGTGTGGAAGAATATAGGCTTTTGTTTGAATGTTATTCCCGAGGATATTGGCATGGGACATTTTCAACAATATTAGCTTAAAATCATTAAAGGTAAGCATTTATCGTTAATTAACTATTGTATATACTTTTTTTTTATATAAGGCAACCTGGAGTTAGAGAGATACAGAGGCTGATTTATATTTATTTAATTTTAAACAATGCAATTGCCAGGCTGTCCTGCTGATTGTCTGCCTCCAATACTTTTAGCCATAGAACCTGCACAAGCATGCAGATCATGACTGGATTAGCCGTATGCTTGTTTGTCACTGTGGTTTGTCATGAGGTACTCTCTGCTAAGTCTAATGTTAGTTATCGTGTTCTATCATCTGGTACTGTCTCTTACAGAGTGCTGTAGGTGTATGTTACTGGAGTCTGTCAAGGGGTGTTGTCTGTTACAGGAGTCTATAATGTGGTGCTGTCTGTTACAGAGAGCTTTGATGGCAGTTGCCAGGTACCTAAAACTCATCAGGGGAATACGGCATGTCACCAGCCGCCTTCTTCTAAAACAGTCTAGAGCCTCCCTCTGTCACATCATATGCAACTGGGGGTGCTTGCTGACTGCATATGATGTGACAGAGGAAGGGCGGCTTGGGACTCTTTTAGAAGAAGGCTGGTGAAGTACGACACAAAAACTTTCCTTTCACTCATTAGTGGTTGGCAATGATTATCAAACAACTGTGTTTACTCTTTTTAAATCATAAACACTATTCAAATAACTCTTATCAAAAGTTTACATACCCCAGTTCATAATACCATATATTGCTTTAACGTAAATGACAGCTTGAAGTATTTTGTGGTAGTTGTGGATGAGGCTCTTTATTGCCTCAAATGGTAAAACTGCCCATTCTTTCTGGAAAAAAGCCACCAGTTCCTTGGGCTGTCTTGCAACCTTCACTTTATTTTGCTGTAGCCAATGACCAGTCAACTTGTGTTTTAGATCATTGTAATGTTGGAATTAGAGATGGGCCGAACCTCCGATTTTCGATTCGAGAACCCGGTTCGCGAACCTACCGCAAACGTTCGGTTTGCACGAAATTTTGCAAACCGCAATAGACTTCAATGGAGAGGCGTACTTGAAAATTTAGAAAAAATTATGCTGGCTAGAAAAATGATGGAAACGATGTTTCAAGGGGTTTAACACCTGGAGGGGGGCATGGCAGAGTGGGATACATGCCAAAAGTCCCGGGGAAAAATCTGGATTTCACGCAAATCAGCGTTTTAAGGGCAGAAATCACCTTGATTGCTAAATTGCAGGCCTAAAGTGCTTTAAAACATCTTGCATGTATATAGATCAATCAGGTAGTATAATTAGTGTACTGCTTCACACTGACAGACCAAACTCACTGTGTAACGCACCGCAAACAGCTGATTGTGTAGTCACGGCCGTGCTGGACTGGTGCACAACATGGTGGGATTGCTTTTCCTCAGTGATATCAGGTAATGTCTGACTGCCTTATCAACTTTCGATGGTTCTTTTTCTACCATTGTTAAAGCTAAGCTTACATCTATTTTTGACTGACCATGGGTAATGGCCGGGGAATCCGTTTTCTATTCCGTTCCGGAGTTGGAGCCTAAGAAACGACTACCACCACACATCCAGGCAAGGAAGGCAGCACGCATGGCAGGCTCGCCCCAAGGTAGTGACCAAAAATAACAATACGGGAAGACTTTCGGGACCCTGCTGTGTATGTGAAATGAATCAACTTTTAATCCTTTAACAAGAATCTGTTGTGGCGGACAAGGATGACACCACTTGCCTTCCTTTTACGAGAATCTGTTCTGGAGGGCAAGTCTGCCATCCATTCAAGTGAAAGGTATGCACTTACTGCCAGGCATAATACAATGTGCAGTCACAGATGCAGTGAAAGGTATGCAGTGACTGCAAACAGCCGTTTGTGTAGTGACGGCTGAGCTGGACTGGTACGCACCATGACGAGAGTGCAGGTGATGGTGGCTTTACAGCCCATATGTAGCTGAATGACAGAACAGTGACTGTCCATATGATCAAATTTGGTCTGACCACAATGAAGCAGCGACCTTATCTTTGGTGTGGCAACCCCCGAGACACTCATATAGCCGGCGGTCATTGCTTCATTGTGATACGCAAGCCCCTTCACCGCGGCGAGGTAATGATCACGAAGGGGGATGGGCACATGTACATGCCTTTTGTTTTGTTGTTGCAGCCGCCCACAGTGCAGCCAGAAGAATTAGGCAGGCATGTAGACGTCCTAGAAAAAATATAGCGGCCGCTGCTAGCAGCGGCCTAAAAAATTCAGGAATCCGCCTGGAGTCCTGGACCCTGTTGGTGGTGGCGGAGAAGGCAGTCAAACGGCCGGCGGGCAGAGGTGCTGTGTGGGAAGCGACTTAGTCTTGGGGCAGGCAGCCAGTCACACGGGGTGCAGGCAGAGATGCTGTGTGTGGGGACTGACAGTCTTTGTGCGGGCAGTAGCCCTCCGGGATCCATGCCTCATTCATTTTGATAAAGGTGAGGTACTGAACACTGTAGTGATTTAGGGCCTGTTTCCATTACGCGCAGATTGGATGCAGAAAGGATGCAGAAAAACTGACTCCAATTAATTCCTATGGGCCTGTTTCCACTAAACGCAATTTTTCTGATGCAGATTTTCCCATAGGCATTCATTGGAGTCAGTTTCTCTGCATCAATTCTGCATCCAATCTGCATGTAGTGGAAACAGGCCCTTAGGCGACTTCTTTTCTCAGTGACAATGCCTCCAGCTGCACTGAAGGTCCTTTCTGACAGGACGCTTGCGGCAGGGCAAGACAGAAGTTGGATGGCAAATTGTGACAGCTCTGGCCACAGGTCAAGTAGTCCAAGGGTTCATCATCGCTGCTCACAGTGTCTACATCCACACTTAGGCCAGGTAGTCGGCTACCTGCCGGTCCAAGCGTTGGTGGAGGGTGGATCCCGAAGGGCTACAGCAAGGAGTTGGACTAAAGAATGTCTGCATGTCCGACATCACCATGAGATCGCTGGAGCGTCCTGTCCTTGCCTGCGTGGACATGGGAGGAGGATTACTGGCAGTGATACCTTTATTGCTTTGTGCTGTGACATCACCCTTAAACGCATTGTAAAGCATAGTTGCCAGCTTGTTCTGCACGTGCTGCATCCTTTCCGCCTTCAGGTGAGTTGGTAACAGGTCCGCCACTTTGTGCCTGTACCGAGGGCCTAGTAGCGTGGCCACCCAGTACAGGTCATTCCCCTTGAGTTTTTTTATACGGGGGTCCCTCAACAGGCTGGACAGCATGAAAGATGCCATCTGCACAAAGTCAGTCCTAGACGTACTATCCATCTCCTCTTGCTCTTCCTGAGTGATGTTACGCAAGTCCTCTTCCTCCCCCCAGCCACGAACAATACCACGGGAACGTGGAGCAGCACAAACCCCCTGTGATGGCTGCTGGTAGTCAGTGTCACTAGTCACTGACTCGCTGTCTGATTGTGCTGGGCCTGGGCTGGCACAAGCACAGTATGAATTATCAAGGCTGTCTATAATGCAACACAAGTGTCAGTCACACAGAGAAAAAAAAAATCACAAGAACAGGATTAGCTCTCAAAGGAGCGTTTGTGGGGTGCTATTATAGCAATAAGAATCAGCCAGGAGCAAGCTAACAAGCCAAGAGCTTAACTAATCTTTCCCTATGAGAAACAGTCTGCAGCACCTCGCCCTACTCTCACTATAGCAGGCACACGAGTGAGTGTAATGGCTGGCGGAGCCTGCCTTATATACGGGGGGAATGGCTCCAGGACTGAATGTAGCCTGATTGGCTACAATGTGCCTGCTGACTGTGATGTAGAGGGTCAAAGTTGACCCTAATGGAGCCTGGTAGTCAGTGTCACTAGTCACTGACTCGCTGTCTGATTGTGCTGGGCCTGGGCTGGCACAAGCACAGTATGAATTATCAAGGCTGTCTATAATGCAACACAAGTGTCAGTCACACAGAGAAAAAAAAAATCACAAGAACAGGATTAGCTCTCAAAGGAGCGGTTGTGGGGTGCTATTATAGCAATAAGAATCAGCCAGGAGCAAGCTAACAAGCCAAGAGCTTAACTAATCTTTCCCTATGAGAAACAGTCTGCAGCACCTCGCCCTACTCTCACTATAGCAGGCACACGAGTGAGTGTAATGGCTGGCGGAGCCTGCCTTATATACGGGGGGAATGGCTCCAGGACTAAATGTAGCCTGATTGGCTACAATGTGCCTGCTGACTGTGATGTAGAGGGTCAAAGTTGACCCCAATGGGGTGAATCGAACTTCCGGGAAAGTTCCACTTCGCTTGCGGAGGCGACCCACCCAAAGTTCGCCTGGAACCGTTCGCCGGCACACCGTTCGGCCCATCTCTAGTTGGAATGTCTAGGTACACCCCATGCTCAGGTTCCTGGCTTGTGAGGGCAATTTTTCCTCCAGTAATTTTTTATAACTTATTGCCTTCATATTGCCATCAATTCTGATCAAATTTCCCATGCCTTTGTAGCTCACACATCTCCAAAACATCAGCAATCCACCATCATGTTTCACAGAAGGAATGATGTACCTCCAATGGTGTTCATCATAGGCCTTGTTGACGCCTCTTCAAGTATAGCATTTATGGTTGATGTATTTATTGTATTTATAAAGCGCCAACATATTACCTTAGCTGGACATTAGAAGACAAGATGGTGCTGGGTCAGCAGCCAAGGTCACAGGGCTCCGGCACCTAAAAGGCTAAAAAGTTCAGTTTTAGCCTCATCACTCCAAATAACTGTGACAGAAGGTTTGAGGTTTGTCTCTGTGCTGTTTGGCATATTGAAAGTAGGATACTGTATCATTTGCATAGCTTTTTTTCTGGCAACTAGGCCATGCAGCCCACCTTTCTTCAAGTGCCTCCTTATTTTGCATTTTGAAACTGCCACACCACATTTTTTCAGAAAGTCCTGCATTTAACCTGAAGTTATTTGTGTTTTTTTTTCCTTGCACCTCAAACAATTTTTCCCGCAGTTATGGCTGCAATTTTAGTTGCTCTATCTGACTGTGGTTTGGTTTCAACAACACCCAT
This sequence comes from Hyperolius riggenbachi, assembly GCF_040937935.1. Taxonomy (NCBI): domain Eukaryota; kingdom Metazoa; phylum Chordata; class Amphibia; order Anura; family Hyperoliidae; genus Hyperolius; species Hyperolius riggenbachi. Next base: position 190,674,742 of record NC_090653.1, on the reverse strand, counting down.
AATTTTCCAGTTCTTAATTAGAGAGTTTGAACAACGCTGATTGACATTCTCAATTCCTTAGATATTGTCTTATACCCTTGTCCTGTTTTATAGCTTTCAACTACCTTTTCATGCAGATCCTTTGACATTTCTTTTGCTTCCCCCATGACTTAGAATCCAAAAAACATCAGTGCAGCACTGGATTAAAGATGGAAGGGTCTGTCAGGAGTCCAGAAACTCAATTAACTTTTATACACACCCACTAAATATAAGACAACAGATAACAGTTGAAGATGGTTACCTTGAATAGTCATTAAAACCAGTTTGTGTCAAGTTGTGGGCAGGATATCAGGCCAAATCACCAGGGTATGTAAACTTTTGATCAAGGTCATTTGGGTACTTTTGTAATGATTATGATTTCTAAAAATGATTAAAAAGATGTTTGACAATAAATTATCTCAGCCAACCATTAACCATAAGCGAAATAAATGTTTTTGTGTTATTCATATTTTATGAAAAATGGTTAAAATTATTAATTCTGCTAGAGTATATAAACTTATGAGCACAACTATACTGTGCCCGAGGGACAATGGGTGCTTTTAGCTTGATCGCTAGCTCTCATCCTGGCTGGGTAAGGAACTAAGGTATGCAATGTGGTATGTACTTTAGAACGTCTTGGTATTCTGCACTTATGCTGGGAATACACGGTACGTTTGTACCGCTGAATCGAGCCATTAGATGGCTCGATTGATAAATTCCGACATGTCCGATCACCCGCTGGATCGATTCCGCGCTCGATATCGTGGGTGGAACAATGGAAAAAGATAAAGAAAATGAGCAGTAGATAAGAAAAGCGCCCGCGGGGACGAGTGGGAATCGATCCAGGCGCCCGCAGGGATGAGCAGGAATCGATCCAGCGGTACAAACCGTGTATTCCCAGCATAAGGCTAGGTATTAATGTATTCATTGTGAGGATTGTTTTCTATGGTTTATGTTTTTTTATAATCTCTCAGAAAATATTTTCTGTAGCTCATTCAGATCTCTACATGCATTGCAAGTCTCACATGCAATATAAACTAATTTATAGCATGCATGCTTGTTTACAGCCTCGCCTACCTATTCTTTAAATAAAAAAGCTTCAATGTATTACCTTATGAACACTTTACCACTTACTGTATTTTCAACAAAGGTTTATTTTATAAAAACAGCATAATACAGATCTTCTATAAATAAAACAATTGTCAATATTAAAATACAGGTATAAAATAAATATACAGAGGGAAATAAGGCAATACAGGGTAAGGATTGAAAAATAAATAACATAACATTGTAGCATTCAGCTGAGCAGCAAGGCGTAGGCAACCTAATGCATTCTATGGGAGAGGTGCCAGACAAACCAAGGAGACCATACCTTATTAAAATGATCTTGACTATTAGCAAGAGAAAGAGTAATCTTTTCCAACAGATTTAGTGAAGTTTACACTTAAGAGCACCTATGTGGAGGGAAGGAGATCTCCATTATTTTACTATGATTGCTTTGGCTACATTGCAAAATTGAACAAGCAAAAGGTTCTGATGTTTAGTAGGAGAATGGGCTTTCATATAACATTTGCTACCCATATGTCAGAGGTTATGTGAGCTTCCAAAACCACAGAAGCCAATGGAAAGCACTCCCCTCAAAATCCCTGAATGAAAGGACAATGCCACCAGCAATGAACCTGATCAGCTGCCAGCCCACAACCCAAGCAGCATGCATCTGTTGGGGTAAGGTATCTCTTGTGTAAAAGAGAAGGGGTGCTATACCAATCAGAAAGTATTTTTTACCCTCTCTCCCTACTGAAGAAGTTTATAGAAGACTTAGCTAGACCCAGAAAGATGTCCCAGCCAGGTTAACATCTGCAAGAAGTTTGTATGTTCTCCCTGTGTCTGCGTCTGTTTTTTCCAAGCACTCCGGATTCCTTCTACATTCCAAAAACATACAGGTAAGCTGGAGCTGATTACCAAGAACTGTTTTCCGGCTAGTCCTCCAGCTTGGCCCCTCCTGAGACTGTCTGCCCACCCCCCCCCCCCCCAAAAAAACCGAAAACACCTATCAGAAGTAATTAAAAGACAAGCAATTAGCATAAAAGCCTGCCCCCTCTCTCCATCCTCAGTTCGTGACAAAGAAACATTCACCACCAACACCTTTGTGCTCACTTAAAAAATTATATAGGGTTGGGAACTAAGGTGGCCATCCTGGAGGACTCGTTGGAGAACAGCTACTGGTAAGTAGCTCCGGCTTCCTCCATGCATCCTCCAGGACGGCCCCTCCCGAGACTAACGAGAAGAAAGAATTACCTTAGGGTGGGAAGACAGCTTGAAGCACTTTCCGTCCAAATGACTGATCTAAATGCTGATAAAACTGAAGTCCTTCTGATCAGAGGGCAGCACATGTCAACAAAACAACTTCACTTGCAGTCTTCACCACTGGAATTAGGAGACACAGCTCTGAGCATTTGCGTAGCCTGGGAGTTCTAATTGATGGGGATTTAAACTTCAGAACTCACATCTCTGCTGCAGTGAAATCATCCTATTTTCACCTGAAGAACATCGCAAAAATCAAGCACCTTATCCCCAGATGATCTGCCAACCTAAGTTCATGCCTTCATTACATCCCAAGTAGACTATTTAATGCTCTCTACACTGGCCTTCCAAAAAAGGACTTGTACCACCTACAGCTGATACAGAATACTGATGCCAGACCGTTAACCAACCAACCCCGTCACTGCCACACAACACCAGTCGTGCACTCCCTTTACTGGCTACCTAAAAAGTGGAGAATCTTATTCAAGGTTGTCCTACTGACATTTAAAGCACTACATAATCTGGGCCCTGGATACATGAATGAAATGTTGAAGCTGCGTAGCAATCCCTGCAATCTCAAATCCACAGGTTCTAATCTAGTCATACCCAGAGTCCACTTGGAAAGTTTTGGTCCAAGAGCCTTTTGTCATGCAGCTCCCACATTATGGAACGCCTTACCTCAGCAGATCAGCACAGCTCCATCTCTGGACCAGAGGCGGCCTTTGGGGGTGGCAAGTGGGGCGATCGCCCCAGGCCCCGCACATGAAGAGGGCCCCGCATGTCATGCCAGCCATACCATGCTCATTTTGGTGGTGGTGAAGGAAATGTCTACAGAAGTCTAGCTGTTTGTGTTCTGAGCAGTGTGTCATTTACAAATACTCAGATTTTCCTATTTTGTTTTACACACCTTATATTTTGCTTAGGTTTTCGTCTTCAGCATGCTTTACTGTACTATGCCGTTTGCATTTTTGTAATGAATTTCTGCACTGACATGAAGCTTGCCAAATGTCAGATTATGGTAACGTGCAAGAGCCTCAGCCTGAGGGCCCCAGGGGCATTTAGGTCAGTCAAGCATGGACTGGAGCTAGAGGGGGCTCAGGCTGGAGCTTCCAGACTGGCTGGGGATTGGTGCTAGGTTTCATGAGGAGCTAGGGATAGGTAGAGGCTGGCTTTGGAGCTAGGGATAGGTACAATTTGATTACATTACGTATTGTAATTGTTCCTGTATTGGTTGACTTAGGGGCCTTTAACAAGTTTTTAAACAATAAGGCATACTGCTTTAGAGGTGGACAAGCCCGTGACTGTGGTGGTACGGTACATGGCCTTCACTTATGCCTCTAAGCCCCACATATGACACTACGCCCCAAGCCCCGCGTACTCTAAGGCCGGCTCTGCTCTGGACATTATTAAATCCAGACTGAAAACCCACCTGTTCAGTTTGGCATTTGCAGAAATATAATTTTTGTTGTGTTAATACTTCATCCTACTACCAGTTACTGAATCTGAGAGAGCTTAAGCGCTTTGAGTCCTATGGAAGAAAAGCACTATAGAAATGTTATTGTTATTGTAAGAGGAGAGTACGAAACAAATAAAAAAGAGGTAAGTGGCCTAAAATTTTGTAAGGACACAAAAAGCAGCCACAAATACAGGTATAAAACCTTAATAAATCTAGGCACTGGTTGTTAATAACAGTAGAAGTACATTACTTTGGTACGGAAAGATAAAAAAGCTCATTACCTCCTTATAATCATTTTTAGAACCTTGTAGGAACTTTTGATCAAAATTAAAGCTTCTTGACGGGATCCATACAAAGGAGTGCCATTAATATTCACCAGTTCATCACCAACTTCCATCTTCTCACATTTTGCTGCTTTCCCTCCATTTTCAATCTGTCAGAAAAAAAAATAATTGTAACACAGGAATCCAATTTACTTACAGTTATAGGAAATATATTTACTTTCCCAGTTACAATTTATAATTTGGCTTTAAAATAAACCTGAAGTGACACATAGCATTGTGTATATATACTGTTAACATTATCCGTTTCCTAGACAGTATACCAGTTTTAGAAGTATTGACTCAAAAACATACACTAACACATGTATTGCCATACAAATGCGCTCCCTGAAATGAATACGCCATCTTGTATTGATGAAGTAATGATCAGGCACCTTTGTATGGTAGATACGCCATTTTGTAAGCAGTAGCCATCTTGTAGGCATTCTAACTAAACTTCATTTTGTATGAATCGGTTCATTTAGGTCTAGAAGACCATTTTATCCTTGTTTACAAGAAGCTGGAACCAGTGACAATTAATGGACTTGTATGCATGCCATGGATACCTTCATATTTGCTTTTAACATCTAATGTGTATTGTGCTCATATATGAATTCTTAAATTGTCTGAAAGTATAGGAGACTGAATTGTTAATTGTTTGAACGAGTATACATGACTTTGAGTGGATCATAAAAATATAAGTTTCAGGGATGGGAGCACAACTTTCATTCTGGTCTAGTCATTATCTGTTGTGTATCAATTCCACAAAGGTCACCTAATACCCAATATGTGTAAGGCTTGGTGGTGTATTCTCCACAGTCAGCATGCAACGCATGAGCTGGCGTGGAGGAGGTACACACACCAGCACAAGGAAACAGGCTATCCCTAGTATAGTGGAGGGGAGGACTGACTCCAATAGGAGATTGTGGCGCACAGAGCCGGTGCAGATGTGACAGCCACAAACAATGCTTTCGTTATAACGTCTCAGCGCAAAGTAGCGCTGAGCGCATAAACCAGAACTGAGGAGATCAGGACAGGTAGACAGAATGAACGCTTGCTAGCTAGCGGCTACTTAGCGACAGCAAGCGTCCAAAACAAGACAGACTGGAATGAGGCAGCCAATGCGATTGCAGCGATGGCGTGCCTCACAAAGACAGGACAGGATAGTCAGGAAATAGCAGGATCAAGATAGATGAACGTAACACAGACAAATATACAATAAGTATGTTTTCCTAGCGTATTACAATTACAGCTATCAATGAAACTATTTGTAACGTCTGACTAACATATGTATATATCGGCAATGAACCGATATATGACATAAGCAGGAACGCTGACTAGGACTGGAGTAATACAGGGAACAGGACTCAGAAGGATTCGCTATCTCTTCGCAGAGATGAACGCAATCCACAAACGGTAACAGAACAGGATTCAGAAGGATTCGTTATCTCTTCGCAGAGATGAACACAATCCACAAACAGTAACAGAACAGGATTCAGAAGGATTCGTTATCTCTTCGCAGAGATGAACGCAATCCACAAACGGTAACAGGACAGGATTCAGAAGGATTCATTATCTCCTCGCAGAGATGAACGCAATCCACGAACAGGACCAGGAGCAGGATACTAGCTCAGCACGGGTGCTCACGATACGCGCAAAGTACCAAAACGTGCTGGAAAGCTGACTAACTGCACACAGGATATAAACAGTTCGTGTACGTATACATCAGCGACACTGATGTATCAACGTAACACGAATACAAGGAAAATAATAAACGTGCTGGTATGCATATATATGGGCAATGAACCAATATATGATGCAAAACCAGCAAAGTATCTTTTAGAACAAGAAACACGATCGGGGGCTGAAGCGACAGCAAGACAGGCTTAAACTGAAGCTATGAAAACCCAAGGAGTCCTGCAGGAAGCAGATCTTTATACTGAGGTCATCCAATGGGAGCAGACATGCAGATTCCCACACAGGTGAATGATAATCAGTCACAAGCTGACAGCAGGGAAAGGCAGACAAAGCTATGCAGCTTGCATGAAAAGAGATCAGAACTACCTGAGCTGCAGCACTACTACTTCCAGCAATGCCTGCTGCAGCAGCGATCATTACAATATGATTGCCATAGTTCTCTATAGATGATGAAGGGTATAAAGATCCAGCCATCAGTGTCGATGTCAGATGACTCTGGTTCCCGTTAGAGCATTGGCCAGCTTTAACATTATAAAACTAAACTGACCAAAATGCATTGCTTGGGGGCTTTATCCAGTTGTCGGGGAAGGAACCACTTTGCAGCAGAAGTGATAAAGCAGCCAAAAGCAAAGCAGAAGTGATAAAGCAGACAAAGGCAAAGCAAAAACAATATTCTTATCCTTTGAATATTCTCTATTTAACTTTGTATTTGTATCAAACTTATAATCTTATTATTTATTAGTTGTGTACAATGTTTGAAGGAATTATAAAAAACCTGCAGTTGCTACCCGTTCAAGTAGTATCACTTTTTCTGTAGCAACACAACACTAAATTGATCAATGATGTAAAAGGAGTAGTAAGTTAATATAAAAAGCAAATCATCTGTGTAAGCAAAGATCTTAACCACCTGGGCGTTACGGATGAGCTCAGCTCATCCAGTACGCCGCGGTGGATTGCTCAGGCCCTGGTGAGCCAATTTGCATATTTTTTTTTAAAACCCGCAACTAGTAAAGTGTTTTCCCGATCGCTGCCGATCTGCCGCTACCCACCGCGAAAGAGGCCCCCCCCCCCCCCGCAGACCCCTTGCGCAGCCTGGCCAATCACCGCCAGGCTGCGCTATGGGGTGGATCGGGACTCCCCCTGACGTCGATGACGTCATTCCGTTCATCGCCATGGCGACGGGGGAAGCCCTACAGGAAATCCCGTGTAGAACGGGATTTCCTGATGGGTTTGATCGCCAGCGGCGATCGGAAGGGTGGGAGGAAGGGAGCTAGCAGGGAGGGGGGAATCATGTAGCTAGCGCTAGGCTAGCTACATGAAAAAAAATTAGGTAAAAAAACCCTCCCGTGGCCGTGCGCCACACGTAATCAAAATGCCAGGAAGGTTAAAGACCTGAACTGTGTTTTGATCGTTATATTTTTAATTCTGTTTTATCACATATGTTACAGCACCCTCCTCACACTCCAGCGTCCCCATGGCCCCTCTCTGCTCAGTTATGACATTTGACTGAGCAGAACGTCGATTATGGATGGGGATGAAGTAGCAGTTCCTCCTCCTCTCTCTGGTGCGCTGTGTGCAGTAAAAGCATATCAGCAACTGTAAGCGGTGAGTGAAGGGCTTTCTAAGTACGGGCAGAGAGGAGAAGGAACTGCTACTTCCTCCCCACCCATAATCCACTTTCTGCTCAGTTGAATATTATGGCTGAGCAGAGCAGGGGCAACAGGAAGTGCTGGGGGATGAGGATGTTGCTATGATATATGTCACAGCACCACAGATAAAACAGAATTAAAAGTAAGGTGATCAAAACCCAGTTCAGGGGTACTTTAAGGTGATCCTCACCGGTTTTTAAGCCACGGATGTTTTGGTCTCAGTGTATTACACAAAGCAAGGTTTCAGTTGCCAGATTAAAGAGAAAAGGGACAGGGTCATCTCTTCAAACGTCATTAGAAGTAGTAAAACAATTTGACTTTACCAAAAGTTAATCTGCTTTGAGTAGATATTCCTATTTCATTTAACAAACATCTCACCCAAACCAAAAATTTAAGCAACATTTGAAATAGAAAGTTTCTAGATAATGTTTCAAATATATTTTTCCAGCAACTATGGAAATCAGAATTGCTTCCTTTTTGTACTTTTGACAACTACAGTATATATAAAATTAATTTCTCAAAAAAGGTCACATATCGTATTTTTCGGACTATAAGAATCACTCTTTCTCCCAAAAAAGTGGGGGGAGAAGTAGGTGCAAATGCTACACTTGTGTCTGCACTAGTGATGCCCACCCGCACTAGCAATCATTGTCCCCTCTATGTTACTGCCGCTCGCCTGTGCTAACAATCACTTCCCCTGGTCTGCGCTCGTAATCTGTGCCCCTCCATCCTGCTTTTCCCCCTGCGGGGCAACTGCAGTTAGAACTGCAGCGGTAACCCTCACCTATCCATCCCTGGCTCTCGTGTCTTCAGCCGCGAGACTTCTATGGCGATAAGCTGCTCCTTCGCCCATCTGCTTTCCGCATGTACAAGTGGCTGCTCCACCGGGACCCCAGGCTCAGCATAACTTCTGCATAGCAGCCAGAGACAGCCCCGCCATCCAGCTACCGCTTCCACCTTCATGCAGACCGATTGGAAGAACGCGCCAGCCCTCTCAATCCACCACATGACAATTCATTCCAGGGGGCCCTCCTCTTGCACAGCGGGTGGCAGCGTGCGCCGACGAGAGCTGCCTCATTGCTCACAGCAGATGTTAGGCTGCTCTTCCGGGACCGCAGGCACTTCAATTTCGTGCCTCAGAACGGCTGGGGACACGCACTACAGGTTAGCTACTGCTCGCATCTTCACGCTGTAGCCTGCAGATCCTCACATACGGTAGTTTGCTACTGAAAGCATGGCTTTTATGTAACGCCTGAATCAGGGACATACTGGGACACGGAACTTCGGAGGACAGAGGGGATATGGGACACAAGGCACAGGGACACAAGGCACAGGGGCACACGGGACACAAGGCACAGGGGCACACTGGACACAAGGCACAGGGGCACACTGGACACAAGGCACAGGGGCACACTGGACACAAGGCACAGGGGCACACTGGACACAAGGCACAGGGGCACACTGGACACAAGGCACAGGGGCACACTGGACACAAGGCACAGGGGCACACTGGACACAAGGCACAGGGGCACACTGGACACAAGGCACAGGGGCACACTGGACACAAGGCACAGGGGCACACTGGACACAAGGCACAGGGGCACACTGGACACAAGGCACAGGGTCACACTGGACACAAGGCACAGGGTCACACTGGACACAAGGCACAGAGTCACACTGGACACAAGGCACAGGGTAACACTGGACACAAGGCATAGGGTCACACTGGACACAAGGCACAGGGACACACTGGACACAAGGGACACTGGACACACGGCACAGGGGGGCACTGGACAAAAGGCACAGGGGGCACTGAACACAAGGCACAGGGGGGCACTGGACACAAGGCACAGGGGGGCACTGAACAAGAGGCACAGGGGGGCACTGAACACGAGGCACAGGGGGGCACTGGACACAAGGCACAGGGGGGCACTGGACACAAGGCACAGTAGGACACTGGACACAAGGCACAGGGGGACACTGGACACAAGGCACAGGATGCCCCTGAACCATGGACGCACCAGGTTTAGTATATTGTTTTTTTCTCTTGGTTACTGTCTTCTAAACCTAGGTGCGTCTTATAGTCCGGAGCGTCTTATCGTCCGAAAAATACGGTATTTGCCTGCCTTTTCTAAAACCAGCCTTCTGATTTCCTGCATCATTCTCTTCAACCAGGTAGCCAGTATAGTGGCATATATTTTACCTCAATGTTAACCTCCTTAGCGGTATGTCCGGCACTGTGTCGTACATACCGCTCTCTGTCCTCAGGCGTCCCCCAGAATTAATTTATTTGCTTACATGGCTGTAAAAGCTTTAGCTAGCACTAGGCTAGCTAGTAAAGGTGTCCGGCACCCCCAGATCACCTGCAATCCCCCTCGATCCCCCCGTTTATACATTACCCAGCCTGGATCCAGTGATCATGCAGCCTCCCTGCACATCTCCGGTCTCTCTATAGGTAGCATCGGGTTTGTGCATGACGTCGGCGATGCCATGACTTCATGTGCAATTCTCCCCATAGTGAAGACCAGAGCTGTGCAGGGAGGCTGCGGCGATTGCTGGATCCAGGCTGAGTAATGTATAAACTGGCTGGATTGGGGTATCGGGGGGTGCCGGACACCTTTACTAGCTAGCCTAGTGCTAGCTAAAGCTTTTACAGCCATATGAGCAAATTAATTAAACCTGGGGGCACAAACTAAGAAAACTTGAATGGAGTAATGCTCAGGAGGTTACAAATAAGCTAAGTTTTTCACATTCTCCTTTTGTCTGTGTAGAATAAAACGTTTAAAAACTGTTTAAAAAAAGGATTATGGAGTATCCTGAATAAAGAAAGTATTGTTTCAGTGAATATAGACTGACAAGTCTACTTGTGGGAGGTAAGTCCACTGTTACCTACCCTTTTTTTTAAACTTTTTATCCTACACTGGTGCTTCTGTTCTAAATCCATTCATCTTGTGAGTCCACCCTTGGTGGAGAGGTGTTACCCCTAATCCTTCTACAGAGGGCGACATTCTTAACCTGAGTGGGGTTGGGTCTAATCTTCCTACCTGTCATCTTAGGTGTTACCAGTGGTAACCCAGCTTTGTGAGTACAATCCTATATACGTACCATTTTGAATTGACATATAACGTTATTTGGGCTCTCAATTTCTTTTGTCTTTCAAGGTCCTTTTGTGTGTCCTTTATTAATGATTTGGGAGAGTGACGGCTGTTCTGTTGGTCAGGGCAGAGAAATTTTCTTGATCTACATTATTTATTAACCTACAGAATGAAAGGGCCAATTCCACGGCAAAGGTTTTGTAGCATTTGGCCAGATTTAAAGCTCAGGAGCCTAAAAAGCACAGAAGTTCTGGTACCCTAAACCCCGTCCCTCAGCTAAGGCCACACCCCAAATCACCCCCCCCCCCTTTTCTTAGGAAATAAAACCACACAAAGACTAGAGAATACCAACAATGTTCAGATATTACCAACGAAATGTAGAATTTACCAAATATAGGCTAGTATTACCAACAACAAGCAGATAATACAAATAAGGACATTATACTAATAAAACAAAAAAATGTTATATTTGATATAATTTCTAATCACAGGCAGCTAATAAGAAGTAGATTTTAGTGATAGGTAGATTCTAGTGACAGGAAGGTGTTGGTAGGCAATATGGATGGTCAATGAGTTGATGCAAATTTGGTTGCAACTAGTCTGCAGATTGAAAGTGAACCCAATCAAAATTAGCTGCATTTGATTGGCCCAATTTTAATCAGTGGTTAGAGGAGAGGTTTGTGACACTGGGGTATACACAAATTCGTTTTTCACCTAACATCATCAATGAGATTGTTTCTGCTAAGAAAAATCTAAAGCACGTGTAGCTTTAGCGTGGATTAATTCAGACAGCTTATAACTACTTACCCGACTTGATTACCTTGATCAGCTATTCTAATGGCCAGTTGGTAGTGATCAGTCGAATCTAGTAGCAGGCAGGCAGTTATCAGCAGAGTCTACTGGCACGCAAGACAGTAATCAGTGGATTCTAGTGGAAGGCAGACAGTGATAGATAGGAAGATTTTAGTGCTAAGCAGGTAATAATAGTTAAGCAGGCAGCAGGTGACAGATGACAAGCATGATGGCCAGAACTGCTTACGAGTAGCTGTTTTTGCGGTGAGTCTGCCCCCCCCCCCCCCCCCACAAAACCGGAAACATCTATTAGAAGTAAATAAAAAAGACAGGACCCTCAATATAAGGCCTGCCTCCTCTCCCTATCCTCAGTTCAATGACAAAGAAATAAACACTACCAACACCATTGTGCTCAATAAAAAAAATGCATAAGGTTGGGAACTTAGACTGCCCTGGAGGACTCGCCGGAAAACAGCTACTGGTAAGCATCTCCGGCTTCCTCCCTACGTTTTTCAGGATAGCCCCTCCTGAGACAAATGAGAAGAAAATTACCTTAGGGTGGGATGACAGCTTTAAGCACTTTCCGTCCAAATGACTGATCTTGACTAGACAGCAGTTCCACTCTGTAGAGCTTGGTCATGTACTTGGACCATGTAGATGCCTTGCAGAATTGCTCCAAGGAGGCTCCCAGTCTCTCTGCCCAAAAAGGCGAGAGCGATCTAGTGGAGTGCGCAGTTATGTTAGATGAAGTTTCTATTTGGGTGCTAGTGTAGGCCCACGATATTAACTCTGTTAACCATCTGGATATGGTCGCTTTTGAGGCCTGAGCCCCTTTTTTGGTCCCTCCAAAAAGTCACAAAAAGGTGGCTAGCCTTCCTCCACTGCCTTGACCTCTCCAAATAAATGAGTACAGCCATTCTGACATCAAGAATGCTCAATCTCTTCTCATTCTCATTCTGTGGGTTTACTGAAAATGAAGGTAAAACTATATTCCTTGTGACCTATGGAAAAAGGAGGCCACCTTGGCCAGGTAAGCAGAATCTAACCCAAAGAGAACTCTATCTGCGTGTATGACCATATAGGGATATTTAATAGAGAGTGCTTGAATATCCCCCACCCTCCTAGCTGAGGTGATCGCCACCAGAAAAGGCACCTTTAGAATTAGGTTTTCAATCGGTACATCTTGTAGAATCTCAAACTTATCTGAAGTCAGGAAATCCTAGACTAAGCTTAGGTCCCAGGGGGGGAACTAACTTCCGTGGGAAAGGCTTTGATCTCGCTACTGACATTAAAAAATGTCTTAATGTGTGGCTGGGAGGAAAGTTGGGAGTCCAGAAAAACTGAAAGAGCTCACACTAGGCATGAACAACTTAAAGGGGAACTGAAGAGAGAGGTATATGGAGGCTGTCATGTTTATTTCCTTTTAAGCAATACCAGTTGCCTGGCAGCCCTGCTGATCCTCTGCCTCTAATACTATTAGCCATAGCCCCTGAATAAGCTTGCAGCATATCAGGTGTTTCAGTGGTTCAGACTTAAAAGTCAGATCTGACAAGACTAGCTGCATGCTTGTTTCTGGTGTTATTCAGATACTACTGCATTGAAATAGACCAGCAGGGCTGCCAGGCAACTGGTATTGATTAAAATGAAATAAATATGGCAGCCTCTGTATACCTCTAACTTCAGTTCCCCTTTAAGGTGGCCACCAACGGTCAAATTTCTAGCGAAAAATCATTTGAGCGATTAGAAATTCTGATTTGATTAGTTGTAAAAGTCAAAGTCCTCAAGTTCGCTGACACCACCATCGTTGGCCTCATCTCTGGGAATGATGAGCAGGAGTATCGCCACCAGATTGACAGAATTTGCCACTGGTGTAGGGAGAACGGGCTGGTCCTCAACACTACAAAAACAGTTGAGATGATTGTCGATTTTAGGAAACGCGCTACCACTCCACCGCCGATCAGCATTGACGGCACGGTAGTTGAGAACGTCCCCTGGGCACGCCTCCTTGCCACGACAATCTCTAAGGACCTGACTTGGAAAGCCAACACTACCTCAACCCAGAAAAAAGCCCAGCAGAGGCTATTTTTCCTACGCCAACTAAAGAAGTTCGGTATGGCCCGTGAGCTTCTGACGAGCTTCTACACTGCCACAATTGAATCTGTCCTCTGCTCCTCCATCCTGGTCTGATAACCTTTCCAAAGAACTCCCCAAATACAGGCAACACGTCACAAGCACAACTAGAGAAGGTAAGACACTCGATCACTGTTACACTACGACTAAGGACTCGTATCACTCTGTCAGCAGGGCAGCTTTGGGGAACTCTGATCATGCTGTTGTACAGCTTATCCCAACATACATCGAAATACTAAAAACTGCCAAACCTGTAGTGACCACAGTTAAGAAATGGACTAGTGAAGCTGTAGAAAAACTGCAGAGCTGCTTTGATTTAACTGACTGGAATTTATTTAAAGAATCCACCAGTGACCTAAATGAATACACTGACGCTGTGACATCATATATTACCTTTTGTGAAGAGTCCTGCATCCCCACAAAAAAGTGCACCAGGTACAATAACGATAAACCCTGGTTTACATCACATCTTAGGAAGCTGCGCCTCGATAAAGAAAGGGCATATCGTACAGGCGATAAAGTCCTCTACAAAGCTGCGAAATACAAACTGCAGAGAGCCATTACCGACGCAAAAAAAGATTATTCTCAAAAACTTGAGGAAAAATTTTCTAACACCGACTCATCCACAATATGGAAATCTCTACATGAAATTACCAGCTACAGGAAGAGATCTCCTCCTCCCTCAATACATAACCTGCAGCTTGCAAATGAACTGAATATGAATACATTTTATTGCAGGTTTGACACTACCAACAAAAGCCAAACACAAGTCAATTTGCATCTCTGCCACAGGCAAACTGAGCACTCCTCCAACCAGCCATCATCTCCACCCCCTGCAGTGCCTCAGTATGTACACAACACAGCAGACCAGACACAATCTGCTAACCTGTCCCCAGATGTGCATGCTCTAACAATATGCCAATCAGATGTAAATAGAAAAACTTTAAAAAAACAAAACACCAGGAAAGCAATGGGACCAGACGCTGTGTCTGCAAAATGCTTGAATCTCTGTGCCGACCAATTAGCGCCTGTATTTACAGACATATTCAAAGCATCTTTAGAACTCTCAATTGTTCCTGAGTGCTTTAAAAGCTCAACTATTGTACCAATTAAAAAAAAAAAAAACCTACCTGTTTAAATGATTACAGGCCCGTTGCCCTGACATCACTGGTCATGAAAGCATTTGAAAAACTAATAATGAATTATCTGAAATCCATCACAGATCCTCTGCTGGACTCTTTGCAATTTGCCTACAGGCCTAACAGATCCGCAGACGATGCCGTGAACATGTGTATGCATTATGTACTACAGCATTTAGATATCCCAGGAACCTACAAAAGGATTTTATTTATAGATTTCAGCTTTGCATTTAATACCATAATTCCATCACTGCTGCACAGCAAGCTTTCCCAGCTACACATACCTGAACCCATCTGCAAATGGATAACCGACTTCTTAACCGACAGAAGACAGCGTGTTAGACTTGGTAAACTCACATCAAGCTCTCTGACAGTCAGTACTGGTGCACCCCAGGGCTGTGTGCTTTCCCCACTGCTGTACTCACTTTACACCAATGACTGCACCTCCACAGATCCATCTGTTAAGGTTCTGAAGTTTGCAGACGACACAACAGTTGTTGGTCTCATTCAAAACGGGGATGAGTATGTATACAGGCATGTGGTGGGACAGCTTTCCTACTGGTGCAGCAGCAACAACTTGGAACTAAATGCTCTCAAAACTATGGAGATGATAATAGACTTTAGGAGATCTCCCTACCAGCACTTCCCCTTAACCATAAATGGATCCACAATAACCCAAGTAGAGTCATTCAAGTTTCTTGGGTCCACGATCTCAAACGACTTAAAATGGGACAACAACACTGCCACTATTGTCAAGAAAGCACAACAGAGAATGTACCATCTACGGCAGCTGAAAAAGTTTGGCCTACCTCAAAATCTAATGGTGCAGTTCTACACTGCAATCATCGAATCCACCATAACATCATCTATGACTGTATGGTTCGGCTCCTGCTCAGCATTAGGAAAGGGGATCATCCGATCAGCGGAAAGGATAATTGGCTGTAGCTTACCTTCCCTGCAGGATCTTTACACTAGCAGGTGCAGAAAAAGAGCAACCAAAATTGCCTCTGACCCCTCTCACCCAGCTCACTCCATCTTCCAGCGCATGCCTTCAGGAGTAAGATTCCGGTCAATCGCTACCAAAACCTCTAGACACAGGAACAGTTTTTTTCCTCAAGCGGTAGCCATACTTAATGCTGAACCACGTTAGAGCTGCTAGGACTGAAAGTAATCAGCACAGAACTAAACATGAACAATTCTCACATTGCTTACTGCCACTATACTTATAACGTCCTTAACTTGTAATATTCACACTGTCTGTCCTGTATTGTTTTTGTTTGTGTTTGTTAAGCAACTGCCAAGACAAATTCCTTGTAGGTGCAAACTTACTTGGCGAAAATAAATTGATTCTGATTCTGATGCTGGCTCCTCCATCAGCGACAGACACAAACTGCGGAGGGTCATCAGATCAGCGGAGAGAATCATTGGGAAACCACTCCCCTCTCTTGACCAAATTTTCAACTCTAGACTGCGCTCCAGAGCTAAAAAAAATCGCTAATGACCCGTCCCACCCAGGTTTCCGCTTCTTTAGTAGGCTCCCCTTAGGCCGGAGATTCTGATCCATCTACACCAGGACCAGAAGGCACAGGAACAGTTTCTTCCCCTCAGCCGTAAACTATCTTAACTATCTGAACTCTTAGAACTCTCCTCATCCAACCACAACAAGTCTGGTAGCACCTAGCCTGACTGCACGGCTGCACACTTCATATATACGTGTTCAAATGTGTCCAATTCTGTAACTGTATCCTTTATATTGTCTGTCTGCTTACATGTATGTATCGTATGTCCTGCTCGTTCTCACGCTAGCCCTGTACTTGCCAAACCCAATTCCGGGCACGGCCCAGTCGTGCTTGGTGAAATAAAAGATTCTGATTCTGATTCTGTAAATCTCTGTTGATGGGCACAATGAAAATTTTCTTGTTGGTTTTGATAGATAGAAAGCAAAGATTAGTTCGTTGATGGTGTAGTGAACAATTTCACTTCCGATCAGAATTTCTGATAGCTCAAAAGATTTTTCGCTAGAAATTAGACCGTTAGTGGCCACCTTTACCATTTGGGGATCGAAATCACGATCACGGAAATGACGATTCCGTGATCATGAAAGTGGCAGATTTTTAGCTCTTTCCTTCTGCAGCTAGTCTAGCAGTCCCTTCTCACATGTGCACAGCTCGCCACTCCGTGCAGCCGCGGCTCAGTGGCTCTCATTCGTGGCGGTGGAGGCGGCTCACTCTCTCCACTAACTTTCATCTACTGTGCAGCCTATCAAATAAGCGGATGGCAGACTCCGCCTGCCGGCTCTCACTCTAGGCGGTGGCTTACTCCGCCTAATGCCTCCAGAGTCCAGCCCTCCAAGTCAACAGCCAGACTCCGCCTGAACGCCTGTCACTCAAATTTTAAGTCTTCACAGCTCCACCTCTCCCTGCACAGCATTCCCTCATTCCTCCAAATTCCATCTTCTTGGGAGCATGCTGCCGCTTTGAGGAACAGTGGCGGCCATCTTGTATGAACTTTGCTCCTGAACTGAAACAAAGGAACTTTACGAGTTTTCCCAGAAAGGACATATTTCCACGAACTTTAAGTATCTGTATTTTCTTCGCTTTTATTTTTTATACTGTGCTATTATTTGTCTCTATAATTGCTGATTTTAACGATTTTCTGTATATATTATTTATATTGCATATTTAATAAACAACTCTAACGTCCTTTATTTGTTCAGCTACCCTATTATTCAGCCGTACAAACTGAACCCTGGTTTCTGAAGAGTCGCTACTATTGTTGATAGCTACATAAAATAGAGTGCATTTAACCGTTTGCTATTTGCAGGTCTAGAGTCAGTCAGTCAGTCAGTGGGTTCCTCTGTCCCATGGTAACAGAGGTGGTGGCAGTTATACCCTGAAATAGTGTGTAATTTGTATTACCGTAACTCACAGGCTCCCTTCTAGTCGGTCTGCTGCCAAATTCCCAGCAGTTTCTGCGCACCGATTGCAACCACAAATTGCATGGTCTGTGTGCTGAAACCGATTGGAAGGCATTGTGCGGTCCGGCCACTAGGGGCCCTGTGAAGGGGAACCTACCTATCTAACCTATACTAGGGAGCAGCTACCTATCTAACCTATACTGGGGGCACTTACTTATCTAACCTGTATTGGGGGCACATACCTACCTAGCTAGCCTATACAGGTAGGAACTAAACCGGCTACCTATATTGGAGGCACCTACCTAACTAACCTATACTGGGGGCACCTACCTATCTAACCTATGCTGGGGGCAACTATTCTGGCTACCTATATTAGAATAGAGGCACCCACCTAGCTAATCTGTACTGGGGGCACCTACCTATCTAACTTACACCAGGGGTGCCTGCCTATCTAACCTTTACTGGGGGCAACTATACTGGCTACCTATGCTGGAGGCACCTACCTGGCTAACCTATACCGGGGGCAACTATACTGGCTTATATATGCCTGGCTACCTATACTGTGGGGGAAACATAGATGGCTACCTATACAGGGGTACCTATTCTTGGCTACCTATACTGGGGGGACCTATACTGAGTGCAACTAGACCTGGCTAACCTATACTGCTGGGCACCCATACCTTGCTCTGGGGGGGGGCGCAATTTTTACACCCTCGCCCTAGGTGCATTTTAGCCTAGAAACTGCACTGCAGGGGGCTGTGTGTTGGTTACGTCCGGCGTCTGGACGTTTTTTTTGAAATGTCCGGGTATGAAGAGCCGTTTGGGAGCCGAACACGAGCCGGCTCTTTAAAGGGAGCCGAGCGGCCAAGCCAGAAGAGCCGATGCTTTCTAAAGAGCCGGAATTCCCATCACTAGACTCAGTCTCAGTCTACTAGACTGAAACTCAGTCTAGTGATGGGAATTCCTGCTCTTTAAGCATGGGCTCTTCTGGCTTGGCCCCCAAAGAGCAGGATCGTTCGGCTCCCAAAACGGATCTTCATCACCGCTAACAGTCAGATCAGCGGTGAGCAGGAGATGGGAACCAGCCAGACCGACGCATAGCAGCCGCACGGTGGACTGTAAATGCTGGACGTGACCGATGATGTCACTTCCTGCATTTGAATTCACCGACGCGTGGCTGGTGTGGCTGACTCCTATCTCCTGCTCACCGCCGATCTGAGGTATGTTGCATTTGTGGGGAATATGCTGCCAATCTCATTACATTTGTGGGGAAATGTGCTGACAATTTCATTGCATTTGTGGGGAAATGTGCTGCCAATTTCATTGCATTTGTGGGGAAATGTGCTGCCAATCTCATTGCATTTGTGGGGAAATCTGCTGCCAATCTCATTGCATTTGTGGGGAAATCTGCTGCCAATCTCATTGCATTTGTGGGGAAATCTGCTGCCTATCTCATTGCATTTGTGGGGAAATCTGCTGCCAATGAGATTGCATTTGTGGGGATATGTGCTGCCAATAAGATTGCATTTGTGGGGAAATGTGCTTCCAATCTCATTGCATTTGTTGGGAAATCTTCTGCCAATCTCATTGCATTTGTGGGAAATCTGCTGCCAATAAGATTGCATTTGTGGGGAAATGTGCTGCCAATCTCATAGCTTTTGTGGGGAAATATGCTGCCAATCTGATTCCATTTGTAGGGAAATATGCTTCCAATCTCATTGCATTTGTAGAGAAATATGCTGCCAATCTGATTCCATTTGTGGGGAAATCTGTTGCCAATCTCATTGCATTTTGTGGGGAAATCTTCTGCGAATCTGCTTGCATTTTGTGGTCGGCCGGGCCTCCACCATATGGTCTGGGGGGGCCACATCCAGATTCTGCATCGGGGCCCAGAGGTTTGTAGCTACGCCACTAAGCACATCGGTCATTTGGAAGTATTTTGGGTTTGAAACTGCAGATGTGCTACAATAACAGGTACTGTGCAGAACCGGTCATGCTAAAATCGCAACTACAAGCGGAAACACAACAAACTTATACTGGCACTTGAAAATTCATCACAAGCATTTGCATGTGGAATGCATGAGTGAAAAGTCCGGGGAAAAGTCGAGTGAAAGTGATGCTCATGCCCACTGTAATAAACAGTCTACAATTACTAAACCTTTTGCTAGTGTGACACCATACGATTCCGGCAGCAAAAGACATCGGGAGATAACAGCAACCGTAATGCACCACATTGCCAGGGACATGGTGCCTGTTAACATGGTCACTAAATCCGGATTTAAAAACCTTCTCCCCATGCTGGACAGAAGATATGCGATACCCTCCCGCACTTACTTCAACCAAGTAGCCATCCCACAGCAGGTACACAGAGTGTAGATAAAAAGTGGTAACAGCTGAAAAATGTGTAGCATTACGCCACAACTACTGATATGTGGTCAAGCAGAACAACCGGAAATTGGACCGTAAGTGGACACCTTTACCATTTGGGGATCGAAATCATGATCACGGAAATGACGATTCCGTGATCATGAAAGTGGCAGATTTTTAGCTCTCCCCTTCTGCAGCTAGTCTAGCAGTCCCTTCTCACATGTGCACAGCTCGCCACTCCGTGCAGCCGCGGCTCAGTGGCTCTCATTCGTGGCGGTGGAGGCGGCTCACTCTCTCCACTGTACCTGGATCGCGCTAGCCACTTTCACTAGTGCTGTGGATCCTTCTGTTCTGCTACTCTGTCTGCCTGGATTGCACTCGTCTAGCGCTAGTGCTGTGAATCCTTCTGTTCTGTGTTCCTGGATCGCGCTAGCCACTTTCGCTAGTGCTGTGGATCCTATCTCTCGCTTGTCCCTGTTTTCGTGTGTCTGTCTTGTCTGCTACGAACGCTTGCTGGAGGCTCGGTGAGGTAACTGTTAAGCAAGCGCTCGCGTCCTCTGTTTCTTGTTTGTCTGTTAATGGTTAGTTAGGCGTGCTTGTCTCTATTGTGCTTATCACGTGGAGACTGCGCACAAACGCGTGCACTGTTGTGAATGAGTGCGGTGTTCGCGTTCAGTTAGCGTTTGTTATTTTCCTTGTTATTCTCATTGTATTATTTGCTGTGCCTTTGCTAACCTCGTATTCTGTTCTGATCTGCCTTGTGTCACGTCTGGCGATCGCACCTCTCGCGATCGCGTTCCTATTTCATATCTGCTGTTGTGTGTGCACTGTCGCGGGGTGGCGACTAGGTTGGCGCACACACATACAACCTGTCCCTTTGCTCGTTCTCATTCGCAATCGCCTCTCTTGCGATTGCGTTCTGCGCTTCGTACAATTCCTGTCTGGCATTTGTGGAGGTACAGAGGATTGGTTCCTCTGCACTCCCCAGCGCCATCTGCCGACAGGAATTTCCCTCTACGGGTGCGTAGCACCTTTTGCTGGGTGCCTGCAATTATACGCTTATGGAGGATTTCCGCCGTATCAGTGCACCCGTTGTGCGCTGATCACGGAGAAAGTTCCACAATCGTTACAGTATGACCAGCCCAACTTAAAACCCCAGTTTAGAGGGAATTTCTGATTTGTACGATTTTGTCGAGTTTGGGTTCTGTGTCTTTAAGAGCTTTAAAAGGCTAAATTCAGAGACCAAAGCGGAATTTCTTTCTGAATGTGTGAGGTTTTGTCTGAATCCCACCTTTCAGATTACTGATCCGTCCACATCGGCTCTTAAGTTGGCCTATGTGCTCTTAAAAGACGATTTGTTCACCTGGGCGTACGATGTGCTGAAACACAATTCTTGGAATGGTAATCTGTATCAGTTTCTTGCAGTGATATTCTCTCACTGGTTTAAACTGCCTGGCTTACCACCTGCTCTGATTAAATGTGTAGCTGCTGATAAGTCAGCTGATCTTTCCCTTCCATGCAAAACTTTTCAGTATGACAATCAGTTCAATGTGTCTGTTGCCACTTCAGGTTTTAAACAGCAGACATGCAAAGTGGCTAAAAAGAGAAAAACTAAAAAACGCAAGCATCGGAATAAAACACTCCCTATTGATGTTTATAATGATGTTGTTCCGTCTCCGGCTTTTTTGCCCCAATCCAAAGCTTATGTGGATCCTGCTATAGGTAGGATCGCACACTATATTAAAGCAGTTAAAAAATCTGTTCTTGTTCCTGAACTCCACCCATATGGAGATTATCTGGATACTGGCCTGTTTGAACCCCCATTTGCTTCCTGGGATGTTGGGGCCTTGCTGGAAGAATTCGATTTTGATTGGAAAGCCTTTTGCGATTTTTACATCGCAAAAAGCGAAGATGTCTTGATTGTCTCGATTCTATGTACCTGTTGATTGATTCCGATGAATGTGACGAGGGTGATGTGGATCTGGTGATTTATGTGTGGCAGACAATTTTGGATGAGTTGCACACACACCAACCAATTGATTCCAATAAACATACATCGTTGTCGGATGATTGTTCCTGCCTTTCTGGGGTAAAGCATGAGAGTCTTGACTTTGTGCAATCTGAAATGAATGAGTGTGCCGCTGTGGTTGATTCCTGTGCGAATCCTGAAGGATTCGCTCCTGACAGTGTGCAGTCTGAATCTGTGCGACCTGATGCCTGTTTTTCGGATGTTCCTGCAGATTGTGAGAGATCCTTTGTCATTTAGAAACAGATCTTTGAGATCTTCCGTCTGTGACCCTGCTATGGGGAAAATTTCTCGACTATGCTGGCGCCACCGCCAGTGACAAGCTCAAACTACAGAGGGTCATCAGGTCGGCGGAGAGGATCATCGGGTGCCCCCTCCACTCACTTGAACTACTGCACAACAAGAGACTGAAATCCAGGGCATTGAGGATTGCCAGTGATCCCTCGCACCCAGGCCACTGTTACTTCAGTGTGCTCCCCCTGGGCCGAAGACTTCGGGCCATCCCCACAAAGACTGCGAGACATAGGAACTCCTTCTTCCCATCGGCTGTCAGCCACTTGAACTCACTCCACATACTCCCATCTGTGCAAGACCAACAAGCGGGGGGCGGGCTGCGACACTCCCGTTCGGTCAACTGAAGCAACAACCTCACAAGGCCAACAAGGCTAACCGCTGGTCAGCCCAAGGCCACAAATGAACTGTGATGTATGTAATTTTTCTGGTCAGCTCAAGGCCACAAATGAACGGTGATGTATGTAATTTTTTCTGACGCAAATTGGATGCAAATGTAATGTAATCTATCCCTGCTGCTATGCACTCTTCTCTGTTTTCTTCCTGAGCTATATGTATGTGCCAAAAATAATTCCGGGCATGGTTGCTCATGCTTGGCGAAATAAATGATTAATGATTCTAATGATGAATGATTCTATGCAGCGTCAAAAGCAAAATTAATATGCCTAATAAAGTTTATCCTGTTGATGTCACTATTTCTTCTGCAATTGAGTCTCTGTCTCACCCTGTTCACACCTGTAAGGACCCGTTGCCTGATGACAGTTGCTCCAGTGTTTCGGTCCTAGATGCCTTGCAGTCTGCTCCGCAGATCGCAGAGGTTTGCGCTATGGAAGCATCAGTTTCACAACCTAAAGTGAAATTTGATTCGCAGGTTTTGCGTTCTGATTCCTCGGATTCGACATTGTTAGCCGAATCTAAGAGTGAGACAGCGCTTCAGTTTTGCGAATCTGATGCAGAACCTTCTTTGCCTTATTCAGAGACGCTTTCTCTGAACCTGCCCTGTACCATGAATGAAAACATGTTTTCCTTTCACACTGACGTTTGTGAGCCCCTTTCTTGCTCTGAGGGAAGTGCTGATTCTGCACCCTGTACTCTGGATGAGTCAATGTGGCCTTGCTTAGAATCCCCTGCAGTGTCCCTAGAGGCTCGTCTAGGTATTGCCACTATACTCACCTGTTTTTCTGCAGTTTTGGAGTTACAAGCTAGTTTGACTGCCACACAGAATTCTGGGTACAGTGAGAATGAAGTTAGGGAGTCAGTGTGTGTTCCAGTAAATATACCTGTACATTCCCCTCATGATGATGAGATCCAGTCTCAGTTTGTGGTGGAACCTTCCCTGGAACATCTGCCCTGTCCACAAAATAAAGTTCCAGTTTTGCCCTGTAACATGGATAGTTCAGAATCCTTCTTAGAAAACCTGGAAAATGATGTTCCTGAGGTCTTGTTTGATGTTCTGGAGGTCTCAGAGTTCCTCCCAAACGGTGCAGAACTTGTGGGAGATGTCTCCTGCCCCCCCAAGTCCTTCTGAGGTGTTACCCTCTTCCGTGGGCATTGCTGCCTTACTGGCAACCTTTTCAGCTCTGGTGGAGCTTCCGTCATGGGTAGTCAATGATGAATTTCTGTCAGATACCATTACAGTCATCTCTAAGCCTGAGACCGAGTTTTCTTTTGAAATACCAGTACCTGTGACTCCTACTCGTGATCGTTTTCTGCCCGGTCCTGGTTTTGGTCTGGTCGTGCCGGACTCTGAGGTTGGCAGTTCCCCGACATGTCCTGAGGTTTCTCCTGTGCTGGTGTACCCCAGTGTGCTCTGTGACCCAGAAAGCCCAAGTGTGCCTCGGTTACCAGCGTACTCAGATGCTTCCTCGGTGGAGACATGTTCTGATTTAGCCTGCCTGCTTGCATGCCCAGAAGTGGTCCCTGAAAGTCTTGATCTTGATGGGTGTCCTCGTAATTCTGAGTCTGGAATTGTCATTGGTTCCATAGGGGTTCTTGATAGTTCTCCATGTGAGCCTGGTGATTGTTCTGCCCTCTTGGGATCTCTGTGGATCTTCAAAAGGTTCTGTGAGATTCCGGGAGAAATTTTGCTTGGTACCCTGGATAAGATCAACGGTGGCTTTTGTGTTGTAAGGGACACTTCGAACAGGTTTTGTGGCAGATTCGGTATTTTCGGATGCTCTTTGGAAGGTGGTGGGTATTGTCTGGAGGGTGTCAATGGCTTCTTCTCTGGTATCCACAGTCCTGATGGGTGTTACGCTGAGACTTGTAGTGCTGATGGGCATGTTTCGGTGGCTTCTGTTTCCGATGAGGTCGGTTTCGGGTGGACAGACTCTGGAATTGGGCCTTGTCGGGCTGTCCCGACCTTCATGAGTCTTCGGTTGGAGTCTTTTGCTAATAGCAGATTTGAGGGTCGTCTGGAATTCGACCCTGGAGGGGGGGGGGGGTACTGTGATGATCTGCTCGGCTGCCTGTGCAGGCAGGCAGTTTTTTGGCCATTGTTTGGGTTTGCATGCTGCAGGAATCTGGAAAGAAGAGCTTCTGTCAGTTTTGCAGCTTGTGCTTGCTGAGGAATTTGCATACGTTGTCATGCAAATTGCCTGGCCACATTCATTGGAGGCGTGTACTATAAGTACTATGTGTTTCCCACAATGCTTGGCTGGACATAAGGATTTTGTCCTGTGTAACACTCCTGGAGGGGTGTCAGCCTTACTCTCTGTTTGAAGATCAGCTTAGAGTAATTCCTGGAAAACTGCACTAGGCAGGTTTCCTTAGTGCAGTTAGGATTGCTTATCTGTTTGTTTGTTCTGTTGCTATTGTCCTGTCCCAGCGGTGGTCGACAGGAAATGGTTCTGATCTCTGTTCTTGGAGTATAGCTGGTGCAGCGGTTGCTACCAGCTATCTCTTCTGATCTGTCTCACTTGGATCGCACTAGCATCTTGCGCTAGCGCTGTGGATCCTTCTGTTCTGCTACTCTGTACCTGGATCGCGCTAGCCACTTTCACTAGTGCTGTGGATCCTTCTGTTCTGCTACTCTGTCTGCCTGGATCGCACTCGCCTAGCGCTAGTGCTGTGGATCCTTCTGTTCTGTCTTCCTGGATCGCGCTAGCCACTTTTGCTAGTGCTGTGGATCCTATCTCTCGCTTGTCCCTGTTTTTGTGTGTCTGTCTTGTCTGCTACGAACGCTTGCTGGAGGCTCGGTGAGGTAACCGTTAAGCAAGCGCTCGCGTCCTCTGTTTCTTGTTTGTCTGTTAATGGTTAGTTAGGCGTGCTTGTCTCTATTGTGCTTATCACGTGGAGACCGCGCACAAACGCGTGCACTGTTGCGAATGAGTGCGGTGTTCGCGTTCAGTTAGCGTTTGTTATTTTCCTTGTTATTCTCATTGTATTATTTGCTGTGCCTTTGCTAACCTCGTATTATGTTCTGATCTGCCTTGTGTCACGTCTGGCGATCGCACCTCTCGCGATCGCGTTCCTATTTCATATCTGCTGTTGTGTGTGCACTGTCATGGGGTGGCGACTAGGTTGGCACACACACATACAACCTGTCCCTTTGCTCGTTCTCATTCGCAATCGCCTCTCTTGCGATTGCGTTCTGCGCTTCGTACAATTCCTGTCTGGCATTTGTGGAGGTACAGAGGATTGGTCCCTCTGCACTCCCCAGCGCCATCTGCCGACAGGAATTTCCCTCTACGGGTGCGTAGGGGTAGGGAGTTTCTGCAGCAGACGTAATCCAGGCAAAGCCAGTTAGATGGACACTAGCTAGTCACTAATCGATTAGGTTATACAGCAATCCTAAGGGGACTTTTATCACTGTCCTTTCAACTTCTCTCTCCTTCCTCTTCTTTTCTCTCTTCTATCAGTTTCTCTCCTAGGGTTAGACTGGGGGCATCGGATTCAAAGTATCGCTGCAAAAGCACTGTAAACACTGTATGTATCTACTGTATATACCTGCGTATGCTGCATGTATCTAGTACTGTATGTACCACCACCGACCCTGTTGTGCCAAAACCAATTCCGGTTACAACTCACGTTGTACTTGGTGAAATAAATTTTATTCTGATTGTGAGTGCACAATCGCTTGAAAAAAGATACAGCCGCAGTCAGGCACAATTCAATACATGAAGAAAAAGACAAGCAGGTACTTCCTACTTTAAGATGGATGCTGTATAGTATACTCTGTAATCAAGTGGTGTAGAAGTACCAGAGATATAGTAAAGTTCGGTCTGCAGCTAGGAGCAGGTACTCTACGTTCCCCCAGTACATTCCCCTAGTACAGTGGTTCCCTATGCCATATCTCCGGCAGTCCGCATGTAGACTCTAGCATTTGACTTCACATGGAATAGTATGCAGCCGACAAATTGGTTGCGCCACCACCAATCACTGCCACACCCAGGCTCGGACTGAGCCACCGAACCACCGATGGTCCCATCGGTGGGCCCCCACTGCCCCGCCTCCTCGGGGCCCCAGAGCTAAGAGGGAGGGGGGCACAGCTTGGAAGGGGGGAAATTGGGCACAGAGCGGCGGGGAGGGGGGGAAGCCCCCCCCCTCCCTCACCTAGGAGCCCCCCCTTCCGCGCACCCCCCTCCTCCAGAAGTGCAGCCAGCAGCGAGCGGAGAATAGCTACCGAGCTTCAGATGATGCTAGCTCCGCTCCGCATGCCGCTTCTGCCCTGCTGGTCTGTCTCCTACAGTGACGCTGTCCAATCACGCTCTCGCAGTACTTCCTGCGAGAGCGTGATTGGACAGCGTCACTACAGGAGACAGAGACCAGCAGGGCAGCAGCAGCGGCATGCGGAGCTAGCATCTGAAGCTCGGTAAGCTATTCTCCGCTCGCTTCTGGCTGCACTTCTGGAGGAGGGGGGTGCGCGGAAGGGGGGGCTCCTAGGTGAGGGAGGGGGGGAGGCTTCCCCGCTGATCTGTGCCCACTGACACCCCTTCCAAGCTGGGGGGGTCACTTGCATTTTGTGGGGGTATCTGCCACCAACCTGAATTGCATTGTATGGGGGTATCTGCAGCCAACCTGATTGCATTGTGTGGGGGTATCTGCAGCCAACCTGATTGCATTATGTGGGGGTATCTGCAGCCAACCTGATTGCATTGTGTGGGGGTATCTGCAGCCAACCTGATTGCATTGTGTGGGGGTATCTGCAGCCAACCTGTTTGCATTGTGTGGGGGTATCTGCAGCCAACCTGTTTGCATTGTGTGGGGGTATCTGCAGCCAACCTGATTGCATTTTGTGGGGGCATCTGCCGCCAGCCTGATTGCATTTTGTGGGGGCATCTGTCGGCAACCTGATTGCATTTTGTGGGGGTATCTGCTGCCATTTGACTACTTTATGAATTATCATGAGGCATGTAACTACTTGAATATTTTATCTAAAATGTATCTGGTCAGACCTAATCTCTGTGAATAACACCGCTACTTACCGTATTTCACGCCGTATAAGACGCTCCGGAATATAAGACGCACCCAGGTTTAGAGGGCAAAAACCAGAGAAGACTGGGGGGAGGGCGTGTAATGCATACACAGACAGAGTAATGGAGGAAATAATGTTAGATTTGGCTTCAAGATAAATAGAGTCAAAATGGAAAATCCTAAGAAGGATTTTCTCTTTTTTTTTTACTATAGAAAGATCACTAAAATCAAAATGTGGATAGTGCAATACATATGTAAGTTGATCAAGTTTATCTACTTATATATGTGTTTTTTTCTGAGATAGTATCGCTGTTCCTCTTCAAGTAGTGGGTAGGCTGCAGGCAGGGATGCTGCTAAGGTTTCTATGGCCCCAAGTGGCACATAATTTGTGCCGACCACCACCTGAAGGGAATGGCATACCACAGCAAACACAAATGATATGATGAGGGCGTATATGATGAGGGTTATGTTAATATGGACCGAAAATCTCTGAGGAATGCCATGAAGAATTAAGGCAGCTCAGATGGATTACAGTCTGTGACACTGAGGACAGTCAGTGGCATTGCTATGTAATGTGTAAAGTGCTGCTACACTCAGCTCGCTCCGGAGCCGGCACGTATTTGACCTGAGGAAGCGGCTTCACGCCGAGAAACGCGTTGTCACAGTGCTGATCGCATATAATAAATGAAAAGATATTTTTCATTTTATTACGAATCAATATTTTCATTTCTAAGAGCACGTGTCGTCAGATACAAGCTCTGATACAATTTATACAAAAATTCTAAGATGGCGCCTCCTATCTTATCCACCGATATACTTGCACCCTACCTAGTAGGGTTTGTTCGCCCCGCTTGTATAGCGAGCCGAATATATATTTTTACATTTGGAGTTGCGACCGACATCTAACAAGAAATGGCAGAGTGGGGACGGTATTTCTCCACCTGCTCTAAGGAGTGGTTGCCTCTGGAGCAACCCAGACTTGTAAGTATATTTCCACCGAAATTACTTCACCCTAAACTCAATAAGGCGATATTACACCAGATCGGGCTCCCGGTGGTCGGGTGCATTTCCGTTTGTGTTTCACCAGTCAGGAGAATTTGAGGTAGTCATGCAGACGCAGAACATTTATGTTGCGCTTTTCTCCTGGCGGACTCAAAGCACCAGAGCTGCAGCTACTAGGACGCACTCTACAGGCAGTAGCAGTGTAAGGGAGTCTTGCCCAAGGTCTCCTACTGAACAGGTGCTGGCTTACTGAGCAGGATGACCCAGGATTTGAATGCAAGTCCCCTGTGTCAGAGGTAGAGACTGTAACAGAACACTATCCAGCCTTATACCTAGTAATAGCTTCCCTTACCCAAAGGTAAATGGCTACTCATTGCCAGTGGCCCCTTTGTTTATCTGCTTTGGCCCCCTATACAGATTTCAACCAGGTGCATTGTACACGGTACCTCATTTCACCAGGGAAGTACTGCACAAAGTGGATAGCGCATGCATCCATCATGTGCCTAGATTAAACCAGGCCCAGGCACACCGCAGATTGAAAAGAGAGAGCCTCAGCAAAGCAAGAAAAGGAACCATTTATCTTTCTTTTAGGGAAGGAAGATCAACCCACTCCGCCCCGCCGCCCCCAATATTTTACATTGTGACTGCATTCAACTTTGCAGCTATCTAACAGCTATATAATATGTAGACCTTTGCATGAAGTGCAGCAATGAGGCACACCAGATTATTTTTTATTATCATTTTTTATTTATATAGCTCCAGCATCTTCCATGGCGTTGTACAATAGCATACAAGGTATAACAATACAGACAGGGGCGCCTCTAGCCTTCTTGTCACTCCAGGCAAGAAATCCTGTGGCGCCCCCCCATAAAAAATAAAACAAAAATCATATACATTATAGAACACTTCACACATGATATAAGCCATCAGAGAGGGATAACTATGAAATGGGGCCCTAGGTAAGATAACACTTTGCCCTCCACTGATGGTCACCTGGCTTATTTAGTTAGATTTGGTGGGGGCTAGCAACCACCAGGCCCCTAAACTCTCTCTAGACCCTAGGCAGCTGCCTAAGTTTGCCTTGTGGATGATCAGCATTGTATGCCATACAGCACATGCTGCCAGTATGCACCTCAAATACAGCATCCACACTACAAGTTCCAATGGCAGTCACATTGCAAGATTGGATTATCAAGCAAGACATTCTTACTTTCAAAATAATTTTTCACAAACATTATGAGATATGCAAATATGTTACCACCTGTTAGGGTAGGACTAGAGTGGGTATATCATGACATTGAAGGGCTGATATGGTAAGGTGGTTTAAGGCCCAGTGCACACCGAGCGGTTTTAGCAGCGATCCGCCAACCGCATTTGTCTGTGAAAACGCTTGGCTAATGTATTTCCATGGGATGGTGCACACCAGCGGTTTGAGGTTTTTAGCAAACCGCAAACGTGCCTCCTGCTGCACATTTGCGGTTTGCAGAAGCGATTCTGCCTCAATGTAAAGTATAGGAAAAAAGCAAACCGCTTTGAAAAACGCTAGATCAGAGCAGTTTTCCAGGCGTATTTGTTACAGAAGCTGTTCAGTAACAGCTTTTACTGTAACAATATTTGTAATCTGCTTCACAAAAACGCTCGGCATGTTTAGAAAATGTCTCTAAACATGCCTTGTAGTGTAAGTGATACAAGAGAAGAGAAGTAGAATGGAGGGAGGAAGGGTAGTAGAGGGTCAGAATTGATGACATGGATGAGCAGATATCTATGAGTAGAATAGAGGCTCAGTGGGTACCACTACTGCATTTTAGTGCTGAGTCCTAGGCTTGAACATTGGCCAGGGCAAAATCTGCATGGAGTTTCTGTCTTCAGACACTTCAGACATTTCCTGCATCCTAAAAAACATACTAATAAGTCAACTGGTTTACCCCAAAACAATCCTAAATTGAAAATATTAGACTATAACTATGGTAGGGATTAGACTGTGAGCTCCTCTGAGGACAGTCAGTGACATGACTATGTACTCTGTAAAGTGCTTCAGGAGATGTCAGTGCTATATAAACAAACAATAATAATATGGTAGGACATTATACTATGACTATGGTAGGGTTAGATTGTGAGCTCCTCTGAGGACAGTCAGTGACATGACTATGTACTCTGTAAAGTGTTTCAGGAGATGTCAGTGCTATATAAATAAATAATAATAATATGGTAGGACAGACTATGACTATGGTAGGATTAGATTGTGAGCTCCTCTGAGGACAGTCAGTGACATGACTATGTACTCTGTAAAGTACTGCAGAAGATGTCAGTGCTATATAAAGTACTGCAGAAGATGTCAGTGCTATATAAATACATGATAATAATATGGTCGGACATTACAGTTTGACTATGGTAGGGATGAAATTGTAAGCTCCAGTGAGCAGTCAGTGACATGACTATGTACTCTGTAAAGTACTGAAGATGTCAGTGCTACATAAATACACAATAATAGTTCCAAATGCTACTGGCTCCCCTGAAGAGTGCTCAGACTAGTGTACATAGTTGTGCACATTGTTCCCCAAGTAGCAGTTGTTTGGTCAGGGAGACAGTGGGAGAGGGAGCATGAGCAGAGGGTGAGGGCAAGCAAAGTTAAGCTCCACACTCACCACAGTGACTGCAACAACACAGGAAGATGGATCCAGCGAGGTGTCCCTCATGACAAGCGTCCAGCGATTCATCTTCCTGCCAGCGGGTATGTGAGATGTCACGTGACATTACAGGACGGGCGCGAACGAGAAGTCAAGCGACCTCAGTACTTTACTTGATCCTCAGTGACGGTCACTTTTCACCACACAACGCTAAGCGATGTCATGACATCGTGTAAATGACTACTTGTCGCTCAAAAAAAAAAATTGATGAACATCAGGAAAATCGTTGGAAAAATCGTGAGGTGGTACATAGCATTAGAGAGAGGGCAAACAGACAGCATTAATGGAAATACATTATTATGCCATCTTCAATTATAAGTAGTGATGGATGTAATTACACACATTGCTTACATGTCCATTATCATTGTTTGAGCTTTAGATGCTGCCCTCCTATTCACTCACGCACAATGAAAGACAAAACCTGCAACCCCCACTGTGTCCATTACACACTTCAAACACTGTCCTGTTGAATTCAGGGAGAAGTGCACGCTGTGTAGGGGAGAGGATCAGATGATCCTACCGCTCCATAGCTAGTCATGGCGATTGTCCTGACATCTAGACATGCAGACATTCTAGCAGAGCACACAGCTGCCTGCAGAGTTTACTGTTTGTTTGTTTGTTTGTTTGTCTCACTCCCTCTGCAGACTCAGTAACATTTGGGGGTAGGGCGCTGTCGCTGTCTCCTCTGTGGAGGGGCAGAGAACAGCTATAAGCCAGACACCTTCTTCTTAGGGAAGTATCTATAATTCTGAACTCTGAATGATTCTTTAGTGACTTAGCAGAAGGCTATTTGTGAAAAGAGCAGAGTAACCAAGCAGCTCAGGGTGACCCAAGCTACTAGGAATGTATAGGGGGATAAAAGGAACCAAATGCCCTCCTACTAAAAAAGCAAAGCTTGGTGTAATTTGCCTTCTTAAAACAGAAGGAAATCTTTTTCTCTCCAGTCCCTTACAACGGTCTTTCAGGACAGGAATTTTTATTTCCCCTTGGACTGACAGTAATTTATTGCGCCTTCCCCATCAAAGCCGCTCCAAGCCGCTGCCTGGGTGGTCAGTAGGTAAAGGCGCCCCTGAATACAGAGTATACAATACAACACTTGAACACTTGATACAAGACAAGAGGGTATAACAACTAATACAGTGAACAAATTAAATACATGTTTTGCAAAAGGTGGGGGGTATGTACACCCATTACACAGCATTGAGAAACAAAAGGGGAAGAGAACCCTGGCCAAAAAGCCTTACAGTCTAAACATTTAAGGTATAGGACAGTAGGTAAAGGGAAGCTGTGTGTGTAGTGGTAGAAATGGTGGTTAGTGGGCAGGGTCCTAGGTAGGAGAGTATGCTAGCCTGAAGAGGGGAGTTTTCAGATTGCGACTAACAATAGTAAGTGGGGGTGAGTGGCGGATGTGTTGAGGCAGAGTGTTCCAGTGGAGGGGAGAGGATCGAGAGAAGTCTTGCAAGCGGGAGGTGATCAGGGAAGAAGATAGAAGGATATCGTTAGCAGAGAGGAGATTGCGTGTAGGATGGTATCTGGACTAGACTCCGGGCTATGCCTCATTGCTGTGCTTGAAACAAAAGCCCACATTATATAGATCTTTGTTTACATAGACAAATGCCCACATTATATAGCTCTTAGGGCTGGTTCACACCAACAGTTTCCCAGCGTTAAAATCTGTGCACTTCTGTCCGCTTTTTATCAGCACATAAATGTTACAGATTGATACAACTTTTTACATTTTGCCAAAGACTCATAAAAATTTGCAGGCCCCCCCGGGACGTCCTATCGTCTCAGGAAATAATAGTCCTTTAGAAAGGATCTCAAAATATGTAGATTTAAAGCTCAAACATATTGTAAGCAATTTACCTTCTTTTGTTATGGACACCAGGGATGTACTGGCAGGCATTGAGGGGGTGCACCTCGAAAAGGAGTGGTTACTCGTCGGCTTAGACGTCGAATCGCTTTTTACTTCCATATCCAATAATAAAGGCCTAGAGGCTCTTGAATATTATTTGGGGATGTACTGTACGGAATTTGAAGGCCAGGGAGAGTTTATCCTTGACCTCATGAAGATCATTTTGAATAACGTTTTTTTTTTATTTAATGGAAACATTTACAGACAGAAAAAGGGCGTGACGATGGGGGCGCCGTGCTCCCCGGCCTACGCGTGTCTCCACCTTGGCTTTTGGGAGCAGGAGGTGGTGCAGGCCACTCGTGGGTACGGGGAGCACGTCGCCCTCTGGATCCGCTATGTGGACGATATCTTTGTCCTATGGAAAGGTACGGAGGCTGAATTGAAGTCTTTTGTTCTTGAGCTAAATATGAACAATAGAAATATATCTTTTTGACATTTACTTACAGCTTGCAGGAAATTTCTTTTTTGGATTTACAGATAGGCAAAATGGGCACCTCCCTAACAACCTAGAACCTTAGGAAGGAAACTTCGGGGAATACCCTCTTGTCAGCATACAGCGCACATCTACCTGCACAAAAGTGGGCTGTTCCCACAGGCCAATTTTTGAGGCTGCGACGCAATTGTGTGGACATTAATGGGTTCAAAAAAGAAGCAGGGGATTTGATCGCTAGATTAAAGGCAAGGGGGTACCCGAATAAAACTGTGAGAACTGCATATTATAACACACTTAAAAGGGAAAGAAGGACCCTTCTTGGTCCAAAATTTATGTCAAATGGGATTGAGCCTGTCCCACCCAGATCAAAATCTGACGCAGGAGTGTCTAGAATAGTTATGACTTATGGGGCCCATTTCAAAGAAGTTAGGGATATACTTAATAGACATTGGCATTTGTTGGGGAGGAACCTGATAATAGCAAAAGCTGTGGGAGGGTACCCCCATATAGCAGCTAGAAGGAGTACTAATTTGGGCGACATTCTGGTCAGTAGTGAATTTGGCTGGGACAGGTGTAAAAAGGATATACAAAAAAAGAAAAAAGGGAATGTACACATGTGCGGGATGTGATATGTGTAGGTTCATACAAAAGGATAATATGTATTATAATTGGGACCGATCTGAATTGTTTTACGTCAATGACAGGATTGCAATACCGAAAGGGTTATCTACCAGATCCACTGTCCATGCGACCGCATATATATTGGGAAAACATACAGAGCCCTCAATGTACGCCTAAGAGAAAATGTAGCAAATATAAGGAACCCTTATGTTGACAAAAAGAAATTGAACCCAATGGTGCTGCACTTTAAATCTGATCACGAAGCAAACCCAAAAGGTCTGATGGCCATGGGAATATATAAATTGAACATTAGCCCCAGACGGGGAGACTTTGATCGTGAACTTAGAAAGAAGGAATCAGAGTTGATCTACAGATGTGGAAGTTTGATGCTAACCGGTCTGAATAAAGATTTGAACATTAAGGTGTTTCTATGAATGGAAGTTCTCCTACTCATCTGCTCGTTTCATATCTGGCTTTGCTGGAGCCTGTTTGCCTTGCACACGGTTCATATGTAATGTATGCGGAACTGTCATTTTAAATCTAATGCAAATTCGGAAAGCCCAGGACGGGCATAAAAGTGAAGCGTCTTGCCCTGACGTCACACGTCTGATGAAATCCTGATTGGATGAAAAGCGTCACGTGCTACGTGATGGTGACGCTCCTCGGCCGGTAGGCGTGGCTTTTCCCCCCGTGCCTCCGTAACCTTCCTTCCAACGGCGTAGCATCCAAGGTCCTGGGTCGGGTCGCATAAGGCAATACACGCCGCACCCCGCAACCTACGGAGGAGAGAGCTGCTGCACCACGAGTCCCGTTGGGGAAGTGAGGAATCGCACGACAGCGGTCCCCTAGGCTGCACACGTGAGTGGACCAAAACTTATGCATATGGTTGGCTTGAAGTTGCTTGACGCTGGGGAGGTTTGACACAGCAAGTGTCAGTAATGGCTGCGTAAGTGTTTACACAGAGGCGTGCTTGTCTGCACACGAGGGGAATCCGAAGATCTCCACTCATAAGAGGCTGATCAGCGGTGCACCATCAATTCACAGTTCAAATTGGGCCTGAAGAAAATTAAGCATGCTGGAATCCCTGTGTTATAGGAAGTGCACTCCTATTAGGGACACATGTCATTAACCCAATTGTTCTGGTTTGGTTTTAGGGAGGGTGTTTTTATATTGGTATCAGGTCTGCATTCATTGCCATTCATTGCTATGTTCATTAATAAATTATAATCTTTTGCTATGAGCTCCCTTTGGTTCAGTTCATTTTAAAGTTTATGAAAAGCGGACATAAGTGCATAGGTGGAAATGAGGCCTTAAACGCAACGTTTACTGGGATCTACCGCAGTCCCATTCAAGTGAATTGCAGCATTCAGGACAAGCTTTTGCAGGCTTTCATGACAGCCTGGCAGAAGATCCTGGCATCGTGTCTCGTCTGTTGCTTTCAGAGGTGGTTAACGCCGGAAAAGCAGTGCAGAGAACCGAACTGCTAGCTTTGAAGGCTTTGCAAAAGCCTTCAAAAGCTTGCATGATTACGTCAGCAAGACGTCCATCTGAACCAGCCCTTAGTTAGCTGCAAAGTTCAATGCAAATGTAATCACTATATCAAATATCCTGCAGTATATCTACCAAGTGCAGTGCGAATCAGTGTGTCAATCTTACTCTGAGGGCTCGTTTCCATATAGCGCGCTTTCATGCGTGCTTATGGAAACGTGATCGCAGGGACAGCAGACAATGCATAGACTGCACTGTCTGCTGTTTCCATTCATGCGTGACGATTCAGCGCTGAATCACCACACATGGTTTGCTGTATTTTGGCGTGCTTCAGCCCGCGATCTCATTCAGTAATGAATGGAATCACAAGCCCCGCCCCCTGTGACAATCCAGCCCCGCAATCCCGCCTAGACAACGTTAAAAGATCGGTTGCTGGATCGCCAGGTGATAACATGGCAAAGCACGCCAATTCCATCTACATAGTTACATAGTTATTTGGGTTGAAAAAAGACATACGTCCATAGAGTTCAACCAGGGAACAAGTACAGGATCTTCTCAAAAAATTAGCATATTGTGATAAAGTTCATTATTTTCTGTAATGTACTGATAAACATTAGACTTTCATATATTTTAGATTCATTACACACAACTGAAGTAGTTCAAGCCTTTTATTGTTTTAATATTGATGATTTTGGCATACAGCTCATGAAAACCCAAATTTCCTATCTCAAAAAATTAGCATATTTCATCCAACCAATAAAAAGAAAGTGTTTTTAAAACAAAAAAATTCAACCTTCAAATAATTATGTTCAGTTATGCACTCAATACTTGGTCGGGAATCCTTTTCCAGAAATGACTGCTTCAATGCGGTGTGGCATGGAGGCAATCAGCCCGTGGCACTGCTCAGGTGTTATGGAGGCCCAGGATGCTTCGATAGCGCCCTAAGCTCATCCAGAGTGTTGGGTCTTGCGTCTCTCAACTTTCTCTTCACAATATCCCACAGATTCTCTATGGGGTTCAGGTCAGGAGAGTTGGCAGGCCAATTGAGCACAGTAATACCATGGTCAGTAAACCATTTACCAGTGGTTTTGGCACTGTGAGCAGGTGCCAGGTCATGCTGAAAAATGAAATCATCTCCATAAAGCTTTTTTTTACTCCAGGCACCCAAAATTGCCCCGATTCCACAGCCCTGTGTCTAACCCCATCCCTCTCCCCCCACAGACTACCTGCCGCCTAACCCTAAACCCCTCCTCACAAACTTCCTTCCTGATGACTAACAGCAACCCCCTACCCCCCCCCCCCCCCCCCACCACACACACACACACACACACTACATACCTGATGCCTAACACACTTTCTCCACACAAATTATCTGTCTGTGGCTGATGCCTAACCTTAAAGGAGTCATCAGGGGAAAAAGTCTAAAATGAGTAGTACTTACCAGGGGCTTCCTCCAGCTCCAAGCTCCCAGGATGTCCCTCGCCGCAACTCTGCCCGCAGCCATTCACCGCAGGTCCGTCCCGGTCCCCGGCGATGATGTCAGAGCGACCCCCAGGTCGCTCTGTACTGCGCGAGCGGCGCTGTCAATCACCGCCACGTGGGCCAGAGCAGACTGCGCAGGCCGCTCCGGCCCACGTAGAGGCGATTGACAGCGCCGCTCGTGCAGGTGCAGTACAGAGCGACCTGGAGGTCGCTCTGACGTCATCGCCGGGGACCGGGACAGACCTGCGGCGAACGGCTGCGGGCAGAGTTGCGGCAAACGATGTCCTGGGAGCTTTAAGCTGGAGGAAGCCCTAAGCACCACTTATTTTAGACTTTTTGCCCGATGACACACACACACACGCACATGCGCACACTGCCTAACCCCCCCCCCCCCTCCTTCCCACCCATACAAAAACTACTGGCCTGATACCTAACACCCCCCCCCCCACTACCTGCTTGACACCTAACTGCCTGCCTGCCTGCCTTGGTGCCTCCCCCTCCCCTGTGGCCAATCACACCACCAGAAAAAAACATTCCTTTGGGCTGGCCCGGGTCAGAATTGCATTATGTGGGGGTGGCAATCACAATCAAAATTTATAAAACCTCCTCTGGCGAGTGGCGACCTGGACCCGACCTGATCCCTCCCAGTACGACTCCTCCTCCAGTCAGCCCAGCAGAAGGCTCCCTCTGACAGCCAGGCTTCTCCAGTCCTCAGCACTGCAGATGAGCTGAGCGGGAATGGCTGATGGCTCCAGGCGGGGGGCGGAGTCAAGTGAAGTGAAGTCCCGACTCCCAACTCCCAACACACTCACGCAGCACGCTGCCTGCACGCAGCCACGCACGCCACGGCCAGGCCGCCTCAGCCCGATTGGATACTTGAAGAAGGGGAGGATGGAGGCAGGCCGGATCGCGCGCAAGCCGTGCATGCATCTTTATTCAACAGCCTCTGCTACGCCCAAGTCTGTCTGACTATACAGGGGGTGGGCGGGCTGGCTTAGTGAGCGGCCGTGGTAAATATCGCGTGAGGCTGCATGCGTACAGCAGCTTGCTACTGTAACTACTCACAGCGGTCTGCACAATTGTCCCGGCCCTATAGTACTTGGTATTTGAACGGCCCAGAGGGCAATTGCCTCCCATCCCCCCGGGTCAGTCCGTGCCTGAATGCAGCCCCAAATTTTATTAGCTTTAGCTGCAGCGGCTTGGCATTGAATACGATTATTTAACTTGTTGTCGATGAGTACTTCTAAGTCCTAATCTGCTACCGTTTCCATTTGGGGGATAGTTACTTTGATGGCTTGAAATACAGTGAAAAGACTGACGCTAATGATTGGTCACAACGCTGCTGACAATGTAATGTGACGACCACATGCCAATCCCGTATTACTAGGCCACAGTTGCCATGCAGGTCTCATGCACTAGAGACTTCTGGAGGAAAATCCACTGTGTGCACAGTAAACGGTTAAGATTGGTTGATTGTGCCTATACATGTACAATCTCGTTCGTATGTACAATAGGTAAACTAAAAATATCGATTTCACGCTGGAAATCGGGTAATTTCACTGCCACCACTTCTTCAGTTTGGAGGAAAAGACTCCCACTAGCTATTCCTAGAAGGAAGAAAACTGTTATTTGCAAACCTAACTAGCAAATCAACAATTTATAAAGAACATAATAAAACAATGTGGTAGTATGACTCTTCGAGATGGCAGATTCTTTATAGCAACAATCAGTTGACCAGAACAGGCACAAGACTGTACGATAAAACAATTAGTCTTATTCCAAAACTACATACACACAAGGGGCCTGATTCACAAAGCGGTGCTAACGGTTAGCACGCTGGTGAAAAGCCCTTTATCACGCCTAAACTCAGTTTAGGCATGATACGTTTAGGTGTGATAAGTTTAGGCGTGATAAGTTTAGGTGTGATAAGTTTAGGCGTGATAAGTTTAAGCACCAACTGGGTTAGCACCGCAGTGCATAGCTGATCAAAAGTTTTGCACTAGCAAAGTCTGGTGCACTTCGCATGCAGTTTAATGGCGCTGCTTTGCGTGCGGGACTTTGCGCGCGATTTAAACTTATCTAAACTTATCACGCCTAAACTGGCTTTTCACCAGCGTGGTGCAATGGTTATCACGCCTAAAGTCTCTAACTGGGTTAGCACCGCTTTGTGAATCGAGCCCAATATATTTAACCAACAGATTGGGTTGCAAGAAATGAGTAGAGATGAAAAGGAAATTGAATGTCTTATAATGCAGTTCAAAATACCGTTATTGGTAGTCCATGCAGCAATCAAAAGTCCTTGGCGAAAAGTCCAAGACGGAGATTGCCATGCGGCCAGAGGCCTTTGTGAGAAGTAATCCAAGCAGTTTGCCAGTATCCAGCTGGCTGCTGATGGATGGTAATTTGACATCAGATTACAGGTACAGGACAACTGGACTCAGTGGCCCATATGCCATTCACTTTTTCTCCTGAGTTTTCTCCTAGGAGATCATGTTTGTACTTCTTTTTAACCCTCCTGGCGGTTTGTCAAAATCTGCCAGGGGGCAGCAAATAAGTTTTTTAAATTTTTTTTTTCCATGTAGCGAGACGAGGTCTCGCTACATGATAGCCGCTGCTCAGCGGCATCCCCCCAGCCCCTCCGATCGCCGCCGGCGATCGGAGATCAGGAGATCCCGTTCAAAGAACGGGATCTCCTGGAGGGCTTCCCCCGTCGCCATGGTGATGGGGCGGGATGACGTCATCGACGTTGTGACGTCAAAGAGGACTCAGATCCACCCCACAGCGCTGCCTGGCACTGATTGGCCAGGCAGCGCACGGGGTCTGGGGGGGCGGCTGCGGCGACGCGTATAGCGGCGGATCGGCGGGTAGCGGCGGCGATCGGGCACTGCACGCAGCTAGCAAAGTGCTAGCTGCGTGCAGCAAAAAAAAAAAAATTATGCAAATCGGCCCAGCGGGGCCTGAGCGGTGCCTCCCGGCGGCATAGCCCGTGCTCAGCACGGGCTTACCGCCAGGGAGGTTAAACTAACTTTTCAGCATTTTACAATTGAAAAAGCACCAAAAGGTTGTTGAAAAAGTACTATCAAATGTATTTTGAGTATTTTCTTGCTTGATGGTGGCTTAAAAGGCATTTTATGACAAGTTGTGAAAATTTCACCTAGGAGAAAACTCAGGTGAAAAGGTGAATTGCATATGGTCCCATGCGTCATTGTGTTTTTACTTCTCGTAGTTGGGAGGGGTTATGACACGTACAAGTCCAGCCTTGTGAAATTTGAGTAGGGTAGTTCTTACACAGAGAGAACTTTTGGCACAATTCCTGTTTTGCCCGCTCTCTCCATGTCCATAGATAACATCAAGGAACAGCATTTATCTCCAGGTTCAGCATTATTTTGTGAATCAGTTGATATGAAATATGACATGATAGGTGCACATCCAATTATGTCCTTTGACATCATAAGACACTAATCCCCCCTTTTCTTATCACTAAACAAACCAGACCTGACTGCGATTGACAGTGGAATAATTAGGCCAATGCAGCTCAATCTTTTTATTAACTTTAACATTTTAATATAAAACAATTTATTAAACTCGTTTTACAAGAACTTTTAAACCTGCAGGGCAAGGAATTCGAGGTTAAACCGTTGACCGACTCATCGGGAAACACTGTGGGCCTGCAGCCATATTCTGGCCCCCAGCCACACCACAGACTCGGGGACAGCGGCATGCCCTTCACGAACCGATTTTCTATGACGCCTCTTACCAAGAGGAAATCACCCGGTGAAATTCCTCGAACCAGATTTAGCTTCATCCTCCGGACACCTTGCCCCGCCAAACGCGAGCAAGGGGGAAACCTCACCCTTGCGCCGCCCGCAACAAAAAGGCCCTCTGGATCCCCTCCTCCAAAGCCAAGGTCCATAGGTCTGTGCCTATGACATTCAGATGGACGCCATCCCTGCTCAACCATGAAGTAGTATCCTCCTCTAACTCTAAATGCCTCACCGCCACGCCACCATTTTTTGTGATAAATCTAGACATTTCACGATTGAGCTTCTTCCTAGCCCTGTTGACCCCATCAACAGACCGTGCATTTCTCCAGGTGCTCCGCCCGATGATCTCCGGCCATATCAGTATAGTGTTGGGATATGTGTGGCAAATCCACAACATATCACTTTTCATGTCGCAGATTATTCACCTCGTTGTCCTTGAGGCCAAATCATTTCCACCCACGTGCAGCACCAACACGTCAGGCGCTCTGTCCAAAGCCACAAAATGACTTATTTCCGAAAGTACCTGTTCCCAAAGCATCCCAGGAATCCCGATCCATCTCAGATGCGCTGTAGACCGGGAAATCCCCAGTTGTCGTCCATTTGGGCGTACCAGAGCTCTCCGAGCACCCCGTGCTACGTAAGAATGCCCTAGAATCCATACCAACAAGGCGGGGGTTGGGTTGCCTGAAAAACAAAATAAAAAAAGCAGCAAACAAAAACTACAGACAACCTGCCCCTACAGTACAACTGCCTAACCCCTCATTCCCACTCGATGGCTTTAAACTACCAAATGCGGTCTGACATACGATAAAAATCTGGATGACTCCCATCTCCCTATTTGCTTAATCTGCTCGTTGCCTAGGCCCCAACGTGCAGCTTCCGTCGCAGCTCCTATCCTAAATGAATGTGAAGCAAACTCCTTAGGTATATAACCCAAACGGAGCAGAGCCTTTCGGAAAACAGCCACAAATTGGTACTTCGAAAGTGATGAGCCATCCGCATGGCATAGGAAAGTACTTTCCGGCCCTGTCCGGACAGCTAAAAATTTATCCACGGCCTGCACCGGGCACGCCGTAGAGTTTGGCACTGGGAATAACGATATGGTTCTACCTTCGCCTAAGCGATCTGTCTTAGACCTACGCAAATAAACCTCAATACCCTCCTGTGTTCTGCACACCTCGCTGCACATTAACCCCCCTTGATGCTTTGTATTGCTGCTGACTAGCTCGCTGATTCTGAAAGCACCGAAAAAGGCCATAGCGAACGCGACACTGAACAACAACACCTCGTACTGAGAGGTACAAAACCCATCCAGACTACCCATTACCGCAATTAACAACTGAAAAGTAGCTGGGCGCCTAGTGTCCTGCTTAACCCTACTCTGAGATTTAAAACCTCGCATAGCCATGCGCACGCGAAAATCTTTTGTGACATCTGTAACTCCTTGAAGCTTGAAACAAAAAGCTAGTGCTGCCAAGTTTTTTGACAACACTGTTGCCGACACCCCTGAAGCTCCCTTTAATGCCATAAATTGGAACAAACACAACCGGTCTTCGTCTGAATCGGAGCCTCCAGCCTGTCGGGACAGTTTGCTCCATTGTCCCCATGTAGAAGCCGCCAATGACCTCGATATCCAGTCCTCTATGCATTTAGGGGTATGTCCCATAAGGCCCGAGGGCATGAAGCCCCCTGCCATTCCGCCTGTGGCGCGCTGTTCCAAAATCTCTGCCATTGGAATCGAGAAAGAGCGTCAGCCACCTCATTCTCAACCCTAGGTAAGTGCACAGCAAATATAAACATGTTAAAGGTCAAGCAGCTGAGGACTAATTGCCGTAACACCCGTACCGCTGGCGGGGATGAAGCCGATAATCGATTCACTGCTGTTACCACTCCAAGGTTGTCACAATTAAATCGTATATGCTTATTCCGCAAAAACTGTCCCCACAATTCCACAGCTACCAAAATCGGAAACAGTTCCTACAATAACAAATTTTTCGTGAAACCTAACTGCACCCACCTGTTGGGCCACCGCTCCGTGCACCACTTCCCTGCAAAATAGGCACCAAAACCACGTGATCCTGCCGCGTCCATGAAGAGTTCCAAATCGTGGTTCCCCACATTCTCTACCATCCACATAGAACAACCATTGAAATCGGCCAGAAACCTAAGCCACATGCGAAGGTCTTCCTTGTGTTCCGCCACCAATCATATCCGATGATGTGGCAACCTTACCCCTGCCGTGGCCGCCACCAAACGCCTGCAGAAAATACGCCCCATAGGCATAATTCTGCAGGCGAAATTCAGCTTTTCAAGGAGTGATTGTAACTCCCTAAGCGTCACCTTGTTCTTAGCCAAAATCATCTCTATATGAGACCGTACATCAACTACCTTCTCTTGTGGCAACCTGCATTCCATAGCCTCGGAATCTATTCTATCGATTCCCCGAAATTTCATGATGGGCTGAGGTCCCTCAGTCTTTTCTTCAGCTAATGGAATGCCAAAACTATCACACACAGGGCCGGCCTTTGACCTGAGCGACCGGAGCGATCGCTCAGGGCGCCGTCTTCCAGGGGGCGCTCCTGCCACCCTGGCTGCATATATGCTATTTAACTGGCTGCAGCACAGGCAACGGCTGTGTCCGTTTCGTGTGGTAGCTCCGCCCCCTGGTGTCGCTGGGGGTGATGGGGGCGAAGACCAGGAATCTGCTGCTGCGGCTCTGCCT
Organism: Hyperolius riggenbachi; assembly: GCF_040937935.1. Lineage (NCBI taxonomy): Eukaryota > Metazoa > Chordata > Amphibia > Anura > Hyperoliidae > Hyperolius > Hyperolius riggenbachi. The sequence continues at coordinate 190,631,011 of NC_090653.1, read as the reverse complement.
CTTGAAGTGCTGGCACTGGCAGTCAGGGGAGGACTGGGACCTTTTGGCCTGGAGGGAAAACACAAACTAGAGGCCCGGTTTCACGGCAGGCCCAGCCCAAATTACGTCACATGCGCCCCACATGCTATATACCGGTAGTCACATGGTCATGCCAATGCAGAAATACAGCAAGGATACTCGAGGGACAGCATGACAGGTAAAGTATAAATGCACAGGCATCGTGGGGAACATAATAGATTTTGAGGGAAAACGCCGGGGTTTCCATTGCGTACATAGTTTGTTATTATCGCACTCAACAAATACATCGGCCCGAGATTTCCCAGCATCTCAGATTGATACATTCAACTACCTTCCACCCGAAATAAGTCAAATTGTTGATTGGGCATGCTTGTGGCGGCACAGATTTTCATCCGATTGGATAATTATCGAAGCAGTTGGTGAATCGGCCAGCCCTAAATCATTAAAGGAGAGGCAGCCTGGGGGGAAATCTCCCCCCTTACCCCCTGGCCAGTCCTCCCCTGCTGGCAGTACAGCTAAAAAACTTTTGTAGTGGCGGGGCGCAGTATATTGTTGCTGCCTGTGCCTGCTGCACTCCGTGTCTGCATGCACCTGACTTCTCACTGGGCAGACCAGAGCAGCAGCATGGAGAGATGTCCTGGAACGCAGTGTTATGCTGGCTGGGATGAGTGCTGCCCGCTCCGCCCCCCTCTCCGTACACATCCTCCTCTCACTGCACGGGAAACTATCCGACTATCTGCTGTGCACATCTCAGCAGAGATGACAGACAGGTAAATAAATCTTCACTACATGTCTCAGTGACACTGCCTTACTGCTTATTGTGCTGCTGGTTCATTCAGTAAACTCCCTGAGAGCCACTCAGTAGGCTGTCAGCGGACTAACTTCAAGGGAACTTGTGTAAACTTCACTAAAAGTCAGCGATGCACACATAATCTGTTTTTTTTTTTTTTTCACCTTGCATCCTTCTTTAGAGCAGTCTGCATTGCATTCCTTTCTAATTACAGGAATGTCTGTGCCTGCTTCCCAGGGACTAGCTCACAAACTCGCCCCCCCCCCCCCCTCCCCAGAGCCAGACTGTATCCCAGCACCTTGTTTTGAAGATGTCCTGCAGCATGAAGTGTATAGGTACATACACACATCTGATTTGCGCAAACAAACCGTCGTTCGGACGTCAAATTATGCGTGTGTACAGTCTGTCGTTCAGCTGATCAGAGCGGACTTGAGCAATCCGCTTGGACGGACAGACAGACTGTACACACGCCCGATTTGACGTTCCGAACGACTAGTCGTTTGCGCAAATCAGACGTGTGTATGTACCTTATCTGTACTTCCCCCAGTTTCACTTCACCTGCTCAGTGAAGGCCTGGTTCACACTTGAGCGCTTTCAGCACTTTGCTGATTGCTAGTGAACAGCAAAGCGCTGCTGCTAATGTATGCCTATGGGATCATTCTCACTGCAGCCTTTGCGATTTGCATAAATCGCAAACATGTTGCATGCAGCACTTTGGGGGCGATTGAGATAGGATTCTCGTTCTATTGAACAGGAAACACAACGCAAATCGCAGCAAAATCGTGATTCACAATTTGCATTCTGAGTGTGAACTAGCCCTCTGTAATGCAGGGAACTCACCTCGCCGGACAGGTCAACCAGCTCCTCCATACTTCACGTCTCTATGACAACAGTGTCCTTTCTTGTCATTTGACCGGACGTCAGGTCACGTGACGAGAGGGAGCGCTGTCATCATGGAGACACGACGCATGGAGGCGACAGATCGCCGGTGGTACTGTCCGGAGAGGTGAGTTCTCTGTTACACACTGCTGGCCGCCTATACTAATGGAGGGGGTCAGAGGGGAGGGAGGGAGTGAAAGCCCCTTGGTCAGTGGCCACCTATACGAACTGGGGGAGGGGGAAAGCAGACTGGCCACCTATACTAACTGGGGGAGGGGGGAAGCAGACTGGCCACCTATACTAACTGGGGGAGGGAGGAAGCAGACTGGCCACCTATACTAACGGGAGGGAAGAAAGCACACTGGCTACCTGTGCTAACTAATACTGGGGGGCTACCTAATACTTGGGGCACCTGTGGCTATCTAAAACTGGTGAAGGGGGAGGGGACACAAAGGTGCCTAGTCATTTTTTTTTTGGGGGGGGCACCAAAATCTGGTTACGCTCAGGGCGCTGTGAAACCTAAGGCCGGCCCTGATCACACACCTGCCTCATGGTTGCAAGTAAGTAAGCGCAATCCCCTGAACCCTTTTCGCTGTTGAACAAAAAGTCATCCAGATAATGGATGACCGTCGTCACGCCGGAGACCTCCTTAACCACCCATTCAATGAAAGAGCTAAAACGTTCAAAATAAGCGCACGAAATGGAGCACCCCATTGGCAAGCAGCAATCGACATAGTACTGTCCCTCCCAGAAACAACCTAACAAACGAAAACTAACCGGGTGAACCGGCAACAACCTGAAGGCAGCCTCGACGTCTGTCTTGGCCATCAACGCCCCCTGGCCCGCCCGCTTCACCATTTTTACCGCCGAGTCAAATGAGGCGTATAGAACTGTGGCTGCGTCCGGGTCTATGCCGTCATTCACCGAAGCTCCCTTTGGGTGTGAAAGATGGTGAATAAGCCGGAAAGAATTTGGTTCCTTCTTAGGCACTAGCCCCAATGGTGAAACCACTAAATCGCCTACTGGAGGTTGCCGAAACAGACCCGCCATGCGCCCCAAACTTACCTCCTTGCCCAATTTTGCCGAAACCACCTCGGGGTGACACAAAACTGACTTCAAATTACGGCGTGGAAGGTTAGAACCCCCTACCCCAAAACTGGGAATAATAAAACCTTCATAAAAACCTTGCCTAAGGAAATCAGCTGCTGTAACGGATACTTACTTAGGAAACGTTCCATCCTTTCCACTCTCACCGGGCTCCTCCCTTTTACTAGCAGCATCCGCGGAGCGAGCCTTCCCTCGTCGGTAGCATTTATTGCTTGTATGGCGTCCCCCGCAGGAAGAACACTCTTGTTTGAAGCGGGAGGAACTTCCATACTTACATGCTCCCTCATTATATTTCCAACACACTCCCGGCTTTCTGTTGGCCGACTGTCCCGAAGCTCCTGAACCGCCACCCCCCCCCCCCCCCCCTGAAAGGACTAATTGGATCGTGTACTTGGAATCCTGTGACCCTGCTCAGAACTGCGCTTCTCCTTAGCTGGTGCAGTCTTCCCTTTTGCCGCTGTAGTCTTCTTTTTGGCAGCCTGCTGCCTGCTCTTTTGGCTGTGTCCAGCAGCAGCCGGTGGATTAACCCCTGCCTGGCCCGCCTCCTCCGCCGCCTGGGGCCCCGCGCCGAGGGTACTAATGGAAGCTGAGGCTGCCGCTTGCTGCTGCCCACGTGTGGAAGGGTGTCCCCCAGACTTCTAAGTGGCGCCGCTAGTGCCTGCGGCCACCATCTTGTCCCCGCTCTTCTTGCCGCTCACTCTCATCCCACCCTGCGCTTTACCTTTTTTTTTGGAGGGGGCGCAGGTGGGGTCGGAGGCGAACTGTCGCTCCTCATCCTCCGGCGGGGAGACGCTGTGGGACTTAGCCGATCGGGCGGCCTAGACACGCGGGCACTGGTGCGGCCTGCCGGATCGCCGGCGCTGCCTCCCGCCATTCTCGCCAGCTGCTCCGCAACCTACTGCGGACCTTGTGCGGCTGCCTCACTCCTGACGAGGCTCAGAAGGCTCTCCACATCCTCCGTGCCGGTGGTAAGTGCTGCGCAATCTGGTCTCCAAACTTTCTCCTGAAACTTTCTCCTTCATCCTACTCCCCCGTACTGCCACTACACTAACTTCCTCCCGGAATCCGCCCTTCCTGTCCTTGCCTGGCAACACCCCTAACCAGCTCCTCCCCTCAAGCTTCCAACCAGGGGATAAACCATCCCCCAGTCAACTTAACCCCTAAACTTCCTGACAAATGGCTAGCCCTATCATGGGTGGCCTTTCCCTAGCTACGCTCCCCAGGCCTTGCTGGTTTGAACCTTCTAGTATTAAAGTGGTACTTTGAACCTGTCTTGCTAAGTGATTTTAGGTTGCAGCATTCTGGGAATTTCCCAGAATGTGTGTTAGGTTAAACTTAATCTCTGAAAAGACGGTGCTGCTAGCATCCTCAGATCATCCTAAAAAAAAAAACAACGTAAAAACTAAGAAACTATGAGAATTATTGATTTCTGGGTTACAGAAGGGTCAGTTCTAGTTGAAGAACTCAGCTGGGGGTTACCAGATCAGATAAAGGGTCTTTGAAGTCCAGAGCTTCTAATGATGGGTCGTTCGCGAACGAGCCGGCTCTTTGCTGCGAACGACAAGAGCCGGTTCTCAGTTTTGAAAGAGCCGATGCCTCAGCCGCCCCACACAGCTCTGATTTGCTCTGTAATAAAGGGTGCTGAGGCATGCTGGGAGATGTAGTCCTCCTCTTGCAGCTTGTAGAGTGTATGGGGCGGAGCAGAGCAGTAGCAGGAAGGATTGCCCCAGTCAGAGAAGCAGTCTGGAGTTGTCATGGAGACGGGGTGGGGCTTTTACTCCGATTCTGAGTGGTGTCTAGTGATATTTAATGAAGAGCCAATTCAGAGCCGTAAGAGCCGGCTCTCTAATGGGAGCCGATTCAGAAGAGCCAGAGCCGGGACAAGGTCCTTCAGCACCCAAGGCTGAGACACCAAAGTGCGCCCCCCCCCCCCATCCCTCCCACCCCAGCCATCACACACTGATTGCTATTAGACTAAGAGGCGCCACAGGGCCCACAACCTCCCCAACACCTTAATCTCTAGTTATATGGCTTGCAGTCACTATCATGTATCCCCTTTTCTTATTTCTTTCTGCTTCAAACACTATTGGGAATAACAGCTGATTGAATTGTGCACCCCCTCCTACACTGCGCCCTGAGGCTGGAGCCTCTCCAGCCTCGCCCCGGCCCTGAGAAGAGCCGATTCTCCGAGAAGAGCCGGAATTCCCATCACTAAGAGCTTCCTCTTAGGGCTAGTTCACACTGGGCGTTTTGGTAGCGTTTTGCTGATCGCCAGCAATCAACAAAAAGCAGTTTTTTCACTGTACAGGAAAGCGATTTAGGAGTTAATGTGTTTTGTGATTCTATAACATTGAAATGCAATCGCTCCAAAAATGCTGTATACACCATCAGCAAATTGCTAATCACTGGCGATTGCTACAGTGTGAACACTACCATTGACTTGCCTTAGCAGCAACATTTTGACCATTGCCAGTGATCAGCAAATAGCTGAAAAATCACCCAGTGTGAACTAGCCCTGGGAGTGAGAATATCGCAGACAGCATTCTTCAAGAGACCCTGTTTTTATGGTATCTTATCACAGTGAAGTGACGATTTATGGCCATTGGCACAGCAGGGGTGTTTGGGCACTTCTCTGAAATTCTGCTAAAGGATTTATAATTACCTTTGCAGGAAGAGGTTCCTTAACTCCAGACATTTGCTTAAGGAGAAACAAAGTCGATTTAAAATTTCATTTCTGGTATTTACAATGAAATGTGCGTTTGTGACTCATATGGCGCATAGGCAATTTTCTCGGGAACCGCAGTATACGCAGGAGAAGTGCGCTCTCTCTAAGTATCTCTCCTGGGCTGCTGGAGAGATATGCAAACAGCGCACTTCTCTTACGTCAGACTGGCTCCGACTGACAGAAGTGCGGGGACTGAGGACGGTGGCATGGGAGCGATCAGAGCTTATGGGGCTGGAGGAAGCCCCAAGTATGTATAAAACGTGTTGTATTATCCAGCTCTGAGTCCCTTTAATCATGTCAGGCAGGCAAGTTCAGCTGTCACTTCCCTTCCCCCATGACTTATATAGTGTCATGGTGTGTTCTCAGATACACACAGATAAACGGAATGCATTGCAGAGGAGGACAGTGAAACTTTGAAGAACAGACCCTGTTGTAACTGAGTTGCCCAGCAAGAAGGGGAGGAGGGATGGAGCAGGACTATTGAGAGAATGTTGCTGGTGGGGGAGAAGACTGGCAGACACTGTGCAGAAAGGCAGCACTCCAGCGACTAAAACAATAAAGCCAGCAGTTCTCACAGAAGCTGGTAGCAGATCAGCTTTATTGTTTACCTGTCAGTGTGGTGAAGTCAATTTCCTCCTTCTTCTTATCTTCAAGTCTCCCGCTCTGTTATGCTCTCTGTATCTCCGACTCCACCCAGTGTTAGAGGGGAGGGGCGGGATGGGTTAGAACACACTGCGTGTATGTGTATGAGAGAGATTCAAGCAGCAGCAAAGACGTCGCTGCACAGACAGGTTATTATAGAACAGTTGATCTGTCAGCTGTTTCTTTTTAGCTTTTTCTAGTGTGTTAAATGTTAGTATTAGGGTAGGTCAGGTTCAAAAATACTTACTCCACCCTACGCCGAGGAAGGTGGCCAGCATCCATCCAGCTGGTAAGGTGGTCAGCATCCGTCCAGCAGCTTTCCGCATTACTGCCGCCGTTCTGTTCACCGCTCCGGCCGGCCGGCCTGCCTGCACTCCACACGGCTCCCGTCCACAGACTAAAACTCCGCTGCAGCCCCAGCCTCTGGCGTCCTGCCGCTGCACACTCCATCGCCGCTGGAGGTAGAGGTCACTACACACCATCGGACGCGACTAGGCTGCTGCCGCTTGGCCACCCACGTGGCCCCTGGTCCCCATCACCTTCGGGAGAGTACCCTTTCGCCGCCGCAGCTCCTGAGTCCCGCTCCTCGGAAATCCACTGCTGCACTCCATCACCACCGGAGGGAGAGGTCTGCTGTCGGCACCATCCCCGCCGGACGAGTCTCTGCTGCTGCTGCCGCTAGCCACCTTCGTGGCTCCTGGCCTGCATCTCCGCCAGAGGGTCTCCGCTGCTGCCCAGCTGCAGTACTAGCATCGGAAATCGACTGCCATCCACCAGCCACCTTGCCTCCCTATCAGCCGACACAGCCAGCACCAGCTACCTGTCCTGCACGCTGGTGACATCCCGGAGCCTCCATTCCACTCCATGAGATGAGAGCCAAGCCCGCCTGGTAAGCTACAGCGCTTCCCCTGCTCTCTGCTCTCCATCCACTGCCCACGGTCAGCATTCCCTGGGGTCCCCAGCCACTGCCCACTGTCGGGCCAGCATTTCCTGGGGTGTGGGGTCCCCCCCGTGTAGTCCAGCACCTAGTGCGTCTTAACTTTCAAAGAAGGAACCCCTCTCTGGCCTCTCAGCAGCCGCCGACACTCTGGTCCCGCTCCGGCAGACGTCGCCGCAACACTGGACTTTCCTGCAGCTGCCGACGGATCCCTTACGCTCCCTGCTGCCGGTAGGTCCAGATCTCTGCCTCTGCCCCACAACAGCTGGAAATTCCTGCCAAACGCCCCAGCCCCACAACATCTGGAAACCCCCCTGCCAAATCGCCGGCCTGGCCGAGCCATTAGTCCTCCCCAGGCAAGTCCCCAGCCCCTGCACACTAACTGGTCCCACATGGCTAGCACCCCTGGTTCCACATAGCTAGGCTGCTAGGCTGCCTGGTTCCACATAGCCTGCATCACCTGTAGCCTCCGCTCCCAGCCAGGATGGCTGTCTTACATGGTCCACCACCCTTTGCTAGAGTAGACAGCTAGCAATCTCCTAGGCACAATCGCAGCCCTAGCCCCACTTGACCTGAGTCCCATAGACAACTCCTTCTGCCCCTGCTGTCCTGCAACCACCTCTGCTGCATCTGCCCTGCATCCACCTCTGCCGCACCTGCCCTAGAATTACGTCTGCCCTGCGTCCACAGCTACTGCTCTGAGCAGGAACTGCTGTAGGGAGCAGGTTTGCTGTGCCACGCCGCACTCGCCATCGCCCACCCCAGTGGTACAGTACCCCGGTGCCGGTCTGCCACTCAGTACAGTCCTTACGGCACAGACTATATGCATCCCTTCCCGCACCGAGGGGTTCATCCACGGACTCGTGCTACACCACTGCCCTCGGGAAGCAAGTTCCACTAAGGGGATCAAACATGGCCTGCAGTACTATGCCACTGCCCCCGGGCAGGGGAGGAAGGCAGACAAACTCCCCTGCACCTCCACACCCTTTCACCTTGTCCAGGGAGGACCTACTTCATTGGGAGACCAGAGTGCGCAGCAAACCATTCGACCAACTGTGGGACATTGGCAACACCCACATAAACCACCAGATGGTCGGTGTCCACAGTGCCCCGAAGAAACGGCGCCACAGGGGATGTAGAGCGGGTGCCCTTGTGCGTCTAAAGAAGAAGGGTCTCCGCTCTCCCATCCCTGCCATTCTTCTAGGGAACGTCTGTTCTCTCACTAACAAGGTGGACGAGCTGCTCCTACTTCGACAGCAAACCAGCAAGCAACAGGAACACCCCAGTTCTCTGCTTCACAGAGACCTGGCTGAACGATGGCATTCCCGATAACCACCTACAGGTGCCAGGCTACAACCTCCACCGTGCCAACCGTGATCCCACCCTCTCCGGGAAAAAGCGGAGGAGGGACATGTTTCTACATAAACTCCGCCTGGTGCACCGTTACCACCATCCTCAGCACTAACTGTTCCCCTGATGCCTAGATCCTAGCGATCAATTGCAGGCCACAGTACTCGCCCAGAGAGATCACATCCTTTGTTCTCGTCGGAGTCTACATCCCCCCTGACGCAAACACCAAGCAGGCCCTACATATCCTGAGCAACTGCATCTCTAGGTGCGAAACCCTCCTCCCAGGGGCCCTCCTCATCATACTGGGGGACTTTAACAATGCGAAACTGAACCTAGAACTGCCTCAGTACAAGCAGCATGTGACCTGCCCCACCAGGAACAACCTGCGTACAAGGCTGCTCAAGGCGCTGCCCTGGGGAACTCCAACCATTGCCTAATCCACCTGATCCCCAACTACAGGAGACACCTTGACACCGTCAAGCCTGCCATCCGGTCATCCAAAAGGTGGTCTGAGGCGGCTAAGCGTGAGCTCCAGGCATGCTTTGATTGCACGGACTGGTCAGCCCTGGCGGCCCCCACCCTGGAGGAATGGACTGAGAACATCACCTCCTATATCAGTTTCTGCGAGGACACATGCATCCCAACTAAGACCTTCAAGGTGTACCCCAACAACAAGCCTTGGTTTAGCGGCAAGCTGCGCCGGCTCAGGAAACTGAAGGAGGTAGCGCACAAGTCTGGCTCCCTTGAAGAGTTCAGAGCTGCCAGGAATGCCCTAAATCGTGAACTGAAGCATGCAAAGAGGGCCTACTCGGACAAGCTGAGTCCGAGCCTTCAGTCCAACAACTCACGTGAGGTCTGGAAAGGCCTGAGAGCAGTTACAAACTTCAAGCCCCCCCAGCAAACGCCACCTAGCACCCAGCTGGCTGATGAACTCAATGACTTCTATTGCAGGTTCGAGCAAAGTCCCAAGCAGCCTGGAGTCTCTGGGGCCATGGCTAGAGAAGCGCACTCCCCTCCACCTAACTTAGAGGACAGTGGTCCCGCAGCTTCAGAGGCAGTCCAAGAAGCGGAGGTGCTACGTCACCTGCGCAAACTCAACCCCAGGAAAGCCTCAGGTCCGGATGGCGTGTCGTCAATCTGTCTGAGAACGTGTGCAGTCCAGCTAGCTCCTGTCCTCACCTCCATCTTCAACAGGTCTCTAACAGAAGGCAAGGTCCCCTCCTGCTTTAAGGAGGTCCACGATCATCCCAGTCCCCAGAAAACCGGGGAACACAGATAACAATAATTTCAGACCAGTAGCCCTAACCCCCACCATCATGAAGATCTTTAAGGGGCTCTTTCTTGCCTCGCTGAAGCTATCCACGAACGCCCACCTGGACTCACATCAATTTGCCTACAGGGCCAATAGGTCGGTAGAGGACGCCATCAACATCAGTCTGGCATACATCACGGAGCACCTCGATAGACCTGACTCTTATGCTAGGCTCCTGTTCTTGGACTTCAGTTCTGCGTTCAATACCATCTGCCCAGACATCCTGCTTGCCAACCTTGCACAGCTAAGAGTAGCCCTCTACTAGCTTTAAGGAGCCCTCTACTAGCTTTAAGCAGCTAGCTCCTGTCCTCACCTCCATCTTCAACAGGTCTCTAACAGAAGGCAAGGTCCCCTCCTGCTTTAAGGAGATCCACGATCATCCCAGTCCCCAGAAAACCGGGGAACACAGATAACAATAATTTCAGACCAGTAGCCCTAACCCCCACCATCATGAAGATCTTTGAGGGGCTCATTCTTGCCTCGCTGAAGCTATCCACGAACGCCCACCTGGACTCACATCAATTTGCCTACAGGGCCAATAGGTCGGTAGAGGACGCCATCAACATCAGTCTGGCATACATCACGGAGCACCTCGATAGACCTGACTCTTATGCTAGGCTCCTGTTCTTGGACTTCAGTTCTGCGTTCAATACCATCTGCCCAGACATCCTGCTTGCCAACCTTGCACAGCTAAGAGTAGCCCTCTACCTCTGCAGGTGGATTAGAGACTTCCTTTCAAACAGATCGCAGAAAGTTAAGCTTGGCAATTGCTACTCCAGCGAGCGAACAACTAACACAGGAGCACCGCAAGGGTGTGTTTTGTCCCCGCTTCTGTTCTCAATAATACACCAACAACTGCACCTCGACCGATGACTCTGTCAAGATCATTAAATTCGCAGATGACACAACAATCATTGGCCTCATCAGCAGGAATAGCGAGAATGCCTATCGCTATGAGATAGACAGGATCTACAACTGGTGCAAAGACAATAATCTCGTCCTCAATGCGGCAAAGACTGTTGAACTGATTGTGGACTATAGGAAGCGTCCGCCCCCCCCTCCTTCCAGTTCACATTGGGGAGACCGAGGTCTCCAGGGTTACGTGCGTTAGATTCCTCAGCACAACCATCACTAATGACCTAAGATGAGGCAGCTTAACTGCACGCTGCATCAAGCAACTAGAGGGCAGCAGAGGGCACGCAGTAAGCCCAACACCTCCAGCAGTAAATGTGTGATTGTATGGAGGTGCAAGGAATAACCGAAGCCTCAAGCAGGGGCTTGCTTTGCAGGCGGCGGCCCTGGCTACAGGAGAATGAGATAGTAAATGACTAGTGTTAACCTACACATGGCTATTACATTAGCTAAAAGTACACATGCACTAATTTTCAGATATGAAATTGTAAGTATTATGTGATTCTCAGAACACAGCATGAATTACTAAGTTGGTTAATTGCTAAAAATTACATCTAGAAATTTTCAAGGTTATCGTATGACAAAAAGAAACCTTGCTGAAGAGGAAGATAAAGTCATATGAAATGCCAATTTGCACTTTTAGAAGTACAGTATGCTGAAGGGGATTTTTGTGCAGTTAGAGAAATTCCTGGACTCCCCTGTTGCATCTATGAGGCACAAGAAAGGGCATTTGTGTGACAAGATTTTTTTCAACAGACCCTCAAGCCAACTGCATTTCCTCCTTCAGTCTATAGTTCTCATCCACCCCAGTTGTATGTTTATTTTCCCTGGCATACAAATTAGAGGGCCGATTGTTCTCTGTAAGGCCCGGTTCACATTAGCAGTGGCCGTCCGGAATCGCCGTGCCGGAGCCGCACCGCTTGCAGAACGGACGGAACGGACGCACGGCATAGCAATGAAAGCCTATGCGTCCGTTCACATGCGTCCGTTCTGCCGGACCGGAGCCGGACCGGATCCGGGCCGGATCCGGACTCCGGCCTCCGTTCCAACATGCGCTATTTTTTGATCCGGCTCCTCCGGCAGCCGTATCCGGGGCGGAGCCGGACTGCACCATCCGGCCAATACAAACCAATGGGAACCGGAGAGCGCACAACACACTGGCTGAGAAATCCGGATGTTCTACCCCACTTCCTATGCGGATTGTTGCGGCGATATTGGATGGGGACACATGGGCAAGCATTTTAGAGTGGAGCAGCACAACTGGATCCGGATCCGGAGATGTTGGCAGCATGTCGCAGGTGGAGGTGAGTGCTAAACAGCAGAGGGCCTGATACCACAGGTCCCCCTTCTGCTGACCTCCCAGACCCCAACATTTTTTTTGTTTTTTACGTTACTTTTGCCAAACGGATCCGGATCGCATCCTGATGAACACCTGATGCAACCTGACCGGATCCGGATCAGAACCGTACGGTTCCGATCCGGATCCGGTCAGGTCATCCGGTCCGTTTGGCAAACAACCGCAAGTGTGAACCGGGCCTAACCCATTTCCTCAGTGTAGCCACCCTGGCGTTCAATTTCCCTAGGATTTCTGTGCAAAAAGTGGTTCAATTAATTTCAAATAATTTTCAAGTTTTTTTGTTTGTAATCATTTTTTTTTAATATTGAATTCGATATAGGTTATTGTATTGAATTCAATTAAAAAAAAAAAAGTGTTTGCAGCGAGATGTTGATGACGCTGTGTGACCCTGGTGTCATCAACGGCGATCGGCGGGGGACATGATGCAAAATCCGCCAAGGGACATGGAAGAAGGCACTAGGGAAGCTATCAGAGGTATGCGACGAGGGATCAGCACGCCAATGGTAAGTATAAGACCCATATGTATAGCCAGGTGTATAGTTTTGCCAGGTATATAGGTAGCCAGATGTTTTGCCCAGGGCCGGCTTTGGGGGGGGGGGGGGAAAGAGCCCCCTCAAATAGACTTCTTGCCCCCTCAAATATGCTGCTGCTTCCTGGTCCATGGAACGCAGTCACGTCTCCTCTATCTCCGCTGTGCTGTGTGCAGGGGGCGGAGATAGAGACACTCAGTAGCCTGGTCGGGTATCACATGGGGCCAGGCAGCCAGTGAGAGAGGAGTGAGACACTCTGCTCTCTCACTGGCTGCCCGGCCCCATGTGATCCCAGCCAGCCAGCCACAAGTATCTGTATCTGAAAGAGCGATGGGCGCGCAGCGGAGACATGAAGGAAAAGAGGCAAGTAATTTACGTCTCCAGTGCCAGCCGCCCAGCTCTCTGCATACACAGGACACAGCCTGTCAGACTGCCTGTGTGCTGCTGATGGACGCAATTTGTGTATAGTGTACGAGTCCCCTGACCTCCCACACTGACCTGACAACCCTATGCCCACATTACTGTGATAATTGGTGGGCAGGGGATACTCTTATTAATAACTGATTCCTATCTGCAGCTCAGGGAGCAGGAACAATCCACACAGAGGTCAGGTATACTCTGTGTAATGGCTCACCCCCCTTCTTTTCACTATTCAGTCTCACTGACTGACCTGCCCTCTGCTCTTTTATCTGCTCTGCTCACTTCAGCCTGCATTTTCTTTTATTAACCCTTTCACTGCCTGTCATAGCTTCTTAAGCTTTGTGTATCCCAATTTAATCATTTGTAGCTGCTGCTGGTCTCCTATTAAGAATGTCTTAAAGTGTACCAGAGATGATTAACACTGTTGTATACATACCTGGGGCTTCCTCCAGCCCCATGCGCACAGATCACTCCCACGCCGCCGTCCTCCGCTACCTGCTGCTGCGGTTTTGGGTCCCGTTAGTTCTGCCAGTCTACCCGAGGAGAAGTGCGCCCTCTACATATCTCTTCGGTGGTCGCTGGAGAGATACGTAAAGAGCGCAGTTCCTCTTGCGCTGACTGGCTGAACTAACGTGACCCAATACCGGAGCTGCAGGCAGCGGAGGACGGCGGCGTGGGAGTGATCTGTGTGCATGGGGCTGGAGGAAGACCTGGGTATGTATAAAACAGTATCAATCATCTCTGGTTTCCTTTAAGGGTGCCATACATCAGCAACTTGGTAGTGTATTTTTCAGGGCTGTGGAGTCGGTCCAAAAAGCCACCGACTCCGACTCCTTAGGTTAGGATTCCTCCGACTCCTCGACTCCTCTAATTTGCATATTACAATTTTGTTGATTAAAAGTATGTAACGTGAAATTCGTCTCTAACTGCCAATGCTTAGGAATTTTACAAGACAAATGAAGTGAGAAGGATATGTAGACTACTATATTTATTCCCTTTAGACTAAAACTAGTCCTTGGTAAGAGTACTTGTAAAAGGTACAAACCGGAACAAAGAACATCTATCAGGCCCTAGGCAATGTAACTGTGGGTACATGCAAGCGTGATGTGCAGGTGCTCTGCAGGGGAATGAGGAGATTCTTCCTCTATTACACATTCTTCATGCACAATCTGAACAAGGTTTATGGGTGACAGACAACACCTCTGTGTTCAATGTGCACAACATTCTCAGTGGATTCCCTGCAGCTCTGTGGGGAGTGCATATGTAGAGTATAGTACTACTGTGTAACAAAGTAAACCTGAGACAGATGAAATTAAAGTTTTATACATACCTGGGGCTTCCTCCAGCCGCCTTCAGGATAATCAGTCCCTTGTTGTCCTCCTCCACCACCTGGATGTTCTGCTATGAGTCCAGATACTTGAGCCAGTCGGGCGTAGTGCGCATGCACACACTTCGCCGCCAGGAGCATACTACACCTGTGCAGCACTATTGCGCAGGTGCAGAATGTTCCTGGCTGTGGGAGCAGCACGTGGCTGGACTGCGCTGACTGGCTGAATTACCAGGACTCATAGCAGAAGATCCAGGTGGTGGGGGACAGCGAGGGACTAATTGGCCTGAAGGGGGCTGGAGGAAGCCCCAGGTATGTATAAAACTTTACTTTTCATCCGTCTCCGGTACCCTTTAATTTGTAGTCACCAAACCAAATTTTAACATATCAAATTATTTAATTTCATGAGCAAAGGGAGTGCATACATTTGCATAAATCAGCATCAATGCAGAATTATTTCCATCTCATTGACCATCTCTATTAGTGACACAGCTACACATCAGGCTTTATTCTTACAGCATAGATGTTATTTAGTATATATAAGAGATTCCTGTGTACACATCATATATACTGTACAGTCACAATCAGATATGTATATCTGACCTTAAAAATACGGGGATTGCTTTATTGAAGCAGCACAAGTAACTAATTTTGATTGGTTTATTTCATTTTTGTGGACTAAGCACAGCTATTACTGTATATATACACATTATTTTTAATGACTATTATTTGAGAAATAGAACATTTTATCATATTTTCTATTTTAATTACAGTTACAAATTCATTAGGAGTGGGAGTCGGTGCATTTTTTCCCCGACTCCGGGCACCCAAAATTGCCCCGACTCCGACTCCACAACTCCGACTCCACAGCCGTGGTATTTTTGGTGGTGGCACGGTGGCGTAGTGGTTAGCTCTCTCGCCTTGCAGCGCTGGGTCCCTGGTTCGAATCCCAGCCAGGGCACTATCTGCAAAGAGTTTGTATGTTCTCTCCGTGTCTGCGTGGGTTTCCTCCGGGCACTCCGGTTTCCTCCCACATTCTAAAAACATACAGATAAGTTAATTGGCTCCATCTAAAAATTGGCCCTAAACTACAGTACTTACACTACATAATATAGACATATGGCAATGGTAGGGATTAGATTGTGAGCTCCTGTGAGGGACAGTTAGTGATAAGATATATACTGTACAGCGCTGCGTAATATGTCGGCGCTATATAAATACTAAATAATAATAATAAAATGCTGTCAGATCACATATTTTTGGGGGATACACTACAGCAGAGCTCAAACTATCCCAGCAGACCTTTAACACCACTGCTAAAGTCATGTATATTTGGCCCCACCCATGACCACGCCCACGGTCTGCTGCATGACCACGCCCATTTTTTGTTATGCCCCCTGCAAATTTCTGTCTGCCCCCTTATATATATGTGCCTGTCTAGAACTGGCCCTGGTTTTGCCAGGTATATAGGTAGCCAGATATTTTGCCAGGTATATAGGTAGAATTAAACAAATGTTTGCCTCGTAGATAGATCAATTAAAACGTAACTTTTAATAACGTACATTTATAAAAATAAAACAATGTAGGGTAGTCTGACTGTCAATTATCAAATCTCCTTACTAATAAACTCGAGGTGTCTAGTAAGCATTATTGAAGTAAATCACTACCTCTGAGTTCATTACACAGGGGTCCCCAACCTGTGGTCCGCGGCCCACTAGTGGTCCGCAGGACATTTTACAGTGGGCCGCGGCTTCAGACTGATTTTTAACTTTCTCAGTGTTATTTTTAGTTTTTATGCACAGCCTCGGCCGTGGACGTCATAGTTCGCCAGTCCCGCCCCCTCAATCTGTGGCCAATCAACCCCCCTGAAGCGCCGGCGAAGAACTGCATCTCGGAAGCGCCAGTCCTGCCTCCTTCATCAATGGGGCAATCATCGCAGCGCTCGGAGGCCTTCAGACACGCCCGCTCCATACTTGTGGCCAATCACGCTTTTCCTCAAGTGGCATCACTGCAGGCGGCGACTTTGTCCGCAGATACAGACGTGTTTGGGCGCCATTTGTGGTGTGAGCTGATGCTGGGAGCCTGACCCTGAGACACTGGGAGCCGGTCACTGGGAGCCTGACACTGGGGTAACTACTTGCTACACTGGGCTAACTGTACTTGCTATACTGTGGTAACTGTACTTGCTATACTGGGCTAACTGTACTAGCTATACTGGGCTAACTGTACTAGCTATACTGGGCTAACTGTACTAGCTATACTGGGCTAACTGTACTAGCTATACTGGGCTAACTGTACTTGCTATACTGGGCTAACTGTACTTGCTATACTGGGCTAACTGTACTTGCTATACTGGGCTAACTGTACTTGCTATACTGGGCTAACTGTACTTGCTATACTGGGCTAACTGTACTAGCTATACTGGGCTAACTGTAGTAGATATACTGTGGTAACTACTTGCTATACTGGGTTAACTGTACTAGCTATACTGGGCTAACTGTACTAGCTATACTGGGCTAACTGTACTTGCTATACTGGGCTAACTGTACTTGCTATACTGGGCTAACTGTACTTGCTATACTGGGCTAACTGTACTTGCTATACTGGGCTAACTGTACTTGCTATACTGGGCTAACTGTACTAGCTATACTGGGCTAACTGTAGTAGATATACTGTGGTAACTACTTGCTATACTGGGTTAACTGTACTAGCTATACTGGGCTAACTGTACTAGCTATACTGGGCTAACTGTACTTGCTATACTGGGCTAACTGTACTTGCTATACTGGGCTAACTGTACTTGCTATACTGGGCTAACTGTACTTGCTATACTGGGCTAACTGTACTTGCTATACTGGGCTAACTGTACTTGCTATACTGGGCTAACTGTAGTAGCTATACTGGGCTAACTGTACTTGCTATACTGGGCTAACTATACTTGCTGTACTGTGGTAACTGTACTTACTGTACTGTGGTAACTGTACTAGCTATACTGGGCTAACTGTACTTGCTATACTGGGCTAACTGTACTTGCTATACTGGGCTAACCGTACTTGCTATACTGGGCTAATTGTACTAGCTATACTGGGCTAACTGTAGTAGCTATACTGTGGTAACTGTACTTGCTATACTGGGCTAACTATACTTGCTGTACTATGGTAACTGTACTTACTGTACTGTGGTAACTGTACTAGCTATACTGGAGTAACTATACTAACTATATTGGGGTAACTATACTACCTAACTAACTATACTGGGGCAACTATAGTCCTTATACAGGGGCAACTGTGTTAGCTACCTATACTGGGGGCAACTATACCTAGATACCTACTTACCTATATACTACACTCAAAATCAGGGAAAAAAGGGGGGGGTGTGACTGCTGCCCCCATTAACCACCCCCCCCCCCCCGGGCCCCAGAGAAAAGTTTGGTCGGGATAGTGGGCCCCGGGCTCAAAAAGGTTGGGGACCCCTGCATTACAGTATATAATCAATTAAACATAACCCCCACCAAAACAAAAACCCGACATGTTTCACTTCCTTGCGGAAGCTTTTTTAAGGGAACAAAAGTGAAGTGCAAGGTGCATAGTGCTAGGGTGCAAATAACATTGAAACAAACAAATAAACAGAGAGTCAAAGAGCGTGTCCCCTCAGGACAGCAGTCTGACTGCTGTCTTGAGCGGACACGCTCTTTGATTCTCTGTTTATTTGTTTGTTTCAATGTTATTTGCACCCTAGCACTATGCACTATTGCACTACACTTTTGTTCCCTTGAAAAAGCTTCCGCAAGGAAGTGAACACAGGGGCGTCTCTAGCCAATTTGTCACTCCAGGTGAGAAATCCTGTGGCGCTCCCCCCCCCGATTGCCCCCCAGCACCATACCCCCCACCCCCGTGGTGAACACCACCCCTGTGGTGAACCCCACCCCCAAGACCCCCGAAAATCATAATACAGTAGTGTTTCACCAGAAAATCTGAAACTACAATTATTGCGGCATGGGTTCACCAGAAAATAGTTGTAATGCAGCAGAGCGTTTCACCGTAAAATATACTTATTGTGGCACACACACACACACACACACACACACACACTACACACACTATACACGCACACACACCGCACACAACACACACACTATACACAGTGCACACGCACACTATACACACACACAGCACACAGTATAACGTAACGAGAACAGAGGCGCCAAAAGAGTAAAAGCAGTAGTTAAAAGGTTAAAAAATGCTTAGGAGGCAGTGGTGGACTTACCTCCTGCAAGCAGACGCAACAAGCTGTGTATTCAGAACAAAATAAATTTATTGGTACACTCCGGGGGGTAATCGCAACGCGTTTCGCAGGCAAAACCCTCTTCCTCAGGCAATGGTAAAAGGAGTACACAACAGCAATATGTCCGGGTAACACCTGGCGCCTCGTAGACATATTGCTGTTGTGTACTCCTTTTACCATTGCCTGAGGAAGCGGGTTTTGCCTGCGAAACGCGTTGCGATTACCCCCCGGAGTGTACCAATAAATTTATTTTGTTCTGAATACATAGCTTGTTGTGTCTGCTTGCAGGAGGTAAGTCCACCACTGCCTCCTAAGCATTTTTTAACCTTTTAACTACTGCTTTTACTCTTTTGGCGCCTCTGTTCTCGTCACGTTATACTTAATATCCACCCTTGGTGGAGGGGGATACCCCATCTTCTTCCTATCTACAGAAAGCGACTTCTTAATCCTGAGTGGGGACAGGCTAATCTCCTCACCTGCCTATACAGTGGTTGCCTGGAGGTAACCCTGGTTTGTGAGTATATCGTTTGTACTCTTTTCCATTTAACCCATTACCATAACCTACTACACTATATCTATACACACACACACTATGCTGCAGTGCTACCAGGGGAGGACTGGGACCTTTTGGCCTGGGGGGAAACATAGACTTGAGGCCCGTTATCATGGCAGCCTCAGCCCAAATTATCAAGTCACATTTGCAAATTGCTAACGATTGCTATTGCGATTTTGTCATGCACTAGCCCAGAGAGAGGAGGAGTGGAGTGAGATTAAGAATAGCAGGAGATGGAGCAGAGAGCTGATCTGTATTGCAGTCCCACATTACACAGAGACTAGTTGCCGCTAACAGGACTGCTTTCCCTGCCAGTCTCTCACACAAGTCAGAAAGCAGCCCTCCTGGAGTCTAGGGACTGTCAAAACTTTTCAACCTGTTTAACACCTTATCTGCACATGCAGTCATTATAACAATGGGGAGAGACCAGACAGAGTTTTTTCCCATGGACGCTCCAGATGAGCTCTGCATCATGCTGTGTATATTTACCAGCTTGCCTGCCCTCTAATTGCACTTTTATCAGCTAGCCTAGTGTTTTACATTGCCTTACAACAACAAACCTGAATACACCAGACATCAGACCAGCCCTAAATCACTGAATAAAAGGCGACCTGGGGGGCAGTCCATGCCTGGCTGCTAGACTCAGTCTCTACATCCACGCAGTTACCAGTAGCAGACAGAGAGGAACTGAATGAATCAGTGAATCAGTTAAGAGTGAAGAGCCAGGGCTCAGAAGCTGATGCTGTACTGGGAGCCTTCTCTCACTGACTCATTACTGTGGTTCTTTAAATCATTGAGCTGAAGGAACTGAATGAATGAATCAGTCAGTGAATCATTAATGAGTCGAGTCAGGCGCTGCTGTTAGCTGCTGCTGTAGTGTAAACTGATACCTGAGTGAGCTGAGAGGCATTTCTTCTCTCACTACTCAGTGCAGCAGCGCTCCTGCTGCCTCCTGCCTCTCTAGGCAAGACTTTATACCTGCCTGGTAGGTGAGATGCCTGTGGTGAAACATGTCAGGTTTTTGTTTTTGTGGGGGTTATGTGTAATCAATTATATACTGTAATGAACTCAGAGGTAGTGATTTACTTCAATAATGCTTACTAGGCACCTCGAGTTTATTAGTAAGGAGATTTAATAATTGGCAGTCAGTCTACCCTACATTGTTTTATTTTTATAAATGTAAGTTATTAAAAGTTACGTTTTAATTGATCTAGCTACGAGGCAAAAAATTGTCTATTTGTACTGTGTAATCAGGTTTTGTGATTAAGGTATATAGGTAGCCAGGTGGAGCAAGATGTATAGGTAGCCAGGTGTCCCCCCGATCCCCCACCCCCCAGTCTCCTCCAGCCCCGAGTTACTTACCCGAGGGCTGTCTCCTGCGGCGGCTGCAGCACTTTCTCCTCCATCGCGAAGTCTCGTGTTCTGTGTAATTACAGTACGAAGCTTGGTGACGTCACCAAGCCGCGTACTGTAATTACATAGACCGGGACTTGAGCGATGGAGGAGGTGGGTGCCCATCACGGCCGGCGCAGGAGACATCCCTTAAATGAGTGTAGGGCTGGATACCGAGGTGGCTAGGAGATCAGGGGAGGGGGGGTTGGTAGGAGATCAGGGGAGGGGGGGGGTTGGTAGGAGTTCGGGAAGGGGGGGGGGGGAGAGCGGGGGGACACACATGGGATCAGGAGGGAGCAAGAGGGAGGAGCCACCCACAGCCCGCCCGAACAGAAGGGGACACCCCCCCCTACAGAAGGGGGAGTCTCTGACCGGCCACCAGCCCACATGGAAGGGGGATCCCCCATACAGAAGGGGGAGTCCCCGACCGGCAACCAGCCCACATAGAAGGGGGATCCCCCATACAGAAGGGGGAGTCCCCGACCGGCCACTAGCCTGCATAGAAGAGGGATCTCCCCCCCACCCCCGCACAGAAGGGAAACACCCGGCCACCCGACCGCAGAGAAGGGGGAATCCTTGCCCGCACATTCTCTGCCCACCAGCTGCACAGGGATTCCCCAGAGTGGCTGGATGCTAGTTCTGCACGCTGGGGGTAGCACAGATCGCTACCCAGAGCATGCTGACAGGCATCCAGCCATCCTGGGGAATCCCTCTGATGAGGGAAAAGTGGAGGCGGCGGTGCAGAGAAACAGGAAATCTCCCTGGCAGTATTGACGAGTCTAGCTCGTCATTACCACTTTCAGCATGTTTCTGCTGGACAAGCCAGGCTCGTCATTACCGCCAGGGTGATTAAGTAGAGTTTAGCTATAAAGCTGCTCATTGCCTGATACAGCTGGATTAAATGCCATTTCTTTTTCTTATTGTATTTTTACAACATATACATATTAAAGGACCACTGTCACGAAAATCTTAACATTTTAAATACATGAAAACACATACAAATAAGAAGCACGTTTCTTCCAGAGTAAAATGAGCCATACATTTTTTTTCTCCTATGTTGCAGTCACTTGCAGTAGGTAGTAGAAATCTGACATTACCGACAGGTTTTGGGCTAGTCCCAAATTTTACGTGCAGAAAGAATGAAGCCTCTTGTAAGAGCGCTTTGGTTTTTCTGCTGGGGACTCGGATCGGTGATCGGGAACCATGTTCCGATTCACTGATCCCAGGGCTACCGGGAGACAGCACGGGGGCGCGCCCGCGATCGGGCACAGGGGCGTGCCCGCGATCGGGCACGGGAGCGCGCCGAAGCACAGCACCGCAGCAGAGCAGCTGCGCGGAAGTGAGCTTCACGTCCGGGCGGTAGAAATGGTTAAAGCACATCTGAAGTGAGAGGGATACGGAGGCTGCCATATTTATTTTTATCTTTTCTTTAACCTTCTGGGGACCGGCTGCCTAACCCTTTAAGGACCAGGCCATTTTACATGCGTGTGGAGCGTTTGGGTGGGGGGGAGGGGAGGGGGTCAGGCAGCCAGATCCCCCAGTATAATGAACTAGGCATGGTGTCCCCAGTGTAACCAGGTGTCCCCCTATTGCCAGCAGCCTTTACTCACCTCCAAGGCTCCAGTGTAGAGATCGCCCGAATGGTTCGCCAGCGAACGGTTCCAGGCAAACTTTGGGTGGTTCGCGTTCGCATGCGATCGCGAACTTTCCTGGAAGTTCGGTTCACCCCCATAGTGCTCCATTAGAGTCAACTTTGACCCTCTACATCACAGTCAGCAGGCACATTGTAGCCAATCAGGCTACACTCACTCCTGGAGCCACTTCCCCTTATATAAGGCAGGTGCTGCCGGCCATTACACTCACTTGTGTGCCGGCTATAGTGAGAGAAGGGCAAGCTGCAGCAGACTGTTTCTCCAAGGGAAAGATTAGTTAGGCTCTTGGCTTGTTAGCTTGCTCCTGGCTGATTCTTATTGCTATAATAGAACCCCACAACAGCTCTTTTGAGAGCTAATCTTGTTCTTATGATCTATTTTTTTTTTGTGTGCCCCACTGATCTAACACTTGTGTTGCATAGACAGCTTTTGTAATTCATACTGTGTGTGTGTGTGAGACTGCCAGCCAGGTCCAGCACATTCAGTGACTACCTGTGTGTAATATTGTAATACCCACTACTGCATAAACCAAGCTGTTGTGTTGAGTGAACCCACCTCATCACTGTGTCTCGTTGTTGCGTTTTTATTTCATTTTTAACCCTTTGTGGAAATGGGTAAGGGGTACTTTGTACCCTATTACTCATGTCTCCTGGGAGGGACAATGGGCTCTTCCCCGCCTCCCTTGCCCCAGGTGGAGGCGGGGGCGACGACTCCCTGTGGGGGTTCATGGTGGCATCTGGGAGTCCCCTTTAAGAAGGGTACCCCAGATACCCACCACCCCTCCCAGGAGAAATGAGTATAGGGGTACAAAGTACCCCTTAGGCTGGTTTCACAGTGGGACGTTACAGGCGCACATTAGAGCAGCCTGTAACGCACCCCACCGCACAGTAATGAAAATTCAATGGGCTGTTCACAGTGCCCATGTTGCGTTACTTAGTAACGCTGCGCCATAAGACAACGTACTGCATGCAGTACTTTATAAGCGGCAGAGCCGCGTTAGACTGCTTGCACATGCTCAGTAATGTTGGGGAGGAGCGGAGAGCGGCCAGGCACATGGCTAATTAATATTCACTGCACTCAGTGACGTGCAGTGTTTACTTCCTGGAGCGGCCGCTCTGTGCGGCGATTGGCCGGGCGGGACCACGTGATGCCGCATGCGTCCAAGAGTACGCATCACGGACGCCAGAGTGAGCTGCACAACGTGGCTCACTCCGACGTCCACACCAGATAGCACCAGGCGTTGCGTTAGGGGCACATTATGCGACCTTAACGTCCCCTAAAACGCAACGTCCTGGTGTGAAACCAGCCTAACTCATTTCCACAAAGGGTTAAATTAAATAAAAACGCAACAACGAGAAAAGTCCTTTAATGTTCTAAATTAACCACAAAAACTTACCTGTACCTTTAAGAAAAAATTCCCACGCCAATTAGGTCCCACGACAGTATCCTCTAACTTGCGACCTTCTGTTACATCTTGATTGAAGATCTCCGACGCCACACACCGCACCCCTGCCGCACTGCTCTCAGCTATACAGTATAGCTGAGAGCGCGTCTATACAGATGCATTACCGCTAGCTCCTGCTGCCCTACCTGCCTCCCCCCACCTGTCACCCTCACCCATGCTGGCACCCAATGCACCCATGGGTGCCAGCATGGGTGAGGGTGACAGGTGTGAGAGGCAGGGAGGGCAGCGGAGCTAGCGGTAATGCGTCTGTATAGACGCACTCTCAGCTATACTGTATAGCTGAGAACAAAAGCATCTTTAAATTTTGGCTCCAAAGCTCCCCATTGGTTCCTTATTGACTAATGGGGATCTTCCTGATCCCCATTGGTCTGTTAAGGAACCAATGGGGACCATTGGAGCCAAAATGTAAAGATGCTTTTTGCTCTAAGCTATACTAAGTATAGCTGAGAGCAGTGCGGCGGGGACGGCGTGTGTCGCGTCGGGGCAGCGGAGATCTTCAATCAAGATGTAACAGATGATCTGTATGCAGATGACCTTGTGCTGCTCTCCCCAACAGAGAAAGGACTACAGGACAGCCTGTCAGTATTGGAGACTTTCTGTACCACATGGACACTACCCATCAACCCAAAGAAGACAAAAGTGATGGTGTTCTATCTAGAGGAAGAATGGAAATAAAACCCCCACCTCCTCATTTATATTAAATCGCTCCCCACTGGTGTCCACTAACAGCTACACCTACCTGGGGCTGGAGATCAACCAATCAGGAAGCTTTAAACCAGCAGTACAGGCCCTGAAAGACAAAGCCTGCAGAACATTTTATGCCATCAGAAGACAGCTTTACCACCTAAAACCAGCAGTGAGAGTGTGGGCAAAGATATTCGACAGCATCATCACCCCAATCCTGCTCTATAGCAGTGAGGTATGGGGCCCGGTCACCTACCCTGACCAATCAAAATGGGACTCCAGCCCAACAGAAATCTTCCATCTAGAGTTCTGCAAGTATCTCCTCCAAGTCCATCAAAGCACTTCAAACTCAGAGCTAGGCAGGTTCCCACTATGGTTTACTATCCAGCAGAGGGCACTCTCATACTGGGCGCATATACAGAGCAGCAACCCCAGCACTTACCACCATAAAGCCTCACTGAGCCAGGGGGGCGAGGCCATACCACGCGCTCTCAAGCAAAGCATCAGCAGCCAGCCCAGCCAAGGCCACCAACACAGGCTAACAAAAGCCCAAATAAAACGATAAGACTATAGAAAGCTGCAAGGAACGATACATAGAGGAATGGAGAAGTGACAAAGAATTCCAAGAAACTCGCTGTCTATCAATCACTACAGAGGGAGTACACAATGGCTCCATATCTGAAGAGGCTACACCACCACAAAGACAGACAGACCCTGAGCCTGTACCGTCTGAGCGTCCACAACCTGGAGGTAGAGAAAGGGCGGCACAGACAGACATGGAAGCTCCGGAAGGAGAGACTATGCAGACAATGCGACCAGGAGGTCTTGGAGGATGAGGCCCACTTCCTGCTACACTGCAGCAAATATGCACCTGTGAGGACCGCCCACTTCCAGAGACTCTCCGCCCACATCCAGGATTTTACCTCCACAGATGAAGAGAGGAAACTACATAATACTGGGGGAGGAGGAAACAACTGTGCAAATAGCTGCCCGATATGTCACAGCTTGCCACCAACTGAGAGGAACATGATACCACATGGACTGTATTCCCCCAATATCCCCCTATGGACTGTATATCCTAGTCCCCCATGCTGTCCCTTACATCCTCCATACACCTATGGACTATATACCCCAACCCCCTATATCCTTCCCTTATTCCCACAATCCCCCCTCCCCATGTTAATGTTTTGTTTTGCTTTGGCAATGCTAAATGTATTTGGTCCTGCCAATAAAGCTTTTTGGATTGGATTGGATTGTAACACAAGGTCGCAAGATAGAGGATACTGTCGTGGGACCTAATTGGCGTGGGAATTTTTTCTTAATGGTACAGGTAAGTATTTCTGAAGATCACAAGACAGAGGATACTGTCATCGTGGGACATAACAGATTATAGCGCGGGACATTTTCCAAGGATAATGGAGTGGGAATTTTTTCTTAAAGGTACAGGTAAGTATTTGTGGTTAATTTAGATTAATAAAATACTTTTTTCGTGGTTGTGTTTTTATTTCATTTTTAACCCTTTGTGGAAATGGGTAAGGGGTACTGTTTACCCCTATACTCATTTCTCCTGGGAGGGGGGTGGGCACCTGGGGTCCCGTTTTTAAAGGGGACTCCCAGATGCCACCATAACCCCTCCCCCCCCCCCCCCCCGAGTCGCGCCCCCACCTCCTCCTGGGGCACCAGAGGTGGGGAAGAGCCCCTTGTCCATGGATTGGACGAGGGCTCCGGGGGGGAGGGGGAGGCTTGGCCGCCCCTCCCCCCCAGAGCCCCCCCATACCATGGACCATGCGGGCTGGTATAGCTCAGGGTGCGAAGCGCCAGTCGGCCGGGGCTTCGCATTCTGGCTATCCCAGCCAGCATGGGGGACAAGGGGTTACAGAGGCTCGGGAGGGGGGACCCCACGTCATTTTTTTCAAAAAAAATTCCTACAGTCAGAACATAAAACAAAAATTTAAAAAAATAAATACAAATGTTTAATTTTTTTTTTAAATATTGTTTCCCAGTATCTTTTTAACATATCCTGCAAATTCGGTGTTGCTAGGATTTAAGGGGACTTTGCTATTAACTGCAAAAGTCGGCGGGAATTGTTTCCCGCAGAAATGTCATTACGGGATTTAAATGGGTACTTTTTTTCTTTGAACTTTTAAAATCAATTTTCTCAAAAACTATAAGGTCTTTTTAAAAAAAAAATATGTTCGTCTTGTTCACAATTTCCTTCTTAACATTTCCTGCAAATTTGGTGTTTTTAGCTTTTAAGGAGGCTGTGCTATTAAACGTTAAAGTTGGTGGGCAGACATTTTCCAAGTGGCAGCAAAGCAGGGCTTAAAACGATAAATTTCGTTCAAAAGGTCTGCACTATTTTAGCCTTTAAAACGATAAATATTGTTTTAAACAAATATCGGGCAGAAGGGGGCACCATTATTTAACTAGCACCATTTTTCACTGTACCCGTTGAGTGAACCCACCTCATCACTGCATATACCTAGCTTTTGTGTTAAGTGAATCCACCTCATCACAGCATATACCTAGCTGTTATGTTCAGTGAACCCACCTCATCACTGCATATACTTACCTACCTTTTGTGTTGAGTGAACCCACCTCATCACTGCATATACCTAGCTTTTGTGTTAATTGAATCCACCTCATCACAGCATATACTTAGCTGTTGTGTTCAGTGAACCCACCTCATCACTGCGTATACTTACAGTGGGTTGCAAAAGTATTCGGCCCCCTTGACGTTTTCCACATTTTGTCACATTACTGCCACAAACATGAATCAATTTTATTGGATTTCCACATGAAAGACCAATACACAGTGGTGTACACGTGAGAAGTGGAACACAAATCATACATGATTCCAAACATTTTTTACAAATGAATAACTGCAAAGTGGTGTGTGTATAATTATTCGGCCCCCTTTGATCTGAGTGCAGTCAGTTGCCTATAGACATTGCCTGATGAGTGCTAATGACTAAATAGAGTGCACCTGTGTGTAATCTAATGTCAGTACAAATACAGCTGCTCTGTGAGGGCCTCAGAGGTTGTCTAAGAGAATATTGGGAACAACAACACCATGAAGTCCAAAGAACACACAAGACAGGTCAGGAATCAAGTTATTGAGAAATTTAAAGCAGGCTTTGGCTACAAAAAGATTTCTAAAGCCTTGAACATCCCACGGAGAACTGTTCAAGCAATCATTCAGAAATGGAAGGAGTATGGCACAACTGTAAACCTACCTAGACAAGGCTGTCCACCTAAACTCACAGGCCGAACAAGGAGAGCGCTGATTAGAAATGCAGTCAAGAGGCCCATGGTGACTCTGGATGAGCTGCAGAGATCTACAAGTCAGGTGGGAGACTCTGTCCATAGGACAACTATTAGTCATGCACTGTACAAAGTTGGCCTTTATGGAAGAGTGGCAAGAAGAAAGGCATGGTTAACAGAAAGCATAAGAAGTCCCATTTGCAGTTTGCCACAAGCCACGTGGGGGGACACAGCAACCATGTGGAAGAAGGTGCTCTGGTTAGATGAGACCAAAATTGAACTTTTTGGCCAAAATGCAAAACGCTATGTGTGGCAGAAAACTAACACTGCACATCACTCTGAACACACCATCCCCACTGTCAAATATGGTGGTGGCAGCATCATGCTCGGGGGGTGCATCTCTTCAGCAGGGAACAGGGAAGCTGGTCAGAGTTGATGGGAAGATGGATGGAGCCAAATACAGGGCAAACTTGGTAGAAAACCTCTTGGAGACTGCAAAAGACTTGAGACTGGGGCGGAGGT
This sequence comes from Hyperolius riggenbachi, assembly GCF_040937935.1. Lineage (NCBI taxonomy): Eukaryota > Metazoa > Chordata > Amphibia > Anura > Hyperoliidae > Hyperolius > Hyperolius riggenbachi. The sequence goes on along the minus strand of NC_090653.1, from coordinate 190,602,889 downwards.
TCACCTTCCAGCAGGACAATGACCCTAAACATAAACCCAGGGCAACAATGGAATGGTTTAAAACAAAACATATCTATGTGTTAGAATGGCCCAGTCAAAGTCCAGATCTAAATCCAATCGAGAATCTGTGGCAAGATCTGAAAACTGCTGTTCACAAATACTGTCCATCTAATCTGACTGAGCTGGAGCTGTTTTGCAAAGAAGAATGGGCAAGGATTTAAGTCTCTAGATGTCCAAAGCTGGTAAAGACATACCCTAAAAGACTGGCAGCTGTAATTGCAGCAAAAGGTGGTTCTACAAAGTATTGACTCAGGGGGCCAAATAATTACGCACACCCCACTTTGCAGTTATTTATTTGTAAAAAAAATGTTTGGAATGAAGTAATGATTTTCGATCCACTTCTCACATGTACACCACTTTGTATTGGTCTTTCACGTGGAATTCCAATAAAATTGATGCGTTTGTGGCAGTAATGTGACAAAATGTGAAAAACTTCAAGGGATCCGAATACTTTTGCAACCCACTGTACCTACCTTTTGTGTTGAGTGAACCCACCTCACCACTGCATATACCTACCTTTTGTGTTGAGTGAAACCACCTTATCACTAGAGATGGCCCGAACGGTTCTCCAGCGAACGGTTCAAGGCGAACTTTAGGTGGTTCGCATTCGCCGGCGAAGGCAAACTTTCGCAGAAGTTCGATTCGCCCCCATAATGCTCCTTTGACCCTCTACATCACAGTCAGCAGGCACATTGTCGCCAATCAGAGTAAACTCACTCCTGGAGCCCCCCCCCCCCCCCCCCTTATAAAAGGCAAGGTTCTCCTGCCGTTTTACTCACTCGTCTGCCTACAGTAATTAGTTAAGGGGCAGCTACTGACAGACTCTGCTAGGGAGAGCTTAGTTAGGCTCTTGTAGGCTTGTTCCTAGCTGATTGATATACCTCCCGCACTCCCTCCCGGAGGGAGGAGGATCTTGTCTTCCAGGGAATCGTAGGATTTCAAAAGCCAGCTTACACACCTTGGCCGGGAATTGAACCCAGGTCTAGTGCTTGGTATGCTTGGTAGGTAGTTCTCACCACTATACCACTACCAACACAACATGCTGAAGCCAGCCTAGCATGTACCATTATGATATATCCAAGAGAAAAATGAGCTTGCTTAAGGATTTGTATTATGTCAAAAGCCAACTCACATTGGCCAGGAATAGAACCCAGGCCTACCACTCTGTAGGCTGCTATCCTAACCATTATACCACCAACACAACACACTACAATGCTACATTCTGAAGCCAGCCTAGCATGTACCATTGTGATATACCCAAGAGAAAAATGAGCTCTCTCTCTCTAGGACTTGATGCAATTGAAGTGAATTTTCAGCTTAAAACCATCAACGGATACCGGCAGAATTTCACAGGCAATATCGAAAGAGAGAGGAGAGAGAGAGAGGGGAGAGAGAGAGACTAACTAAGCTCTCCCTAGCAGAGTCTGTCAGCAGCTGTCCCTTAACTAATTAATGTAGGCAGACGAGTGAGTAAAACAGCAGGAGAACCTTGCCTTTTATAAGGGGGGGTGGGGCTCCAGGAGTGAGTGTACTCTGATTAGCGACAATGTGCCTGCTGACTGTGATGTCGAACGCGAACCACCTAAAGTTCGCCTGGAACCGTTCGCGGGCGAACCGTTCAGGCCATCTCTAATTGTGTATTAATTAGCTGCCCTCCTCCAAGAGTCTTCAAACACTCCCACTGAGGTGTATACTAGGAACTGCCCTGTTTTTTTTCTTTTCTCCTCCAATCGCTGAGTCACCTCAGCCTTACTTCTAAACACAAGTGAGCAGAGGGGTGTTTCAGATAAGCAGCTAGGCAGGAAAATAAATGGAAGAGGATGAATATATTATAGATAAAAAGAACCACCAGCATTCAACTGTTTGGCACTGACTACTAAAGGGCCAGTGCTCCTTTCATAGTCAGTGCTAACTCCAAACCATAACAGCAGAAAACGTTTTACAAATTTTTAATGCAGGATTAGCATCTTTATCACTTAATACAGGGGTCCCCAACCACCGGGCCGCGGCCCACTGCCAGTCCGTTGGCAGTTTTCCTCCGGGCCGTGGCGTGTCTGGCCTCCCGCTCCTCCTACGTGGGCGCCGCTCCTGTTACCTTATGAGCGGCGGCCGCTTCCTTCCTCATATTCCCCCAGGCGCCGCTCTCCTCTTATCCGCATCTGGTATTACAGCATTACATATTGCGGCTGCTGTAAGGAAGGGAAGGAAGCGGGGCAGGGTTCCCATGGTAACGGTGATGCATATCGCCGCTACAGGAAGCTGCTGCCGCACTTCCTTCCCTTCCTTACAGCAGCTGCAATACGCGATTCTGTAATACCAGATGCGGATAAGTGGAGAGCCGCGCCTGGGGGAATATGAGGAAGGAAGCGGCCGCCCGCTCATAAGGTAACAGAAATGGCGACCGCGGGGGGGGGGGGGGGGGACTACCTACCCACCCATACTAGGGCGCTATTGTAATGGATTGCGGAGACACCGCCGTGCGGTCTGACAGTGAGTCGGCTGTTTCCGCGTTCAGACCGGCGGTTTCTCCGCAGCAGCATGCGTCTGGTTTGTCTGAACCTAGAAGTGCACACAGATGGAGAGCTGCGCACAAGACAGGCTCTTTATGCCAATAGGAGAGGGGTCAGCTGATCGGGACGATCAGCTGATCCCGGCGTGGTAGGGGATTGGCTGAAGGGAACTGGGCGGCGCTGAGGAGTGCTTTGCTATATAACTCCTTGCCTGTCAGTTGCTAGTTGTCTGGCGTTGCGAATGCTTAGTCAGATCTTTCAGTGTGGTTGAACCAGGAGGACCTGGGAATCCACATTTAGCCAGATTACTGTGTTACTATTGTGTTATACTTCAGACTAGTTCCAGGGTGTTGAGACCACGGACCTCACACCCAAGACTAGGGATACTGTGTTATACTACAGACTAGTTCCAGGGTGTCGAGACCACGGACCTCACACGCAAGACTAGGCCTTGTTTGATAACTGTTATGACCTATTGCTTTCCTGACTCTCCTTCTGCTTTCTGATTCGGTACCTACGCATATCTGATTACCTGTTGCCAACCTTGCATGTCCCTGGTTACCGAATCAGCCTTCTGTCTCTGTACCTTATCTGCTCATGTGTTGCCGACCCGATCTGGCCGACCCTTCTGGCTGTCACCCTCCCCCTGGGTGTTCAGTCCATCTGCAGGGATACCCTGTCTCTCAGACGGACCTCTCTGCAAACCAGTCAGGGACTCATCCTCTAGGAGTCCTTTGACTGCAGTAAAGTCTGACTCTTATGGTTAGAGTCATCTGTTCCTCAGGTGATTCTACTCATTACTGTTGCACCAAACACTTACACGTCTTTAGGTGTCCAGAGGTTAGTTATACTTGTATTATTGGTGATTCTGCAGATCATTAATAATCGGGTATAAATCTGTATTCTTGGTGATACTGCAGATCACCAATAATCAGATTTTCTCTGTGTGCTGACACTGATCGTTACAGCTATACTAGGCACTATATTAGCTATACTGGGCACTATACTAGCTATACTGGGGCACAATACTAGCTATACTGGGGCACTATACTAGCTATACTGAGGCACTATACTAGCTATACTGGGCACTATATTAGCTATACTGAGGCACTACCTACCTATACTGGGCACTATACTAGCTATAATGGGCACTTTACTAGCTATAATGGGCACTATACTAGCTATAATGGGCACTATACTAGCTATACTGGGCACTATACTAGCTATACTGGGCACTATACTAGCTATACTGGGCACTATACTAGCTATACTGGGCACTATACTAGCTATACTGGGCACTATACTAGCTATACTGGGCACTTTACTAGCTATACTGGGCACTTTACTAGCTATACTGGGCACTTTACTAGCTATACTGGGCACTTTACTAGCTATACTGGGCACTTTACTAGCTATACTGGGCACTTTACTAGCTATACTGGGCACTTTACTAGCTATACTGGGCACTTTACTAGCTATACTGGGCACTTTACTAGCTATACTGGGCACTTTACTAGCTATAGTGAGGCACTACCTACCTATACTGGGCACTATACAAGCTATACTGGGCACTATACTAGCTATACTGGGCACTATACTGAGGCACTACCTACCTATACTGGGCACTTTACTAGCTATACTGGGCACTTTACTAGCTATACTGGGCACTTTACTAGCTATACTGGGCACTTTACTAGCTATACTGGGGCACTACCTACCCATACTGGGACTATACTAGCCATACTGGTCACTATACTAGCTATACTGGGGCACTATACTAGCTATACTGGGGTAACTATACTAGCCATACTGGGACTTCTCAAGAGCTGCTCCAACACTATGGAACTTCCTACCTCCACCCAGTAGGGCAGCCCCCTTCTTCAACATCTTCAAGGAGGCACTCAAAACTCACCTTTTCACTCTGGCCTACCACCCCTCACAAGTCCTCTAAACCCGCAGCTGACCTCTCGTCCCCTACCTTTCATTTCCTACCTTTCATTTCCTACCTTTCCCACTAGATTGTAAGCCTTTGGGCAGGGTCCTCCTCCTTATGTGTCCTACCTGATCATGCACCTCCATTACTGTGCACCCATGCTATGCATTTGAGTGAACCTAATGTGCCTAATCTCCATGCTCCCATCCAGTGACTGACTAAGCAAAGCATTACCTTGTACTCATACTGTGCTGAGTGATCTGTTTTTTCTTGTATTCCTGTATTGTCATATTGCTGTATGACACCCCTTGTCTGTAACCTAAACTAATGTCCAGCGCTGCGTAATATGTTGGCGCTTTATAAATACAATAAATAAAATAATACTATGATAGACATATGACTATGGTGAGGATTAGACTGAGCCCATCTAAGGGATAGTTAGTGACAAGACAATATACTCTGAAGAGCGCAGCAGAATATGTTGGTGCTATATAAATACTAAATAATAGTCAGATCTAATTTTAAAATAAAGTAAGCATTCCTGAAAGCTTGCACCAAATGTATAGTCTCTTGGTTACAAAAGGCATGAACTATATCTTTCTTGTATTTTATTATTTCAAGCTTCCCATACCATAGAAACCAACCAACTTTTTTTTTAACATATTCAAGTATCTATCTAGCACTAGTGGGGCCTCAGGTACAGTTCAACCATATGATCTGCAAGGAATGAAATGCCAAACTTCTTCATCCCTCCCCCTTACAACTCTGAACAAAAGGCATCCAGATTTTTCCCCCACAACCACTTCCTACTGAAACCAAGATGAAGCTGAACTTTTTAAACACACTTCCACCAAATAGTGAGCCTACAAAATGTTGCACTACACTGCTATAGAATACTACCGTATATCCTAAATGATCATGAGTTATTGCAAACTGAAAAGGACAAGAGACTTTTACTTAAGCCCAAGGCAATTTGCATCCATAAAGTGTGTGTGTGTGTGTGTGTAAATATATATTTATATATATATATATATATATATATATATATATATATATATATATATATATATATATATATATATATATATATATTTACACACACACATACACATACACACACACACACATATACATATACACACACACTTGAAAAATATAAAATCACACACAAAATACATAGGATAGTGCATTCACAATCCATTTCCTTAATTGGTTTCATTAAAACTGCCATCATTAATGAGTAACTTATTTGCAGCTTTTTTTTCAAGTCCTGCTCCCTCATGTGAGTCCAGTACAAATCTGTGAATTAGCTAAACATTAAGCAGTTTCAAAAAACACATTACAAATGCAAGTTAAAAGAAAAAAACAAAACGCACAGATAATTGTGTTTGCTATATAGTACTTCTAATAAATATGCTAGCAAAAACAACGGAATCTGCGTTTTCTCTCTGGTAACAACACACACAAATTATAGACGTTAAGCTGTCATATGCATATTAACGTCAGTTAATCTATATGAACAAACATTACTGTCAGTTACAAAGCAATGGGTACATCGACACATCACAGATAAAAGGGGACTCGTCATGTAATCGTAACATTTCCGGAGTCACCCACTAACTACTGTGATACAGTTGCAAACACCTACCTTCGAGATGATTAAAGGTTCACCGTGCTCCAGACCGCCTTTGAGTGTAAACCCCCAAGGTGCTCCACCGTGTAACTGCACATGGATGCACTGGGCCGATTGTAACGTCACAGCAGCAGCCTGTGTATCCATGTCTGCCTATCCTCCATTCAACTCAAGTTTATCTCAGGTTATATTTTCCAACCTATAATGAATATCAGCGAGTACCCAAGTAATTTTAAGAAAGACAGACGAGATATTCCCCAAACAGCACTATCACTAAACTTGAAAAGGAGTATGAACTCCTTCATCCAAACGGGGCTCTCGCAGTCTGTAAGGAATGAGGGGAGGAGCTTTCATTGCCATTTTAACCACTTAAGGACTGCAGTCTTAAAACCCCTTAAGGACCAGACACTATTTTTCCATTCAGACCACTGCAGCTTTAACGGTTTATTGCTCGGTCATACAACCTACCACCTAAATTAATTTTATCTCCTTTTCTTGTCACTAATACAGCTTTCTTTTGGTGCTATTTGATTGCTGCTGTAATTTTTAGTTTTTATTATATTCATCAAAAAAGACATTAATTTTGTAAAAAAAAATGATTTTTTTTTAACTTTCTGTGCTGACATTTTTCAAATAAAGTAAAATTTCTATATACATTTCTGTCCAAATTTATTGTGCTACATGTCTTTGATTAAAAAAAATCAAATAAGTGTATATTTATTGGTTTGGGTAAAAGTTATAGCGTTTACAAACTATGGTGCAAAAAGTGAATTTTCCCATTTTGAAGCATCTCTGACTTTTGTGAGCACCTGTCATGTTTCATGAGGTGCTAGAATTCCAGGATAGTATAAATAACCCCCACATGATCCCATTTTGGAAAGAAGACATCCCAAAGTATTCACTAAGAGGCATGGTGAGTTAATAGAAGATTTTATTTTTTGTCACACGTTAGCGGAAAATGACACTTTGTGACAAAAAAACTTTAATACTTTGCATGCAAACCATATTGGAAGCTAAAATTCCTCCTAGTGTTATAAATGTTAGCATTGTTTTGGATGCAGGGCATGCATTTTTCAGTCTTATAGAGGCGGTGTATACCTATGCGATTAACCATTCAATTGCAGCATGTGTTTAGGGATGCGCAGTCTTCCCCCCACTTTTTTCTTAACTCTGTAAGTATATAACTATCAGGTTAGCTGCTCCCAGCCCCTCCTCTTGAGTTTCCTCTTTGCATGATAAGTAGTAGCAGATTTGCATATGATTTGCATCTGAATTGAATGCGAAGTGTGCAGAAAGCCTATTTAGGTGCTGCACACATGAGCTGGTGGTCATTTCAGATGCAGCCTTAAGGCTCATACACACATCAGACTATAGTCTTTGGAAAATGAAAGATCACAGACCAATCTTACCACCCTTCATGTAGTATGAGAGCCATAATCTACACAGTCTTTTCTATGGAGCTGAACTCCACATCAGAAAAAAATCTTTGCAAGATGCTGCACACACAGATGCTGTACAGACACAAAAGATCAGTATCTGCAAAAGATCTGTTCCTGCCAAAGATCCGTTCCTGCAAATTGCAATGATAGTCTATGAGATCTGCAGATCATCATACACACATGATTTAACTGACATTCATCTGCAGATCAGATCCACCAGGATGGATTTTCAGATCTGCAGATGACTGCTTGATCTGCAGATGAATGTCAGTTAAATCATGTGTGTATGATGATCTGCAGATCTCATAGACTATCATTGCAATTTGAGGGAATGGATTTTTGGCAGGAATGGATCTTTTGCAGATACTGATCTTTTGTGTCTGTACAGCATCTGTGTGTGCAGCATCTTGCAAAGATTTTTTGCTGATGTGGAGTTCAGCTCCATAGAAAAGACTGCGTAGAGTATGGCTCTCATACTACATGAAGGGTGGTAAGATTGGTCTGTGATCTTTCATTTTCAAAAGACTATGGTCTGATGTGTGTATGTGGCCTTAGTGGTATGCGCTGGCATTCTCCTCGCTCACCATGCTCCTCTCTGAATACTTTGGGGTGTCTTCTTTCTAAAATGGGGTCATGTGTGGGGTGTGTTTACTGTCCTGGTATTTTGGGGGTGCTAAATTGTAAGCACCCCTGTAAAGCCTAAAGGTGCTCATAGGACTTTGGGCCCCTTAGCACACCTAGGCTGCAAAAAAGTGTCACACATGTGGTATCGCCATACTCAGGAGAAATTGTATAATGTGTTTTGGGGTGTATTTTTACACATACCCATGCTGGGTGGGAGAAATATCTCTGTAAATGAGAATTTTTTATTTTTTTTTACTCACAATTGTCCATATAGGGCTGGTGCACACCAAAACCCGCTAGCAGATCCGCAAAACGCTAGCAGATTTTTAAACGCTTTTTTTTTATTGTTATGAGGCGTTTTGCTAGCGTTTTGCGGATTGCTGCTGCGGTTTTCAGTATAGTAGATTTCATATATTGTTACAGTAAAGCTGTTACTGAACAGCTTCTGTAACAAAAACGCCTGCAAAACCGCTCTGAACAGGCGTTTTTCAGAGCGGTTTGCGTTTTTCCTATACTTAACATTGAGGCAGAAACGCATCCGAAATCCAAAAAATGCCTCACCCAGGCATTTTTCGTTTCTGCAAAACGCCTGCCGCTCTGGTGTGCACCACCCCATTGAGATACATTGACCAAGCAGATCCGCAGCCGCAAGCGGATCTGAAAACGCCCAAAAAGCCGCTCGGTGTGCACCAGCCCTTACAGAGATATTTCTCCCACCCAGCATGGGTATGTGTAAAAATACACCCCAAAACACATTATACTACTTCTCCTGAGTACAGCGATACCACGTGTGACACTTTTTTGCAGCCTAGGTGCGCTAAGGGGCCCAAAGTCCTATGAGTACCTTTATGATTTTACAGGTCATTTTGAGGCATTTGGTTTCTACACTACTCCTCACGGTTTAGGGCACCTAAAATGCCAGGGCAGTTTAAGAACCCCACAACTGACCCCATTTTAGAAAGAAGACACCCCAAGGTATCCCATTAGGTTTCTGATGAGTTAATAGAAGATTTTATTTTTTGTCACAAGTTAGCGGAAATTGATTTTTATTGTTTTTTTCACAAAGTGTCATTTTCCACTAACTTGTGACAAAAAATAAAATCTTCTATGAACTTACCATATTCCTAACGGAATACCTTGGAGTTTCTTCTTTCTAAAGTGGGGTCACTTGTGGGGTTCCTATACTGCCCTGGCATTTTAGGGGCCCTAAGGGCCCGTTCACACTTAAAATCGCAGAACGCCAGCGATGACCGCCGGCGTTTTGCGGGAGTGATTTTCCCGCGATTATCGCGGAAAAATCACTAGACACTGCGGCGGTTTTGGAGCGATCGCGATTAGCGTGCGATTCCCGCTCAGGTGTGAATGGGCCCTAAACCATGAGGAGTAGTCTAGAAACCAAATGCCTCTGTAATGATCTGTAACAGCTCTTAACAGCACAATAGTCAGTACTTTATTCAGAATGTGATCACACGTGTTTTTTAGTGCACAGTAACACAGGAGTACTCCTAAGTGATAGCCCTTGGTTGTAGGGACTATCACTAGGTAGAGTGGTCGCACAGGCAATATCGGTAACAGATCGGTCAGGAGGCAGTACAGAGTCGTCAGGCAAAGGCGTAGTGAGAGCCAGGAAAAAGGTCGGCAACAGATCAGATGAGCAAAGGTACAAAATCAGGAGGCAATATCAGAGTCGAGGTCGGCAACAATAAGATAGGCAGAGTACAGAATCGAGAGGGCGGAGTCAAGAGTATCAGGCAAAGAGTCATACACAGATAATCAATACAATAATGAATATTACTTTTACAGCTATCAATAGTATTCCTAGCTATGTGTGAATCCCCGGAGTCCTGCCGGATCAAACACACTGGGAACTGACTAAGGTCTGAGAGCTTAACCTCAAAGCACAAACAGCAGACAGTGAGACACTGATCGCTCAGGCCTTAAATACAACAGCACATTCCAAAAGTTCCGCCCTGCGGACTTCAGCCAATCGGCGGCGAAAGCCAGCCCATTGCTGTCAGCTGACCGGCAGGGCAGCTGACCCGCCTTCTCAAAGCATAAAGGTCCTGTCTCCTGGTGCGCGCGTGCGCTGCCCTGCTTTGATGCACTCTGGAGAGACCTGTTCTACTGGAAGGTAATGCTTGAGATGACGCGGCGAGAGCCGCGGTGACGTCAGACGCAGGTGCGGCGGCCGCACCGCTCCCCGCTGCAGAGGTAACTACATTAATCCTGACATTACCCCCCCCCCCCCCCACACACCCTTTGAGGCGTGGTCTCCGGACACGCTCCAATACACTTTCAGGGTGAGATGAGTGAAACTGTTTTTTTACTTCCTCAGCATGAAGATGATGCGCGGGGACCCATGACCTCTCCTCAGGACCATATCCTCTCCAGTGGACCAAATACTGTATTGAATTCCGCACTCTGCGAGAATCCAAAATCTCTTCAACTTCATATTCTGATTCTCCATCAATAATCACAGGGGGGGGGGGGGGGGGGGGAGAGGACTCTACATACACAGCTGGTTTAAGGAGAGATACATGGATGGATATTACACCCTGCATGGTGGCTGGGAGAGCAATTCTGTAGGTTACCTCATTGATTTTCTCAGTGATGGGGTATGGACCTATATACTTTGGTCCCAACTTGGCTGAAGGCTGTATCAGGGCAATGTGACGGGTGGAAACCCACACTCTATCCCCTGGGGCAAAATCCCACCCAGGTGAATGCTTCCTATCAGCCTGTCTTTTTTGAACTTTAAATGCTTTCTCCAGGTTGGCTTTTACCAGTGACCAAATTTTCTTACACGAGTTCTGCCAGCCTTCTATTGCAGGAAAGAGAGAATTAGTCGCTGGTAATGAAGAGAACTTGGGTGACTTCCCAGTAACCACCTGGAATGGAGAGAAGCCCGAGGAAGCGTTTCTGAGGTTGTTATGGGCAAACTCAGCGAAAGCATGAAACTTTACCCAGTCATGTTGGGAGTCAGCCATATAGCACCAAAGGAACTGTTCAAGTGTCTGGTTCACACTTTCGGTCTGACCATTGGTTTGGGGGTGATAACCCGAGGAGAAGGACAGGGTCAGGTCTAGGTGCTGGCAGAATGCTCACCAAAATTTTGATACAAACTGTACTCCCCTGTCAGAGACTATATTGGCTGGTATGCCATGCAAGCGGAAGATGTGATTAATGAAAAGATCTGCTAGCTCCTGAGCCGAGGGAAGTTTTTTCAAAGGCACAAAATGTGCCATTTTGCTAAAGCGGTCCACGACCACCCAGATCACTATGTTCCCTTCCGAGGCTGGGAGTTCCCCCACAAAATCCATGGATATGTGTGTCCATGGTTCTGTGGGTGTTGGCAGAGACTGTAAATTCCCCACAGGTGCCTGTCTAGATGGCTTGCTGCGAGCACAGACTATACAGGAGGTCACAAACTCTCTGCAATCATCTTTCAAAGATGGCCACCATACACTACAGGACAACAGTTCCTCTGTTCTGGCGATACCAGGATGCCCTGCATTCTTATGACCATGGAACATATGCAGGACCTGAAGACGCAAATGTAACGGGACAAATAACACCCCATCTGGCTTCCCCTCAGGAGCGTCACTCTGATGAGGTCGCAGAGTGACAGTCAGATCCTCTATGGGTTCTGTAGATGCAATCACCACGTTTTCTGACAGGATCTTAACAGGGAGTGAGGGCTGGACTGTCTCAGGTTCGAAACAACGGGACAGGACATCGGCCTTAATATTCTTATTGCCAGGTTTATACGTGATTATGAACCGGAATCGGGAGAAAAATAGTGCCCACCGAGCTTGTCTCGGATTGAGTCTTTTCGCCCCTTCGATATATTCCAGATTCTTATGGTCTGTATATACCATAATCATATGCTCTGCCCCTTCCAACCAGTGTCACCACTCTTCAAATGCCATTTTTATGGCCAACAGTTCTCTGTTACCAATGTCATAGTTCTTTTCCGCTGGGGAAAACTTGTGGGAAAAGAACGCACACGGATGTAATCGTCCCTGAGTTCCAAAATATTGAGACAGTACAGCCCCCACTCCTATCTCGGAGGCATCTACTTCTACAATAAAAGGACGAGTTATATCCACATGGTGTAAAATGGGAGGGGCACAAAAGAGTGTCTTAATGTGAGAGAACGCGGCGCATGTGCTGACAGCAAGGCGGCTGATTCCGCGTCCAGCACGGCGGTTTGCACGCGGAAGCGTGCGTCTGGTAATCTGAAAGAACGCAGAAAAGCCGCCGCATATATGGACAGTGAGGCGGCTGGTTCCGCGTCCAGCGCGGCAGTTTGCACGCAGCAGCGTGCATCTGGTGTGGCTGAGTCTGTTAGTTCACATAGGTTCAGGAATACGCGCGCGCTGAGAGGCAGAACTTTTATGATGGCCAAGGAGGGATCAGCTGACCAGGCTGGTCAGCTGACCTCAGAGCTGGTAACCATTGGTTCATCACTTAGGGGTGGCGCTGGAGAGCGCTGCTCTATATATAGTTACTGCTGGCCACTCACAAGTTGTCTGCCGTTGCGAACACTACGTGGAAGCACTCAGACCTTAGTCAGATCCTACAGTGTGTTTGAACCAGGAGGACCTGGGAATTCACACTGAGCCAGATTACTTGTATTGTTATACATCAGACTCGTTCCAGGGTGTAGAGACCACGGTCCTCACACCCAAGACTAGGGATCTTGCGTTATTTTGTTATACATCAGACTAGTTCCAGGGTGTAGAGACCACGGACCTCACACCCAAGACTAGGGAACTTGTGTTATCTTTCTGTTATACATCAGACTAGTTCCAGTTTGTAGAGACCACGGACCTCACACCCAAGACTAGGCATTGTTTGATATCTGTTATGACCTATTGCTTTCCTGACTATTCATCTGCTCTCTGATTTGGTACCACGCATATCTGATATTCCGTTGCCAAACCCTGCCTGCCTTGGATACCGAATCAGTTTTCTGTATTTGTACTTTGTCTGTCCGTGTGTTGCCGACCTGGCTTGCCCGACCTCGAGAGCTATCTCTCCCCTTAAGAGATAGTCTCCAGATCTGTCAGTGACATCCACCTTCAGGCGTCACTCACTCTCTGGTCCTTCCTACCTTCAGCCTGACTCCACCCCTTGGAGAGTCTCAGGCTACTGGAAGGTTTCTGTACTCTCTAAGAGCAGTATTGCCCATACTGCCTAAGATCACCTGCTCATCAGGTGCGTTACTCAAAGTCATACTGTTACACCAAACACTCACGATTATATACAGGTGTCCAGAGGTTAGTACTATATCTGTATTATTGGTGATTCTGCAGATCATCCATAAACAGGTATATATCTGCATTCTTGGTGATACTGCAGATCACCAATAATCAGATTCTCTCTGCGTGCTGACACCGATCGTTACAGAACGGCAGACCAAACCCAAATGGACGCACTCAGCAGCCATCTTGATGCACTCACCACTTCGGTGGAGAATTACACCCGAGTGCTGGACAGTCACCAGACCCAAATCAACGCTTTGTCTGGGACTGTACAAGTCTTTCAGACGGCTGTGAATTCAGTGCGATCCCCTCCTAGCACAGACATACGTATGCCTGTACCTGAAAGGTGTTCTGGTCACAGATCTGACTTCCGGAATTTTAGAAATAGAGTGTTGTCATACTTTGAGTTAAGGCCTAATCAGAGCCGGGACAAGGCCCTCCAGCATCCAAGGCTGAGACACTAAAGTGTGCCCCTCCATTCCAGCCTCCCCAGCCATCACACACTGATTGCTATTAGACTAAGAAGCGCCCGTGGGCCCCCAACCTCTTCATCTCTAGTTATCTGACTTGTAGTCACTGCCATGCATCCCCTTTTCTTATTTCTCTTTGCTTCAAACACAATAGGGGAATGATAGCTGAGTGAGTTGTGCGCCCCCTGCTACACTGCACCCTGAGGCTGGAGCCTCTCTCGCCTCTGCCTCGGCCCGGCCCTGGGCCTAATTCATCAGGAACCATGGCTCAGAGAATAACCTTTATTAAGACTTTGTTGTCAGGGGATTCCCAGACTTGGGCATATAGTCTTCAGACAGGGCATCCGGCCCTGACCTCAGTGGAGGAATTTTTTAAAGCTATGGCTATAATTTATGATGATCCGGACATTGCCTCTACCGCTGAGCGGAAGCTCAAGACACTGCAGCAGGGCAAGGGTCCGGTGGAGAACTATGCAGCAGAGTTCAGGAAGTGGGCAGTGTCAGCTAGATGGGACTCATTCGCACTTCTGGACTGTTTTTTGTCAGGGTTGTCAGACGCAGTCTCTGATCTAATGTTGGGTCATCCTGAGCCGAAGTCTATTGATGAGGCCATTTCATTAGCCAGAATTGATCGTCGCCTACGTTATCAAAGACAGACTCGGGGTAGGAACAATGTGAGATATGTGTCCTACGCTGCACCCCCATCTGTTTCATCTCCACCTGTTTCGCCTCCACCAGAACCAATGCAGATTGGTCGGTCGAGATTGTCCCGGGTGGAACGGAGGCGCAGAGAGACAGAGCAGCTTTGTCTATACTGTGCAGAGGGGGGTCATAGAGTGCAGAATTGTCCCAAAAAGTCGGGAAACGTTGCCGCCTAGGTGTAGTCAGAGGTAATACCCTAGGCGCGCAGTCGTTACCTCTAGATGATAAACGTTTGCTTCTCCCTTGTACCGTAGCTTGGAAAGATAGGACTGAGACCACTGAGGCCTTCATTGATTCTGGCTCAGCAGCCAACTTTATGGATTACGAGTTTGCTAAGAAATTGGGGATTCCAATTTCCCCGTTGAAACAACAGATTCTGGTCACTGCAGTGGATGACTCCCCCCCTGCAGAGTAACCACCCTCTGTCTCAGACCCCAGAGTTAAGGGTCACAGTGGGGGTGTTACATAAAGAGAATGTACAGTTTCTGGTTTTGTGAATGACAACCTCCACAATCATTCTTGGTATGCCATGGTTACAACTTCACTCGCCTCAGATCAATTGGGCTACAGGTCAGCTAACGAGCTGGTCTACCCATTGCTATCATCTTTGTCTAGCGAAGGTAACCTTAGGTAAAACCAAGATTCACATGGAGGGATTGCCAAATCAGTATGCAGAATTTGCGGACGTGTTTTGTCCCAAGTCAGCAGATAAACTTCCTCCACACCATCCTTTTGATTGCCCCATTGATCTCAGGTCTGGTTTTATGCCCCCTAGAGGTCATCTCTATAATTTATCTGGGCCAGAGAAATTAGCCATGCAAGAATACATCCGAGAGAATTTAGCTAAGGGTTTTATTCGCCCTTCTCGGTCCCCAGCAGGGGCAGGTTTATTTTTTGTGAAAAAGAAGGATGGAGGCCTCCGCCCATGCATTGATTATCGGGGCTTAAATAAAATTACAGTAAAAATCGTTATCCTCTGCCCTTAATAGACGATTTGTTTACCCAGGTCACCAATGCTAAGATTTTCTCTAAGCTGGATTTGAGGGGTGCATACAACCTTGTGCGTATCAGGGACGGTGATGAATGGAAGACGTCCTTTAACACACCCGACGGGCATTACGAGTACCTAGTGATGCCCTTCGGGTTGTGTAACGCCCCGGCCGTCTTCCAAGAGCTGATTAACGAGGTCTTCAGAGAGGTATTGGGCAAATTCGTCTTGGTGTACTTAGACAACATACTAATTTTCTCATCCAACCTCTCAGAACACAGGAAACATGTTAAATTTGTGTTACAGAAGTTAAGACAAAATATGCTGTACGCTAAATTGGAAAAGTGCATTTTCGAAGTGACCTCTGTTGCCTTTCTGGGGTACATAATTTCGACCTCTGGCCTCTCTATGGACCCTGGAAAAGTCTCAGCTGTCTTGGAGTGGCCTCAGCCTGTGGGACTGAAGGCTCTCCAGAGATTCCTGGGGTTCGCCAACTACTACAGGAGGTTCATAAAGGGGTACTCCACGGTGATTTCACCTCTCACCAGTCTCACCAAGAAAGGGGCAGATACTCACCACTGGTCCCCTGAGGCCCATGCTGCTTTCTCCACTCTGAAGAAACTGTTCTGTTCTGCTCCCATACTGAGACATGTTGACATCGCCTTTCCCTTTATCGTGGAGGTAGATGCCTCAGAGGTAGGGGTAGGGGCTGTGCTGTCTCAGCATTCTGGTTTGCAGGGAAAACTGCATCCTTGTGCCTATTTTTCCCGTAGGTTTTCACCTGCAGAGAAAAACTACGATATAGGCAATAGGGAAATTCTAGCCATCAAATTGGCCTTTGAGGAATGGCGACATTGGCTAGAAGGAGCAGAACATACCATTACTGTTTACACTGACCACAAAAATTTGGAGTACATTGAGGGCGCTAAGAGACTTAGCCCCCGACAGGCCCGGTGGTCATTATTTTTCTCAAGATTCAGATTTGTAATCACGTATACCCCTGGTAGTAAGAACATCAAGGCTGATGCCTTATCCAGGTGTTTTGAGCCTGAGACAGCACAGCCCTCAGACCCAGAGACCATTGTCCCTCAGAAAATGGTTCTGGCAGCCACTGAGACCTGGAAAGACTGGACAGTCACGTTGGGTCCGTTTCAACAAGATGTACCAGAGGGGAAGCCTGAGGGGGTCATGTTTGTACCATTGCCTTTTCGCCTACAAATATTGCAGCTGTTCCATTCCCACAAGAATGCTGGGCATCCTGGGGCCACCAGAACCCAGGATCTCATTGCGAGATGTGCTTGGTGGCCGTCATTGGCAACAGACTGCAAGGAGTATGTGAGAGAATGTGCAGTGTGTGCTAGGAGTAAACCCTCCTGTCAGGCACCTGTTTGAACATTACAGCCTTTACCAGTTCTGAGTGAACCATGGACTCATTTGTCCATGGATTTTGTGGGCGAACTCCCCAGGTCTGAGGGCATGACGGTCATTTGGGTGGTAGTCGATCGATTCAGTAAGATGGCCCATTTTGTCCCCCTGAAAGGACTCCCCTCGGCCCAGGAATTGGCCGATCTTTTCATCCAGCATATTTTTCAGCTGCATGGCATTCCGGAAAATATAGTGTCAGATCGGGTAGTCCAATTTGTTTCCAAGTTTTGGAGGGCATTCTGCCATCAGTTAGACATGGAGCTTTCTTTTTCATCAGGCTACCACCCACAGACCAATGGCCAGACCGAAAGAACCAATCAGTCCCTGGAACAGTTTCTGAGGTGTTATGTGGCAGATGCACAAACCGACTGGGTCAAATTTTTGCCGTTTGCAGAATTTGCACACAACAATCTGAAGAGTTCCTCTTCAGGATTTTCCCCATTTCAGGTGGTGACGGGAAGGTTACCTAAGTTCACCCCATTGCCAGTGGCTTCTACTCCATTTCCAGCCCTGGAGGATTGGCAGAGGTCTTTGAAACAGATTTGGGGAATGGTTAAACAAAATCTGGGGAGGGCTTTTCAGAACCAGAAGAAACAGGCTGACAGGAGACGTCCCATAGAATGGGAAATTCTTCCAGGAGACTTGGTCTGGGTGTCCACACGACATTTGGCTTTAAAGCAACTGTCGCCCAAGTTAGGTCCCAGATTTGTGGGTCCGTTTCCAGTGACCAAGAAAATCAATAATGTCACTTATGCCATTGATCTCCCTACCAGCATGCGAGGTGTGAGATCATTTCATGTGTCCTTGCTCAAGCCGGCAGTGCACGTGGATTCCGCCCCCCCCCCCCTGTGTTGATTGATGATCAACCTGAGTATGAAATTGAGAAGATTCTGGACTCACGGCTTGTGCAGAACTCCGTGCAGTATTTGGTTCACTGGAAGGGGTATGGCATAGAGCAGAGAACTTGGGTGCCAGACTGTCGTATGCACGCAGAGGAATTAAAGAACGAATTCCATAACTTGCATCCTGGAAAGCCTGGTGGGAAGTGTCCGGAGTCCACTCCTCAGGGGGGGGGGGGGGGTACTGTGAGAGAACGCGGAAAAGCCGCCGCGTGTGCTGACAGCAAGGCAGCTGATTCCGCGTCCAGCACGGCGGTTTGCACGCGGAAGCGTGCGTCTGGTAATCTGAAAGACCACGGAAAAGCCGCCGCATGTATAGACAGCGAGGCGACTGGTTCCGCGTCTTGCGCGGCGGTTTGCACGCAGCAGCGTGCATCTGGTGTGGCTGAGTCTGTTAGTTCACATAGGTTCAGGAATACGCGCGTGCGCGCTGAGAGGCAGAACTTTTATGATGGCCAAGGAGGGATCAGCTGACCAGGCTGGTCAGCTGACCTCAGAGCTGGTAACCATTGGTTCATCACTTAGTGGTGGCGCCGGAGAGCGCTGCTCTATATATAGTTACTGCTGGCCATTCACAAGTTGTCTGCCGTTGCGAACACTACGTGGAAGCACTCAGACCATAGTCAGATCCTACAGTGTGTTTGAACCAGGAGGATCTGGGATTTCACACTGAGCCAGATTACTTGTATTGTTATACATCAGACTAGTTGCAGGGTGTAGAGACCATGGTCCTCACACCCAAGACTAGGGAACTTCCACCTTCGTAACATCTGTAAGATTCGCCCTTTCCTGACCTCTGCCACCACCAAACTCCTCATCCATGCCCTCATAATTTCCCGCCTTGACTACTGCAATGCCCTGCTGTCTGGTCTACCGAACAGCCCCACTGCAGTCCATCATGAATGCGGCAGCCAGAATTATCCACTGCTCCCATCGCTCCACCACGGCAGATTCCCTCCTAGAATCCCTCCACTGGCTTCCTATCCAGTCCAGAATCAGATTCAAGATACTGTGTCTGACCTACAAATCTGTCCACAAAACCTGTCCAACCTACATTTCCGATCTTACTCAGAGGTACACACCTAGCCGCTCACTCCGCTCTTCCAATGAACTTCGCCTAACCGCCCCCCGCATCACCCAGTCCCATGCACGCTTCCAGGACTTTTCAAGAGCTGCTCCAACAATATGG
The DNA here is from genome assembly GCF_040937935.1 of Hyperolius riggenbachi. NCBI lineage: Eukaryota > Metazoa > Chordata > Amphibia > Anura > Hyperoliidae > Hyperolius > Hyperolius riggenbachi. Next base: position 190,583,750 of record NC_090653.1, on the reverse strand, counting down.
AACTCCCTACCTCCACCCATTAGGGCAGCCCCCTCCAACATCTTCAAGAAAGCCCTCAAAACTCACCTTTTCACTCTGGCCTACTACCCCTTACAAGTGCTCTAAACCTACAGCTGAACTCTGGTCCCCTACCATTCGTGTCCTTACCTCTCCCTCTAGATTGTAAGCCTTTGGGCAGGGTCCTCCTCCTTTTGTGTCCTACCTGATCTTGCACCTCCATTACTGTGAACCCATGCTATGCATCTGAGTGAACCTAACTTGCCTAATCTCCATGCTCCATCCAGTGACTGACTAAGCATTACCTGGCACTCATACTATGGTGTGTGATCTGGTTTTCTTGTATTCCTGTATTGTCATATTGCTGTATGTCACCCCTAAATATTGTCTGTAACCTAAATTAATGTTCAGCGCTGCGTAATATGTTGGCACTTTATAAATACAATAAATAAATAATAAATAACTTGCGTTATCATTCTGTTATACATCAGACTAGTTCCAGGGTGTAGAGACCACGGACCTCACACCCAAGACTAGGCATTGTTTGATATCTGTTATGACCTATTGCTTTCCTGACTATTCCTCTGCTCTCTGATTCGGTACCACGCATATCTGATATTCCGTTGCCAAACCCTGCCTGCCTTGGATACCGAATCAGTTTTCTGTCTTTGTACTTTGTCTGTCCGTGTGTTGCCGACCTGGCTTGCCTGACCTCGAGAGCTATCTCTCCCCTTAAGAGATAGTCTCCAGATCTGTCAGTGACATCCACCTTCAGGTGTCACTCACTCTCTGGTCCTTCCTACCTTCAGCCTGACTTCACCCCTTGGAGAGTCTCAGGCTGCTGGAAGGTTTCTGTACTCTCTAAGATCACCTGCTCATCAGGTGCGTTACTCAAAAGTCATACTGTTACACCAAACACTCACGATTATATACAGGTGTCCAGAGGTTAGTACTATATCTGTATTATTGGGGATTCTGCAGATCATCCATAATCAGGTATATATCTGCATTCTTGGTGATACTGCAGATCACCAATAATCAGATTCTCTCTGCGTGCTGACACTGATCGTTACACTTAAGCTGTGTAAATGCCTTACATGCTTCCTCAGACCAATTATAAGTGTTAGCCCCCTTTTTTGTCAGGTTGGTGAGGGGAGAAACCACTGAAGAGAACCCCTTAATACATTTTCTGTAGTAGTTAGCAAACTGTAACGAATGTGGAATCGTCTCCGTGGTCAGCGCACCAGACGTGCGCTGATGCGGCAGATTTCCTCCACAAGCGTATAATTGAGGACACCCAGGCTAGGTGCAATGCACCCGCAGAGGGCAATTCCCACCGGCAGATGGCGCTGTGGAGTGCAGGAGAACACAGCCGCTGCACAGCCACAGATGCCAAATGGGAATTGTACAGATCCAGGACAAGGTACAATCAGGCAGGGCTGGATAGCCCACAGGGAACAGAGCAAAGGGACAGAACCAATGTGTGCCCACCAAACTAGTCACCACCCAGCAACGGCGAACACACAACGGCGGAAACGAAGTAGGAAACGCAATCGCAAGAATGGCGATTGCCAATAGCGACACAAGACTGAGCAGGACAGAGCACCAGGGTAGCAAAGGCACAGCAAATCATACAAAGAGAAAGATAAGGAAAATAACAAATGCTAGCTGAACGCGAACACCGCACTCATTCGCAACAGTGCACGCGTTCGTGCGCGGTCTCCGCATGTTACGCACAACAGAGACAAGCACGCCTAACTAACCAAAGACAGCCAAACACGAAGAAAAGAGGGTGCGAGCGCTTGCTTAACAGTTACCTCACCGAGCCTACAGCAAGCGTTCGTATCAGACAAGACAGACAAACGTGAAACAGGAACTAGGCAGAAAGGATCCACCGCTCTTCCGACAGAGCAAGTGTGATCCAAGCAGAAACACAGATCAGAAGGATCCACAGCACTAGCTCAAGGCGAGTGCGATCCAGGTAGACAGAACAGAAGGATCCACAGCACTAGCTCAAGGCGAGTGTGATCCAGGTAGACAGAACAGAAGGATCCACAGCACTAGCGCAAGGCGAGTGCGATCCAGGGAAGACAGAACAGAAGGATCCATAGCACTAGCTCAAGGCGAGTGCGATCTAGGTAGACAGAACAGAAGGATCCACAGCACTAGCGCAAGGCGAGTGCGATCCAGGAAGGCAGAACAGAAGGATCCACAGCACTAGCGCAAAAGAGGCTAGCACGATCCAGGGAAACAGATCAGAAGGGGCTGCCAGCAACAACGCACCCAGACACACAGAACGACTTCCTATCGACCACCGCTGGGACAGGACAGTCGCAACAGACAAACAAACAGATAAGCAATCCTGACGGCACTAAAGAAACTGCCTAGTGCAGTCCCCAGAATTACTCTAAGATAACTTCAACAAGAAGTAGCATGGCTGACACTCTCTAGGAGTGTTTACTACAAACCCTAAAGGAATGACCAGCAAAGGACTGTGGGTAATCCCAACCTTTATACTGCCAGTCATCACAGGAGGCAGGTAGGGGATTTGCATAACGAATGTATGCAAATTCCTCAGCAGCAAGCTGCAATACTGACAAAAAGTCTCTCTTAAAGAGACCTGCAGAATGCAGACCTGAACAGTGGTCAAAAAGCTGTCTGTCTGCACAGGCAGCTGAGCAGATTCTCACACAAACCCTAGAAATCGTTGGAGGGCCTTTAACCCGGCTGGTTGCGGCCACTCCAACACCGCAGAGACTTTCTTAGGGTCCATAGACAGACCATTAGTGGAAATAATGTATCCTAAGAACGCAATTTCTGACACCTCGAACAAGCACTTTTCGAGTTTTGCGTACAGACAATTTTCACTGAGTTTTTCAAGGACAAATTTTACATGCTCTCTGTGTTCCCTGAGACTTTTGGAAAATATCAAAATGTAATCTAAGTAAACGACAACGAAACGTCCCAAAACGTCTCTAAAAATCTCGTTTACTAACTCCCGAAAGACCGCAGGAGCATTACACAACCCGAAGGGCATAACCAAGCATTCGTAATGCCCATCGGGTGTGTTGAATGCTGTCTTCCACTCATCACCCTGCCTGATACGAATCAGATTGTATGCCCCTCTCAGGTCCAGTTTAGAAAACACTTGCGCCCCAGAGACTTGTGAAAACAAATCGTCAATCAGTGGCAAGGGATAACAATTGGGAATGGTCATCTTGTTCAAAGCTCGATAGTCGATGCATGGACGAAGTCCACCATCTTTCTTTTGAACAAAGAAGAATCCCGCCCCTGCTGGCGATTTAGAGGGACGGATAAAACCTTTTTCCAGGTTGTCTTTAATGTACTCCTTCATAGCAAGTTGTTCCGGACCTGAGAGGTTGTACAAGTGTCCCCTGGGAGGTATAGTACCCGGTCTTAACTCTTTCTAAGATGGCGCCTGAGCGGGTAGCCACGGCCACAGGGCTCCGGCTGTAACCTCTCTCTTTTGCCTCTTCTCCGCGGGGCCCCCAGCCATGGATCGCTGCAGGAGCTCCTGCCAGCTTCCCCACACCATCGGATCGGCGACCGGTGCCCTGGCTCTCCGGGATCCGACTCCCCAGCGCTTGTTGTGAGGACCGGCTCATCACGTGGGACGTCGCAGCTGATGGCCCAGGATGAATCTGGACTTTGTGTCGCAGCTGATGGCCCAGGATGGATCTGGACTTTGTGTGCTGGCTCTCCACTCACCGCTGGGATCCCAAGCTCCAGAGCTGCTGGGGACCTGGATCTCATCTGCCACCACTGCGCAGCACTGCCCTCCGTGGCTCTCCACCGCTGCTTCTCCACAGTGGCTGTCCGGGTCTCCTCCGCACAACATCACAGGCACAACACAGGCCCAGGAGCTGCGGGAGGCATCTGCACCGCTCCGGATCCCTGGACTCCGTCGCACATCACACCACGTGGGAAGGAGTCCCGGCCCCTGCAGCAACCACACCGGCCCTCAGCCGAGCCACTGCTCCAGTGTACTGCCTCTGCGTCTGGGACCAGCACATGGGGAGCTCTTCACCATCGCTGCTGGGTTAAGAATCTCTAGCAACAGGCACGGTAGGCTGCTGCTCTCCCCCACCGCTTCTCCATCGCAGGCACAACATCACCTGCTTCTCCATCGCAGCTGCTTCACCTGATGCAGGCACTGCTCTGTGGGCCCTCCACAGAGGAACTTTACCGAGGCCATCCTGGCTACCGGGGTCCTGCTCCAACAACCGAGTGCTGCCACCTTCCCCCATGGGGTCTGCCAGGCTTAAGTAATCCGGCAGGGGCCCACCGATCTGGCACCTTGCCGCACAGTGCCTGAGCAGCAGCTGCAGACCCGACGCGGCCTGCCAGGTGGGACATTTGAGATGGACTGGGTTGCGCTGCAATCTTGGGGGGTCCTGCCTTCCACTGCTTTCTTTCTCACTGTCTACTATCGCTCCTTTTCTTTTTCTTCTCTTTCTCCTTCTCTCTCACACCTGCATTTTCCATGACATGCGGTGGGGTGTCTGTTATGCTGCAGAGCAGTGAGCGCCACACAGAGTGTAGAGGCAGCTCCGCTCGACATAGCATTTAGACGGACCCATCTAGCTTAAGTTGTGTAATGTGCAACGTGTAAATTTTTGTAACATGATGTCTGCTTGTATATCTCCGAAACGACCTTTTGTTTTCTTCTGATTCTGCTGTTACCGTACCATCACCGACCCTGTATGTGCCAAAAATAACCCCCGTTGTACTTGGCGAAATAAATGATTCTGATTCTGATTCTGGAATAGGGCAATCAAATTCTCGGTGAGGAGGAAGTTTATCAGAAGCTTTAGGGCAAAAAACGTCAGAATAGGCCTTATATGGAGAAGGGACCCCTTCCACATGAACCTCAGTGAAACACAGGGTAACCTTGTCTAAACAAGTGGTTCGACAGGCTGGGGACCAGGACAACAATTGCCTAGCGTTCCAACCGATCTGAGGTGAATGCTGACATAACCACTGGAGGCCCAGGACAATCATAGCAGATGACATTTTTAACACATACAATTGCAATTCCTCCCTATGCAGGACTCCAATACGGCAGGTGAGGAGAGGAGTCTGTGAGAGGGGTTGCTTATTCTGTAGTGGAGAATCATCTATGGCTGTAACATAGACCTGCCTCTCCATGTAGAGAACGGGAATTCCTCATTTTGAGACTAGATCTGCGTCAATAAAGTTTGCTGCAGAGCCTGAATCTATGAAAGCTTGTGTGCAGAAAACTTGATTCTCCCACGTAATAGGACATGGTAACAGTAACTTAGGCATCTTGGGAGGTAAAACAGGTTCGCCTAGGGTAGTACCTTCAACTACACCTAGGCGGAGAAGTTTTCCGCCTTCCTACTGCAATTCTGAATCAAATGACCTTTCTCGCCACAGTATAAACAGAGGCCTTCTTTCCTCCTTCTGTTTTTTTCAGACTCTGACAACTTTGAATGACCGATCTGCATTGGCTCATCCAAAGTAGTCGTGGCCGGAGGAGGGGAAGAGACAGTTCTGGGAACAGTACGCAGCTTACCCTGTCTATGATATTGTACCCTGCGATCTATCTTAACTGCCAATGCAATGGCTTTATCAAGGGTTTTGGGTTCTGCGTGACTGAGCATGATGTCTGAAACTGACTCAGATAACCCTGAGAGAAAACAGTCAAGTAAAGCGTAATGTTCCCACCTGGAAGAAATTGCCCACTTTCTGAACTCTGAGGCACAATCTTCCACCGTGCCATGACCCTGGCAGAGTCTCTTTAAATTTCTCTCTGCTGTGGTGGCAATATCTGGGTCTTCATATATGACCGCCATGGCATCAAAGAAAGCCTGGACAGACCCTAAGGCCTCATGACCACTAGGCAGGTTATACGCCCAGGTTTGTGAGTCTCCATTCAAAAGAGTTTTAAGCAGGGTTACCCGCTGTAATTCAGAACCTGACGAAATAGGCCTCCTTTCAAAGTATAACATACACCTGTTCCTGAAATTTCTAAAATCTGACTTATGACCTGAAAATCTCTAAGGGAGTGCCATCTTAGGTTCACGGACAAAAGAGGGAGGCGATGATGATACAATTCTCCGTGGGTTGTTTACAGCCTCAGTCAGGAGATTTAACTGAGCCTGCTGGGATGCCACAGTGGCTGTTAACTGATCAACAGCTACAGTTAACGCCTGAACCTGCGCCTCCATGATATTTTTTGGGTCTGCTGTTATGTAATGATCTGTAACAGCTCTTAACAGAATAATAGTCAGTACTTTATTCAGAGTGTGATCACACGTGTTTTTTAGTCCACAGTAACACAGGAGTACTCCTAAGTGATAGCCCTTGGCTGTAAGGACTATCACTAGGTAGAGTGGTCGTACAGGCAATATCAGTAACAGCGCAAAGGTGTACAGAGGCGCCGGAAGGATAAAAATAACTAAAAAGTTTAAAATTGTTCTGGTTGCGGTGGTGGACCAGCCAACCATAAACAGACAAAAAGGCTGTCGATTTTCAAAACATATATACAGTTTATTCAATTACTCCCAGTAAAGAGTCGCAACGCGTTTCACGGGCAATAACCCGCTTCCTCAGGCAATAAAGGACAGGAGCAATACACAGCGTTTAGTCTCGATGATGCTTGGCACCTCTATCAGTAACAGGTCGGTCAGGAGGCAGTACAGAGTCGTCAGGCAAAGGCGTAGTGAGAGCCAGGCAAAAGGTCCGCAACAGATCAGATGAGCGAAGGTACAAAATCAGGAGGCAATATCAGAGTCAAGGTTGGGCCGAGGTCGGTAACAATCAGATAGGCAGAATACAGAATCGAGAGGCAGAGGGCGGAGTCAAGAGTATCAGACAAAGAGTCATACACAGATAATCAATACAATAATGAATATTACTTTTACAGCTATCAATAGTACTCCTAGCTATGTGTGAATCCCCGGGGTCCTGCCGGATCAAACACACTGGGAACTGACTAAGGTCTGAGAGCTTAACCGCAAAGTTTCAGCAACAGCAGACAATGAGACACTGATCGCTCAGGCCTTAAATACAACAGCACATTCCAAAAGTTCTGCCCTGTGGACTTCAGCCAATCAGCGGCGAAAGCCAGCCCATTGCTGTCAGCTGACCGGCAGGTCAGCTGGCGTACGTTAAAAAGGGGCGCTGGGAAAAAAGGGCGCCGGGTTTTTAACGATAAGCATGGATAACGTTTAAAAATGTATTGTACTGTATTTCATTTAAAATTAATGTTTTATAAAGTTATAAATCATTAAATAATGTGCATTAAATCGGCAATTGTAAAAACGTTAATCTTTCGTTTAAATAGTGAAACGTATAATAACGTTTAAAAAAAAATATTACTAAGTAACCCTCCCTGTACCTACCCCTAACCCCTAGACCCCCCTGTTGATGCCTAAACCGAAGACCCCCCCTGTTGGTGCCTAAGTAACCCTCCCTGTACCTACCCCTAACCTCTAGACCCCCCTGTTAGTGCCTAAACCTAAGACCCCCCTGTTGGTGCCTAAACCTAAGACCCCCCTTTTGGTGCCTAAACCTAAGACCCCCTGTTGGTGCCTAAACCTAAGACCCCCCTGTTGGTGCCTAAACCTAAGACCCCCCTGTTGGTGCCTAAACCTAAGACCCCCCTGTTGGTGCCTAAACCTAAGACCCCCCTGTTGGTTTTTTCGTTTAAAAATAATGTAAAAAAAAAAAAAAAAAAAAAAAATGTACTGTTTTTCGTTTAAAAATAATGTTTGAAAAAAAATATTGTACTGTTTTTCGTTTAAAAATAATATTTAAAAATGTATAAATCATTAAATAATGTGTAATCATGAGAAGCAGTAATAAAACATTAAGTCTCCGGGCGCCGCTTTTAAAACGTTATTTTTCTCCGGCGCCCTTTTTTCCTATCGGGCGCCCATTAAACGATATTTATTATAGGAGTGAATGGCGGCGCCCGATTTGTCCACTAGCCTCAGGCGCCCGAATTTACTGTTACCGGTCAGCTGACCCGCCTTCTCAAAGCATAAAGGCCCTGTTTCCTAGTGGGCGCGTGCGCTGCCCTGCTTTGATGCACTCTGGAGAGACCTGTTCTACCGGAAGGGAAAGCCTGAGATGACACGGCGAGATCCGCGGTGACGTCAGACACGGGAGCGGCGGCCGCACCGCTCCCCGCTGCAGAGGTAACTACATCAATCCTGACAGCCTCAAAATGACCCGTGAAATCCTAACGGTACTCATAGGACGTTGGGCCCCTTAGCGCACTAGGCTGCAAAAATGTGTCACACGTGGTATCGCCGTACTCAGAAGTAGTATAATGTGTTTTGTGGTATATTTTTATACATACCCATGCTGGGTGGGAGAAATATCTCTGTAAATGACAATTTTTTTTTTTTTTTTTTTTTTTTACACACAATTCTCCATTTACAGAGATATTTCTCCCACCCAGCATGGGTATGTGAAAAAATACACCCCAAAACACATTATACTACTTCTCCTGAGTACGGCGATACCACGTGTGACACTTTTTTGCAGCCCAGGTGCTAAGGGGCCCAAAGTCTTATGAGTACCTTTAGGATTTCACAGGTCATTTTGAGGCATTTGGTTTCCAGACTACTCCTCACGGATTAAAGGCCCCTAAAATGCCAGGGCAGTTTAGGAACCCCACAAGTGACCCCATTTTAGAAAGAAGACACTCCAAGGTATTCCGTTAGTAGTATGGTGAGTTCATAGAAGATTTTATTTTTTGTCAGTCAGTAGCGACTAAAAGCTGGAGGAGGAGCGCAGATAGGGGACCCAGGCGAGGGAGGGGGGGTCCGACACCCCCACCACTGTGCCCAATACCCCCTCCCTAACCGCTACCCCTCCAGCTTGGCGGCCCCCTACCCACGGCTTGGGGGGGCGAAGGAGTCTAGGGCCGGCCCTGGCTCCTATGCCACTATGCGTATCATTCCACTCGCACACAACCTATCTGATGCACTTCTCCCAGCTGGAGCACCTGAGTGGGTGGGTGAGGGATGGTTAAACTTACCCAGGACGCATCAAGTCACTACCACGCTTCCTCCTTCAATGAGGAAACAGTGGTACTAATCACGTGATGCAGCTTGGGATGCGCCGTGGGACGGATTAAAGAAGACAGGCGCTGGGTAATTTTAACCCTTCCTTACCCACCCGCTCAGGTGCTCTATTTATCAGGATGAATTCCGAATGAAATCCATTCGGAATTCATCTGGAGAGCATCCCTGGCTTTCAACTCAAAAGCCCATCCCTGATAGTAGCCAATGAAAATAATAAGAAAAAAGGGATTGATGAAGGTGAAACTTGACTTTGACCAAATATAGTCCTAATATGGAAAATCAAGTAGAAAGGAACATGGGGGTTCCTAGGATCCTAAGAGATCTGGGGCACTTTTTGGCATGCCAGCAAGAAAATGGGTGTGGCCACAGACCAGAATGTGGTTGTGGTCATGGGTGGAGCTAAATTTACATGAACTTAAAGGGACACTTAAGCCAGAAAAAAAAATGAGTTTTACTCACCTGGGGCTTCTACCAGCCCCCTGCAGCAGTCCTGTGCCCTCGCAGCCACTCACTAATCCTCTAGTCCCCCGCTGCCAGCTAGTTTCATTTTTGCCAACAGGCCCGACAGGACTGGCCACGCGTAGCTTTCTCCGCATTCCCGACTGTAATTAGCGCTATTGCGGGACGCAACACGTACAAAAATACGCGTTGCCGCATATCTATGCATTGGTAATGCGACAACGCGTATCTTTGTACGCGTTGCGGCCCGCAATACCGCTAATTTAGTCGGGAATGCGAAGAAAGCTATGCGTGGCCAGTCTTGTCAGGCCCGTCGGCAAAAACGAAACTAGCCAACAGCGGGGGACCAGAGAATTGGTGAGTGGCTGCGAGGGCACAGTACTGCTGCAGGGGGCTGGTAGAAGCCCCAGGTGAGTAAAACTCATTTTTTTTTCTGGCTTAAGTGCCCCTGCAGTCTAAGTAGGCTGGGGCATGCTGGGTGTTTGGTATCATGCTGGGTACTGTGGTGCTTCTATTGCTAGTACACACGATACAATTTTCTGGCAGATTTACCTGCCAGATCGATTTTTTAAAACATGTCTGATCTGAACTTCGATTGATTTTCCAATCGATTTCCACAGAAGTGAATGGAAATGGATCAGAAGATCGGTCGGAAAGTTGATCGAAATTCAGATCGGACATGTTGGAAAAAATCGATCTGGCAGATAAATCTGCCAGAAAATTGTATCGGGTGTACCTAGCATATGTGGCATACTGGGTGTTGTGGTGCTTCTATGGGGCATGCTGGGTGTTGTGGTGACATGCTGAAAGCTGTGGAGCTTTCATAGGGAGCATGTATCATTGTGTGTGTCCTCACTGTTCCTCCCCTGAACCCCCCTTCCCAGAAGAGCAGCGGAAGGATCTACTCCATCCGCTCTCCAGGCTCAAACCAACTAGAAGCATTTTCTAAGCGATTTGAAAAAGCTCTTGCTAATGCAATGCTATGGGCTATTTTTATAAAATTGCTCAAGTGAGATCACACCCATAGTATTACATTAGCAAGAGCTTTTCAAATCACAAAGCTCTCAGAAAAGCGCTCCTAGTGGGTTTCAGGCCTCCAGACCTCCTTTGTAGCTGACAATTCTCCCCCTTGCATACGAGAATCAGACTCTAGGAGCTCTAGCTTCTGATTACTTCTCAGACACTAATGCTGAGCATACACGGTGAGTTTCTTCTTATCAATCGAGCAGCTAATGGCTCGATTGATAATTTCTGACCTGTCCGATACCCCACCGGATCGATTCCCCGCTCGATACCGGCGGGCAGGATAATGGGCAAAAATGAAAAGCTGATAAGAAGTGCCCGTGGGGAAGAGCAGGAATCGATCCGGACGGCCACGGGGACGAGCGGGCCGGGGACGCGCCGGCATCGAGCCGCTGGCTCGATACCAGCGCATAATCTAACCGTGTATTCCCAGCATAAGGGCTTGTTCACACTAGGGGCTTGATTCACTAAACCGTGATGACAACACACCTTATCAAAGATATCACACGTCATCAAATTTATCACACGCTATCAAAAGTTATCACACATTATCAAAAGTTATCACACATTATCAAAGTTATTACACGTTATCAAAAGTTATCAAAGTTAACACGTCGTCTCTGAGTAGCATAGCGAGTGCTACAAACCCGCAGGGGCTCAGGGTAGGACGAGTGCCATTGCCAATTAGCAGGCATAAGTTTGTAGCGATTGCTATGCTACTCTGATAAGGCGCGTTAACTTTCATAACGTGTGATATCTTTGATAAGGTGTGATATTTGTCTTATCATGGTGTAGTGAATCAAGCCCTATGAGCATTTGCGGATTTTTTTAAGTGCTGGCGAATTTTGAAGTCGCTCTAAAAGCGCTTGTGCAATGATTTCCTATGAAACTATTCACATATGAGTGTTTTGATTTCTTTCCAATCGCAAACGCGCTACCTGTACCATTTTCTGAGCGCTTTGGCTTCACTGGAAGGTATAGGAAAAGCGCAAGAAGCTTTAAAATGCTATTACAGCTGCAATTTTGTGAGCACTTTTTTTGTCCATCTCAATTTAAATGTGAAGTATTTCCGGGTCATCCTGCACTTCCTGTTTGGTTAGAAGGAGAAGGAATATTAAGACTGCATCATGAGTCGACGCCTCAACGGAGTTGGTTCACAACAGAGGACTTGATCGCTAAAGTTCAGGGGCATCCTGAATTTTATGATAAAAAAGCACCCTGGATTTAAAGATACACCCAATAATAATCTGGTGTGGGCTGATATTGCTGCTGAGTTTGCTAAGGGCATTTGGGATGATTTTTGCATCACTGGATCTCCGGTTGAAATCCCAGCCAGGTCAACATCTGTGTAACGATTGGTGTCAGCACACAGAGAGAATCTGATTATTGGGGATCTGCATTATCACCAACAATACAGATGTATACCTGATTATTGATGATCTGCAGAATAACCAATAATACAAGTATGACTAACCTCTGGACACCTAATAGAGTGTAAGTGTTTGGTGCAACTGTAGGCTATCTCCCGTGGGGCGGGAGACACAGATAACTTCGACCAGAGACCCAGGCCCGCCATCAGGGGGGGACAACCGTGACTCCCGTCACGGGCCCCAGCCCTGCAGGGGGGCCCCGTCCCCGCCGCGGCCCTGGCGGGTGCCGCCCGGCCACCGCTCAACCCCCCCCTGACCGCTGCTCCCTCCCTCCATCCCTCTATCCGCCGCCACCGCCTAGTCAGACCCCGATCAGGCGGCGACAATAGTGCGGGCGCTAGGACCCAGCGCCCGCACTGATATGCGGAAGTGACGTCACTTCCGCATATAGAGCGGGTGCGTCCAGCGCCCGCTCTTACTGGTCGGGTCGCCGCTGATCTTGAGGTCTGACGCTTGGGGCAGCACTGGCAAGGTAGGGGAGGCAGCGGCGGCGGCGGCTGGGGGGGCTCCCTGTCACTCGCTCACTAGCTAAAGGGCCTCCCTGTCACTCACTCACTACTTAAAGGGCCTCCCTGTCACTCACTCACTACTTAAAGGGCCTCCCTGTCACTCACTCACTACTTAAAGGGCCTCCCTGTCACTCACTCACTACTTAAAGGGCCTCCCTGTCACTCACTCACTACTTAAAGGGCCTCCCTGTCACTCACTCACTACCTAAAGGGCCTCCCTGGCACTCACTCACTACTTAAAGGGCCTCCCTGTCACTCACTCACTACCTAAAGGGCCTCCCTGTCACTCACTACCTAAAGGGCCTCCCTGTCACTCACTCACTACTTAAAGGGCCTCCCTATCACTCACTCACTACTTAAAGGGCCTCCCTGTCATTCACTCACTACTTAAAGGGCCTCCCTGTCACTCACTCACTTACTTAAAGGGCCTCCCTGTCACTCACTCACTACTTAAAGGGCCTCCCTGTCACTCACTCCCTAAAGGGCCTCCCTGTCACTCGCTCACTAGCTAAAGGGCCTCCCTGTCACTCACTCACTACTTAAAGGGCCTCCCTGTCACTCACTCACTACTTAAAGGGCCTCCCTGTCACTCACTCACTACCTAAAGGGCCTCCCTGTCACTCACTCCCTAAAGGGCCTCCCTGTCACTCACTCACTACCTAAAGGGCCTCCCTGTCACTCACTCCCTAAAGGGCCTCCCTGTCACTCACTCACTACTTAAAGGGCCTCCCTGTCACTCACTCACTACCTAAAGGGCCTCCCTGTCACTCACTCACTACCTAAAGGGCCTCCCTGTCACTCACTTACTACCTAAAGGGCCTCCCTGTCACTCACTCCCTAAAGGGCCTCCCTGTCACTCCCTCACTACCTAAAGGGGCTCCCTGTCACTCACTCCCTAAAGGGCCTCCCTGTCACTCACTCACTAGCTAAAGGGCCTCCCTGTCACTCACTCACTACTTAAAGGGCCTCCCTGCCACTCACTCACTAGCTAAAGGGGCTCCCTGTCACTCACTCACTACCTAAAGGGCCTCCCTGTCACTCATTTACTACCTAAAAGGGCTCCCTGTCACTCACTGCCTAAAGGGCTCCATGTCACTCACTACCTAACCTGGGGGTCCCTGTCAGAATCCAGGTGAGAGGTGTCTACCATAATAAGGGGGCATTCTGCCTATTTATGTGAAATGCTGTCTATTTATGTGCCTCATGACTGCTGAATTTGTCTTGTTGGGGGCCTAATGATTGAATTTTTACTTGTTGGAGGCCTCATGATTTGTTGGGAGCCTCAAGATTGTTGAATTTGTCTTGTTGGGGGCCTCATGATTTGTTGGGGGCCTCATGATTTGTTGGGGGCCTCATGATTGCTGAATTTGTCTTGTTGGGGGTCTCACGATTGCTGAATTTGTCTTGTTGGGGGCCTCATGATTGCTGAATTTGTCTTGTTGGGGGCCTCATGATTGCTGAATTTGTCTTGTTGGGGGCCTCATGATTGCTGAATTTGTCTTGTTGGGGGCCTCATGATTGCTGAATTTGTCTTGTTGGGGGCCTCATGATTGCTGAATTTGTCTTGTTGGGGGCCTCATGGTTTGTTGGGGGCCTCATGATTGCTAACTGCGAGACTATGGGAAAAGCTGAATCATTACCATATGAGACAATAGCATTAAACCTACTTTTTTAGCTTTTTTAAACAGAAAATAAAACTGGGAGGTTCTAAAAAAAATGATGGAGCACTTCCTCCTTCCGGCTTGAAGGAGGAAGTGCTTGATATCGAGGCTTGCAACGCGTCCATTCGGACACTTGCACCTCGTTGAAAAGCTGGGCGGAGAGCGGCGTTTTGGGTAATTAACCCCGCCGCATCTAGCCGCTCAGCTGTGGCAATTAGAGCTAACTTGAATCACGAGTATCCACCGTGGTTATTCGTGATTAATTTGTGGACAGCAAGCCTCCAACTAGCTCTGCCAACATGTAATGGCTACGCGCATTTCTCAGTTTGTGGGGGGGGGGGGGGCCGGACTGATTATTTGTGAGGGGCCCCAAAATTTCTGATGGCGGCCCTGCAGAGACCACCTGAGGAGCAGGTGGCCCTGGGCTGTGCAGGAACTATTTCCTAAGAGTGGATAAAGAGATAATCTGGCAGGCAGTGATTCCCTGGTAAACTGGGAATCAGACTGTACTGCAGCCAGAAGACTCCTATGGGATAGAGGCCCCTGGCTGTACTGCAGGAATGACTCTCTGAGGAGCAGGAGGTCCTTGCAACTAACTGACACTTGGTGGAATAGTGTCACGGGTAGTACAGACAGACTGAACACTCAAGGGATGAGTGACAGCCAGAAGGGTCGGACAGGCCAGGTCGGCAACACACGAGCAGATAAGATACAAAGATGGAAGGCTGATTTGGTAACCGGGTACAGGCAAGGTTGGCAACTGGTAGGCAGATAGGCAGAGGTACCGAATCAGATAGCAAGAGAAAGGTCGACAGAGAAAATGGTCATAACAGATATAAAGCACAATCCTAGTCTGAGGTGTGAGGTTCTTGGTCTCGACACCCAGGAACTGGTCTAAAGAATAACACAGTATCTAAAGATTGGGTGTGAGGTCCTTGGTCTCAACACCCTGGAACTGGTCTAAGATATAACACAGCAATGACACAGTAATCCTAAGCTTGGGTGTGAGGTCCTTGGTCTCAACACCCTGAAACTGGTCTAAGGTATAATACAGTAATGACACAGTAATCCTAAGCTTGGGTGTGAGGTCCTTGGTCTCAACACCCTGGAACTGGTCTAAGGTATAACACAGTAATGACACAGTAATCCTAAACTTGGGTGTGAGGTCCTTGGTCTCAACACCCTGGAACTGGTCTAAGATATAACACAGCATATAACAATAGCGTAATCTGGCTAAGTGTGAATTCCCAGGTCCACCTTGTTCTAACACACTGTAGGATCTGACTGAGGTCTGAGTGCTCACACGTAAGAATTCGCAACGGCAGACAACCAGCAACTGACAAGCAAGATCTATATATACTTGCAGTGCTGTGCAGCTACGCCCGAGCCACTCAGCCAATCCAGAGTCCAGCTGGGATCAGCTGATCGGCCTGATCAGCTGATTCCCCTTCTGCTGGTATAAATGTCCTGTCGCTTGGTGCGCGGACGCGTAGCTCTCCATCTGTGTGCACTAGAAGGTCCAGACAAACCAGACACATGTTGCTGTGTGGAAACCGCCGGTCTGAATACGGAGACAGCCGCCCCGCCACCAGACCGCGCGGCGGCATCTCCGCTATTCATTACAATCTGCAAGGAGCTTGTATGTTCTCCCCGTGTCTGCGTGGGTTTCTACCGGGCACTCCGGTTTCCTCCCACATCCCAAAAACATACAGATAAGTTAATTGGCTTTCCCCTAAATTGGCCCTAGACATGCATGCACTACACAATACATACATAGGCATATGACTATGGTAGAGACTAGATTGTGAGCCCCTCTGAGGGACAGTTAAGTGACACGACAATATACTCTGTACAGCGCTGCATAATATGTCAGCGCTATATAAATAATTAAATACATTTTTTAAAAAAATTGTTTGAACTAGATAAAGCTGAAAAAGTAAGTACCTTCTTATGTTCACGCTAATCTTTGTTTTTCCTATATCATTGTGTTATTTTAGTATTTCAACTCTGTAATGCTAATGGCATATTGAATAAGGCAATACTATTATTCATATAACATCCTTATCTTGCAAATTAGGCCTCATCCTAGTTATACAAACACACACACGTGTGCTTCTGGGTTGCCAAGCGTCCGTAAAAAGACGGACTGTCAGTAAAAAACCTCTGAAAAAACAGCTGTCTGTAGTGCCCGTATTTCCTGCCTACATGTCCGTCCAAATGCACATAAATTCTTAAAATCTCTTTTGGTCATGCGTGCCATGCTTTTCCCCACTCCCTCAGCCTCCCTCCTCCTCCCCCGAGTCCCGTCCAATGTCAGATCGCCTTTATGATGCCGGCCTCTGCTGCCCAATAAGAGAGAGGCAGCTACGTGATGCAGGCAGCCCGCCCCAGCCAGTCAAGCGAGGAGGACAGTCACAGAGACAACAGATGGAGGTCGCAGCCAGGGCAGCAGCAGCAAGCAGCCCAGAGCCGACAGCCATGGGAACAAATGGCCACACTGCACTGTATTACACTACTAGTAGTCTCTGTGAGACTGAGACGGGGCAACCTGGGGCTAGGGTGTCTGCTAGGTGTCGGCTTACTATGGGAGGAAGCTGGTAGGAGGGGGCAGCTGTCATTATTACTGCAGGTCAGATCGCTTACAGCCAGGGATCCCTGACTTATCTCCTATGTAATAATACAGCCATGTGACTGTGCAGAGAGCTGTCAGGGCTGAGTTGTGGTGAAGCTTCAGGACATGTGTTCCAGTCAGCAGGTTTCCATGCTGGCAATGGGCAGGCAGATTCATGCTGCACTATGGAGACCCCCAACGTCATCCCCCTGCTACTGCTGGCTATCAGCTTTACAGCTACAGGTGAGAGATGGTCTCTATGTGCCCCCTGCACCTTGTGATCTCTAGTCTATGGGAGAGTATGTGGTGGTGGGAAGGGGATGTGTGTGTCTCAGTCTACCTCCATGTGCACTGTGGAGGGGCAGCGTGATCTCTATGTGCCCCTGTCTACCCCCTGTACTATATAGAGAGGGGCAGTGTGATCTCAATGTGCCCCTGCAGTAAGATCATAGGATGTGAGTTGTTATGCGTCTCCCCCTGTAGAGGAATTATGATGCTGCTGAGCTCTGCAGAGAGAAAATGACTTCAGATTAATAATGAGAGCAATGTATCCATATTGCCTCTGTAACAAGCAGCACTGTGAGTGGCAGACCTCTGCAGGACAGCACTGTGTATGGCGGATTTCTGCAGGACAGCATTGTGTGGCAGGGCAGCACTGTGTGTGGCAGACCTCTACAGGACAGCATGGTGTGGCAGGGCAGCGGTTTGTGTGGCAGACCTCTACAGGGCAGCATGGTGTGGCAGGGCAGCGGTTTGTGTGGCAGACCTCTACAGGGCAGCATGGTGTGGCAGGGCAGCGGTTTGTGTGGCAGACCTCTACAGGGCAGCATGGTGTGGCAGGGCAGCGGTTTGTGTGGCAGACCTCTACAGGGCAGCATGGTGTGGCAGGGCAGCGGTTTGTGTGGCAGACCTCTACAGGGCAGCATGGTGTGGCAGACCTCTACAGGGCAGCATGGTGTGGCAGGGCAGCGGTTTGTGTGGCAGACCTCTACAGGGCAGCATGGTGTGGCAGGGCAGCAGTTTGTGTGGCAGACCTCTACAGGGCAGTATTGTGTGGCAGGGCAGCATTGTGTGTGGCAGACCTCTACAGGGCAGCACTGTGTATGGCGGACTTCTTCAGGACAGCATTGTGTGTGGCAGACCACTGCAGTGCAGCACTGTGTGACACTGGCAGGCTTTTGCAGAACAGCATTCTGTGTCAGTTCAGTAGATTGTTTCACATGAGCCTTATGCAGAAATCACCAGCTTCAGCTATGTTTCTCTCCTCCCAAAATTTACAAGGTTTCCTAAAAAGACCGCTACTGACTCCGCCCCCTGTCCGTCCAAACCTTGGGGTGTCCAGATTTTTTGACCATTTTGTCCAGGAAAAATAAAAAATTGGGTTGGCAACCCTGGTGTGCTTTGTACTCCTGTGTTTTTTGTACAACAGCATGTTATATGAGCAAAATGTTTTTCTTTTTCTGGGCTTCTTTGTATAGATTTTTTAATGCTTTTCAAATGTATGGAATGGTTCATAAGAAGATAGACAAAATAATGTTTTTGCAAAATCATATATTTGATTAAAGTAAATAATGGATAATTCAATAATTACACAGCAATATAATAGCAAGTAAAAACACACAAGATAAAGGTAGAGATATTTACAATGGTTATGCACCCTGTGGTGTTTGAAAATAGTGTGCCATCTGCTCTCTCAGAGCTAGAGCAGAACTGGTTCCTCGCAAACATTGAGCCACCAAAGTTTCTAAATGTGGGAGGGATCACATCCTCATTAACTATGTGCCCTTCCATTGTTAGCACATACCGTAGTTATGTAATATGCAGGTTGCCTTTACCACAGTCACTGCATTAGTGGGTAACATCTTGGCAGTATGGTAAATGTGCCATTTGTTAGCTAAGATGCCAAATGCACATGCTACCACTTTCTGGCTTTGCTGAGGCTGTAGTTGAAGTAGTTGTAGTTGAAGTATCTTTTTTCACATCCCATGGCTCTTTGCGAAAATGGTCTCATAACATTTTCTGACAGTGGAAAAGCTTCATCACCAATAAATGTGCATGGATATGCAGGTGACTGTGTATTTAGGGTTGCCACCTTTAGGGTGAAAAAATACCGGCTTGTAAGTGTGACCTGAGGGGTGTGGCCTAAAAGTGGGAGTGGTTTGTTGCAGACTTTTTAAATGACAACTGACATGAGAGGGATATGGAGGCTGCCATATTTATTTCCTTTTAAACAATGCAAATATCCTAGCTGTCCTGCTAATCCTCTGCCTCTAATGCTAGGGACACATCATGATATAATTTTCTGACAGATTTATTGTTAGCTCAATTATTTCCGACAGGTCTGATCTAATTTCTGATCAATTTTCCGATTGATTTTCCATTCAGTTCTATGGAAAAAAGATCGGACAATCAGATCAGACCTGTTGGAAATAATCGATCTTACAGTTAATCTGTCAGAAAATTGTATTGTGTGTACCTAGCATATTACTGTTAGCCATAACCCCTGAACAAGCATGCAGATCAGATTTCTATGACTGAAGTGTGACAAGATTAGCTGCATGCTTGTTTCAGGTGTGTGATGCAGACACTACTAATGCCAGAAAGCTCCGCTGGACAGCCAGGCAACTGGCATTGTTTAAGTGGAAATGAATATGTCAGCCTCCTTATCCCTTACTCAGGTCAGAGATCCTTTAATGATAGGTACACACTATACAATTTTCTGACAGATTTACTGTCAGATCGATTATTTCCAACAAGTCTGATCTGGTTTCTGATTGATTTTCCGTTCACTTCTATGCAGCAGTAGGTACAGAAATGCACTAACCCCTTGGATTGTAAGTAGATGTGCCACGGCCAACTCCGTACCATCTGAGTGAAGACTGTAGAAAGGATGAAGCCAGCACCATCAGTTAGCTCTTTTAGTTTTATTCAAAGACTGTCATCAAGTACATCATAGTACGGTCAGCGACGTTTCGGAGCGTTGGAACTTGCCCCTTTATCAAGCCATGACAGTCTCAAAGTATGGCAAACACACTGGGTTTAAATAGTACATCACATATCAATCCACCAATCATAAGCTTTCTAACTATCTAACCAATCCCCGTCCGCTATGTATAAAGCGGACCTGATGGGTAACTTATCACGTGCGGTGTGAGCCAATGAATACAAAGAACACTCACCTGTGTGCTTCCTTCATCCCAAACAGCCCGCACCAGCACCACCCCTAGCCATCCACGCAAGTAGATATTCACACCCATCGGTAGCACGGACCTGATGGGGAACTTGCGGGGAGGCGGTGCTGTAACGTCATAGACGTCATATTTCTTTTATGGAAAATTGATCCAAAATCAGATCAGACATGTTGGAAATAATCGATCTGACAGTAAATGTCAGAAAATTGAATAGTGTGTACCCCTCCCCTGCAGCTCTCTGCACATGTGCAGAATCACACGACTGACCAGATAACTGGGGTGGGGGGTATCAAGTGAACAGAGTAGCCAGAGAGGACGGCGAGAGAGCCCACACACCTTATGGGGCAGGAAGAAGCCCCAGGTAAGTATAAATAATAACATCTAAAGTGCACTAAGGAGGGTCAGGTCTGTTAGGGAAAAAGGGGGGGGGGGAGTATGGCAGTACAAGCAGCCCAGAAGGAGCGTGGGGATTTACTGCCCATGCTTGCTACGGGGTAAGGGAGGGAGTGTTACACTGAAGGGGAGGAGGGCATACAGTTTTTGATGGGGGAAACGTTCTCTCAAAGCATACACATCACACATATGCTCTATATACATGCATACACACACATGCTCCGGTGTTCTCCCCATGCTCTTTTAGCTGGGTGCTCCACCCGGCTAGTTTTGGTGAGCACCCGGCTGGCATCGGCTCACCTCCTCCTATAATGTAAACAGAGTTGTGCAAAGCAGCACCGGCCCTGTAATCTCTCATCTCGCCCCACCCGGCTACTTTTTCATGCCACTCGGCTATAAAAAAAATTCTGAGGAGAACACTGTGCTCTGCATACACACACATGCTCTATATACATGCATACACACACACGATCTATATACATGCATATACACACATGCTCTATATACATGCATACACACACTCTAAATATATGCATACAAACACATGCATACACACACATGCTCTATTATACATGCATACACACACATGCTCTATATACATGTGTCACAGGAGCCCTAGTGGCTGACCGCACTTAGCCTTCTAAACGGTGCCAGCGCACGGATCATGCGAACTCTGGTCGCAGTCAATGCGCAGGAACCGTTAAGAATTAGCCGCAGACAACTCAGAAGGGAGCCTGTGAGACACGGGTAATTACAACGTACACACGATTCCACGGTATCTGCCACCACCACTGGTATGGGCCAGTGGACCCGATTTACTGACTGACTAGTCCTGCGAATAAAACGGTTAAACACATGGTATTCTGTCTAGCCAACAACAAACAAACAGTAGCGTATCTTCAGAGACCCGGGATCAGTTCTGTGTGTGCTGATAAGCAGGGTAGCGGAACAGTGAATGACTTGGAGGAAGTCTTTTATTCACAGCAATATAAATAATTAATATATACAGACAATTATTAAAATCAACAATTATTAAAACAGTAATAGCCAGTATAAAAAATAAAAGAAGGGAGAAAAATACTTAGTTCCTGGAAAGATGTCCTTTTTGTGGGAAAAATCAGAGTTCTGGGTTTCAATCAAAGTTCAGAGTTCAGACCAGGTGGATGCCAGCATCTCCTCAAGCTGGCACCGATGAGTTCAAGATGTTTCAGGGTGGAGGACTCTGAGTTTGGGTCCTCTGCCATTCCTATGCCCCTGATTCAGTAGGAGGGAGTGAGGGCGGGGAGCCACAGACCCCCTTAGAAGATGAGATGAGCCCTCCCCTTGTCCTGGGGACCAGAAATCATATCTACCCATATATGGGCTCTATCTCACAGAACCGTACAGGTCAGGGCAGATTTATTAACATTTTCAGGTCTGTCTCGATTTACCCAGCGCCCTGATACCAGACATGAGGGGTGGGACCCCTGTGGTATCATCAGGGCACTTTCAAACTGCCTAACTGGCAGTCCTTACCGCAGAATGTTCTGAAACTTCCTCAGAACCAGCATCGGGACTCATGCTACACTTCCCCCACATTTGGCGAAGCTGCCATCTCAGGAACCCCAGAAATATGACAGATCTGGGAAGTTATGGATTATGCTATGAGACTCAGGTTATTCAGGATGTGTTCTAGCTGCTAACAGCTGACTTCCCTTTGATCTTTACCAGAGAGCAAGGTGTCAAGACCTCCCGAGGATTCGTAGCCTGCCTGGCTGCACCTAGGCATCCTGATCACCCTTTGGTTAATTAACATCTACATGAGATCAGCTAGGTGTCACCTGGTTCCCAGAACAGAAAGGGGAATTGTGCCTTCCACAGGAATATGTCCAAGCTAATTAACACCTCCCCCCCAGGCTTTCACTTCAGCTAAGACAGATCCCCCAGCTGTTCCTAGGCAGAGGGATACTACACATCAAATCTTGGTTCTATTGATCTAAAGCGCAATCGATGCAGGGAATCGAGTGCGATCGTTCTTTTCTTCACGGGCGGTTCCAGGACGCGCCTGCGGCCCCGCAACCGTCCGTGACAGCCCTCCCCCTTGTCTGCGGCTTAGCCACACATCCGCAAGATGTGTGGCGGCGCCGCTAACCTGGCTGACGGGCCTCGAGTTGCCGGTACGGCGGGAAAACCTATTGGAGCCTGTGGCTTGGTTCCCCGGGACCGGTCGCGGTCTGCTACCCTCAGGGTTGACCCGACATGGACCGTTCTGGACAGGGCGTTTGCGCCACTGCAGTCGGACGTGGTGTCTGCCGGGACTGCTGACAACGGGCAGTGGGTTGGTTAGGTCAACAGCCAGCCCACGCAGGGTTCCCCTGCTAAGTGGCTGTGGACCTAAGGGAACCCCGCGGGAATCCCTGGACCTTCCCAGCTCCTGACAGACGGCACATGCCCTGCAGTAGTTTGCTACATCCCTGTTCATCCGGGGCCAATAAAACTGGTTCCGAATACCGGCAAGTGTCTTGCGGACACCCGAGTGCCCTGTCAGAGGATTACCATGTGCGGATTTCAGCACATGTCCCCTGAACGCACTCGGGACCACAAGCCATTTGGTATTCGCGTGGGATCTACCTGTAGGGGGCTGTACAGACTCACTGTACAGTCTCCCACCTTCCCAGTACACCTTGAAAGCGGCCCCGTCTGCGAGGGGCTCAGCGGCTTGCTGCCTGAGCATCTCCAGGCTTGGGTCGCTTTGTAGTGCTGCTGTGAGTACAGCGCTGTCAGTTTCAGCCAACTGGCTCATGTCACACGAGGCCAGCGGCTGAAAGGTCTCATCCCTGCGGTCAGAGGAGGGGGAGGAGGCCGGAACCCCCTCCACCTGCTCTGAGCTCGGGTTCTGAGCAGTGCAGCTGCGCGGTACTGCTAGCACAGGTACACTGTCAGAATGGCACAGACGGACATTACTCAAATCATCATTGCATGCAGTAATGACATTGACAGGTATAGACATTTTTTCATTACAGACAGGTTGTACAGGAAACTCAGGTACAGTTACGGCATCATCACAACAGACAGTCTGTACCTCAAACTCAGGTGCCTTTGAAGCAGGCACTATTGAACCTGGTACCCTTGAACTGGGCACATTCAACCCACCTCCCCCTGGTGCTCCCCCAAGTGTATAAAGTACCTGGTGGGGGGTGGAGAGTCCGTCTCCTTCTGTGAGCGACAAGGCGGTCGTGGCAGGTTCATAGTAGGACACAAGCTTGCCCAAATCAGTCCCCAGCAACACAGGGACTGGGAGATCCTTCATAACCCCAACAACCCTTTCTTGGATTTCTCCTACTCCCCAATCCAGCTTCACTCTTGCGTGGGCTATGTGAAAAAGGGTGCCCTCTACTCCAGTAAGGGCAAGGGATCGGCTGGAGCTGATGCTCTCCTTCGGCACAAGGTGTGAGTGAACTAATGTGATGTCAGCTCCGGTGTCTCGAAATCCGGTGACAACTTTGCCGTTCACTCTAACAAGTTGCTGCTGGTCGGTTCGGTCGCGGATTTCCTTTCCGCGGGCAAACAGGACAAAATCTGATGATCCAGGCTGTGGTTCGCTGGCGGGTTGCCTCTGCTGTGGGTGAGGTACAGGTGATGCAGATGATCCAGGTGCTGGTGGTGTCTGTCTCCGCTCCGGACAGTCGAATTTCATGTGTCCGGGCTGGCGGCAGTACTGACAGGTGACCTCTCCAGGGGCTGCAGCCCTGGGTGCAGAAGCTGTGCTGGATGGCCTCTGTGGCTGACGGCTCACAGGGGCAGGAGGGTCTGCCGAGGTATTGGGCTTACCTCCTCTCCAGCTGGATGGGACAGTTCTGCGGGTATCAGCCACCCGGGTAGTTGCAAAAGTCTCAGCAAGGTCTGCAGCGACAGTGGCTGAAGCCGGCCTGCGTTCTAACACAAACTGTCGTACATCAGCAGGGCAAATGTTCAGAAATTGTTCGAGGACTATCAAGTCCTCCAGGACGCCATAAGACCCTTTGGTGAGGCCTAGAGTCCACTGGCGGAGTGTGGTGAGCAAGCTGCTGACCACATCTCGGTACGAATCAGAAGACTTTTTCTGCCAGGCCCTGAACTTTTTCCGATAGGCTTCTGGCGTCAGCTGGTACTTAGTAATGATAGCGTCTTTTATAGCAGCATAATCATTATCCTTCTCCGCAGGCAATTCTGCGAAGGCATCAAGCGCTTTGTAGCGCAGCAAAGGTGTCAGATGTCTGGCCCACTGGTCTTGGGACAGACGATACTGACGGCACGCTTTTTCAAAAGACCGCAAAAACAAGTCAATGTCTGTGTCTTTCTCAATATTAGCAAATTTAAATTTTGCACTTACGGGTGCTGCAGCTCCTTCAGCAGGGAGGCTGGGCGGTGAACTCCGGCTGGCCTGTTGAACCTTTGCCATGTCGAGCTCATGCTGTCGTCTCTCCCGCGCCTCTGCAGATTGGCACTCCCGTTCTCGCTCAGCGGCATCCCTCTCCGCGTGGCGTTCTGCAGCAGCAGATTGGCGCTCCTCACGCATGTACTGCAGGTACTTCTCCAGGTCCGTCTCCATCAGCTGTCGTAATGCCTGCTGCATTATCGGATCAGTACAAACGGACAGTCCAGTACTGGCCAGTTCCGGGCGAGTACTTTTAGAAACTCTGGGATTGGGGTCCACACTGACATTCTCCTGCGTAACTGTTGATGCTGAGCCCCCAGGATGCACAACCTCTGTACGGTCAGGAGTCTCAGTCTCTGGTTCCCCTTGCCTTGAGTCAGATGGGTCAGCGTCTACCTCAGCAGACACATCCAGCTCCTGCAGTTGCTGGGTATCCCATTGAAACAATTCCGTTACCAGGTCCCCTTGTTTCTTGCGGCCGACATCAATGCCTCTCTCTTGGCAAAGATTTTGCAGGTCCGCCAGGCACATTTTCTTGTAGTTCCCGGACATTTCCACGCCAAATAAAATAAAACTTTTGGGGAGGGGTACTGGCTACACAGTCTCTCTGTATATATAAAAAATATATTGCCTTCCAGCTACACCAACGAATTAGTTCGTTTCTTGATAGCGCTAGCGCTATCTTAGATACTTTCAGCACAACACAGGTCCCAACCGCTGCCTAACACTGTCACAGGAGCCCTAGTGGCTGACCGCACTTAGCCTTCTAAACGGTGCCAGCGCACGGATCGTGCGAACTCTGGTCGCAGTCAATGCGCAGGAACCGTTAAGAATTAGCCGCAGACAACTCAGAAGGGAGCCTGTGAGACACGGGTAATTACAACGTACACATGATTCCACGGTATCTGCCACCACCACTGGTATGGGCCAGTGGACCCGATTTACTGACTGACTAGTCCTGCGAATAAAACGGTATTCTGTCTAGCCAACAACAAACAAACAGTAGCGTATCTTCAGAGACCCGGGATCAGTTCTGTGTGTGCTGATAAGCAGGGTAGCGGAACAGTGAATGACTTGGAGGAAGTCTTTTATTCACAGCAATATAAATAATTAATATATACAGACAATTATTAAAATCAACAATTATTAAAACAGTAATAGCCAGTATAAAAAATAAAAGAAGGGAGAAAAATACTTAGTTCCTGGAAAGATGTCCTTTTTGTGGGAAAAATCAGAGTTCTGGGTTTCAATCAAAGTTCAGAGTTCAGACCAGGTGGATGCCAGCATATCCTCAAGCTGGTACCGATGAGTTCAAGATGTTTCAGGGTGGAGGACTCTGAGTTTGGGTCCTCTGCCATTCTTATGCCCCTGATTCAGTAGGAGGGAGTGAGGGCGGGGAGCCACACACCCCCTTAGAAGATGAGATGAGCCCTCCCCTTGTCCTGGGGACCAGAAATCATATCTACCCATATATGGGCTCTATCTCACAGAACCGTACAGGTCAGGGCAGATTTATTAACATTTTCAGGTCTGTCTCGATTTACCCAGCGCCCTGATACCAGACATGAGGGGTGGGACCCCTGTGGTATCATCAGGGCACTTTCAAACTGCCTAACTGGCAGTCCTTACCGCAGAATGTTCTGAAACTTCCTCAGAACCAGCATCGGGACTCATGCTACACTTCCCCCACGTTTGGCGAAGCTGCCATCTCAGGAACCCCAGAAATATGACAGATCTGGGAAGTTATGGATTATGCTATGAGACTCAGGTTATTCAGGATGTGTTCTAGCTGCTAACAGCTGACTTCCCTTTGATCTTTACCAGAGAGCAAGGTGTCAAGACCTCCCGAGGATTCGTAGCCTGCCTGGCTGCACCTAGGCATCCTGATCACCCTTTGGTTAATTAACATCTACATGAGATCAGCTAAGTGTCACCTGGTTCCCAGAACAGAAAGGGGAATTGTGCCTTCCACAGGAATATGTCCAAGCTAATTAACACCTCCCCCCCAGGCTTTCACTTCAGCTAAGACAGATCCCCCAGCTGTTCCTAGGCAGAGGGATACTACACATCAAATCTTGGTTCTATTGATCTAAAGCGCAATCGATGCAGGGAATCGAGTGTGATCGTTCTTTTCTTCACGGGCGGTTCCAGGACGCGCCTGCGGCCCCGCAACCGTCCGTGACAACATGCATACACACACATGCTCTATATACATGCATACACACACATGCTCTATATACATGCATACACACACATGCTCTATATACATGCATACACACACATGCTCTATATACATGCATATACACACACATGCTCTATATACATGCATATACAAACACATGCTCTATATACATGCACACACACACACACACATGCTCTATATACATGCACACACACACACATGCTCTATATACATGCACACACATTCTCTCACAAACATGAATCAATTTTATTGGAATTCCACGTGAAAAACCAATACAAAGTGGTGTACATGTGAGAAGTGAAACGAAAATCATACATGATTCCAAACATTTTTTACAAATAAATAACTGCAAAGTGGGGTTTGCGTAATTATTCAGCCCCCTGAGTCCATACTTTATAGAACCACCTTTTGCTGCAATTACAGATGCCAGTCTTTTAGGGTATGTCTCTACCAGCTTTGCACATCTAGAGACTGAAATCCTTGCCCATTCTTCTTTTCAAAACAGCTCCAGCTCAGTTAGATTAGCTAGACAGCGTTTGTGAACAGCAGTTTTCAGATCTTGCCACAGATTCTCGATTGGATTTAGATCTGGACTTTGACTGGGCCATTCTAACACATAGATATGTTTTGTTTTAAACCATTCCATTGTTGCCCAGGCGTTATGTTTAGGGTCGTTGGCCTGCTGGAAGGTGAACCTCCGCCCCAGTCTCAAGTCTTTTGCAGACTCCAAAGAGGTTTTCTTCCAAGATTGCCCTGTATTTGGCTCCATCCATCTTCCCATCAACTCTTACCAGCTTCCCTGTCCCTGCTGAAGAGAAGCACCCCCAGAGGATGATGCTGCCACCACCATATTTGACAGTGGGTTATGGTGTGTTCAGAGTGATGTGCAGTGTTAGTTTTCCGCCACACATAGCGTTTTGCATTTTGGCCAAAAACTTCCATTTTGGTCTCATCTGACCAGAGCACCTTCTTCCACATGTTTACTGTGTCCCCCACTTGTGGCAAACTGCAAATGGGACTTCTTATGCTTTTCTGTTAACAATGGCTTTTTTCTTGCTACTCTTCCATAAAGGCCAACTTTGTGCAGTGCACGACTAATAGTTGTCCTATGGACAGATTCCCCCACCTGAGCTGTAGATCTCTGCAGCTCGTCCAGAATCACCATGGGCCTCTTGACTGCATTTCTAATCAGTGCTCTCCTTGTTCGGCCTGTGAGTTTAGGTGGATGGCCTTGTCTTGGTAGGTTTACAGTTGTGCCATTCTCCTTCCATTTCTGAATGATCGCTTGAACAGTGCTCTGTGGGATGTTCAAGGCTTTGGAAATATTTTTGTAGCCTAAGCCTGCTTTAAATTTCTCAATAACTTTATCCCTGACCTGTCTGGTGTTTTCTTTGGACTTCATGGTGTTGTTGTTCCCAATATTCTCTTAGACAACCTCTGAGGCCATCACAGGGCAGCTGTATTTGCACTGACATTAGATTACACACAGGTGCACTCTATTTAGTCATTAGCACTCATCAGGCAATGTCTATGGGCAACTGATTGCACTCAGACCAAAGGGGGCTGAATAATTACGCACACCCCACTTTGCAGTTATTGATTTGTAAAAAATGTTTGGAATCATGTATGATTTTTGTTCCACTTCTTCTTTGACGTGAAATTCCAATAAAATTGATTCATATTTGTGGCAGTAATGTGACAAAATGTGGAAAACTTCAAGGGGGCCGAATACTTTTGCAAGCCACTGTACATGCATACACACACACATGCTCTATATACATGCATACACACACACGCTCTACATATATGCATACAAACACATGCTCTATATACATGCATACACACACATGCTCTATATACATGCATACACACACATGCTGTATATTCATGCATACACACACACACTCTATATATATATTTATATGCATACAAACACATGCATACACACACATGCTCTTTTAGCCGGGTGCTCCACCTGGCTAGTTTTGGTGAGCACCCGGCTGTCATCGGCTCACCTCCTCCTATGCTATATGCAGAGTTGTGCAGAGAAGCACCGGCCCTGCATTCTCTCATCTTGGCCCACCCGGCTACTTTTTCATGCCACCCGGCTAGAAAAAAATTCTGGGGAGAACACTGTGCTCTGCATACACACACGCTCTATATACATGCATACACACACACGCTCTATATACATGCATGTACACACATGCTCTATATACATGCATACACACACACTATATATATATATATATATATATATATATAAGCCAAGGGATGAGCAGCACAAACCGATTTTTATGCAATACTATGCAAAGCATGCACGCAGCACTGGAGAACCCCAATCTCCATAAGAAATATATAAATACAGAGGGTGCTGCAGCACACAACAGGAAAATAGTGACAGGGGCTCTTGGTTACGCTTTAACGCGTTTAAGCTCACCAACTGCGCCAAAGTGTCCCCGATCTGGTGAGTCCTACTCTAACCAGGCAAAAATGCTCGTTTTTATCAGCGTTCTAGTGGGAACCATGCCAAAAGCCCAGGGGTCAGCTAAATGGGAGAAATGAAATTAAAAACACCTCACCTTCTACTAGCTACTAACTGAACTATGAGCACCGCTCATTTAAATGCTTAACTGTGCTAGAGATGGGTGTGGTTATGCACGCTCACAGGGGAAAATAATATAAGCCAAGGGATGAGCAGCACAAACCGATTTTTATGCAATACTATGCAAAGCATGCACGCAGCACTGGAGAACCCCAATCTCCATAAGAAATATATAAATACAGAGGGTGCTGCAGCACACAACAGGAAAATAGTGACAGGGGCTCTTGGTTACGCTTTAACGCGTTTAAGCTCACCAACTGCGCCAAAGTGTCCCCGATCTGGTGAGTCCTACTCTAACCAGGCAAAAATGCTCGTTTTTATCAGCGTTCTAGTGGGAACCATGCCAAAAGCCCAGGGGTCAGCTAAATGGGAGAAATGAAATTAAAAACACCTCACCTTCTACTAGCTACTAACTGAACTATGAGCACCGCTCATTTAAATGCTTAACTGTGCTAGAGATGGGTGTGGTTATGCACGCTCACAGGGGAAAATAATATAAGCCAAGGGATGAGCAGCACAAACCGATTTTTATGCAATACTATGCAAAGCATGCACGCAGCACTGGAGAACCCCAATCTCCATAAGAAATATATAAATACAGAGGGTGCTGCAGCACACAACAGGAAAATAGTGACAGGGGCTCTTGGTTACGCTTTAACGCGTTTAAGCTCACCAACTGCGCCAAAGTGTCCCCGATCTGGTGAGTCCTACTCTAACCAGGCAAAAATGCTCGTTTTTATCAGCGTTCTAGTGGGAACCATGCCAAAAGCCCAGGGGTCAGCTAAATGGGAGAAATGAAATTAAAAACACCTCACCTTCTACTAGCTACTAACTGAACTATGAGCACCGCTCATTTAAATGCTTAACTGTGCTAGAGATGGGTGTGGTTATGCACGCTCACAGGGGAAAATAATATAAGCCAAGGGATGAGCAGCACAAACCGATTTTTATGCAATACTATGCAAAGCATGCACGCAGCACTGGAGAACCCCAATCTCCATAAGAAATATATAAATACAGAGGGTGCTGCAGCACACAACAGGAAAATAGTGACAGGGGCTCTTGGTTACGCTTTAACGCGTTTAAGCTCACCAACTGCGCCAAAGTGTCCCCGATCTGGTGAGTCCTACTCTAACCAGGCAAAAATGCTCGTTTTTATCAGCGTTCTAGTGGGAACCATGCCAAAAGCCCAGGGGTCAGCTAAATGGGAGAAATGAAATTAAAAACACCTCACCTTCTACTAGCTACTAACTGAACTATGAGCACCGCTCATTTAAATGCTTAACTGTGCTAGAGATGGGTGTGGTTATGCACGCTCACAGGGGAAAATAATATAAGCCAAGGGATGAGCAGCACAAACCGATTTTTATGCAATACTATGCAAAGCATGCACGCAGCACTGGAGAACCCCAATCTCCATAAGAAATATATAAATACAGAGGGTGCTGCAGCACACAACAGGAAAATAGTGACAGGGGCTCTTGGTTACGCTTTAACGCGTTTAAGCTCACCAACTGCGCCAAAGTGTCCCCGATCTGGTGAGTCCCCCGATCTGGGAGAGCCCCTGTCACTATTTTCCTGTTGTGTGCTGCAGCACCCTCTGTATTTATATATTTCTTATGGAGATTGGGGTTCTCCAGTGCTGCGTGCATGCTTTGCATAGTATTGCATAAAAATCGGTTTGTGCTGCTCATCCCTTGGCTTATATTATTTTCCCCTGTGAGCGTGCATAACCACACCCATCTCTAGCACAGTTAAGCATTTAAATGAGCGGTGCTCATAGTTCAGTTAGTAGCTAGTAGAAGGTGAGGTGTTTTTAATTTCATTTCTCCCATTTAGCTGACCCCTGGGCTTTTGGCATGGTTCCCACTAGAACGCTGATAAAAACGAGCATTTTTGCCTGGTTAGAGTAGGACTCACCAGATCGGGGACACTTTGGCGCAGTTGGTGAGCTTAAACGCGTTAAAGCGTAACCAAGAGCCCCTGTCACTATTTTCCTGTTGTGTGCTGCAGCACCCTCTGTATTTATATATTTCTTATGGAGATTGGGGTTCTCCAGTGCTGCGTGCATGCTTTGCATAGTATTGCATAAAAATCGGTTTGTGCTGCTCATCCCTTGGCTTATATTATTTTCCCCTGTGAGCGTGCATAACCACACCCATCTCTAGCACAGTTAAGCATTTAAATGAGCGGTGCTCATAGTTCAGTTAGTAGCTAGTAGAAGGTGAGGTGTTTTTAATTTCATTTCTCCCATTTAGCTGACCCCTGGGCTTTTGGCATGGTTCCCACTAGAACGCTGATAAAAACGAGCATTTTTGCCTGGTTAGAGTAGGACTCACCAGATCGGGGACACTTTGGCGCAGTTGGTGAGCTTAAACGCGTTAAAGCGTAACCAAGAGCCCCTGTCACTATTTTCCTGTTGTGTGCTGCAGCACCCTCTGTATTTATATATTTCTTATGGAGATTGGGGTTCTCCAGTGCTGCGTGCATGCTTTGCATAGTATTGCATAAAAATCGGTTTGTGCTGCTCATCCCTTGGCTTATATTATTTTCCCCTGTGAGCGTGCATAACCACACCCATCTCTAGCACAGTTAAGCATTTAAATGAGCGGTGCTCATAGTTCAGTTAGTAGCTAGTAGAAGGTGAGGTGTTTTTAATTTCATTTCTCCCATTTAGCTGACCCCTGGGCTTTTGGCATGGTTCCCACTAGAACGCTGATAAAAACGAGCATTTTTGCCTGGTTAGAGTAGGACTCACCAGATCGGGGACACTTTGGCGCAGTTGGTAAGCTTAAACGCGTTAAAGCGTAACCAAGAGCCCCTGTCACTATTTTCCTGTTGTGTGCTGCAGCACCCTCTGTATTTATATATTTCTTATGGAGATTGGGGTTCTCCAGTGCTGCGTGCATGCTTTGCATAGTATTGCATAAAAATCGGTTTGTGCTGCTCATCCCTTGGCTTATATTATTTTCCCCTGTGAGCGTGCATAACCACACCCATCTCTAGCACAGTTAAGCATTTAAATGAGCGGTGCTCATAGTTCAGTTAGTAGCTAGTAGAAGGTGAGGTGTTTTTAATTTCATTTCTCCCATTTAGCTGACCCCTGGGCTTTTGGCATGGTTCCCACTAGAACGCTGATAAAAACGAGCATTTTTGCCTGGTTAGAGTAGGACTCACCAGATCGGGGACACTTTGGCGCAGTTGGTGAGCTTAAACGCGTTAAAGCGTAACCAAGAGCCCCTGTCACTATTTTCCTGTTGTGTGCTGCAGCACCCTCTGTATTTATATATTTCTTATGGAGATTGGGGTTCTCCAGTGCTGCGTGCATGCTTTGCATAGTATTGCATAAAAATCGGTTTGTGCTGCTCATCCCTTGGCTTATATTATTTTCCCCTGTGAGCGTGCATAACCACACCCATCTCTAGCACAGTTAAGCATTTAAATGAGCGGTGCTCATAGTTCAGTTAGTAGCTAGTAGAAGGTGAGGTGTTTTTAATTTCATTTCTCCCATTTAGCTGACCCCTGGGCTTTTGGCATGGTTCCCACTAGAACGCTGATAAAAACGAGCATTTTTGCCTGGTTAGAGTAGGACTCACCAGATCGGGGACACTTTGGCGCAGTTGGTGAGCTTAAACGCGTTAAAGCGTAACCAAGAGCCCCTGTCACTATTTTCCTGTTGTGTGCTGCAGCACCCTCTGTATTTATATATATATATATATATATATATATATATATATATATATATATATATATACAGGATCTTCTCAAAAAATTAGCATATTGTGATAAAGTTCATTATTTTCTGTAATGTACTGATAAACATTTGACTTTCATATATTTTAGATTCATTACACACAACTCAAGTAGTTTAAAGCCTTTTATTGTTTTAATATTGATGATTTTGCCATACAGCTCATGAAAACCCAAAAATCCTATCTCAAAAAATTAGCATATCACGAAAAGGTTCTCTAAACGAGCTATTAACCTAATCATCTGAATCAACTAATTAACTCTAAACACCTGCAAAAGATTCCTGAGGCTTTTAAAACTCCCAGCCTGGTTCATTACTCAAAACCGCAATCATGGGTAAGACTGCCGACCTGACTGCTGTCCAGAAGGCCATCATTGACACCCTCGAGCAAGAGGGTAAGACACAGAAAGAAATTTCTGAACGAATAGGCTGTTCCCAGAGTGCTGTATCAAGGCACCTCAGTGGGAAGTCTGTGGGGAAAAAAAAGTGTGGCAGAAAACGCTGCACAACGAGAACAGGTGACCGGACCCTGAGGAATATTGTAGAGATGGACCTATTCCAGACCTTGGGGGACCTGTGGAAGCAGTGGACTGAGTCTGGAGTAGAAACATCCAGAGCCACCATGTACAGGCGTGTGCAGGAAATGGGCTACAGGTGCCGCATTCCCCAGGTCAAGCCACTTTTGAACCAGAAACAGCGGCAGAAGCGCCTGACCTGGGCTACAGAGAGCAGCACTGGACTGTTGCTCAGTGGTCCAAAGTACTTTTTTCGGATGAAAGCAACATTTTCACGTCATTCGGAACTCAAGGTGCCAGAGTCTGGAGGAAGACTGGGGAGAGAAAAATGCCAAAATGCCTGAAGTCCAGTGTCAAGTACAGGTCAGGCGCTTCTGCCGCTGTTTCTGGTTCAAAAGTGGCTTTACCTGGGGAATGCGGCACCTGTAGCCCATTTCCTGCACACGCCTGTACACGGTGGCTCTGGATGTTTCTACTCCACACTTAGTACACTGCTTCCACAGGTCCCCCAAGGTCTGGAATCGGTCCATCTCTACAATCTTCCTCAGGGTCCGGTCACCTCTTCTCGTTGTGCAGCGTTTTCTGCCACACTTTTTTCTTCCCACAGACTTCTCACTGAAGTGCTTTGATACAGCACTCTGGGAACAGCCTATTCGTTCAGAAATTTCTTTCTGTGTCTTACCCTCTTGCTCGAGGGTGTCAATGATGGCCTTCTGGACAGCAGTCAGGTCGGCAGTCTTACCCATGATTGCGGTTTTGAATAATGAATCAGGCTGGGAGTTTTTCAAAGCCTCAGGAATCTTTTGCAGGTGTTTAGCGTTAATTAGTTGATTGAGATGATTAGGTTAATAGGTCGTTTAGAGAACCTTTTCATGATATGCTAATTTTTTGAGATAGGAATTTTGGGTTTTCATTAGCTGTATGCCAAAATCATCAATATTAAAACAATAAAATGCTTGAACTACTTGAGTTGTGTGTAATGAATCTAAAATATATGAAAGTCTAATGTTTATCAGTACATTACAGAAAATAATGAACTTTATCACAATATGCTAATTTTTTGAGAAGATCCTGTATATATATGCATACAAACACATGCATACACACACATGCTCTATATACATGCATACACACACACATGCTTTATATATATGCATACACACACACACATGCTCTATATACATGCATACACACATACGCTCTACATATATGCATACAAACACATGCTCTATATACATGCATACACACACATGCTCTATATACATGCATACACACACACACACTCACTCTATATACATACACACACACTCTATATACATACACACACACACTCACACGCTCTATATACATACACACACACACGCTCTATATACATACACACACACATGCTCTAAATACATACATACAGACATTGCACACGCTCTAAATATACACACACACACACACACACACACTGAACATACACACCCAATCCCCCCCCCCCCCCAAATGAGTCTTGAAGAGGGGATAGGAGCTGATAAAGGGTTGCGAAGAGAAAAAGAAAATAGAAGAGAGAGTGTGGGTGTGAGTCCACTCTGCTACCTGCTTGTTTTCACACAGAACTTTTCACACAGAACTTCAACTGTACAAGGTTTGCCTGGCCCTCTCTCCTCCTGACAGTGCTGGCTGCTGCCTGGGGGATGGGCTGACTCAGCTCTGCCGTTTTTTACTGTGTGCACAATACTACAGCCATGACCACCCATGAACGATTCGGATCTTTGATCCGAATCTATTTTGTTAATCGAATCATCCGAATCATCAAAATGAGTGATTCGGATCGCAAAAGGGGCGGGGCCAGGAGCAACACGCCCCCCCTCTCAGCGGGCAGCTGGGTACTGGAAGCAGAGCAGAGATTTATCGCTCTGTTGGAGGGGAGCCAGGGACAGGTAGATGAGAGAGAGGGGACATGGGTGCCACTGCCAGATATGTGTAGAGCACACATACTGGCTATAATGCGCTGCTCATTATAGGCTGTCTGTTCCGCAGTTGTGCAGTGAACACATTGGAAGCTTTTGGCTCAGCTCAGCACAGCTCAGTAACTTTGCAGGCACTGTGATTGCTGTGCAATATGATCCTCCTGCACTGCTCTAAACTGCTGCACTTCACTTCTGGGAATGCTTTGGGGAATGCTTTCTTTCACTGTGCGACGTTTGCATTCAGAGTATACAGATGAACATATAGGTGAAATATATGTAAAGTGTAACGATCGGTGTAACACAGAGAGGATCTGATTACCGGTGATCTGCAGTATCACCGAGAATACAGATATATACCCAATTATTGATGATCTGCAGTATCACCGATAATCAGATATATTTACTAACCTCTGGACACCTGAGTAATGAGAGTGTTTGGTGTAACAGAAATACTTTGAGTAATGCACCTGAGGAGCAGGTGCCCAACAGTAAGGAGTACTGTACAGAAACACGTTCCTTCCGCAAGCTTGAGCCTCTCCCGAGGGAGGGGTCAGACTACGAGGAGGAAGGACAGAGTGTGAGTGACACCAAGGAAGGATGTCACTCCCAGGTCTGTGAGCTATCTCTAGACTGAGGAGATAGCTCTCGAGGTCGGACAAGCCGGGTTGGCAACAGACAGATCAGGGACAGAGACAGGAGACAGATGCGGAATCCTAAGACAAGCAGAGTTCAGTAACAGAGTATCAGATATAGCGAAGTACCTAATCAGAGAACAGAAGAGTAGTCAGGAAAGCAGAAGGTCATAACAAATAATCAACAATGCCTAGTCTTGGGTGTGAGCTCCTTGATCATCAACACCCTGGAACTAGTCTGAGAATAACTAGATGGTAACTAATTCCTAGACTGAGGTGTGAGGTCCCTGATCATCAACACCTAGGAACTGGTCTAGATAATAACACAGATAATATACAGTTTTCCCTAGACTCAGGTGTGAGGTCCTTGATCATCAACACCTAGGAACTGGTCTAGATAAATACACAGATAATATATCACAGATACTGACAAGGTCTGAGTGCTACCACGTAGTGATCGCAACGCCAGACACCAGAGAAATGACTAGCACCCTATATATATACACCAGCGCTCTCCAGCGCCTCCCCTAAGTGCTGGACCAATGAAACCTGATAGAATTGTCAGCTGATCGGCTGGATCAGCTGACACCCTTCTGACTGCTATAAAGGCTTTGCCTCTCAGCGCGCGCGCGCGCGCGCGCGCGCGTCATTCTGAACCTGTGTGGACTATCAGTCCCAGCCACACCAGACATGTGTTGTACTGCATCTGTTGGTTTGAACGCGGGGCCAGCCGCACCGCTGTCAGAGCATGCGGCAGTTCCCCCGCGTTCGGCCTTACTGTTAGTGGCAAGCTCATGCGTGCAAACCTCCGCGTCGGACGCGGAATCCGCGTACAACACATGAGTCTAAAATCTTTTCTACTTCGTACTCAGGTTGGTCATTCACCATCACAGGAGGAGGAGGAGTGGGACCCACATGAACTGCTGGCTTAAGCAGGGACACATGAAAGGATCTCACCCCATGCATGCTGACAGGAAGATCAATGGCATAAGTAACATTGTTGATCTTCCTGGTTACTGGAAAAGGGCCCACAAATCTGGGTCCTAACTTGGGCGAGGGCTGTTTCAGGGTTAAATGACGTGTGGACACCCAGACCAAGTCGCCTGTCCGGAACTTCCACTCTAAGAAGCGTTTCTTGTCAGCTTAACCTTTCTGACTTTGAAAAGCCTTCTCCAAATTATTTTTCACGATCCCCCAAATGTTCTTAAATGACTTTTGCCAAGCCTCCAAAGCTGGAAACGGAGTGGAAGCTATGGGCAGTGGGGAGAACTTAGGCAACTTTCCAGTTACCACCTGAAACGGAGAAAATTCAGAGGAAGAGCTTTTCAAATTATTGTGCGCAAATTCCGCAAACGGTAGGAACTTGACCCAATCGTTTTGCGCATCCGCAACATAACACCTTAGAAACTGCTCCAATGACTGATTAATCCTCTCAGTCTGACCATTGGTCTGTGGGTGGTAGCCCGACGAAAATGACAGTTCCATGCCCATTTGATGACAAAATGCCCTCCAAAATTTAGAAACAAATTGGACTCCCCGATCTGACACAATGTTTTCCGGAATGCCATGTAGCCGGAAAATGTGGATGATGAAAAGATCGGCCAACGCCTGGGCCGAGGGGAGTCCTTTCAGGGGCACAAAATGGGCCATTTTACTGAAACGGTCGACTACCATCCAAATGACCGACATGCCCTCAGACCTCGGAAGCTCACCCACAAAATCCATGGACAAATGGGTCCATTGTTCACTCGGGGTGGGCAAAGGCTGCAACGTTCCCACAGGTGCCAGACGGGAGGGTTTGCTTTTTGCACATACTGCACACTCTCTAACATACTCCTTGCAGTCAGTTGCCAATGAAGGCCACCAAGTACAACTAGCAACAAGGTCCTGTGTTCTGGTGGCCCCAGGATGTCCAGCATTTTTGTGGGAGTGGAACATCTGCAATATCTGGAGTGGCAGTGGTACAAACATCACCCCTTCGGGCTTTCCTTCAGGGACATCCTGCTGGAAAGGACTTAAAGTCTCCATCCAGTTTTTACAGGTCTCTGTGGCTGCCAACACTACTCTCTGTGGGATAATAGTCTCTGGGTCTGAGGCCTGTGCTGTCTCTGGCTCAAAGCATCTGGACAAAGCATCTGCTTTAATGTTTTTACTACCCAGAGTGTACGTAATTACAAATCTGAATCTTGAGAAAAACAGTGACCACCGAGCCTGACGGGGACTCAATCTCTTAGCCCCCTCAATGTATTCCAAATTTTTGTGATCAGTGTAAACGGTAATCGTATGATCTGCTCCTTCTAGCCAATGACGCCATTCCTCGAAGGCCAATTTAATGGCTAGGAGCTCCCTGTTGCCTATATCGTAGTTTTTCTCTGCTGGTGAAAACCTACGAGAGAAATAGGCACACGGGTGTAATCTTCCCTGCAACCCAGAGCGCTGAGACAGCACAGCCCCTACCCCGACCTCCAAGGCGTCCACCTCCACAATAAAGGGATAGGAGGTGTTGACGTGTCTCAAAATGGGTGCAGAGCAAAACAATTCTTTCAAAGTGGAGAAAGCAGCCAGAGCTTCAGGTGACCAGTGGTTGGTATCTGCCCCTTTCTTTGTAAGACTGGTGAGGGGTGCTATGACTGTGAAGTACCCCTTTATGAACCTTCTATAATAATTAGCGAATCCTAAAAATCTCTGGAGGGATTTTAGTCCCACTGGCTGAGGCCATTCCAGGACAGCAGAGTCTTTAGCAGGATCCATAGAAAGGCCCGAGGTGGAAATTATGTACCCCAGAAAAGTGACAGATGTTACCTCAAAAATGCATTTCTCCAATTAAGCATAAAGCATGTTCTGTCTTAACTTGTGCAGTACAAATTTGACATGAGCTCTGTGCTCAGACAGGTTATCTGAGAAGATTACCACAAAATACACCACAAAACAAACTTCCACTGCGCTCCAACTTGAACCTCCACGAGGTCTGTGGTTAATCACTTTAGAGTGCTGCTCCTGGGTTACTCGGGACCAGTAATTGGCTGATAAGCAGAAAAAGGGATTGGGAAAACAAGAGCGCTCTCTAGTGCATTAACTGTTTTAATTTAGCTTCATACGCAAAAGGGTTAAAATAAACTTACAATATAATCAGATAAAACATCGCATATCTCACAAAGAGTGTATCATCACCGCTTCCTGCAGATGGAAAAACCAACTCTGGTCGCCTCAATACTGTGGCCAGCAGTGATTGGAATCCGGAGTTCCGGTAGCGCCAGCGGGAGGAGGAACGCGGCGGAATCTTAGCAGCTGCCTGCGCCTATTGCGTCATTACGCGTTTCGGCGTTCAACGCCTTCGTCGTAAGTGTAAGTTTATTTTAACCCTTTTGCGTATGAAGCTAAATTAAAACAGTTAATGCACTAGAGAGCGCTCTTGTTTTCCCAATCCCTTTATCTGAGAAGATTAGTATATCATCCAGATATATCAGAACAAATTTACCCAATACCTCCCTGAATACTTCATTAATGAGTTCCTGAAAAACGGCCGGGGCGTTACACAACCCGAAAGGGCATCACCAGGTACTCGTAATGCCCCTCGGGTGTGTTAAAGGCCGTCTTCCACTCATCGCCCTCTCTGATCCGCACCAAGTTGTATGCACCCCGCAGATCCAACTTCGAAAAAATCTTAGCATTGGTGACCTGAGTGAATAAATCGTCTATCAAAGGCAATGGATAGCGATTTTTTACTGTGATTTTATTCAGGCCCCGGTAATCAATGTATGGCCGAAGGCCTCCGTCTTTTTTCTTTACAAAAAAGAAACCTGCTCCGGCAGGCGACCGGGAAGGGCGAATGAAACCCTTAGCTAAGTTTTCACGGACGGATGTACTCTCGCATGGCCACTTTTTCTGGCCCAGACAAATTGTAGAGATGACCTCTAGGGGGCATACAACCAGATCGGAGATCGATGGGGCAATCGAAAGGGCGATGTGGAGGTAATTTCTCAGCAGCTTTGGGACAAAACACATCTGAAAATTCAGAATATTGTTCTGGCACTCCCTCTACATGAATCCTGGTCTGACCCAAGGTTACCTTCACTAAACAATGATGAAAGCAATGGGCTGACCAGTTTGTTAGCTGACCAGTAGCCCAATTAATCTGAGGGGAGTGAAGGTGTAACCAAGGCATGCCAAGGATGTTAGTAGAGGTTGTCATGTGTAACACAAAAAAAAAAACTTTTCCCTATGCAGCACCCCTATAGTCATGGGCATCCGCAGAAAATTTCCCAGGGGGGGCAAAAAGTGGGGAGCAAAAAGGCCGCAAATCTGGGTTGGTGTTGTGTGGCGAGCGCGCCGCGCCGAAAAATGGGTGTGGTCATGAACCAGAATGTAGGTGTGGTCGTGGGTGGAGACAAGTTTACATGAACTAAGCAATGGTGGGACATTAGATTAGGACAGTGGTGGCGAACCTTTTGGAGGTCGAGTGTCCAAACTGCAAAGTCACTTTACTATCACAAAGTGCCAACAGCAATTTAAACTAAATACAAACGTATTAACTCATACATGAACATTATGAAAATTAAGTTGAAAATAAACTGTGAAGATAAACAATTTCATCCATCGTACTCCTGAAAAAATTATTCATTTTTTTTAGAACCTCCAAGTTTTATTTTCTGTTTTAAAAAGCGGAAAAAGTAGGTTTAATGCGATCGTCTCATATGATGATGATTCAGCTTTTTCCATAGTCTCGCAGTTAGCAATCATGTGACCCCCATCAAGACAAATTCAGCAATCATGAGGCCCCCAACATGACCAACTCAGCAATCATGGGGCCCCCAACAAGACAAATTCAGCAATCATGAGGCCCCCAACAAGACAAATTCAGCAATCTTGAGGCCCCCAACAAATCATGAGGCCCCCAACAAGACAAAGTCAGTAACCATGAGGCCCGCAACAAGACAAATTCAGCAGTCATGAGGCACATAAATAGACAGCTTTTCACATAAATAGGCAGAATGCCCCCTTAATATGTAGACACCTCTCACCTGGCAGCAGTTCCCCAAAATACACTCAATCTGACAGCAGTGGTTCCCCAAAAATAGGTAGCCCCAGGTCTATAGGTGTCCCCAGAATAGGTGGCCAGCGGTATAGATGTCCCCAGAACTGGTAGCCAGGGGTAGAGATGTCCCCAGAACAGGTAGCCAGGGGTATATGTGCCCAGTATATGTAGGCAGGGGTATATGTGCCCAGTATATGTAGGCAGGGGTATATGTCCCAGTATATGTAGGCAGGGGTATATGTCCCAGTATATGTAGGCAGGCGGTTGAACGCCGAAACGCGTAATGACGCAATAGGCGGAGGCAGCTGCTAAGATTCCGCCACGTTCCTCCTCCCGCTGGCGCTACCGGAACTCCGGATTCCAATCACTGCTGGCCACAGTATTGAGGCGACCAGAGTTGGTTTTTCCATCTGCAGGAAGCGGTGATGATACACTCTTTGTGAGATATGCGATGTTTTATCTGATTATATTGTAAGTTTATTTTAACCCTTTTGCGTATGAAGCTAAATTAAAACAGTTAATGCACTAGAGAGCGCTCTTGTTTTCCCAATCCCTTTATCTGAGAAGATTAGTATATCATCCAGATATATCAGAACAAATTTACCCAATACCTCCCTGAATACTTCATTAATGAGTTCCTGAAAAACGGCCGGGGCGTTACACAACCCGAAAGGGCATCACCAGGTACTCGTAATGCCCCT
Source organism: Hyperolius riggenbachi (assembly GCF_040937935.1). NCBI lineage: Eukaryota > Metazoa > Chordata > Amphibia > Anura > Hyperoliidae > Hyperolius > Hyperolius riggenbachi. The sequence goes on along the minus strand of NC_090653.1, from coordinate 190,541,603 downwards.
CGGGTGTGTTAAAGGCCGTCTTCCACTCATCGCCCTCTCTGATCCGCACCAAGTTGTATGCACCCCGCAGATCCAACTTCGAAAAAATCTTAGCATTGGTGACCTGAGTGAATAAATCGTCTATCAAAGGCAATGGATAGCGATTTTTTACTGTGATTTTATTCAGGCCCCGGTAATCAATGTATGGCCGAAGGCCTCCGTCTTTTTTCTTTACAAAAAAGAAACCTGCTCCGGCAGGCGACCGGGAAGGGCGAATGAAACCCTTAGCTAAGTTTTCACGGACGGATGTACTCTCGCATGGCCACTTTTTCTGGCCCAGACAAATTGTAGAGATGACCTCTAGGGGGCATACAACCAGATCGGAGATCGATGGGGCAATCGAAAGGGCGATGTGGAGGTAATTTCTCAGCAGCTTTGGGACAAAACACATCTGAAAATTCAGAATATTGTTCTGGCACTCCCTCTACATGAATCCTGGTCTGACCCAAGGTTACCTTCACTAAACAATGATGAAAGCAATGGGCTGACCAGTTTGTTAGCTGACCAGTAGCCCAATTAATCTGAGGGGAGTGAAGGTGTAACCAAGGCATGCCAAGGATGTTAGTAGAGGTTGTCATGTGTAACACAAAAAAAAAAACTTTTCCCTATGCAGCACCCCTATAGTCATGGGCATCCGCAGAAAATTTCCCAGGGGGGGCAAAAAGTGGGGAGCAAAAAGGCCGCAAATCTGGGTTGGTGTTGTGTGGCGAGCGCGCCGCGCCGAAAAATGGGTGTGGTCATGAACCAGAATGTAGGTGTGGTCGTGGGTGGAGACAAGTTTACATGAACTAAGCAATGGTGGGACATTAGATTAGGACAGTGGTGGCGAACCTTTTGGAGGTCGAGTGTCCAAACTGCAAAGTCACTTTACTATCACAAAGTGCCAACAGCAATTTAAACTAAATACAAACGTATTAACTCATACATGAACATTATGAAAATTAAGTTGAAAATAAACTGTGAAGATAAACAATTTCATCCATCGTACTCCTGAAAAAATTATTCATTTTTTTTAGAACCTCCAAGTTTTATTTTCTGTTTTAAAAAGCGGAAAAAGTAGGTTTAATGCGATCGTCTCATATGATGATGATTCAGCTTTTTCCATAGTCTCGCAGTTAGCAATCATGTGACCCCCATCAAGACAAATTCAGCAATCATGAGGCCCCCAACATGACCAACTCAGCAATCATGGGGCCCCCAACAAGACAAATTCAGCAATCATGAGGCCCCCAACAAGACAAATTCAGCAATCTTGAGGCCCCCAACAAATCATGAGGCCCCCAACAAGACAAAGTCAGTAACCATGAGGCCCGCAACAAGACAAATTCAGCAGTCATGAGGCACATAAATAGACAGCTTTTCACATAAATAGGCAGAATGCCCCCTTAATATGTAGACACCTCTCACCTGGCAGCAGTTCCCCAAAATACACTCAATCTGACAGCAGTGGTTCCCCAAAAATAGGTAGCCCCAGGTCTATAGGTGTCCCCAGAATAGGTGGCCAGCGGTATAGATGTCCCCAGAACTGGTAGCCAGGGGTAGAGATGTCCCCAGAACAGGTAGCCAGGGGTATATGTGCCCAGTATATGTAGGCAGGGGTATATGTGCCCAGTATATGTAGGCAGGGGTATATGTCCCAGTATATGTAGGCAGGGGTATATGTCCCAGTATATGTAGGCAGGCGGTATATGTCCCAGTATATGTAGGCAGGGGTATATGTCCCAGTATATGTAGCCAGGGGGATATGTCCCAGTATATGTAGGCAGGGGGTATATGTCCCAGTATATGTAGGCAGGGGGTATATGTCCCAGTATATGTAGCCAGGGGGATGTGTCCCAGTATATGTAGCCAGGGGGATATGTCCCAGTATATGTAGGCAGGGGTATATGTCCCAGTATATGTAGGCAGGGGTATATGTCCCAGTATATGTAGCCAGGGGGATATGTCCCAGTATATGTAGGCAGGGGGATATGTCCCAGTATATGTAGGCAGGGGGTATATGTCCCAGTATATGTAGGCAGGGGGTATATGTCCCAGTATATGTAGCCAGGGGGATATGTCCCAGTATATGTAGGCAGGGGTATATGTCCCCAGAAAAAGTAGCCAGGGGGATATGTCCCAGTATATGTAGGCAGGGGTATATGTCCCAGTATATGTAGGCAGGGGTATATGTCCCAGTATATGTAGGCAGGGGGATATGTCCCAGTATATGTAGCCAGGGGGATATGTCCCAGTATATGTAGGCAGGGGGTATATGTCCCAGTATATGTAGCCAGGGGGATATGTCCCAGTATATGTAGGCAGGGGTATATGTCCCAGTATATGTAGGCAGGGGTATATGTCCCAGTATATGTAGCCAGGGGGATATGTCCCAGTATATGTAGGCAGGGGGATATGTCCCAGTATATGTAGGCAGGGGGTATATGTCCCAGTATACGTAGGCAGGGGGTATATGTCCCAGTATATGTAGCCAGGGGGATATGTCCCAGTATATGTAGGCAGGGGTATATGTCCCCAGAAAAAGTAGCCAGGGGGGATATGTCCCAGTATATGTAGGTAGGGGTATATGTCCCAGTATATGTAGGCAGGGGTATATGTCCCAGTATATGTAGGCAGAGGGTATATGTCCCAGTATATGTAGCCAGGGGGATATGTCCCAGTATATGTAGCTAGGGGGATACTGTATGTCCCAGTATATGTAGGCAGGGGTATATGTCCCAGTATATGTAGGCAGGGGGTATATGTCCCAGTATATGTAGCCAGGGGGATATGTCCCAGTATATGTAGGCAGGGGTATATGTCCCAGTATATGTAGGCAGGGGTATATGTCCCAGTATATGTAGGCAGGGGTATATGTCCCAGTATATGTAGGCAGGGGGTATATGTCCCAGTATATGTAGCCAGGGGGATATGTCCCAGTATATGTAGGCAGGGGTATATGTCCCCGGAAAAAGTAGCCAGGGGGATATGTCCCAGTATATGTAGGCAGGGGGTATATGTCCCAGTATATGTAGCCAGGGGGATATGTCCCAGTATATGTAGCCAGGGGTATATGTCCCAGTATATGTAGGCAGGGGTATATGTCCCAGTATATGTAGCCAGGGGGATATGTCCCAGTATATGTAGCCAGGGGGATATGTCCCAGTATATGTAGCCAGGGGTATATGTCCCCAGAAAAAGTGTCCATGTGTGCCCCAGAAGGAGGGGAGCAGCGCAGAGAAGAGGGAGAGCTATGGGCACTCACCTTAGGGGGCTCTCCCTCCCTCTTTCTCCCCTCCGGAGTCCGGAATGAAGTGTGCAGCGGCTGGGCAGCGGGCGGAACTTACCTCTTCTCGTCGCACGCGCCGGATGGGTTAGCCGATACTCTGGTCTGATCCAGACCAGAGTGCGGCACCAGAACTTCCGGCGCAGGAGCGAGACGAGGTAAGTTCCGCCCGCTGCCCAGCCGCTGCACACTTCATTCCGGAGGGGACAGCGAGGGAGAGAGAGCCCTCTAAGGTGAGGGAAGGGGGGGGAGACGTCCGCACTTCCCCACTGTGCCCATAGCTCTCTCTCTTCTCTGCGCTGCTCCCCTCCTTCTGGCTGCACGGGCACGCGGCCAGGGGGGGCAGCGGGCGGCCAGGCCCGGGCAGATGCCCGGTTTTGCTGTATGTGCGGACGCCCATGCCTATAGTGACTCCTACCTCTGGTGTCTGCGACAGAGGGCGGTTACGTTGCAGGGGGGAATCATTCACTGCCGTAACCTGGATAGGTGGTGTTACAGGAATGAGTGGAATACCCAACGGCTTAGCAAATTCGTAATCCATAAAATTAGCCGCTGAGCCTGAATCAATGAAGGCCTTAGTGACTTCCGATTTATCTTCCCATGTAATCGTACAAGGAAGAAGCAACCTTTTATCATCTAGGGGTAAAAGTTGTACGCCTAGGGTATTACCCCCAACTACTCCTAGGCAGTAGCGTTTCCCAACTTCTTAGGGCAATTCTGTACTCTATGACCCCCCTCTGCGCAATAAAGACATAACTGCTCTGAAATCCTGTGTCTCCGCTCCACTTGGGACAACTTTGACCGACCAATCTGCATTGGTTCGGGTGGAGGTAAAACAGGAGGAGGTGGAGTCTCCGGTGGTGCAGCGTAGGACACCATCCTTACATGGTTTCTACCCCGGGTCTGTCTCTGATAGCGTAGCCTACGATCAACCCTGATGGCCGATGAAATGGCCTCGTCAATGGTCTTAGGTTCAGGCTGACTTAACATAAGGTCAGAGACCTCATCTGATAATCCTGATAAGAAACAATCTAACAGGGCGAAGGTGCCCCACCTGGCTGATACTGACCACCTTCTGAATTTAGCAGCATACTCCTCGACCGGACTCTTGCCTTGAGGTAACAACTTGAGCTTCCGCTCAGAAGTTGAGGCAATGTCTGGGTCGTCGTAAATTATTGCCATGGCTTTAAAAAATTCCTCTACAGAGGTTAGGGCTAAGTCTCCATCGGAGACTGTACGCCCAGGTCTGAGAATCGCCTGATAACAAAGTCTTAATAAAGGTGACCCTTTGGGTCATAGTTCCTGAAGATCTAGGTCTCAACTCAAAGTATGATAACACTCGACTCCTAAAATTTCGGAAATCAGATCTGTGACCAGAAAATTTTTCAGGTACAGGCATGCGTATGTCTGTGCTAGGAGGGGATCGCACTTCATCCACAGCCGTCTGGAGGGTTTCAAAAGACCCGGACAGAGCGTCAATCAACGCCCGGTGACTACCCAGCACTTGGTTGATGGTATCCACCGAAGTGGCAAGTGCGCCCAGACGGTAGGTGTGTGCGTCCATTTGCATTTTGGTCTGGCGTTCTGTAACGATCGGTGTAACACCGAGAATACAGATATATACCCAATTATTGATGATCTGCAGTATCACCGATAATCAGATATATTTACTAACCTCTGGACACCTGAGTAATGAGAGTGTTTGGTGTAACAGAAATACTTTGAGTAATGCATCTGAGGAGCAGGTGCCCAACAGTAAGGAGTACTGTACAGAAACACGTTCCTTCCGCAAGCTTGAGCCTCTCCCGAGGGAGGGGTCAGACTACGAGGAGGAAGGACAGAGTGTGAGTGACACCAAGGAAGGATGTCACTCCCAGGTCTGTGAGCTATCTCTAGACTGAGGAGATAGCTCTCGAGGTCGGACAAGCCGGGTTGGCAACAGACAGACAGATCAGGGACAGAGACAGGAGACAGATGCGGAATCCTAAGACAAGCAGAGTTCAGTAACAGAGTATCAGATATAGCGAAGTACCTAATCAGAGAACAGAAGAGTAGTCAGGAAAGCAGAAGGTCATAACAAATAATCAACAATGCCTAGTCTTGGGTGTGAGCTCCTTGATCATCAACACCCTGGAACTAGAGTTGGGCCGAACCTCCGATTTTAGGTTCGCGAACCTTGTTCGCGAACTTCCGCGAAAGGTTTGGTTTGCGAAAAAGTTCGCGAACCGCAATAGACTTCAATGGGGAGGCGAACTTTGAAAGTTTAAAAAAATTCTATCAACTGGAAAAATGATAGAAAACATGTTTCAAAAGCTCTAATACCTGGAGCCACACCTAATTGAGTGAAATACACATCACTGCTGGAGGATCCGCCCACCCTCCCTCCTCCAAGCAAGGTCCTTTATACCATTTGCCTGCCTACACTAATTAGTTATGGAACAGCTGCTACACACTCTGCTAGGGAGATTTTAATTGGCCTCCTCCCTCCACCCTCCACCCTCCACCCTCCTCCCTCCACCCTCCACCCTCCTCCCTCCTCCCTCCACCCTCCTCCCTCCTCCCTCCACCCTCCTCCCTCCTCCCTCCTCCCTCCTCCCTCCACCCTCCTCCCTCTTCTCTCCACCCTCCACCCTCCACCCTCCTCCCTCCTCCCTCCACCCTTCTACCCTTCTACCTATTCCCTCCTCCCTCCTACCGGAGGGAGGAGGGTCTCTTCTGCCAGGGAATTATACTATTTTAAAAACCAGTATACATCATACCATAGCTGGGAATACATACATGAGTATACATCATACCATAGCTGGGAATCGAACCCAGATCTCACTGTGTGGTGGGCACGTCACCCTAAGCACTGTACCACTACAGAAGTAAGTGAAGCTAGCCTAAAATTTAACATTTATGCTCAATGCAATAGAACCATTAGGTTGCTTAAAGGAAAACTGTAGTGAGAGGTATATGGAGGCTGCCATATTGATTTCCTTTTAAGCTATACCAGTTGCCTGGCAGCCCTGCTGATCTATTTGGCTGCAGTAGTGTGAATCACACCAGAAACAAGCATGCAGCTAATCTTGTCAGATCTTACAAAAATGTCAAACACCAGATCATACCATAGCTGGGAATCGAACCCAGATCTCACTGTGTGGCTTGCAGCTCTTGAGCGCTTTGAGTCCGACAGGAGAAAAGCACTATACAAATGTTTGGATTATTATTATTACTGCAGCCAAATAGATCAGCAGGGCTGCCAGGCAACTGGTATAGCTTAAAAGGAAATCAATATGGCAGCCTCCATATACCTCTCACTACAGTTCTCCTTTAAGCAACCTAATGGTTCTATTGCATTGAGCATAAATGTTAAATTTTAGGCTAGCTTCACTTACTTCTGTAGTGGTACAGTGCTTAGGGTGATGTGCCCACCACACAGTGAGATCTGGGTTCGATTCCCAGCTATGGTATGATCTGGTGTTTGACATTTTTGTAAGATCTGACAAGATTAGCTGCATGCTTGTTTCTGGTGTGATTCACACTACTGCAGCCAAATAGATCAGCAGGGCTGCCAGGCAACTGGTATAGCTTAAAAGGAAATCAATATGGCAGCCTCCATATACCTCTCACTACAGTTCTCCTTTAAGCAACCTAATGGTTCTTTTGCATTGAGCATAAATGTTAAATTTTAGGCTAGCTTCACTTACTTCTGTAGTGGTACAGTGCTTAGGGTGACATGCCCACCACACAGTGAGATCTGGGTTCGATTCCCAGCTATGGTATGATGTATACTCATGTATGTATCCCCAGCTATGGTATGATGTATACTCATGTATGTTTTCCCAGCTATGGTATGATGTATACTGGTTTTTAAAATCGTATAATTCCCTGGCAGAAGAGACCCTCCTCCCTCCGGTAGGAGGGAGGAGGGAATAGGTAGAAGGGTAGAAGGGTGGAGGGTGGAGGGTGGAGGGAGGCCAATTAAAATCTCCCTAGCAGAGTGTGTAGCAGCTGTCCCATAACTAATTAGTGTAGCCAGACAACTGAGTCAAATGGTATAAAGGACCTAGCTTGAAGGGAGGGTGGGCGGGTTCTCTAGCACTGAAAGCAGTGTGTTTGACAATAACATGTCAGCCTCCAGTGAAATGGAGGCTAAACATTTTGCTCAATACAGCATTATGGGGCGAATCGAACTTCCGCAAAAGTTCGCCTGATGCAGGCGAACGCGAACCCCCAAAGTTCGCCTGGAACCATTCGCCGGCGAACCGTTCGGCCCATCTCTACCTGGAACTAGTCTGAGAATAACTAGATGGTAACTAATTCCTAGACTGAGGTGTGAGGTCCCTGATCATCAACACCTAGGAACTGGTCTAGATAAATACACAGATAATATATCACAGATACTGACAAGGTCTGAGTGCTACCACGTAGTGATCGCAGTGCCAGACACCAGAGAAATGACCAACACCCAGTATATATATACACCAGCGCTCTCCAACGCCCTCCCCTAAGTGCTGGACCAATGAAACCTGATAGAATTGTCAGCTGATCGGCTGGATCAGCTGACACCCTTCTGACTGCTATAAAGGCTTTGCCTCTCAGCGCGCGCGCGTCATTCTGAACCTGTGTGGACTATCAGTCCCAGCCACACCAGACATGTGTTGTACTGCATCTGTTGGTTTGAACGCGGGGCCAGCCGCACCGCTGTCAGAGCATGCGGCGGTTCCCTCGCGTTCTGCCTTACTGTTAGTGGCAAGCTCATGCGTGCAAACCTCCACGTCGGACGCGGAATCCGTCAGGCTTGTGGTTGCAGGCCCAGGCGCGCAAGCTGTCATGTTGAATGCGGAATCAGCCGCCTTACTCTGAATACTTGCGGCGGCTTTTCCGCGTTTTCTCACATAAAGCATATGATTGCAGCATGTGGGTATTGTGTGCAAACATTTCTGCTCTCTGCTCGTCCCTCCTCCCTTCTCTGTCCACTCCCTGCCCTCTGTCCATCTTCTCCCCTTCTCTGCGTGTCCACCCCCCTCCCCTTCTCCTGTCCTGCTAGTCATTTCACCCCCGAAATGCTTCCGTAGTAAAATGATCCGAGATTCGGATCAAAGATCCGTATCTTTTCAATGATCCGATTCGAATCATTCGGATCATTGAAAAGATCCGAACTTCACATCTCTACTATCATATACAGTGTGACGGCTGGGAGGGAGATAAGGAGTTTTCTTTTCAAAGAGTGAGTTACCTTTCTCAATGAGGAAGCACACGCTGCTCAGCACAAAAGCAGCAGCCACAGTACCTGAGACTCTCACTCTCCTGTCGGCTCCTCCCTCTCCACGAGTCCTCATCAGCCAGCGTGTGGGGAGAAAAACAGCCTGCAGCAATTACTGATGATTGGCTGGCAGTACCCGGCGGCCAGCCAATCCAAGGACAAGGAGAGAGAGAGCTGAGTGACAGAGATACCGGCAAATGACGTGCCGGTATAAATATAATTCCGGCTCCGGCTTCATACACGATTTTTCCGGTAGTGCCGGACAGATACTGGCTGGGTGGCAACCCTATGTGTAATCGGTCAAGGGCGTGGCTCAGGAATGTTCAGTTGGCCCAGTTGTAGTTTTATTCCAAAACGACTGTGGTGAAATACAGCCAAGTCACTACAGCTGCCATAGGCATCCATGTCAATATACACAAATGTATAATTGAAGGGGAAGAAAAAAGAAGCGCACTCTGGTGCATTAACTTTTAATATGCTTCCTGTGAGCAAGTAAAATAACACGTACAGTGTAAGAATAAAAAAAGTGCACTTATCACACTGAAGATGCGTATCACCACGTCCTCTGGATGTTTGCTCCGTCCTGCACGCCTCCTAGGATTCTAGCGACGGCGGGTCAGAGAACGCGGAGAAACTGATGGCAGCTGCCTTGCGCCTATTGCGTCATGACGCGTTTCGGCGTTCCACGCCTTCGTCAGTGTGATAAGTGCACTTTTTTATTCTTACACTGTACGTGTTATTTTACTTGCTCACAGGAAGCATATTAAAAGTTAATGCACCAGAGAGCGCTTCTTTTTTCTTCCCCTTCCGTTCTGTTTTCTACAGCCTCTTACTGGTTCCCAAGTAAGATAGGAGCTGCACTCTGGGGAAAGCTTAACGTAACGCTGTGGAAGTTGTTCTGGATTGGAGCGCAGTGGATTTGGTTTTGAATTTTACAAATGTATAATTGGCAGCCATTAAAGTGGTCTGAAACTCTGATATAACATTCAATAAAAATGTGTTTTCCTACTTTTTATTACTCATCAGTTATCATATTTGCTTTTGTGCATAAGTAATATAGTCTGTTTAGTGTTTACAAATTACAAGTTTCGAAAGTGTAGTTTATCTTGCCCTGAAAGCTGGCATTGCATTTTATTCATACTGCTTTTTATCATATATTTACATCCTCTAATGAGATTTTCTGAACTGTGAGTGTGTCTTAAAGCGGTATCGTCACCATAAAAATCAAATTTCAACAGCAACTGGTCTGAGTGTATTAAGTGATAAAGATGCTAATCCTGCATTCAAAACTTTTTCTGCTGTTATGATTTGGAGTCATCACATACTTAAGGAACACTGGCCCTTTAGTAGTCGTGCCAAAGAATTGCATGCTGGGGGTTCTTTTTATCTATAATCTATTCCTCCTCTTCCCTTTATTTCCCTGCCAGCTTCTTATCTGAAACCTAATCCCCTACTCACTTGTGTTTACAAGCAAGGCTGAGGCGAAAAAAAGTAAAGGGCAGAAATGACATCACGAGTTAGCCTTAACTGTGGGCAAAAGACATGGCCCCCACCACTAACAGAATTCTCGTCATTTACTATATAACCTTCACTGAAATCAAAATGTGGACAGTATAATACATGTGTTATGTAAGTAGATCAAGTATTTATCTACTTATAAATGTGTTTTTTTCCCTGGCATAGTATGGCTGACCCTACTGCTTTAAGCACAGAGAGCTTCACAGAGAGCTCCTTTTCACTTGTTACACTGTATTTACATACATTGTAACAACATTGGAATGTAAAAAAAAAGATGCTGTTATCTCCAGTTTGGATGTGGATTTGAAGCTGAATAGCAGGACAAAGTGCTTTGTTTAACCATTTCAGTGATGTTCTGCTTAAAAAAAAATATGGGATAGTAGCTTTCAAGCTGTAAGGAATCTTTTAGAGCGAAGTAGAAATGCTGGCTTTCAGACCACTTTAAGACAATTGAGAAAAATTTCCTATAATTAAAATATTGACTGCCAGAGGATGCAGGCATAACCATTCTGACATGCTTGCCATTCACACCCCTCAAGCAATTAGGGGAATGGTGCCTCTGCCAGTACAAATGAATGCTTTGTTCCCATTTAGCCTGATCTGGGAAAGGCATAAATTACTGCTGCAGTTCTTGCAGTTATTTTTGCAGGTGTCCACAATATTTTGTATAGTCGACTTTCCCAAACGATATTCAAATTGTAGTGCGGCATATGTGTGTCCTGTTACCAGAAATCTGAAAAAGAAGCCCTGGAGCCCCCCCCCCCCCCCCCTTATATAAGGCAGGCTCCGGAGGCCATTAGCCTCACTCGTGTGCCTGCTAGAGACAGACTAGGGACAGCTGCTGCAGACTTGTTCTTCTAGGGACAGATTAGTTAGGTTCTTGGCTGCTTAGCTTGCTCCTGGCTGATTATTATTGCTTTTATAGCACCCCTCAACAGCTCTTTTCAGAGCTCATCCTGTACTTTTTTTTTTTTCTGTGTGTCATACTGACACTTTTGTTGCATGCACAGCCTTGCTAATTCATAGTGTGTGTGCCACTGCCAGCAGCCCAGCACATTCAGTGACTACCTGTGTGTGTGGCAGGGAGCTGCACATTGTACTACCCAGTACTGCATATACCTAGTACCTGTTGTGTTTACTTAACCCACCTCATCACTGCATATACCCAGCTTTGTGTTAAGTGAACCCAGCTCACTGCATCGCACTACCTGTTGTGTTGAGTGAACCCACCTCACTGCATCTAAGTACCTTTACTGTTCAGTGAACCCAGCTCACTGCATCTAACTACCTGTTGTGTTGAGTGAACCAACCTCACTGCATCGAAGTACCTTTACTGTTCAGTGAACCCAGCTCACTGCATATAACTACCTTTACTGTTCAGTGAACCCACCTCACTGCATATAACTACCTGTTGTGTTGAGTGAACCCAGCTCACTGCATATACCTAGCATCCCCCCGAGATGGACAAAATGGACAAACCAGGTAGAGGAAGAGGTAGAGGCAGACCCAGAGGAAGACCACCAGGCACCAGCAGGTCTGTGCGAGGTGGTGTTGCTGTGATTTCATGCAGACCTGTCCCAAAATACAGTGCCCAGAAGACGGCACGTGCCATCACTTCCCAAAATTGTGATGACGTGGTTGAGTATTTAACACAGAACACCTCATTTCCCCCAGCCAGTGCCACCAGCACTAGTACAAGCACCACATCCGCTGCATTTGACACTTCGCAGGAGTTATTTGGTGGTGGTGAAATCACTGATTCACAGCCAACATAACGTTTGATCTGGTGACTGATAGGCCACGGGGCAGCGGGACCACTAAAACTATGAATTTTAGAAAAGCAAAGATCAATCAAATTAGGCAGGAACTAAGTTTGGTGAACTGGGATAATGTACTACAAGGGGAGGACACTGAAGGGAAATGGCAAGCTTTTAAACTTATTCTCAATCAATATTGTAGTATGTATATCCCATATGGAAACAAAATGTCTAGGAATAAAAAAAGGCCTCTATGGATGAATAGAAAGGTTAGGGATAAAATGAAGAGGAAAAGGAATGCCTATAAGGTCCTAAAACAGGAGGGGACCGAGGCTGCACTAAGCAATTATAAGGAGTGCAATAAAAATTGTAAAAAAGAAATTAGGCAGGCAAAGATCGAAGCTGAAAATCAAATCGCTAGGGATATCAAATCTAACCCAAAAAAGTTTTACAAGTACATCAACTCTAAAAAAAAGAAACGTTGACTGTATAGGACTCCTAAAGGACGAGGGTGGCAACTCAATGGTGGATGACCAAGGTAAGGCAGAGTTATTAAATGCTTTCTTTGCTTCTGTCTTCACAAAGGAAACAGCACTGTTGCAAATTACAGAGGCAGAAGAGTCTCAATCTTCTAACTGTAATATTAAATACTTAACGCAGGAAGAAGTGAAGGCAAGACTAAATAAATTAAAAATAGACAAGGCACCTGGCCCGGATGGCATGCATCCTCGGGTCCTAAGGGAATTAAGTTCAGTTATAGCTAAACCACTTTATCTTATATTTTGTGACTCTCTTGCAACTGGCAGAGTCCCAGTGGATTGGCGTACAGCCCACGTTTTCCCATTATTTAAGAAGGGCAAAAAATCAGATCCAGGAAATTATAGACCTGTAAGCTTAACATCAGTTGTATGCAAACTATTTGAGGGGTTACTAAGAGATACTATACATGACTTCATAGTAGAAAATAATTTTATTTCTCAGCATCAACATGGGTTTACTAAAGACAGGTCCTGTTTGACTAACATGCTCAGCTTTTATGAGGTAGTGAATGCTAATATGGATATTGGGAATGCTGTAGATGTGATATACTTGGACTTTGCAAAGGCCTTCGACACTGTTCCGGCACAAAAGTCTGGTGCAAAAGTTGAGGATGCAAGGACTGGGGAAGAGTCTGTGTGCATGGATAGGGAACTGGCTAATGGACAGAAAACAAAGAGTTGTGGTCAATGGATCGTACTCAAAATGGGAGACTGTTAGCAGTGGGGTCCCACAGGGGTCTGTACTGGGTTCAGTGCTCTTCAATTTATTTATTAATGACCTAGTAGATGCAGTAGTGAGCAATGTTGCTATTTTTGCAGATGATACAAAATTGTGCAGAATCATCAACTCTCAGGAAGATAGTGTCATATTGCAACAGGATCTGGATAGGATGGCTATAAGGGCACATACATGGCAGATGAAATTCAATGTTGAAAAATGTAAAGTCATGCATTTTGGTCGTACCAATGGCCTAGCACCATACAAAATAAATGAGATACAGTTGGGGACAGCAAACTTGGAGAAGGACTTAGGAGTACTCATCGACAACAAGTTAAATAATCGTACTCAATGCCAAGCCGCTGCAGCTAAACCTAACAAAATTTTGGGATGCATTAAAGGGGAAATAAAAACTCAAGATGCTAGCATAATATTGCCCCTGTTTAACTCTCTAGTAAGGCCACATCTGGAATATGGAATTCAGTTCTGGGCACCACATTACAAAAAAGATATTGCAGTTTTAGAGCAGGTGCAGAGATGAGCAACAAAATTGATACGTGGGATGGATGGTCTCACTTACCAAGAAAGGTTAGATAAACTGGGTTTATTTAGTCTAGAGAAAAGACGCCTTAGAGGAGATCTAATTAACATGTATAAATACATCAGAGGGCAATATAACAGCTTGGCGGATGAGCTTTTTGTCCCTAGGCCTTCTCAAAGGACTAGAGAACATGATCTGCGCATGGAGGAAAAACGTTTTAGCCATTTATTTAGGAAAGGGTTCTTTACAGTAAGAGTGATTAAGATGTGGAATGCATTGCCACAGGAAGTCGTTATGGCAAACTCTATACCTGCATTTAAAGGGGGCTTAGATGCTTTCCTTGCGTTGAAAGACATCCATGGCTACAATTACTAGGTTATGCCTAATGATGTTGATCCAGGGATTTTATCTGATTGCCATCTGGAGTCGGGAAGGAATTTTTCCCTCTTGGGGCTAATTGGACCATGCCCTGTAAGGGTTTTTTCGCCTTCCTCTGGATCAACAGGGATATGTGAGGGAGCAGGCTGGTGTTGTACTTTGTACTGGTTGAACTCGATGGACGCATGTCTTTTTTTCAACCAAAATAACTATGTAACTGTCACGGTCAATTACCTGTCTAGACGAGGCGGCTGGCACTTACGGATGCTGCAGGTGTCCTGGTGCATGCTGGTGGGTCCCTTACGGGTCCTGGCAGGGTGCACACTGGGCTCCGTGTGTGGCAGTGGAGACATCGGCGCTCGGCGACGCTGGTGTGATACTGTGCGCATGCGCGCCCGAAGGGCCGCCTGTCCATGCATCTTTTATGGGTTTGTGCGTGCGTTTGTTCGGCGTGATTGCGTCTGGTTGTCCGCGTCATCACGTACGGACGTACGCGTCATAGCGTGCGTCCGTCGCGTCATCGCGTGCACCGGATGCGTCATTGCGTGCAGACGTTCGCGTTTTCCCGCCAAACGGCCTATTTAAGTCTGGAGAATGCCATCATTCAGTGCTGTAGTATTGCAGCTAGTTTTGGTGTGTGTTCCCGTGCGTGATCTTTGTATCTGCCTGTTCCTGATCTCATGTTGCTGACCCTGGCCTGGCTGACTTCCCGACTTGCTACCGACTCCTGCTACGTACGACTGCCCGCTCTGCTGCCGACCTCTGCCTGTCTGAGTACCCGTCTGTTGCCAACCTCTGCCCGTCTGAGTAACCGTCCTGTTGCCGAACTTCTGCCTGTTCACGGATCCGCCTCAGTATCTGCTCCTGCTTGGAATCAAGTCTTGAAACCCGCCTGGAAGCTGAGTCCTTGCACCTCCAGACTCAGCACGCGGGAGCGCTTCGGTTCCTGTCTGGTTACACCATTGGATCTGCTAGCGCTCCTGCCCCGTACTAGCTGTGGAACCTTGTTCCCACTCCAGGGTACTCAGCTAGTAAGTTGCAAGAGTTGCTGCCCTCAGCACATCGGTCTCCAGCTCCCAAGGTACGTCACAAAAATACTACAGCCAAAAATGGAGACCGCTGAGGCAGCAAATGTACTGAGTACCTTATGCAAACAAGTTACCACACTCACGGAGGCCATTAAAGAACTACAAGCTGGTCATGTGCAACTTGAAGGCTGGATTAATACCCTGCGTGCTGGGGAATCTCCGTCACCTCCTGCTTCGGCACCTCAAGTAGTTCCAGTACCTGCCTCTGCTCCAGTGGAACCGGTTCCCATGATCCCTGCAGTAAACCCGGAACCTCGAGTACCTACACCAGAACGCTTCACAGAGGACCGTTCCAAATTCCGCTCCTTCCGCCATGCATGTCAGCTCTACTTTGCACTGCAACCTCGCACCTTTTCTAACGAGGAAACAAAAGTAGGATTTATCATCTCCTTACTACAGGAAGAACCACAGTCATGGGCCCACAGGTTGATGGAGCAAAAACACCAGTGTTTAAGTTCTATGGAGCAATTCTTTACTTCTATGGCAGTGTTGTACGATGATCCCCAGCGTAGTGTTACAGCTGAACTTGCCATCCGCAACCTAAGGCAAGGTCGTAAACCAGCGGAGGAATACACTACTGAATTCAAACGTTGGGCATCAGATACCGACTGGAATGAGTCAGCCCTGAAACATCAATATCGTCTGGGATTATCTGAGTATCTGAAAGATGAACTGGCTCGAGTGGGAGTACCCAGTACCTTGGACGAGTTGATTACAACTGCCATTCAGATAGACCGACGCTTTCGGGAACGTCAACTGGAGAAATCAATGCCCGGCTCTGCCCGTACTTCTTGGCTTCCTGTAAATCAGTCACCATCTCCGATCTCTGCGTCCACTGATGATCAACCTGAGCCCATGCAACTTGGAGTCATGCGTGCCCCATTAACCAATGAAGAGCGAACCCGCAGACGCCAGGGAAATCTATGCCTTTACTGCGGAAGTCCGGGACATTTTCTGAGGAACTGTCCAGTTCGTCCAGCGGGTAAGGAGTATCTTCAGAAAGCTCAAACTCCACCCAAGTACACCTCATCCACGGCTCATACTCATTTTAATATCTCTATTCTCTTTCAGTTTCCCGGAAGAACCCTTAAGACTTCTGCCATAATAGACTCTGGAGCCTGCAGCTGCTTCATGGATAAAGTTTTCGCCACAACCCATCAAATTCCAGTGCAATCCCGAAAAGAGTTATTACACATACACCTAGCAGATGGGTCCACCATCAGCTCTGGACCTGTAAACACTGAGACCCTGCCATTACTTACCTCCACCTCCGCAGATCATCAAGAATGGCTTAAATTCGACCTAGTGTCTTCCCCAGTATATCCTATTATTTTGGGCCTACCTTGGCTCCGGGCTCACAATCCCGCTATCAACTGGGCCACAGAAGAAATTAAGTTCACCTCCACTTACTGTAATAGTTGTTGTTTTCAGCAAGTCTCAGAAGCTTCTGGCCCGTTACTTTGTACCTCTACCTTGGCAGATGAAGTTCCAGTACAGTATCACGACTATCTCGATGTATTTGACAAGAAAGGAGCCGATCAACTTCCTCCACACCGACCATACGATTGCCCAATTGACCTAATAGAAGGAGCTACCATACCTTTTGGAAGGATGTTTCCACTCTCCGATCCTGAACAGGAGGTACTAAAGCAATATATACAGGAAAATCTGAGGAAAGGATTTATTAGGCCTTCAGTCTCTCCTGCTGGAGCTGGGATATTTTTTGTCCAGAAGAAAGACCATGTATTGACTATCGGGCCTTGAATAAAGTTACGATTAAGAATCGCCAGTGGTGCTCACCGCCAGGTCGTGATCACGCTTACGCGTGGATTCACGACCATTTTGACGCATTCCGCCTCGGACACGAAAATCCGTGAATAGATTTTCAACCACGAAAATCTACTTCGACTTCGCGTGAATGCGGACAGAAATCCGCATTCACGCTCGTGAAACCCGGTGCTGAAGTCGTGGTTTGCGGAAATGCGTCAAACTATGCGAAAGTGACACATTGCAGGCCAATCAGAGTGCCCCAGCCAGGCCCTAGCAACCAATCACAGGAGGGGAGCTATGCCCTCCCCTCCTGAATATAAAGCGGCGGCCATGATGGAAAAGCTCTGTCCTTGTTAGACTGTGGTGCTGAGAGGATTATCTCCAGGCCATTGTTGTTTGAGCAAGTGCATTTATTGTGTTAAAAACAAAGCGTTTTTTTTGCTAACACTGCTCTTATACTGTACACAGTTAGCTAGTCAGTGAGTGATTGCTGTAGTTAGTTGTAGTCAGTAGTGTAGTGGGAGTGTCGGAGTCTAGTGATTATTTAACTGTGTGTAGTGCTGTGCAGGCAGGTTCAGTGCTGCAGTGTAGTGGGAGTGGGGATTATCTGTGTGTAGAGTGCAGGCAGGCAGGTTAGTGCAGCTGCAGTGTTCACTTGTATATTCCAGTGACAGTTATACACTTGTACTATTTGCAGGCAGCCAGTCACACCGCCGGCGCCGCCACTCTCTGCCAGCGCTGTTCATTCATTCTGTCAGTGACCTTGTGCCGTGCCCAGTGCCCACTGCTCGCTCGCTGGCATATGAGCATCTCAATACACAGTGTGACATCCTTGTGTGCCCACTGCATCATTCAGTGACCTAGTTGTATATCCAGTGGCCACTGCTGTGCCCACTGCATCCTTCAGTGACCTTGTACTGTGGCCACTGCATCCTTCAGTGACCTAGTTGTATATCCAGTGGCCACTGCTGTGCCCACTGCATCCTTCAGTGACCTTGTACTGTGGCCACTGCATCCTTCAGTGACCTAGTTGTATATCCAGTGGTCACTGCTGTGCCCACTGCATCCTTCAGTGACCTTGTACTGTGGCCACTGCATCCTTCAGTGACCTAGTTGTATATCCAGTGCCCACTGCTGTGCCCACTGCATCCTTCAGTGACCTTGTACTGTCCCCACTGCATCCTTCAGTGACCTTGTACTGTGCCCACTGCATCCTTCAGTGACCTTGTACTGTGCCCACTGCATCCTTCAGTGACCTAGTTGTATATCCAGTGCCCACTGCTATGCCCACTGCATCCTTAAGTGACCTTGTACTGTGGCCACTGCATCCTTCAGTGACCTAGTTGTATATCCAGTGCCCACTGCTGTGCCCACTGCATCCTTCAGTGACCTTGTACTATGGCCACTGCATCCCTTAGTGACCTTGTACTGTGCCCACTGCATCCTTCAGTGACCTTGTACTGTGCCCACTGCATCCTTCAGTGACCTAGTTGTATATCCAGTGGCCACTGCTGTGCCCACTGCATCCTTCAGTGACCTTGTACTGTGGCCACTGCATCCTTCAGTGACCTAGTTGTATATCCAGTGCCCACTGCTGTGCCCACTGCATCCTTCAGTGACCTTGTACTGTCCCCACTGCATCCTTCAGTGACCTTGTACTGTGCCCACTGCATCCTTCAGTGACCTTGTACTGTGCCCACTGCATCCTTCAGTGACCTAGTTGTATATCCAGTGCCCACTGCTGTGCCCACTGCATCCTTCAGTGACCTTGTACTGTGGCCACTGCATCCTTCAGTGACCTTGTACTGTGCCCACTGCATCCTTCAGTGACCTTGTACTGTGCCCACTGCATCCTTCAGTGACCTAGTTCTATATCCAGTGGCCACTGCTGTGCCCACTGCATCCTTCAGTGACCTTGTACTGTGGCCACTGCATCCTTCAGTGACCTAGTTGTATATCCAGTGCCCACTGCTGTGCCCACTGCATCCTTCAGTGACCTTGTACTGTCCCCACTGCATCCTTCAGTGACCTTGTACTGTGCCCACTGCATCCTTCAGTGACCTTGTACTGTGCCCACTGCATCCTTCAGTGACCTAGTTGTATATCCAGTGCCCACTGCTGTGCCCACTGCATCCTTCAGTGACCTTGTACTGTGGCCACTGCATCCTTCAGTGACCTTGTACTGTGCCCACTGCATCCTTCAGTGACCTTGTACTGTGCCCACTGCATCCAGTGATTCATTACTAGCAACATGTCTGGCAGGGTTTCGCGGGGTGAGAGGAAAGGGAGTTCAATTGCCTCAGCCACTTCTGGGACTGCTCCACGTCCAGGGAGAGGACGCCCAGCTGTACGTGGTCGTGATGCAGCAGAAAAGGGGGCAGCAAAGCCTGGGCCGAGTCAGCGGACGCCATTGTCCAAATATTTTAAAGTTTCTGGTCCCCGTGTGGTGGTTGAGCAAATGGAACCTGACGTACTCATGGACATCATGACTTCCTCCCAGACCTCTACTGTGAGCACCACTCCAAGCAGTAGCAGCAGCAGCCAACATCCCACGCTTGTTGTGACATCCACCCCAGCACCCACTGGTCAGCAGCCCTCCCAGGATGACAGCGTTCTGTCCCTCAGTCCGGCATCTGGGAACCTGCTGATGCAAGAAGCTCAGGACTTACTGGGGACTGATGTGGCAGAGATTGAGATCGGGCCACAATCACAAGCGTTGTTGAGTTCTGGTGATGAAGAAGAGGGGTCTGTGTCTGGGGATGTAGGGACAGAAGAGGAGGCGGGGGAGTCAAAGGAAGAGCTGGATTATGATGATGCTGCTGATGATGACGACGTTGTGGACCCTAACTATGTGCAGCCTGCTGAGTCCGTGGAAGAATGGTCAGAGCAGGATGACGAGTCACCTCGGCCTAGGCAAGGATATCGCCATATGTCAGGCAGGGGCAGGGGCATCGGCAGCAGTGGGCGTGGAGGAAGTAGACAGGACACTGCTTCAGCCGGCACCACCACCATACAACCCCCGGGCAACTACTACCACACATTGCTCCGCTGCACCCTCTGCTAGTGGGGGCCGCAGTAAATTAAAGTCACCAGTGTGGGATTGCTTTGAGGAATGTACTGATGACAAAAGGTATGCGGTGTGCAGGTTATGCAGCAAAAGATTGAGCCGTGGGAAAAGTCTGAGCAAGATGGGTACCTCATCCCTCCAGGGCCACCTGAGAAGCCGCCACTGCCGCGAGTATGCGGACTTTAAGAGGAAGCAGGCACTGCTGGCAGAGGTTCCTGAGAGCAGAAGGCCCACCAGCGCAGCAGCATCCTCCCTCCCTCAGGGTCGTGAATCCCCCACAGCAGCAGCAGTAGTAGCACGCAAGCGCTCTTCCACCTCGGCTGCTCAGGACACAGACATTGAGGCTGGCAGCCAGTGTTCGTCTCTCTCCTCTGTCTCCCCTGCATCCCAGCGTCGTCAGACCCTGCTGAGCGACACCTTTCAGGGTCTGACCAAGCCTCTGCCTCCAAGCCACAGGCGGATCCGCAAACTAAATGGCTTGCTGGCCCGGGCCATGGCATCACAGCTGCTTCCCTACTCCCTGGTGCAGGAGGGGAGCGCCATGCGGACGCTGCTCCAATTTGGCATCCCCGAGTGGCAAGTCCCCAGTCGCCACTATTTCAGCAGGAGCGCGATCCCAGCACTCCACAAGTTTGCGGTGGAAAACGTGGCCCGTTCCCTGGACTACTCTGTGGGCAAGCGGGTCCACGTGACCATGGACTCGTGGAGTAGCAGATTTGGGACAGGTCGCTACCTGTCCTTTACGGCCCACTGGGTGACACTGATGGAAGGGAGGGAGGACAAGAGCGCATCAGCCCAGCTAGTGGTGCCACCACGCGGGATCAGGGGGGATGCAGAAGGGTCCTGTCACGACACTCCCTCAGCACCCGGAAAGCAAGCCCGCCTCGGCAGCAGCAGCGCCAAGCCTCGGCACTGCCAAGCCCTTTTAACATTGGTGACCCTGGGGAAGGAGAGGCTTACGGCTACCAACGTCCTGGCCGCCCTCAGGAAGCAGGAGCGGAGGTGGCTGACCCCCAGAGGCCTGGAAGTGGGGTATGTGGCACCTGATAACGGGGCCAACCTGGTGGCAGCAGTGCAGCAGGGAAACCTCCAGCACATCCCCTGCTTGGCCCACGTGCTCAATCTTGTGGTGCAGCGCTTCTTGCGCACCTACCAGGGGATGAGCGAGCTGCTGCAGGATGCCCGGGCGGTGGTACGCTTTTTCCGCCTGTCAGCCACTGCCTCTGCACTCTTGTCCACCTTACAGCAGCAGTATGGAAGGCCACAACACCGGCTGATCATCGACATGCCAGTTCGCTGGAATTCGACTCTGGCCATGTTGGAGCGGCTGTGTCAGCACAGGCTGGCTCTTAGGGCCTACATGCTAGACCCAAGTGTCCCCAGCAACCAGCAAGTCCCCATGATTACTGCCACTCAGTGGACACTGATGCAGCAAGTATGCCTGGTGCTGAGTCCCTTCCTGGAGGCAACCAAGATGGTCAGTGAGGAGCGGGCCTCTGTGTGCCAGTGGGTGCCCTTGGTTTGTCTACTGGAGCAGGCAATGGACAATTTAATTGAGCGTGGGGATGAAGCCCTGAGGCAGTTGGAAGAACAGGAGCAGATGGCAGCACAGTCCAGCTCAGAGGAGGGCTCACAGCAGGTAGTGGAAGAGTTGGAGGTCCCTAACCTGAATGAGGAGGAGGAGGAGGAGCAGAGTGCAGCAGGCGTTGTACGTGGATGGCGGTTTGAGGAGGATAACGACATGGCACAGGAAGAGGACAGGCATGCGTTATGGGACAATGGCGAGGACGAGGAAGATCTTGCTGGCAGGGCCCACTTGTTTCCCATGGCTGTGCACATGTTGCGCTGCCTTCGCAGGGACCCCTGGGTGATCCAGATGCGTTCAAGGGAGGACATCTGGATTACCTTGATGCTTGATCCCCGTCTGAAGGGGAAGCTGGGAGACTTAATGACGCCATCCACCACCGAGCAACGCACAAGAGAGTTGAAGGAGGCCCTTGTGCGCAGACTACTGGAAGCATTCCCACAGCCTTCCACCCCCACTGTAACTGCTCTGCCAAGCCAGCAAGAGGTGTCTGCCATTGCCACTAGCAGCACAACAACAACCAACAGCAGCAGCAGCAGCAACTGGCGCCCCGGAGACCTGAAGAGCCTAAGCAAGAGCCTGTATGCAGTGCAGCAGCCCAGAACAGAGGTGCCCGCCACAGCATCCACCACCAACCAGCACAAGCAACGACTGACCACCATGGTGTCTGACTATATGGGGTCATCCAGCGGGCTCAATGACACCGACAGCCCCGTGGACCCCTTGGAGTACTGGGTCAAGAGACTGGACATCTGGAGCGAGCTTTCCCAGTACGCCCTGGAACTCCTATCCTGCCCTCCTTCCAGTGTCCTCTCAGAGAGATGCTTTAGTGCGGCCGGTGGCGTGGTCACAGAGAAGCGCTCTCGGCTCTCCCACGCCTCTGTGGACAAACTCACCTTCCTGAAAATCAACCAGGCTTGGGTGGAAGGTGAGTTCCTGGCCCCTATTGTCGGACACAGGGGGACATGAAGTGGCTGCTACATGTGCTGTTGTTAACTATGCCTGCCTTTATAAAGACATTTACTACCTGCCTAGTGCCTACCTTGGTTAATTTTTTGGTGTTATGGTACTACTACCAGTAAGTTGCCATGGTCCTCCTTCTGAGCTGCTGAACTGACCGCCCGCTTTGTCCTCCTGACTCAGTCGCTACTACACTCTGCGTTCACACTGCCCGGGTCGCCAGGTGCATTTAATTTTTTGGCCAGCACTATGACGCTGTGCTACTACTACTGTGCTGCTGCTGCTGAACTGACCGCCCGCTTTGTCCTCCTGACTCAGTCGCTACTACACTCTGCGTTCACACTGCCCGGGTCGCCGGGTGCATTTAATTTTTTGGCCAGCACTATGACGCTGTGCTACTACTACTGTGCTGCTGCTGCTGAACTGACCGCCCGCTTTGTCCTCCTGACTCAGTCGCTACTACACTCTGCGTTCACACTGCCCGGGTCGCCGGGTGCATTTAATTTTTTGGCCAGCACTATGACGCTGTGCTACTACTACTGTGCTGCTGCTGCTGAACTGACCGCCCGCTTTGTCCTCCTGACTCAGTCGCTACTACACTCTGCGTTCACACTGCCCGGGTCGCCGGGTGCATTTAATTTTTTGGCCAGCACTATGACGCTGTGCTACTACTACTGTGCTGCTGCTGCTGAACTGACCGCCCGCTTTGTCCTCCTGACTCAGTCGCTACTACACTCTGCGTTCACACTGCCCGGGTCGCCGGGTGCATTTAATTTTTTGGCCAGCACTATGACGCTGTGCTACTACTACTGTGCTGCTGCTGCTGAAATGACCGCCCGCTTTGTCCTCCTGACTCAGTCGCTACTACACTCTGCGTTCACACTGCCCGGGTCGCCGGGTGCATTTAATTTTTTGGCCAGCACTATGACGCTGTGCTACTACTACTGTGCTGCTGCTGCTGAAATGACCGCCCGCTTTGTCCTCCTGACTCAGTCGCTACTACACTCTGCGTTCACACTGCCCGGGTCGCCGGGTGCATTAAAATTTTTGGCCAGCACTATGACGCTGTGCTGCTACTACTACCACCAGTATGTTGCCGTGGTCCTTCTGTGCTGCTGAACTGACCGCCCGCATAGTCCTTCTCCTGACTCAGTCGCTACCACCACTGCACTCTGCGTTCACACTGCCCGTGTCCACTGACACCTCTGCTGCGATGTCATTGCTAATTGCTGCAAAAAAAAAATTACAAAAACCTCTCTGGAGCCTTTTTGCCGTCAGCCACTCATCCTCCTCCATCGGTACCTTCGCCGCCAAGTGCCATTGGAACTCGCCTTCACCTCTTTGACTGCTTAACGCGTATATCCCTTTTTAAAACCACTTATTACCAATTAATAGCCCCATTTAAAGTGTTGATTTCACTTTAACATCCATTTTCTCTAGCAAAAAAATTTTGGGGGGAATTTTTTATGTTGAAGTTATGTTGCCCCTTATCACCTCGATAATCCATGCTATTTGGGGGACTGTAGCATGTATGGGGGCTTTGTTATTAACGTTAAAAGAAAATCCGCCTCCGGGCGTGAATCCGCGCGTGATTACGCCATTCACGGGAAAAAATCCGCGTGGTTGCGTGGACGCGGACGAAAATCCGCATGCGGCGGGGCCGAATGCGGATTTTTTTTTGCAACCACGCGGATTTCCGAATTCGTGGA
Source organism: Hyperolius riggenbachi (assembly GCF_040937935.1). Classification (NCBI taxonomy): domain Eukaryota; kingdom Metazoa; phylum Chordata; class Amphibia; order Anura; family Hyperoliidae; genus Hyperolius; species Hyperolius riggenbachi. Next base: position 190,517,421 of record NC_090653.1, on the reverse strand, counting down.
TGAGGCACATCCGAGCATCCCTGAGAATCGCTACCCCCTTCCACTTGTACCAGAACTATTTCAAAAATTACGGGAAGCCACAATATTTACAAAGCTGGATCTTCGAGGGGCCTATAATTTAGTCAGGATGAGAGAAGGAGATGAGTGGAAAACGGCTTTCAGATCACGCTACGGACATTTTGAATATTTAGTAATGCCGTTTGGTCTGTGTAACGCTCCAGCCACTTTTCAACACTTCATTAACGATATACTCAGGGATTTCCTCGATCAATTCATCATTGTTTACTTAGATGATATTCTTATTTTTTCTACATCTCTGGAGATTCATCGTCATCAAGTTGGACAGGTACTCGTACGTGTACGTCTCCATAAGTTATACGTGAAAGTAGAAAAGTGTGAATTTGAAAAGGAGTCAATTCAGTTTCTGGGATTTATCATTTCCGCCAATGGACTTGTTATGGACCCTCAGAAGATTCAAGCCGTTCTTGATTGGCCAGCTCCAGACAATAAAAAGGCGGTACAAAGATTTATTGGTTTTGCCAATTTTTATCGAAGATCGATTAAGAATTTTTCTGCTACCATTCTTCCAATCACACGACTTACTCGTCAAAATCATCACTTCTCCTGGACTCAAGAAGCCCAAGTGGCCTTTGATGAATTAAAAAGGCATTTCACCACAGCACCTGTACTAAAGCATCCTGATCCTGCCTTGCCATTCATCTTGGAAGTGGACGCTTCTGAATCCGCAGTTGGGGCAATACTCTCTCAGAGACATGGAATCAAGGTCCTCCTTCACCCTGTGTCTTTTTTTTTCCAGGAAATTGTCTGAATCAGAAAGGAACTATGATGTCGGTGAAAGGGAGTTGTTAGCCATCAAAGATGCATTAGAAGAATGGCGTTATTTGTTGGAAGGTGCTTTGCATACTATACTCATATTTACAGATCACAGAAACCTGGAATATCTTAAAACAGCTAGAAGACTGAACCCCAGACAGGCCAGATGGGCTTTGTTTTTCTCAAGATTTTCATTCCATATTACATATAGACCTGGATCGAAGAATACTAAACCCGATGCCCTTTCTCGTATGTTCCCGGATGATCAGCCTCAGGTCAGTCCAGATACAATATTGTCCAACAAAAACTTTCTGATCATGCAACCAGACATTGTAAAACAGTTACAACTAACACCAACAGATATCTCAGAGGAAGTCAAATCTAATCTTGTCCAGAAACAGGATCTTTGGTATCATAATGATAGAATCTTTGTACCTGAAGAAACACGAGTAAAGGTATTTCAACTCTGCCATGACCACCAACTAGCAGGACACTTCGGATTTTCTAAAACTTTGGATTTGCTCCGGAGATACTTTTAGTGGCCAGGACTCAGGAAGGATTGCAGGATGTATGTCTCAACCTGTACTGTTTGCAACCGCTCAAAAGGAACCCATCTCAAGTCTTGGGGTTTGTTGGAGCCTTTACCCATTCCTCCAAGACCATGGCACTCCATAACCATGGACTTTATCACCGAGTTACCTAAATCAAGTAATTGCAACACAATCTTTGTGGTGGTGGACAGACTATCGAAGATGGCGCACTTTGTCCCAATGCAAGAGATTCCAACAGCACAAATAACCGCTTCAACTTTCATTAAGGAAATAGTCCGTCTTCATGGTGTACCAGCAGACATCACTTCGGATAGAGGTGCACAGTTTACTTCCAGGTTTTCGACGGCCCTCTGCAAGATGCTGGACATTAAACTTTGCCTTTCTTCAGCCTATCATCCACAAACCAACGGCCAAACAGAACGGACTAACCAAACACTGGAACAATATTTAAGATGTTTTTCCTCATGTTCACAGGACAATTGGGTTCAGCTGCTTCCAGTAGCAGAATTTTCCTACAACAACTCTGTTCATTCCTCTACACAACAGTCTCCATTCTTTGCCAATTATGGTTTTCACCCATCATTTCTACCAAACTTGGTTGCAGAGACTCCTGTTCCTGCTGCTAGAGAATTCATCAAAGTATTATCTCAGAATCATGCGGTTTTACAGAAATCCATGGCATTAGCCCAAGCAACATTTAAGAAGAAGGCAGATGATCAAAGGAGAGGTGACTCTGATATGAATCCAGGGGACTTGGTCTGGTTATCATCAGTTAATCTTAAACTGTCTTGCCCGTCAAAGAAATTGGGACCAAAATTCATCGGTCCATTCCCCATCAAGAGGAAGATTGGCCAGGTGGCCTATGAGTTAGAATTACCCAGTAATCTGAAAGTACACCCGGTATTCCATGTATCTCTATTGAAACCCGTTCTCAAGGATCCTTTTCCTGGCCGAATCATGGCCCCTCCTCCACCTGTCATGGTTAATGGAGAAGAGGATTTTGAGGTGGAAACTATTATGGACTCCAGAAGAAGAGGGAGAGGCATTCAGTACCTAGTGAAGTGGAAGGACTATGGGCCAGAGAATAACACATGGGAACCAGCCTCAAACCTTCATGCTGTGATGCTGATCGCCTGATTAAGGAATTTCATCAAAGATGTCCTGGTAAACCAGCTCCAAGGGGGCATCCGGAGGCTGCCCCTTAGAGGGGGGTATTGTCACGGTCACTTACCTGTCTAGACGAGGCGGCTGGCACTTACGGATGCTGCAGGTGTCCTGGTGCATGCTGGTGGGTCCCTTACGGGTCCTGGCAGGGTGCACACTGGGCTCCGTGTGTGGCAGTGGAGACATCGGCGCTCGGCGACGCTGGTGTGATACTGTGCGCATGCGCGCCCGAAGGGCCGCCTGTCCATGCATCTTTTATGGGTTTGTGCGTGCGTTTGTTCGGCGTGATTGCGTCTGGTTGTCCGCGTCATCGCGTACGGACGTACGCGTCATAGCGTGCCCCGGATGCGTCATTGCGTGCAGACGTTCGCGTTTTCCCGCCAAACGGCCTATTTAAGTCTGGAGAATGCCATCATTCAGTGCTGTAGTATTGCAGCTAGTTTTGGTGTGTGTTCCCGTGCGTGATCTTTGTATCTGCCTGTTCCTGATCTCATGTTGCTGACCCTGGCCTGGCTGACTTCCCGACTTGCTACCGACTCCTGCTACGTACGACTGCCCGCTCTGCTGCCGACCTCTGCCTGTCTGAGTACCCGTCTGTTGCCAACCTCTGCCCGTCTGAGTAACCGTCCTGTTGCCGAACTTCTGCCTGTTCACGGATCCGCCTCAGTATCTGCTCCTGCTTGGAATCAAGTCTTGAAACCCGCCTAGAAGCTGAGTCCTTGCACCTCCAGACTCAGCACGCGGGAGCGCTTTGATTCCTGTCTGGTTACACCATTGGATCTGCTAGCGCTCCTGCCCCGTACTAGCTGTGGAACCTTGTTCCCACTCCAGGGTACTCAGCTAGTAAGTTGCAAGAGTTGCTGCCCTCAGCACATCGGTCTCCAGCTCCCAAGGTACGTCACAGTAACTATGTAACTACTGCAACAACAAGAAAAAGGTGCAGGTACACCACCTCATACGTCTGAGTTAGGTGGCGATAGTATGGATGTAACGTGTGAGGAGGGGGATGATGAACCACCTGAAGTTGGTGCAGTTGAGGAGGTGTCTGAGGAAAGCGAAGCTGGGCAGGAGGATTATGATGACGATTATACGGATGCCACATATGTTCCCAGTAGAGGAGATGACCAGGGGGACAGTTCAGAGGGGGAGTCAGAGAGGAGTAGGAGGAGACGACTCCATGATAGAAGCAGAGGGAGCTCGTCCTCAGAAACGGCTGGGGGCAGTGTCCGGCGCCATGTATCGCCAGCTATGGACAGCCAGCCAACATGCCCTTCAACATCAGCTGCTGATGCCACCGTAGCACCATCACCCCAGGGGGGCTCAGCGGTTTGGAAATGTTTTAACGTGTGTCTCAGATCGGAGCAAAGCCATCTGTTGTCTCTGCCAGCAAAAATTGAGCCGTGGAAAGGCCAACTCTCACGTAGGGACAAGTGCCTTACTAAGGCACCTGGAGAGAAGGCACAAACAGCTATGGCAAGAACACCTGAGGAAAAGCAGCACCCGAAAGACAAGCCACCCTCCTTCTCCTCTTCCTCCTTCAGGTGCATCGTCTTCATCTGCTTTCTGCCTTGCACCTTCACAGCCACCCTCCTCCACACCGCCTCTTCCCTTGAGCGGTTCCTTCTCCTCCGCCCACAGCAGTACCCAGCTGTCTGTGAAGGAAGTATTTGAGCGTAAGAAGTAAATGTCTGCCAGTCACCCTCTTGCCTCGTGTCTGACAGCTGGCGTGGCGGAACTATTAGCTCGCCAGCTATTACCATACAAGCTGGTGGAGTCGGAGGCTTTCCGTAAGTTTGTGGCCATTGGTACACCGCAGTGGAAGATACCAGGCCGCAATTATTTTTCACAAAAGGCCATACCCAAACTATACCGTGCAGTTCAGAGGCAAGTGGTGTCATCTATTGCGAAGAGCGTTGGGTCAAGGGTCCACCTGACCACGGATGCTTGGTCTGCCAAGCACGGGCAGGGCCACTACATTACGTACACAGCCCATTGGGTCAACCTGGTGACCGATGGCAGCAAGCAGGGAGTACGTGGCTGCGCAGCGGACCGACTTGTCACACCTCCACGGCTTGCAGGCAGGCCTCCAGCCACCTCCTCTCCGCCTGCTACCACCTCTTCGCTGTCGTCATCCTCCTCCTCCTTGGCTGGTGCCGCCATCTCCTCTCCAGCTACACAGCCCCCACACCCCAGGGCCTATGCTGCATGCCAGGTACGACGGTGTCACGCAGTGTTAGACATGTCTTGCCTGAAAGCGGAGAGTCACACTGGAGCAGCTCTCCTGGCTGCTCTTAACAAACAGGTGGAGCAATGGCTGACCCCGCACAAGCTTGAGATCGGCAACGTGGTATGTGACAACGGCAGCAATCTCATTTCAGCGTTGAATTTGGGAAAGCTGACACACGTACCCTGCATGGCAAATGTGCTGAATCTGGTCGTGCAAAGATTTGTGTCCAAGTACCCAGGCTTAGAGCACCTCCTGAAGCAGGCCAGGAAGTTGTGCGGGCATTTCAGGCGCTCTTACACGGCCATGGCACGCTTTGCGGACATTCAGCGTAGAAACAACTTGCCGGTGAGACGCCTGATTTGCGATAGCCCGACTCGCTGGAATTCCACCCTGCTGATGTTCTCTCACCTGCTAGACCAGGAGAGAGCCGTCACCCAGTACCTGTATCATTACAGTACAAGGACACAATCTGGATGGATGGGGATGTTGTGGCCCAACAACTGGACAGTGATGCGAAATGCATGCAGGGTCATGGACCCCTTTGAGGAGGTGACCAAACTGGTGAGTCGCGCTGAGGGCACCATCAGTGACTTGATCCTCTACGCCTACTTGCTGGAGCGTGCCGTGCGTAGAGTGGTGGATACAGCTGTGGAGGAGCGTGAACGAGAACAGTTACGGCAGCAGGAGTCGTGGGAGCGATTTACATCCGAACCCAATGTTTCCACAAAACCTGCGGCAGCACAGAGGGGGGAGGAGGAGGAGGAAAAAGAGGAGTTCGTGTGGGGAAGGAGAGGAGTCAGACTCTGATGATGGTGATGAGGAAGGTGTTTCTGTGGTGGAGGAAGAGGCGGCGGAAGAAGAACAACCGCGGCAGCCGTCACAGGGGGCTTCTGCTGCTCCACGTTCCCGTGGTATTGCTCGTGGCTGGGGGGAGGAAGAGGAGTTGCGTCGCATCAGTGAGGAAGAGCAAGAGGAGATGGAGAGTACGTCTGCATCCAGCTTTGTGCAGATGGCCTCTTTCATGTTGTCCAGCCTGTTGAGGGACCACCGTTTCAAAAAACTCAAGGCAAATGACCTGTACTGGGTGGCCACGCTACTAGACCCTCGGTACAAGCACAAAGTGGCGGACCTGTTACCAACTCAACAGAAGGCGGAAAGGCTGCAGCACTTGCAGAACAAGCTGTCGATGATGCTTTACAATGCGTTTAAGGGTGATGTGGCAGCACAACGCAATCAAGGTACCACTGGCAGTAACCCTCCTCCTCCCAAGTCCATGCAGGCAAGGACAGGACGCTCCAGCGATCTCAGGGTGATGTCGGACATGCGGACATTGTTTAGTCCAACTCTTCGCCATAGTCCTTCCGGATCCACCCTCCACCAACGCCTGGACTGGCAGGTAGCCGACTACCTGGCCTTGAGTGTGGATGTAGACACTGCAAAAAGCGACGATGAACCCTTGGACTACTGGTTGTGCAGGCTTGACCTGTGGCCAGAGCTGTCCCGATTTGCCATACAACTTCTCTCTTGCCCTGCCGCAAGCGTCCTGTCAGAAAGGACCTTCAGTGCAGCTGGAGGCATAGTCACTGAGAAGAGAAGTCGCCTAAGTCACGACAGTGTTCAGTACCTGACCTTTATCAAAATTAATGAGGAATGGATCACGGAGGGCTACTGCACGACCAAAGACTAAGTCATTTCCCACACACAGCATCTCTGCCTGCAGGCCGCTTGCCTTTTCCGCCACCACCAACAGGGTCCAGGACTCTAGGCGGATTCCTGAATTTTTAAGGCCGCTGCTAGCAGCGGCCGCTACAGTAATTTTTCTGGTGCGTGTACATGCCTGCCTAATTTTTCTGGCTGCACTGTGGGCGGCTGCAACAAAAAAACAAAAGGCATGTCCCCCTTCATGATCATTACCTTGCCGCGGTGAAGGGGCTTGCGTATCACAATGAAGCAATGACCGCCGGCTATTTGAGTGTCTCGGTGGGGGTGGGACACAAAAGATAATAAGGTCGTTGCTTCATTGTGGTCAGACCAAATTTGATCAGCTGGACAGTCACTGTTGTTCTATCATTGAGCTACCACAGCCCGGCGACCATATGGGCTTGAAAACCGCCACGGCCTACACTCTCGCCACGGTGCGCACCAGTCCAGCATGGACGTCACTACGCAAACAGCTGTTTGCGGTGCGCTACACAGTGAGTTTGGTGCGTCAATGTGAAGCAGAACTCTAATTACACTCCCTGATTGATGTATACACATGCAAGATGTTTTAAAGCACTTTAGGCCTGCAATTTAGCATTCAATGTGATTTCTGCCCTTAAAACGCTGCTTTGCGTCACTTCCAGATTTTTCCCCGGGACTTTGGGCATATATCCCACTCCGCCATGCCCCCCTCCAGGTGTTAGACCCCTTGAAACATCTTTTCCATCACTTTTGTGGCCAGCATAATTTTCTCTATTTTTCAGAGTTCGCATCCCCATTGAAGTCTATTGTGGTTCGCGAACTTTTCTGCGAACCGAATCTTCCGCGAAGGTTCGCGAACCAAAAATCGGAGGTTCGCGACATCTCTAATTTTGGGCCGTAAGTTTATAATTATACTAATTATGACATTTCAACAGTTACAACTTAAAGAGACTCTGAAGCCTCCCAAAAAAACCTATTTTTACTTTAGAGACCTGTTTAGTAGTAACGCCCTAGCTGAACATTCAATTAATCACCCCAAACTCCTGGGGCACAAATCCACGACTTTCCAGGTTGCGGATTTTGCTTGCCGGGGGAGGCAGAGCTTTGGGCTGTAGCTCTGCCTTGATTTGCGTAAATCTGCGCTGATCGCCACCTCTCCCCGCCCCTCTCAGTGAAAGAAGACTTAGAGGAGGAGACGGAGATCCGCACAGATTGACACGAGTAGAGGCAGAGCTACTGCACAAAGATCTGCCTCTACACGGAAGGAGCCCCGCAATTTCCCCCGGGGAGTTTGGGTTGATTGAGTGTTTAGCCGCGGGGATGCAGCGTTTCAGCTAGGGCATTAATGATGTCTCTAAAGTAAAAACAGTTTTTTTTGGGAGGCTCAGGGCCGGTTTTAGCAACAATGGGGCCCCAGGGCAAAATAAACCTGGGGGCATTAAAGGACTTTTTTTGCAGCTGGTATAGTCAGGGTGTGAAGCCCCAATCGGTCGGAGCTCCACATTCTGGCTATCCCAGCCTGCATGGGGGACAAGAGGTTAAAAAGTTTCAGGAGGGGGGACCCCACATCATTTTAAAAAAAAGAAATTTATCACACTCTAAACATAAAAAATAAATAAATTGGGAAAATAGGAAAAAATGCCAGGGATCTTCATACAGCCATATTGTGGCTCTATAGTATCCCTGGCCAAAGCGCTGCGGCTGTGGAGGGGTTTCCGGGAGGTCCATACGTACTGCGTATGGACCCCCTGGAAACCTCGTCAGGAAATTCATTGCTCTTTCTTTTGATACATGTAAAATTACACTACCGTTACGTTTGCTACTAAAAGTGACATTTACCGCATTTAAAACTATACTTTTTTCCTTAGAAAATTTAAAATCGATTTTCTCAAAAACTACAAGGTATTTTTGAAAAAAAAAATTTCCTCTTATTCCCAATGATCTCCTTAACATATCCTGCAAATTTAGGGTTTCTAGCATTTAAGGTGGATTTGCTATTAACCGTTAAAGTCGGCAGGTTTTTAAATGTGTATTTTTTTTTCCTTTGAAACTTTAAAATCGATTTTCTCAAAAACTATAAGGTCTTTTTGAAAAAAAAAATTCCTCTTGTAGCCACTGGGGGCCCCTACAGGCTCTGGGGCCCTGGGGCAATTGCCTCCTTTGCCTCTATGGTAGCGCCGGCCCTAGAGAGACTTCAGAGTCTCTTTAAAGAGTAACTGTCAGGCTGCAGAAGCTAATTTAAACCTCTATTCTCCTGTGTTAAACAGTTTAGAAGGAAGCCAAAAAGGCATTAGTGAAGATAAAAAATCTCTCTTACCTTTGATGTGTGCTTATCAGAAAAGCTGTTAGACCCAAGCAGGACGCAAGCCGCATACTATACTGCAAAGCATTCTGGGGCCCTCCCCTCGGCTGCTAATGAGACGTTACAGCAGCTTGTAATCAGTCCAGCGCGTAGCACTGATAAATCTCCGGGCAGAGTACACTGCAGGAGTCAGCTATTGTTCCTAGCCACATGGCTAATTAATATTCACTGCACACTGTGTTATTCAGTACCAGCTTTTCTGTGATCAGGAAGCAGGCAGGACATGACGACACAATTGGCTTCATAGAAGACAGAAAAACATGGAACCTGCCATGAGCTGTCAGGAGCATCAATCTCTGCATATACTATATAAAAATTCTGTGAAGTACAAACGTGGACAGTGAAATGCATATGTAATGTAAGTACAGCCTATATTTAGCTACTGATATATGTGTTTATTTTCTCTGAGACCTTATACCTAACAGCTCCTCTTTAATACTACACATAGAATGTAAAGTATGTAGTGTGACTTAACATGTCTGTAAGCTAAAAAGTCTACCTTTCTTGCTTTAAGTACTACTTAAATTGTGGTTAATAGTTGTCATGTGATAAGATTCATATTACCTAACTATACATATTCTCTTTTTGGAGTGTTGAACATTATATGTCTTTCACAAATATATATATATGCCAGGCAACATGTACAGTAAAATTTACTAAACAAAAAATACTGTAGTCATCTGTCATATATATGCTATATTTTTTTTCTTTCTTTTACAGTACAGAGGATCAGTGGCGTACCTAGGGCATTTGACACCCGGTGCTGGGTATTATAAGACACCTCCCCTACCCCCCCAAAAAAAGTAAAGGGGCAAAAAATGGGTGGCGTTATAACGCGCGCCGCGGCAAAAAAATGGGCGTGGCCATGACCTGATGAGGGCGGAGCTAACTGTAATTTGACGTGAACCCGGGTGAGAGTGATATGGAGGCTGCCATATTTATTTCCTTTTAAACAATACTAGTTGCCCTGCTGATCTATTTGGCTGCAGTAGTGAACTGAATCACACCAGAAACAAGCATGCTTGTTCAGGGTCTGTGGTTGAAAGAATTAGAGGCAGAGGACCAGCACGGCAGCCAGGCAACTGGTATTGCTTAAAAGGAGATAAATATGGCAGCCTCAATATTATTCTCACCTCGGGTTCCCTTTAAAAGTGCAATGCAAAGACAGTGGACCCAAGTTTTTGTGACCCTTTCCCCAGAAAATTCACATAATTGTGCAGGTTTTCTGAAGAAAATACACGTAATGTGTGCAGATTTGCCCAGAGAATACGTTCAATCATGTCGGCAGATTTGCCCAGAAAATACATGCAATCATGTCTGCAGATTAGCCCAGAAAATACATGCAATCATGTCGGCAGATTTGCCCAGAAAATACATGCAATCATGTCTGCAGATTTGCCCAGAAAATACATGCAATCATGTCGGCAGATTTGCCCAGAAAATACATGCAATCATGTCGGCAGATTTGCCCAGAAAATACATGCAATCATGTCGGCAGATTTGCCCAGAAAATACATGCAATCATGTCGGCAGATTTGCCCAGAAAATGCATGCAATCATGTCGGCAGATTTGCCCAGAAAATACATGCAATCATGTCGGCAGATTTGCCCAGAAAATACATGCAATCATGTCGGCAGATTTGCCCAGAAAATACATGCAATCATGTTGGCAGATTTGCCCAGAAAATACATGCAATCGTTTGGCAGACCTGTCCACAAAACACTTCAATCGTTAATAGTTGCCCCCAGTATAGCTAGTATAGTTGCCCCCTGTATAGCTAGTATATCTGCCCCCTGTATAGCTAGTATATTTGCCCCCTGTATAGCTGCCCCAGTATAGCTAGTATAGCTGCCCCCAGTATAGCTAGTATATCTGCCCCCAGTATAGCTAGTATAGCTGCCCCCAGTATAGCTAGTATAGTTGCCCCCAGTATAGCTGCCCCCAGTATAGCTCCCCCCAGTATAGCTAGTATAGCTGCCCCCAGTATAGCTAGTATAGCTGCCCCCCAGTATAGCTGCCCCCAGTATAGCTAGTATAGCTGCCCCCAGTATAGCTAATATAGCTGCCCCCAGTATAGCTGCCCCCAGTATAGCTAGTATAGCTGCCCCCAGTATAGCTGCCCCCAGTATAGCTAGTTTAGTTGCCCCCAGTATAGCTAGTATAGCTGCCCCCAGTATAGCTGCCCCCAGTATAGCTGCCCCCCAGTATAGCTGCCCCCCAGTATAGCTAGTTTAGCTGCCCCCAGTATAGCTAGTTTAGTTGCCCCCAGTATAGTTAGTATAGCTGCCCCCAGTATAGCTGCCCCCCAGTATAGCTGCCCCCAGTATAGCTAGTTTAGTTGCCCCCAGTATAGCTAGTTTAGTTGCCCCCAGTATAGCCAGTACAGTTGCCCCCAGAATAGCCAGTATAGCTGCCCCCAGAATAGCTAGTATAATTGCCCCCAGAATAGCTAGTATAATTGCCCCCAGAATAGCTAGTATAATTGCCCCCAGTATAGCTAGTTTAGTTGCCCCCAGTGTGAGGAAAGCCTGGAAGGAGGGGTGGCGGGGAGGGGGGCCGGACCCCCCACCTCCCTCACCTGGGTCCCCTCCTTCTGGCGCTTCCCCCTCCTAATTAGCAGCAGCGGGCAGGAGTGGCGAAGAAGACTCACTCACCTGCTCCTGGCGATAGCGGCGGCGCATAGCGTCATCCTCACGCGACGCTGGTCTCCGACTTCTCTGTTGCTCACTGTGCTTCCGCCAATCAGGAAGCACAGTGAGCGGTGGAGAAGGCGGAGACCAGCGTCACGTGACGATGACGCTATTTGCCATCGCCTGGAACGCAGGAAGGAGGTGAGTAAGTACTCTTGCCCGCTGCTGCCCGCTGCTGCCAATTAGGAGGGGGAAGCGCCAGAAGGAGGGGACCCAGGTGAGGGAGGTGGGGGGTCCGGCCCCCCTCCCCGCCGCTTTCCCCGCCACCCCTCCTTTCCGTGCTGCTTCCCCCTCCTGTCCTGCACATTACACAGGCCTCTGTGGGAGGCCTGATGACACCCCCTGGGGCGCCCGACACCCGGTGCGGGGCGCCCCCTGTCGCCCTATGGTAGGGACGCTACTGCAGAGGATGATCTACCCAATGATGATGCTACAGAAAACACTGAGGCAAATTTGGACATTAGTGAGCCTTTGTCTGTGGAAGCCAGTGCTACATCTGGGCAAGATTGTGATGAGAACACAACAATGCACTCACCAGACAGTCCAAGTACAAGTTTTTAGCCACCATGTACACGAAAAGTCTCATATAGATACAGAACTAATTTAACTTTAAGAAGAGCATGGCTAGGAATACCTCATGCAGAGTATGACCAAAAATGTATTGCTTACATTGAAAAGGCAGTAACACACATGGAAAAAAGAGATAAGGAGTTGCTGAGTTGAAAGAACCATGTACTCAGTTTATGAGTTTACTACCTTCTTTACAAAAAGTGCCACCAGAGAGGCAATTGGCAGCAAAAAGTACCTTAATAGACACATTAGAAAAATTTGTGCCACAAGAAGTACCTACTGTACCACATGACCCATACTATTATTGTCATGGACACATGCCTCACCCTCCTGCTCCATATAGACCTCCACTACATCAACCATACTATGTTCAACAGATATATGATCAGCCTAACTACTCATATCCACCAATGCAGCATGCTACTCAGAGGCCTTGTAACACATACAGTGGCTTGCAAAAGTATTCGGCCCCTTGAAGTTTTCCACATTTTGTCATATTACTGCCACAAACATGAATCAATTGTATTGGAATTCCACGTGAAAAACCAATACAAAGTGGTGCACATGTGAGAAGTGGATTGAAAATCATACATGATTCCAAACATTTTTTACAAATCAATAACTGCAAAGTGGGGTGTGTGTAATTATTCAGCCCCCTGAGTCAATACTTTGTACAACCACCTTTTGCTGCAATTACAGCTGCCAGTCTTTTAGGGTATGCTTCTACCAGCTTTGCACATCTAGAGACTGAAATCCTTGCCCATTCTTCTTTGCAAAACAGCTCCAGCTCAGTCAGATTAGATGGACAGCATTTGTGAACAGCAGTTTTCAGATCTTGCCAAAGATTCTCAATTGGATTTAGATCTGGACTTTGACTGGGCCATTCTAACACATGGATATGTTTTGTTTTAAACCATTCCATTGTTGCCCTGGCTTTATGTTTAGCGTTGTTGTCCTGCTGGAAGGTGAACCCCCGCCCCAGTCTCAAGTCTTTTGCAGACTCCAAGAGGTTTTCTTCCAAGATTGCCCTGTGTTTGGCTCCATCCATCTTCCCATCAACTCTGACCAGCTTCCCTGTCCCTGCTGAAGAGAAGCACCCCCAGAGCATGATGCTGCCACCACCATATTTGATAGTGGGGGTGGTGTGTTCAGAGTGATGTGCAGTGTTGGTTTTCCTCCACACATAGTGTTTTGCATTTTGCCCCAAAAGTTCCATTTTGGTCTCATCTGACCAGAGCACCTTCTTCCACATGGTTGCTGTGTCCCCCACATGGCTTGTGGCAAACTGCAAATGGGACTTCTTATGCTTTTCTGTTAACAATGGCTTTCTTCTTGCCACTCTTCCATAAAGGCAAACTTTGTGCAGTGCACGACTAATAGATGTCCTATGGACAGATTCCCCCACCTGAGCTGTAATCTCTGCAGCTCATCCAGACAGGGCTGAAGATAGACCATCAGTGAGGGGAGGCTGAGTTCGGGCCCAGAGAATTCTAGGGCCCTGCCAAGGGGGTTCTACCATGACGCACATGAAGACACGTATCAGACACTTGGCTAGAACTGCAAGCTCTGAGGGGATGCTTGCTGGTATAATCATGTCATTCAATAGCAGCACCAGCTTTCTGTTTCTCACAGAGACCTCTTGATCCTCCACCTTGTGAATGCATCTTCTCATCATTATTCACTTCAGTCTCTACCCTCCCCTCATGGAGACAGTGCTGACTGCAAGAGTAAGTTATCATCTTGGAACTCCTGTTCACATTTGTTCATAGGTTTATCTTACTATGGAGGTTTTTTGGTCTCTTTCAGCTCCTTACACACTCCTAGGAGTTCTGCTTCACCATACCCTTGCAGGGCAATTTGTAACATTTGTACATGTGATTCTAGTATTGTGTAGATATTAACAATTGAACGGAGACCAAGCTATCCAGAGCAGATAAAGCTGTAACTGATCTTGCTGACTGTTTACAGCTCTGAACAAAGCTGATAACCAGAGTTATGCTACAAGGAATTCATCAGGACGGGGAGACAGTGAGGAATACACTGCCTGTGTGTGAGGTATGCATGTTGTATGTCTTTGTATTTAGTGTGCTCTAGTCTATAAACAGTATGTACAGATGGCTGTGTTGGTTTTGGATCTGCGATCTCATGCACACTTATAATGCACATGTGATCCTCAGGTGTTTTGTCACTGTCCCAGCTCCTCAGCCCAGAAACACAAGAGATTAGCATGTCATCTGTAAAAATACATCCTATCATGTGGTTTATATGAAAGCTTCATATGCCCATGCACATTACAGAGCATGTGAAGTACATAAAAGTTAGCTGGTGTGTGTATAATATACATACACACATGCCCTTTTTCCAGTGCATGGACACGCCCATTTTTTGCCGCAGCGCACTTTGTGCACCACAGGTCATAAGCTATCCTAGAAGTTGGTCTGGCACCTGCATAACACCCTCAAAAAACATTCTGGAGCTGCCCCTGGTGTAAGCACTTTGTAGGTGATTGCAGCTGCATTTTCCAGCGAGTACGCTAACTCATATACTGTGTATATGAGTACAAACGCTCACAAAAAGCTGCATGTCCTGTGATTATGATTTCCAAAATCGCAATCACTCTAGTGGGCTCAACACCGTAGCTTGGCATTAGCAAAGCTTTTTTACAAGCGTTGGCAATTCTCAAAACTCTAAAATCATTCCAAAAAGCGCTCTAGTGTGCCCCAGACCTTGCAAATGAAAGATGAAAATGGGCATAAGAGCGCCCGTGCGTTCAGGCATTTAAAGAGTTTTTTTGTGATTTGACATTAGGGGGGCCCAGTAGGTTTTCCCAGTAAGGGGCCCAGAAATTTCTAAAGGCGACCCTGTGTCCAGAGTCACCATGGGCCTCTTGACTGCATTTCTGATCAGTGCTCTCCTTGTTCGGCCTGTGAGTTTAGGTGGACGGCCTTGTCTTGGTAGGTTTACAGTTGTGCCATACTCCGTTCATTTCTGAATGATCGCTTGAACAGTGCTCCGGGGGATGTTCAAGGCTTTGGAAATCTTTTTGTAGCCTAAGCCTGCTTTAAATTTCTAAATAACTTTATCCCTGAACTGTCTGGGGTGTTCTATGGACTTCATGGTGTTGTTGTTCCCAAGATTCACTTAGACAACCTCTGGGGCCGTCACAGAGCAGCTGTATTTGTACTGACATTAGATTACACACAGGTGCACTCTATTTAGTCATTAGCACTCATCAGGCAATGTCTATGGGTAACTGACTGCACTCAGACGAAAGGGGGCTGAATAATTACGCACACCCCATTTTGCAGTTATTGATTTGTAAAAAATGTTTGGAATCATGTATGATTTTTGTTCCACTTCTCACGTGTACACCACTTTGTATTGGTCTTTCACGTGGAATTCCAATAAAATTGATTCATGTTTGTGGCAGTAATGTGACAAAATGTGGAAAACCTCAAGGGGGCAGAATACTTTTGCAAGCCACTGTACTATCCTCATATGCCACCACCTATGAACACAAGGCCTTTCAGTCCACAAGACAGATCTCCAGAAAGTCCAGATTTTACTGACTTAAATGAAAAACAAAGTAGCCAAAACACACCAGAGAAAGTCACCTGTCAGTGAAGCTACAAGCATGTCACAGTTACTTTTTTTACATGACTTAATAATATTTTTTAAAAAAAGTTCTAACACATGTTCAACATAGTCTGTTTAATTTATTAAAATAAATTAATTTAACCACTTAAAGGCGGAGCACACTAGATACAAAGACATACAACATGCATACCTCACACACAGGCAGTGTATTCCTCACTGTCTCCCCGTCCTGATGAATTCCTTGTAGCATAACTCTGGTTATCAGCTTTGTTCAGAGCTGTAAACAGTCAGCAAGATCAGTTACAGCTTTATCTGCTCTGGATAGCTTGGTCTCCGTTCAATTGTTAATATCTACACAATACTAGAATCACATGTACAAATGTTACAAATTGCCCTGCAAGGGTATGGTGAAGCAGAACTCCTAGGAGTGTGTAAGGAGCTGAAAGAGACCAAAAAACCTCCATAGTAAGATAAACCTATGAACAAATGTGAACAGGAGTTCCAAGATGATAACTTACTCTTGCAGTCAGCACTGTCTCCATGAGGGGAGGGTAGAGACTGAAGTGAATAATGATGAGAAGATGCATTCACAAGGTGGAGGATCAAGAGGTCTCTGTGAGAAACAGAAAGCTGGTGCTGCTATTGAATGACATGATTATACCAGCAAGCATCCCCTCAGAGCTTGCAGTTCTAGCCAAGTGTCTGATACGTGTCTTCATGTGCGTCATGGTAGAACCCCCTTGGCAGGGCCCTAGAATTCTCTGGGCCCGAACTCAGCCTCCCCTCACTGATGGTCTATCTTCAGCCCTGTCTGGATGAGCTGCAGAGATTACAGCTCAGGTGGGGGAATCTGTCCATAGGACATCTATTAGTCGTGCACTGCACAAAGTTTGCCTTTATGGAAGAGTGGCAAGAAGAAAGCCATTGTTAACAGAAAAGCATAAGAAGTCCCATTTGCAGTTTGCCACAAGCCATGTGGGGGACACAGCAACCATGTGGAAGAAGGTGCTCTGGTCAGATGAGACCAAAATGGAACTTTTGGGGCAAAATGCAAAACACTATGTGTGGAGGAAAACCAACACTGCACATCACTCTGAACACACCACCCCCACTATCAAATATGGTGGTGGCAGCATCATGCTCTGGGGGTGCTTCTCTTCAGCAGGGACAGGGAAGCTGGTCAGAGTTGATGGGAAGATGGATGGAGCCAAACACAGGGCAATCTTGGAAGAAAACCTCTTGGAGTCTGCAAAAGACTTGAGACTGGGGCGGGGGTTCACCTTCCAGCAGGACAACAACGCTAAACATAAAGCCAGGGCAACAATGGAATGGTTTAAAACAAAACATATCCATGTGTTAGAATGGCCCAGTCAAAGTCCAGATCTAAATCCAATTGAGAATCTTTGGCAAGATCTGAAAACTGCTGTTCACAAATGCTGTCCATCTAATCTGACTGAGCTGGAGCTGTTTTGCAAAGAAGAATGGGCAAGGATTTCAGTCTCTAGATGTGCAAAGCTGGTAGAAGCATACCCTAAAAGACTGGCAGCTGTAATTGCAGCAAAAGGTGGTTGTACAAAGTATTGACTCAGGGGGCTGAATAATTACACACACCCCACTTTGCAGTTATTGATTTGTAAAAAATGTTTGGAATCATGTATGATTTTCAATCCACTTCTCACATGTGCACCACTTTGTATTGGTTTTTCACGTGGAATTCCAATACAATTGATTCATGTTTGTGGCAGTAATATGACAAAATGTGGAAAACTTCAAGGGGCCGAATACTTTTGCAAGCCACTGTATGTGTTACAAGGCCTCTGAGTAGCATGCTGCATTGGTGGATATGAGTAGTTAGGCTGATCATATATCTGTTGAACATAGTATGGTTGATGTAGTGGAGGTCTATATGGAGCAGGAGGGTGAGGCATGTGTCCATGACAATAATAGTATGGGTCATGTGGTACAGTAGGTACTTCTTGTGGCACAAATTTTTCTAATGTGTCTATTAAGGTACTTTTTGCTGCCAATTGCCTCTCTGGTGGCACTTTTTGTAAAGAAGGTAGTAAACTCATAAACTGAGTACATGGTTCTTTCAACTCAGCAACTCCTTATCTCTTTTTTCCATGTGTGTTACTGCCTTTTCAATGTAAGCAATACATTTTTGGTCATACTCTGCATGAGGTATTCCTAGCCATGCTCTTCTTAAAGTTAAATTAGTTCTGTATCTATATGAGACATTTCGTGTACATGGTGGCTAAAAACTTGTACTTGGACTGTCTGGTGAGTGCATTGTTGTGTTCTCATCACAATCTTGCCCAGATGTAGCACTGGCTTCCACAGACAAAGGCTCACTAATGTCCAAATTTGCCTCAGTGTTTTCTGTAGCATCATCATTGGGTAGATCATCCTCTGCAGTAGCGTCCCTACCATAGGGCGACAGGGGGCGCCCCGCACCGGGTGTCGGGCGCCCCAGGGGGTGTCATCAGGCCTCCTACAGAGGCCTGTGTAATGTGCAGGACAGGAGGGGGAAGCAGCACGGAAAGGAGGGGTGGCGGGGAAAGCGGCGGGGAGGGGGGCCGGACCCCCCACCTCCCTCACCTGGGTCCCCTCCTTCTGGCGCTTCCCCCTCCTAATTGGCAGCAGCGGGCAGCAGCGGGCAAGAGTACTTACTCACCTCCTTCCTGCGTTCCAGGCGATGGCAAATAGCGTCATCGTCACGTGACGCTGGTCTCCGCCTTCTCCACCGCTCACTGTGCTTCCTGATTGGCGGAAGCACAGTGAGCAACAGAGAAGTCGGAGACCAGCGTCGCGTGAGGATGACGCTATGCGCCGCCGCTATCGCCAGGAGCAGGTGAGTGAGTCTTCTTCGCCACTCCTGCCCACTGCTGCTAATTAGGAGGGGGAAGCGCCAGAAGGAGGGGACCCAGGTGAGGGAGGTGGGGGGTCCGGCCCCCCTCCCCGCCACCCCTCCTTCCAGGCTTTCCTCACACTGGGGGCAACTAAACTAGCTATACTGGGGGCAATTATACTAGCTATTCAGGGGATTATAAGGAAAATAAGTGCTACTTCCCTGGGGCTTCGTCCAGCCCCAAGATCCCAGCTAGTGTTGGGCGAACAGTGTTCGCCATTGTTCGGGTTCTGCAGAACATCACCCTGTTCGGGTGATGTTCGGGTTCGGCCGAACACCTAATGGTGTTCGGCCAAACTGTTCGGCCATATGGCCGAACTAAGAGCGCATGGCCGAACGTTACCCGAACGTCCGGCTAGCGCTGTGATTGGCCGAACGGGTCACGTGTAGTGTTGGGCGAACATCTAGATGTTCGGGTTCGGGCCGAACATGGCCGAACTCCGAACATAATGGAAGTCAATGGGGACCCAAACTTTCGTGCTTTGTAAAGCCTCCTTATATGCTACATACCCCAAATTTACAGGGTATGTGCACCTTGGGAGTGGGTACAAGAGGAAAAAAAAATTAGCAAAAAGAGCTTATAGTTTTTGAGAAAATCGATTTTAAAGTTTCAAAGGGAAAACTGTCTTTTAAATGCGGGAAATGTCTGTTTTCTTTGCACAGGTAACATGCTTTTTGTCGGCATGCAGTCCTAAATGTAATACATATAAGAGGTTCCAGGAAAAGGGACCGGTAACGCTAACCCAGCAGCAGCACACGTGATGGAACAGGAGGAGGGTGGCGCAGGAGGAGAAGGCCACGCTTTGAGACACAACAACCCAGGCCTTGCATGAGGACAAGAAGCGTGCGGATAGCAATTTGCATTTTGTCGCCATGCAGTCATAAATGTAATACAGATGAGAGGTTCAATAAACAGGGACCGGAAACGCTAACCCATCACAGATGTTCATTGTTCATGTTACTTGGTTGGGGTCCGGGAGTGTTGCGTAGTCGTTTCCAATCCAGGATTGATTCATTTTAATTTGAGTCAGACGGTCTGCATTTTCTGTGGAGAGGCGGATACGCCGCCGATCTGTGACGATGCCTCCGGCAGCACTGAAACAGCGTTCCGACATAACGCTGGCTGCCGGGCAAGCCAGCACCTCTATTGCGTACATTGCCAGTTTGCGCCAGGTGTCTAGCTTCGATACCCAATAGTTGAAGGGTGCAGATGGATTGTTCAACACAGCTACGCCATCTGACATGTAGTCCTTGACCATCTTCTCCAGGCGATCGGTGTTGGAGGTGGATCTGCACGCTTGCTGTTCTGTGTGCTGCTGCATGGGTGTAGAAGACATGCAGGTAGAAGACATATTGTTAGACTTGGATTCCAAAGATGGGGTCCCTACATCTCTGCAAACCAGAGTTACAGGGGTCCAAAATTGGTAAAATCCCCCATAGGATTTCATTGCCTCCCTATTTCACTTTCCAAAATCTCGCATCTTTTCAAAGGGCAATGGCTCAGCAGTACCAAATTTTCTAGCATTGTAGGGACCCTGACTCGCCACCATTGAAATTGCCCAAATAAACAGGTTTTGTGACCCTAGGCTATGACCTCTTCGGCCTAGGACTGCATTAAACGCGACCCACGCATTGTGCGCATTCTGGACAACACCAATTACTGGGTTTATACCCTTCTGGATCCACGGTACAAACACAATGTTCCAAAACTGCTTGAAGAAAGAGCCAGACAGGTCAAAATGGAAAAATACCAGCAGGCCCTTGTGGAGACTTTAGAGAGGAGATTGACATCCTCCCCCTCCTCTAGCCAGTTGTACGCCGACAGACTGACTTCCGCAAACCCAGGACGACCAGGAGGGCAGCAAACAACACAAGCCGCAGCTAGTGCCCAAAAGGGAATGGTATCGGCAGTGTCCTTGGAGTGGGAAAATTTTCTGACACCCATGCAGCAGCACACAGAACAGCAAGCGTGCAGATCCACCTCCAACACCGATCGCCTGGAGAAGATGGTCAAGGACTACATGTCAGATGGCGTAGCTGTGTTGAACAATCCATCTGCACCCTTCAACTATTGGGTATCGAAGCTAGACACCTGGCACAAACTGGCAATGTACGCAATAGAGGTGCTGGCTTGCCCGGCAGCCAGCGTTATGTCGGAACGCTGTTTCAGTGCTGCCGGAGGCATCGTCACAGATCGGCGGCGTATCCGCCTCTCCACAGAAAATGCAGACCGTCTGACTCAAATTAAAATGAATCAATCCTGGATTGGAAACGACTACGCAACACTCCCGGACCCCAACCAAGTAACATGAACAATGAACATCTGTGATGGGTTAGCGTTTCCGGTCCCTGTTTATTGAACCTCTCATCTGTATTACATTTATGACTGCATGGCGACAAAATGCAAATTGCTATCCGCACGCTTCTTGTCCTCATGCAAGGCCTGGGTTGTTGTGTCTCAAAGCGTGGCCTTCTCCTCCTGCGCCACCCTCCTCCTGTTCCATCACGTGTGCTGCTGCTGGGTTAGCGTTACCGGTCCCTTTTCCTGGAACCTCTTATATGTATTACATTTAGGACTGCATGCCGACAAAAAGCATGTTACCTGTGCAAAGAAAACAGACATTTCCCGCATTTAAAAGACAGTTTTCCCTTTGAAACTTTAAAATCGATTTTCTCAAAAACTATAAGCTCTTTTTGCTAAATTTTTTTTCCTCTTGTACCCACTCCCAAGGTGCACATACCCTGTAAATTTGGGGTATGTAGCATGTAAGGAGGCTTTACAAAGCACAAAAGTTCGGGTCCCCATTGACTTCCATTATGTTCGGAGTTCGGGTCGAACACCCGAACATCGCGACCATGTTCGGCCTGTTCGGCCCGAACCCGAACATCTAGATGTTCGCCCAACACTAATCCCAGCATGTCCCTCGCTGCAGCTCCACGGTGAGCCGTTTGCCTGTGAAGCTTCCCGGTCCCCAGGCGAACAGCTCACCGCAGAGCTGCAGCGAGTGACATGCTGGGAGCTTGGAGCTGGACGAAGCCCCAAGTAAGTAGCACTTATTTTCCTTATAATCACCTGATGACTTCTTTAAGCCAATCTGGACGGATATATTTGTCCAAAAATCGCCATTCAAAGGCAATCTGGACGAATATATCCGTCCAGCAGTGTTGATGCCCTTGTGCACGCATATCTGCTTGCAGGCGGCCCGTTCCCTGCTGCTATTACAGGGGATTGATTGCTGAAGAGGAACCAGTGTTCCCCCGAGGCAAATGATTCCCTGCAAATGAATCAAATGCCTCCAATCAGAAGGTATTTGATTCATTAACTGAAATGTGTAAAAAAAAAATCTCTCGCAAAACAATGCACACTAAATAAAAACTGATTTACTCCACGCCCTACCCATTAACTAAAAAAATAAAAACACGTTTAAAAAAATAAATAAAAAAAATTACAGTTTAAAAAAAATACATAAATCATTACCTAAGGGACTAAACTTTTTAATATGTATTTTGTGAAGGTATATTACTATATACCTTATTACCTTTAGCCTATATGGGCTTGTAATTAGTGATGGACGCAAAACTGCAAAAATGCACCTTTATTTTCTAAATAAAATATTTGCTCCACACATTGTACTAGGGAAATATTTTGAGCATTGCAATAACCAGGACAAATGGGCAAATAAAATGTCTGGATTTTATCCACAGCAGAATGTTTTATTTTAAAACTATAATGGCCGAAAACGGAGAAATAATGATTTTTTTTCCTTTTTTTTTCTTATTATACCTGTTATAATGCATTTAGAATAAAATAATTCTTAGCAAAATGTGCCACCCAAAGAAAGCCTAATTGGTGGCAAAAAAACAAGATATAGATCATATAGGTGTGATAAGTAGTGATAAAATTATTGGCGAATGAATGGAAGGAGCGCTGACAGGGGAAAATAGCCTTCGTCCTGAAGGTGAAAACACCTGCGGGCTGAAGTGGTTAAGGTTAGCAGAAGCTGTTGAGTAGGGCATATTGCCAGTCGGAATGATGTATCTCTCCTTAGAAGTGTAGGCCATAACCTTTCCAGGAGATTGTCAAAACTATGGAAATACAAATTTATGTTAAATTGTGAAAGATTTTGACACATGTTTGCACTATCAATACTTTTTTTTTTTTAATTAACATTTTTTGTTGGAAATGTTAATTCTTATATTGTTATTCAGATGAATTTTGGATTCATTTTGGGCCATTAAAAAAGCCCAAAAACATTAAAAAATGTTATCCAAAAAGCCTCTACACAATTTTTATAATATTTTTTAACAATAACGTGGTTATATTTTAAAAACAAAAAATAATTTGACTATACTGGTACATTTTGGTAGAGTGGGCACAAATGCTTTCCCTACTGCTATTGCTAATGTCATTGGGTTAAAGTATGTTTAAATTGAAGCCGACAAACACATCTCAGTATAGTTGTCTTTTAATGTGAAAAATGATGACATCAGCAAGGTATGCTACACTATTGATTACAGAAAGATAAAGTTACCTGGATATAAACATCCTGGTGTAAGCAAAACATTTCTCAGGATGAGCCCACAAATCTTGATATATAGACTGGAATTGGCCTTTCCAAACCCAGCTCTGATTCGGGGATGCACCCAGTACCGCCGAGGCCTGGACCTTCTCCTCATAAAAGCACACACAGCAAACATCACCACCAACTCAAGGACCATCGTTATCTCCTCTCAACAAACCCACAAAGCATTGCAGGGACTACTCCCCTTATATATCATGGGTGGAACACTCAAACAATTCTTTAAAATAATTTGTATTAATTAGCTCCAGGGCTCTTTAAATCAGCCTAAATCACTCCAAATTCTCAAATCACACAAAAAAGCACTTAAAAAATGCTGGCACCAAATCGCTAAACGCTCAGAAAATGCCAGTAATCACTTAACAAAAATCGCTCACAAAAGCGTTCAGCGCTTCCGATTTAAAATGTGAACAAGGCCTAAGGGCCGATTCACACTGCAAGAGCTTTTTAAGCACTTGACCTCTACCATTACATTAGCAAGAGCTTTTAAAATCACAAGCGCTTAGAAAAACTCTTGCAGTGTGAATTAGCCCTTAGGGGAGAAGCCCAGAAGAGATGTCAGGGCAAGTTTACACTTGCTGTGAAAATGGACAAATTTTGTACAGAACGCAGGAATAGACGTGTAAATGATTGGTGTTGGATCTGTTTGATCTGTTCCAGGAATCGGTACGCACAATCCTAACCTACACGAATTGTCCAGACTCCACAAACAGATATGGATTGAAATTACAACTGGTGTAGTGGAGCCAAGATGGTGTGGAAGCAGAGGACACAAATGACAATGGCAGCAGCTGCCTACAGGTGCCTGATGATGGAAAGGGGGCTCACCCCCCTCCCTGAGGGTCTCTCTCCTTCCCTATACAGAGTCCTTATGAGAGTGTAAATTAGTGCAGTAGTGTAGCTAAGGGGCTAGGGGCCCCAGTGCAAGTTTTATATTGGGCCCCTCTCAATCAATTGATATGGAGCACCAAAATCTGCCAAAAGCAGCTGCAGTTTGCCAATTTCCTCTATTAAATGCACATGAAGTGGTGATCATTACCAGCATAGAAGCAATGGAAAGCAAATACAGCAGTTGAAGGAGGGCCCTTGATTGGCCCCTCAGATCTAGGGGCCTGGTGCAGTCGCTGCCTCTATATCCACTATTGCTACACCCCTGAATGAGAGGTTACTCACCCTGCATTCCACTGACAAGATTCAATGCAGGTTACTCACTCTGCATTCTCGGCATTCCACTGACAAGATCTCCCTTCAGTCGGGGGGGGGGGGGCACCTACAACTACTTAATACTGAGGTTAGTCTAGATACCGAATACTTGGTGGCACTTGAGGGTACTTCTGGCTACCTAATATTGAGGGGCACCCGTACTACCTACCTATAATGGGCAAGGGAAGTAAGGAAGAAGTGACAGCAGGGTCAGCCAGCACACTTGCGGTGAAGTTTGGTGGGGACTTGTAGGTTCATGGAGGGTTCCAGGACATCTGTGCTCCCAGTCTGATGGAATCGCACACGGTGTTCCTGCATTCAGAATCGCTCATCTGGCAGTCCATTTTAATTAACGTGCAAGTTTATATTTAGTGATTTAGTGCGGCTCCTGCATGCGGGTAAAAAAAAAAGCTTGCTGCCTGCACTACCGTTCCACACACCGCATGGGATTCCTATTGCATTGTTAAAAACGTACATGGAAAACACGAACGAATACATAAATGCAAAGAAAAATGCAGAAACGCATGAGCCATAAAACATATGGGTTTCCGCATGAACAAGTGTACTTCTAGCCTCATTCATGGAGCACACTTATTTGAATAGCATGCATTTCACTGCATAGTGGAAAATGCAAGCATAATTGTATAAAATGTAAGTCTATGGGCTGCATAACAATGGTGTGTGTTTTCCAATGCGATTTTACGTGCATTTTAAAAATCCACAGCAATTTTTTCCCCAGACTACTGTATGTGAATCATACAGGATTTGCATACGATGCTTTCCTCTGGAGCTGCAAAGGTATGTGTTTTTGTAAAAATAGATCTTGCAATGTATTTTTTCTCTCTTGTTAAAAAGGCAGATCATTAAAAACGCAAATGTGGGACTTCCGTTCTGACGTCTACATGGTCGGGAGAAGATAGAGGAGCTCTGTCAGCCACATTGCCTTTAATTCAACGTTGCAGCACAGCAAAGTGAGCCTACTCAGCGGCTAACAAGATATAGAGGTGAGAGAGAGCCGAATGGAGAAATATGTTACCCGCTCGGTGCAGAGAACCCACAGGGACACGCAGCATTCCAAGATGGCACCTGAGCATTCTCGGGTCCTAGCAGGCTCTCTCCCTCTACAACCTGGGACACTGATAGCATGGAGATGCAGACAGCAGAGATAATAGAATGGTGTCCAGGGAGGTGACAAAACTAATCAGGCCCAATCTGCAGTCGATTGTGGAAGGTGCAGTAAAAAATTGCTGGGGCATATCATGCGCCACCTACAGGAGCATGCAGGGAGGCGGAACACCGCATAGAGGCCCAAAGCTTGAGACCACCACCAGAAGCCTAGAAGAAAATCGCAGGCACAATAAGTTCTTCCATGCGTAGTTGGAGGACCTCAAGAACAGGTTCCGCCGCAATAACCTATGGGTGGTGGGCCTGTCGGAAAACCAGAAGCAGACGGACATTCATGATTTGTGTAAACAAACGTTGCTAGAGCTGCTGGGGGTTCAAACAATCTGCAAAGCAGAATGGCCACATAGAATGGGTCCACCACGGAATGTTGATGAAGGCAAGCCCCCTCGCTTGGTGATGGTATGTTACCTGGATTATAAGGACAAGCAGAAGATCCTAACTATGTTTAAAGCACGTAAGTAGCCATTGATATATGAGGATCGCCGTATCATGGTCTTCAATTATTATTTTTTTTAAGGTGACGAAGTGACGCAAGGCATTAAATACAGTTTGCTCTGAGTTGGTGCAGAAGAAAATAAAATGTGCACTTCTCTACCCTGCTACCCTGAGGATTCACGGAGATGGAGATATAGGTCTTCAAAAAACCAGAGGGTGCTTAGAAGTATTTGCAAAGTCCCACAGCCCGACAGATTCCGGCTCGTAACACATCCCCCCATAGTAGCCTAAGGGGCACAGACACATGAAGTCTTGGCCAAGGTCGTAAGTTTTATCTCCTCTATATTTCAGCAAACTTTTTATAATGCAAGACAAAGCTGCAGCAGTTTGTTTCAAGCCTAGTTTTGTTTGGTCTTATACAAGCCACGTTGGTGGTAGTGACTTGAGAGAAGTTTGAGGTGGTTATCAGGAGGACACTGTAGGGAAAAGTGGAGTCCGAGTGGGTACGATATAGGAGATCCGGGCCCGGATCTCAAGATGAGAATGACCGGCTGGCACCCATGCTGAAGGACTGGAGAGTTTTGTTGTTTGCCAGGGGGATAGGGGAAAGGGGGTCACTCATTACTCTTGAGGAATGGAGACCTGCTAAGGATTTCAGTTACTGATGTATTGCTACTTTTCCTACTGCCATGTTTGTTGTTGTACGAAGACCAAAAGGCTTGGATGCCCTACTGTCTGCACTGCATGTCCTACAAGCCGATGCAATGACAATTAAATCCTGGAATGTGAGGGGTCTGTGATCTCTGTCTAAGAGGTCACAGGTCCTTCGGCACCTGAAGAAATTGTGGGCTGATGTTGCCTTGCTCCAGGAGACACATCTCAGGGAGGGTGAAGACAAACTTTTGCAGAAATGGTGGTTGGCAACAAACTACAGGTTGGCGGCAAAACAAAGAAAGGTGGGCGTCGTTACACTTGTCAGCAGATCACTAAGAGTGAAGGTGGATCTGATTGATCATGATGATGCGGGTAGATGGCTGGGCATTTGACTCCACCTACCGTATATCAATATATAATGTTTATGGTCCAAATGCAGGTACAGTGTTTTTTTGCAGCAACTTCAATGGCAACTTACTAAGAAACCAATGCAATGGCTTGTTATAGGGGGAGACTGGAACGATGTGATGCAGATACAGGAAGATAGAATGGGAGGGGTTAGCGCTTCTAGACAAACAATACCCAAGCCTACTAATTTGACACAATTTGGGGCCACGTTACAACTTACGGATAGCTGAAAATATATGCATCCCTATGGCATGGAATATTCCTTTTACTCTGCGGTGCATGATTCCTTCTCCCGTTTAGATTATATATTTTTGAGCGAACACTTGGTGGGTAGGATCGTGGGGACTGAGATTGAAGATTTGGTCATCTCGGATCATTCTCCAGTTGCAGTGGAGCTGCACGAGACTATACAAAGGGTTTCGGATATTATATGGAGATTTCCATCATACTTATATAGGGACAAGGGTCTCCATTTATTGCTACGTAATTGGTAGGTAGAATTTAAAGTTGACAACACAACACACATGAGAGGATGGATAATTTCTTATATGGCGGCAAAAAAGAAAGAGACTAATCGGCATACACGGAAGCAGTGTTAGCGATAATAATCGGTATAAGTCGTCTCCTAATGCGGCCACAAGTGCAGAATGGCAGAGGGCGAAAGCAAATTCTGACAGGTGGTTTACAGACAGAGAATGTTACTCAAATCATATCAGGCACTTATATATTTTTTTATATTTTATAACAAATTTACAGCATGATAACATGGTGTTACAAGGTAACCAACCAACAGGATACATAGTTATTAATATATAGAACAATGAAAAGAATCTGAGAAATTGCATAGATAGCTGTGATGTTACAATAAATCTGATATGTCCAAGAAAATAACACAAAAACAATACACTGGATAGCCACTCTATTACTATAAACTTCACTTTGTTATATCATATCAAGTAAAAAAGTTGCAACCCCCATTACCCCAGAAATAATTAAAACCCCCCAAACCCGCACTAGATCACTATTAGGAGCCCTCCTAAAGGTACCACACATACACACTCGATCACACGCATGGATCGGCCGATCCGTATTCAACTAAATGTGGTATCCTCAAAAAATAGCAGTGTAAGAATTTATATGTTGGTTGCTATTGGCAACAGCACCACACACCTATTGCTCCGGCACCAGCAACTCATCAGAGCTGCAACTCACAGCGACATCATACAGGAGATAGAGCGGAGACAGCCTTCTTCACCTTTCAAAGGGGTTTATTAAGCTTATGTTACAGATTGATTTCTTCAGAGTATAAATAGTCTTTCCTATGTACTATGTACATCACATATATTTACAGCATACAGACAGGAAGCTAGTATTCTAACTAGAAAGCGTAGAGAGAGCCGGATAGCTGGGAAGTATAGTACCCTTTTCCCTCCGGTCTCCCTAATTTATATAAACACCAAAGAGTTAAATTCTGACATCATCTGAGCCATACCCCCCAAGCCTACAATTGGCTCAGATCCCTCGTGGTGTCATGTCACGCACCTAATTAATTAATATTCCCTTGTTCTATACCCTAGTTACAAAGAATGCAATGTTTTGTAAATATTGACTCTGTTTATTGTTCCCGTTGTCTAACGGTCTAACTGACCCATTATGTGGCCTTCTAGAGGCACATGTTCCTGGTAACTGGCTGCATTATTTCTTCTCCGAGAAACTCTGCTTAAAGAGAACCTGTATCTCAAGTCTTTTACTAGACTTCAGTACCTGAGGCTAGAATTCAAGTATACTTACATTCTAACAGCCCCCCTGAAATGACTTGAGATGCGGGTTTCTCCATTAGGATTCAAACGGTGCATATGAGCCTGTTTATTTTATGTTTCACCCTTCCATGCTCGTTTCCAAACACACTCTCTCTGCTCTAGGTGAATGCCCCTGGGAGGGAGAGCAAGACCTCTTGTCTCTCTGGGAAGGCCCTTCTTCTAAGCCCTCATCCCATTCTCCGCTCAGCATTCTCGTCACAGGCGTATCCCTTACATACTCCATTTGACCATGGAAAGGTGAAATTTGTTTGTACCCAAAGCGACGGAACAGTGCTAGGGGTCTTCTAGAAAACCACCTTTATACAACCAGCTCCGTCCCATAGGTACCTGCTGAAACCTTGTATTATGTGGCTTAGCTTGACAATATAGGCTTGTGAGATTGTGTACTTGACCCCAATCCTGGAACCATGTTTATTTGTTTGCGTAATTTTAAACACAAACTCACCTGTGTAATGATGCATATGATTGTAATCCCCATCACTACAACCAGTGGGTGCAGGAAAAAGGTTTGAAAACTTCACTGCTTCAGGTAAGTTATTTGTGTGTCCTTTTCTTCTGATTTTTAAAAGAGGAATTGACCCTTATTGCTGACCTGAAGTCTGTGTGAGTCAAATCAGGTAAACCCAGGTTTGGATAATTGTGAGAAAACGCGGAAAAGCCGCCGCGTGTGCTCAGAGTAAGGCGGCTGTTTCTGCGTCCAACGCGGCGGTCTGCACGCGTGGGCCTACATCTGCTAGTCTGGCCGAATGCAGAGAAACCGCCGCATGCCTTGATAGCGGTGCGGTGGATTCCGCGTCCAGCGCGGCGGGTGCTACGCAGGACATGTCTGGTGTGGCTGGGACCGATAGTCCACACAGGTTCAGAAGGACGCGCGCGCGTTGAGAGGCAGACCTTTTATGACAGCCAGAAGGGTGTCAGCTGACCAAGCCGGTCAGCTGACGATTGTACCAGTTCCCATTGGTCCAGCACTTAGGGGAGGCGCTGGAGAGCGCTGGGCTATATATACTGGGTGCTGGTCATTCACTGGTTGTCTGCCGTTGCAATCACTACGTGGAAGCACTCAGACCTTATTGTCAGAATCTGTGTTATCATTCTGTTATACTTCAGACTAGTCCCAGGGTGTTGATGATCAAGGACCTCACACCCAAGATTAGGAATCTGTGTTATCATTTTGTTATACTTCAGACTAGTCCCAGGGTATTGATGATCAAGGACCTCACACCCAAAGATTAGGAATCTGTGTTATCATTCTGTTATCCCTCAGACTAGTTCCAGGGTGTTGATGATCAAGGACCTCACACCCAAAGATTAGGGACTTATGTTACCATTCTGTTATACTTCAGGCTAGTTCCAGGGTGTTGATGATCACGGAGCTCACACCCAAGATTAGGAATCTGTGTTATTTTGTTATACTTCAGACTAGTCCCAGGGTGTTGATGATCAAGGATCTCACACCCAAAGATTAGGAATCTGTGTTATCATTCTGTTATCCCTCAGACTAGTTCCAGGGTGTTGATGATCAAGGACCTCACACCCAAAGATTAGGGACTTATGTTACCATTCTGTTATACTTCAGGCTAGTTCCAGGGTGTTGATGATCACGGAGCTCACACCCAAGACTAGGCATTGTTTATTATCTGTTATGACCTTCTGCTTTCCTGACCACTCTTCTGTTCACTGATTTGGTACTTCGCTATATCTGATACTCTGTTGCCAAACCCTGCTTGCCTTAGGATTACCAAATCAGCCTCCTGTCTTTGTACCTTGTATGTCAGTGTGTTGCCGACCTGGCTTGTCCGACCTTGAGAGCTATCTCCCCAGTTAAGAGATAGTTCACAGATCAGTCAGTGACATCCTTCTATTGGTGTCACTCACGCTCTGGTCCTTCCCTCTCCCAGTCTGACTCCTCCCCACGGGAGAGTCTCAGGCTGTTTGTAGGTACTACTCCAGCAGTATTCCTTACTGCCTTGTACCTGTCCTCCTGGTATTGTTCTCAAAGTATTACTGTTGCACCAAACATTCATATCTCTCAGGTGTCCAGAGGTTAGTAATATATCTGATTGTCTGTGATACTGCAGATCATCAATAATCGGGTATATATCTGTATTCTTGGTGATACTGCAGATCACCAATAATCAGACCCTCTCTGTGTTACACAGATCGTTACAGAACGGCAGACCAAAAAATGCAAATGGACGCACTCACCAGCCGTCTGGGCACACTTACCACTTCGGTGGAAAACATCAATATTGTGCTGGGCAGTCACCAGACGGTAATGGACGCTTTGTCTGGATCTTTACAAACCCTCCAGACGGCTGTGAAGGATGTGCGATCTCCTCTTAGCACAGACATACGTATGCCTGTACCTGAAAAATTTTCTGGTCACAGATCTGACTTCCGAAATTTTAGAAGTAGAGTGTTATCATACTTTGAGTTAAGACCTAATTCTTCAGGAACTGTGGCTCAAAGGGTTACCTTTATTAAAACCTTGTTATCTGGCGATTCTCAGACCTGGGCGTATAGCCTTCCCACCAGTCACCAGGCCCTGACCTCTGTAGAGGAATTTTTTAAAGCTATGGCTATAATTTACGACAATCCAGACATTGCCTCGACTTCTGAACGGAAGCTAAAACTTTTACGTCAAGGCAAGAGTCCGGTTGAAGATTATGCTGCTGAATTTAGGAGATGGTCAGTATCGGCCAGGTGGGACACATTTGCTCTTTTAGATTGTTTTTTATCAGGGTTGTCAGACGAGGTCTCCGATCTTATGTTAAGTCAGCCGGAACCTAAGTCCATCGATGAAGCTATTTCATCGGCCATCAGGATAGATCGCCGGTTGCGATATCAGAGACAGACTCGGGGTAAAAATCATGTAAGAATGGTGTCCCACGCTGCTTCCCCAGTAACTCCACTTCCACCCGCTTCACCTCCACCAGAGTCAATGCAGATTGGTCGGTCACAGTTGTCTCAAGTGGAGCGGAAACGCAGAATCTCAGAGCGTCTCTGTCTTTATTGTGCAGAGGGGGGGTCATAGAGTACAGAATTGCCCTAAGAAGTCGGGAAACGCTACTGCCTAGGTGTAGTCATCAGTAATACCCTAGGCAAGCAATTGTTACCCCTAGATGATAAACGTTTGCTTCTTCCCTGTACCATTTCATGGGGAGATAGGTCTGAAGTCACTGAAGCCTTCATTGACTCAGGCTCAGCAGCAAATTTTATGGATTTTGAATTTGCAAAAAAATTGGGTATTCCGGTCACCCCGGTAGAACCACAGATACAGGTTACTGCAGTAGATGATTCCCCTCTGCAGAGTAACAATCCTCTGTCACAGACTCCAGAAGTAGGGGTTGCTATCGGGGTGTTGCATAGGGAAGATTTGTTTTTTTTGTGTGTCACGTATGACAACCTCCACAATCATTCTTGGCATGCCTTGGTTACAACTTCACTCACCTCAGATTAACTGGGCTACTGGTCAGCTAACAAGCTGGTCTTCCCAGTGTTTTCATCATTGTTTAGCGAAGGTAACCTTAGGTGAGACCAAGATTCATGTGGAGGGATTGCCAGATCAGTATTCTGAGTTGTGTTTTGTCCTAAATCGGCCGATAAACTTCCTCCACACCGCCCTTTCGATTGTCCGATTGATCTCCGGTCTGGTTGTATGCCCCCTAGAGGTCATCTCTACAATTTATCTGGGCCCGAAAAGTTGGCCATGCAGGAATACATCCGTGAAAACTTAGCTAAAGGGTTCATTTGCCCTTCCCGGTCGCCTGCTGGTGCAGGTTTCTTTTTTGTTAAGAAAAAAGACGGAGGCCTTCGGCCGTGCATTGATTATCGGGGCCTGAATAAAATCACAGTAAAAAATCGCTATCCATTGCCTTTGATAGACAATTTATTTACTCAGGTCACCAATGCTAAGATTTTTTCAAAATTGGATTTGCGGGG
Organism: Hyperolius riggenbachi; assembly: GCF_040937935.1. Classification (NCBI taxonomy): domain Eukaryota; kingdom Metazoa; phylum Chordata; class Amphibia; order Anura; family Hyperoliidae; genus Hyperolius; species Hyperolius riggenbachi. The sequence continues at coordinate 190,484,607 of NC_090653.1, read as the reverse complement.
TGCATACAACCTGGTACGGATCAGAGAGGGCGATGAATGGAAGACTGCCTTTAACACACCCGATAGGCACTACGAGTACCTGGTGATGCCCTTCGGGTTGTGTAACGCCCTGGCCGTCTTTCAGGAACTCATTAATGAGGTGTTCAGAGACGTTTTGGGCAAATTTGTCCTGGTATATTTGGATGTAATACTAATCTTCTCAGCCAACCTCTCAGAGCATAGGGATCATGTCAGGTTTGTGTTGCACAAGCTAAGACAAAACATGTTATACGCCAAATTGGAGAAATGCATTTTTGAGGTAACATCTGTCACCTTTCTGGGGTACATTATTTCTACCTCGGGCCTTTCTATGGACCCTGCCAAGGTCTCTGCTGTTCTGGAGTGGCCTCAGCCTGTGGGTCTGAAGGCTCTCCAGAGATTCTTAGGGTTTGCTAACTACTATAGAAGGTTCATAAAGGGGTACTCCACAGTCATCGCACCCCTTACCAGTCTCACAAAGAAAGGGGCAGATAATAACCATTGGTCCTCCGAGGCCCTTGCCGCTTTCTCCACCCTGAAGGAATTGTTTTGTACTGCACCCATTTTAAGACACATTGACATCTCCTATCCCTTTATTGTGGAGGCAGATGCCTCAGAGGTTGGGGTAGGGGCTGTGCTGTCTCAGCGTTCTGGGTTGCAGGTGTGCCTATTTCTCTCGTAGATTTGCACCCGCAGAAAAAAACTACGATATAGGCAACAGGGAGCTCCTAGCCATTAAATTGGCCTTTGAAGAATGGCGTCATTGGCTAGAGGGAGCAGAACATGCGATTACAGTTTACACTGATCACAAAAATTTGGAATACATCGAGGGGGCTAAGAGATTGAGTCCCCGACAGGCTCGGTGGTCACAGTTTTTCTCGAGATTCAGATTTATAATCACGTATACCTCGGGTAGTAAAAACGTTAAAGCAGACGCTTTATCCAGATGTTTCGAGCCAGAGACAGCACAGCCCTCAGACCCAGAGACTATTCTCCCACAGAAAGTGGTGTTGGCAGCCACAGAGACCTGGAAGAACTGGACTGAAACTTTAAGTCCTTTCCAACAGGATGTTCCTGAGGGAAAGCCTGAAGGGGTCATGTTTGTACCGTTGCCATTCCGTCTCCAGATTTTGCAGATGTTCCACTCCCACAAAAATGCTGGACATCCTGGTGCCACCAGAACACAGGACCTTGTTGCTAGGTGTGCATGGTGGCCTTCATTGGCAACTGACTGCAAGGAGTATGTGAGAGAATGTGCAGTGTGTGCTAGAAGTAAACCCTCCTGTCAGGCACCTGTGGGAACATTGCAGCCTTTACCCACCCCGAGTGAACCATGGACCCATTTGTCCATGGATTTTGTGGGCGAACTCCCGAAGTCTGAGGGCATGTCGGTCATTTGGGTGGTAGTCGACAGATTCAGTAAAATGGCCCATTTCGTGTCCCTGAAAGGACTCCCCTCGGCCCAGGAATTGGCCGATCTTTTCATCCTGCATATTTTCCGGCTCCGCGGTATTCCGGAGAATACAGTGTCAGATCGGGGAGTCCAATTTGTTTCCAAATTTTGCAGGGCATTCTGTCATCAGTTGGGAATGGAACTTTCATTTTCGTCGGGCTACCACCCATAGACCAACAGTTTTTAAGATGTTATGTGGCGGATGCACAGACTGACTGGGTCAAGTTTTTGCCGTTCGCAGAATTTGCACACAATAATTTGAAAAGCTCTTCTTCTGGATTCTCTCCATTTCAGGTGGTAACAGGAAGGTTGCCTAGGTTCTCCCCATTGTCAGTGGCCTCTACTCCGTTTCCAGCTCTGGAGGCTTGGCAAAAGTCATTTAAAAACATTTGGGGAATGGTAAAAAAGAATCTAGAGAAGGCTTTCAAGAGTCAGAAAGGACAAGCTGACAAGAAACATTCCATAGAGTGGAAGTTTCAGCCAGGAGACTTGGTCTGGGTGTCCACTCATCATTTGGCCCTAAAACAGCCTTCACCCAAGCTAGGACCCAGATTCATGGGTCCTTTCCCTGTAACCCTGTAACCAGGAAAATCCTGCCAGTATGCGGGGTGTGAGATCATTCCATGTATCCCTGCTTAAGCCAGCAGTGCAGGTAGATTCTACTCCTCCTCCTCCTGTGATGGTGGATGACCAACCTGAGTATGAAGTGGAAAAGATTTTAGACTCACGTATTGTACAGAACTCGGTACAGTATTTGGTTCACTGGAAGGTTTATGGCATTGAGGAAAGAACATGGGTACCTGAGTGCCGCATGCATGCAGATGAATTGAAGAGGGAGTTCCACGCCCTATATCCTGAGAAACCGGGTAGGAGCTGTCCGGAGTCCACTCCTCAGGGGGGGTACTGTGAGAAAACGCGGAAAAGCGTGCGCTCAGAGTAAGGCGGCTGTTTCCGCATCCAACACGGCGGTCTGCATGCATGGGCCTACATCTTTTAGTCTGGCCGAACGCGGAGAAACCGCCGCATGCCTTGATAGCGGTGCGGCGGATTCCGCATCCAGCGCGGCGGGTGCTATGTAGGACATGTCTGGTGTGGCTGGGACCGATAGTCCACACAGGTTGAGAAGGGCGCGCGCGTTGAGAGGCAGAACTTTTATGACAGCCAGAAAGGTGTCAGCTGACCAAGCCGGTCAGCTGACGATTGTACCAGTTCCCATTGGTCCAGCACTTAGGGGAGGCGCTGGAGAGCGCTGGGCTATATATACTGGGTGCTGGTCATTCACTGGTTGTCTGCCGTTGCGATCACTACGTGGAAGCACTCAGACCTTATTGTCAGAATCTGTGTTATCATTCTGTTATACTTCAGACTAGTCCCAGGGTGTTGATGATCAAGGACCTCATACCCAAGATTAGGAATCTGTGTTTTCTTTCTGTTATATCTTAGACCAGTTCCAGGGTGTTGATGATCAAGGACCTCACACCCAAGATTAGGAATCTGTGTTATTTTGTTATACTTCAGACTAGTCCCAGGGTGTTGATGATCAAGGATCTCACACCCAAAGATTAGGAATCTGTGTTATCATTCTGTTATCCCTCAGACTAGTTCCAGGGTGTTGATGATCAAGGACCTCACACCCAAAGATTAGGGACTTTTGTTACCATTCTGTTATACTTCAGGCTAGTTCCAGGGTGTTGATGATCACGGAGCTCACACCCAAGACTAGGCATTGTTTATTATCTGTTATGACCTTCTGCTTTCCTGACCACTCTTCTGTTCACTGATTTGGTACTTCGCTATATCTGATACTCTGTTGCCAAACCCTGCTTGCCTTAGGATTACCAAATCAGCCTCCTGTCTTTGTACCTTGTATGTCAGTGTGTTGCCGACCTGGCTTGTCCGACCTTGAGAGCTATCTCCCCAGTTAAGAAATAATTCACAGATCAGTCAGTGACATCCTTCTATTGGTGTCACTCACGCTCTGGTCCTTCCCTCTCCCAGTCTGACTCCTCCCCACGGGAGAGTCTCAGGCTCTTTGTAGGTACTACTCCAGCAGTATTCCTTACTGCTGTAACGATCAGTGTAACACAGAGAGGGTCTGATTACCGGTGAACTGCAGTATCACCGAGAATACAGAATATACCCGATTATTGGTGATCTGCAGTATCACCGATAATCAGATATATCTACTAACCTCTGGACACCTGAGATAACAAGTGAGTGATTGGATGTAACAGTAATACAGTGGACTGTACCTAAGGAGTAGGTACAGAGGCAGTAAGGAATACTGCACAGAAGAATGCTCCTTCCGTAAGCCTAGACTCTCTCGGGGGAGGAGCTAAGCAGAATGTGGGAAGGACAGAGCGTGAGTGACACCAATGAGCGGGTGTCACTAACAGAGCTGGGAACTGCCTCTAACAGTAAGGCTAGTTCTCAAGGTCGGCCAAGCCAGGTCGTCAACACACAGACAGATAAAGTACAGAATCAGAAGGCAGATACAGAGTCCAGGAACAAGCAGAGATTGGCAACAGGATATCAGAAATAGCAAGGTACAAGATCAGAGTTCAGAGGAATAGTCAGGCAGGCACAAGGTCATAACAAATAATACAATTCAATATTCCTAATGCTAAGGTGTGAACTCCTTGATGTGAACACCTTTGGAAACTATGCTAGAACACAGAAACAGACAAGGCCTGAGTGCTACCACGTAGTGATCGCAGCGACAGACAACCAGAGAATGACCAGCACCCAGTATATATACTATAGCGCTCTCCAGCGCCACCCTAAGTGCTGGACCAATGAAAAGTGGTGGCGATGTCAGCTGACCAGCTTGGTCAGCTGACCTTCTTCTGGCTGTCATATAAACTCTGCCTCTCAGCGCGCGCTCGCGTCATTCTGAACCTGTGTGGACCACCAGTCCCAGCCACACCAGCCACGCCCTGCAATGTCTCCGCTGGCCCGCACGTGGGGTGAGACGCACCGCTATCTGCACATGCGATGGCCTCCCTGCGCCTGGTCAGACCGTCAGTAGCAGGCCTGTGCGCGCAAACCAGCCGCGGAAACAGCCGCCTCATCCTGCGTCCATGCTTTTCCGCGTTTCTTCACAACTGCCTTGTACCTGTCCTCCTGGTATTGTTCTCAAAGTATTACTGTTGCACCAAACACTCATATCTCTCAGGTGTCCAGAGGTTAGTAATATATCTGATTGTCGGTGATACTGCAGATCATCAATAATCGGGTATATATCTGTATTCTTGGTGATACTGCAGATCACCAATAATCAGACCCTCTCTGTGTTACACCGATCGTTACAATAATATTCAGACTTGGTGTCTAAATTTTTGATAGTATAATTTTAAGTATATAGACCTTAATTTGAATAAATTAATTGAATTGAAGATAATTTGTTGTTTTTTCTTTTTCATTTGTGTGGAACTTCAAGTCCAAAATCATTACATAGAGTGGTTTTGGCTCCACTGACATTTACATTTAGGTCAGTAATTTTGTGTTTGCCCAAAGAGGTTTTTTTTCTTCTTTTTTTTCAGGTCACAGGAAAAAGTTAAGTAAATATTAATTAGAAGAATATAGTAAAAATATTGTGCCTCTATAACACAAAATTACTGACATTATGGGTACTAAATTAAGTAAATCACAAATAGTAAGAGATCCAGGTCCACCTGAAATAAATGAGTCTTGTAAAGATTATGTGGCAAGGGTTTGTGGGGCAATGTATTATTTAATCAATATATGAATAAATAATATGATGGGATGGACAGAGAATATGAGAAGTGTAAGTCTCTTTCCAAGAGTGGGAGGAAACAGTAGTTTCCATATGGACATGGTTAAGGGTCTCTGTTTGGGAGATACCGGCGCATGGCCATATTTTGGACCAGATCCACATTGGGATATGGTTTATATGAAAAGTGGTGGAGAAAATTGGCTTCTTTGGGCTCCTTTTTAACAATAACAATAATATTTATATAGCGCTTTTCTCCCTGGGGACTCAAAGCGCAGTGACTCTGCATTATGCAGTCTCAAAGGCTAGTCAAAAGAGGTGAGTTTTTAGCCTTTTTTTTTAAAGCTGTCCAGAAAAGGAGCCTCTCGTACTGATTGTGGAAGTGAGTTCCATATAGTAGGAGCTGCATAGGAAAAGGCCCAAGCACCAAATGTTAAGTGTATCCTGGGAATAACCAGCTTCATCTTGTTGGCAGAGCGGAGGGTGCGTGGAGAGGCATAAAGTTCCAATAGATCCGCTATGTATTTGGGTCCAATGTGGTGTAAAGCCTTGAATGTCAGCAGGCAGAACTTAAAATTGATATTCCATTTTTCTGGCAACAAGTGAAAAGTTGCAGTACTGGGGTGATGTGTGAGCTGCGGGGGGGCATTGGCTAGGAGTCTGGCTGCAGCATTCTGTACTAGCTGTAAGGGGCACAGAACCTTATCTGTAGATCCGATGAACAGGGCGTTGCAATAGTCTAGGCGGGAGGATACAAATGCATGAACCAGAGCAGGTAGGTCTTCAGCTGGGATAAGGTGTTTGATTTTCGCTATATTTCTTCCATGGAAGAAGGAAGACTTGACGACAGCTGATACCTGCTGTCTGAGGTTTAGATTGACATCCAGGATCACCTCAAGGTTTTGCACAGAGTCTTTACACTTTACCGTATCTCCCCCAATTGCTAGTTTGAGGTGGTGAGCGATTTGAACTTTATCCATCATGTGTGGACCACCTACCACCAACACCTCTGTTTTGTCAGAGTTCAGCCTCAGCCAGCTGGTGTTCATCCAATTTTGTAAATCCACTAGAAACGCATTTATGGATGCTGATGGGTCTTGGGTGCCAGGCTTGAAGGACAGATACAGTTGTGTGTCATCTGCATAACAATAGTATCCTAGGCCATAGTTCTGGATTATTTTGCCCAGTGGGAGCATGTAGACTGCAAAGAGTAATGGTGATAGTACAGAACCCTGTGGAACTCCATAGGCAAGTGGCACTGGATTAGAGTAGTGTGTGCCCAGACTTACTTGCTGTGTCCTGCCAGATAGGAAGGTCTGAAACCAACTAAGAACAGTACCCCTTAGGCTACAGTAATTCTTCAGTCGCTGGATTAGTATTTCATGATCCACAGTATCAAATGCTGCAGACAAGTCAAGAAGAATCAGAATTGAGCAATCACCCTTGTCCCTTGCAGTAAGTAGATCATTCATTACTCGGACTAATGCCATTTCAGTGCTGTGCCTTTTCCTGAATCCTGACTGAAAAGTGTCAAAGATGTTGTTATCTGTAAGCCTGGCTTCTAGCTGGTTGGCGACTGCTTTCTCGATAACTTTTGATAGGAATGGTAAGTTCGCCACAGGTCTGTAGTTGGTCACAGAATCAGGATCTAGTGATGGTTTCTTCAAGAGGGGTTTTATGATTGCTTTCTTTAGTTCTTCTGGGAAAATTCCACTTTGCAAGGAGCACTTAGTGATTTTGTGAAGTGCTGGCCTGATCAGCTCTGGACACTGCATTAAGGATCCAGTTGGGCCAGGATCCAGGTTGCAGGTAGTGGGGCGGAGACTTTGAATGAGAATTCCAAAATCTTCTTCACTCAGAGTGTCAAAGACTTGCCATGGTGGTACGATAGTAGGCATATGCAAAGTCCAGTGGTCAATTGATGTTGTTGGTGTAATGCTGGCACGGATGGTAGAAATCTTGTTTGTGAAGAAGGCAGAGAATTCTTCACACCTTTCCCTGGAGAATGTGGTTGGGGATTTTAGGCAGGAAGGATTGCAGAGTGATTCCACTGTGTGGAAGAGTAGAGTAGCTCTGTTGTTGGCTGTAGATATTTTGTGCAAGATAAAGTCTGATTTTTTTCTTGGTTATTGCTTGTTGGTATTGTCTGAGGTGTTGAACTAGGCTAGATTTGTGCTCCTCAGACCTAGATTTACGCCACTGTCTTTCTTGTCTGCGCCCTTTCTTTTTTAGATCCATAATGGTTTAGTCAAACCAATTAGCTTTCTGCTTTTTGGTTGCTGATTTGGTGCGCCATGGGGCAATACTGTCAAGTGTTTTATATACCGTGTTGTTGAACTGGGTTACTAGAGTTGTGGGGTCCATTTGACTGTGGAGCAGATTTGTAAAATCCAGTTTGGCAGTTATCCTCTCCGGTGTTAATTTATTCACGGGACAAATTTTGATTGTTTCTTTAGGGTGCTGCTTGATGGGGTGATGTTCAATAGTAAACTGTATTATGTTATGGTCTGACCACACCACTGGGGTTACTGTTATGTTACTAATGTCCATTCCAAGGTGACAGTAAGTCTAGCGTATGCCCTCCTCTGTGGGTAGCAGATTTTACAACTTGCGTGAAGCCTAGTCCACCCATGAGATTTATTAGTTCATTTGCATCTTCTGATTGAGTGTTATCAGCTCAGACGTTGAAGTTACCAGGGATGATCCATCTCGGATGCGACAGAGTCAGCATGGCCAGAAAGTTCCGAGAATTCCTGTAGGAATGGGTCAGCATCTCCGGGGGGACGATAAACCACTAAAATTTTGAAGCGTTTACCAGCTGAGATCTGGGCACCTATACATTCAAAGGGCTTTGTTGAGCCAACATTCAGGGCTCTGAGCTGCAGGGTTGTTTTGCCACAACTTGCTACACCCCCTCCTCTGCGGTCTCGTCTTCCCTCACTTAAGACTGAGTAATTGTATGGGATGGTTGCTTCCAATGTGGGGCCCGCATTGGCATCAATCCAGGTTTCAGTGATGCATGAAAAATCGCATGTCTGAATAAGGTCCGCATAATGGCTGTCTTATTGTTTATAGAATGGGCATTGCAGAGCAATGCGGTGACTGAATGGGGCTTAGCAATGGCAACTGGGTTCGCTGCCAGGGTGTTACTGCATCTCTGACTAGGGACATGGTAACCTCTGCTACTTTCAGCCTCTGATTTCCAGTAAACATCACTGGAAATCGCTGGAAAGTTCTTTTCCTTGAATGAGCCTGGGTCCCTGAAGTTGGACTGAGTCTGAGGGTGGCACTTTTTATGGACCTGGCCACCTTTTTTACCTCTGTGCATTTTATTTAAAATCCCTAGAGATTCCAGCAAATTAGCTTGTTTTTTCCCAATGTAAGATGCAGCTCTCGATGGCCTGAGAGGTAGTAAGAAGCTGGTATGATAGACAGGATAATAAACAGGGAAAGTCAAAAGTTTCAGATGATAGTTTAATGAAAATATTTAGACCCCTTCAAATCTTGCTCTTTATGTAGACCCTAAAGTACAGTAGTTGAAGATATTAATAAGATTGTCAAACATTGCCCAAAACCCACAGTGACACCTCTCGGTTGTCTTCAATATCTCAAAAGAGCATCAAAAGGAAGATGTTTTACCCAAGAGGATATCAGGTTAATATTGGACGGCATCATTGGAATCGGCACAAATTGGGATTGGAAAAATGTTACAAGTATTAGTACATTAGTAGAACCAGATACTGGAGCAGACCGGTATCCCCTTTCCAATGATGCTGGCCTTAAAGAGATGTGGGAGGAGGTGGAGAAAGAATTACTTAGAGTTTTTACTATTAGGTCTTCTTTGTCCACAGCTATGAACTGTAGACAAAAGCCAGGTGAATCAATAGTAGATTTTTGGAAAAGGTTTTTAGATGTTTGGGAACATGATGCAGGTATGTCAGGAATCAATGAGAGAGACCAAACTCTTCTGATTCAGTCCTACATTTTTAATTTAGATCAAGCTGTCCAACTTACAGTAAAACAGCAGATTTCAGGTTGGCCTAGTTTATCTAAAGATGAGTTCAAAAGGAAGTTGATGGAGAAAGACGCCGCTGGATGTGTAGAAATTCCAAAATCTAAGAAAGTCAAAGAGGTGCATTTTCAGGTTGGGGAAGAGATGTTTCAGGGCCAGGTAGGTAGAAGAAAAGGTCAGTTTAAAGGGTATGGAAAAGTTAGGAATAATCAGAATAATAATCAGGGTGGAAACAGAGGTAGATATAATTAATCAAATAATCAAAAACGAGTGGGTTGTTTTTATGGTGGGAGTTTAGATCACTGGAGAAAGGAATGTCCACATCCTCCCAATTATAGGAATAATCAAAGGCATCAGAATCAGCCCACCCCAGTGTTCCTTCAACCTCAACACATGAATTATCCACAACAAAATTCTTATATAATTAACCACAAGTTCACGAAGCTCAAGTTCAGCCACAACAAGGTCAGGTTCAGGCACCCAAGTTCCACATTCCCTGGGGAACACAACGACGACGAGGCCCGGAGGAATATATCCCAGCATATACAATGATCCCTTCCTCTTATAAAGATTCACCAATGATTGTTTTATTAGTTGAAGGGAAGCGTATTACTTTCCTTGTTGATTCTGGTGCTACTTGTAGTACTTTGTGTGAAGATTTTTATAAGGGACCAAGAGAAACTACTTCACCCTCCATGGGTATCAATAGGATACTCGCCAAATCTTACAAAACTCCTTTTTTGACAGTGGAACACCCACACACTCAGAACACTTTGTTTTTTCACCAGTTCAGACTTATACCAAATTGTCCTGTTAGTTTGTTGGGTCGAGATCTTTTTGGGCCATTACAATTACAAATGGGGACAGATCCAAGAGGAAAGTTCCATGTTACTTCCTCTATCATTCCAATCCAGACTCCCGATTTAATTTATTACATGGTTATGGAAGTACCTCCCCAGAATTGGAAGATGTACCTCCTGACATCTGGTCCTCTGCTGAGGCGGATGTGGGTCTTGTTTCATGTACACCATACAAGGCCATACTTAAACCAAATTGTACGCCGGTTTACATCAAACAATACCCATTGTCTCCAGAAAAGGAGGAAGGTATTCGTCCTTTACTTGAGTCTTTCCTTAAAAAAGGTGTTATAAGGGAAGTAATTTCATCCTATAATTCTCCTATAAATCCTTTAAGGAAGAATGACAACTCCTTCAGGATCATCCAAGATCTACGGGCAGTAAATGCTCTAGTTGTGCCAATAGCGCCCATTGTCCCAGATGTGCCATCTCTACTATCATCCATACCAGCTGATGCCACTGTCTTCAGTGTCATTGATTTAAAAAATGCGTTTTTCAGCGTCCAAGTTGACAAGGAGACACAGCCACTCTTTGCTTTCACTTTTAAAAATCGCCAGTATACTTGGTGTAGAATGCCCCAGGGTTTTGTAGACTCACCTGTTGTCTACTCCATTGTTCTTCAAGCCACTCTGAGACCCTGGGCTCCCAGTTGTGGGTCCGTCCTACTTCAGTATGTTGATGAATTATGTATCTGTAGTACTACTCATGAGGCCTGCCAGGCAGATGGAATCAGTCTTTTAAAATGGTTACATGAGGGTGGTCACAAAGTGTCAAAACAAAAGTTACAATGGTGTCAAGAAAGTGTTGAATATCTGGGTTTTGTCCTTAAAAAGGGGGAGAGGCACATTAGTCATGCAAGAATTGCTGCCATAGTGGGTCTGGTCCGCCCACAATCCAAGAAAGAAATGCTAACCTTTCTTGGAATGATCGGGTATTGTCGCCGATGGATACCTGATTGTTATTTTTATGACAATGTCCTCAGAGAATGTACAAAACAAGACAGCCCAGAATTCATTAAAATGGTCAGATGAAATGTTAGAAGCTTTTACTCATTTAAAAAATGCAATGATTTTGAGTCCTGGATTAGGCCTCCCTGACTATGGCGTGATGTTTCACTTATTTGCCAGGGACAACTGTAAAACCATGGTTGGAGTCCTAGCTCAGGAGCACGGAGGCAAGTTGTGCCCTGTTGCTTTTTTCTCAAAGGTGGTCAGAAGTTTAGCTGCATGTGCAATGGTAGTTGAAATGGCTACGTCAATCACTTTAGGACACCCTACCACTCTCCACACTTCCCATAATGTGCAAGGTTTATTAAAAAATGTCCATACTCAACACGTCTGCTCAAAGACTCAGTGGATACGGGATACTTCTCCTATCCAATCCACAGTTGTACATCAAATACTCAGCTCCTACATTTGGCCCAGCTATTATCCTTAATGGCCTCTTAGGCCTCAAGGGTGAGCAGGATGAAATTGCTCCAGAACATGACTGTACTGACATCATACACCAAGACACATCACCTAGGTCTGATATGTCCTCTACACCCATTCCAAGAGCTCCTGATGTTTTTGTAGATGATTCTTGTTCAAGTCCAAATGACAACACTTACCATGCAGGTTATGCAGTTGTTCAATTGCTAGAATAAAGATTCAGTCCGGCACCATCCAATAGTTGCTCTTTTACTTTATTAGACGATTGCTGGCATAATCCACAACGTTTCGGAGGACAAACCTCCTTTGTCAAGTGTTGTCAGCATCTACAAATACACACTAAATTTCACAGTTTATATAGTACAAGATTTAAACATTGGCCAATCAGCTTGCAACAGTCGCATTGTAGCGACCAATCCCCTTCCGTCCGCCATGCGGACCTTATGGGGAACTTCTATTTTATATGCACAAAACTGCTGCTCCAATCGTAGAGCAGTAGGAGCGGCTATCTGTACTACGCAGAGGGGCGGGCGATCACCAAGCCGCCAGTGTAGATGCCGACCTATACGGAAGAAGACTCCTGATGACATGGCGTCAGGCCACGCCCATATCCTGAGCGGACCTGACGGGAGACTGCACTCCGCAAGGCGGATAATGTCCGCCTATGGACGGCATCAAATGACGCACGGCTGAGCGGAGCAAGATAGCTCCGCCCTCCAGCGTCACTAGGCAACCAGATGAACGCCCGCCACTCATGCGGACAGTGCCGCTACGTCAGATACAGCAACATGCTACAGAGACATACAGTAGATCTGTAACATAAAAATATTACTGATGAATATAATGATCAATGATGAATATAATTATCAACTGGACATCATACGCAGCAATTAATACAAAAAAGGGGAAAAAAAGGGGAAAAAAGTAAGTTAGATAAATGGCATCATATCATAATCCCTATTCATGCCCTTAGGTTCGAGTGTGTCCAACCTCCGGATCCAAATAGCCTCTCTGTACAATAGTTTCCTAACTCTGTCTCCCCCACGTCTAAGTGGTGGTATTTGTTCTAAAATTTGAAACCGTAATTGGCTGACAGAATGGTTGGCACTATGGAAATGGGAGGGGACAGCCAATTCTATGGCATGATTTCTAATTGTACTTTTATGAGCTGATAATCTGACTTTAATGGGCTGCGTAGTCTGCCCAACATAAAGTAAGCCACAGGGACATTTTAATGCATATATGACATAACGTGAATTACAATCAAATTGTCCAGAGATCTTAAATCTTGTGCCTGAATGAGGGTGTGATACATAATCTCCTTTGATTACACTATGGCAGTGGACACAATTCATACAAGGATATGTATAGATACTATTGTACAGAGAGGCTATTTTTCCCCTTTTTTTCCCCTTTTTTGTATTAATTGCTGCGTATGATGTCCAGTTGATAATTATATTCATCATTGATCATTATATTCATCAGTAATATTTTTATGTTACAGATCTACTGTATGTCTCTGTAGCATGTTGCTGTATCTGACGTAGCGGCACTGTCCGCATGAGTGGCGGGCGTTCATCTGGTTGCCTAGTGACGCTGGAGGGCGGAGCTATCTTGCTCCGCTCAGCCGTGCGTCATTTGATGCCGTCCATAGGCGGACATTATCCGCCTTGCGGAGTGCAGTCTCCCGTCAGGTCCGCTCAGGATATGGGCGTGGCCTGACGCCATGTCATCAGGAGTCTTCTTCCGTATAGGTCGGCATCTACACTGGCGGCTTGGTGATCGCCCGCCCCTCTGCGTAGTACAGATAGCCGCTCCTACTGCTCTACGATTGGAGCAGCAGTTTTGTGCATATAAAATAGAAGTTCCCCATAAGGTCCGCATGGCGGACGGAAGGGGATTGGTCGCTACAATGCGACTGTTGCAAGCTGATTGGCCAATGTTTAAATCTTGTACTATATAAACTGTGAAATTTAGTGTGTATTTGTAGATGCTGACAACACTTGACAAAGGAGGTTTGTCCTCCGAAACGTTGTGGATTATGCCAGCAATCGTCTAATAAAGTAAAAGAGCAACTATTGGATGGTGCCAGACTGAATCTTTATTCACGGATACTTGGAACTGGTGGCTGTTAGTTCCTCCTGGCCAGGCACATCCTAACGACATCTTTACTGGAGTGCGAGCTGTATCTACATTTTCCGTTGTTCAATTGCTAGACATAGTATTAGAAGCTAACCCTATCCAGTTCAGATCAGCTCAGGCGGCAGAATTGATCGCGCTCATGAGAGCATGCAGACTCTTCGAGGGAAAAGAGGTAAATATTTACTTGGATAGCAGATATGCCCATGGAGTAGTTTGGGATCATGGGGTCATTTGACAGAGGAGAGGTTTTATTGCAGCAGATGGGAAACACATTTCTCACTCCACTTTAGTTGCAGACTTACTGGCTGCTATTCGAACACCCGCAAAGCTTGCAATCTTGCATTGTAAAGCCCATACAGGCAGACAGGATTACATTTCTAGAGGGAATGCATTTGCCGATGCTACAGCAAAACAGGCCACCCTCATGGCCAGTGCTGACTACCAGATGCCAATGCTAGCTTCAGAAATCACATTGTCTCAAGACCTCCTCCAAGAGCTCCAAAGTTGGACTACAGAAGTAGAACGCTCCATTTGGGAAGCAAAAAATGCAATTCAAGACCCTAAGACGGGTTTGATTTGCAAAGAGGGGAGACCATGTATTCCTGGAGATAGTGTGCCTCTTTTGGTTGCTCAGTGTTACGGTGTAGAACACAGGTCCATTGAGTCAGCAAAAGCTCTTATAAAGAAGGATTTTTACATATATGATCTAGACATGTATGTTAGAAGATTTATTGGGAGGTGTCTCATATGTCTTAGAAATAATCCGCATAATCCCATGAAGGCTCATCATCAACACCTGGAGTATCCTACAACACCATTCACATTTACAGATCGATTTTACTCACATTCCCAAAGCCAGCCAGGGTCAGAAACAGGAATATGCATTGGTTATTGTGGATATGTTTTCCAGATGGCCAGAAGTGTTTCCAACTAAAAATGAAACAGCCCAAATATTTGTTAAAATTTTGCTAAGAGAAATGATCCCTAGATGGGGAATACCAGTACAAATTAACTCAGACAATGGACCAGCATTCATTGCAACTGTCACAAGACATCTTGTTAGATCACTTAGAGTTAAGTGGAAGTTTCATTTGACCTATCATCCTCAGAGTTTAGGCATAGTAGAAAGAATGAATAGGACCATAAAAGACAAACTTAAAAAGGCAACAGGGGGAACTTTTGTTAAAAGGAAACAAGTACTTCCCATAGTGTTAGCTGAAATAAGGACGCAGCCAAATAAGAGTACAGGTTACTCACCCTTTGAGGTATTAATGGGGCGACCATTTCCAACACCTTGGGGCACAAGATCTTATGTTTTAGAAACAGGGGATTTAGGAGTAGTGAAGGAAGAGTATGTGAGGAGACTCATTGCTATTCTTGATCAGTTTGAAGAAAACGTTGCTCGTACATGTCCTTTCTCTTCACAGGTTCCAACACACGGTTTCCATCCTGGAGATGTGGTGATTGTCCAGAGGCTGTCCAAGGGCAAGAAGCAAGACCATTTCTCTTTCGGTCCAGCCACCAAAGTTGTTGCTGTCACCAGAACTGCAATCCTGACGGAGGAATCGCCTACTTGGGTTCACACCAGCAGAGCCAAGAAAGTTCTGAAGGTTGACGGTCAGAGGGAAGACGAGCCAATCCATAAAGAGGGTAGCCAATCCCTAAAGAGAGGTGAAGCAGATAATTATAAGTCCTTGAAGAGTGGCCAGCCGGTGCCTGAAGATTCCCGGAATGTTCCAGTACAACTTTAGAGGAAGGAACAGGATGATAACAATGCCAAATCCTGGCCTTCTCTGTTGTTTCCTAATTAGCATGACTTTACTCATTTTCCTGCGTATATGGTTTGGGACAAATTGTTACTATGCCACTTTTGATTTAGGTCCATTCAGAAAATTATGTTTAACCAAGTGTCTTCCTAACCCTATCCGAAGCACCTCATATCTTTTGCTTTCAAGAAACTTCACAATCACAGGCACAGACATATATGTACCAGGGGATAAAAAGATACCAGGAAAAAAATAGTATGGAAGTAGATGAACGTATGAGTACACACACACATGCAATCCATAAGAGATCCCTGCCAGGCCACATGTTACCGTCATCAAATGCATCTCGGGGTAGAGTTTTTGTGTCCCGGCAGCAAGGGATAACAACATTTTGGTTGAACTCCTCAAACACTGCTATGGCTGCCTATACCTTTAATTACTGTGATATCGTGGCCTGTGATGAACCTGTTGACAGACAACAGTATGGGCCTGATTCACAAAGCAATGATAACTCAGTTATCACGCCTAAAAGACTTTAGGCGTGATAAGCCGTGCACTGCTGAGTTAGTACCGCTTTTGCTCTTTATCGCGCGCAAAGTCCCGCGCGCAATTCCGTGTGCAGCCCCCATAGGGTTTAATGGGCACATCGCGCGAACTGCACCGTGCGCCGGGCGATTGCGCGTGCAAAACTTTGTGCGCGGAATTTCGCGCGAGTTTCATTTTATCACGCCTAAACTGAGTTTAGACGTGATAAAGGGCTTTTCACAGGCGTGCAAACACTTTGCACCGCTTTGTGAATCAGGCCCTATATGTGTAAACATGGTTATGCCTACATTTGTGTAACTGATGATTATTGGGGTCAGGACTGTTATTATTGGGGTGCAGTGGGCTGGACTACTGGTCCAGACTTGGGTAATTAGCCTCAGTCTGCTCAAGATAGGAAGGACAGGGCTGGAAAGTCACTCTTGACACGTATGACTGTGTTCAAGCCCAGATGTGCCTTAGGGAGTAGAGGAAACAGTCATGGTCTTGTCCTAACCATTGAGAATCCTGGGGCTTATGATGCAGGAAAGTATATCCTTGGATCAAAGATCCCAGGAGGGGCTAATGGAAAATTGGGTTCTTTTTCTTGAGAGAGATGTATACTGATCCTGGATGGAGAAAGCCTGTATCTCAGGCAAAATCTTTTAAACCCAGAGTCATCTTCCAGGAATATGGTCGCCATTGCTAATCCTAGTTTTGAAGATGCTCTGGCAATGGAGATGGGGTATTCTGATATCAATTTATGGTTAGAATGGATGAAGTACACTGCATACTCACATAATATGACTAATTGTTATGTTTGTGGACAAGCTCGCCCACATTTAGGGACAGTACCTCTGAATTTACGAATTACTGTAGAAGAGTGTTTTCTGAGCCTTTACACTAATTCCACTGCAGATGCAGAGTGTGAAAGCTGGAAATCCAAATACCCTATTTTGACTAAACCCACCATGTTAGACAGCCCAATAACTATATATCCAGGAAATTATACTTGTTATGCTAATTACAAAGGGGCAGGGAGAACTTTGGGAAATTTTTCTGAAGGGTACTGTGGCAGGTATAGCAATGTCACAATGAATAAGGTTCAAAATCAGTCATCAGCAATAGGGGATGTGTGGTGGATTTGTGGAGATAGGAAAATTAGACCGATGTTAGAAGGGTTCTGGACAGGAGAATGTGCTCTAGCTAAATTACTTATTCACATATTTTAGGTGAGAAAGTAAATAATGATCTCACCCCAGGCTCGTACTGGCCCAGCGAACTGCCGATGTAATGATCGGTAGTCCTCTTATAAACACTATGACGTCACCTGTCACGTGACGTTGTGAGCCCCTCTCCTCTCTGCACTCCCTGCGTCTGAGCCAGCGGCTTAGTGGAGGCTAAGGAGGAACTTCCCCTGGCCAGCAGTCACATCATGAGTAATGCTGCTGGCACAGGAATATGAGCAGACAGGCCCTGGATGGCTTCAGGGAAGCAGTGAGTCATGTGACAGTCACATGACTCACAGGCACACAGACCTCCGCCTCTCGGGTGCAGTGCGGGGATTTTCAATTAACATATGCAGGAGAGACCTGGCTGGCTGGAGCTGATGCTGGGCTGTGAGGAAGCAGGAGATCGTGGGGGAGAGATAACAGTAAAGTCTGACAGGAGAGAAGGAGGGAATAGGGCTGACAGAGCAAAGACAGAAAAGATAAGAACCGGTAGAGACAATGGAAGAGGGAAAAGGTGTAAGGAAGCATTGCAGAGAGAGAGGGCAGCTATTACACACACACATGTATACAGGAGGAGAAAGATAAAGAAGGACAGAAAATATAAACAATGACTAAGCTGAAAGAATGACAGAGGAAAGATTAACTTGTACACAGCAGAGAAGACCAAGCAGGAAGAGAATGCAGAGAAAAGAGCAGAGATCATCTATATGCATAGTTTGCATTAAAACTGGGCCAATGTATACAGACAAGAGAAGGCTGGTGAGTTCTGTATCATGTATTGCCACAACTGTTTTGGTCCAAATGTATGCTTAAAGAAGTCATCAGATAGAGTAGATGACAGCCCATTTACTTACCTGGGGTTTCCTCCAGCCCCTTGCAGCTGTCTGTCTGACGCTGGCAGCTCCATTCTCAGCCACCAGCCCGGGGTCCCAGCACGGTGCAGAGGCCAAGCCAGAGGTCGTCCTTACTGCACCTACGTAAAGGGCCACTGTCAATCAAGCCCACGTTGTCCACAGCGGACAACGTGGGCTTGATTGACAGCGGCACTTCACGCAGGTGCAGAAGGACGACCTCTGGCTCAGCCTCTGCACTGTTTGGGGACCCCGGGCTGGTGGCTGAGAATGGAGCTGTCAGCGTCAGACAGACAGCTGCAAGGGGCTGGAGGAAACCCCAGGTAAGTAAATGGGCTCTCATTTACTTTACTTGATGACTTAAAAAATTAAGTCTACTTACCCCGGGCTTCCTCCAGCACCTGACAGCCTATGTGTTCTTCGTCGCAATTCCAGTGTCTCTGGATCTGCTCCATTTTAGATGCCAACCTCGCCAGATCGGCCCCTACTGTGCCTGTGCGAGTGCTGCTGTCAGTCACGCTCACACGGTCTGGAGTGTTCTGCACAGGCGCAGTAGAGGACGACCTGGCAAGGTTGGCTTCTGAAACAGAGCGTATCCCAGGACACCGGAACTGCGGCGAGCGACATAGTGGCTGCCAGGGGCTGGTAGAAGCACCGGGTAAGTAGAGCTCATTTTTTAGCAGCTCAGATGCTGCTTTTAACCTCAGTGAAGAGTGTAACTGATATTTAAATATTTCTTCGTGAACTCTGGCTTTGCCTGAACAGAACGTCTTCTGCAGCACTTTACAGAGTACATAGTCATGACACTGACTGTCCTCAGAGGGGCTCACACTCTTATCCTACCCTAGTCATAGTCTAATGTCCTACCATATTATTATTATGTATTTATATAGTACTGACATCTTCTGCAGCACATTAAAGGGTACATAGTCATGTCACTGACTGTCCTCAGAGGGGCTCAAACTCTTATCCTACTATAATAGTCTAATACCCTACCATATTATTATTATTATGTATTTATATAGTACTGACATCCTCTGCAGCCCTTTCAGAGTGCATAGTCATGTCACTGACTGTCCTCAGAGGAGCTCACATTCTAATCCTACCATAGTCATAGTATAATGTCCTACCATATTATTATTATGTATTTATACAGCACTGCCATCTTCTGCAGCACTTTACAGAGTACATAGTCATGTCACTGACTGTCTTTAGAGGAGCTCACATTCTAATCCTACCATAGTCATAGTCTAATATTCTACCATATTATTATTATTATTATTGTGTATTTGTATAGCAATGACATCTAGTGCAGCACTTATAGTCATGTCACTGACTGTCCTCAGAGGAGCTCACTATCTAATCCCTACCATAGCCTGTCTATTGTCCTACCATATTATTATCTAATTATATATCACTGACACCTTCTGCAGCACTTTACAGAGTACATTGTCATGTCACTGACTGTCCTCAGAGGAGCTCACACTCCAATCCCAACCATAGTCCTAGTCTAATGCCCTACCACATTATTATTATGTATTTATATAGCACTGACATCTCCTGCAGCACATTACAGAGTACATAGTCATGTCACTGACTGTCCTCAGAGGTCACAATCTAATCCTACCATAGTTATAGTCTAATGTCCTTACATATGATTATTATGTATTTATATAGTATTGACACCTTCTGCAGTATTTTACAGAGTACATATTCATGTCACTGACTGTTCTCAGATGAGCTCACAATCTAATCCTACCATAGTCATAGTCTAATGTCATGCCATATTATGATTATGTATTTATAGAGCATTGCCATCTTCTGCAGCACTAAACAGAGTAAAAGGGACTGTATAGGGGAGGGAGGGGGACCACTATACAACTAGGTGATGCTGTTATGGGGACCAACAATGGAGGGTATGTGAGCGGCAAATCATTGGCGCGTGGGCACCAGGCTGAAATTTCTCTGGTGGGCCCCCAGTGTCCCAGTCCGACCCTGTCTCACCCCGTCTAGTTCCAAGTCCGGAAGAAGCAAGAGAGAGGTAACTGAGGAAAACCTGGATGCCCATGTTTATACTAATGTTCTAGGTATTCCAACAGGGGTTCCTGATAAATTTAAAGCTAGAAATCAGGTGGCCACCGGGTTTGAGTCAACTATATTTCCATGGCTTACTGTTAATAAAAATGTAAATTGGATTAATTATATTTACTATAATCAACAGAGATTTATAAATTATACTAGAGATGCCTTAAAAGATATAGCTGAGCAATTAGGTTCTGACACTTCTATGACTTTTCAGAATAGAATGACACTTGATATGATTTTAGTAGAAAAGGGAGGAGTATGTACATTTTTTAGAGGGAGCGGGAGGAGCTTGTTGCACATACATACCTAACAATACTGGTGTTGCAGGAAAAATCACTGTAGCTATAAAAAAACTAGAAGACATGTCCATAGAACGTAAGGAAAATTTAGGTGTAGATGCTTCTTGGACAAGCTTCTTTAATTTCTCCTGGCTTACAAGTTGGCTCAAGAAGCTTATCATCTTAATCTTAGTTATAATTGTTGGTATTTTCCTGATTTATTTCTTGATTTATTAGGCCATTAGATTAGTCATGTGTTGTATTGCTAAATGTACTTCATCCTCGCCTGCCCACGCCTACATACATTATCTTTCACTAAGAGCTTCTGGCCGTAATCTCACCTACTATGATGCTAGTTCCGCTGGTGATGAACCAGTTAGAGCCCAGAATCATAACTCCCCCTGCCAGGACGTTCATACTGAGGGTCCAACTTCAGTGTAGCCATTTTCCTTTGGAAAATGTCTAAAAAGGAGGGAATTGTAAGCATAAGCATATATATCATCAGCCATTTTGTCTTCTGACAGCCATGTTAAATTCTAAGCTTCCAAATTTGTAACTAAATATCTCTTTAGCTTATAGCTTGAACATCAAGGAACATTTCTTACCAGTCACTTCATTCTCACTTCTTCTTTCTCTGTCTATATCTGGCATATACGAGAAATGCCCGACCACATCGGCTCGGCCAAAACTTGATTATGCAAATGAATGGCACCTGCATTCTTGTAACCAGGGCCGGTTTAAGCAACAATGGGGCCCCAGGGCAAAATAAACCTGTATAACCAACATATACCCCGGAACAAAAATCGGCATTAGGGGACCTTTTTTGCAGCTGGTATAGTCAGGGTGTGTAGTCCCAATCGGTCGGAGCTCCACATTCTGGCTATCCCAGCCTGCATGGGGGACAAGGGGTTAAAAAGTTTCAGGAGGGGGGACCCCACATAATTTTTTTTTTTTTAATTCCCACACTCTAAACATAAAAAAAAATTGAGAAAATAGGAAAAAATGCCAGGGATCTTCATACAGCCATATTGCGGCTGTATAGCGATCCCTGGCCAAAGCGCTGCAGCTGCGTATAGATCCCCTGGAAATCCCGTCAGGAAATTTATTGCGCTTTCGTTTGATGCTTGTAAAATTACACTACCGTTAGGTTTGCTACTAAAAGTGACATTTACCGCATTTAAAAGTATACTTTTTTCCTTCAAAACTTTAAAATCGATTTTCTCGAAAACTATAAGGTCTTTTTGAAAAATTGTTTTTTCCTCTTATTCCCAATGATCTCCTTAACATATCCTGCAAATTTAGGGTTTCTAGCATTTAAGGTGGATTTGCTATTAACCATTAAAGTCGTCAGGTTTTTAAATGTGTATTTTTTTTCCTTTGAAACTTTAAAATCGATTTTCTCAAAAACTATAAGGCCGATTTGCAAAAAATTGTTTTCCTCTTGTAGCCACTGGGGGCCCCTACAAGCTCTGGGACCCTAGGGCAGCTGCCTCCTTTGCCTCTATGGTAGCGCCGGCCCTGCTTGTAACAAACATGTTTATGTGGGGAATTTTCCTCTTATCTGGGTGAAAGGTTTTTATCTTCTGCGCTTGTGCAAACCATCATAATTTGTGTATAAAAGATGCTGGGCTTTCATTAAACGTTAATCTGATTATCAACTACAGAACTTTCTCTGCCTCTCATTGTAGTTGATTCAGGTTCACTCTGGTACCAGATAGAAATCACAGACTATTCTTTCTAGTGACCATTCCTTTCACTGCGAAGGCCCAGTCTGAGTGCCCCTGGAATATTGCCAGAAACCTTCTCCACCAGGTCAGACTGGAACGCACCTGATTATATTTGTGTTCAACCTCAGTCAGCTCTCCTTGATCATGGTGAAATATTACCTCTAATTCAGTGCAGTTTCTAGGCTAAAATGCACCCAGGGCGAGGGTGTAAAAATTGCCCCCCCCCCCCCGGAGCAAGGTATGGGTGCCCGCAGTATAGGTTAGCCAGGTCTAGTTTCACTTAGTATAGGTCCCCCCAGTATAGGAAGCCAAGAATAGGTACCCCAGTATAGGTAGCCAGGCATAGGTGAGCCAGTATAGTTGCCCCCACTATAGGTTAGCCAGGTAGGTGCCTCCAGTATAGGTAGCCAGTATAGTTGCCCCCAGTATAGGTTAGATAGGCAGGCGCCCCCGGTATAAGTTAGATAGGTAGGTGCCCCAGTACAGGTTAGCTAGGTGGGTGCCTCTAATATAGGTAGCCAGAATAGTTGCCCCCAGCATAGGTTAGATAGGTAGGTGCCCCCAGTATAAGTCATTTAGGTAGGTGTCTCCAATATAGGTAGCCAGTATAGTTGTCACCTGTATAGGCTAGCTAGGTAGGTAGGTGCCCCCAATACAGGTTAGATAAGTGCCCCCAGTATAGGTTAGATAAGTAGCTGCCCCCCCCAGGATAGGTTAGATAGGTAGCTGCCCCCCAGTATAGGTTAGATAGGTAGGTTCCCCTCAGTATACGTTAGATAGGTAGGTGCCCCCCAGTATAGGTTATATAGGTAGCTGCCCCCCAGTGTAGGTTAGATAGGTAGCTGCCCCCCAGTGTAGGTTAGATTAGGTAGGTGCCCCCCAGTATAGGTTAGATAGGTAGTTGCCCCCCAGTGTAGGTTAGATTAGGTAAGTGCCCCCCAGTATAGGTTAGATTAGGTAGCTGCCCCCCAGCGTAGGTTAGATTAGGTAGGTGCCCCCCAGGATAGGTAGCTGCCCCCCAGTGTTGGTTAGATAGGTAGCTGCCCCCCAGTGTAGGTTAGATTAGGTAGGTGCCCCCCAGTATAGGTTAGATAGGTAGCTGCACCCCAGTGTAGGTTAGATTAGGTAGCTGCCCCCCAGCGTAGGTTAGATTAGGTAGGTGCCCCCCAGGATAGGTTAAATAGGTAGCTGCCCCCCAGCGTAGGTTAGATTAGGTAGGTGCCCCCCAGGATAGGTTAGATAGGTAGCTGCCCCCAGGATAGGTTAGATAGGTAGCTGCCCCCCAGCGTAGGTTAGATTAGGTAGGTGCCCCCCAGGATAGGTTACATAGGTAGCTGCCCCCCAGCGTAGGTTAGATTAGGTAGGTGCCCCCCAGGATAGGTTAGATAGGTAGCTGCCCCCCAGCGTAGGTTAGATTAGGTAGGTGCCCCCCAGGATAGGTTAGATAGGTAGCTGCCCCCCAGGATAGGTTAGATAGGTAGCTGCCCCCCAGCGTAGGTTAGATTAGGTAGGTGCCCCCCAGGATAGGTTAGATAGGTAGCTGCCCCCCAGGATAGGTTAGATAGGTAGCTGCCCCCCAGCGTAGGTTAGATTAGGTAGGTGCCCCCCAGGATAGGTTACATAGGTAGCTGCCCCCCAGCGTAGGTTAGATTAGGTAGGTGCCCCCCAGGATAGGTTAGATAGGTAGCTGCCCCCCAGCGTAGGTTAGATTAGGTAGGTGCCCCCCAGGATAGGTTAGATAGGTAGCTGCCCCCCAGGATAGGTTAGATAGGTAGCTGCCCCCCAGCGTAGGTTAGATTAGGTAGGTGCCCCCCAGGATAGGTTAGATAGGTAGCTGTCCTCCATAATGGAGGGGGGAAGCACCGTAGCCGCGGGGAGGGCAGCCTGACCTCTCCCTCCCTCTCCCGGGCCGCCCTCCGTGCTCCCCCCTCAGATGTATATTGAGCAGCAGCAGCAGCCAGGGAGGGAGCGCTGTATACAACATACCTCCCTGGCTCCAAGCGCTGTTCTCTCGTCGCCGGTCTTCTCCCATCTGCCTACACGCGTATACATACGCTGCTTCCGGCTAAACAGGAAGCAGCGTGTGTATAAGCGTGTATGCATTGCAGAGAGAAGAAGACCGGCGGCGAGAGAGCAGCGCTTGGAGCCAGGGAGGTATGTTGTATACAGCGCTCCCTCCCTGGCTGCTGCTGCTGCTCAATATACATCTGAGGGGGGAGCACGGAGGGCGGCCCGGGAGAGGAAGGGAGAGGTCGGGCTGCCCTCCCCGCGGCTACGGTGCTTCCCCCCTCCATTACAGCGCCCCCCTCCCAACAGCGCCCCGGGCGGTGGCACGCCCCGCACGGGGCTAGAAACGGCCATGCTGTAATTTAATGTTATGTTTGTTTAACCTTTTTAACAAGTGTTTTCTTGTGTCAAAACATGTACCCATTTATCCCATGGTGTGTTACACAGTATGTAAGATCAAACTTGTCTAAACAATTATGAAAATGTACAATGGATGTGTCCATGGACAGCATGTTTAAAAAAAAAAAACTTTTCCTTCAGCCACTGGAAATATTGGTTTGGCTTCAGGGCGGATCTTTTGAATGGCCACTGTGCATTTGGTGCTATTAAGCCAGCAGGCTTTATCATTAAATCTGACTTGTCCTGGCAAACACAGGTACTTATCTGCACATTGCCAGCATAATGACAAGTCCACTTGTTTTTCTTCCCCGTCGAACAACACAAATGCTGACCTCACAGGTCATGGTGTAAGACATGCAAAAGATCCCTCCCCAGGAAAATCGATAAATCTCTCCTTGTCAAGTCTCAGTTGTAAAGGAGGTTTCCCTTCTGATATGGCTTGAGCCATTATCTTGAAATCTGCCGTTAACTCAGTCTGCATGGATCTACATGCTATTTCCCATGCAGCACCCTTACCATGTGCAATCATCTTTTTGAGAATTGTTTGAATGTGCCTTTGAGTGTACCCCTGAACCTTATAGGTGTTGTGCGCTAGCTGTTCCCAAAACCATGTTCAGAATCTACTGGGTACCCACTACCCACATTCTGCTGTCCCAATGTGCCTAATTGTTGAGTGACCTACTTTTAGTCCCATCACCCATATATCATTGAGAGTCCCCGGGGTGCTACCTGATGTATTCCAGGATTCTACCTCTCTACTGCAAAATGTCACCTGATCCATTAAACTAACCTCCCGTGCTAACCCTTGTGTCCCTCCCCTGAAGAATATGGGTGGGACTCTCTCTTCAGGGAAATTGATTAGCATATCAATGACAAACGTTATTCCCAACTGTCCTGATTGGACCTTTGCCCCCCTTATGTCCTGAGTAGAGTTGGGCGAACAGTTCGGCTGTGTTAGCCGAACTGTTTGGCTGCCCAACCTGTCATTTTGATGTGGCTCTTACTAGTTCCGGGTCGCAATGACCCGGAGTAGTACGTCTGCGCTGGCCCGGCGGAGCGCGTCCTAGATCGCGCTCCCGTTGCCGGGCACTCTCTGCGCATGTGTGTGACGTCACGAGTGACGTCACACACATGCGCAGAGAGTGCCCGGCAACGGGAGCGCGATCTAGGACGCGCTCCGCCGGGCCAGCGCAGACGTACTACTCCGGGTCATTGCGACCCGGAAGTAGTAAGAGCCACATCAAAATGACAGGTTGGGCAGCCAAACAGTTCGGCTAACACAGCCGAACTGTTCGCCCAACTCTAGTCCTGAGGCAAAATACGTACCTTCAGTCGGGAAAAATGTACTCTCTGCAATCTTTCTATTAAGAGTACCTGGTCACTTAACCATCTAACATAAGTAGCTAATTGGCCGTGGATATGGACTGTGTAGTATTGTCTCATATTATGACCCGTGTAGTGAGGACGATGTTACCTGTGTTGGCTCTCCCTTTTCTAGGATCGCTGTCCCCACCCCTGTTTGTCACCTTAAAATGTGGCTGGATCTCGATTTTTACTTCTCGTTCCGAGAACCAAACCCTTATGCTTTCCAGCCTTTACGTGTGTATAATGGTCTCAGAGACACCTCCCGTTGGTTGCTCCAGGGTGTGATATTGTTCCCTGCTTCTCTCCTGGAGGGCAGTGATGCTTACTGCTCATTCCTCTCTAGTCTAGAACCATCTCACTCTGGAAAACCAAGACAAGGTGACCCTGTACCACACTTCACCTTTAGCATATACCCAGTGTAGTGCAATGTACCTTTTAACCAGACTTTGGATCGGTGTCTGGGCTGGGAGAGCATGACATTCAGGAGTAGCATTGAGCTTCCGTTAATATCATTCTTCCAGCACACCTGACCCTTCATATCTGTTGCCACCATCGGGCCATGAAATTGCCTTCCATCTGGCACCAATGACCCCTTTCTCCTACCCGACTTGGTCCGTACTGACCACTCTGGGCAGGGCAAAAGGATCAGTACCTTTTACTCCAAACATGAACATGCTTTGGCCTTATGTTCTCATTAACCCCTCATTGTCCATGAGAATGTCTTCTCTTCTCCTCGGACTTCTAGGACGACATGGCAACCTATGATCACCAATAATGTACTCTTCATTATTAAAGCACCTCCTTGGAAAAGAAAAACATATGCACTTTGGATTATGCTTTGCTCAGACAGTGTCTTTAGTCTCTGTCCAATATTGGAAAATTAGGTAATTAAGGCCAAATCTTATGGATCTATAGGTTGGGCACGAGACTCCCTAACGGTCTAAATTCCCGGTGGGATTTGGCCTTAATTACCTAATTTTGCACTCGAGCCCACTTCATTTTCTCCCTCTTTTTATTATCTGTATTATTATTATCGTATATAGTTGATTTTATTATTTTTAACATGCCTATTATTGTTAATATCCCCTCTACATGTGGAGTTGAAGGTTATCCCTGGTTTTAGGGCCGCCTCCCCCACAGGAGGAGGGTATATAGGCTTTTCCTGTGTCAACCTTACCTCAGCTATGATTAAGGACCACCTGGTCTGAAACATGTCAGCTGGAGATGTGTGATTGTGTGTACTGATTTTTTGGATACGTCCATAATAAAGGACTTCGTTTAGGACAACGTGCGGACCTTCCTCTTCTTCTACTACAGTTTCAAGGACCTGGCCATCCTGGTTCCAGCACTGTCCGGTTCTGTGTGAGCGGTGTTTCCGAGTGTCCTTCTATATGATTCTGGCTTATATACACCAGCTCCCAGAGAGTCCAACCTTATCTGCTACACAGACTGTCACACTTCACGCATCTTTTTGGTTTTATGGCACAGAGGGAGCAGCGGGCTCTGAGGAGCAGCTCTGGTGCGCAAGAGGGTACCAACCATGCCCCTAAATCGAAGCTTGATCTGTATTTCAAGGCACCTAAATCTTTACCGGCAACTATGGACAATAAAAACACGCTGGTCAAAAACAAACAAACTGGTGGCTTGAATCCACCATCTGCACGCCTGCTGCCCAATGCTGCGCCCCGGGATACTGTGACAACTTCCCCTGAGCCGGTTCCTACCTTGGGAGGGGCTGGTGTTGCCGATCGGGGTCCTCCACCGCTGGCTGGAGCAAGTGTGGCTGGAGATGGAGTGCGCCTGCAGCTTCTGATGGATGCCGACGTCGCTCCGCATGTCCGTGCTTTGGAGCAGGCGGGCTTCCGCATTCAAGGTCCTACAGAGCCGGGCAGACGTCATTCGCTTGGCCCTGGAGTACGGCCGCTGGACGCGACTCTGATGATGTCATCATTTGCGGCCAGACCTAAGCAATCGAAAGCGGAGCAGGATGGAGGGCGGGCTGCGGAGGATGTTTGCTTGCAGTCCCGTCCACACTGCAAGCGGCTGATGGAAGGTCTGCTCAGGGACTGGGAGCACAAAATAGCGGGCGCTCAGCAGGTAACATCTGTATCTTCTAATGCTACTGCCTGCCCTCTCACATCTATATCTTCTAACGCCACTGCCTGCCCTCCCACATCTGTTTACATTGATGCCCCTAGCTCACACGTTACCAACATGCCTGGCAACACTTTGGAACAAGAATCACAGCCATCAGACTCACAAGTTCCACTGCCTGTTTCCCAGGCTATCTGTGGCCAGGCTATATCTATGGAAGAAGGGACTTCTCAGCAAGAATCTAGCTGGCAATGGCCTACGAGTGAGGAAATTATTGATCATATACAAGTAGCCACTGGTCTTGCCCATA
Organism: Hyperolius riggenbachi; assembly: GCF_040937935.1. NCBI lineage: Eukaryota > Metazoa > Chordata > Amphibia > Anura > Hyperoliidae > Hyperolius > Hyperolius riggenbachi. The sequence goes on along the minus strand of NC_090653.1, from coordinate 190,456,326 downwards.
TTTCCCGGGCGACCACTGAAACTGTTCAGCAACTAGATGATGGGGATGTCCGGGGTGATGGACATTTGATAGGCCTGGGCGATCTGGCTTACGACTCCAATAGATGCCAGAAATTTGCCGCTGTTTTTTCTAGGAAACCATATGTGGGGGAGGTGGAGCCCGAGATAGGTTTGAGAACTTCTTTTACGCAATTGGAGTCTCTTTTTGAAAAGGAAACAAAGGTGTGGTGGGACTTAACCACCCTAAAACAGTATGTGGCTGAGAAAATTGTGCCTAGGGGCCTCCGCATTAAAAAAGTGCCGACCACAATATATTCCGAACAATTTACAGTGGAGTGGAATGCCATCTTAACGGATTGTTCTCTAGCCCTGATGAAGTTAATAATTTCTTATGAGGAAAATAAGCTCATTGATCTCAAATTTAAAATCACAGATTTAAAAACGAACATTTCAAAATTTAGAAGTTTTGATCAGTTTGATGCTCTTAATAAAAGAATGCAGGAGAACATTGCCAAATTAGAATCTATTATTACGGAAACTAAGAGATCAAAGTATCTGAGAGATGTGGAGGATTACAGATCTAATGTTGTATATGAGTGGGGTAGGTGGGAATCTATGGCGAGATCCCCCAAGTCACCAAGACCAATCCTGCGCAGGCCCCACAGACAGCAGCCAAGACGAGTGAGCTTCAGTTCACCAGAGGCCTCTGAATTTTCGGACACCTCTGATCGCACTGGGGACAGTCGATCCACACAGGCTGCTGCCATTTTTGGTTCCTCAAAAAACGCTCAGGGCCAGGCCACGTACTACAGGAGACAGAGAAAGGGTCGCAAGAAAGACAGGAGGGGAGGAGAAGGAAGACTAGACGGGCGGGACTAAAGCATAGAACCGGTAGATCTAGACTGGTGGGGGGTGAAGTGCTCAGTGTTGTCAACCTTTCTCGTTATGTGCTCTCGGAAGTGGAAACACGAATTTTAGGTAGAGGTCTTTCTTTTGCACCGACCAATCATATGGATGTGTTTAACACCATTGTAGATGTAAATAGGTTCGTGCGGAGTCTCTTATTGCGAAAATATTTTTCCGACTCTAATATGGAGGGATTGGGCGAACAGGGGATAGGGACTGGCGTTGCTGATATTGGAGATTTTAAGGAAACAGATGCTAGATGGGCCTTGGATCACCTGGCGTCTGAAAGTACTGGAATAATCTCCCTTGATGATGTTAAGCCGGTCCTGACCCGCAACCCTGATTTCTATCCATTAATGCGTAGAACCCATCATGTTGAGACCTTTCAGGAGTTGGTGGAGAGGGATCTAGTCGAGCTGGAAAGTAACCGGAATTTTAGTGGCTCTAATCTGTCGCACCGGGAACGGCAGGCCCTCCGTAACCTTAAAAATAATTCTAATATTGTCATTCGTAGTGCCGATAAGGGGGGAGCGGTTGTCGTTCTCGATAGCGACAGTTACAGAGCCGAAGCATTAAGACAGCTAAATGATCCTGCCGTGTACCAAAAGCTAAGAGGGGACCCCAAGACAGTGTTCCAGAAGGAGCTTCTGGATCTGTTATCCTTTGGTCGTAGTTTGGGAGTTTTAGATCAGAAAATGGTGGATTACTTGGGTGTTACCCATCCAGTGACCCCGGTTTTTCACCATCTCCCTAAGATCCACAAGCCGGGCGTTCCCCCGGAAGGCAGGCCCATTGTGGCCGGCATTGGGTCTCTGGGGGAGCGCCTGAGTGAGTGGGTTGATTCTTTGCTCCAGCCCTTGGTGAGACGTCTTCCGGGTTTTATTAGAGACACCAAGCATCTTCTCTCGAGCCTGGGGGGGTTTACCTGGAAGGAACATTATTTTTGGATCACCATTGATGTTAAGGCCCTTTATTCATGTATACCCCACCATCTTGCCATTGAAGCCATTAAGCATCACCTCACTAGATATTCTGCCTATCCTGAGGATCTTCAGACCTTTATCTGCATGGCCGTCGAGTACCTCCTGACCCGCAATTATTTCATGTTCGATGGCGGCTTCTACCTCCAGAGATGTGGCGCCTCCATGGGGGCTAAATTTTCCCCGTCCCTAGCCAACCTCTACATGGGGTGGTGGGAGGAGTGCCGCGTCTTTGGGGGTGGGAGCCACCTTCTGGGGCATGTTGCGTGGTACGGGAGGTACATTGACGACCTCTTGGTCATCTGGAAAGGGGCATCCGAGGGTATCCCTACATTTTTGAGTTATCTCAATTCCAACTCCCTCAATCTGCAGTTTACATTTAGTTGGCACAAAAATTCCATAGATTATTTAGATGTCACCCTGGTTGGTGACCCAATTGGAGGGAAGATACTCTCCAGGACCTATCGGAAACCCAGTAGTGGTAACACCACTCTTCGAGCCACTAGCTGTCATCCGACACATACTATTCGCGGGGTCCCTGTGGGGGAGTTTATTAGAGCCCGCCGTAATTGTTCGGAGGCAGCTTGGCTCGAGGAGGAGTTTGGGAAAGTTGAGGATAGATTGCGGGAGAGAGGTTATCCTGAATCGATGATTAAGAGGGGCAAGGCCCGGGCGCTCTCCAGGGATAGGAACCAACTTCTGGAGAATGTAGACCGGAGTGGTACAAAGCCTCCTAGACCCACTTTTGTGACAACCTACAGTGTCGAGTATAACAAGATCGTTTCAATCCTTAAAAAATACCTCCCGATTTTGGAGGGGGATGAAGATTTACGTAATGTTATACAGCAGGGGGTACGTTTTGCGAGCAGGCGTGCTCCCACTCTGGCCCAATCATTATCCCCAAGTCTGTTTAACTCTAGGCCTGGGAATCCCACCTGGCTTAATATGATAGGCTCATATAGATGTGGGGTGAGGACATGTCGCTATTGCAATGTCCATACTCGAACTCAGGAAGCTATCTCCGTGGCGAACGGCCATAGGTTCCCCATTAAACAGTTTATTAACTGTGGCACCCGTTACGTCATATATTTGGTTAACTGTAGTGAGTGTGCCATACAATATGTAGGGTGCACCACCAGACCTTTGCGTGCCAGAATAGGGGAACATTACTGCGGCCCAGGTTGGTTGAGTACTAATGTTTCGAATGTGGCGAAACATTTTCGCCAAGTCCACCATGGCGACATGTCCTCTTTTTCCTATCATGGCCTAGAGAGGATATCCCAAAGTGTTAGGGGTGGGGATGCCATCAAACAATTAAAAAGCCGCGAGGCCTTATGGATCTATAGGTTGGGCACGAGACTCCCTAACGGTCTAAATTCCCGGTGGGATTTGGCCTTAATTACCTAATTTTGCACTTGATCCCACTTCATTTTCTCCCTCTTTTTATTATCTGTATTATTATTATCGTATATAGTTGATTTTATTATTTTTAACATGCCTATTATTGTTAATATCCCCTCTACATGTGGAGTTGAAGGTTATCCCTGGTTTTAGGGCCGCCTCCCCCACAGGAGGAGGGTATATAGGCTTTTCCTGTGTCAACCTTACCTCAGCTATGATTAAGGACCTAAGGTCTGAAACATGTCAGCTGGAGATGTGTGATTGTGTGTACTGATTTTTTGGATACGTCCATAATAAAGGACTTCGTTTAGGACAACGTGCGGACCTTCCTCTTCTTCTACTACAGTTTCAAGGACCTGGCCATCCTGGTTCCAGCACTGTCCGGTTCTGTGTGAGCGGTGTTTCCGAGTGTCCTTCAATATTGGAAAAATCGTTCTTTTCCACTGCAGGATTGGCCGGAAACTTTTGCTCATCTGACTGACATCTCCATCTCTGCCTCTGCTGTCAGTAATTCAGCTGTCTCGATTCCATATTCGACAAACTCCTAAAACAGAAATCCAACCAAATCAATTCTTATTAATGATTTGCGTTTAGCCCTACTGCTCCAATCTCAATTGTACAACTTAGATTGATCAATGTGTATCATAACTGGTCTCGTTTCGGTGTAGTTCTTTTGAACTTTAACTTTTTGATTATGGGAAGGCTCTAAAGCTCTCTCCCTTACTTTATGTACCCCAGCATAAGTACTTACCTTGTTACAATGTGCTTCTCTCGGATCTCACCTTCTGAAGCACTGACCTCTAAATCCCCCCTGTACATACTTCGGCCGCTACGCTGACTGCAGTATGCACTGAGTAGGGACCACCTGCCCACTACTGCAACTCGCAGTTGAGCTTGCAATGTTCGTAGCCATTTTACTTACTTCATTTACCTAGGACTTCATATATCGCAACCAGTTCTGCCAGAAGTCCTATTTGTGAACCCATTTGGCAATGCTACTACCTCTGCACTTGCCCCAAAAACAAACACTGTTCCTCCTGTAGGAAGGTTTGCTTTCTATTTCACCTACGCAGAACCCCATCCAGGGATTCGCATGGCAGTTTACTACAACTGCCTGTGAGTCTCTGACTCCTGACTGTGTAGGGGATCCTAGACTGGACATAGGACTACTACCCCACAAATACACTGTCACCCTATACATGGCAATCTCGCCCCTTGGACTGCTGTCAGTCCTGTGCATTGTGTGAACCCTTGGTACAAGCTGGAAGAAGAAAAAAAATACCTTTTGACCAAGTCGCAGATGCAAAAACCGCACAAACTGCCCAGCCTTGACCTCTGTCAAAATCTGGCTTTGTCCCGGACAAAAACCGAAAACTCTTACCGCTCTGCAAACGTTCCGATGGACAGCTCGATTGGTCAACTCTTTCTGCATTATTTTCTTTTTTTCCATTGCTTCGTACCCTCTTATCCCCCTGACCTCTATCGGGAAACTCATTGTACATGGGAATCAAATCACTACAGGCACCCCCCTGATATGCTCTTATATGAATGCATACTCAGGGAGCTGCTCCCTAGGTCTCCAGTAGCCATCTGACAGCTACTGTTCTTCCCTTGTCTGATGCTCTCTCACTCAACTTGTGGCCACACTCCGTGGAGTCATACCCCGGCTTCACCTGCTCATCAGGGTGCCTCTGCATTAGCCCAGCATAGAACATAGAAATCAGCAAATACAGATGGGTGGTACCCTTGCCACAAGCCTGGCTGGATTTCATATGCTCCCTTCCTTCCTCCCCATCACGACTGTCAGGGATCCCCCCCCCCCCCCCGAAGTCTGGGGCACCATTTTGAGTCCTGGAATACAAGACAAGATGGCTGCTATGCAATCTCCTATAGCAACCTCTAAATCCTACGCACATTTTTGAAAGAAAAAAAAACAGTCAGAAAACACATTGTATACACACTAGACACATTAGCATATCACATTGCAACAATACAATATAATATTACACACAGCTGAGGAAAAAAAGCCTTGAGTCAGGAGAAAAAAAACAAGATCAAACAAATTCCGGCATTTTACCCACATAACTCAGAACCATACGAACGGAAACATTACTAGATAAAGCATAGCTTCATATCTCTCTCTCAGGAATGCAAAATGAAAAACTCATTAAAAAGAAAAAAAATTCTTGCTGCTATGAACGTCTTACTAAGCTCGAAAAAAAAGTCAAAAACGACACGCAGAATTGCAATTTTGCAGAATGTCAAGGAAAAAAAAAACCCAAACAGTGAAACAGCCCTCAGTTCCTCTATCTCTCAAACTCTGAGGAATGCGGCCCATAGAAAACCAAACACATTCCTAATATACTGAGCCCCCCTCCCCGTATCTGCTGCGGGGGAACGCTGCACTGCCAAAGAGAAAAGGAAAAGAAAAACATATACCCGCCTTATCAAAACTTGTTGCGTTGCGTAGGCCTCTGTACCAGACGAGCTCTGAGTCTCCCAGCGCTCTTGGTGCAGTTTTCTCACAGGCGTCTGATGCGCTGAAGCTCTTAATGGGATGTGGCCAAACCCATTTTCTCCTGGACTAACTCCACCTATGTGTACGTACATTACATTACAGGTCGCCCACATCTCGACCCTGCCGCCGGGACTTCCAGACTCACTCCGCACAGTGCTGATCTCCTCTTGATAAGCTTTGCACTTCTCGTCTCTGGCCTCTGTAGCCCGCTCTAAACTCTTCCAGCTCAGCTCTGAGCTGCTGCTGTTCTCCTGTGCTTGCTTCACAGAAATTTAAGTCGCTGCCTCAAGAAGTCGTAATCAGACTGACACTTGTGCACACCTGGATCACCAATCAACGATCTGGGATCGGCCTAGGGTTTCACGGCACCAACTGTAAGAATTTATATGTTGGTTGCTATTGGCAACAGCACCACACACCTACAGTGGAGGAAATAATTATTTGACCCCTCACTGATTTTGTAAGTTTGTCCAATGACAAAGAAATGAAAAGTCTCAGAACAGTATCATTTCAATGGTAGGTTTATTTTAACAGTGGCAGATAGCACATCAAAAGGAAAATCGAAAAAATAACCTTAAATAAAAGATAGCAACTGATTTGCATTTTATTGAGTGAAATAAGTTTTTGAACCCCTACCAACCATTAACCTCCTTGCCGGTTATCCCGAACTCAGTTCGGGGTAACCTGCACAGGAGGATTGCTCAGGCCCCGCTAGGCCAATTTGCATAATTTTTTTTTTGTTACAAGCAGCTAGCACTTTGCTAGCTGCTTGTAACTTCCGCTCGCCGCCGCTCGCCGCCGATCCGCTGCAATCCACCGTGCCGAGCCGCTCCCCCCCGCCCCAGACCCCTGTACTGCCTGGCCAATCAGTGCCAGGCAGCGTTGAGGGGCGGATCGGGATTCCCCATGACGTCCCGACGTCCATGACGTCGTTGACGTCATCCCGCCCCGTCACCATGGCGACCGGGTAAGCCCTGCAGGAAATCCCGTTTTCAACGAGATTTCCTGCATACTCTGATCGCCGAAGGCGATCGGAGTGGGTGGGGGGATGCCGCCGCTCAGCGGCTATCATGTAGCGAGCCCTCGGCTCGCTACATGATTTAAAAAAAAAAAAAAAACCTCCTGCGCTGCCTCCTTGCCGGAGGAAATGAACCGGCAAGGAGGTTAAGAGTTCTGGCTCCCACAGAGTGGTTAAACACTTCTACTCAATTAGTCACCCTCATTAAGGACACCTGTCTTAACTAGTCACCTGTATAAAAGACACCTGTCCACAGAATCAATCAATCAAGCAGACTCCAAACTCTCCAACATGGGAAAGACCAAAGAGCTGTCCAAGGATGTCAGAGACAAAATTGTAGACCTGCACAAGGCTGGAAAGGGCTACAAACCCATTAGCAAGAAGCTGGGAGAGAAGGTGACAACTGTTGGTGCGATTGTTCGAAAATGGAAGGAGCACAAAATGACCATCAATCGACCTCTCTCTGGGGCTCCACGCAAGATCTCACCTCGTGGGGTGTCAATGGTTCTGAGAAAGGTGAAAAAGCATCCTAGAACTACACGGGAGGAGTTAGTGAATTACCTCAAATTAGCAGGGACCACAGTCACCAAGAAAACCATTGGAAACACATTACACCGCAATGGATTAAAATCCTGCAGGGCTCGCAAGGTCCCCCTGCTCAAGAAGACACATGTGCAGGCCCGTCTGAAGTTTGCCAATGAACACCTGAATGATTCTGTGAGTGACTGGGAGAAGGTGCTGTGGTTTGATGAGACCAAAATAGAGTTCTTTGGCATTAACACAACTCGCTGTGTTTGGAGGAAGAAAAATGCTGCCTATGACCCCCAAAACACCGTCCCCACCCTCAAGCATGGGGGTGGAAACATTTTGCTTTGGGGGTGTTTTTCTGCTAAGGGCACAGGACAACTTAATCGCATTAACGGGAAAATGGACGGAGCCATGTATCGTGAAATCCTGAACGACAACCTCCTTCCCTCTGGCAGGAAACTGAAAATGGGTCATGGATGGGTGTTCCAGCACGACAATGACCCAAAACATACAGCAAAGGCAACAAAGGAGTGGCTCAAGAAGAAGCACATTAAGGTCATGGAGTGGCCTAGTCAGTCTCCGGACCTTAATCCAATAGAAAACCTATGGAGGGAGCTCAAGCTCAGAGTTGCACAGAGACAGCCTCGAAACCTTAGGGATTTAGAGATGATCTGCAAAGAGGAGTGGACCAACATTCCTCCTAAAATGTGTGTAAACTTGGTCATCAATTACAAGAAACGTTTGACCTCTGTGCTTGCAAACAAGGGTTTTTCCACTAAGTATTAAGTCTTTTATTGTTAGAAGGTTCAAAAACTTATTTCACTCAATGAAATGCAAATCAGTTGCTATCTTTTATTTAAGGTTATTTTTTCGATTTTCCTTTTGATGTGCTATCTGCCACTGTTAAAATAAACCTACCATTGAAATGATACTGTTCTGAGACTTTTCATTTCTTTGTCATTGGACAAACTTACAAAATCAGTGAAGGGTCAAATAATTATTTCTTCCACTGTATTGCTCTGGCACCAGCAACTCATCAGAGCTGCAACTCACAGCGACATCATACAGGAGATAAAGCGGAGACCGCCTTCTTCACCTTTTAAAGGGATTTATTAAGCTTATGTTACAGATTGATTTCTTCAGAGTATAAATAGTCTTTCTTATGTCCTATGTACATCACATATATTTACAGCATACAGACAGGAAACTAGTATTCTAACTAGGAAGCGTAGAGAGAGCCGGATAGCTGGAAAGTATAGTACCCTTTTCCCTCCGGTCTCCCTAATTTATATGAACATCAAAGAGTTAAATTCTGACATCATCTGAGCCATACCCCCCAAGCCTACAATTGGCTCAGATCCCTCGTGGCGTCATGACACGCACCTAATTAATTAATATTCCCTTGTTCTATACCCTATACCTGACAGAGGCGCTTAATTTGAATCCTTGTGCAGATTGTTTGATACTCCTCCCTATATTGCCTGATGAAGCTGGGTTGAACCTGCGAAACGCGTTGCATTTCTTTTTGGAGTTCCTAATAAATGTGTTTGACTGTCTGAATCGCAGTCGTTGTCGTGTCTGCTTGAGGGAGGTAAGACCACCACTTCATCCTTCAATTTTGCCATTTAAGTTGGTTTTTAAGCTCATTTAATCTAATCTTATACTTTTGGCGCCTCTTTTCATTGTATACAATTGTTCTATACCCTAGTTACAAAGAATGCAATGTTTTGTAAATATCGGCTCTGTTTATTGTTTCTGTTGTCTAACGGTCTAACTGACCCATTATGTGGCCTTCTAGAGGCACATGTTCCTGGTAACTGGCTGCATCATTTCTTCTCAGAGAAACTCTGCTTAAAGAGAACCTGTATCTCAAGTCTTTTACTAGACTTCAGTACCTAAGCTAGAATTCAAGTATACTTACATTCTAACAAACAGCAGCTATAGTTGTATACACAGTTCCTTAGTAGCAGCACACTCCTGTATATGGCAACAATGCAGCACAAAATACAGTTCCGGGCTCAGTGTCTCACATAAAATTGGCGGCCCATAATATATTGTTCTGCAGCTTCCCACAAACAAGTGACACTGCTTAATGGCTTGGCATACTGTCCCGTACAGGCAGGGCCGGGCCGAGGCATAGGCTGGAGAGGCTCCAGCCTCAGGGTGCAGTGTAGGAGGGGGCGCAGAATTCATTCAGCTGTCATTCCTAATTGTGTTTGAAGCAGAAATAAATAAGAAAAGGGGATACATGGCAGTGAATGCAAGCCAGATAAATAGATATTAAGGTGTTAGGGAGGTTGTGGGCCCTGTGGCGCCTCTTAGTCTAATAGCAATCAGTGTGGTACGGCTGGGGTGGGAGGGATGGAGGGGCGCACTTTGGTGTCTCAGCCTTGGGTGCTGGAGGACCTTGTCCCGGCTCTGCGTACAGGACCTCAGATCATAGGTACAGGTGCTGGCTATCCGCTCAGCTCAACATGTGTCCATAAGCTCCTAACTCAGCGATAAGGTGTTACCTCATTCTTGCTAGAAGAGCAGGGATTCATGGTCCACACTGTGGCATCCCGCAGTATACAGGTACCTGTAACGGGTTTCACTTTCCAGCCTAGGCCGCTTGGTGTGAGGCAACCATTCCCTCCTGTGGACTTTTCGGAGCTCCTTGTGTCTAGCGCGTAGGCCATGCCCACATACGCGTTACGCCCACCCACGGGAGCTTCGTCAGTGTGATGATGTAACAGCAGGTGTTTAGTGTAGTGGAACCAAAGGATCACAAATAGTTGAAAGTTAAATAAATCTTATTTTAGTAAGAATTCTTAGCAGTGGAAATCACAAACTTATAACTGCAACACATCAAATATATGCAAACTGAAATGAAGTACTATGCAAAGGGTTGTGTTATCACAGAACACAGTCCAGTAGGACAACAAGTCCCAGCATGTCTGGCAGAACTAGTAAGCAAAGGTAAATGTACATATAACTTCAATAGACAGTTCTCTAAACTGCTATAACACAATTCAGTGGATTCAGTTTCGGGTACTTGCGCTTTCCAAGATTTTTGCATCAAAGTCCTCCTGAGCAGTTCAGCTTCTGCAGGCTGGTCTCATCTCACTCAGCAGACTGTTTCAGGCCTCAGAAGTTTCTAGAAGACCAGGCTTCACACCAACCCACTGTGTCCACAGTGCTCTGGACTTCTCTCTGGATGGTTTGCCTGGTAGAGCAGAGGTCTTACACTCCAATGCTTGCTTTTTGCTCTGAAGCCGCTAGCACGCTTCCAAACTGGGTACTGCTCCAAGATGGGTAGTGAGTAACTTGCCTCTGTTTCTCTCACTCCATCCACCCGAGCTGTACTGAGCAAAGAGTATAGGGCAGAAGAGCCCTTTCTAGATTCCTGGGAGGGGCCTCCTGTGGCTGGGCATGTTAAAGGGGGGATGCCTTTTGCTCTTTAAAGAGACTCTGTAACTAAAATTTCATCCTGTTTTTTACCATCCTACAAGTTCCTAAACCTAATCTAATGTGCTCGGGCTTACTGCAGCACTTTCTACTATCACCATCTCTGTAATAAATCAGCTTATCTTTCCCCTGTCGGACTTGTTGCCCTGTGTCTGGAAGGCTGCCAAGTTCTTCATTGTTGGGGTACTGTGATGCACTCCCCCTTTCCAGGCCCCTCTATGCACACTGCCTGTGTGTTATTTAGATTAGGGCAGCTTCTCTCTGCTCTCTTATCTTTTGCAAGCTGGATAAATCATCCTCTGAGCTGGCTGGGCTTTCACATACTGAGCAATTACAAACACCGGCAGAGCTGTGTGCAGAAAAAAACAATCAGCCTCACAGCCTGACACTTCCGGCAAACAATTTTTTATTGTTTTATAACAAGAAAGACATGACATAACATACAACACCCCAAACCCAACCCCACCCCCAGCCCGTCAGCCCTAGAGTCCCGGGCCGAAGCCCAATGTTCTTATTCAGCATCAAGGAGCATCATAGCCAGATATATACAAGGAAGAATAGTCACTCAGAAAAATACAGTACAATACAGAATATATAGATATCATTTCGTACAAGGGAGTTACATGTCAATTTTAAATTTAGAAATCCAGGAGGGCCAGATTTTATAGAACTTCTTTTTTGAACCCCTGTTCTCATAAACACCTTTGTAGATGGGCAAGTCATTATTAACTGAAGACACAAGGTCGCGTAGCTTAGGAGGGTTAATATTTTTCCAATTCAGCGTGATTTGTCTTCTAGCGTAGAATAGTAATAGCCTGGCCAAAAATAGTTTACGTTCAGAAAGGTTTTTAGTACTAAATATATAACATGTGAAGGAAGGTAGCATCAGAGCTGCCGCACCTCCAGCACTTATCTTGGCGGTCGGAGTGAATTTTGGATAGTCTGTATGGGGTAAAGTAGGCTTGGTATAAGTATTTGAGTGCTATCAGCTTATGACGAGCCGCAATTGGAGTAGAAATTAAGTATGGGAGAGCCTCTGCCCACTCCACCTCAGTAAGATCAGCTATGTCCTTCCTCCAGAGCAGGTAGGTTTTTTGTTTAATAGGGGTGTCTGCACTAATAAGAATGCCATAGATGAGGGAAATGAGGCCGGTCTGACCAGAACGACTCAAAGCCTCTTCAATTGGGTTGGAGAGAACCTCCAGCCCCCCAGGAAGTAAATTGAGACTGGAATGCATGACGTACCTGCAGGTAACGGAAGTACATTGAATTTGGTAACGAGAATTGAGCCTTAAGAGCATCAAACTGCATGAGCTCATTGCCCTCAACTATGTCACTCAGCTTCACAACCCCTCTCTCGACCCAGAGCAACGGATCGGGGATAGTAAGGAATTCTTTAAGCCTGGCATTATTCCACAGGGGTGTAAAAGGGGACCACTGCTCCTTAAAGGAAAGATATTGGCCTGCCTCATCCCATACCCGGACAGTGGTAGCCATCGGGATAGTAATGACTGAAGTAGCTTTGTGGCCGCGAAATGGTAAACTGGCGAGGGCCAGCGGTGAGCCGATAATTGCTGCTTCTAGAACGGAGGCTGGGTTATAAGAGGATTGTTCAAACCACCAGTATATTGTGGAGAGAACAACAGCCCAATAGTAAAATTTAAGCTTAGGGAAGGCAATGCCCCCCTGATCACCTGGGAGCTGTAAGCTGGAGAGAGCAATTCGTGGAGTGGAGTTATTCCATATAAATGAAGAAAATATTGCATCAAGGGAGGTAAATAAAGCGGCTGGCAGCTTAACAGGGGTTTGTCTGAACACGTAAACAAATTTTGGAAGGATGCACATTTTTATGAGACTTGCTCGTCCAATAAGAGATAATGGTAGAGTAGACCAAGCTCTGAGTTTATTCTTAGTTTTAGTAAGTAATGGCTCTATATTAAGGGCATAGAAGGAGTTAACCTTTGGAGTGATTTGAATACCGAGGTATTTTATTTGACCAACTATTTGTAAAGAGGTATTAGCCATAGGAGGAGTGCAGGGGGTATCAATGGGCATAAGTAAAGATTTCTGCCAGTTTATAATCAGGCCTGAATAGGTGCCGAAAGTGTTAATTGATTCTAATGCAGCAGATAGAGACACTTGCGGGCCAGCTAAATAAAGCAACAGATCATCGGCGTATAAGGATACTTTTTCATTTAAATTGTTGATCTGTAGGCTGATGATATCCTCCCTGGACCGGAGCACCTGCGCCAGGGGCTCCATGGCCAAAGCGAAGAGAGCTGGAGACAGGGGGCAGCCCTGACGAGTACCCCGGCCCAGAGGGAAAAATGAAGATACATAGTTACCCGTGCGCACTCTAGCCTTAGGTGAATTATATAATGCTTTAACGTAGGTAAGAAACTTGTCACCTATATTAAATTTCTTAAGGACTGCTCATAGATAGGCCCGCTCGACTCTCGACTGTGTCAAAGGCCTTTTCAGCATCCAGAGACGCTATCACTCTTGATCCCGAATTAGTGTGTTGTATAGAAAGGTGCGTAAAGAGTCTGCGTAGGTTAATATCACATCCCTTTCCTGGTATGAATCCCGACTGATCTTTATGGACAATAGAAGTGATTACGCTATTTAGCCTAGTGGCCAAGATTTTAGCTAGGACTTTACTATCAACATTAAGTAGTGATATAGGACGGTATGAGGAGCATAGAGAAGGATCACGACCCGGCTTATAGATTACCATGATTAGGGCTTCCGCCATGGATGGAGAGACTGCGCCAGCCTTCATTATTTCCTGATATACGGATAGAAGCTGTGGAGCAAATTGGCCTTTGTAAGTGGAGTAAAGCTCCGCAGGCAGACCATCCAGGCCAGGAGCCTTCCCTTTTTTAAGGGAGGTGATCGCTTGTTTGACCTCAGCCAGTATTATGTCTGCCTCTAATAGTTCAGCATCTTTAGCACTAAGAGATGGGAGAGTGATAGCATCCAGATATGATTCTATTTCAGTATCGGCCCTTGACACAGTCAAGGTATATAGGGTCTGGTAGTATTCTCTAAAGGTTTCATTGATATCCCCTGGATGTGTCAATAGTACTCCATTAACACCAGTTAGTTTTGCAATTTGAGTTATACCTTGCTCCTGCCTAGACAGGCGCGCTAGCAGCTTCCCGGTTTTATCTCCATGCTCAAAGAGCCTGGTTTTACGGATCTGAAGTTCCTGTTCAGTGTTGCTAATTTGCTTACTAGATAAAGAGATAAGCAGGTTTTGCCAAGCTTGGTATAATTGAGGTGTTGGATTCAGTATATAATCGCGTTCAGCTTGCTTAGTATCTCGCTCTAAGTTAGTTAAAATAATACCAGATTGGCGTCTCTCCTCTGCAATACTAGCAATATAGGCTCCACGAATAACCGCTTTATAAGCATCCCAGGTGATAAGGGGGGGGAACCGGATCGTGTTTCAATGAATGGTATTCCCTCATCCTGTCTTGTACCATGTATTTGACTCTTGGCTCCGTCAGCCAGTGCGGGGCCAGTTTCCAAACACGAGTAGAGGCAGTGTTACCAAGATCCAGGGTTAACTGCAAAAAGCAGTGGTCCGAAATACCTCTGGGAAGTAAGGTAATATCATGAACCAAGGACTGTGCAGAGGCAGAAATTAGATCTATCCGGGATAGTGTATGATAGGATGCAGAATGGCAAGTAAAACCCGGTTCCGAAGGATTCTTCCATCGCCAAATATCGGTTAATGAGTATGCCTGTGCCCAGTCCGAGAGAGCTGTATTACCAGAGGTATTAGATTTCAAGAAATCTAAATGCGTTGAAGGAACCATATTAAAATCCCCCAAGAAAAAACAGTATGGAGTAGGGTATGTAAGAGAAATTTCTGCTAGTTTGTGAAGAAGTTCGGTGTTGCCCGGAGGGGGGTTATACAAACCCACTAGTATTATTTTAGTTTCGTGGAATTTGCCATGGACTATAACATATCTACCCGAACCGTCAATCCGAAGGTCGAGAAGCTGGAAGGGGAGGGATTTTTTAATCAGAATGCTAACTCCCCGGGAGTAGGAAGAGTAGGAGGAGTTGTAATAACTTTCGACCCATGGCTTTTTGAGTGCAAGGATCTTGCTGCCTTGGAGATGTGTTTCTAGGAGGATAAGTATATGGGGCGAGTACTTTTTAAGATAGTTGAAGACTAACGACCTTTTGATAGGAGAATTTAAGCCCCTGGTGTTCCAGACAACACAGGTTACTTGGTTATTATTACGTGACATGACTGGATTGAGGGTATTCAGAACTTGTACATGCATAAGAACAGGATCTAATCTGTGATGCCCAATAAGCATAAGAAAAGAGGACTAAGGCTGGTATCCACCCCCCACCCATCCCAGTAGCAACTCCTCCCTGCATCTTCACCCAACCTGAAGCTGCCTTGTCCCTAAACAGATAACGTATCCCCTAAAATTAACCTGACTTACTCAGCCTAATCTGTCTGAGCTAAACAGAATAGATTTCTTTCCTTCGCTCTCCCCACACAATGGGAGGGAGAGAGGGGAGGAAGGAAAGAGGGGAGGGGGGTGCAAGAGAAGTAGCGCTTGCATCCGCCATCCAGCCGCACCCACGTGGGCAGCAATGTAAGCATCACCAGAGTCAATCAACTAAACATAACATAACACAATGTTGGATTAACAGATAAACATGAATGTCATCCCTTGTAGTAGACATTTTAGACTCCTTATTACAGATATCCCTTGAGGTTATAAAGTGCAATTGTCGTTTATAGGAGGGGAGGGGAAAGCAAATATCCCCCCCCCCCCCCCCTAATTTAATGCATGAAGCCACTAGATTAAGACCTGCAAGCAAAAACAGAAAAGGAAATAAGGTCTAAACATATAAAGGCACAAAAAAATATGGCAATAGTGCCATCTAGTGACTGCAACGAAATACAGTCCTGCTTCACCCAGGATAGGCAGATGCACTGTAAAAAAATGAAACAGCCTGACACTTCAGTGCATGAGAGCTGCAGGGGGAAAGAAACACACAAATGATCTCTTGAGATTCAAAAGGAAAGCTGTATACAGCCTGCTTGTGTATGGATGTATTTTCTATGTGTGGACATACTGTACATCAACCTACTTCCTGTTTTGGTAGCCATTTTGTTTGTTTATAAACAAACTTTGTAAAACTGTTTTTGACTACTTTTAATGCAGCGGGGAGCGGCGAAATTGTGACAGAGAAGAATAGGAGATGTCCCCTTAACGCACTGGTATGTTTACTTTTGTGCGATTTTAACAATACAGATTCTCTTTAAGCAGCATTACTCTGACCTGTTTGAGTGGACCTGTGGTAGTCTAAATACACTGGCAGTGTCACCCTGTTACACTCCACCCCACTTGACCTTGCTGTCTCCAGCAAGGCATCAACTCTTTGAGTCCATACAAAGTCTTCCTCTGCATAACGGGAAGGAGGCTTGCCCAAATTAGGTCTTTGAGATCGGCAAATGTCCCTGGGTTGTGAGAGTTCATCAGAGTTCAGTTCAGAATCATCCTCCTGTTGGTTGAAAGACACCAGATTTTCATTGACAGGAGGCACTGGATTAGAAGGTACTGGAAAATACCACAAATTCCCTAAAGGATTTACTGGTTGAGATGGAAGTTGCTCTTCAGCCGTTGGTAACTCCATAGAGACATCTGGATTTCCAGTGGCAGTATACCACTTTAACAGTGTTTGATGTAGCCTCCTAGGCCTATCTTGTAAACCCTCTTTTAGGACATCATAAACAGGGACTCCATTCATTGGCTGACGTAGAACAACCCAAGGCTTTGGCTCCCACCGGGTTTGCAGCTTCCCATATTGGTGAGCCCCTTTTCTTCTAATAAGCACTCGCCCACCTGGACGCAATTCATCAGACTCTGATCTGACACCCTCAATTTCCTGCCACTGCTTCCTTTTGACAAACTCTTGTACTTCTCTCAGTTTGCGCTTCAGTTCTTGAATCCACATGATGGGTGTATATCCAGGAAAGTCACTTGGGGGTGAGGCCCAAAGGTCAAGGGGACCACCCCGAGTGCATCCAAAAAGCACATGGTAAGGTGTTCGTCCAGTTGCTGAATGGATGGTATGGTTGTAACTCCAGACTAGTTCTGCCAGGTACATGGTCCATCTTCTTTTATTTTCCTTTTCCAAGCCTCGTAGCATCTGTATGATAGTTCTGCTAAACCTCTCACATGCTCCATTACCCTGGGGATGGTATGGGGTAGTACAAGACTTCTTTATTCCTGCCAAGTTACATAGCTCTCGAATCGTGTCGCCTTCAAAGCAGGCACCCTGGTCAGAATGAATTCTTTAGGGGCACCCATACGGTAAACAGAAATGCTTCCAGATAGATAATGCGGCTGTTTGAGCAGTCTGATCCCGGGTTGGGACAACCACAGCAAATTTGGAGAAATCATCAACCATAACCAGGGCATGATTAAAGCCATCTTCAGACATGTCTAGAGTGAGATAGTCCACTGTCAACACTTCCAGTGGTTCAGAGCAGTGGTGCTCACCACCAGGTCGTGATCACGCTTACGCGTGGATTCACGACCATTTTGACGCATTCCGCCTCGGACACGCTAAGCCGTGAATAGATTTTCAACCACGAAAATCTACTTCGGCTTCGCGTGAATGCGGACAGAAATCCGCATTCACGCTCGTGAAACCCGGTGCTGAAGTCGTGGTTTGCGGAAATGCGTCAAACTATGCGGAAGTGACACATTGCAGGCCAATCAGAGTGCCCCAGCCAGGCCCTAGCAACCAATCACAGGAGGGGAGCTATGCCCTACCCTCCTGAATATAAAGCGGCGGCCATGATGGAAAAGCTCTGTGCTTGCTAGACTGTGGTGCTGAGAGGATTATCTCCAGGCCATTGTTGTTTGAGCAAGTGCATTTATTGTGTTAAAAACAATGCATTTTTTTTGCTAACACTGCTCTTATACTGTACACAGTTAGCTAGTCAGTGAGTGATTGCTGTAGTTAGTTGTAGTCAGTGTAGTGTAGTGGGAGTGTGGGAGTCTAGTGATTATTTAACTGTGTGTAGTGCAGGCAGGTTCAGTGCTGCAGTGTAGTCAGTGTAGTGGGAGTGGGGATTATCTGTGTGTAGTGCAGGCAGGCAGGTTAGTGCAGCTGCAGTGTTCACTTGTATATTCCAGTGACAGTTATACACTTGTACTATTTGCAGGCAGCCAGTCACACCGCCGGCGCCGCCACTCTCTGCCAGCGCTGTTCATTCATTCTGTCAGTGACCTTGTGCCGTGCCCAGTGCCCACTGCTCGCTCGCTGGCATATGAGCATCTCATTACACAGTGTGACATCCTTGTGTGCCCACTGCATCCTTCAGTGACCTAGTTGTATATCCAGTGCCCACTGCTGTGCCCACTGCATCCTTCAGTGACCTTGTACTGTGCCCACTGCATCCTTCAGTGACCTAGTTGTATATCCAGTGCCCACTGCATCCTTCAGTGACCTTGTACTGTGACCACTGCATCCTTCAGTGACCTAGTTGTATATCCAGTGCCCACTGCATCCTTCAGTGACCTTGTACTGTGACCACTGCATCCTTCAGTGACCTAGTTGTATATCCAGTGCCCACTGCTGTGCCCACTGCATCCTTCAGTGACCTTGTACTGTGCCCACTGCATCCTTCAGTGACCTAGTTGTATATCCAGTGCCCACTGCTGTGCCCACTGCATCCTTCAGTGACCTTGTACTGTGCCCACTGCATCCTTCAGTGACCTAGTTGTATATCCAGTGCCCACTGCTGTGCCCACTGCATCCTTCAGTGACCTTGTACTGTGACCACTGCATCCTTCAGTGACCTTGTACTGTGCCCACTGCATCCTTTAGTGACCTAGTTGTATATCCAGTGCCCACTGCTGTGCCCACTGCATCCTTCAGTGACCTTGTACTGTGCCCACTGCATCCTTCAGTGACCTTGTACTGTGCCCACTGCATCCTTCAGTGACCTAGTTGTATATCCAGTGCCCACTGCTGTGCCCACTGCATCCTTCAGTGACCTTGTACTGTGCCCACTGCATCCTTCAGTGACCTAGTTGTATATCCAGTGCCCACTGCTGTGCCCACTGCATCCTTCAGTGACCTTGTACTGTGACCACTGCATCCTTCAGTGACCTTGTACTGTGCCCACTGCATCCTTCAGTGACCAAATTGTATATCCAGTGCCCACTGCTGTGCCCACTGCATCCTTCAGTGACCTTGTACTGTGCCCACTGCATCCTTCAGTGCCGTTGTACTGTGCCTGGTGCATCCTTCAGTGACCTTGTACTGTGCCCACTGCATCCAGTGATTCATTACTAGCAACATGTCTGGCAGGGTTTCGCGGGGTGAGAGGAAAGGGAGTTCAATTGCCTCAGCCACTTCTGGGACTGCTCCACGTCCAGGGAGAGGACACCCAGCTGTACGTGGTCGTGATGCAGCAGAAAGGGGGGCAGCAAAGCCTGGGCCGAGTCAGCGGACGCCATTGTCCAAATATTTTAAAGTTTCTGGTCCCCGTGTGGTGGTTGAGCAAATGGAACCTGACGTACTCATGGACATCATGACTTCCTCCCAGACCTCTACTGTGAGCACCACTCCAAGCAGCAGCAGCAGCAGCAGCCAACGTCCCACGCTTGTTGTGACATCCACCCCAGCACCCACTGGTCAGCAGCCCTCCCAGGATGACAGCGTTCTGTCCCTCAGTCCGGCTTCTGGGAACCTGCTGATGCAAGAAGCTCAGGACTTACTGGGGACTGATGTGGCAGAGATTGAGATCGGGCCACAATCACAAGCGTTGTTGAGTTCTGGTGATGAAGAAGAGGGGTCTGTGTCTGGGGATGTAGGGACAGAAGAGGAGGCGGGGGAGTCAGAGGAAGAGCTGGATTATGATGATGCTGCTGATGATAACGACGTTGTGGACCCTAACTATGTGCAGCCTGCTGAGTCCGTGGAAGAATGGTCAGAGGCAGAGCAGGATGACGAGTCACCTTGGCCTAGGCAAGGATATCGCCATATGTCAGGCAGGGGCATCGGCAGCAGTGGGCGTGGAGGAAGTAGACAGGACACTGCTTCAGCCGGCACCACCACCATGCAACCCCCGGCAACTACTACCACACATTGTTCCGCTGCACCCTCTGCTAGTGGGGGCCGCAGTAAATTAAAGTCACCAGTGTGGGATTGCTTTGAGGAATGTACTGATGACAAAAGGTATGCGGTGTGCAGGTTATGCAGCAAAAGATTGAGCCGTGGGAAAAGTCTGAGCAAGATGGGTACCTCATCCCTCCAGGGCCACCTGAGAAGCCGCCACTGCCGCGAGTATGCGGACTTTAAGAGGAAGCAGGCACTGCTGGCAGGGGTTCCTGAGAGCAGAAGGCCCACCAGCGCAGCAGCATCATCCCTCCCTCAGGGTCGTGAATCCCCCACAGCAGCAGCAGTAGTAGCACGCAAGCGCTCTTCCACCTCGGCTACTCAGGACACAGACATTGAGGCTGGCAGCCAGTGTTCGTCTCTCTCCTCTGTCTCCCCTGCATCCCAGCGTCGTCAGACCCTGCTGAGCGACACCTTTTAGGGTCTGACCAAGCCTCTGCCTCCAAGCCACAGGCGGATCCACAAACTAAATGGCTTGCTGGCCCGGGCCATGGCATCACAGCTGCTTCCCTACTCCCTGGTGCAGGAGGGGAGCGCCATGCGGACGCTGCTCCAATTTGGCATCCCCGAGTGGCAAGTCCCCAGTCGCCACTATTTCAGCAGAAGCGCGATCCCAGCACTCCACAAGTTTGCGGTGGAAAACGTGGCCCGTTCCCTGGACTACTCTGTGGGCAAGCGGGTCCACGTGACCATGGACTCGTGGAGTAGCAGATTTGGGACAGGTCGCTACCTGTCCTTTACGGCCCACTGGGTGACACTGATGGAAGGGAGGGAGGACAAGAGCGCATCAGCCCAGCTAGTGGTGCCACCACGCGGGATCAGGGGGGATGCAGAAGGGTCCTGTCACGACACTCCCTCTGCACCCGGAAAGCAAGCCCGCCTCGGCAGCAGCAGCGCCAAGCCTCGGCACTGCCAAGCCCTTTTAAAATTGGTGACCCTGGGGAAGCCCTCATTTTTCACACCCCAGTGGTGTGTCATTAGCACTCATTGCACTTTAATATCCTCCTGGTTCTCCGACAATTTGGGTTCATATGCTATTCCCCACCTGGTTTTAATTGTGTTTTTAATTGTTTATTGATGTATAAATAAAGGATGGACTTTTTGCAACATTTTTTGTGTACGGATTTGGTGCGGTTCTTTGAGGTCATAACTGTTTTCTTGGATTGACCTGGGGAAGGAGAGGCTTACGGCCACCAACGTCCTGGCCGCCCTCAGGAAGCAGGAGCGGAGGTGGCTGACCCCCAGAGGCCTGGAAGTGGGGTATGTGGCAGCCGATAACGGGGCCAACCTGGTGGCAGCAGTGCAGCAGGGAAACCTCCAGCACATCCCCTGCTTGGCCCACGTGCTCAATCTTGTGGTGCAGCGCTTCTTGCGCACCTACCAGGGGATGAGCGAGCTGCTGCAGGATGCCCGGGCGGTGGTACGCTTTTTCCGCCTGTCAGCCACTGCCTCTGCACTCTTGTCCACCTTACAGCAGCAGTATGGAAGGCCACAACACCGGATGATCATCGACATGCCAGTTCGCTGGAATTCGACTCTGGCCATGTTGGAGCGGCTGTGTCAGCACAGGCTGGCTCTTAGGGCCTACATGCTAGACCCAAGTGTCCCCAGCAACCAGCAAGTCCCCATGATTACTGCCACTCAGTGGACACTGATGCAGCAAGTATGCCTGGTGCTGAGTCCCTTCCTGGAGGCAACCAAGATGGTCAGTGAGGAGCGGGCCTCTGTGTGCCAGTGGGTGCCCTTGGTTTGTCTACTGGAGCAGGCAATGGACAATTTAATTGAGCGTGGGGATGAAGCCCTGAGGCAGTTGGAAGAACAGGAGCAGATGACAGCACAATCCAGCTCAGAGGAGGGCTCACAGCAGGTAGTGGAAGAGTTGGAGGTCCCTAACCTGAATGAGGAGGAGGAGCAGAGTGCAGCAGGCGATGTACGTGGATGGCGGTTTGAGGAGGACAACGACATGGCACAGGAAGAGGACAGGCATGCGTTATGGGACAATGGCGAGGACGAGGAAGATCTTGCTGGCAGGGCCCACTTGTTTCCCATGGCTGTGCACATGTTGCGCTGCCTTCGCAGGGACCCCGGGTGATCCAGATGCGTTCAAGGGAGGACATCTGGATTACCTTGATGCTTGATCCCCGTCTGAAGGGGAAGCTGGGAGACTTAATGACGCCATCCACCACCGAGCAACGCACAAGGGAGTTGAAGGAGGCCCATGTGCGCAGACTACTGGAAGCATTCCCCCAGCCTTCCACCCCCACTGTAACTGCTCTGCCAAGCCAGCAAGAGGTGCCTGCCATTGCCACTAGCAGCACAACAACAACCACCAGCAGCAGCAGCAGCAACTGGCGCCCCGGAGACCTGAAGAGCCTAAGCAAGAGCCTGTATGCAGTGCAGCAGCCCAGAACAGAGGTGCCGCCACAGCATCCACCACCAACCAGCACAAGCAACGACTGACCACCATGGTGTCTGACTATATGGGGTCATCCAGCGGGCTCAATGGCACCGACAGCCCCGTGGACCCCTTGGAGTACTGGGTCAAGAGACTGGACATCTGGAGCGAGCTTTCCCAGTACGCCCTGGAACTCCTATCCTGCCCTCCTTCCAGTGTCCTCTCAGAGAGATGCTTTAGTGCGGCCGGTGGCGTGGTCACAGAGAAGCGCTCTCGGCTCTCCCACGCCTCTGTGGACAAACTCACCTTCCTGAAAATCAACCAGGCTTGGGTGGAAGGTGAGTTCCTGGCCCCTATTGTCGGACACAGGGGGACATGAAGTGGCTGCTGCATGTGCGGTTGTTAACTATGCCTACCTTTATAAAGACAGTTACTACCTGCCTAGTGCCTACCTTGGTTAATTTTTTGGTGTTATGGTACTACTACCAGTAAGTTGCCATGGTCCTCCTTCTGTGCTGCTGAACTGACCGCCCGCATTGTCCTCCTCCTCCTGACTCAGTCGCTTCCACCAATGTACTCTGTCTGCGTTATCACTGCCCGGGTCACCGGGTGCATTTAATTTTTTGGCCAGCACTATGACGCTGTGCTGCTACTACTACCACCAGTATGTTGCCATGGTCCTTCTGTGCTGCTGCTGCTGAACTGAACGCCCGCTTTGTCCTCCTCCTCCTCCTCCTGACTCAGTCGCTACCACGGTACCACCAATGCGCTCTGTCTGCGTTATCACTGCCCGGGTCACCGGGTGCATTTAATTTTTTGGCCAGCACTATGACACTGTGCTACTACTACTACCACCAGTATGTTGCCATGGTCCTTCTGTGCTGCTGCTGCTGAACTGACCGCCCGCATTGTCCTCCTCCTCCTGACTCAGTCGCTTCCACCAATGTACTCTGTCTGCGTTCACACTGCCCGGGTCACCGGGTGCATTTAATTTTTTGGCCAGCACTATGACGCTGTGCTGCTACTACTACCACCAGTATGTTGCCATGGTCCTTCTGTGCTGCTGAATTGACCGCCGGCATTGTCCTCCTCCTCCTGACTCACTCGCTTCCACCAAATTACTCTGTCTGCGTTCACACTGCCCGGGTCACCGGGTGCATTTAATTTTTTGGCCAGCACTATGACACTGTGCTGCTACTACTACTACCAGTATGTTGCCGTGGTCCTTCTGTGCTGCTGAACTGACCGCCCGCATAGTCCTTCTCCTGACTCAGTCGCTACCACCACTGCACTCTGCGTTCACACTGCCAGTGTCCACTGACAACTCTGCTGCGATGTCATTGCTAATTGCTGCAAAACAAACAAAAAAAATTACAAAAACCTCTCTGGGGCCTTTTTGGCGTCAGCCACTCATCCTCCTCCAGCGGTACCTTCGCCGCCAAGTGCCATTGGAACTCGCCTTCACCTCTTTGATTGCTAAACGCGTATATCCCTTTTTAAAACCACTTATTACCAATTAATAGCCCCATTTAAAGTGTTGATTTCACTTTAAAGAGACTCCGTAACAAAAATTGCATCCTGTTTTTTATCATCCTACAAGTTCCAAAAGCTATTCTAATGTGTTCTGGCTTACTGCAGCATGTTCTACTATCACCATCTCTGTAATAAATCAACTTATCTCTCTCTTGTCAGACTTGTCAGCCTGTGTCTGGAAGGCTGCCAAGTTCTTCAGTGTTGTGGTTCTGTGATGCATCTCCCCCCTCCAGGCCCCTCTCTGCACACTGCTGTGTGTTATTTAGATTAGTGCAGCTTCTCTCTGCTCTATTATCTTTTACAAGCTGGATAAATCCTCCTCTGAGCTGGCTGGGCTTTCACATACTGAGGAATTACATACAGGCAGAGCTGTCTGCACTCTGCAGGAAGAAACAGCCTGACACTTCAGTGGAAGATAGCTGCAGGGGGAAAGAAACACACAAATGATCTCTTGAGATTTAAAAGGAAGGGTGTATACAGCCTGCTTGTGTATGAATGTATTTTCTATGTGTGGACATACTGTACATCAACCTACTTCCTGTTTTGGTGGCCATTTTGTTTGTTTATAAACAAACTTTTTAAAACTGTTTTTTAACCACTTTTAATGTGGCGAGGAGCTGCGAAATTGTGACAGAGGGTAATAGGAGATGTCCCCTAACGCACTGGTATGTTTACTTTTGTGCGATTTTAACAATACAGATTCTCTTTAAAATCCATTTTCTCTAGAAAAAAAAAATTTGGGGGAATTTTTTATGTTGAAGTTATGTTGCCCCTTATCACCTTGATAATCCATGCAATTTGGGGGATTGTACCATGTATGGGGGCTTTGTTATTAACGTTAAAAGAAAATCCGCCTCCGGGCGGGAATCCACGCGTGATTACGCCATTCACGGCAGAAAATCCGCGTGGTTGCGTGGACGCGAACGAAAATCCGCATGCGGCGGGGCCGAATGCGGATTTTTTTTTGCAACCACGCGGATTGCCGAATTCGTGGATGAGGCACATCCGAGCATCCCTGGTTCAGAAGGCCGCCAAGTCTGGATAGGCACTGCACTCTCCCCTCCTTTCACTGCTGTACAAGTATGGCATTGTTGACAGACTCTCTCTACAATAGTACTTAAGCCCACGCAATAACAGTACCTGCGCAAGCGCAACCAACTGTAGTTTTCTCAACTCCCCAATCATTATCAGGCATGGGCGCAAATTCGGCTTCGGTAATGCTGTGCGGTGTGGGCGGGGGGTCAAGCTTACCTGTCTGACGTCTTCTTCGGTCGTCTCTCGGCGCCTCCCACGATGCGGTCCACGCGCGTCACATGATTACAAACACTTCCTCCTTCAACCCGGAAGGAGGTAGTGTTTGTACTCACGTGACTGCCGCTTGAAGCGCATCGTTGGAGGCGCTGAGGGACGACCGAAGAGGAGGTCAGACAGGTAAGCTTGACCCCTCCCCCGCACAGCATTACTGGGTGAGATCCGGATAGAACTATCCGGACTCACCCGAAGCCGAAATTGCGCCCATGCCTGATCATTATGCACCTTCTCAGCCACAGAGAGGGTCTTTGCTCGGGACAGAAGTACCTGCCATGTGTATATCAGGGTCACGTGGGAATGCCATACAACACCTCTTTGTGAATAATTAAAGGGACTCCGAGCAGTGCAGAAACTATGGGAAGACGCATATCATTTTAAAGCTCTCTTTCTCCTCTTTCCAATGATATATAAACCGCCGCCTTACACCTTTTAGTTTTCGCTATTTTCGCGATTGAAATTGCTGCGGCCGCGATTTCGATCGCAAAAATAGAGAAAACTAAAAGGCGTAGGGCGACGATTTACGGGTCGTCAGAAAGAGGAAAAAGAGAGCTTTAAAATGATATCCATCTTTCCATAGTTACATTGTATTACACAGGGCGACTTTTTCTGCTGAATGGAGCTACTGACTTTGAGAAAAAGTCGCCCTGTGTAATACAATGTAACTATGGAAAGATGGATATCATTTTAAAGCTCTTTTTCTCCTCTTTCTGACGACCCCTAAATCGTCGCCCTACACCTTTTAGCTTTCTCTATTTTCGCAACCGAAATCGTGGCCGCTGCAATTTCAATCGCGAAAATAGCGAAAACTAAAAGGCGTAGGGCAGCGGTTTATATATCATTAGAAAGAGGAGAAAGAGAGCTTTAAAATGATATGCATCTTTCCATAGTTTCTGCACTGCTCGGAGTCCCTTAAATCGACTCGACTCTTGAAGTAATCTTACACTTTCAGCTGGTCAGTCCTGACGATTTGTTTGAGAAGGTCTTCTTTTATTTTGTACCGACTCTAAAAGTGGTGCTATAACAGGATCATCCTTTTGCAACTCTTTCCAATCAAAATTTCCTAGAGTGGTAGAGACTGAGTAGCCTTTGACTTGTGACAGGTATCTGGCTGCGGGGGCTATTTTGGCCCAAGTGTGTCAAGTCAGGGATTTCTACATCTTCATAGTTGAGATCCGCGTTTCTTTCTGGTAACCCCTGTGGATAACGGGATTAGAGATGTAGCGAACGGTTCGCCAGCGAACGGTTCCAGGCGAACTTTGGTGGTTCGCGTTCGCAGAGAACTTTTTTTTTCAAAGTTCGGTTCGCCCATAGACTTTAATGGCCGCCGACTTTAACGGTTAATAGCAAAGTACCCTTACATAGTAGAAACACCAAAATTGTTGGGAATGTTAAGTGGAATAGTGGGAACAAGAGGAAAATTTTTTTTTCAAAAAGACCTTATACTTTTTGAGAAAATCAATTTTAAAGTTTGAGTAAAATGAGCCGATTCATAAAAAAAGAACCGGTCCATTAAAAAGAACCGGATGAGTCAAGAACCGTTAGTATAGCAGAGAATGTGTCCTGAGCAGGATGTGAAGCTGCTGTCTGCGCTGCTGTCTCTCCCCACCTGCCTGCACCTGTCACCCTCACCTAGCCTGGCACCCAGTGCACCCATGGGTGCCAGGCTAGGTGAGAGTGACAGGTGAGGAGGTGGGGAGAGACAGCAGGAGCCGGCAGCTATGCGTCCAAAAGGACGCATTCTCTGCTATGTGGGAGGCATCGGAGATCTTCAATCAACTTAATTGAAGATCGCAACATAAGAGGATACAGTTCGTTGGATCATTTACCGTGGATATTGGCGTGGGAAAACTTTTTTAAAGGTACAGGTAAGTATTTATGGTTAATTTAGAATAATAAAATACTTTTCTCATGGTTGTGTTTTTATTTCATTTAACCCTTTGTGGAAATGGGTAAGGGGTACTTTGTACCCCTATACTCATTTCTCCTGGGAGGGGGGTGGGCATCTGGGCTCCCCTTCTTAAAGGGGACTCCCAGATGCCACCATGAACCCCCCCCCCCAGGGAGTCGTCGCCCCCACCTCCTCCTGGGGCACCGGAGGTGGGGAAGAGCCCCTTGTCCATGGATTGGACAAGGGCTCCGGGGAGGGAGGGGAAGGCTTGGCCGCCCCTCCCCCCCCCCCCCCTCCCCCCCCCATACCATGGACCATGCGGGCTGGTATAGCTCAGGGTGCGAAGCCCCAGTCGGCCGGGGCTCCGCATTCTGGCTATCCCAGCCTGCATGGGGGACAAGGGGTTACAGAGGCTCGGGAGGGGGGACCCCACGCCATTTTTTTTTCAGATTTCCCACACACAGCAAATAAAAAAATAAAATTTTTTAAAGGACTTCCGAGGCCACAAATGTGAAAAAAAGTTATAAATACATCAGAGGGCAATATAATAGCTTGGCGGATGAGCTTTTTGTCCCTAGGCCTTCTCAAAGGACTAGAGGACATGATCTGCGCATGGAGGAAAAACGTTTTAGCCATTTATTTAGGAAAGGGTTCTTTACAGTAAGAGTGATTAAGATGTGGAATGCATTGCCACAGGAAGTCGTTATGGCAAACTCTATACCTGCATTTAAAGGGGGCTTAGATGCTTTCCTTGCGTTGAATGACATCCATGGCTACAATTACTAGGTAATGCCAATGATGTTGATCCAGGGATTTTATCTGATTGCCATCTGGAGTCGGGAAGGAATTTTTACCTTGTAAGGGTTTTTTCGCCTTCCTCTGGATCAACAGGGATATGTGAGGGAGCAGGGTGGAGTTGTACTTTGTACTGGTTGAACTCGATGGACGTATGTCTTTTTTCAACCAAAGTAACTATGTAACTATGTAACCTTTTCATAATCCATATCCATTGAGGACGCCATCCGCACCCTCCCGTTAATTCCGCCATGGCTCCAGCACTAATAATGGCCCTGGTTGAGTCGGGTTCTCAACTCATTCCCCCCTCAATATGGCCGCCACAGATTGCCGCGGCTGCGCAGTCCGCATAGACGCGATTGCGGCTGCGCAGCTCTAGCACTTTCTCCCGATGCGTCTGATGTATGCACGCATATTAATGACGCGGTGGGAGGAGGGCCTGGAGCTGCGCAGCCGCAATCGCGCCTATGCAGACTGCACAGCAGCGGCAATCTGTGGCGGCCATATTGAGGAGGGAATGAGAACCCGACCCGTTTGGAGGGGTCGGGTCCCGACCGGGGCCGGTATTACTGCGGGAGCCATGGGGGAATGAACGGGAGGGCGCGGATGGCGTCCTCCATGGATCTGGATTATGAAAAGGTATTAAACTTTTTTCACATTTGTGGCCTAGGAAGTCCGTTAAATATTGTTTCCTGCTATCTTTTTGACATATCCTGCAAATTTGGTGTTGCTAGGATGTAAGGGGCCTTTGCTATTAACTGCTAAAGTCGGCGGGTGATGATGATAACCAACCAGAATTATAGGGGTGCAAAAGTGCTGAATTCTGCCATAGGCTTCCATTAGGCTCCCTATTTCACTTTCAAAAATCTCAAATCTTTTCAAAGGGCTATGGCTCAGCAGTGGCAAATTTTCTAGCATTGTAGGGACTCTTAGGGGGATCATGACTGATGAGTTTCGGGTCCCCTAGGCCAAAGAGGTCATAGCCTAGGGCATGGGTGCCCACACTTTTTCGGCTCGCGAGCTACTTTAAAATTTGCCAAGCCCAGGAGATCTACCAACATTTAGGTAGCTAGGTATACGTGCCTTCAGTATACGTAGATAGGTATAGGGGCCTTCAGTATAGTTAGCCAGGTATAGTGTAGTTAGGTGTGGGTGCCTTCAGTATAGTTAGCCAGGTATAGAGTAGTTAGGTGTAGGTGCCACTCACCTCCCTCCAGTTCCAGCGGCAGTGTCTGGGGCTCCTCCTGGTCTCCCCTCCGTCGGCCGCGCTGCCTAGAGTGCGCTGACGCATTGTGCCCAGCACCGCCCCCAGCTATGACGTTGCGGCGTCCTCCATTCCCGCTGTGCCGCCCCTCTCCTCTCTGCCTCTTCCGATTGGCTAGCGGCCGACAGGGGTGCAAAAGTGGTAAAATCCCCCATAGGCTTTCATTGGGTCTCCTATTTCACGTTCCAAAATCTCACAACATTTCAAAGGGCAATGACTCAGCGGTGGCAAAACTCACCAGTCATGATCCCCCTAACAGTTCCTACAATGCTAGAAAATTTGCCACTGCTGAACAATTGCCCTTTGAAAAGATGTGAGATTTTGGAAAGTGAAATAGGGAGCCAATGAAAGCCTATGGGGGATTTTACTACTTTTGCACCCCTGTAACTCTGGTTTGCAGAGATGTATGGAACCCATCTTTGGAGTCCAAGTCTAACAATATGTTTTCTACCTGCATGAGACATTTCGTGAGATTCAGACGTTGCTAATGGCCATAGCTGCGATTTATGTACGTCAGAATCGCCACCATTGAAA
Source organism: Hyperolius riggenbachi (assembly GCF_040937935.1). Classification (NCBI taxonomy): domain Eukaryota; kingdom Metazoa; phylum Chordata; class Amphibia; order Anura; family Hyperoliidae; genus Hyperolius; species Hyperolius riggenbachi. The sequence continues at coordinate 190,426,635 of NC_090653.1, read as the reverse complement.
TTGCCCAAATAAACAGGTTTTTGTGACCCTAGGCTATGACCTCTTCAGCCTAGGGGCCCGAAACTCACCAGTTATGATCCCCCTAACAGTTCCTACAATGCTAGAAAATTTGCCACTGCTGAGCAATTGCCCTTTGAAAAGATGTGAGATTTTGGAAAGTGAAATAAGGAGCCTAATGGAAGCCTATGGCAGAATTCAGCACTTTTCCATCCCTATAATTCTGGTTGGTTATCATCACCCGCCGACTTTAGCAGTTAATAGCAAAGGCCCCTTACATCCTAGCAACACCAAATTTGCAGGATATGTTAAAAAGATAGCAGGAAACAATATTTAACCTCCCTGGCGGTAAGCCCGTGCTGAGCACAGGCTATGCCGCCGGGAGGCACCGCTCAGGCCCCCCTGGGCCGATTTGCATAATTTTTTTTTTTGCTACACACAGCTAGCACTTTGCTAGCTGCATGTGCAATTCGATCGCCACCGCTACCCGCCGATCCGCCGTTATCCATCGCGCCGCAGCCCCCCCCCCCCCCAGACCCTGTGCGCTGCCTGGCCAATCAGTGCCAGACAGCGGTGTGGGGTGGATCGGAGTCCCCTTTGACGTCACGACGTCGGTGACGTCATCCCGCCCGTCGCCATGGGGATGGGGGAAGCCCTCCAGGAGATCCCGTTCTTTGAACGGGATCTCCTGATTCCCAATCGCCTCCGGCGATCGGAGGGGCTGGGGGGATGCCGCTGAGCAGCAAAAAACGGCTTTGCTGCCCACTGGCGGATTTTAATAAACCGCCAGGAGGGTTAAAGGACTTCCGAGGCCACAAATGTGAAAAAAGTTAAATACCTTTTCATAATCCAGATCCATGGAGGACGCCATCCGCGCCCTCCCGTTCATTCCCCCATGGCTCCCGCAGCAATACCAGCCCCGGTCGGGTCCCGACCCCTCAGAACAGGTCGGGTTCTCATTCCCCACTCAATATGGCCGCCACAGATTGCAGCGGCTGCGCAGTCCGCACAGACGCGATTGCACCTGCGCAGCTTTAGGGCCTCCTCCTGCCGCGTCATCAATAGGCGTGCATACATCGGACGCATCGGGAGGAGGACCTAGAGCTGCGCAGCCGCATTTGTATCTATGCGGACTGCGCAGCCGCGGCAATCTGTGGTGGCCATATTGAGGGGGGAATGAGAACCCGACCCGTTTGGAGGGGTCGGGACCAGGGATGCTCGGATGTGCCTCATCCACGAATTCGGAAATCCGCGTGGTTGCAAAAAAAAATCCGCATTCGGCCCCGCCGCATGCGGATTTTCGTCCGCGTCCACGCAACCACGTGGATTTTTTCCCGTGAATGGCGTATTCACGCCCGGAGGCGGATTTTCTTTTAACGTTAATAACAAAGCCCCCATACATGCTACAGTCCCCCAAATAGCATGGATTATCGAGGTGATAAGGGGCAACATAACTTCAACATAAAAAATTCCCCCCAAAAAATTTTTTCTAGAGAAAATGGATTTTAAAGTGAAATCAACACTTTAAATGGGGCTATTAATTGGTAATAAGTGGTTTTAAAAAGGGATATACGCGTTAAGCAGTCAAAGAGGTGAAGGCGAGTTCCAATGGCACTTGGCGGCGAAGGTACCGCTGGAGGAGGATGAGTGGCTGACGGCAAAAAGGCTCCAGAGAGGTTTTTGTAATTTTTTTTTTTTTTATTTTTTTTTGCAGCAATTAGCAATGACATCGCAGCAGAGTTGTCAGTGGACACGGGCAGTGTGAACGCAGAGTGCAGTGGTGGTAGCGAATGAGTCAGGAGAAGGTCTATGCGGGCGGTCAGTTCAGCAGCACAGAAGGACCACGGCAACATACTGGTAGTAGTAGTAGTAGCACAGCGTCATAGTGCTGGCCAAAAAATTAAATGCACCCGGCGACCCGGGCAGTGTGAACGCAGAGTATAGTAGCGACTGAGTCAGGAGGACAAAGCGGGCGGTCAGTTCAGCAGCAGCAGCACAGTAGTAGTAGCACAGCGTCATAGTGCTGGCCAAAAAATTAAATGCACCCGCCGACCCGGGCAGTGTGAACGCAGAGTGTAGTAGCGACTGAGTCAGGAGGACAAAGCGGGCGGTCAGTTCAGCAGCAGCAGCACAGTAGTAGTAGCACAGCGTCATAGTGCTGGCCAAAAAATTAAATGCACCCGGCGACCCGGGCAGTGTGAACGCAGAGTGTAGTAGCGACTGAGTCAGGAGGAAAAAGCGGGCGGTCAGTTCAGCAGCTCAGAAGGAGGACCATGGCAACTTACTGGTAGTAGTACCATAACACCAAAAAATTAACCAAGGTAGGCACTAGGCAGGTAGTAAATGTCTTTATAAAGGCAGGCATAGTTAACAACAGCACATGCAGCAGCCACTTCATGTCCCCCTGTGTCCGACAATAGGGGCCAGGAACTCACCTTCCACCCAAGCCTGGTTGATTTTCAGGAAGGTGAGTTTGTCCACAGAGGCGTGGGAGAGCCGAGAGCGCTTCTCTGTGACCACGCCACCGGCCGCACTAAAGCATCTCTCTGAGAGGACACTGGAAGGAGGGCAGGATAGGAGTTCCAGGGCGTACTGGGAAAGCTCGCTCCAGATGTCCAGTCTCTTGACCCAGTACTCCAAGGGGTCCACGGGGCTGTCGGTGTCATTGAGCCCGCTGGATGACCCCATATAGTCAGACACCATGGTGGTCAGTCGTTGCTTGTGCTGGTTGGTGGTGGATGCTGTGGCGGGCACCTCTGTTCTGGGCTGCTGCACTGCATACAGGCTCTTGCTTAGGCTCTTCAGGTCTCCGGGGCGCCAGTTGCTGCTGCTGCTGCTGTTGGTTGTTGTTGTGCTGCTAGTGGCAATGGCAGACACCTCTTGCTGGCTTGGCAGAGCAGTTACAGTGGGGGTGGAAGGCTGGGGGAATGCTTCCAGTAGTCTGCGCACAAGGGCCTCCTTCAACTCTCTTGTGCGTTGCTCGGTGGTGGATGGCATCATTAAGTCTCCCAGCTTCCCCTTCAGACGGGGATCAAGCATCAAGGTAATCCAGATGTCCTCCCTTGAACGCATCTGGATCACCCGGGGGTCCCTGCGAAGGCAGCGCAACATGTGCACAGCCATGGGAAACAAGTGGGCCCTGCCAGCAAGATCTTCCTCGTCCTCGCTATTGTCCCATAACGCATGCCTGTCCTCTTCCTGTGCCATGTCGTTATCCTCCTCAAACCGCCATCCACGTACAACGCCTGCTGCACTCTGCTCCTCCTTCTCCTCCTCATTCAGGTTAGGGACCTCCAACTCTTCCACTACCTGCTGTGAGCCCTCCTCTGAGCTGGACTGTGCTGCCATCTGCTCCTGTTCTTCCAACTGCCTCAGGGCTTCATCCCCACGCTCAATTAAATTGTCCATTGCCTGCTCCAGTAGACAAACCAAGGGCACCCACTGGCACACAGAGGCCCGCTCCTCACTGACCATCTTGGTTGCCTCCAGGAAGGGACTCAGCGCCAGGCATACTTGCTGCATCAGTGTCCACTGAGCGGCAGTAATCATGTGGACTTGCTGGTTGCTGGGGACACTTGGGTCTAGCATGTAGGCCCTAAGAGCCAGCCTGTGCTGACACAGCCGCTCCAACATGGCCAGAGTCGAATTCCAGCGAACTGGCATGTCGATGATCAGCCGGTGTTGTGGCCTTCCATACTGCTGCTGTAAGGTGGACAAGAGTGCAGAGGCAGTGGCTGACAGGCGGAAAAAGCGTACCACCGCCCGGGCATCCTGCAGCAGCTCGCTCATCCCCTGGTAGGTGCGCAAGAAGCGCTGCACCACAAGATTGAGCACGTGGGCCAAGCAGGGGATGTGCTGGAGGTTTCCCTGCTGCACTGCTGCCACCAGGTTGGCCCCGTTATCGGCTGCCACATACCCCACTTCCAGGCCTCTGGGGGTCAGCCACCTCCGCTCCTGCTTCCTGAGGGCGGCCAGGACGTTGGTAGCCGTAAGCCTCTCCTTCCCCAGGGTCACCAATGTTAAAAGGGCTTGGCAGTGCCGAGGCTTGGCGCTGCTGCTGCCGAGGCGGGCTTGCTTTCCGGGTGCTGAGGGAGTGTCGTGACAGGACCCTTCTGCATCCCCCCTGATCCCGCGTGGTGGCACCACTAGCTGGGCTGATGCGCTCTTGTCCTCCCTCCCTTCCATCAGTGTCACCCAGTGGGCCGTAAAGGACAGGTAGCGACCTGTCCCAAATCTGCTACTCCACGAGTCCATGGTCACGTGGACCCGCTTGCCCACAGAGTAGTCCAGGGAACGGGCCACGTTTTCCACCGCAAACTTGTGGAGTGCTGGGATCGCGCTCCTGCTGAAATAGTGGCGACTGGGGACTTGCCACTCGGGGATGCCAAATTGGAGCAGCGTCCGCATGGCGCTCCCCTCCTGCACCAGGGAGTAGGGAAGCAGCTGTGATGCCATGGCCCGGGCCAGCAAGCCATTTAGTTTGCGGATCCGCCTGTGGCTTGGAGGCAGAGGCTTGGTCAGACCCTGAAAGGTGTCGCTCAGCAGGGTCTGACGACGCTGGGATGCAGGGGAGACAGAGGAGAGAGACGAACACTGGCTGCCAGCCTCAATGTCTGTGTCCTGAGCAGCCGAGGTGGAAGAGCGCTTGCGTGCTACTACTGCTGCTGCTGTGGGGGATTCACGACCCTGAGGGAGGGAGGATGCTGCTGCGCTGGTGGGCCCTCTGCTCTCAGGAACCCCTGCCAGCAGTGCCTGCTTCCTCTTAAAGTCCGCATACTCGCGGCAGTGGCGGCTTCTCAGGTGGCCCTGGAGGGATGAGGTACCCATCTTGCTCAGACTTTTCCCACGGCTCAATCTTTTGCTGCATAACCTGCACACCGCATACCTTTTGTCATCAGTACATTCCTCAAAGCAATCCCACACTGGTGACTTTAATTTACTGCGGCCCCCACTAGCAGAGGGTGCAGCGGAGCAATGTGTGGTAGTAGTTGCCGGGGGTTGCATGGTGGTGGTGCCGGCTGAAGCAGTGTCCTGTCTACTTCCTCCACGCCCACTGCTGCCGATGCCCCTGCCCCTGCCTGACATATGGCGATATCCTTGCCTAGGCCGAGGTGACTCGTCATCCTGCTCTGACCATTCTTCCACGGACTCAGCAGGCTGCACATAGTTAGGGTCCACAACGTCATCATCAGCAGCATCATCATAATCCAGCTCTTCCTCTGACTCTCCCGCCTCCTCTTCTGTCCCTACATCCCCAGACACAGACCCCTCTTCTTCATCACCAGAACTCAACAACGCTTGTGATTGTGGCCCGATCTCAATCTCTGCCACATCAGTCCCCAGTAAGTCCTGAGCTTCTTGCATCAGCAGGTTCCCAGATGCCGGACTGAGGGACAGAACGCTGTCATCCTGGGAGGGCTGCTGACCAGTGGGTGCTGGGGTGGATGTCACAACAAGCGTGGGATGTTGGCTGCTGCTGCTACTGCTTGAGTGGTGCTCACAGTAGAGGTCTGGGAGGAAGTCATGATGTCCATGAGTACGTCAGGTTCCATTTGCTCAACCACCACACGGGGACCAGAAACTTTAAAATATTTGGACAATGGCGTCCGCTGACTCGGCCCAGGCTTTGCTGCCCCCTTTTCTGCTGCATCACGACCACGTACAGCTGGGCGTCCTCTCCCTGGACGTGGAGCAGTCCCAGAAGTGGCTGAGGCAATTGAACTCCCTTTCCTCTCACCCCGCGAAACCCTGCCAGACATGTTGCTAGTAATGAATCACTGGATGCAGTGGGCACAGTACAAGGTCACTGAAGGATGCAGTGGGCACAGCACAAGGTCACTGAAGGATGCAGTGGCCACAGTACAAGGTCACTGAAGGATGCAGTGGGCACAGCAGTGGGCACTGGATATACAACTAGGTCACTGAAGGATGCAGTGGCCACAGTACAAGGTCACTGAAGGATGCAGTGGGCACAGTACAAGGTCACTGAAGGATGCAGTGGCCACAGTACAAGGTCACTGAAGGATGCAGTGGGCACAGTACAAGGTCACTGAAGGATGCAGTGGCCACAGTACAAGGTCACTGAAGGATGCAGTGGGCACAGCAGTGGGCACTGGATATACAACTAGGTCACTGAAGGATGCAGTGGCCACAGTACAAGGTCACTGAAGGATGCAGTGGGCACAGCAGTGGGCACTGGATATACAACTAGGTCACTGAAGGATGCAGTGGCCACAGTACAAGGTCACTGAAGGATGCAGTGGGCACAGTACAAGGTCACTGAAGGATGCAGTGGCCACAGTACAAGGTCACTGAAGGATGCAGTGGGCACAGCAGTGGGCACTGGATATACAACTAGGTCACTGAAGGATGCAGTGGCCACAGTACAAGGTCACTGAAGGATGCAGTGGGCACAGTACAAGGTCACTGAAGGATGCAGTGGCCACAGTACAAGGTCACTGAAGGATGCAGTGGGCACAGCAGTGGGCACTGGATATACAACTAGGTCACTGAAGAATGCAGTGACCACAGTACAAGTTCACTGAAGGATGCAGTGGGCACAGTACAAGGTCACTGAAGGATGCAGTGGCCACAGTACAAGGTCACTGAAGGATGCAGTGGGCACACAAGGATGTCACACTGTGTAATGAGATGCTCATATGCCAGCGAGCGAGCGAGCAGTGGGCACTGGGCACGGCACAAGGTCACTGACAGAATAATTGAACAGCGCTGGCAGAGAGTGGCGGCGCCGGCGGTGTGACTGGCTGCCTGCAAATAGTACAAGTGTATAACTGTCACTGGAATATACAAGTGAACACTGCAGCTGCACTAACCTGCCTGCCTGCAAAAAAATGACGTGGGGTCCCCCCTCCCGAGCCTCTGTAACCCCTTGTGTCCCCCATGCAGGCTGGGATAACCAGAATGCGGAGCCCCGGCCGACTGGGGCTTCGCACCCTGAGCTATACCAGCCCGCATGGTCCATGGTATGGGGGGCTCCGGGGGGGGAGGGGCGCCCAAGCCTTCTTCCCCCCCGGAGCCCTTGTCCAGTCCATGGACAAGGGGCTCTTCCCCACCTCCGGTGCCCCAGGAGGAGGTGGGGGCGACGACTCCCTGGAGGGGGGTTCATGGTGGCATCTGGGAGTCCCCTTTAAGAAGGGGACCCCAGATGCCCACCCCCTCCCAGGAGAAATGAGTATAGAGGTACAAAGTACCCCTTACCCATTTCCACAAAGGGTTAAATGAAATAAAAAAACACAACCACGAAAAAAGTCCTTTAATTTTCTTAATTAACCAGAAATACTTACCTGTACCTTTAAAAAAAATTCCCACGCCAATATCCTCGGTAAATGATCCAACGAACTGTATCCTCTTATGTTGCGATCCTCTATTAAGTTGATTGAAGATCTCCGAAGCCCCCCCACCCACATAGCAGAGAATGCGTCCTTTCGGACGCATAGCTGCTAGCTCCTGCTGTCGCTCCCCACCTGCCTGCAGGTGGGGAGAGACAGCAGCGGGAGCCAGCAGCTTCACGTCCTTCCAAGGACGCATTCTCTGCTATACTAACGGCTCATGAATGAGCCAGATCTTTTTAATGAATCGGTTCTTTTTTTATGAATCGACTTTTTTTTTACTTTAAAATCGATTTTCTCAAAAACTATAAGGTCTTTTTGAAAAAAAAATGTTTCCTCTTGTTCCCACTGTTCTTCTTAACATTATTTTAACAGTAACAGTAACAGTAATTTTGGTGTTGCTAGCTTTTAAAGGGGCTTTGCAATTAATCATTAAAGTCGGCGGGGGTATATTTTCCCACGGTCAGGAGGAGAATTTACATTGAAACTTTAAAATTGATTTTCTCAAAAACTATAAGGTCTTATTGAAAAAAAAAATGCCTCTTATTCCCACTGTTCTTCTTAACATTTTCTGCAAGTTTGGAGTTCCTAGCTTTTAAAGCGGCTTTGCTATTAACTGCTAAAGTCGGCGGGCACTTATAATTTCCCACGGTCAGAAGGAGTTACTTTAAAATTGATTTTCTGAAAAACTATAAGGTATTTTTGAAAAAAAAAAAAATTCCCCTCTTGTAGTCAATGAAAGATCTCAGGTGTTAGACACCTTGAAACATCTTTTCCATCACTTTTCTGGCCAGCATAAATGTTTCTAGTTTTAAAAGTTCGCCTCCCCATTGAAGTCTATTGCGGTTTGTGGAAGTTCATGCGAACCGAACCTTCCGCGGCAGTTCGCGAACAGGGTTCGCAAACCGAAAATCGGAGGTTCGCGACATCTCTAAACGGGATAAGGCATCAGCATGGGCATTATCTTTGCCTGGTCGATAATGTATGGTGAAATCAAATTTTTACAGATAGGCTGCCCATCGTTGCTCCAAGGCCCCCAGCTTTGCTGACTGCAAATGCACCAAAGGATTATTATCAGTCTATACTTCAAACTTGGCACCAGTTAAATATTCTACAAAGCGCTCAGTTACTGCCCACGCCAAGGCAAGTAATTCTAGTTTGAATGAGCTATAGTTGGCAGGGTTCTTCTCTGATTCATGCAAACTTCGACTCGCATAGGCTATCACTCTCTCTTTACCTTGCTGCACCTGAGACAGAATGGCTCCTAGTCCTTTGGTGGTTGCATCTGTTTGCAGGCGGAAGGGCAACAAGAAGTCTGCAAAGGTCAGTATTGGTGCGGAGGTTAACTGTGTTTTCAGGAATTCAAAAGCACTTTGCTGCTCAGAGCCCCAGTCAACTTTTTCGGCTTGTCCCTTAAGGTCTGCTCCCTTAAAGGAAAACTTAAGGCAACTATAAAAAATGAGATTTACTCACCTGGGGCTCCCCTCAGCCCCCAGCAGTCGATCGGTGCCCTCGCAGCCCCACTCAGATGCTCCTGCACCCGCCGGCGAACACTTCCGGTTTGGCCGTCACCGGCCGACAGGCATGGGAACGCGAGTGATTCTTCGCGTTCCCAGCCTGTATATCGCCCCCTATGCTGCTATTGCGACTGGTCGCAATAGCAGCATAGGGGGCGATATACAGGCTGGGAACGCGAAGAATCACTCGCGTTCCCATGCCTGTCGGCCGGTGACGGCCAAACCGGAAGTGTTCGCCGGCGGGTGCAGGAGCATCTGAGCGGGGCTGCAAGGGCACCGATCGGCTGCTGGGGGCTGAGCAGGGCCGTATCTCTTAAGAGGCACCGGTGGGCCGGTGCCATGGGCGGCCCCTCGGGGGGGGCGGCCATCTAATGGGGGGGGTGCAGGGCAGGACGGGTGAGCGCGCACACCATGAGGGGAACCTGCTCCCCCCCCTCCAGCAGAGTGGTAGAGGCCGGCCAGGGAAGTTTTCCGACGCTGGAGGAAGACTCTGCATGCCGCTGGCTGGTCTGAGCAGTGACGTCACCAGACCAGGCAGCGGCATGCAGAGATGAGATTCCCTCGCCCGCCGGGAAGAGGAGGTGAGAGGTTCTCTGGCCGCTGCCCCTGGACTCTGGCTGCACAGTGCACAGTGCACTGACTGGAAGGGTGAGCGGGAGCTCCAGGTGAGGGGGGGGGGGGGGGGGGGACTTCTCCGCTACTCTGTGCCTGCCTGGCTGTTCCACCCTCCAGCCAGGCTACCTAAAATGGGGGACACATATATCTCCGAGTCCTACCTAACTGGGGGACACCTATATACCTATTACCTTAACTGGGGGACACCTATATACCTACTACCTAACTGGGGGACACCTATATACCTATTACCTAACTGGGGGACACCTATATACCTATTACCTAACTGGGGGACACCTATATACCTATTACCTAACTGGGGGACACCTATATACCTATTACCTTAACTGGGGGACACCTATATACCTATTACCTAACTGGGGGACACCTATATACCTATTACCTTAACTGGGGGACACCTATATACCTATTACCTAACTGGGGGACACCTATATACCTATTACCTAAACTGGGGGACACCTATATATCTACTTCCTAAACTGGGGGACAGCTATATACCTACTACCTAAACTGGGGGACACCTATATACCTATTACCTAAACTGGGGGACACCTATATATCTACTTCCTAGACTGGGGGACAGCTATATATCTACTTCCTAAACTGGGGGACAACTATATATCTACTACCTAAACTGGGGGACAGCTATATACCTACTACCTAACTGGGGGACACCTATATACCTATTACCTTAACTGGGGGACACCTATATACCTATTACCTTAACTGGGGGACACCTATATACCTATTACCTTAACTGGGGGACACCTATATAACTATTACCTAAACTGGGGAACACCTATATACCTACTACCTAAACTGGGGGACACCTATATACCTACTACCTAAACTGGGGGACAGCTATACATCTACTTCCTAAACTGGGGGACACCTATATACCTACTACCTAAACTGGGGGACACCTCTATACCTACTACCTAAACTGGGGGACACCTATTATATACCTATTACCTAAACTGGAGGACAGCTATATACCTACTAACTAAACTGGGGGACAGCTATATATCTACTTCCTAAACTGGGGGACAGCTATATACCTACTACCTAACTGGGGGACACCTATATACCTATTACCTAACTGGGGGACACCTATATACCTATTACCTAACTGGGGGACACCTATATACCTACTACCTAAACTGGGGACACCTATATACCTACTACCTAAACTGGGGGACACCTACATACCGACTTCCTAAACTGGGACACACACACACATAGAGAGATATCTATCTATCTATCTATCTATCTATCTATCTATCTATCTATCTATCTATCTATCTATCCTACCTAAACTGGGGGACACCTATATACCACCTTCCTAAACTGGGGGGACACCTATATACCTTTTTCCTAAACTGGGGACACCTATATACCTACTACCTACACTGGGGACACTTATTATTTTGTGGTGTTATGCAGCCCTCTGTGCGATTTTTCTGCTGAAATGCTGCCCACGTTGCAATTATTTTCTGGTGAAATGCTGCCCACTGTACGATTATTTTGTGATGAAATGCTGCCCAGGGTGCGATTATTTTCTGGTGAAATGTTAGCCAGGGTGTGATTATTTTGTGGTAAAATGCTGCCCACTGTACGATTATTATCTGGTGAAATGGTGCACTCATTGCGATTATTCTCTGGTGAAATGCTGCACTCATTGCGATTATTCTCTGGTGAAATGCTGCACTCATTGTGATTATTCTCTGGTGAAATGCTGCACTCATTGCGATTATTCTCTGGTGAAATGCTGCCCACTGTATGATTATTATCGGGTGCATGTTGCTGAAATGTTGTACTCATTGCGTTTATTTTCTGCTCAAATGTTGCACTCATTGCGTTTTTTTTCTGTTGGAATGTTGCACTCATTGCGTTTATTTTCTGCTGAAATGTTGCACTCATTGCGTTTATTTTCTGCTGAAATGTTGCACTCATTGCGTTTATTTTCTGGTGAAATGTTGCACTCATTGCGTTTATTTTCTGGTGAAATGTTGCACTCATTGCGATTATTTTATGGTGAAACATTGCTGCATTACGATTTTATGGTGAAATGCTGCCCCATTACAATTATTTTATAGTGAAACACTGCCCCATTACGATTATTTGGCACCTATGGGGGGGCCCCATCCAAATTTTTGCAAGGGGGCCCAGTGATTTCTAGTTACGCCCCTGATTACTACCTAAACTGGGGATACCTATAAACTTGGCTATCTATACTGGGGACACCTATAGTATGTCTATATTGGGGACACCTATAGACCTGGCTACTTTATACTGATACTAATTATTTAGCGGCAACATATTACGCAGCGCTGTACAGAGTATGTATTGTCTTGTCACTAACTGTCCCACAGAGGGGCTCACAATCTAATCCCTACCATAGTCATATGTGTATGTATGTATTGTAGTCTAGGGCCAATTTTTAGGGGGAAGTCAATTAACTTATCTGTATCGTATGGTATTGGCATGTGGGAGGAAACCAGAGTGCCTGAAGGAAACCCACACAGACAAAGGGAGAACATACAAACTCCTTGCAGATGTTGACCTGGCTGGGATTCAAACCGGGAACCCAGCGCTGCAATGCGAGAGCGCTAACCACTACGCCACCATACTACTGTACTATATTGTACTGCCATCTTCAGCAGTACTTCACAGAGTATGTAGTCATGTCACTGACTATCCTCTGAGGAGCTTAAAATCTAATCCTGCCATAGTCTAATGTCCTACCATATTATTATGTAGTTATATAGCATCCTCGACTCCAACTCCGACTCCACAGCCCTGCTGGCATCTTCTGCAGCACTTTGCAGAGAACATAGCCATGTTACTGACTTTTCTCAGGGGAGCTCACATTCTAATACCTACCACTATTTTGTGCGAGAGAACACTGGCTAATGTGTGTTTTTTTGGGGGTGGGAACATTTCCTACTTGCTTTTTTAGGGTCACTTTACTCATACCCGGGGAGAAAACATGGCCCCCACCGACTTTGGGCTGCACTCTTACTAGGATATTTGAATTGACCACACCCACTGTAGGTTATGGATACGCCCACTGCATTCTGTGGCCACGCCCATTTTTCGCTGCGGCGCGCTCGCCAACACCCTCCCAGGAGGGGGGGGGGGGGGTGCCATAAGTTTGGGGTGCCTAGGGGAGCCCAAACCCTAAATACAGCCCTGGGGCTGAGGGGAGCCCCAGGTGAGTAAATCTCATTTTTTATAGTTGCTTTAAGTTTTCCTTTAAGTAACTGTTGAATTGGGGCAGTGTGTTGAGCAAAATGGGGGATTAAACACCGGTAATACCCGGCCAGCCCTAAGAAAGCTCTAACCTCTGTCACAGTTCGTGGTGGTGGACAGTCTGGTACAGAAGCCAATTTATTTGGATTGAGGTGCACCCCCTTCTGAGATACAACATGCCCTAGGAACTCTATTGATTGCTTCAGTAAGTGACTTTTTTTGGCTTTAGCTTGAGTCCATAACTAAACAATCTAGAGAACACAGTGTCCAGTCGCTGGAGATGCTCCTCAAATGTTGATGAGAAGATTATAATATCATCAAGATAAATCAGGAGGTGATCAAGATTCATATCTCCTAGGCAATGTTCCATTGTCCGCTGGAAGGTAGCAGGGGCATTTGTGAGCCCAAATGGCATCCTCTTAAACTGGAAAAGTCCCATGGGGGTAACAAAAGCTGTCTTTGCCTTGTCTTGTTCTGCTACAGGGATCTGCCAGTAATCACTAGCCAAATCGAATGTAGAAAAATAACTAGCTCGCCCCAGGACTGTTAGAGACTCTTCAATGCGGGGCAGAGGGCATGCATCCCGTACCGTAACCGCATTCAGCTTCGGTAGTCCACGCAGAAGCGCAATCAGTGATGCTCAGATGGAGGTCGTGATCACGACTTGCCGTGATTCCACGACCATTTTTCAGCTATCCGCCACGGGTATTCGTCGCCGTGGATCAATTTTCATTCACTAAAATCCACTTCGGCAGACCGTGAATGAACGCATTCACACTCGTGAAAACGGCGCAGAACTTGTAGTTAGATCGTGAATAGCGGAAGTAGGCGGAAGTGACTTCCCTAGACCAATCAGAGGCCCCCAGCCAGGCCCTAGCAACCAATCACAGGAGGGGAGGCTATGCCCTCCCCTCCTGCATATAAAGCGGCGGCCATGATGGAAAAGCTCCGTCCTTGCTAGACTCTGGTACTGAGAGGATCATCTCCAGGCCATTGGTCCTTCAGCAAACGCGTTTTCTGTGTCAAAACCCAGCGTTTTTACTGCTAACAGTGCTCTTATATTGTAGTTGTCAGTTGTATTTAGTTAGCTAGCCAGTGAGTCATTGCTGTAGTCAGTGTAGTCAGAGTGTACTGGTGATTACTGTGTTTAGTGCAGGCAGGCAGGCAGGTTCAGAGTGCTCACTTGTATTCAGCTAGCCAGTCATACACTTCAGCTACTACTTACAGACAGTCACACTGCCACTGCCAGTGCTGGTCATTCAGTAAGTTTTGTGAGTGACATTGTGTACTCTGCTCACTGCTCACTGGTATTATTCATCTCATTTGGCAGTGATACCCTTCAGTTAGGTTGTACTCTGCCCACTGCTCACTGCTATTAATCATCTCATTACCCAGTGTGTGATACCCTTCCCTTAGGTTGTACTCTGCTCACTGCTCACTGGTATTATTGATCTCATTTGGCAGTAATACCCTTCAGTTAGGTTGTACTCTGCTTACTGGTATTAATCATCTCATTACCCAGTGTGTGATACCCTTCCCTTAGGTTGTACTCTGCTCGCTGCTGACTGGTATTATTTATCTCATTTGGCAGTGATACCCTTCAGTTAGGCTGTACTCTGCTCACTGGTGTTATTCATCTCATTTGGCAGTGATACCCTTCACTTAGGTTGTACTGTGCTCACTGCTCACTGGTATTAATCATCTCATTATCCAGTAATACCCTTTACTTTGGTTGTACTGTGCTCACTGATATTACTTATCTCATTACCCAGTGATACCCTTCAGTTACGTTGTACTCTGCTCACTGGTATTAATCATCTCATTACCCAGTGATACCCTTCACTTAGGTTGTACTGTGCTCACTGCTCACTGGTATTAATCATCTCATTACCCAGTGATAACCTTCACTTTGGTTGTACTGTGCTCACTGGTATTAATCATCTCATTACCCAGTGATACCCTTCGGTTACGTTGTACTCTGCTCACTGGTATTAATCACATCATTACCCAGTGATACCCTTCACTTAGGTTGTACTGTGCTCACTGCTCACTGGTATTAATCATCTCATTACCCAGTGATCCCCTTCACTTTGGTTGTACTGTGCTCACTGGTATTAATCATCTCATTACCCAGTGATACCCTTCGGTTACGTTGTACTCTGCTCACTGGTATTAATCATATCATTACCCAGTGATACCCTTCACTTAGGTTGTACTGTGCTCACTGCTCACTGGTATTAATCATCTCATTACCCAGTGATACCCTTCACTTTGGTTGTACTGTGCTCACTGGTATTAATCATCTCATTACCCAGTGATACCCTTCGGTTACGTTGTACTCTGCTCACCGGTATTAATCATATCATTACCCAGTGATACTCTTCACTTACATTGTACTCTGCTCACTGGTATTAATCATCTCATTACTCAGTGATACCCTTCAGTTAGGTTGTACTGTGCTTACTGCTCACTGGTATTAATCATCTCATCACCCAGTGATACCCTTCACTTAGGTTGTACTGTGCTCACTGCTCACTGGTATTAATCATCTCATTACCCAGTGATACCCTTCAGTTACGTTGTACTCTGCTCACTGGTATTAATCATCTCATTTTGCAGTGATTCATTAGCAACATGTCTGGCAGGGTTCATGGGGGTGTCAGGAAAGGGAGTTCCATTGCTTCAGCCACTTATACTGATATCTAAGATGTCGCCGGACTCGGACGCCTCGGCCACAAGGCTCCGGCCTCTTTTGCTTTTTTAATGTCTCTCTCTCCTCCACTCACCTCTGTTTCCACCTCTTGCTGAGGTAGGAGGCGGAGGACATGGGCACTGCCGGCCTGGCTCTGGTTCAGCCACGGATTGTGGCATATAACGACGGCGAGAGGATCAGCTGTCGGGGCCGGCGAGAGGATCAGCTGTTCGCGTGGTGCGCAGGCATGGAGAGGCAGCGCAGAACTCTGTTGATCTGCCGCCGCTGCCCCTGGACCATCAGCAACACCACCCGCGCCGATCCCATCACGGCATTGATAGCTCCCAGCACGTTCCAGCCACGAAGGACGACGCTGTGCAGGCCCCCGGCCACCCTGCTGGTTGGGTGCGCCCGGCTTCACACAGGCACTGGCAAAGTCGTCGCTGCCCGACTGCTGCCCCGAGCCAGCCCCTTCAGCCACCGCCACAACAGAGGCTTCAGTGACCGCAGGCTCAAGGGAGAGCTGCCGACCCAGAGGTGAGTGTCCACGTGGTGCGGGCCTATGGTACATGGCCTGCACAGATGACGCCGCTCTCGGCTGTTCCGGCCACCACGATCAGCTGATGCCGAGTCACTGCCGAGGAGACCAGGATGACACATGGAGGAGCCACCGATCATAGCAGCATGGAGCCCCGGGAGGCAACCCACGCAGCTTCTCTGCCGCCGCTCCCCAGCCGACCAAAGCCACGTGGAGCCTCAGCCATGGATAGCTCCTGGATCTGATTGAGGGCAGCCATCAGGTCACTGGCCATGCTGCCATCGGGACGCCGGCAACACACTGCCCCAGCAGCTATTAGACCCATGCTTTCCTTCACCGCTGCCAGAGCCTCTCCACCACAGGGTCAACAGGGTACCCAATATCCTGCACTCCACCACCGCTGTGCCTGCAGCCCCATTGTTGTACATCAGCTGCAGGGTCAACCATTGGGACTTTTGACCAGGCCACTAGCCAGCTGCAGCAATGCCCAGGGTCTATCTCTCTCCTCTCCTCCTCTCTCGCTGCTCTGTCCTCACTTTCTCTCTCACCTTATCTTCCTTCCTTTTCTCTTGCATCTTTTCTCGCATCTCTCTCTCTTCCCCAGGGTTGAACTGGGCGGGGGGGGGGCATCTGATTCAAGTATCGCTACAGAAGCATTTGAGTGCCTATACGGCAGCGGATTACCCCCTCCAGTCCTTCTCCTGGATCCACTTGTATGCTTCTATTCTCTATATCTCTCTACGCTTCTTTTCCCGGAATCCTGGAGGGCATTCAATTAGCTGCAGAGCTGTTGAGCGCTGCAGAAAAGGTAGCGCTCCACTCACATAGCACTGGATGTCTCCTCGGGACCTTCCACTATGTAACTATGTAACTAAGTATTATGTTCCATGCACTGTGTACTCACTACTAAATGTAATGTACATTACTGCTTGCATTTTTGCTGTACCATCACCGACCCTGTATGTGCCAAAAATAATTCCGGGTACAACCCCCATTGTACTTGGCGAAATAAAAATGATTCTGATTCTGATTCTGGGACTGCTCCACAGCTAGGGAGAGGACGCCCAGCTGTACGGGGTTGTGGTGCAGCAGAAAGGGCAGCACAGCCTGGGCCATTATCACAATATTTTAAAGCTTCTGGTCCCCGTGTGGTAGTTGAGCAGATGGAACCTGACGCATTGATGGACATCATGGCTGCATCCCAGACCTCTACTGTGAGCAGCACTCCAAGCAGCAGCAGCCAACGCCCCACGCTTGCTGTGACATCCACCCCACCAGCCAGTGGTCAGCAGCCCTCCCAGGACGACATCGCTCTTTCCCTCAGTCCAGCATCTGGGAACATATTGATGGCTGAAGCTCAGGACCTACTGGGGACTGATATGGAGGAGATTCAGTTCGGGACAGAATCACAACTGTTATTGGATGATAGAACAAAGATGGACCCACTACAAATTGGACAATGTTGATGAGGAGGGGGTTGATGAGGGGGGTCTGTGTCTGGGGATTTAGGGGCAGAAGAGGAGGTGTTGGTCCAATCAGAGGAAGAGCTTGATTATGATGTTGACGATGATGATGATGATGATGTTGTGGACCCTCCGTATGTGCAGCCTGAGTCCGGGTAAGAATGGTCGGAACAGGATGACGTGTCGCCTAGGCAAAGATATCGCCATTTGTCAGGCAGGGGCAGGTGCAGCAGTGGGCGTGGAAGAAGTAGACAGGACACTGCTTCAGCCGGCACCACCACCATGCAACCCCCAAGCACAGATTGTTCCGCTGCACCCTCTGCTAGCGGTAGCGTACAGGGCCACAGTAAATTGAAGTCACAGGTATGGAACTTTTTTGAGGTGTCAAGTCAGAACAAAAAATATGTGGTCTGCAACTTATGCAGCAAAAAATTGAGCCGTGGGAAAAATATGTCCAAGATGGGTACCTCATCCCTCCAGGGCCACCTGAAGAGCTGCCACTGCCCTCAGTATGAGGAGTTCAAGAGGAGGCAAGCACTGCAAGCAGGGGGTGCTGAGAGTACAAGGCCCACCACCGCAGCATCATCCCTCTCTCAGGGTCGTGAAACCCCCGCCGCAGCAGCAGTACTAGCACACAAGCGCTATTCCACCTCGGCTACTCAGGACACAGACATTGAGGCTGGCAGCCTGTCGTCTCTCTCCTCTGTCTCCCCTGCATCACATCGTCGTCAGACTCTGCTGAGCGACACCTTTCAGGGTCTGACCAAGCCTCTGCCTCCAAGCCATGGCATCACAGCTCCTTCCCTATTCCCTGGTGCAGGAGGGGAGCGATATGCGGACACTGCTCCAATTTGGAATCCCCGAGTGGCAAATCCCCAGTCGCCAATATTTTTCCAGGGACGTCATCCCAGCACTCCACAAGTTTGTGGTGGCAAAGTGGCCTGTTCGCTTGACTATTCTGTGGGCAAGCGAGTCCATGTGACCATGGACTCGTGGAGTAGCTGATTTGGGACAGGTCGCTACTTGTCCTTTATGGCACACTGGTTGACACTGTTGGAAGGGAGGGAAGACAACAGCACAGCAGCCCAGTTAGTGGTGCCACCATGCGGGATCAGCGGAGATGCAGCAGGCTCCTCTCATCCCACTCCCTCCGCAGCAGCAGCGCCAAGCCTCGGCACTGCCAAGCGCTGCTAACATTGGTGACCCTAGGGATGGAGAAGCTTATGGACAACGTCCTGGCCGCCCCCAGAGGCCTGGAAGTGGGGTATGTGGCAGCCGATAACGGGGCCAACTTGGTGGCTGCAGTGAAGCAGGGAAACCTCCAGCACATCCCCTGCTTGGCCCACGTGCTGAATCTTGTGGTGCAGCGCTTCCTGCGCACCTACCAGTGGATGAATGACCTGCTGCAAGGTGCTCGGGAGGTGGTACGGTTTTTCAGCTGCTCAGCCACTGCTTCTGCACTCCTGTCCACCTTACAGCAGCAATATGGTAAGCCACATTGCCTGATAATAGATATGCCAACTCGCTGGAATTCAACTGTGGCCATGTCGGAGCGGCTGTGTCAGCACAGGCTGGCTGTTAGGGCCTACATGTTAGGCCAAACTGTCCCCAGCAACCAGCAAGTCCCCATCATCAGTGGACACAGATGTGGCAAGTATGCCTGGTGCTGAGTCCCTTCCTGGAGGCAACCAAGATGGTCAGCGAGGAGCGGGCTTCCGTGTGTCAGTGGGTGCCCATGGTTTGCCTGCTGGAGCAGGCAATGTGCAATTTAATTGATCATGGGGAGGAAGCCCTGAGGCAGCTGGAAAAGGAGCAGATGGCAGCACAAGAGGGCTCACAGGTAGTGGAGGAGGTGGAGGAGTTGGAGGTCCCTAACCTGAATGCTGAGGAGGAGGAGCAGAGCACCGCAGGCGTTGTACGGGGATGGCGGCTTGGGGAGGACGACACGGCACAGGAAGAGGACAGGCATGTGATATGGGACAACGAGGCCGATGAAGATGTTGTTGCCAATGCCCACTTGTTTCCCATGGGTGTGCACATGTTGCGCTGCCTTCGCAGGGACCCCCGGGTGATCCAGATGCGTTCAAGGGAGGACATCTGGATCACCTTGATGCTGGACCCACGTCTGAAGGGGAAGCTGGGAGAGTTCATGATGCCATCCACCACCGAGCAACGCACAAGGGAGTTGCAGGGGGCCCTTGTGCGCAGAGTACTGGAAGCATTCCCCCAGCCTTCCACCCCCACTGTAACTGCTCTTCTGCCAACCCTGCAACAGGTGCCTGACATCGCCACCAGCAGCTAGCAACTGGCGCCCCGGAGATCTGAAGAGCCTATCAACAGCCTGTATGCAGTGCAGCAGCTAACAGCAGAGGTGCCAGCCACAGCATCCACCTCCACCCAGCACCAGCAGCGACTAACCAGCATGGTGGCTGACTACATGGGGTCATTCAGCGGGCTCAATGACACCGACAGCCCCATGAACCCCTTGGAGTACTGGGTCAAGAGACTGGACATCTGGAGGGAGCTTGCCCAGTATGCCCTGGAACTTCTGTCCTGCCCCCCTTCCAGTGTCCTCTCCGAGAGATGCTTCAGTGCGGCCGGTGGCATGGTCACCGAGAAGCGCTCTCGGCTCTATGTCGCTCTGTGGACAAACTCACCTTCCTGAAAATCAACCAGGCTTGGGTGGAAGGTGAGTTCCTGGCCCCTATTGTCGGACACAGGGGGACATGAAGTGCTGCTGCAATGTGTTAACCATGCCTGCCTTTCTAAACAAAGTTATTACCTGGCTACCTTGGTTCATTTTTCGGCTGTGGTACTACCAGTGAGTCTGTGCTGCCGAACTGACCGTCCGCTTTGTCCTCCTTACTCAGTCGCTACTACACTCTGCGTTCACACTGCCCGGGTCACCAGACGCATTTAATTTTTTGGGCAGCACTATTACACTGTGGTACTACCAGTGACTTGCCATGGTCCTTCTGTGCTGCCACACTGACCGGCCGCTTTGACCTCCTGACTCAGTCGCTACTAAAGTCTGTGTTCACACTGCCCAGGTCCACTGACAACTCTGCTGTTATGTCATTGCTAATCGCTGCAAAAAAAACCAAAAAATTACAAAAACCTCTCTGGGTCTTTTTGGCGTCATCCACTCATCCTCCTCCAATGGTACCATCACTGCCAAGTGCCATTGGGACTCACCTTCACCTCTGTGATTGCTTAACGTGTATTTCCCTGTTTAGAACCACTTATTACCAATTAATAGCCCCATTTAAAGTGTTGATTTCAGTTTAAGTATCACCTTGATAATCCTTGCAATTTGGGGGATTGTAGCATGTATGGGGGCTTGGGGGCTTTGCTATTAATGTTCAAAGTAAATCCGGATCCGGCCGTGATTGCGTCATTCACGACCGAAAATCGCCGTCGTGGCGTGGACGCATTTCATAATTCGGAACCAATCACGCCGGAGGTGGATTTTTTTTTTTTTTTAACAACGGCCGTGATTGCCGAATTCGTGGATGGAGATCCGAGCATCACTGAGCGCAATGACCCATCCTCCTTTTTCACAAGAACTTTTGGCGCGGCCCATGGGCTTTTACTCTCTTCAATCACCCCTTGCTCCAGCATTTGAGTGATCATTTGTTTAACATCTTGATAGAGATGTGGTGGAATACTTCTGAACCACTCTCTTATATTAGCAGAATTACTGGTAACGATCTCATGCTCCGCTCCAGAGGCACAGCCAAGGTCATGGTCCCCCTGGGAAAAGGCTTTAGCATGCTAGTCTAGCAGCTTGGTAAGAGCTTCTTTTTCTCCTGGTGAAAGATCTCCTGCAGATAATGGTATTTGTTGGAGGATGGCTTCCCCATTCCAGGATCTCGTGGGCCCAGAGAAATTGGAAACAGAAAACACCTTGGCTTCAAACTGTTGTCTCCTATGCTTTAGCTGAATCTGTGGAGGCCTCCACTGCTGAGACCTGGGATACTGAATACAGCTCAGCCAGTGAGGTACCCGATGGGATACGTAGAGGGCTTTGTTGAAAGTTACATATCCTCACTGGAACCTTGCCTTGTTGCACTACAGCCAAAGTCCGAGCCAAATATGGTCTTTCAGTGATTGGCAGCGGATCAACCATCACTGTGAGCCCTTGCAGCAACCTTTGCGAACCGACAGGTAAATAGATCACCGTTTCCTGCTGTGGAGCTACTTCCAAAACTTTTCTGCTAAACACCTTGACAACTCCCACTTTCTCAGAAAGTGCATCAGTCTCTCTGGGTTTTTTCCAAAGGGCTTTCAACTCCATATGAATTGTTCTTGGGGGCCCTGAGATCCCATTTTGTTTGGAACAGTCCACATCTACAAAATCCTGAATAATGTTCATACCCAGGATAACAGGTGGCTTATGGGTAGCATCTCCTTTCACAATTACAAATCTCTGCCCAAGCTTCAGGCCCCATAATTCTACAGTCATCCAGGTGATACCCACTACAGGTATTGGCAGATCATTAGCAGCTGTTAGGGTCACCCATGGGGCATCAGAATCCGTCCGTCGACCCGGAATAAGTTTTTGGTAATGTCCCTCATGTATGATGGTCACCTGTGACCCAGTATCAAACAGACATTCTACTTTTTTTTCCTTCAAACAGGCCTTTGACTATTAGGGAATTTCCCACCAATTTTGACATTTCTGTGTGTGGAGTCTCTTCTTGATTTCGCCCAGCCATGTGACTCCTCACAGCAGGGCATGCTAGTTTAATGGCTCCATGCGTTTAGGTTTCCTTTTCTGAGGGAACCAAATGATCGGCATGCATGGGATGCTCTCAGTTCCAGCATTCTGGATCCACATCATAAGCTCGTTCCCTGGACTGTGAAGATGAGCTATGATGAATGTACTGGCTTGCCCTTCTCATTTGGGCCACCTCCGCTTGTAACCCACTAACTGTCTCCACCAGACTAACTGTCTCCACCAGACTACCATCTCCAAGGTCTCTACAGTGGCTGTCGTAGTTGGCACAGTTGTTTTGCTAACTAAAGTCTCATTCACAGGGAAATTCTGATGAGCAACAATATGCCTACTGCTTTCTTCTTCTGCTGAGAGGGCAATAGCATGGGCTAGCAGTGCTGAGAATGTAAGGTCAGGACATGTATTCATCATACGTTCACATATTTTTTCCTTTACTCTCCTTTACAGAGTCCCTGCATAAATTGCTCCTTTAGCCACAGGTCTGGGGCTGCCCATACTGGTTTTCCTGGCTGCTCTTTTTTATGGATTGCAGCTACAAGATCTTGCAAAAGCATTTGCATATTGGGGGATAGTTTCATCCGCACTCTGTACCCGGGTCATAAACTGCTTCTGTAGGCCACGCAGGGATCCCTGGTCCCCAAAGATTTTTTCAAGGTAGTCTACAATCTTATCAACTGTATCTCTTCCTGATTCAGGCAAATGGAATACTGTGCGACGAGCCTCCCCTTCAAGGGCACTTAAAGCAACTTCTGGCTGCTGGGCTTCTGGCACAGAATGAGAACGGATAAGCCCACGTAGCCGCTCTGCCAATCACTGAGATCTTTGACCAATCCTGTGTATTTTGGCAAATAATGAGCTAATGCTCCAACTGCCAGAATAGCGAACGGAGCCCCACCCACTGAAGGGGGGTTGGGTGCAGACCCGCCTGATAATGTGGAGGAAAATGGATTTTGATCCATGGTCACTACCCTGCTCAGCAGTGCCAAAATGTAACAGCAGGTGTCTAGTGTAGTGGAACCAAAGGATCACAAGTAGTTGAAAGTTAAATAAATCTTATTTTAGTAAGAATTCTTAGCAGTGGAAATCACAAACTTATAACTACAACACATCAACTATATGCAAACTGAAATGAAGTACTATGCAAAGGGTTGTGTTATCACAGAACACAGTCCAGTAGGAAAACAAGTCCCAGCATGTCTGTCAGAACTAGTAAGCAAAGGTAAATGTACATATAACTAACTATTCTCTAAACTGCTATAACACAATTCAGTGGATTCAGTTTCTGGTACTTGCGCTTTTCAAGATTTTTGCATCAAAGTCCTCCTGAGCAATTCAGCTTCTGCAGGCTGGTCTCATCTCACTAAGCAGACTGTATCAGGCTTAAGAAGTTTCTAGAAGACCAGGCCTCACACCACCCCACTGTGTCCACAGTGCTCTGGACTTCTCTCTGGATGGTTTGCCTGCTTAGAGCAGAGGTCTTACACTCCAATGCTTGCTGTTTCGCTCTGAAGCCATCTGCACACTTCCAAAATGGGTACTGCTCCAAGATGGGTAGTGCCTCTGCTCCTCTCACTCCATCCACCCCAGCT
Source organism: Hyperolius riggenbachi (assembly GCF_040937935.1). NCBI lineage: Eukaryota > Metazoa > Chordata > Amphibia > Anura > Hyperoliidae > Hyperolius > Hyperolius riggenbachi. The sequence goes on along the minus strand of NC_090653.1, from coordinate 190,402,864 downwards.
GTACTGAGAAAAGAGTATGGGGGCAGAAGAGCCCTTTCTAGATTCCTGGGAGGGGCCTCCTGTGGCTGGGCATGTTAAAGGGGTGAGGCCTTTTGCTCTTTAAGCAGCATTACTCTGACCTGTTTGAGTGGACCTGTGGTAGTCTAAATACTCTGGCAGAGTCACCCTGTTACAATGACGCTGTGGCTGGTAAGAGTGAGACCTCACTCTTCTATTTAAAACATTCAGTCCTTTAAACCAAGCCTCACTTCAAATCTTAAACTTACTCTGGGTCTTTAACTGATTCTGTGCATTTCGCTCTTATTCACACTTATTCAAACAGTGGATTTGTTTATCTCCTCCTGCGATTCCAGGACTCATTTCAATCTTAAACCACATCACAATTTTCAAAATATCATAAAGGCATCATTGGAATGAGTTAGGGATAGATGCAGTGAGGTATTTTTTAGTTTACAAAAAGCCTTTATTAAAATAAAGTCATCAACAGAGCAAAGTGCAATATAAGACTTTTGAAATAACAAAATTATATGCAGCAGTTACTTACAATATGATCAGATGACAGTAAGAAGTAAAACAAACAAAACCCTTAACAGTTTTGCTCCTTAGTACAAAAAAGTACATATTAAATAAAACATTGCCGAAACATTGGCACAAAATGCAGCATATATGAAATCAAGCAGGAGAAGAATTGGACTTATATTCCAACCAAGCAGACCACCTTTTTTGAAAGTTATCATAAGAAGAGGAGATAATACTAGCCAATCTATCAGATTCCATGATAAGATCCAATCTCTGTTCAAATAATGAAAATGGTTAAGTATGTTGCTTCCAATTATACACGATAACCCATTGGGCGGCTAACAGGTAAGCACTATATAAGCGTCTGAAAGTTTTGGGGATGGAAGAGGCATTAGCATATAACAAAGCTTGGGCCGGGGAGCTAGAAACCGTTATTTGAGTAATATTATGAAACAATGCCCAAATTTCAGCCCAAAAGGATTGAGCGACCGTACACTCCCAAAAAATGTGAGTTAATGTACCCATACTACCACAGCCCCTAAAACACATTTTAGTAATCTGTCATAAATGAGCATCCATTGATTTTCAGTAAGAGTAATCCCCAATTCCCCCTCCCAATCCAGTATATATTTAGGTTTGGCTTCAATATTGGTTGTCATCAAATCTTCATAAATAGAGGAGATAAGTCCCTTACTTGGGGCATCACCTCTGCATAATCTATCATAAAGTGACCCTTTAAAGTCAACCCTTTTGCCAAGGCTCTTTGAACGCAGAAAATGCCTAATCTGCAGGTAACGAAAAAATTCCGATCTAGGGACATCCTTGGTAAATCTAAGCTGTTCAAAGGAAACAAAAATATCAGAGATCCAAAATGTTTTGGCATAATGCATACCGTTATCTACCCACCATTTAAATGAGCCTGGGTCATCAAAGGCTGGGGGGGGAATCAGGATTACCAATTAAAGGGATAGTTGAAATTCCTGGAGGGGACTGCCCAAACCTACGGCACCATAAAGATATCCCATGGGAAAAAACGTTATTATACTTAAAAAAGTGTTTAGAAAGGTCTTTACTAGAGGATAATAAAGAATGGAGGTTATAGGGGCCAATAGCATCCCTCTCAAAAGCTACCCAAAGAGGAGGTTCCAGTGAGGAATACCAACCGCCCAACTGAGAAAACTGTGAGGCAAGATAATAGGACCAAAGGTCAGGTAAACTCATCCCTCCCAAATGCTTAGGCCTTTGTAAGAATTTACGGCTAACTCGAGGGGGTCGCCTGTCCCAAATACATTTTAAGATCTGCCCCTGGATAGAATTTAAAAGGGATCTAGAAACCGGTATTGGGATAGCTCGAAAAAAAAATAGGAGCCTTGGCTAAAGGGTCATTTTACAGGCCACCATGCGACCAGACCAAGAGATTTTAAATGCAAGCCAGTCTTTCAGGTTGCTTAGAACCATCGTGAACAAGGAAGGAAAATTATTATTTAAATAAGGTCTCGTATGTGGAAGTTAGTTTTATACCCAAATAGGGGATAAAATCTAGAGACCAATGAAAAGGAAAATTAGCCTGGTAGACCTTATAAACAGCTGGAGAAAATTTAATTGGCATAGCTTTAGATTTATGAGGACTAATTTTCAAACCTGAAAGACCAGCAAATTCATCTAATAGATTAAGCAAGTTAGGCATGGAAGTGAGAGGTTGAGTGATAAACATAAGAGCGTCATCGGCATACATAATTGTTTTATAGGTAGATGAACCTTTTTCATAACCCTTAATATTCAAATTTGATCATAAGAGAGAAAATTAAAGGGGACACCCCTGACGGGTGCCCCTTTCCATGGTTATAGAAGAAGAGTTAGCTCCTGGGATCCTAATAATTGTTTCAGGAAAACGATAAAGAGACTGGATCATACTTAATATTGTATCTGGAATACCAAAATGTTGCAATGTGGTGTTCATATAAGGCCAGAGCACAGAGTCAAACGCTTTGACCAGGTCGAGACTCAATAAAACCAACCGTTCCCCTGTTAACCAAACATCCTGAATAATATTAATGGCTAGCCTTGTGTTGTCAGTAAGCTGGCGTCCAGGGATAAATCCTGTCTGAGAAGGGGAAATAATTTACTGAATAACTCTGTTTAATCTAGAAGCTAGAAATTTTGCCACCAATTTAATGTCGTTATTCAGGACTGAAATTGGCCTGTAATTGGTAGGTTGAGTATGGTCCAGTTTGGGTTTGGGGATAAGAAACATACTGGCCAACAGCATCTCTTTAGGAAGAGGAGAACCATTCATAACCGAATTAAACAAGCCCTTAAGACGGGGTAGAAGGATATAACAAAAAGTTTTATAATACAAAGCCGTGTACCCGTCAGGTCCTGGAGATTTAGAATTTTTAAGCAATTGAATAGCTGTACGTATTTCGTCATCAGTGGTTAAACGGCCTAGAGTCTCAACCTGGTCAGCGCTCAACCTGGACAGTGGCAAAGTATCCAGCCAGTTTTTAATAGATTCTGGAGAAGGAGAAGCTTTCGGAGTATATAGTCTACCATAGAAGGACTCAAACAATTTTACGACCTCATTTGGGTGGGGGACAAGGCGGCCCCTCGAGTCTCTGAGTTTGTACACATGAGGGATTCTATATGATTGGTTTAGTTTGCGCGCAAACATTTTAGAGTGCGAGTTGCCTAATAAAATAAACCGAGTTTTAAAATGTCGGAGCTCTTTATCAATTTGGGAATCAAAACCGGATTCTAGTTCTTTACGTTTAGCAGTAATAAGATCTTTCAGAGAGCCAGAACTGCCGATTTTATTCCTCCTATGTAAAATATCAAGTTCTCTACTAAGTCGAGCAATCTCTGCACATCTAGATTTTTGCTTATACTTGGCTATGCTTATTAAATGGCCCCTAAGGATGGCCTTATGCGCAGTCCAAAGAGTCCCCGGTGATTGATCATCAGTCTCATTATCCTCAAAAAAATTCTCGAGGATAGTAGAAAGCTGATCTCTCACCGAGGAATCAGATGAAAGGGAGTCATTAAGCCTCCAATGAGCCATCGAAAAGGGAAAGCCAAGATGATGAAAAGATACCTGTAACGAAGCGTGATCTGACCAAGAGTGCCACCTTGTCTCAACACCCGAAGAGCCCCCAATATCTACAGGTGAAACGAACATATAATCAAGCCTGCCATACACATCCCGAGCTTGAGAATAATAGGTGTGTCCAGTCTCACCAGGGAAGTGAGCCCTCCAAACGTCCAATAATTGAAATTTACGTAGACAAGAAATGAGAGTTCTAGGGAACACCCTAGTGAAAACTGTCTGTCTGCTCCTATCCAGGGAGGGACTAGACACACCATTAAAATCGCCAGCTAGAATGAAACGAGGCGAATGAAACTGGTCCATTTGCTGGAGCAAGGATCTGTAGAACTGGGCTTGAGAGCTCTGGGGGACATAGCAGTTGACTAGTGTTATATCCTTGGAGCCCAGTCTGGCCTTAATAATAATAAAATAACTCTGTGGGTCCCTATATACCTGTATAACAGTGATAGGGGTCTTATTATGAATAAGAATAGCCACTCCTCTCTTCTTCCTCTCAAAGGTAGTATAAAACACACAAGAATAAGAAGGGTCAAAAAAGGTCGGGGCAGAACGATCACAAAAATGGGTCTCCTGCTAAAAAATAAAATCTGGTTTGGATTTCTTATATTCCCTGAGGGCTTTCCTCCTCTTGTGGAGGGTATTAAAGCCCCTCACATTATGATAGATAAAAGTAATGGTCATTTCCGATTGAATACAATAAAGCACCACAGACAAGTGTTAACCTGAGACCTAAGTACGAGAAAGAAGAGAGGAGGGGCACCTCCATAGGAGTAAATATAAAGCAACCAGATACTAGAAGTGCATAAGAACCAATTGCGCAGCAATGAACATGTACCTATAAAGAGCAAAAGAACTGTTAAAACAAACATCAAACAAAAACTTAACCAGATACTACAACCCTGTTAAAAAATGAGGGCCAAGGCCCAATACTGAAACTCTGGCCATAGGGTTGTAACAGTTGAATCTTTTAACCTCTGCAGCAAACAGAGCATCGTAGGGCACTGCAAAACTCTCAATGTGATGCAAACAGTACCACACGATGGGGGGGGGGGGGTAGTGGGCTGACCACGTAGCATGAGAGGACAGCCGCAAATATATATTTGAAAAAAGGGTGAAGTCAGAAAAAGGCAGGGTCTTTTCCTCGGCAAGGTTTCATTAGGATCCTAATCATCCAGGAGAATGAAGTGGTCCAATGTCCAGTTAAACCTCATGTTTAGAAAAGGCATACTAGGCCCAGTAAAAAAAGGAGAAAAAAAGTAACAGAAAGCACCTAAAGAGTCTAAAGCTTGTGAGTAGGTCGGGCGCTGGGATGGGTCCTTACTAGGAGAATGTTGAGAATGTTGAGGAGAATGAGGGCGTCTTTTCAATCCAAGCTTATACAGGATCTCCAATCCCTCCTTCGGTGTAGTAGCCAGGAGAGTAGAGCCATTATGGGACACGATCAATTTAAAAGGATAGCCCCACCTGTAACAAATTTTGGCCTCAATGAAGACCGCGGTAACGTCCTTCATCTTTTTCCGCTTCTCCAGAGTGACAGGGGACACGTCCAGAAAAATTTGGATTGGTTTATCTTCATACATCAAAGAAGAGGCATTGCGGGCCGCGGATAAGATCTTTTCCTTAACAAGAAAATTCTTAAGGCATAGGATCACATCTCTAGGTGGCTGATCTTGCCCGGGCATGGATCTCAATGCACGATGCATCCGGTCACAGATGAAGGCCGAAGCCGGGGACTCAGGTAAAAGAGATTGAAAGATCTTACCAACATGAAGCTCCAGATCTGTATAGGATTTATTAAGGCCCCGTATGCGTAAATTATTCCGACGGTTACGATTGTCCAGGTCCTCAGCTTGAACCTGGAGCTGGGTAACTGTAGATTGTAGGTCATTATGTTCCCTTCGAAGTGCGGTGTGAGCTTTAAATAGATCATCCTGGGCAGTTTCCAACTTCTGCGTGCGAGTTCCCAGGGCCGCAAGCTCCTGCGACAGCGTGGTGGTGGTACGATGCCGCTCCGACTGAAACTTGGAGACAAGTTTATTATAAATTGCTTCTAGGCTGTCGTCCAGCTCTTTCTTAGTCAGCCCGGGAGGGTGTTGAGGCCAGGCATCGCCAGCATCTTCAGATATAAGATCTTGAGAAGGGCAGGAACGAGACTGGGTGCCATCTTGAGAGGACATGCTTGCGGAGCGGTCCCTGGTAAAATAGTCTCTCACCGATGTTAGAGCCAGTGATTCCTTGTTTTTCCGCCTCTTCGACATGCACGAGCAAGTTACCCAGGGGTGGCAGGTACTTTGGAGTTAATAAAAGTGGTAATTCCCCCGGTAATCGCAGCTTTAATCAGAGGCTTAAAGGAGCTGCATGAAGATCCGTCTCATCGCTTCCGCGCCGTGCATGCGCCCCAGTGAGGTATTTTTTAAATCAATATAACTAAAAAAAATATGGAAAAAATTGATTTGCCCAAAAAATATGGAAAAAATGATTGACTCGAATATATATACGGTCCCCAATGTGCACGGTATTGTGGGGCCCTCTTCTTGTGCAGATTTTTATGGCTGTTTGCCTATATTGTGCAGATTTTGGCACAGTAATTCCTGGAGGTACATAAGATCAGGAAGCACACATCAGGGGAGGACTGGGACCTTTTGGCCTGGGGGGAAAAACAAACTAGAGGCCCGTTATCATGGCAGCCCCAGCCCAAATGACGTCACACACGCACCCCACATCGTATATGCCAGTAGTCACATGGAGTGCCAATACGGAAATACAGCAAGGACACTCTAGGGACAGTGTGACGGGTAAAGTACAGGCACCGGGGGCACATAATACATTTTGAGGGACAACGGCCGGGGTTTACGTCGTGTCTAACATTCGTGGTTATCGCACGCTGTGATTATCGTACCTGAAAACCACATTGGCCCAAAATTTCCCAACATATCAGATCGATACATTCAACCAATATCCACCCACATTTTTTATCCGATTCAATAATATCAAACAGTTGATTGTCTGTCAAGTCAACAGATGTATGGCCACTTTAATTCCCCAAGGCTTATTCTTCCCTCCCCCCCACACTTATGTCCTTCCTTTCACCACAATCTCTACTAATCCCTCAAACAAGCCCCTCTTCCATCTCGGATGTCCCCTCCCCCTTTACCAGACCACCATCTCCCTCAGTCAGGTAACATCTTTACTGAACTCCCTCCTGGCACCATGTTCGCTGCCTTGTTAATGTTAATTTCCAAAGTTTCAGTACCCCTCCTTCCATCACTTTTTTTCACTCCCCCCAACATTCATGCCTTGCTTGCCTGCTTTTTATTGGTGGTCAGTGTAGTGCATCTCTGTCTGCCCATGACCCACTTTACTATAGTATAAAACCCTACAGGTTACATCCATACTCAGTACTGACAGGTGGAAAAGTCATTATGATTCGATCATAGTGAAAGAATCTGTGAGTAACAATTGATGTGCAGGATCTTCTCAAAAAATTAGCATATTGTGATAAAGTTCATTAATTTCTGTAATGTACTGATAAACATTAGACTTTCATATATTTTAGATTCAAATACACACAACTGAAGTAGTTCAAGCCTTTTATTGTTTTAATATTGATGATTTTGGCATACAGCTCATGAAAACCGAAATTTCCTATCTCAAAAAATTAGCATTTTTCATCCGACCAATAACCGACAAATAATTATGGGATTATTATAGAATTATAATTATAGGGAGTTTAATGGCAACAGGAAGAGCCGTCACTCCGCGCTACCTTTGCCAACTCACCCGCAGCGTACAAATACTAAGGGCTCAGATACACTATACGCGCTTTTCTGAGCACTTTTAGCCATCAGAGCTTCCTGAGAGTTTTTTTTAAAAAACGCTCCCATTAATTTACATTAAAATCACGGTAAAATTGCAAATTGTGGTAAAATCACTCAGAAATGCGCTTATAGGGCTCGATTCACAAAGCGGTGATAACCCAGTTAAAGACTTTAGGCGTGATAACCATTTTTATCATGCCTAAACTCAGTTTAGGCATGATAAGTTTAGGCATGATAAGTTTAGGCACGATAAGTTTAGGCATGATAAGTTTAGATAAGTTTAGATCACGCGCAAAGTCCCGCACGCAAAGCAGCGCCATTAAACTCTATGCAAAGTGCACCAGACTTTGCTAGCGCAAAACTTTTGATCAGCTGTGCACTGCGGTGCTAACCCAACTGGTGCTCAAACTTATCACGCCTAAAAACTTATCACACCTAAACTTATCATGCCTAAACATATCACACCTAAACATATCACACCTAAACTTATCACACCTAAACTTATCATGCCTAAACAGAGTTTAGGCGTGATAAAGGGCTTTTCACTAGCGTGCTAACTGTTAGCACCGCTTTGTGAATCAGGCCCATAGTGTGTATGAGCCCTTATGCAGAGAAGGGGAGAAACAGTGAGAGAAAAACTGAAAGAGAGGGAAGAAGATATTTGCCTCACCAGGATTGCACTTTTATTTAGCTTTCCTGTATGACAAGAAGACACAGACACCCAGCACTAGGGGAAGAGGGAAACAAAGGTGAATGAGGGAGGGCACCAAGAGCGATTTGAAAAGTGCTTGACTAATGTTACTTTATGAGGGTGTTCTCACAGCAGCATTGTGATTTTTTTCAGAATCGCAAACACGCTGCATGAAGCATTTTTCAGAGCGATTTATTCAAAAGCGCTCTGAAAATCTCTTTACAAAATCACATTTGCAAATTGCTAGCGATTGCTATTGCTATTGCGACTAGCCCAGAGAGAGGAGGGGTGGAGAGAAATTGAGAATAGCCTGAGATGGAACAGAGAGCTTATCTGTATTGCAGTCCCACATCAGACAGAGACTACTTGCCTGTAATCGGACTCCTGTCCCTGCCAGTCTCACGCGCAAGTCAGAAAGCAGCCCTCCTGGAATCTAGGGACTGTCAAAAACTTTTCACCTTGTTTAACACCTTATCCACACATGCAGTCATTATAACAATGGGGAGAGACCAGACAGATTTTTGACCATGGACCCTCCAGGCAAGCACTGCATCATGCTGTGTATATTTACCAGCTTGCCTGCCCTCTAATTGCACTTTTATCATTATCAGTTAGTCTAATGTTTCACATTGCGTTACAAAATCAAACCTGAATACACCAGGCATTGGACCGGCCCTAAATAACTGAATGAAAGGCGGCCTGGGGGGCAATCGCCCCCCTTCCCCTCTGGCCAGTCCACGCCTGAGCACACTGTATGGATAGGAAATGGCAAAAATCCTCTGAAGAAATGGGTCAAAACTGTCCAGTTTACCATTCCTCCCCTGATGGCTTAATTGCTGATGAATACGGAGTACTCTGATCTGTGAGGGGGGCTGCACATGGCCATCTAATGGCAGCGTACAACAAAGAGCAGTCTGCACATGCCGGGGGACACGCAGCCGTCATTGCCAGCATGGGAGGGGGGGGGTCAGCAAAAATAGCACTCGAGTATAAGCAGAGACCCCCACTTTTGGATCATTTTTTTGGTCTCAAAAACTCGAATTATACTCAAGTATATACGGTAACATTTTTTATGAGACCCACATGTTATATCCTCCAGTATTCCCAACATACATGCCTGATATGATAATATTGCAGGGAGTTTAAGTTTAAAGGAGAGAAAATGGATAACTGATTTCCAATAGTCGTGAACCTGCGGGCAGTACCATACTCAATGAAGAAAGTTGGTGTTTGGTGCCTTACACTTAAAACGTTGGCCTATATACAGTGGAGGAAATAATTATTTGACCCCTCACTGATTTTGTAAGTTTGTCTAATGACAAAGAAATGAAAAGTCTCAGAACAGTATTATTTCAATGGTAGGTTTATTTTAACAGTGGCAGATAGCACATCAAAAGGAAAATCGAAAAAATAACCTTAATTAAAAGATAGCAACTGATTTCATTGAGTGAAATAAGTTTTTGAACCCCTACCAACCATTAAGAGTTCTGGCTCCCACAGAGTGGTTAGACACTTCTACTCAATTAGTCACCCTCATTAAGGACACCTGTCTTAACTAGTCACCTGTATAAAAGACACCTGTCCACAGAATCAATCAATCAAGCACACTCCAAACTCTCCAACATGGGAAAGACCAAAGAGCTGTCCAAGGATGTCAGAGACAAAATTGTAGACCTGCACAAGGCTGGAAAGGGCTACAAAACCATTAGCAAGAAGCTGGGAGAGAAGGTGACAACTGTTGGTGCGATTGTTCGAAAATGGAAGGAGCACAAAATGACCATCAATCGACCTCGCTCTGGGGCTCCACGCAAGATCTCACCTCGTGGGGTGTCAATGGTTCTGAGAAAGGTGAAAAAGCATCCTAGAACTACACGGGAGGAGTTAGTGAATTACCTCAAATTAGCAGGGACCACAGTCACCAAGAAAACCATTGGAAACACATTACACCGCAATGGATTAAAATCCTGCAGGGCTCGCAAGGTCCCCCTGCTCAAGAAGGCACATGTGCAGGCCCGTCTGAAGTTTGCCAATGAACACCTGAATGATTCTGTGAGTGACTGGGAGAAGGTGCTGTGGTCTGATGAGACCAAAATAGAGCTCTTTGGCATTAACTCAACTCGCTGTGTTTGGAGGAAGAAAAATGCTGCCTATGACCCCCAAAACACCATCCCCACCGTCAAGCATGGGGGTGGAAACATAGTTACATAGTTACATAGTTACATAGTTATTTTGGTTGAAAAAAGACATACGTCCATCGACTTCAACCAGTATAAAGTACAACACCAGCCTGCTCTCTCACATATCCCTGTTGATCCAGAGGAAGGCGAAAAAACCCTTACAAGGCATGGTCCAATTAGCCCCTAAAGGGAAAAATTCCTTACCGACTCCAGATGACAATCAGATAAAATCCCTGGATCAACATCATTAGGCATTACCTAGTAATTGTAGCCATGGATGTCTTTCAACGCAAGGAAAGCATCTAAGCCCCCTTTAAATGCAGGTATAGAGTTTGCCATAACGACTTCCTGTGGCAATGCATTCCACATCTTAACCACTCTTACTGTAAAGAACCCTTTCCTAAATAAATGGCTAAAACGTTTTTCCTCCATGCGCAGATCATGTCCTCTAGTCCTTTGAGAAGGCCTAGGGACAAAAAGCTCACCCGCCAAGCTATAATATTGCCCTCTGATGTATTTATACATGTTAATTAGATCCCCTCTAAGGCGTCTTTTCTCTAGACAAAATAAACCCAGTTTATCTAACCTTTCTTGATAAGTGAGACCTTCCATCCCACGTATCAATTTTGTTGCTCATCTCTGCACCTGCTCTAAAACTGCAATATCTTTTTTGTAATGTGGTGCCCAGAACTGAATTCCATATTCCAGATGTGGCCTTACTAGAGAGTTATACAGGGGCAATATTATGCTCGCATCTCGAGTTTTTATTTCCCTTTTAATGCATCCCAAAATTTTGTTAGTTTTAGCTGCAGCTGCTTGGCATTGAGTACGATTATTTAACTTGTTGTCAATGAGTACTCCTAAGTCTTTCTCCAAGTTTGATGTCCCCAACTGTATCCCATTTATTTTGTATGGTGCTAGTCCATTAGTACGTCCAAAATGCATGACTTTACATTTGTCAACGTTGAATTTCATCTGCCATGTATGTGCCCATATAGCCATCCTATCCAGATCCTGTTGCAATATGACACTATCTTCCTGAGAGTTGATGATTCTGCACAATTTTGTATCATCTGCAAACATAGCAACATTGCTCACTACTGCATCTACTAGGTCATTAATAAATAAATTGAAGAGCACTGGACCCAGAACAGACCCCTGTGGGACCCCACTGCCAACAGTCTCCCATTTTGAGTACGATCTATTGACCACAATTCTTTGTTTTCTGTCCATTAGCCAGTTCCCTATCCATGAACACAGACTCTTCCCCAGTCCTTGCATCCTCAACTTTTGCACCAGACTTTTGTGGGGAACAGTGTCGAAGGCCTTTGCAAAGTCCAAGTATATCACATCTACAGCATTCCCAATATCCATATCAGCATTCATTACCTCATAAAAGCTGAGCATGTTAGTCAAACAGGACCTGTCTTTAGTAAACCCATGTTGATGCTGAGAAATAAGATTATTTTCTACTATGAAGTCATGTATAGTATCTCTTAGTAACCCCTCAAATAGTTTGCATACAACTGATGTTAAGCTTACAGGTCTATAATTTCCTGGATCTGATTTTTTGCCCTTCTTAAATAATGGGAAAACGTGGGCTGTACGCCAATCCACTGGGACTCTGCCAGTTGCAAGAGAGTCACAAAAGATAAGATAAAGGGGTTTAGCTATAACTGAACTTAATTCCCTTAGGACCCGAGGATGCATGCCATCCGGGCCAGGTGCCTTGTCTATTTTTAATTTATTTAGTCTTGCCTTCACTTCTTCCTGCATTAAGTATTTAATATTACATCCCTCCCTATTCCGCGACTCTTGTGTGACGAATCTTGACGAATGTTACTGAGCAGGGGGGCACTCATGAAGGGGCATAGTGATTCCTGGGGGGGGGGGGGGGGGGCAGTGCCCCAGCATGCCCCAGTGTATCGCCAGGGGCAGCAACATTTTGCTTTGGGGTGTTTTTCTGCTAAGGGCACATGACAACTTAATCGCATTAACGGGAAAATGGACGGAGCCATGTATCGTGAAATCCTGAACGACAACCTCCTTCCCTCTGCCAGGAAACTGAAAATGGGTCGTGGATGGGTGTTCCAGCATGACAATGACCCAAAACATACAGCAAAGGCAACAAAGGAGTGGCTCAAGAAGAAGCACATTAAGGTCATGGAGTGGCCTAGTCAGTCTCCGGACCTTAATCCAATAGAAAACCTATGGAGGGAGCTAAAGCTCAGAGTTGCACAGAGACAGCTTTGAAACCTTAGGGATTTAGAGATGATCTGCAAAGAGGAGTGGACCAACATTCCTCCTAAAATGTGTGCAAACTTGGTCATCAATTACAAAAAACGTTTGACCTCTGTGCTTGCAAACAAGGGTTTTTCCACTAAGTATTAAGTCTTTTATTGTTAGAGGGTTCAAAAACGTATTTCACTCAATGAAATGCAAATCAGTAGCTATCTATTATTTAAGGTTATTTTTTCGATTTTCCTTTTGATGTGCTATCTGCCACTGTTAAAATAAACCTACCATTGAAATGATACTGTTCTGAGACTTTTCATTTCTTTGTCATTGGACAAACTTACAAAATCAGTGAGGGGTCAAATAATTATTTCCTCCACTGTATCCTCCCCCTATTTTTGCCAAACGAGCAGGTGATAAGTATGCATGATGTAACCATTTAATCTGCACTACTTTCTCTCTTGAGGCGATTACGGTCTTATGATAGGTTTCTTGAAATTCACTCCACTCCGAGTCAGTAATATGAGCATCCTTGTCTTGCCACCACCTCACCTTAAATCATCTGGTATTGTTATTTTGTCGTGAAAGCATTAAGTATTCATAATATTTAGAAATTAGCTTAGAAGAATATTTTTGTAATAGCAGGGATTCTAGTGGCATAGGGGTAAGAACAACTCCATGTAGGCCAAGCTGGGATTTTAGAGCATGACGTAATTGGAAGTATCGAAAAAGAGAGCAGGGAGGTAGATGATACTCCTGCTTCAGAGTGGTGAAGTCTTTGAAGGAGCCTTCATAATATAATTGGTTAAAGAATACCCGAAGGGACATGTGACATGATGAGATAGACATGTGTATGTACAGTGCCTAGCACACAAATAACTATGCTGTGTTCCTTTTTTTCTTTCTCCGCCTGAAAGAGTTAAATATCAGATATGTTAGTGGCTGACACAGTCCTGACTCAGACAGGAAGTGACTACAGTGTGACCCTCACTGATAAGAAATTCCCCTTTTTACCTTGTCAGAAAATCTCATATTAATGCAGAGAAATTATGATCTCCATTTTGCTTTGAGTTGATTATATAGGTTTTAAAATGTTTTGCAGATTGTGATTATTTGAGTTAATTTTCTAGATATTATTGGCCTCAATTCACTAAGCTTAACTCCTGTCTTTAATAGCTCTTCTGAGCTGTTTTACAGTTATCACCATGGTGATATAATTGTGATAACTGTAAAACCGCTCAGAAGAGTTATTAAAGACAGGAGTTAAGCTTAGTGAATTGAGGCCAATGATTATAAGCAGAGTTATTCTTTAATCAGGGTTATATTGTTGGTTAGAGTAAACCCTAATGTCATTTTCTGCAGTAAGCTGTCTGTTCCCTTTACAAGGTTATGTTTATATTAAAATAGCGCTGGAGAAATGTTCTGATTTGACTCAGTTTTTGCTGTAATGCCTGCTAAGCAAGGCTTGCCCATCAGAGACATGCGCCGCAGAAGCTAAGCCTGCTATATGCTGATATATTAATCATGTATAGTGATCATAAAGTTATTAATTAAAGGGGAACTTCAGCCTAAACAAACATACTGTCATTAAGTTACATTAGTTATGTTAATTAGAATAGATAGGTAATGTAATTTTTTACCCACCCTGTTTTAAAAGAGCAGGCAAATGTTTGTGATTCATGGGGGCTGCCATCTTTGTCATGGGGGCAGCCATCTTTTTGGTTGAAAGGAGGTGACAGGGAGCATAAGACACAGTTCCAACTGTCCTTTGTCCTGATAACCCCTCCCAGTTGCATGCGCTAGGCTTCAAATGTCAAATTCAAAATGTAAAAAAAAAAAATTGCACCAAAACAGCAGAACGAGAACAACAACATCAGAAATCCCATCATGCTTTGCACAACATCAGGGGGAAAATGCCTGGGCAGTTTTCTTCTGTGCAGCTAAAATGAGGCTTGTATAAGAGAAACAAAGTTCTGATGCTGTGAAACTTTAATGAGTTGATCAATAATAGACCTATATATTAAAGGGGAACTGAAGTAAGTGGTATACAGAGGCTGCCATATTTATTTCCTTTAAATCAATACCAGATGCCTGGCTGTCCTGCTGGACTATTTCTCTGCAGTAGTATCTGAATAACACCAGAAACAAGCATGCAACTAGTTTTGGCAGATCTGACTTTAAAGAGACTCTGTAACAAATTGTTCAGCCTTAGTTCTTCTATCCTATAAGTTCCTATGCCTGTTCTAATCTGCTCTGGCTTACTGCAGTCTTTCCTAACTGCACTGTCTCTGTAATAAATCAATGTATCTTTCCTCTGTCCTGTTTGTCGGGCTAAGGATTGATTGTGTGGAATGTGCAGGGCTGCTTGTGATTGGAAGAAGCGATACACACCCTCTGCAGGCCCCCTGCATACTATGAATGACTCACACACTATACTTAGCTGAGCCTATTAGAAGCTGGTTAGTTTGTTTGTAAACACTGCCTAAAACTGTTAATTACAAGCCAGGATTGCAGCAGAGAGTGGCAGAAACAGCACAGAGGGGCACAGGAGAAAATAATGAATAGAATGGTATGCTTTTTATTGTAAGAATATTAGAGTACAGATTCTCTTTAAAGTCAAACACCTGATCTGCTGCATGCTTGTTCAGGGGCAATGGCTAATACAGCATTAGTTCACTCCTACCTGTTAGTCTTGTCTATCTCAGTGTGAATGTTGCCGTCGCTGAAACAGCGACTAGATTGGCTGAGCATTCCGTCTGTCTGTCTTGGTAATTATCATTACTTGTGCTTTAGCTAGTGAGTTATTTAAGAGCTACATTTCATATATTGCGCATCAGCACGATATATATGTACTCTAGTCAGTCAGTATTGTAATATTGTATTGTGTACCGACCTTTGCCTTCCACTCGACTACGAATCTGCCTAATCCTTCCAATACGACTGACATCTGAATTAACGTGTATGACCCAAGCCTGTTACCGACTACGTCTGTTGTGTATTGTATTACATAGCATCTAGCCTGATAGGCGGTCAGAGCTGCATTTGTTCTGGGCAATCTTGCTCCCTTGTTCATTACTCCTGTGTCCATCTGTGGAGCCTCTTCCATTATCCAGCTCTTAGCCTTGTTGCGCTGGGTGGTCAGAAAGTATGACCCCCCAGCATTACACTTTCTTTACACAGCTGCAAAAAGATGTAGCAAAGGTTGAACAGGACACTAGAGATTAAAAAGAAAAAACTACAGAGAGACGGAGAGAGAGATTACGATCAAAATAAGGCCTATTTTTGGAGACATAAAGGTAATTCAAAAGGAAAAAGATATGGGAGAAGGCCAAGGAAAGGTCCCTAACCAATCCCAGTTAACAAACAGCAGGTGCCAAGAGCAGTTGGAGGTCAACCCAATAAACCAAGATATGGGCAATCATCAGACACATCTGATTTTTTTAGACACAGAAAGCGAGTCAGAAGGGGTGGCAGTGCATATCAAAAACAGACTAGCAAGTTACGCTCAGGCCCTCAAATCACCCTATCACAAAAAGAGAAAGGGGGCAAAAGAAAAAATCCCAGAAGACCTACAGGCAGGGGCGTTTCTAGGGTCCTTGGAGATCAGTGGCACCTGTGGGCACCAGGCGGGGAGGGCAAAAAATGGGCGTGGCCATGCGGTGAGTGGGCGTGGCCATGGGTGGGGCCAAATGTACATGAACTTAGCAGCGGTGTAAGCTACGGATAACGGGCCTGCCCATCGAAATATTGGACGGAGCCCCCTGTCCTTTATTTCGATCATTTACAATCAGTATAGGCATAAATCAAAGATGTATACGCACATACAATTTTGATTGGTCAATCACTGACCCCCAATTTCCCACCCCCGTGCAGTAAGTGGGCCAACAGACAATGAATTTTATGAACAGAGCTAAAATTGGCTAATCAAAATTGCATGTGTGTACCAGGCTTTACAGCTAATACTGTACATACTGAAAGTAGCAGGGATCAGCATACAATACAGCTGGTTTACAATCAATAAAGGCACAGAGTAACACCTTACACTGTACACACTGGAGGTAAATCAGCACACAGTGCAAGCACTAGAGAACAGCGTATACTGTACATACTGTAGGCAGCAGAATTCAGCACACTGCAGCTAGCGTGCCAAAAATATGACGATCACGTTGTGTGGCGTGCTTATCGCGCCGCACCAAAAAATGGGTGGGCCATGGACCAGAATATAGGTGTGGTAACGGGTGGAGACAAATTTACATGAACCTAGCAATGGTGGGACATCAGATTAGGACAGTGGTGGCGAACCTTTTGGAGGCCGAGTGCCCAAACTGCAACCCAAAAGTCACTTACCGGTATCTATCGCAAAGTGGCAACAGCAATTTAAACTAAATACTGTACAAACGTTTTAACTCATACATGAACATTATGGAAAATCCAAGTTGAAAATAAACTGTGAAGATAAACAATTTCATCCATCCTACTCCTGAAAAATGTATTCAATTTTTTAGAACCTCCCAGTTTTATTTTCTGTTTTAAAACGCTAAAAAAGTAGGTTTAATGCTATTGTCTCATATGATAAGGATTCAGCTTTTCCCAAAGTCTCGCAGTTAGCAATCATGTGACCCCCAACAAGACATATTCAGCAATCATGAGGCCCCCAACAAATCAGGAGGCCCCCAACAAGACAAATTCAGCAATCATGAGGCCTCCAACAAATCATGAGGCCCCCAACAAGACAAATTCAGCAATCATGAGGCCCCCAACAAGACAAATTCAGCAATCATGAGGCCCCCAACAAATCATGAGGCCCCCAACAAGACAAATTCAGCAATCATGAGGCCCCCAACAAATCATAAGGCTCCCAACAAGACACATTCAGCAGTCATGAGGCACATAAATAGACAGCATTTCACATAAATAGGCAGAATGCCCCCTTAATATGGTAGCCCCCCAAGTTAAGTAGTGAGTGACAGGGACCCCCAGGTTAGCTAGTGAGTGACAGGCGCCTCCAGTTAGGTAGTGAGTGACCGGGACCCCGATAGTGAGTGACAGGGAGCACCTTTAGGTAGTGAGTGAGTGACAGGAAGCCCCTTTAGGCAGTGAGTGAGTGACAGGAAGCCCCTTTAGGCAGTGAGTGAGTGCCAGGGAGCCCCTTTAGGCAGTGAGTGAGTGACAGGAAGCCCCTTTAGGCAGTGAGTGAGTGACAGGGAGCCCCTTTAGGGAGTGAGTGAGTGACAGGGAGCCCCTTTAGGGAGTGAGTGACAGGGAGCCCCTTTAGGGAGTGAGTGAGTGACAGGGAGCCCCTTTAGGGAGTGAGTGAGTGACAGGGAGCCCCTTTAGGGAGTGAGTGAGTGACAGGGAGCCCCTTTAGGGAGTGAGTGACAGGGAGCCCCTTTAGGGAGTGAGTGAGTGACAGGGAGCCCCTTTAGGGAGTGAGTGAGTGACAGGGAGCCCCTTTAGGGAGTGAGTGAGTGACAGGGAGCCCCTTTAGGGAGTGAGTGAGTGACAGGGAGCCCCTTTAGGGAGTGAGTGAGTGACAGGGAGCCCCTTTAGGGAGTGAGTGAGTGACAGGGAGCCCCTTTAGGGAGTGGGTGCGTGCCAGGGAGCCCCTTTAGGGAGTGGGTGCGTGCCAGGGAGCCCCTTTAGGGAGTGGGTGCGTGCCAGGGAGCCCCTTTAGGGAGTGGGTGCGTGCCAGGGAGCCCCTTTAGGGAGTGAGTGAGTGACAGGGAGCCCCTTTAGGGAGTGGGTGCGTGCCAGGGAGCCCCTTTAGGGAGTGAGTGCGTGCCAGGGAGCCCCTTTAGGGAGTGAGTGAGTGACAGGGAGCCCCTTTAGGGAGTGAGTGACAGGGAGCCCCTTTAGGGAGTGAGTGAGTGACAGGGAGCCCCTTTAGGGAGTGAGTGAGTGACAGGGAGCCCCTTTAGGGAGTGAGTGAGTGACAGGGAGCCCCTTTAGTGAGTGAGTGAGTGACAGGGAGGCCCCCCCTCTAGGCGCCGCCGCTCCCCCCCCTACCTCTCAGCAGACCTCAGGATCAGCGGCGACCCGACCAGATGTACGAGCGGGCGCTGGACGCACCCGCTCGATATGCGGAAGTGATGTCACTTCCGCATATCAGTGCGGGCGCTGGGTCCTAGCGCCCGCACGATTGGTCGCCGGCTCGCCGCCTGATCCTGAGGTCTGAGACGAGTGTCAGTGACGCGGCGGCTGGAGGGAGCCGCTGTCTTGACAGAGGGGGCAGCCGGGCGGAGATCCGTGGCACCCCAGGAAAGATTGGGGGCACGTGCCCCCCTAAAACAGGGCTAGCGACGCCCCTGCCTACAGGTCATCAATCTCTCCAATAAACCACTAACTGAAACTGAAATATGCTTATTAAAAAGAGGACTATCCTTCTGTCCCATGAAGACTTTTGATGTGTTTGAAGTGGTTAAAGAGAACCAGAGATGAAGCAACCTCATGTATTTTACCTTATAAATCAGTGGGAACATGACAGTAAACACCTAATCTGCTCTTTGTTACATTGTTCTCTGTTTAATTTGCCTGTTATCACCTCTAAGATAAGAATCCCGACTAAGCAGTCGGTCTGGCTTTGCTACAGAATAATTATAGCTGAGACTGTGTTCTTTGCTGTCTTCAAGTCCAAGCCTGCCCCCTGCTGGCTTTGCTCAGGAATCATTATAGCTGAGTCATTATAGCAAAGCCAGAATCAATGCTCAGTCCGGGATTCTTATCTCAGCTAGATAACAGACACTTTTAGCAGTGAGGATGGAACAGAGAGCATGGTAAATGTTTTCTCTAATGTTCCCACTGATTTCTAGGGTAAAATACACAAGGGTGCTTCGTCTCTGGTTCACTTTAAGGACCTATATCTATTTTGTAGAAGATTAACGCTAACATTTATGTACCATGAAAAGAAACATACTACACCACAAATACAAGAGGCACTCCTATTACCTGATGCCATTGATATTACCTGATGCCATTGATCGTCAGGTCTTTCAAGACCTTTTAGATCTGGTAAGTGAGAATGAGGAAGGCAGGGCCGGCGCTACCATAGAGGCAAAGGAGGCAATTACCCCAGGGCCCCAGAGCCTGTAGGGGCCCCCAGTGGCTACAAGAGGAAACATTTTTTCAAAAAGCCCTTATAGTTTTTGAGAAAATCGATTTTAAAGTTTCAAAGGAAAAAAAATATTTCTGTACCGTGTTAGCCAAACAATATATGTAGGTAGAAAAAAACAAAGTCTTGTAAAAGTAATACCTTTTAATGGCTAACTGCTAAAGTTAAATAATGCAAGCTTTCTGGGATCTAGTCCCCTTCTTCAGGCATATTTCTAGATGTTAGCTGTAGTAAAACACTGATGCAGGGAAGCTGCATGAAGATGGCAGTTGAACGTACTGGTTGCTGTTCAGCAGTTAGATGTCAGGACATCTAACTGCTGAACAGCAACCAGTACGTTCAACTGCCATCTTCATGCAGCTTCCCTGCATCAGTGTTTTACTACAGCTAACATCTAGAAATATGCCTGAAGAAGGGGACTAGACCCCAGAAAGCTTTCATTATTTAACTTTAGCAGTTAGCCATTAAAAGGTATTACTTTTACAAGACTTTGTTTTTTTCTACCTACATATAAAGGAAAAAAAATACACATTTATAAACCCAACGACTTTAATGGTTAATAGCAAATCCACCTTAAATGCTAGAAACCCTAAATTTGCAGGATATGTTAAGGAGATCATTGGGAATAAGAGGAAAAAATAATTTCAAAAAGACCTTATATTTTTTGAGAAAATTGATTTTAAAGTTTCGAAGGAAAAAAGTATACTTTTAAATGCGGTAAATGTCACTTTTAGTAGTAAACCTAACGGTGGTGTAATTTTACATGTATCAAAAGAAAGAGCAATGAATTTCCTGACGGGGTTTCCAGGAGCTCCATACATGCTCTGCAGCTGCAGCACTTTGGCCAGGGATCGCTATACAGCCGCAATATGGCTGTATGAAGATCCCTGGCATTTTTTCCTATTTTCCCAATTTTTTTTTTATGTTTAGAGTGTGGGAACATTTTTTTAAATGATTATGTGGAGTCCCCCCTCCTGAAACTTTTTAACCCCTTGTCCTCCATGAAGGCTGGGATAGCCAGAATGTGGAGCTCCGACCGATTGGGGCTTCACACCCTTACTATACCAGCTGCAAAAAAGGTCCCTTAATGCCGATTTTTGTTCCGGGGTATCTGTTTGGGGCCCCCCAGGTTTATTTTGCCCTGGGCCCCATTGTTGCTAAAACCAGTCCAGGAGGAAGGACAACCAGCCAGGGTCCCCACCCCCTTTAGATCTGCTTCCAATTTTATGCCTTCTCTCTCATTATGTCCACAAATAAAAGTAGCTTTGACATGGTCGTGGCTGACCTGAGTAAGCTTAAAAAGAATCCAACGTTGGGAGACAACTTATCCAAGGACGAATAGAAAACCCTACAGGTATTATGCTCTAGACAGGATGTAGTTATAAAGGAGGCAGACAAGGGGGGAAATATGGTCATCTGGCCAATTGAACTCTATGAAAGAGAAGCTATGAAGCAACTAAACAACAAAAAGTTTTATACTAGTCTAAGATCCAATCTGGTGAATCTTTTTAAACAGGAACTTGATCAGATCCTGAGGGAAGCTAAACTGGGGGGCTTGATCTCTCTTAGAGAGTGGCAGTATCTCTCAGTTAAAACCCCAATAACACCAACATTATATCTACTGCCAAAGAGCCATAAAAATAAAGCTGTACCCCGTGGCCGACCAATAGTAGCTGGTATTAGCAGCCTGATGGAATGTTGCTGCTCTTTCTTGTATTCTTTCTTACAAGAACATGTGACTAGTTTGCATTCCTTTGTGCGAGATTCTTCTGACCTTATTCTAAAACTTGACAATATTTTTTTACCTGCATGTTCAAGCCTAATTACATGCGACGTAGAATCCTTATACACCAATATAGATCACGGAGATGCGTTGTCTACCACAAAGTACTTTCTGAGGTCCACATCTACAATGAGGAAACCCTTTAATGACTTCCTATGCCAGTTGTTGGAATTCATCTTGAAACACAACTACTTCACCTTTAAGGGTAAATATTATTTACAGACTCATGGGGTTTCGATGGGGGCCAAATGTGCCCTGTCAATAGCCAACTTATTCTTAGGGTGGTGGGAAAGAGAGATTGTTTGGTCCCCAGAACTATCAGACTACCATAAACATGTTTTGGGATATTACCAGTACATGGATGACATTCTAATTCTGTGGAATGGTCCTGAAGAGATGTCACATACGTTTATTTCTACCCTTAACAATAACAAAAATAACATCTATTTGACAGTCACTTATTCCACTAGGGAAGTTAGCTTTTTGGATCTAAAAATTACTTTGAATCAGGATGGATGCCTCAAAACCTCACTTTTAAGAAAAGATACTGCAGTTAATGATCTTCTCCATTATCAATCTTTCCAAACAGGCACTTTGAAAAATAATATTCCAAGGGTCAATTTTTACGCATTCGGAGAAACTGCTCAGAGGACCACACCTTCAAAAAGGAAGCAGACATACTGACTAACCGTTTCATCAACAGGGGCTACCCAAAGAACGTTGTTAAAAGAGCTTTTAGGAGAGCAAACAATACAAACAGAATGGACCGATTACAACCGAAACAAAAAAAGAGGATAAACTGGTGAGAATGTGCACTATGTATAACAATCAATGGATGGATATAAGAAGGATCTTAAACCAGCACTGGCCTATTATCCGCAGTGATGGAATAATCAGAAAATATATTACAGAACATGCATCAATAACAGCAAAGAGGGCACCCTCTCTGAAAGATCAGCTCTGCAGAAGCCATTATAATGTGGACAAACAATGGAGAAGGACCTCAAATATAAAAGGCAGTTACCCATGTGGAAGTTGTAATATCTGTACACACATGATTCCCACTATGCAAGAATGTGATGCATCCCATAAAAAAAACTTTCAAATTAGACAAATGGTGAACTGCCAAAGCACAGGTGTTATTTACCTTTTGGTGTATCCTTGCGGTTTGATGTATGTGGGCCAGACATGTTAAAACTAAGGATCCAAAAACACTTCTCGACAATAAGGCTATCCGCCAAGGATTTAGAGGAAGGAAAAACCTTAACCTCGGTGGCCCACCATGCCCTTTTTGCACCACAAAAGTAGTCCTACAGGATGGAAGGTTATTAGTTTGCAGAAAATTCCAACCCCAATAAGAGGGGGTGACATAACACAATCCTCATTGAGAGCTGAAACACGTTGGGTTTTTGAACTAGGTACTTAGGCTCCAGGTGGGCTTAATGAGGATTTCTCATTTGTCAGTTTCCTCCATTAAGGAATTGATTCCTGAATTTTCAGGCTTTCTTGTTCTCCATCCTCTTCTTTTTTCTTTCTAAGCTCTCATATATATACATATTACTAGAAAGTTGCGAGTTGGAATACTAAATGCAATCATCATATATATATTTTTCGTACCCTGATTTTGGTCTGGTTCCTGTATGCACTATGTTAGTGTGGTTTATGGTAATGGGGGATATTTTATCTGGCCGTCAGTGAGTAGCGGCCGGTTTAATGAGTTGTCTCATAAACACCTTTTTTCATGTTATTATATAATATGGATCCTTATTTACCTATAGCTTATGAGGTAAGTATGTATCACATTATCTCATCTTGGGTTATATATTCTCCTCATCTCTGATTTACTCACTTTCCTGGTTTTTCGTCTGATTTCACTTGGTTCTTGGTTTTTCTTGACATCGGATTTTCTCTGCATTCTTTATTATCACTTTACTTGGTATAGATCATTAGTGATGGATGTAAGTGAGTAGCATCCATCTCTGTGACTTTTTTACTTTTTGGACTAGTCGAGGGATTTCCTCCTTATTATCAATTATACTAACCTTTTACAAACTATTTTTCCACATCACGTGTATGGGTGTGTGATCTTCCCCTGAATCATATACATTTGAAAAATCTGTGATATTTCTCCTTCTCTTATCATATTTTCTAGGATATATATGCTCTTCTGGAACCTTTCAAGACTATTTAAGGATTTATCTGCAAAGTCTTACAGTCTGCTCCTGTCATCTTCTTATATGTGATCATATTCCTACCTTTACATATTAGCCTTTTCCTAAATCATTTTTTCACATGTATTACGGTTTCTAAATTTGTATTATTGTATAAAAATTGTAGTGTACATAATCATTTACTTCTATATATACTGTATATGCATGCTATTGCATTAAAAATCCCCCTATACATTCCTAGTAGTTTGGGTCACCCTGAGCTGCTTGGTTACTCTGTTGTACTCGTCCAAGCCCTATTTCGTACAGCCTTATCAATCGCTGTCATGTACTGATGAGGACCAAAAGTCCAAAACAGGCTGTCAACATGTGTGTTTGATATGGCTGTGTAAAACTTAAAGCTATAGGCTTGCTACACACCAGCGGTTCTGGCTGCTTGCTTGGCTTAACAAGGGCGAAAAGGGATAATTTGCATATTTAGTAGTAGTGCATTGTGGGTAACCACAAATGTTCATTTATAACTGAATTATTGCAAATTTCCTTCTGTTTTAAGAAGGCAATTACACCAAGCTTTGCTTTTTTAGTAGGAGGGCTTTTTGGTTTGGTTTTATCCCCATATACATTCCTAGTAGTTTGGGTCACCCTGAGCTGCTTGGTTACTCTATTGCATTAAAAACAATATATATACCTTGTGTAATTTTCTAAATCTCCCACTAGATGTCACTATTTTATCATTCTATATATGTCTATGTACTTTTTCCTCTATGCTGTGTAGAGCCACCCATTACTTATATAATATATGCTTAAAGAGACACTGAAGCGAAAAAAAATATATGATATAATGAATTGGTTGTGTACTATGAATAATTACTAGAAGTTTGGCAGCAAAGAAAATATTCTCATATTTTTATTTTCAGGTATATAGTGTTTTTTCTAACATTGCATCATTCTATAATATGTGCAGATTACACAACACTCAGCATTCAAAATGATTCTTTCGGAGCAGTCTGTGAACTAATGACCTCTCCTCTAGCAGAGAAAAAGTAAATAGTTCAATAACACTTAAAGGGAAGGTCCAAGCAAAAAAAAAAATGAGTTTAACTTACCTGGGGCTTCTACCAGCCCCATGCAGCCATCCTGTGCCCTCATAGTCACTCACTGCTGCTCCAGTCCCCCGCTGGCAGCTTTCTGACCTCGGAGGTCAGGGCCGCATTGTGTACATTTTTACGCATTCCCGCTAGTGCAGGAACATTAACATATACATTTTTACGCGTTAGTGGTGCAACACATACATTTTTGTTCCTGCACTAGCTGGAATGCGTAAAAATGTATGCAATGCGGCCCTGACCTCCGAGGTCAGAAAGCTGCCAGCGGGGGACCGAAGCAGCAGTGAGTGACTACGAGGGCACAGGATGGCTACATGGGGCTGGTAGAAGCCCCAGGTAAGTGAAACTCATTTTTTTTTTTTGCTTGGACCTTCCCTTTAAGATAATAAAAGTCAGATAACAGCCCTCTCCACGACTTTGAAAGTCGCAGAGCTTAATTGCTTTTTTGCATAGAGATAACAACTGGAGTTTCTTAACTCTTCCTGTACTGGAAACAATTAGACTGATGTATCTGATCTTAATGTTTTATTTCTTAGCTGTACTACACATACAAATCATATCATCATAATTTTTTTCCGCTTCAGTGTCTCTTTAAGTACTTCTTCCTATATTCCTCAGCCACAAATATGCATAATATTGTAATTATTATTTATTTAGAAAGTATTGAGAGTTTCCCAAAAACTTTTTATTCTGTCCCCGTCGGGTTTCTCTTGCGCATGCGCTCACCCTCATTATTATTCACTGCATAGGGCTCTTACTGGACGGCGCAGCGGCGTCTTGGTCACTATGATTACCCAGCGTGGCCACGTCACGTCCGTGGGCGGCGGCCTTTCGTCCTGATTCCCGGCGGCATTTTAGGTATAAAAGCGATTTATAGCCATTTGGATTACAGCCTCTTCAGAAGCTGGGATCGCCCGCGAGATGCATTAAGGCAGTATTGCACCTGGCTCATCTGGGCAGCACATAAGCACAATTTTCCTTTCTTTCGTCTCGATTCTACTTATCAGGCTAATAGCTGGTTCTGTTAGCACCCTCATTATATTGCTTCACTCATTCAATTAGGTGCACGTTGCACCCTGATTCATTTTAGTCCCTATTTCTCAGAGCAAATTCTTAGCACTTCTTAGGATTTTTTTCCACTTTCTCGTATATATGTATGTATGTATGTATGTATGTATGTATGTATGTATATATATATATATATATATATATATATATATATATATATATATATATATAATTATTTGTGGTGAGGAATTTAACCCTTAATTTGTACATATTATTCATGGTGCGTCCAGCTGAATCCCCTTAGATAATATTTTGAACCTCATATATTGTATTATTGTATGTAACCCGATGCAATTCCTTTTGGTGATTTTAATATGTGTTTAATGTTGTTGAAATTCTCTAATAAAATGATTGTTTATATTTTCATATAAATTGGTGGTATTGGTGCTTCTTGTATAAGGGATTTCTGGCTCTTTGTATGTGATTATGGTTTAAATAAATCCCTTGTAGCACATTCTACCTAATATGGAGAGCAGTAGGGTATTGTACCGTGTTAGCCATCAGTAAAAGCAAGAAGTTTTAAATCAGGATGATACCATTTATTGGCTAACTACAAATGAATAAGAATAAACAAGCTTTCGGCCTTGCAGCCTTCGTCAGGTTTATATCCTGTTAGTTTGCAAGCTGGTGGTACAGACAGCTTATATACATGCAACATCAAAAGGAAAAACAGATATTTTTTTCAAGCATAAATACATCATTAAGATGCCTTAATACAAACAGACCATCTAAATGGGGTAAGATAAGGATCCTTGTTTACTTTATTGCTCCCAGACCTGGTATTAGGATTGACCCAGAGGTATCGTAAATTCTTAGTTCACAAGTTCAGCTAGGGTGGCTGAGACAGTTCATATATCATCCATCTCATACCAATATAGAAAGTTGTTGTCCTTATTCAGACCCTTCTGCACAGCTTTGAAACAATTTATAAATTTTGTTTCTGCTATTAATCGGTCATTTGACATTTTGAAGCCGCCCTTCAGGGCAGTGACACGAAGATCATCCATGCTGTGTCCGTTGGACCGAAAGTGTGTAGCAACTGGGAGTCCAGATTTGGTATCATTAATAGTGTGCCTGTGTCCATTCATACGTTTGCGCAGAGTTTGTCCAGTTTCTCCCACGTACATAACATTGGGGCATTTAGCACACATGATCAGATATACCAGATTGGTGGACCCACAAGAAAATTTACCTTGTATTCTGTACTCCTGTTGTGAACCTGGTATCGTTACCCTGTCAGTGGAGTAAATGTGTCTGCAGGTCCCACATATTTTTTGTCGGCAGGGTGATGTTCCGTTTTGTTGAGGCCTATTCAAAGAGCTATCAAATTGATCAAATTCATTCTCACTCATAATTATTTCACTTTTGGACGGGACCTCTATTTACAGCAGATGGGCGTGGCAATGGGTTCGCGATTCGCTCCACAGTATGCAAATCTATTCATGGCCAAAATCGAAGAGGAATACCTCAATGCATGTGGCATAAAACCCTTGGCCTACTTACGCTTCATTGATGATATTTTAATCATCTGGTCCGCAAGTGAGGATGATCTTCTCCAGTTCCACAGGAACTTCAATGCCTTCCATCCTACAATCAAATTGAAACTTACCTACTCTCACACAGAGATTAACTTTCTGCACACCACCATATACATCAGGGGTAACAACATACAAACCTCTGTGTATCGCAAACCTACAGACCGTCCCACATACCTAAGATATGACAGTTTTCATCCCAAGCACATTAAGAACTCTATAATTTACAGCCAAGCTATAAGGTACAACCGGATTTGTTCTGACAGGATGGACAGAGACAAGCACCTGGATCACCTTAAGAACACTTTCATTAAACAAGGTTACAGTCCTCCCATGGCTGAGGCCCAAATCAGGAAAGCCAGCAACATCCCCAGGACTGAACTCCTGAAATATAAGCAAAACCAGAAAGAGGAACGTGTCCCTTTGGTTGTCACCTACAACCCACACCTGGAAATCTTAAGGAGGATTGCTAAGGAACTTCATCCCATTTTACACAAGGATCACAGACTGAGAACGATATTCCCTAAACCTCCACTCTTGTCATATCGGCAACCACACAATCTAAAACAGATGATTGTCAGGAGCTCTTTGAATAGGCCTCAACAAAACGGAACATCACCCTGCCGACAAAAAATATGTGGGACCTGCAGACACATTTACTCCACTGACAGGGTAACGATACCAGGTTCACAACAGGAGTACAGAATACAAGGTAAATTTTCTTGTGGGTCCACCAATCTGGTATATCTGATCATGTGTGCTAAATGCCCCAATGTTATGTACGTGGGAGAAACTGGACAAACTCTGCGCAAACGTATGAATGGACACAGGCACACTATTAATGATACCAAATCTGGACTCCCAGTTGCTACACACTTTCGGTCCAACGGACACAGCATGGATGATCTTCGTGTCACTGCCCTGAAGGGCGGCTTCAAAATGTCAAATGACCGATTAATAGCAGAAACAAAATTTATAAATTGTTTCAAAGCTGTGCAGAAGGGTCTGAATAAGGACAACAACTTTCTATATTGGTATGAGATGGATGATATATGAACTGTCTCAGCCACCCTAGCTGAACTTGTGAACTAAGAATTTACGATACCTCTGGGTCAATCCTAATACCAGGTCTGGGAGCAATAAAGTAAACAAGGATCCTTATCTTACCCCATTTAGATGGTCTGTTTGTATTAAGGCATCTTAATGATGTATTTATGCTTGAAAAAAATATCTGTTTTTCCTTTTGATGTTGCATGTATATAAGCTGTCTGTACCACCAGCTTGCAAACTAACAGGATATAAACCTGACGAAGGCTGCAAGGCCGAAAGCTTGTTTATTCTTATTCATTTGTAGTTAGCCAATAAATGGTATCATCCTGATTTAAAACTTCTTGCTAATATGGAGAGGTAGTCTGAGTCCTTATATGTGGAACAGCTACTTTACTCCATAGAAAAAAAATAATTATTATTTTTATATATATGGTGCTGGTCCATTCCTTGTTCACAAAATAGTGTCAGTAAAGATGACATACTGTACTTCAGTATATTAAAAAAAAAGGCTTGCCTGTCATCCAGCTGATCTTCTAAAAAATTAAGGTAAGTGCGAACCTTGAACGGAAGTCGAACATTGCACATTGTGAACATTGCACATTATCTTTACATGGGAATTAAACTTCCTGGCGGTAAGCCCGAGCTGAGCTCGGGCTATGCCGCCGGAAGGCACCGCTCAGGCCCCGCTGGGCCGAATTGCATAATTTTTTTTTCTACACGCTGCTAGCACTTTGCTAGCTGCGTGTGCAATCCGATCGCCGCCGCTACCCGCCAATCCGCCGCGTCACCCCCTCCCCCCCCCAGACCCCGTGCGCTGCCTGGCCAATCAGTGCCAGGCAGCGCTGTGGGGTGGATCGGAGTCCCCTTTGACGTCACGTCGAGGACGTCGGTGACGTCATCTCGCCCGTCGCCATGGCGATGGGGAAGCCCTCCAGGAGATCCCGTTCTTTGAACGGGATCTCCTGATCGCCGGAGGCTATCATGTAGCAAGACCTTGTCTCGCTACATGAAAAAAAAAAAATTAAAAAAAAAACGGCTTTGCTGCCCCCTGGCGGATTTTAATAAACCGCCAGGAGGGTGAATGAATGGGTGTCAGCTGTGTAGCTACTAACACGTTAATGTCAGATGCAATGGGATTATTGGGGGAATCATGAGTGGTGCATTCTTAACACCCAGTCGAAGAGAGAAATAAACAATGCAGTATGCATCAGTAGGACTTAACAGATGCTCAAATATGCTTTCTGGGTTCTGTGACAGAAGTTGCCTTACACAGGACAGAATATTGGCTGAAACAGTCTATATTATCTGAATCAGCTGCTTTCAAACATTTAAAATTGTTACTTTCCAACAATAATAACAATAACATTTCTATATCGCTTTTCTCCCATAGGACTCAAAGCGCTTAGGCCCTCTCAGATTCAGTAATTGGTAGTAGGATGAAGTGTTAACACAACAAAATTATATTTCTGCAAATGCCAAACTGAACAGGTGGGTTTTCAGCCTGGATTTAAACACGTCCAGAGATGGTGCTGTCCTGATCTGCTGAGGTAAGGAGTTCCATAATGTAGGAGCAGCATGACAGAAGGCTCTGTGACCAAATGTTTTCAGGTGGACTCTGGGTATGACAAGATTATTGGAGCCTGTGGATCTGAGATTGCAGGGAGTGCTACGCAGCTGAAGCATTTCTTTCAAGTATCCAGGGCCCAGATGATGAAGTGACTTAAATGTCAGTAGGCCGATTTTTAATAGGATCCTCCATTCTGTAGGTAGCCAGTGAAGGTAGCGCAGGACTAGTGCTATGTGGCAGTGATTGGGTTGGTTGGTTGGTTGGTTGGTTAACAGTCTGGCAGCAGTATTCTGTACCAGCTGTAGGCAATACAAGTCCTTTTTTGGAAGGCTGGTGTAGAGAGCATTGCAATAGTCCAGTCGCTATGGTAGGGACTAGATTGTGAGCCCCTCTGAGGGACAGTTAGTGACAAGACAATATACTCTGTACAGCGCTGTGTAATATGTTGGCGCTATATAAATACTTAAATAAATAAATTATACCTTTCTTGTATTATGGTTAAAACTAAATAAAGGATTATACCCAGTACAATTACTATTTAAATTATTAAGCTTTACAAAGTAATATACACAGTGATTAAGCCAGTGAATGTAGAGATTGAGGGCAAAAATTAAGTGATTGTTCAACAGTTAGCTAAATTTGACTACAATTGCCATGGGCGTTTCTAGTCTTTTTGTCACTACAAGCAAGAAGTCCTGTGTCGCCCCCCCCCCCCCCCCCCCCCCCACACACACACACGAGAAAAAAACACCACATACTAGAGAAAATAAATCATGTGCCATATGGGGAGGATGAATAATACAGTGAGTCCACGAGATGCGGACAACCCACGGATCATGTAGTATTTATTTGCATGCACCCTTCATGCACTATCCCTGCTTAGTGTGTAAGTGCAAAGTATATTGCAGTAGGAGCTGTGCTCTAACCTCTGCCTGTCTGGTCACCACTCGCCCTAGTGCCCAGAATCTTTACCACATGTAGCATTACAGTATCATTTCAATGGTAGGTTTATTTTAACAGTGGCAGATAGCACATCAAAAGGAAAATCGAAAAAATAACCTTAAATAAAAGATAGCAACTGATTTGCATTTCATTGAGTGAAATAAGTTTTTGAACCCTCTAACAATAAAAGACTTAATACTTAGTGGAAAAACCCTTGTTTGCAAGCACAGAGGTCAAACGTTTCTTGTAATTGATGACCAAGTTTTCACACATTTTAGGAGGAATGTTGGTCCACTCCTCTTTGCAGATCATCTCTAAATCCCGAGGCTGTCTCTGTGCAACTCTGAGCTTGAGCTCCCTCCATAGGTTTTCTATTGGATTAAGGTCCGGAGACTGACTAGGCCACTCCATGACCTTAATGTGCTTCTTCTTGAGCCACTCCTTTGTTGCCTTTGCTGTATGTTTTGGGTCATTGTCGTGCTGGAACACCCATCCACGACCCATTTTCAGTTTCCTGGCAGAGGGAAGGAGGTTGTCGTTCAGGATTTCACGATACATGGCTCCGTCCATTTTCCCATTAACAGGGCCGGTTTAAGCAACAATGGGGCCCCAGGGCAAAATAAACCTGGGGGGCCCCCTCAACATATACCCCGGAACAAAAATCGGCATTAGGGGACCTTTTTTGCAGCTGGTATAGTCAGGGTGTGAAGTCCCAATCGGTCAGAGCTCCACATTCTGGCTATCCCAGCCTGCATGGGGGACAAGGGGTTAAAAAGTTTCAGGAGAAGGGACCCCACATAATTTAAAAAAAAAAAAAAATTCCCACACTCTAAACATAAAAAAAATTGGGAACATAGGAAAAAATGCCAGGGATCTTCATACAGCCATATTGCGGCTGTATAGCGATCCCTGGCCAAAGCGCTGCGGCTGCGTATAGACCCCCTGGAAACCCCGTCAGGAAATTTATTGCGCTTTCGTTAGATGCATGTAAAATTACACTACCGTTAGGTTTGCTACTAAAAGTTACATTTACCGCATTTAAAACTATACTTTTTTTCCTTCTAAACTTTAAAATCGATTTTCTCAAAAACTATAAGGTCTTTTTGAAAAATTGTTTTTTCCTCTTATTCCTAATGATCTCCTTAACATATCCTGCAAATTTAGGGTTTCTAGCATTTAAGGTGGATTTGCTATTAATCATTAAAGTCGGCAGGTTTTTAAATGTGTTTTTTTTTCCTTTGAAACTTTAAAATCGATTTTCTCAAAAACTATAAGGCCGATTTGATTTTTTTTCCTCTTGTAGCCACTGGGGGCCCCTACAAGCTCTGGGGCCCTGGGGCAGCTGCCTCCTTTGCCTTAATGGTAGCGCCGGCCCTGCCCGTTAATGCGATTAAGTTGTCCTGTGCCCTTAGCAGAAAAACACCCCCAAAGCAAAATGTTTCCACCCCCATGCTTGACGGTGGGGACGGTGTTTTGGGGGTCATAGGCAGCATTTTTCTTCCTCCAAACACAGCGAGTTGAGTTAATGCCAAAGAGCTCTATTTTGGTCTCATCAGACCACAGCACCTTCTCCCAGTCATTTACAGAATCATTCAGGTGTTCATTGGCAAACTGTGCCTTCTTGAGCAGGGGGACCTTGCGAGCCCTGCAGGATTTTAATCCATTGCGGTGTAATGTGTTTCCAATGGTTTTCTTGGTGACTGTGGTCCCTGCTAATTTGAGGTCATTCACTAACTCCTCCCGTGTAGTTCTAGGATGCTTTTTCACCTTTCTCAGAACCATTGACACCCCACGAGGTGAGATCTTGCATGGAGCCTCAGAGCGAGGTCGATTGATGGTCATTTTGTGCTCCTTCCATTTTCGAACAATCGCACCAACAGTTGTCACCTTCTCTCCCAGCTTCTTGCTAATGGTTTTGTAGCCCATTCCAGCCTTGTGCAGGTGTGCAATTTTGTCTCTGACATCCTTGGACAGCTCTTTGGTCTTTCCCATGTTGGAGAGTTTGGAGTCTGTGTGTATGTGTATATATATATATATATATATATATATATATATATATATATATATATATATGTGTATATATATATATATATATATATATATATATATATATATATATATATATATATATACACACAAAAAAATGAACATCATCTCTACCCATTCATGTTAGTACTGGTTTCTGAGGAAAAAAATTCACGTTTTGCAGACATTAACTGTATAATTCATCTACAGGAAAAAATTAAAATAAATACATTTGATCATCATCTGGAACTGTTCGCATTGAGGTTCTAGACAACCACAGAATTTGCGGTTATATGTAAAAGTAATATTTAGTGTAGAAGTCTTTAAACCTCGGACATCGTCTGTACCTGTTACCTTTAACCTATTTTGGTTCCTGGACGTATAAACTACGACCAGGAACCATGCGCGCTACCGCGGCCAATCGCGCGCGTGCACGCGCGCTCCCGGCCCGTTAGCCAGGCAATCAGTGACTCGGGCTATGGTGCCCGATCACTGATTCCTCTCCCCCGCTGAAAAAGCGACAGCTTCTCTCGGAAGCTTCGCTTTTTCTGGCTGTCCCCTCCCCGATGCGTCACTCTAAACGTGTGTTACGCTTAAAGTGACGTCATGTAAACAAACTCATGGCCGCCATCTTGTGGCCAAAAAGTAAAACTACAACAAAAAGTAAAAAAAAATTAAATCAACACACAATAACATTAAAAAACTATGGTTTACATCCCACCCTCCCAAAAATACCCAAATAAATTGTTTAATATAAAAAAAAAAAAAAACATTACAATAAAAAAAAACATGTAAATATTTACCTAAGGGTCTAAACTTTTTAAATATCAATGTAAAGATTAAATATTTCTATATTTTTTTTATTTTAAACTTGGAAATAGTGATAGATGCAAAACGGAAAAAAATGCACCTTTATTTCCAAATAAAATATTGTCACCATACATTGTGATAGGGACATAATTTTAACGGTGTAATAACCGGGACATTTGGGCAAATACAATAGGTGAGTTTTAATTATGGAGGCATGTATTATTTTAAAACTATAATGGCTGAAAACTGAGAAATAATGAATTTTTTCCGTTTTTTCTTATTCTTCCTGTTAAAATGCATTTACAGTAAAGTGGCTCTTAGCAAAATGTACCCCCCAAAGAAAGCCTAATTGGTGGCGGAAAAAACAAGATATAGATCAGTTCATTGTGATAAGTAGTGATAAAGTTATAGGCTAATCAATGGGAGGTGAACATTGCTCAAGTGAAAACGACGGAACGCAAATGGGTTAATTGAAGTCTTGCATGAACATAGAATTAACAGTTATATATTAACTGAACATTTTGTGTAGAAATTTAAAACCGGGACCATCGTCTGTACCTGTTAATGTTTATTGAGGTTGTGGACTAACACATAATTCACGGTTATATATATATATATACAAACTGAATATCTAGTGTAGAATTTTCAAACCGCGAACATCGTCTGTACCTGTTAACGTTAATTGAGGTTGTGGACTACCACATAATTCATGGTTATACATGTTACGGCCAAAATCAGAAATCTAGAATTGGCCGGCCGTTTCTAGAACTGGCCAATTTGATGTCGGCCAAAGTCCAAAATGCTGGAAATTTCTGACATTGGCCGGCCAGTTTGCAAAATGGCCAAAGTCAGTCGACCAAAGTACAAAATGCACAAACCTCAGAACATTATTAAAATGCAAGAGAATTAATATAACTTCGTAATGAACTTTATTAATGTGGCCAAAACTGACCTGTAACTTTTTTTTTTAATACCAACTTTATTAATTTGGTCAAAACTGACATGGAACTTTTTCTAAAAGTAAATGAACCTGTTTTTTAATGACAAATTTATACTGCAATATTGTTCAACAGCAGTAGTTTACTTGTTAGAGCAAGACAGACTTTTATGACACTTGGAATTGCACAACAGTTTCTGTCTTCTACATTTGCAGTGATTCGTTGCACATTTTCCAGTGCAGCTGCAATGAGTATATCCTTGCCCGCCAGTCAGTGATTAAGAAGATGTGATGGTCCTAAGTGATTTTTCTGTTTTTGCCAACCACTTCCAATGTTACCAATTTCTAATTGAAAATGGTAAACTCACTTCTGGCGAACAGCTGTTTCAGAACACCATGTTCTGTTCCTAGCTTGTAGAAAGCGTTCTCAACATTCATTACAACTGCAAGAACGCTTCTTGGGTCTCCACGGCCTCTATCAACATCTGGTATACGAATGCACACGTTATCTTCAATTTTTGCTTGTGGGAATTTTCCAGCATCTTTGAAGCTTGAGCTTGCAAGCCAACATGGGCTGCTGATCTCTTCTTCCTGATTTCTTGTTTCTTATGGCATAACCAGCAAGTAATTTTACTTCCATACCATTGATCTGCAGCGTTGCTTACTCCACAAATTGCATGGACATTATTTCCACAAGATTCATAGGTATGAGCTGATGAATACTTTTTCACATACTGGACACAATACTTTTGTGTTGCCTTTCTCAGGCGACTGGACTGAACTTCCTGATACTCTTTCTACCACAGCATTTTCATTGTCGGCAGAAGCACCTCCATGAATAGCTGTCTCCATTTCTGGTTCGATTTTCTCAAGATCTTCTTCTGTAACTAACTTGTCTACAATTTCTTTGGGTAGATTGGAAGTACTCAGTCCCACTTTTGCTGTGCAACCAAACATGGCCTCATATGGCGACTGTTGGGTGTCTTGGGAAGACTCTCAGCCCAATGTGTTGAATCATTTGACTGCATCCATGTCATCATCATATTCTGAACGTCCTGATTGGCACGTTCAACAGAACCTTGGCTTTGGCTATGCCGCGGTTTTCCGTGTACCAGTTTCAATTCAGGCCACATAGATTTCAGTTTATTAATGACATGGCTGACAAATTCTTTACCGTTATCAGACTGAAGGACGCTCGGCGCACCTATGATGGTGAAAATGTCAAGTAACTGGTAAGCGACTTCTGCTGCGGTTTTGCTTTTCAGTGGCCGTAGTAATATAAACTTGGTTAAATGATCCTGATAATTGAGGATAAACTTGTACTGCCTGTCAGAGTTGCTTTGCAGAGTTGCATGTTGATGTTGATCAGATCTACTTGGCAGTTGCAGAGTTGCATGTTGATCAGATCTACTTGGCATCTTTAATTCAATTCTTTAAATAGCAAAGGTTAAGAAACTAAACCTTTCTTAGGATTAGACAGTTTAGTCGGGCATGGCTTGCATAAGCTCAGATACAGTTTAATGGCTTCTTTTGTGATATTTTTTAACTTAAGGTGTAGTTCCTTATCCATCCGGGTGCGACCTCCATGACCAATTTTTAAATGCATCTCGTGCAGTATGTCAAACAGTTCTTCTGTATGTACATAGTACAAAACAGCACGGTTTTCTTTTGTTACTGGTGCATTTAGCTTTTCTGTTTCATCAACTACGATGACATCATATTTTCTTATTCGCCGATAGTCAACACTTTCTTTCTTCTGCTTTGTTTTAGCTGCTTTCACCTGCTCTATAACATCACAGTATTTTACTCTACCAAAGATAGCGCAATTACTTGCTTTGTCCTGTATCATTGAGTTCAAACCATCCATAAATCTGGTTTTCATATCAAATCCTGGTTCCACAACTGCGTTACTTTCAACCAGCATGTTTGTAACTCAGAATGTCAGTTGCAGCTGAATGTCCAAAAAAGTATTGCAGAATTGTAAGGAATAGCGGAGATGCCGCCGCGGAGACAAGCGGCATGGCGGCTAACTCCACGTATCAGCCGGCGGCATCTGCCGCGCAGTTAAATGCTCAAGTTATGCCTGGTCCTTCTATTGCTCACAGGTTAAGGGCTACGCGCACGCGAGCAGAGCGACAGGACCTTTATGCAGCTAAGAGGGGGGTCAGCTGATCCTGCGGTCAGCTGACTCCCGCTGGCATCCGGATTGGCTGAGGGATTGGGGCGGCGCTGTGGAGCTTGGTGGGTTTATATAGAGCAGGCCTGTCAGTAGCTCCGCGTCTGCTGTTGCGAATGTTATATTGTGATAGCGCTCAGACCCCAGTCAGTTCCCAAAGTGTGTTAGAACCAGTCGGAGCTGGGAATTCACACTTAGCTAGATTCTGTTGATAGCTTTAAAGTACTAGTGTATTGTTTATTTGTTATGACCTATTGCTTCCTCTGACTATTCTTCCGTCTGTCGATTCTGTACCTCAGTCTATCTGATTCATGTTGCCGACCCTGCCTGTCCCTGACATTGAATCAGTCTTCCGATTCTGTACTTTGTCTGTCCGCTCGTTGCCAACTCTGCCTGTCTGACCTCTCTACCCGCACTGGTGGGCCCTGCCACTAGTGAGGGAAATCAGTTTCCTGCACCAATCTCCTAGGTGTAGGATACTGCCTTCTAGTCGGGATACCTGCTCCTCAGGTATCCTAGGCTGCAGTACTATCTGTGTCACTTGCCATTAGGCTGCAGTACTTGTCACTAGGCTGCAGTACTATCTGTGTCACTTGCTATTAGGCTGCAGTACTGTCTGTCTCACTCTAGCTTAGGCTGCAGTAACGCCTGAATCAAACTGGGCTACAACACCAATTGTATCAACTACTCCTAGGCTGCAAGACAGTCAGCTCCACCTGTTCTTCTGGGGAGCCTCAGTTCAGCACTACTGTGGTTCTCTCCTTATACTGTGCACCAAAACACTACCGGGCTGCAGTACACTCTGAATCACTTGCTCCACAGGTGATCAGTTATACAGCATTATTGTATTATACACATTAGCCCTCTTGCCAGTTATTATTATTATTTATTAGATTTATATGGCGCCAACATATTACGCAGTACTGTCTGACTAACCCCGCTATTAGGTGAGCATCAGCTGCAGGCTGAGTCACCCGCTCCTCGGGTAAGCTCACTCATCTGAATTACTGTTACACCCAAACACAATCCTACACTGGTTATCATGTGTCAGGCTATACTAGTATTATTGGTGATTCTGCAGATCACCATATAATCAGGTATAACATCTGTATTATTGGTGATACTGCAGATCACCAATAATCAGAGATCTCTGTGTGCTGACACCGATCGTTACAGAACAGCAGACCAAACACTATGGACGCACTACGCAGCCAAGTTGAAGTCCTTATTACCGTGGTGAATAATACTCAACAGACTCAGATCACTCAACTGTCTGGGACAGTCAGAACACTTCAAACGGCTGTCGATACAGTGCGATCCCATAGTACCTGAGAAGTTCTCAGGGCATAGATCAGATTTTCAGAATTTCAGAAATTGTGTGTTGTCCTATTTTGAGCTGAGGCCTAACTTATCTGGAACAGAGAGCCAGAGGATAACGTTTATTAAAACTCTGTTGACAGGAGACTCACAGACATGGGCATATAGTCTTCAGTCAGATAATGAGGCATTATCTTCGGTTCAGGAATTTTTTAAGGCTATGGCCGTAATATATGACGATCCAGATGTGGCAATTACTGCTGAGAGGAAGTTAAAGACCCTCAGGCAGGGTCGTATTCCGGTAGAGATTTATGCGGCAGGGTTTAGGAAGTGGGCTGTGTCAGCTAGATGGGGAACGTATGCATTACCAGACTGCTTTCTGTCAGGATTATCAGATGCAGTCTCTAATGTTGGGACATCCCGAGCCCAAATCCATAGACGATGCGATCTCTCTGGCAGTGCGAGTAGATCGCCGTCTACGATATCAGAAACAGACCCGTGGGAAAGTTGTTGTAAGATCAGTCTCCTATGCCTCCTCTCCACCGTCATCTCCAGACGAGCCGATACAAATCGGACATTCTAGATTGACGCAAGTGGAAAAGAATCGCAGGAAGTCAGAGGGACTGTGTCTATACTGTGCGGAGCAGGGTCACGTGGTCCAGAATTGTCCTAAGAAGTCGGGAAACGCTATCGCCTAGTAGTAGTCAGAGGTAATACCCTAGGCGAACAGTCAATACCTCTAAATAATAATCGTTTACTCCTTCCCTGCTCCATCACTTGGGAAGGTCAGACCACGGCTACAGAGGCCTCTGCAGCCAATTTTATAGATTTAAATTTCGTGAAAAGATTGGGAATTCCGCTGCTCCCTTTAGACCTGCACATTGTGGTCACAGCAGTTGATGACTCTCCGCTACAGTGTAGAAAACCTCTTTCTCAGACTCCCTTACTGACTTGTAACATAGGGGTCTTACATAAAGAGGAATTACAGTTTTGTCCTGCATATGGCTACCTCTACTATCATACTTGGTATGCCCTGGTTGCAACTCCACTCCCCTCAGATCGATTGGGCGTCAGGTCAGCTACAATGCTGGTCTACCCACTGTCGTCATCATTGTTTGGAGAGGGTTGCTGTTTGCGCCACCAAGATTCAGGTAAAAGGGGTACCAGTGCAGTACGCAGAGTTTGCGGATGTATTCTGCCCCAAGTCTGCGGATAAACTTCCGCCTCACAGGAGTTACGATTGTCCTATAGAATTAAGAGCTGGTTGTATGCCCCCTAGAGGCCATCTTTACAATTTGTCTGGGCCTGAGAAACTGGCAATGCAAGAATACATTAAAGAAAATTTAGCCAAAGGCTTTATCCGTCCGTCTCGGTCACCGGCTGGGGCTGGATTCTTTTTTGTACAGAAGAAGGATGGAGGCTTAGCCCTGTATTGACTACAGAGGTCTAAATAAAATCACGGTGAAAAATCGGTACCCGTTACCTTTGATAGACGATTTGTTCACACAAGTTACCAATGCCAGTATCTTCTCCAAACTAGACCTGCGAGGGGCATACAACCTTGTACGTATTAGAGATGGTGATGAATGGAAGACGGCGTTCAACACGCCCGACGGGCATTACGAATTTCTAGTTATGCCCTTCGGGTTGTGTAATGCCCCTGCCGTCTTCCAGGAGTTAATTAATGAGGTTTTTCGTGAGGTCTTGGGAAAATTTGTACTTGTGTATCTGGATGATATACTAATTTTCTCAGCTAACCTGACAGAACATCGTAAGCATGTCAAATTTGTTCTTCAGAAATTAAGGCAAAATTAGCTTTATGCAAAGTTGGAAAAATGCCTCTTTGAAGTCACAGAGGTGCCATTCTTGGGATACATCATTTCTACTTCCGGACTTTTGATGGATCCCGAGAAAGTCTCTGCTGTTTTGGAGTGGCCTCAACCTGTGGGATTGAAGGTACTCCAGAGATTCCTTGGCTTTGCCAACTACTACAGGAAGTTCATCAAGGGTTTCTCCTCTGTAGTGTCACCCCTCACTAGTCTTACCAAGAAAGGGGCTGACCCATATCATTGGTCGGAAGAGGCTCAATCAGCCTTTGCCACTTTGAAAAGATTGTTTTGCTCCGCCCCCATCCTGAGACATGTGGACGTCACCTTCCCCTTTATTGTGGAAGTCGATGCATCTGAAATAGGGGTTGGGGCTGTGCTGTCTCAGCTTTCTGGTCTTCAGGGCAAGCTGCACCCGTGTGCTTTCTTTTCACGTAGGTTCTCTCCTGCAGAGAGGAACTACGATATTGGTAATCGGGAGCTTTTGGCCATCAAATTAGCCTTTGAAGAATGGCGCCATTGTCTGGAAGGGGCAGAACATACAATTACGGTTTATACAGATCATAAGAACCTGGAGTACATCGAAGGGGCCAAGAGGTTTAGCCCTCGGCAGGCCCGTTGGTCTTTATTCTTTTCAAGGTTCAGATTCATTATAACTTACACACCAGGGAGCAAGAACGTTAAAGCTAACGCTCTGTCTAGATGTTTTGAGCCTGAGACAGTCCAGCCTGCAACTCCTGAGTCCATTCTACCTCAGAAGGTAGTGTTGGCAGCTACCGAGACCTGGGAGGACTGGGCAGCTACCCTGGCTCCGTATCAACAAGATATCCCAGAAGGAAAACCTGATGGGGTGATGTTTGTACCACTCCCCTTCTGACTACAACTCTTACAATTATTCCATACCCATAAGAATGCTGGGCATTCAGGGGCTACTCGAACTCAGGATCTTTTAGCTAGATGTGTATGGTGGCCTTCTCTGGCATCTGATTGTAAGGAGTTTGTGAGAGAATGTTCAGTTTGTGCTAGAAACAAACCCTCCCGCCAGGCTCCAGTTGCCACGTTACAACCTCTACCAGTGCCAAATGAGCCTTGGACTCATTTGTCAGTGGACTTTGTAGGGGAACTCCCTAGGTCTGAGAGCATTTGGGTGGTAGTAGATAGGTTCAGCAAGATGGCTCATTTCGTCCCTCTAAAAAAGGATTGGTTTATCGCCAATATATACACATATTATACTGTTTGATTTATCATGTATGATTCTGTGCCTGTCTTGACTACTCTTCTGCTTCCTGATTTTGTACTTCGCCAGCCCGTACTGTTATCAACTATTGGCTTGGTTTCCGACTCGGCCCAGGAATTAGCTGATCTCTTCATTCAGCACATCTTCCGGCTGCATGGCATTCCGGAGAATGTGGTGTCAGATAGGGGAGTCCAGTTTGTGTCAAAATTTTGGAGAGCCTTTTGCCATCAGTTGGGTATGGACCTATCTTTCTCATCAGGCTACCATCCACAGACCAATGGCCAGACCGAAAGAGTTAACCAGTCCCTTGAACAATTCCTCAGGTGTTATGTGGCAGATGCACAATCAGATTGGGTGAAGTTCCTGCTGTTCACGGAGTTTGCACATAATAACCTGATGAGTTCCTCTTCAGGGTTTTCCCCGTTTCAGGTGGTATCGGGAAAATCTCCCAAGTTTTCTCCTTTACCGGTGGCATCTGGTGGCATCTTCCCCTTTCCCGGCTCTGGAGGATTGGCAAAGGGCATTAAAGGAGATTTGGGGTTCAGTTAAGAGGAATTTGGGGAAGGCGTTTCAGTCCCAGAAAAAATAGGCAGACAAGAGACGGCCTGTCGAGTGGAAGTTTTCCCCAGGGGACATGGTGTGGGTTTCGACTCGGCATTTGGCATTGAAACAACCGTCACCCAAGTTAGGACCTAGATTTATTGGCCCATATCCTGCCACAAAAAAGATTAATGACGTCACATATGCAATTGATCTCCCAGCCAGCATGAGAGGTGTGAAATCGTTCCATGTGTCTCTATTGAAGCCTGCTGTGCACGTGGATTCCTCCCCCCGTGATGGTTGATGATCAACCCGAGAATGTGATCGAGAAGATTCTGTATTCTCGATTAGTGCAGAATTCTGTGCAGTACCTGGTCCATTGGAAAGGATATGGACTGGAGGTGTAACGAAAAATCCGCAACGCCGGATGGATTGCAGAAATATGGTCGCATCCAATCCGGCAAGCGGACTTTCCAACGTGGGATGCGGAAATTCATCCGCATCCGCTGCGCAAACCCGTCCGAGCACTCTGCTCCAAA
This sequence comes from Hyperolius riggenbachi, assembly GCF_040937935.1. Taxonomy (NCBI): domain Eukaryota; kingdom Metazoa; phylum Chordata; class Amphibia; order Anura; family Hyperoliidae; genus Hyperolius; species Hyperolius riggenbachi. The sequence goes on along the minus strand of NC_090653.1, from coordinate 190,360,587 downwards.
CTCACCAGCATGCTGCTCACCAGGACTCTGCCATCTTGCCTCTAGGGGGCGAGCGCGCACGACAGACACGCCTTTATACTAATACTAATCCAGCGACTGAAGAATTACTGTGGCCTAAGGGGTACTGTTCTTAGCTGGTTTCAGACCTTCCTATCTGGCAGGACACAGCAAGTATGTCTGGGCACACACTACTCTAATCCAGTGCCACTTGCCTATGGAGTTCCACAGGGTTCTGTACTATCACCATTACTCTTTGCAGTCTACATGCTCCCACTGGGCAAAATAATCCAGAACTATGGTTTAGGATACCATTGTTATGCAGATGACACACAACTGTATCTGTCCTTCAAGCCTGGCACCCAAGACCCATCAGCATCCATAAATGCGTGTCTAGTGGATTTACAAAATTGGATGAACACCAGCTGGCTGAGGCTGAACTCTGACAAAACAGAGGTGTTGGTGGTAGGTGGTCCACACATGATGGATAAAGTTCAAAACGCTCACCACCTCAAACTAGCAATTGGGGGAGATACTGTACAGTATAAAGACTCTGTGCGAAACCTTGGGGTGATCTTGGATGGAAATCTAAAACTCAGACAGCAGGTATCAGCTGTCGTCAAGTCTTCCTTCTTCCATCTAAGAAATATAGCGAAAATAAAACACCTAATCCCAGCTGAAGACCTACCTGCCCTGGTTCACGCATTTGTATCCTCCCGCCTAGACTACTGCAACGCCCTGTTAATCGGGTCTACAGATAAGGTTCTGCGCCCCTTACAGCTAGTACAGAATGCTGCAGCCAGACTCCTAGCCAATGCCCCCCGCAGCTCACACATCACCCCAGTACTGCAAACTCTTCACTGGTTGCCAGTAAAATGGAGAATCAATTTTAAGATCTGCCTGCTGACATTCAAGGCTCTACACCACATGGGACCCAAATACATAGCGGATCTATTGGAACTTTATGCCCCTCCACGCACCCTCCGCTCTGCCAACAAGATGAAGCTGGTTATTCCCAGGATACACTTAACATTTGGTGCTCGGGCCTTTTCCTATGCAGCCCCTACTCTATGGAACTCACTTCCACAATCAGTACGAGAGGCTCCTTCTCTGGACAGCTTTAAAAAAAGGCTAAAAACTCACCTCTTTTCCCTAGCCTTTGAGACTGCATAATGCAGGGTCACAGCGCTTTGAGTCCCCAGGGAGAAAAGCGCTATATAAATGTTATTGTTATTGATTATACTCTTAGAAAGCGTGTCAGCTGACCTGGAGATCAGCTGACATTTTAGCCTGCTCTGATTGGTTGCTGCCTGGGGTGGAGACTTCTCTCCCAGGCAGTATATAAGGAAGTGCTTTTCAGTCACACTTCGTCTGTGTTTGCGATACCCTGTGTCAGCACTCAGACCTAGTCAGCCTTGTCTCTGATATTGTGTTATATATTGGTTTATCGCCAATATATACACATATTATACTGTTTGATTTATCGTGTATGATTCTGTGCCTGTCTTGACTACTCTTCTGCTTCCTGATTTTGTACTTCGCCAGCCCGTACCGTTATCGACTATTGGCTTGGTTTCCGACTATATTCTTGTCTCACGTTTCTGTACAGCTGCCGCCTGATCTGTTGCCGAACCTCATTTTGTCTGACCTTTCTCCCTTCAGTGGAACGTCTCCCACTGTAGGGTTCTATCAGAGGCTTGCCTCTTTGAGACGACCGCCACTAGCAAACCCTTGCTGCTAGAGGCCGAGACTCCTCCACTCCGTCCTTTGGAGGATCTCACACACAGGGTTCCCATTCAGAGGTAACCACACCTCTGAGGAATTACGGTGTGGTTGATATTTCCACAGACCTGAATTTACACTGTATATTATTATTGTTGTCTGCTGTTCCAGCTTGCTGGAGGTTGTATCTCTGTGCCCTATAGAGATACTCTATTGTATCCAGCACCCTCTTGCATACGATTGTATCGTGTCACGCTATACTTGCATTATTGGTGATTCTGAAGATCACCATATAATCAGGTATAGCATCTGTATTATTGGTGATACTGCAGATCACCAATAATCAGAATAGCGGTGCTTGCTGACACCAATCGTTACATAAACACAGACCAGAAAGAAGTAAGATGGAGGAGGTGGTAAATCAGCTTCAGACCGTAAGGGCAGAAGTAGAACAGCTGAAGATTACTGTGACTGCACAGCAGGCTCAGATTACTCAGCTGACTGACACTGTCCGGAGGCTGCAACCACCACTTAACGTTCTACCTCCCCCGGCTCCTACTGAGCCTAAAATGAATATTCCTGAGACTTCCAGGGCAGACTTCCAGAACTTCCGCCACAGAGTGTTATCTTACTTTCAGATGAGACCTGTGTCCTCGGGAACCGAGGCTCAGAAGGTTACTCTCATCAAGACTCTCTTACATGCAGACTCCCAGACTTGGGATTATGGCTTACCTGATGAGCAGCCTGCCCTTTCTTCTGTCCAGTAGTTTTTTAAAGCCATGGCGGTCATTTACGATGATCCGGATAGTGCCGCCACGGCTGAACGTAAACTCAAAAGCCTTAGACAGGGATGCAGTACAGCAGAGGAGTATGCATCAGAGTTCAGGAAGTGGGCAGTCTCCTCTAGATGGGAGCGGTATGCACTCCTAGATAGATACCTAGATGGGTTATCAGAGGCAGTCACTAACGTGATGGTTAGTCACCCAGAGCCCAAAGACCTAGATGAGGCTATATCACTATCTATTAAAATAGATAGACGTTTGAGGTACAATAAGAAGAGCAGATACCCTATGTACTCCAGGGCGTCAGGTGCTTGTAGCTCGGCAGCAGTGGAGACTGAGGAGCCTATGCAGCTAGGCCACGGACGCCTTACGGAGGCTGAGAGGTCAAGAAGACGCAAAGAGGGTCTCTGCATGTACTGCGGAGAGAAGGGCCACATTGCACAAAACTGTGGTAGGAAGTCGGGAAACTTCTTAGCTTAGGTGTGGTTGGGGTACCACCCTAAGCGGAGTAGTTTCACCCCCTAAACAAGAAAATTATTATTGCCCTGCTCCCTAAACTGGGAAGGGCAGAACTTTCCTACCACAGCCTTTGTGGATTCTGGGTCAACTGCTAATTTTTTAGATTTAAGTTTTGCTTTAAGTTTAAATATCCCTGTACTTCCGGTAGAAAAACATTTGTATGTTACAGCAATCGATGACACTCCTTTGCAGGGAAAGTCTCCACTGTGCCAGACTGCTCCTCTCTCGCTGCAAGTACGAGTCCTGCATAAGGAGATCACTCAGTTTTTTGTTTTAAAGATGTCTACCTCTACGGTGATATTAGGGTTACCTTGGTTACAATTACATTATAGAGATACTCTATTGTACCCAGCACCCTCTTGCTTACGATTGTATCGTGTCACGCTATACTTGCATTATTGGTGATTCTGCAGATCACCATATAATCAGGTATAGCATCTGTATTATTGGTGATACTGCAGATCACCAATAATCAGAATAGCGGTGCTTGCTGACACCAATCATTACAGGAGGAGAGAACTTGGGTGCCGAGTTGTCGCATGCATGCTGAAGAGTTAAAGGGATACTGTAGGGGGGTCCGGGGAAAATGAGTTGAACTTACCCGGGGCTTCTACTGGTCCCCCACAGACATCCTGTGTCCGCGCAGCCACTCACCGATGCTCCGACCCCGCCTCCGGTTCACTTCGGGAATTTCAGACTTTAAAGTCTGAAAACCACTGCACCTGCGTTGCCGTGTTCTTGCTCCCGCTGATGTCACCAGGAGCGTACTGCGCAGGCCCAGTATGGTCTGTGCCTGTGCAGGACGCTCCTGCTCCAGGTACTGTAAGAAATAGCGGAGATGCCACCGCGGAGACAAGCGGCATGGCGGCTATCTCCACGTATCAGCCAGCGGCCTCTGCCACGCGTTTAAATGCTCAAGTTATGCCTGGTCCTTCCATTGCTCACAGGTTAAGGGCTACGCGCGCGCGAGCAGAGCGACAGGACCTTTATGCAGCTAAGAGGGGGGTCATCTGATCCTGCGGTCAGCTGACTCCCGCTGGCATCCAGATTGGCTGAGGGATTGGGGCGGCGCTGTGGAGCTTGCTGGGTATATATAGAGCAGGCCTGTCAGTAGCTTCGCGTCTGCTGTTGCGAATGTTATATTGTGTTAGCGCTCAGACCCCAGTCAGTTCCCGAAGTGTGTTAGAACCAGCCGGAGCTGGGAATTCACACTTAGCTAGATTCTGTTGATAGGTTTAAAGTACTAGTGTATTGTTTATTTGTTATGACCTATTGCTTCCTCTGACTATTCTTCCGTTTGTCGATTCTGTACCTCAGTCTATCTGATTCACGTTGCTGGCCCTGCCTGTCCCTGACGTTGAATTAGTCTTCCGATTCTGTACTTTGTCTGTCCGCTCATTGCCAACTCTGCCTGTCTGACCTCTCTACCCGCTCTGGTGGGCCCTGCCACTAATGAGGGAAATCAGTTTCCTGCACCAATCTCCTAGGTGTAGGATACTGCCTTCTAGTCGGGATACCTGCTCCTCAGGTAACCTAGGCTGCAGTACTATCTGTGTCACTTGCCATTAGGCTGCAGTACTTGTCACTAGGCTGCAGTACTATCTGTGTCACTTGCTATTAGGCTGCAGTACTGTCTGTCTCACTCTAGCTTAGGCTGCAGTAACGCCTGAATCAAACTGGGCTACAACACCAATTGTATCAACTACTCCTAGGCTGCAAGACAGTCAGCTCCACCTGTTCTTCAGGGGAGCTTTAGTTCAGCACTACTGTGGTTCTCTCCTTATACTGTGCACCAAAACACTACCGGGCTGCAGTACACTCTGAATCACTTGCTCCACAGGTGATCAGTTATACAGCATTATTGTATTATACACATTAGCCCTCTTGCCTGCAGTACTGTCTGACTCACCCCGCCATTAGGTGAGCATCAGCTGCAGGCTGAGTCACCCGCTCCTCGGGTAAGCTCTCTCATCTGAATTTCTGTTACACCCAAACACGATCCTCCACTGGTTATCACGTGTCAGGCTATACTAGTATTATTGGTGATTCTGCAGATCACCATATAATCAGGTATAACATCTGTATTATTGGTGATACTGCAGATCACCAATAATCAGAGATCTCTGTGTGCTGACACCGATCGTTACAAGAATATACACAAAGGTACAACAGAATATCAGTCACACCAGAATGTTCATTGTAGCACCACAGAATATCTATGAAAGTGACACAGAATGTCAACGGAAGAACTGCAGAAAGGCAGGTGCAGCAGACTGTTCAAAAAAGCATCACAGAATGGCCTCAGCAGAAGAATCTACACCAAACTACCACAGAAAGTTTACGAAAGCACCACAGAATGGCAGCCGTAGCACAAAGTAGACGAAAATATTATATTATCTTGGCAGCAACAGCAGAATTTCCACAAAAATGAAGCAGCAGTAGCAGATTAACTACAAACTCCTAGCTCTGTCAGAAACACCTCACACAGGTGCAGACGGGAACATTACAAACACACACAGTGAAGTGGGAGGCACATATGTAAGGGCTCGTTTCCACTAGGGCGAATCCGCATGCGGGCACTGCATGCGGATTCACATAGTTAATGTTAGTGGATGGGGCTGTTTCCACCTGTGCGGCGTGCGGGAGCGATTTGGCGGCGGGCCAAATCTGCACGGCGGGACCCACAGTTTTCGCCTGCGTCGGGAATCCGTGCGAATCGCCGCTAATGTATTTAATAGTAAAAACGCATGCGTTTGGTACATGCGTTTTTACCCGCGATTTCGCGTGCGATTTCGCACCCTTCCCAATGTTATTTTGCCCTGGCAGTGTCAAGGTTAATTTCGCATGGCACCCTGGAAATCGCGGGTAAAACGCATGCGGAAACGCACCCGCATGCGTTTTTACAAGCGTCGGAATGCCGGCGAAATCGCGTCGCACTAGTGGAAACGGGCCCTAATATTACTAGAGATGGCCTGAACAGTTCACCCGCGAACGGTTCCAGGCGAACTTTGGGTGGTTCGCGTTCGTTGCGATCGTGAACTTTCCCGGAAGTTCGGTTCGCCCCCATAATGCTCCATTAGGGTCAACTTTCACCCTCTACATCACAGTCAGCAGGCACATTGTAGCCAAGCAGGCTACACTCACTCCTGGAGCCACTCCCCCCCCCCCCCCTTATATAAGGCAGGCTCCACCGGCCATTACACTCACTCGTGTGCCTGCAATAGTGAGAGAAGGGCAAGATGCTGCAGACTGTTTCTCCTAGGGAAAGATCAGTTAGCTTGCTCCTGGCTGATTCTTATTGCGATAATAGCACCCCACAACAGCTCTTTTGAGAGCTAATCTTGTTCTTATGATCTATTTTTTTTTCTGTGTGTCCCACTGATCTACCTGACACTTGCAACACAGTGTTGCATAGATAGCTTTTGTAATTCTTACTGTGTGTATGCCACTGCCAGACCCAGCACATTCTGTGACTACCTGTGTGTGTGATAGGCAGCTGCACATTGTAATACCCATTACTGCATACACCAAGCTGTTGTGTTGAGTGAACCCCACCTCATCACTGCATATACCTAGCTGTTGTGCTGAGTGAACCTACCTCATCACTGCATATACCTAGCTGTTTTGTTGAGTGAACCCACCTCATCACTGCATATACCTAGCTGTTGTGGCAAGTGGTGTCATCATTGACCGCCATAACAGATTCTCGTTAAAGGATTTAAAGTTAATTTATTTCAAATACAGCAAGCCCTCAAAAGTCCTCCTGTGTTGTTATTTTTGGTCACTACCTCGGGATGTGCCTGCCATGCCTGCTGCCTTCCTTGGATGTGTGTGGTGGTAGCCGTTTCTTAGGCGCCAACTCCGGACCGGAATAGAACCAGGATTCCCCGGCCATCACTCACAATGGCAGACTTGCCCTCCATAAAAGATTCTTGCCTCCTTGAGGAGGGGACCAACCTGGTGAATCGCAGTGAAGGCACCATCAGACTTGCCCTCCATACAGATTCTCGTTAAAGGATTTAAAGTTGATTCATTTCACATACACAGCAGGGCCTCGAAAGTCCTCCTCCTGTTATATTGTTATTTTTGGTCACTACCTCAGGACGTGCATGCCATGCCTGCTGCCTTCCTTGGATGTGTGGTGGTGGTAGCCGTTTCTTAGGCTCCCACTCCAGACCGGAATCGAACCAGGAATCCCCCGGCCATTACCCCTGGTCAATCACCATGGTACTGAGAAAATACCATCAAAAGTTTCACGCAGTTAAATGAATGGCAGACTTGCCCTCCATAACACATTCTTGGCAAATGCGTTCAAATTGGTTTGTCTTCCGCTGGGTCAAGGGTCCATCTGACCACAGATGCCTTGTCTGCAAAGCACAGTCAGGGCAGGTACATTACTTATACAGCATGGGTCTCGGGCTCCCACTTCGGACCGGAATCGAATCCTGATTCCCCGGCCATTACCCACTGGTCACAATGGCAGACTTGCCCTCCAGAACAGATTCTCGTGAAAGGCAAGTGGTGTCATCATTGTCCGCCATAACAGGATTTAAAGTTAATTCATTACAGCCGGCAGACAGCACGGACACCTCGGGGGCATTCCTCCCTCCTCCTCTTTCTGGCAGCTGATGGTCGTTGGAGCAGAAAGCAGCCGGCGGCAGACAGCGCGGACACCTCGGGGACATTCCTCCCTCCTCCACTCTCTGGCATCCGGCTGTCATTGAAGAAGAAAGCAGACGGCAGCAGACAGCGTGGACACCTCGGGGACATAAAAGCCGGCAGCATTTAGGCAGCGCAGGGATCCTTCAGATAGAACTGACAGCGCGGGGAGAGGGGACAGCGGGACACTTAATGCAGAGAGGTGAGCTTCAGGACTTGGCCGGCCACATTTAGTTAGAACTAGTTCTGGCCAGCCAAAGTCCAAAATTGAGCAGTGTTTTGTGTGTTGGCCGTATCAGGCGGCCACTTCGCATTCTGACCGGCCAGAATCTGAAGTGGCCAGACTTCGGGTTCTGGCTGTAACATATATATAAAATTAAAATGTTGTGTACAAATTAAAAACCCGTGGATATCGTCTGTACTTGTAACACATAATTCACATTTGTATACATTGATTGACATTTCATCTACAACTTTTAAACCCATGAGCATTGTCTCTACTTGTTGGCATTAAATAAGATTGCAGACAAAAACATAATTTTTGTGTAAAATATTAGACGGTTTATGTCTTTTACAAATTTGAAAAGTTGGTTGCTATGGGCAACAACACAACACCTTTGTTCGGCACCAGCAACTCATTAACAGGAGCTGCAAACACGACTTTCATCACATCAACAGCATTGGAGATAGAACTCCTCAGGCGTCTTCAGAGTTTAGGAGTTTATTCAGTCAACATATATACAGTACAGTTTGTGACATCTTAGCAAAGCAGATTCTTCTATAGTACGTCTTCTTGAAGTTACAGGCTCTTGGTCCCATTCCTGGTGAATGGTAACCAGTCTTTATCTTCTGTCTATACTACGTTACATCTATACTACCTAGCCCGGAGACCTATCTATTATATACAACATACAGTTATAAAATGACAAAACATAAATAAGAGTCAAAGATTGTTGAAAGCCAGCAAAGAGAAGAAGTGTCTCTCTTTTAATACCGGTCACCAAAGAGATAAATGTGACATCATCTGAGCCATCCCCCCAAACCTACAATTGGCTCAGACCCCGCGTGGTGTCATAACACACACCTACTTAATATTCCGAGTGCTTCTACCCTACCTACAAGGAATGCCATGTTTGGTAAATATTGGCTATGTTTATCTTTCTGTCGTCTAACGGTCTGGGGCAATTTAGGCCTCTGGCCTTTCACCAGGGACATGTTCGGGACATGTTCCTGGTAACTGCTTGCATCCTCTCTTCTGCGAGAAACTCTTCTTAAAGGTATCATCTGTGAACCAATCGTTTTACCTAAACGCAGTCCAAATAACTGAGGCCTACTTAAATTATAACAATCCCCCCTAAAAACGCTTTGTCTGCAGATCCCTGCTTCTGATTCCAACAGCACCCGTTTTCTTTTCTTTATGTTTCACTTTTCGATGCTCGTGCTCATACACTTCCTCTGCTCTAGGTGGTTATCCCTGGGAGAGAGGGCAAGACCTCTTGGCCTTCCTGTAACCAGGCTATCTGGGGATGCCCTACTTCTAGGTCCCTATATACCATATTCTCAGCATTTACGTCACTTGCGTATCACTTACAAACTTGCATGATCACAGAAAAGTGAAACTTGTTTGTCGGTTAAGCAAAGGAGCAGTGCCAGGTGTCTTCTAAAAAACCGCCTTTAAACAATCAGCTCCATCATAGGTACTGCTGAAACTTATACCCATAACCCCGTATGTTGCTTAATTTGGAAATATTGGATCATTAGATTGTTTATGTGGCACCAATCTCTTAACCATGTTAATTTGTTTGCGTAATTTCACACACAAACTCACCTGTATAATGATGCCCATGATTGTCACTCCCATAATTACGACCAGTGGGTGTAGGAAGAAATTTTGAACTGCAACGGCCCAGTCCAAGTGTCCCTGGAACATCACCAGAAACCTTCTCCATCAGGTCAGACTGGAACTCACCTGATTATATTTGTGTTCAACCTCTTTAAGATCGCCTTGATCATGATGAAATATCACCTCGAGTTTAGTGTTCTGTTTCTTTAACCATTTTAACAAAGTGTGATCTTGTGTCAAAACCTGTACCCATTTGTCCCATGTCGTGTTGTCTCTCAGGATGGGAACTTCCTGTGGAGCTTTGAACTTTAAAGTTCTCTTAACAATTTGAGGAATGACGTAATCAAACTTTGATGACTGGATCCATATGGGATCTCCGCTCACACAATATGTTCCCCTCGAAAGATCAACCTGATCGGAACAATTATGAAAATGTACCATGAAAGTGTCATTAGACATCATGTTTAAAAAACAAACTTTTCCCTCAGCCACAGGAGATACTGGTTTGGCTTTAGGATGGATCTTTTGAATGGAAGCTGTACATTCTGTGTTATTGAGCCAGCATACTTCCTCACTCCACCGGACTTGCCCCGGCAAAGACAGATACATCTCTGAGAAGTGCCAGCATGATGACAAGTCTACTTGTTTCACCTCCCTGTTTAGCACCAAAAAATGTTGACCTCTCAGGTCATGGTGTAAGACATGTGTTGAGGAAACAGGCGTACCCAGGGATACTACTGGAAAAACTACCTGGGTTTCTCCATCGGTAGGAACTAAGGAAGTAGCGGTGCATAAAGAATTGTCGCACCCTTTCCATTTGTTTACCCCAACATCTATCTCGGTGCCTCCATGCAAAAGATCCCTCTCCAGAAAAATCGATAAATCTCTCCTTGTCTAGTCTCAGCTGTAAAGGAGTTTTACCTTCAGAAAAGGCTTGAGCAATTATCTTAAAATCTCCTGTTAACTCGGTCTGCATTGACAGGCATGCTGTTTCCCATGCATGACTCCTATCATAAGCAATCATCTTCTGAAGAATTATTTGAATGTGCCTTTGAGTGTACCCCTGAACTTTATATGTGTTGTGTGTTTACTGTTCCAAAACCAAATTCAGATGATGTTGGGTACCCACATTCTGTAGTCCCAATGTGCCTAATTGTTGAATGACCTCTGTCATACATTCTATGTCTACACTGTTTGCTACCCTCATTCCAGTGCCCATGCCTCCCAATCTGCTACATCCCGGGACCTCCTTCTAGCTACACGATTCCCTGTGGAATGTGCCCATGACATAAAATCATGTGAAATGGAAAAACGGAGGAGCGCTCCATAGTGTAAAACAGATTTAATAGGTTAACCACTTAAGGACCAGCCCTGTTCTGTGTGATCTGCGCTGCGTGGGCTCTCCAGCCCGCAGCGCAGATCAGGATTGTGGCAGGGAGATCAGACTTCCCCCCTTTTTTCCCCACTAGGGGGATGACCTGCTGGGGGGGTCTGATCGCCGCCGCTCTGTGTGGCTGAGCGGGGGGGGGCTCTTCAAAGCCCCCCTCCGCAGCGTTTTCCGCGCTCCCTCCGTCCCCTTACCTCCCTCTCCCTCATTCATCTGCGCAGGACGGATATCCATCCTGCGCATTGTGGGATAGGCTTCAGCCTATCAAATGACGGCGATCCCCGGCCAATCAGAGGCCGGGGATCGCCGATCTGACTTACGGCGCTGCTGCGCAGCAGCGCCGTATGATGTAAACAGCGGGGATTTCTTCCCCGCGTGTTTACATTTGGCGTGCGGCTCACACACTGTTCACGGAGACAGTCTCCGTGAACTGACATGGAAAGACCGCTTCCATGTAGTAACCACTTAAAACCGCCGCCGCCTATGGGCGTAAGGCGGTCCTTAAGTGGTTAAAATGCGCATACAACAATTGCACTTAATAGAAAGTAGATGCATAAAAGCATATCGAGTGAGGGCAAAGCCCTATTCCTGGAACCCTGGGAGGCCGCCTTCTACGTACTCCGTGGCCTGCGGAGAACGTGGTCCGGATGGAAAGGACAGGAGGTGGCTAACCCTGGGGAGTGGTGCGTGCTGGCAGCGTCACAACGCGTTTCGGCGAATCCTCGCCTTCACCTGATGAAGTAAGAAATAATCCCATAATTATCCTAACTGTCCAGATACCCCCCTGATCTGCTCTTGCAAATCACTCCCTGGGAAATATCTGACTTCTATCAGTAACCATACTAGTTTCATAGCAACTGCCTGGTTCACGTATTCTGGAATTTCCTTTCCCCGTGCCAAGACTTTGGGAAAATAATCTGGAATCCGAGATACTCTGTAGAGTGTCTCCCCCACGGATCCCCCCTTCGATCAGCTGCGCTGCGCACGGTGCAGTGTACACAGCCTTGACGTGGATGCCTGGCATCTCCCCTCTGACATGACTTGTCAGCCTCCCATTGGGGCGTGCCATGACGTGGGCCCACCACCCCCTCCCACTTTGGGGGCAGCTTTTCCCTGCCCTGTGACTCCATTTTGGAAACTGGAACACCAGACAAGATGGCTGCTGTGCAATTTCCCATAGCAAACTCTTAATGCTATACACGTTTAGAAAGGAAAACAAACAGGCAAAAAACATTGCATGCAACCTCAAACGTTTTTAACATGTAAATGATAACTCTTTTCCTGATTCAAACCTCAGTTCACAGACACACTGTTTGTGAACCTTAATCTTTACCCTGCAAAGAAAAAACATAAAAGAAATAACACAGTAGTTTGTGAAATCTCCCCCACCGCACACTCCTCCGCAGGAGAAGAAAAATGGAGAAAAACCTCAACAAATCTTCCAGCTGCTAGCAGATATCCACTGAAATAAAACACCTTAACCAGTAAAACTTCCTCTAGTTACAAAACTTATTTTGCGAATGACAGCAGCCGCTTCTCTACGATACCGTCTGGAACAGCTCTGTCTCAACACGCGGCTCCTTACCCCCCTCCCCCCCCACACACACACACACACACACTGCTATATACACTCACACGGACAGACAGAACCCGTCCCTCCACTCTGTAGAATACTGGAAAGGGGTGGGGGCGCTGTATTGGCCCACACAACTAAACCTACACTCTGCGATCCATGAAAATAACATGCCAAATAGCACTAAACTATGCCTAAGTTAAAGAAAGTTAACATCTAACACTGAAACCCGCTGGCTTATCTCCGGGCTCTCGCCACACAGTACACTTTACGCTCCCTAGCTTCTCTCCCCCTGTCCACTGACTGCAGACTGCAGCCCCCCTGCCTCTGCTGATGGGGGACACTAAACTGAAACACAGCTGGCAGCAATCCCAGCACAGTACTGCGAGTACACTGTGCAGACTACAGCAGACTTTCGCTAGTAAGCGAGAAAAAAAACAAAACACAGCCACCGAGAGGAAAAAAAAACACATAACTCAGAACTGACATAACTATAACCGTACAGAAAAATGAATTGCCTAACTAGGGACTAACAGTAACTCCCGACTATATGCCTTACACCCAGGGTTGCCTCTAACCATTTTGTCACTCCAGGCAAGAAAATTTGTGGCACCCACCCCTATGGCGCCTTTCCATGAAAATAATCGCAATGCGGGCAGCGTTTCACCAGAAAATACACGTAATGTAAGGCCGCAGAAGTGAGCTTAAAGGCTGCGGACCAGTGAACTGACAAGCCTGTTCACCACCTGGGGACACAACATCTGGCAGGGGGGGTGAATGCGGTCACCCCCCCCCCCCCCCCCACAGCAATCATGACCGCCTGGTCGGTCTGGTACCTTCTACAGTGGGTCAGAAGGAGGCACAAAGGGGAACAAAAGGAGGCACAGGGGGACAGAGGAGGCACAGGGGGACAGAGGTGGCACATGGGGACTGAAGAGCCACATGGAGACAGAAGGAGGCACAAAGGGATACAGAAGTAGGCACAGGAGGACAGAAGGAGGCAGGGTGGGAATGAAGGAGGAACAGGAGGGCAGAGGTAGCACACAGGGACAAATAAAGGCAAAGGGGACACAAGGAGGCACAGGGGGACAGAAGGAGGCAGAGATGGCACAAAGGAGGAAAGAAGGGTGCACAAGGCACAGAGGTGTCTGCTGCCTGCAACTTACGCTAAGTAGATGCAGCAGAAGCAAGTAATAGAACACCCAAAGGGATGTGGCTTAATCATGGGTGGGGTTTAATTGGAGTGGGGCTTAATCCAGCAGCATTGTGCCCCCCAAGACCAATGTCACTCCAGGCAATGGCCTGTACTGTCTATGCCTAGAGGTGCCCCTGCTTACACCGCACCACTGCACAATCCTATCCGTGACAAACTGAAATCATTCACCCATGACTCAGCCTGCAAACTCCATACAACACCTGCACATTAAAGCACAGAAACTATGACCACAGCACTATGTACGCTCTACACCGGAGCTGTAACAGACCTTCCTCCCCCCTCCCCAACACTCACGGGAGGGGGAAGAAGTATGCAGCCTCCATCCATACATAGCATCAGCACATAGCCACACAGCACATATTATATTGTAACACCAAATAAACAAAACTCCATACTCGTCTGATCAGTGGACGTTCCTCACTTGACTGCCAGTTCGATCAGCTGTGGCAAATGTTTCCCCCACAAATCACTGGACACTCACACCCGGAGCTCCTGCGCCTCACTCCGCGCAGTGGATCCAGGTCTTCCCCTACGGCAATTTGCCTGGGTGTCCCTGGGATTGCTCCGAAACTTGGACCCTGTTTAGGCCTTTAACTGCATGTACATCGCAGTTCAACTTCAAAGTCCAAGAGACCCGCCGCTGATGACACCTCGAACTGCAGACCGCGTGCTGGCTCCATGCAGCCTCCAGCACACCACTTATCTGCTTGATAAGCCTGTCCGCGTCTTCTCCGCTTGTTATGCTGTGGAATTCCTTGATAGTCCTTGATAGACTGAAAACTCAGGCCCGTGGCCTTATCTGCCGTTTCCTGCGAGGCAGCACTGGGTTCATGGCACCAATTGTAAGAAACTATACGTTGGTTGCTATGGGCAACAACACAACACCTTTGTTCGGCACCAGCAACTCATTAACAGGAGCTGCAAACATGACTCTCATCGCAGCAACAGCATTGGAGATAGAACTCCTCAGGCGTCTTCAAAGTTTAGGAGTTTATTCAGTCAACAAATATACAGTACAGTTTGTTACATCTTAGCAAAGCAGATTCTGCTGTAGTACGTCTTCTTGGCATTACAGGCTCTTGGTCCCATTCCTGGTGAATGGTAACCAGTCTTTATCTTCTGTCTATACTACGTTACATCTATACTACCTAGCCCGGAGACCTATTATATACAACATACAGTTATAAAATGACAAAACATAAATAAGAGTCAAAGGTTGTTGAAAGCCAGCAGAGAGAAGAAGTGTCTCTCTTCAGCCTGTGACCCCTTTTAATACCGGTCACCAAAGAGATAAATGTGACATCATCTGAGCCATACCCCCAAACCTACAATTGGCTCAGACCCCGTGTGGTGTCATAACACACACCTACTTAATATTCCGAGTGCTTTCTACCCTACCTACAAGGAATGCCATGTTTGGTAAATATTGGCTATGTTTATCTTTCTGCCGTCTAACAGTCTGGGGCAGTTTAGGCCTCTGGCCTTTCACCAGGGACATGTTCAGGACATGTTCCTGGTAACTGCTTGCATCCTCTCTTCTGCAAGAAACTCTTCTTAAAGGTATACTCTGTGAACCAAGCCTTTTACCTAAACTCAGTCCAAATAACTGAGGCCTACTTAAATTATAACAGCCTTATCAGTCTGTCTACAGTTGTTACCGTTCATTTAAGTTATCAACTAAGCCATTTACCGTTTGTATTTATAAACTAAATATTTAGATTGCAGTTTTGTAAGTATTTGACATTATTAAATAAGAACAATGAGTCACGCTCCTGACCTTAACCTATTTTGGTTCCTGGACGTAGTTTCTACGTCCAGGAACCATGCGCGCTACCGCGCGCCCCCGCGGCCGATCGTGCGCGTGCACGCGCACTCCCGGCCGCGGATTCGGTAGCCAAGGAATCAATGTATCGGGCTATGGAGCCCGATCATTGATTCCTCTCCCCCGCTGAAAAAGCGACAGCTTCTCTCGGAAGCTGAGCTTTTTCTGGCCGTCTCCTTCCCGATGCGTCACTCTAAGCGCGTGCTACGCTTAGAGTGACGTCATGTAAACAAACTCATGGCCGCCATCTTGTGGCCAAAAAGTAATACTACACCTGAAAAAAAAAAAAAGAATTAACACACATTTACATTATAAATCTATTGTTTACCTCCCACCCTCCCAAAAGTACCCAAATAAAATGTTTAGTATAAAAAAAAAAAAACATTACAATTAAAAAAAAAAACATGTAAATATTTACCTAAGGGTCTAAACTTTTTAAATATCAATGTAAAGATGAAATATTTCTATATTTTTTTTATTTTAAACTTGTAAATAGTGATAGATGCAAAATGTAAAAAATGGACCTTTATTTCCAAATAAAATATTGTCGCCATACATTGTGATAGGGACATAATTTTAACGGTGTAATAACTGGGACATATGGACAAGTACAATACGTGAGTTTTAATTATGGAGGCATGTATTATTTTAAAACTATAATGGCTGAAAACTGAGAAATAATGAATTTTTCCATTTTTTTCTTATTCTTCTTGTTAAAATGCATTTACAGTAAAGTGGCTCTTAGCAAAATGTACCCCCCAAAGAAAGCCTAATTGGTGGCGGAAAAAACAAGATATAGATCAGTGCATTGTGATAAGTAGTGATAAAGTTATAGGCTAATGAATGGGAGGTGAACATTTCTCACGTGAAAACGACAGAACCTGAATGGGTTAAAGGTGCGTACACATGCACGACAGCAGCCAACGACGGGTCCGTCTGCTATGTGCCGGGATGTGCCGACGGACCCATCATTGGCTGCTGTCGTGCGTGTACACACCTTAAGAAAGCAAGACTAAAACAGATTAAGGTAAACTGACAATGTCCACTAGAAATAAATGTCCTCTTTGACACATCCACGGGATCTTGGTTCCTCTGTTAATCTTCCTCTTAGGTCAACACATCACATGTAAAAAGCAAATAAAAAAAACACAATAGTGTGATTCTGTAAGCAGCAATCAGATTCCACCACCTTCTTCAATAGTAATCAACCACCGTGGGTTACCATAGGTGAGCACCCAGACACTCCCCTCAATGTCCACACTCACCCCGTAATCCTCCTATATTCTCCGGAGGCAAGATTGACAGCTTATGAGGGGATCGAATCCACCAATCCAACTAGATTCATCAATCACTGCATAAACTAAAAATTAAGTCCATAGCATAAAACCGTTTTATTAAAAGTAATAAAAAACATAGATTGCACTCACAAGGGTAGCATCTGCAGTGGCTGAAAGGTGTTCCAAAGGGGCAGTTCACACGGATTATGAGAAATTGATCTAATATAGAGGATTTTTTTGATCAATCGGATGTGATCAAAGCTATATTGTAACGATTGTGGAATTCTCTCCGTGATCAGCGCACAAGACGTGCGCTGACACTGCGGAAATCCTCCACAAGCGTGTAATTTGAGGGAACCCAGCAAAAGGTGCAATGCACCTGTAGAGGGAAATTCCTGTCGGCAGGTGGAGCTGTGGAATGCAGAGGAACAGCTCCTCTGCCCTGCCACACACGCCAGACAGGAATTGTACGAAGGGAAGAAACGCAGGGCAAGATAGCCCTGAAAGAGAAAGATCAAAGCGACAGAGGGTATGTGTGTCCACCAAACTAGTCGCCACCCTGCGACGATGAACACACAACCATGAAGACAAAGTGAGAAGGCAATCGCCAGAGATGGCGATTGCTAACAGCGACACAAGACCGAATAAGCACAGATGAGGAATGTATGTATGTCCACCAATCTAGCCCCAACCTGCGACGGTGGACACACAACAGAAGCAACTAAGTGAGAACGCAATCGCAAGAGAAGCGATTGCGGAAGAGAATGAGCACAGGGACAGATTGTATGTGTGTGCACCAAACTAGTCGCCGACCCGCGACGGTGCATACACAACAGCAGATATGAAGTAGGAGCGCAATCGCGAGAGAGGTCGATTGCCAGAGGTGACACAAGGCTACAGCAAGGCGGAGCACGAGAGTAGCAAAGGCACAGCAAATATACAATGAGAAGATAAGGAAAATAACAAACGCTAACTAAACGCGAACACCGCACTCATTCGCAACAGTGCACGCGTTTCCCCGCGTGATAAGCACAACAGAGACAAGCACGCCTAACTAACCACCGACAGACAAACATGAAACAGAGGACGCGAGCGCTTGCTTAACGGTTACCTCACCGAGCCTCAAGCAAGCGTTCGTAGCAGACAAGACAGATGCACGAAAAAAGGAATAAGTGAGAGATACGATCCACTGCTCTTTCCGCCAGAGCGAGTGCGATCCACGTATAGCAAGAGAGATGGAGATCAGATGGATCCACAGCACAAGCGCTAGGCGAGTGTGATCCAGGCAAGACAGATAGAGGAGATAGCTGGTAGCAACCGCTGCTCCAGCTATACTCCAAGAACAAAGATCAGAACGACTTCCTGTCGACCACCGCTGGGACAGAACAATCGCAACAGACAAAACAGATATGCAATCCTAACTGCACTAGGGAATCTGCCTAGTGCAGTCCCAGGAATTACTCTAAACTAATCTTCAAACAATGAGCAAGGCTGACACTACCAGGAGTGTTTCACAGGACTAACCCTTATGACCAGCAAAGGACTCTGGGAAACATAGCTCTTCATACTGCCAGTCATCAAAGGAGGCAGGTAGGGGATTTGCATAACGAGTGTATGCAAATTCCTCAGCAGCAGAACAGACCGGAAACTTGTAATAGAAAGACAAGTCTCTCTTGCAGAGACCTGCAGCCCACAGACTAGAGGAATGGTCAAACAGCTGTCTGCCAGTGCATCCAGCTGAGCGGATCATTACATATATTCATTGAGAAGGGGTACAAAAAGGAGTGGTTACATAAATTGAAATGCGAAGTGGCTGATGGGGATAGAGATCAGTTAGTGTATGGGGAAGGCAAATGGGTAATAATGAACTGAAACCTTTTGCTTTTATTTCAAATTTTTCATCACAGTTTAGACAGGTGGAAAGTGTTTTTTTCCAAATATTGGAATATTTTGCAAAGTGAGTTACCAGATAAACTGTCCATTGTTTATAGGAAGGCTCCAACCCTTAAATATAGGTCCTTCTCAAGAAATTAGCATATTGTGATAAAGTTCATTATTTTCTGTAATGTACTGATAAACATTAGACTTTCATATATTTTAGATTCATTACACACAACTGAAGTAGTTCAAGCCTTTTATTGTTTTAATATTGATGATTTTGGCATACAGCTCATGAAAACCCAAAATTCCTATCTCAAAAAATTAGCATATCATGAAAAGGTTCTCTAAACGAGCTATTAACCTAATCATCTGAATCAACTAATTAACTCTATCCCCTACTCCTCCAGTCCCTCCAATCCATGGGCATTCACGATCTCGCCCTGACCTGGCTTTCACCTTACCTCTCCAACCGCTCCTTCACGACCTCCTTCAATGAGTCGTTGTTCACCCCCAACCACCTCTCAGTGGGAGTCCCCCAAGGCCCGTTCCTTGGCCCCCTACTGTTCTCCCTATACACATCCTCCATTGGCAAGGTTATCTCCTCCATGGGTTTTAACTATCATCTGTATGCAGATGACACCCAAATCTACCTCCACACCCCTGACATATCCACCACTACCATGGAAAAGGTCTCCTCCTGCCTATTTGCCCTCTCCATCTGGATATCCGCTAGGTTCCTGAAACTAAATCTAGACAAAACGGAATTTATGATCTTCCCACCCCGGTCATCCCTGGACCTCCCAGATGTGCAGGTCACTGTTAACCACACTACCATTCGCCCTACCTCTCAAGCCCGCTGTCTGGGTGTCACCCTGGACTCCGCACTCTCCTTCACTCCCCGCATCCAAAACCTCACAAAGTCCTGCAACTTCCACCTTCGTAATATCTGTAAGATTCGCCCTTTCCTGACCTTTGCCACCACCAAACTCCTCATCCATGCCCTCATAATTTCCCGCCTCGACTACTGCAATGCCCTTCTGTCTGGTCTCCCTATGACCCGAATAGCCCCACTGCAGTCCATCATGAATGCGGCAGCCAGAATTATCCACTGCTCCCATCGCTCCACCACGGCGGATCCCCTCCTTGATCTTATTCAGAGATACACACCAAGCCGCTCACTCCGCTCCTCCAATGAACTTCGCCTGACCGTCTCCCGCATCACCCAGTCCCATGCACGCCTCCAGGACTTCTCAAGAGCCGGCTCCCTTTGCTAAATCTGTCATTTAGTATGGCACTGTTATTGGCCTGAGGAAGCGGGCTCTGACCCGCGAAACGCGTTGCCTGTGCTACTAATAAAAACATTTGTAAAATACAAAGATTTTTTCGTCACTGAGGTAAGCTACCTCAAATTTTCCGTTTTTAAACTGCTTTTAGATGCTTTTATTACACCAGGGCGCCTCTTATACCCTTATTGTGCAATCATACCCCCTTACCTCACCCGTCTGAGGGGTGGGTACAGACCACACGTGGCTTTGACCACGACGGATATCTGTCCCCTTTCTTTTACCAAGGAGAGCGACCGCATCCAGGACCCTAGGGACCACCCCGAGTGGAGTCGGGTTTGTTGTCTCCACCTGCTTCCTGTGGTCGGTTGCCCCCCTGCAACCCACCTTTGTGAGTAGTGTCTTACTTTTATTACGCTCCATTGTTTGACGTACTACACCATTGGGCTCCCACTTTTGTCTCCTGTATCTTTTCACTAGAGGGTGTTTTTGACATCCCACTAAGTTTAATGTAGTGTCCCCCGTCAGCAGAGGCAGGCGGGGGAGGGGGGGGCCGTTAGCTTGCTGCATATTTGTGTGATTCTGATGAGGTTTGTTAGAAAGTTTGTGAACAGCTGTAGGTTTTCCTCTTTCCTCCTCCACGTATTCTACAGAATGAGGGGGGAGTGAAGTTTGGGGTTTTTTTTCTCTCTCTGTCTGTGCAGGTCTGAGTTATGTCCGAGGTACGCTGCTGGCTGTTTTTTTTTTTCAGATTTGCTGTATTTGTGGAGAGAGTCACACGCTGAAGTCTGCGGGAGCATATTTTAAACAGGTAAGTACTTAGGATAGTACTGAGGTAGGGGAGAGAAGTTTAACTCCAATCTACCAAAAAGAGTAAACAGAGTTTATGAGAACCATAAAGCAACGAGATCAATTACGGCATGTATTGATCAATCTAAAGTGTACAGAGTACAAGCCGCAGGGCGAATCCCAAATCATTAATAAGAATTGATTTGTTTGTATTTCGATTTCAGGAGTTTGACAATATGGAAGCAAGAAAGCTGAGGTGCTGGCAGCCGAGACAGAGATGTCAGTCGGATAAGCGAAAGGTTCCAGATGCCAATCCGAGTTTGGAGAACAGCGAGATTTCTGAGATCGGAAAGAGACTAAAAAACTGACTGAGCAAAGCATAATGCAAATTGCTAATGTTTTTCTTTCCCAAGGAGGTGCTTTTATAATGAAGAGTACCGTGCTGATGGTGATCCTAGGCTGCTATTTCGTCCTAGGAGACCGAAGAGAGGACATTCTCATGAACAATAAGGGGTTAATGAGAACACAAGGCCCAAGCATGTTAATGTTTGGAGACAAAGGTACTGATCCTTTCCCACCTCCCTCTGATTGGCACAGATGGACCAAGCAGGGATGGAGGAAAAGAGCACTTGTGCCAGGTTGAAACAAATTTCATGGCACAATGTTAGTGTAAGGTCTGAAGGGTCAGGTGTGCTGGAAGTTTGAATTGAACGGCAGTGTAAATCTGCTCTTGAATGTCACACTCCCGGAACCAATGCACCGATCCAAAGTTTTGTTAAAAGGTACATTGCAGTACAATGGGTACATGCAAAAGGTGGAGTGTGTGGTTCAGGGGTACCTTGTCTTGGTTATCCAGAGTGAGATGGTTGCAGATTGGAGAGGAACGAGCAGTAAGCGTCACTTCTCCTACAGGAGAGATGCAGGGGACAACATCACACTTTGGAGTTACCAACAGAGAGTGTCTCCGAAACAGTTATACACACGTAAAGGCTGGAAAGCCGAGGGTTTGTGGTTCTCGAAACAAGAAGTAAAAATCGAGATCCAGCCACAGTCTCAGGTGACCAAGAGGGTGGGGAGAGCAATCCCGAGCAAGGGAGTGTCCACATAGGTAACATCCTCACTACATGGGTCACAACATGAGACAATACCACACAGTCCATATTCAAGCATTTATTCTCATGCTAGATGGGTAAGTGAGGAGGTACTCTTAATTGAAAGATTGCAGACAGTACATTCTTCCCGACCTAAGGTACGCATTTTGCCTCAGGACATAAGGGGGGCAAAGGTCCAAGCAGGACAGTTGGCAACATCTTTTGTCATTGATATGCTAATCAATTTCCCAGAAGAAAGAGTACCTACCGTATTCTTCTGGGGAGGGCCACAAGGGTTAGCATGGGACGTGAGTTTGATGGATCAGGGGACTTTTTGGAGTAGAGAGGTAGAATCCTGGGATACATCAGGTAGCACCCCGGGGACTCTCTATGACGGAAGGGTGATGAGACTAAAACGGGGGAGTTTAAAAATAGCGCCCTTAGTCCGGGAGGATGAAGGACCATGGACAAATGTTTTTTGCATCCCACAGTCCCTAGAGTTTAAGGGTCCAAATAGATCTTGCATAATAAGAAGGGGAACCGTGACCGTAAAAGTGGGGGTTCCTACAACGCCTAAAGCTCAGGTAGTCACCCTGCCAGTGACTACCCAGGAACCCCACCTACCGTCATGTGATACACATCAGGTTGTAAAAAGTGGCCCTTTTCAGTTAAATCAACTGAGGGCGACTCCAGTTATCATGGAGGCCCAGCTTCAATTGATCACTTGGCAGATTAACTTAGAAGAGTGGGTAATATCTAATATATACCCTAACTGCAGCACTATCACTGCCACCCTGGTACAGGCTTTTATGTCATGGGCACATTCCACAGGGAATAGTGTAGCCAGAAGAAGGTCCCGAAATTTAGGCAGATACACTCTTGGGAGGAATGGGCGCTGGAATGGGGGTAGCAAACAGTGTAGACATGGAAGGGATGACAGAGGTCATTCAACAATTAGGCACATTGGGACAACAGAATGTGGGTACCCAACACCATCTGAACTTGGTTTTGGAACAGTTAACGCACAACACCTATAGAGTTCAGGGCAGGGGTACACTCAAAGGCACAGTCAAATAATTCTTCAGAAGATGATTGCACATGCTAAGGGTACTGCATGGGAGACAGCATGCCTGTCAATGCAGACTGAGTTAACAGCAGATTGTAAGATAATGGCTCAAGCCTTATCAGAAGGTAAAACTCCTTTACAGCTGAGACTTGACAAGGAGCGATTTGTCGATTTTCCGGGGGAAGGATCTTTTGCATGGAGGCACCAAGAGGTGTGGATAAACAAATGGATAGGGTGCGACAATTTTTTATGCACCGCTACTTCCTTAGTTCCTACCAGTGGAGAAACCCAGGTAGTTTTTCCAGTAGTATCCCTGGGTACACCTGTTTCCTCAACACATGTCTTACACCATGACCTGAGAGGTCAACGGTTTTTGGTGCTAGAGGGGGTGAAACAAGTAGATTTGTCATCATGCTGGCAATTCTCAGATAGGTACCTGTGTTTGCCGGGGCAAGTCCGATTTAGTGAGGAAGCCTGCTGGCTCAATAACACAGAGTGCGCAGCTGCCATCCAAAAGATCCCTCCTAATGCCAAACCAATATCTCCGGTGGCTGAAGTAAAAGTTTGTTTTTTAAACATGAGGTCTAATGACACATTCATTGTACATTTTCATAATTGTTCCGATATGGTTGATCTTTCAAGGGGAACATATTGTGTGAGCGGAGATCCCATATGGATCAAGTCGTCCAGGTTTGACTACGTTATCCCTCAAATTGTTAGGAGAACTCTAACGTTCAAAGCTCCACAGGAAGTGCCCATCCTGAGGGATAACATGCCATGGGACAAAGGGGTACAGGTTTTGACACAAGATCATACTTTGTTAAAACGGTTAAACAAACAGAACACTAAATTAGAGGTGATATTTCATCATGATCAAGGTGATCTTAAAGAGGTTGAACACAAATATAATCAGGTGAGTTCCAGTCTGACCTGGTGGAAACGGTTTCTGGCGATATTCCAGGGACACTCGGACTGGGCCTCTACAATTCAGAATTTCTTCCTACATCCACTGGCCGTAGTGATGGGGGTGGCAATCTTGGGAATCATTATACAGGTGAGTTTGTGTGTAAAATTACGCAAACAAATTAACACGGTTAAGAGATTGGTCCCTCATAAACAATCTCATGAACCAATATTTCCAAATTAAGGGATATACAGGGTTACGGGTATTGGTTTTAGCAGTACCTATCATGGAGCTGATTGTATGAAGGCGTTCTTTTAGAAGACACCTGGCACTGCTTCGATACTTAACAGACATACAAGTTTCACTTTTCTGTGATCATGTAAGTTTGTGAGTGATACGCAAGTGACGCAAATGCTGAGAATATGGTATAGAGGGAATTAGAAGTAGGGAATCCCCAGGGAGCCTGGTTACAGGAAGGCCAAGAGGTCTTGCCCTCTCTCCCAGGGAGAACCACCTAGAACAGAGAACGTGTGTGAGCACGAGCATCGAAAAGTGAAACAAAAAGAAAAGAAACCAGGTACTGCTGGGTTCAGAGGCAGGAATCTGCAGATCAAGCCTTTTACGGGGGATTGTTATAATTTAAGTATTATATGTAGGATAACCTATGACCCAAATAGCCCCACTGCAGTCCATCATGAATGCGGCAGCCAGAATTATCTACTCCTCCCATCGCTCCACCAGGGCGGCTCCCCTCTGTGAATCCCTCCACTGGCTTCCTATCCAGTCCAGAATCAGATTCAAGATATTGTGTCTGACCTACAAATCCGTCCACAAAACCTGTCCAACCTACATTTCTGATCTTACTCAGAGATACACACCAAGCCGCTCAATCCGCTCCTCCAATGAACTTCGCCTGACCGTCCCCCGCATCACCCAGTCCCATGCACGCCTCCAGGACTTCTCAAGAGCTGCTCCAACACTATGGAACTCCCTACCTCCACCCATTAGGACAGCCCCCTTCTTAAACACCTTCAAGAAGGCCCTCAAAACTCACCTTTTTACTCTGGCCTACCACCCCTCACAAGTGCTCTAAACCCACAGCTGAACTCTGGTCCCCTACCTCTCGTGTACCTACCTCTCCCTCTAGATTGTAAGCCTTTGGGCAGGGTCCTCCTCCTTTTGTGTCCTACCTGATCATGCACCTCCATTACTGTAAACCCATGCTATGCATTTGAGTGAACCTAACTTGCCTAATCTCCATGCTCCCATCCAAAGACTGACTAAGCATTACCTTATGCTCATACTGTGCTGTGTGATCTGGTTTTCTTGTATTCCTGTATTGTCATATTGCTGTATGTCACCCCTAAATATTGTCTGTAACCTAAATGAATGTTCAGCGCTGCGTAATATGATGGCGCTTTATAAATACAATAAATAATAATAATAAACACCTGCAAAAGATTCCTGAGGCTTTTAAAAACTCCCAGCCTGGTTCATTATTCAAAACCGCAATCATGGGTAAGACTGCCGACCTGACTGCAGTCCAGAAGGCCATCATTGACACCCTCAAGCAAGAGGGTACATTTCTGAACGAATAGGCTGTTCCCAGAGTGCTGTATCAAGGCACCTCAGTAGGAAGTCTGTGGGAAGGAAAAATTGTGGCAGAAAACGCTGCACAACGAGAAGAGGTGACCGGACCCTGAGGAAGATTGTGGAGAAGGACCGATTCCAGACCTTGGGGGACCTGCGGAAGCAGTGGACTTAGTCTGGAGTAGAAACATCCAGAGCCACCGTGTACAGCCATGTGCAAGAATTGGGCTACAGGTGCCGCATTCCCCAGATCAAGCCACTTTTGAACCAAAAACAGCGGCAGAAGCGTCTGACCTGGGCTACAGAGAAGCAGCACTGGACTGTTGCTCAGTGGTCCAAAGTACTTTTTTTGGATAAAAGCAACTTTTTGCATGTCATTTGGAAATCAAGGTGCAGGAAGACAGAGTCTGGAGGAAGACTGGGGAGAGGGAAATGCCAAAATGCCTGAAGTCCAGTGTCAAGTACCCAGAGTCAGTGATGGTCTGGGGGTGCCATGTCAGCTGCTGGTGTTGATCCACTGTGTTTTATCAAGGGCAGGGTCAATGCAGATAGCTATCAGGAGATTTTGGAGCACTTCATGCTTCCATCTGCTGAAAAGCTTTATGGAGATGAAGATTTCATTTTTCAGCACGACCTGGCACCTGCTCACAGTGCCCAAACCACTGGTAAATGGATTACTGACCATGGTATTACTGTGCTCAACTGGCCTGCCAACTCTCTTGACCTGAACCCCATAGAGAATCTGTGGGATATTGTGAAGAGAAAGTGGAGAGACGCAAGTCCCAACACTCTGGATGAGCTTAAGGCCGCTATCCAAGCATCCTGGGCCTCCATAGCACCTGAGCAGTGCCACGGGCTGATTGCCTCCATGCCACGCTGCATTGAAGCAGTCATTTCTGCAAATGGATTCCCGAACAAGTATTGAGTGCATAACTGAACATAATTATTTGAAGGTTGACTTTTTTTGTTTTAAAAACACTTTTATTTGTTGGATGAAATATGCTAATTTTTTGAGATAGGAATTTTGGGTTTTCATGAGCTGTATGCCAAAATCATCAATATTAAAACAATAAAGGGCTTGAACTACTTCGGTTGTGTGTAATGAATCTAAAATATATGAAAGTCTAATGTTTATCAGTACATTACAGAAAATAATGAACTTTATCACAATATGCACATTTTTGGAGAAGGACTTGTATATGCTAGCACCTAGTTGTGTAAACCCCCCTATACAAAGGCGTTTGAGAGGTTGGCAGACCCCCGTTTTTTTCCCCTGTAGGGGCTATAAGTAGGCAAATGGGGAGAGAAAGGTAAGTATTCAATCTTTTTCCAATAATAGGGAATTTAAGATCAGGAATTTTATAACATGTGCTACAACAGGCGTGGTGCATGTGATCTGGTGTGATTGCAGCCTGCAGTATGTGGGTCCCACCACCAGATCACTAAGAGAGAGGATAGGAGAGCATGTGACAAATATTTTAAAAAAAAGTTTATGAACAACATGGTGTCTCTATGCATTTTAAATTTAAACATCAGTGTAACCCGAGATTTATGCACTTTGGTATAAATGTATCAATCAATTCCACTAATGTGGAGAGGGTGTAACCAAGGTCAGAGAGATCTCTAAGAAAGAGACAAGATGGATTTTTGACCTCGACACACTGACCCCTGCTGGACTTAATGTTGAGCTGGATATTAATTGTTTTATTAGGAATGACTGAGTATTGTTTTTTATAAATGTTATGTGGTTGAATAATGTATAATGATAATTTGGATTGTACTATACTGTAGAACATTTGTAATACATTTCCTCGTATGAGGGAAGCGGGCTATGTGTAAGGGATCGCTCGGACTGTTATCCGCCGAGAATCACGGTTTCTTAGGACGCTTCCAAACTTTTCCGCCCTTAGAGTTGCATGTACGCTTGATAGGTTTCCAAGGTAACGTAACTGTGGGTGGACGCAGGGGCGGTAGGTTTGACGTGTAGGCATGCGTGGTCTATGATGACGTGCACGGCGTATCTCAATGAGGGCTGATGGGAGGAGATCTTGAGTATAATAGAGGCCGATCTTGTGTCTGACCTCAGCCCCTGATGACTCCGATGGTGACGAAATGCGTAGGGTGGAGCTACGTCAGACGCCGTCGGCCATACACGGAAGTACAGACACCCACGGAGTGGAGACACGGGGATTTGAGGCGGCTAACATGCGAGTGGTCCCCCGGGGACCCAACTGTGTTTATAACGATATTACCGAAAGTTTAACCTTGTGAGTGCAATCTATGTTTTTTATTACTATTAATAAAATGGTTTTATACTATGGACTGAATTTTTAGTTTATGCAGTGATTGATGAATCTGGTTGGATTGGTGGATTTGATCCCCTCATAAGCTGTCAATCTTTTTTTTAACAAATCATTTTTTATTTATAAGTTGTCAATCTTGCCTCCGGAGAATATAGGAGGATTATGAGGTGAGTGTGGACATTGAGGGGAGTGTCTGGGTGCTCACCTATGGTGTTTAACTCTTAATGGTAACACACAGTGGTTGATTACTTGATTACTATTTTTTTATTTGCTTTTTACACGTGATGTGTTGACCTAAGAGGAAGATTAACAGAGGAACCAAGATACCATGGATGTGTCAAAGTGGACATTTATTTCTGGTGGACAATGTCAGGTTGCCTTAATCTGTTTTATGCTGGGCATACACAGCTCGTTTCCTCCTTATCAATCGAGCCGCCGATGGCTCAATTGATAATTTCCGACAGGTCCAATGACCCGCCGGATCGATACCCCGCTCGATCCCCGTGGGCAGACAATAGCGGGGAATCGAGCAGAAGATAAGGAGCGCCCGCGGGGACGAGCGGGGATCGATCCAGGCGGCGGCGGGGACGAGCAGGGATGCGCCGGGATCGAGCCAGCAGCTCGATCCTGCGCAACTATCTCACCGTGTATTCCCAGCATTAGTCTTGCTTTCTTAAGGTCAGGAGAGCAACTCATTGTTTTTATTTAGTTTGTCAATTGTGTCATCAGATTGGTACGAGCGTGCACCACATATACCGTAAAAGTTAATTGTTCTCCAGGAGCGCTAGTCTAAGTCGATTATAATTTTACATTATTAGTGTACAAACATAAAAATCTGTTTATAGATATAGCGAACCTCTAAACTTTATAATTTGCGCATAATTTCGTCAAATGTTTTTAACCGTTAATTTCAGAATGCAACATACAAACTATAAATGCTTACATGTTCATCATCGGTTACACTAGCGTAACTACCGCCCCTGCAGGCCCTGCGACCGCAGTGGGGCCCCGGGGGACTCAGGGGCCCGGCACCTGCTCCTGTATATCGATCTACACCCGCAATCCTAGTAGTCTTTTGCCTCCTCTTGTCTCATGATGACGCACAGGGCGCACAGTGACTGACATGCAGAGGCACAGCAGCCTTAGTTGGTGCTGCAGTCTCTACTCACGCTAGTCAGCAGTCACCTTCACTGCCCCGCCCTCCCAGCACGCAGTGGTCGCGGTGGTCCCGGGAAAAGGTAGAAGATACAGGCACCACGCTGTGACAGCCTTCCTGAGTTCAGCCTCGGAGATGAGGGAGATGGGGGAGGGAGACGGAGAAAGGGCTGCCTGCAGTCCTGCAATGGACGAACTCCTGTGTAAGCATGTTGTTTTTTTGTTTGTTTATTTATGTACTCTGTGCCTGTCACTGTGCTTTCATGTGTGCTAATTGTAGTTGGGAACTGGGGGAAGGAAGGGCGAGAATAGGTGTGTGAAAAGTTGTGACTGAGGCAGGGGTCTTAGATAACAGAGCTGGGAAAGGTGGTTTGCCTGGTTGTCAGGATGAGGTATTAAGCAGGTTAAAGGATACCTTAGTGCTGTTTAAAATGTAAAAACTGTTTAAAAAGCCATGTGTACTGCGCTGTCCTCATGCCCACTGCTCCCCCGTTCGCTTTCATTATCTTCTAAAGTCCTCCCAAAGCTATTTCCAGGTTGGCCGAGTCGGGGAGTAGAACGCAAGCGCTGCCCGGCAGCATGCATCTTTGATTGTGTGTCCAGATGCACACAACTTCAAAACGATGTAGTGCAAATGCGCAGAGTGCTCCTGGCTGCGGGCGTGTGATCAAGGATGTTAGTCGCCGGGCAGCTCCTGCGCAGTGCACACTGACCCGGCTGATCCTGAAGTAGCTTCAGGGGGCCTTTAGAAGATAATGGAAGGGACAAAAGAGAATGGGAGAAGTGGTGGGCATGAGGAGAGCTTCTCACATACCTACTCCCCTCGTTTTTATATTTTCAACAGTGCTAAGGCGTCCTGAGGTGTTGAGGGGCAGGGGTTAGAGGGTTGGAGCCCAGAAATGCCTGTGTTTTTTTGTAGTATAAAAATCCTCCAGGTTGCTGCTGTCCACCCCGAAAGATCTGGCAACTGTGCGTCGCCTTGCTCTCATTTCTGTGGCCTTGAGCGTTCTGCACATGCGCAGTCTTTGTGAACTGTGCAAGCGCAGAACGATCCCATCTGCAAGAGTGTTATCAAGGAGGCCCGTGTACAGACCCATGCATGTACAGTAGCCACAACCAGAGTCTAGCCGGGAATCATTAGGAGGGGACAGCGGTACTCTGAAGGGGTTCAGAACTACAGCAAGGGACCGGATAGACTGCGGGGGGCTGGAATAAGCCCCTGGTAAGGACAAGAGCTTGTTGGATATGTTACTGGGCTATGCTCCTCTTCATGCACGAGTGCAGCCATACTGTGACTGTGTGAGTTCGACCGTGCCTGTGTATAAAGGCGAAGCCATTCATCTTGATGCTCAGGCATGGCTGTACTTGCACAGGGGCAGTATGGCTACACTCCTGCTATATGAGGAGCGCAGTGGGAAATTCATGAGTCTCGGTCAGTGGCCGTGGTCTGGAGGTGGACACACAAAGCTTCCAGAGGTTCCTCTTCTTAGGAAAGTATGTTTTTTAGGTCCCAATTTGTCTTGGGTTTGAGTTAAACATTTACTTAAAGGACAACTGAAGCAAGACGGATATGGAGGCTGCTATATTTATTTCCTTTAAGCAATACCAGTTGCCTGGCTATCCTGGTGATCCTCTGCCTTTAATACTTTTAGATATAGCCCCTGAACAAGCATGCAGCAGATCAGGTGTTTCTGACATTGTTGTCAGATCTGACAAGATTAGCTGCATGCTTGTTCCTGGTGTGATTCAGACATTACTGCAGCCAAATAGACCAGCAGGCCTGCCAGGAAACTGGTATTGTTTAAAAAGGAAATCTATATGGCAACCTCCATATTCTTCTCATTTTAGTTGTTCTTTAATTTTGTTGATATTCTGGCAACACAGAAGAGATGTGTGTGCAGGGGGGCGGTCAGGAGTTGGAAGGGGGAGCCCCATTCAAGTTTTCGCAGGGGGGCCCAGTGATTTCTAGTTACGCCCCTGATCGGTTATAGTGTATTAACTGTTAGTCTGAGACATGATGTTATTTCCTCATAAAGAAATTAAAATATGATTTTTTAGTCATTTTCATTATTTAAGATTGTTTAATTTTTTTAAACAGATTGAAGAGATCTTTATTTTACTCGAATACAAAAATCACAAGACACATTATGATGAAAATACAGTTTTATTCAAACGATATTCTTTGCATTTGCAAAGGCGAAAAATAGAATACTCCCGTAAACGAAAAAAATGTTCCGTGCGCTCTTACCCAGAAGACGCAGTCACTCTCAGATGCTCTCTCTCCACTTTGATCCTATGCACTGTGCTGCTCCGTTATGTAGTGGTCAGGAGAACAAATCTAGGTAAAAAATGGAGTGCTTCATAGTGCATTATCAAAGGGATGGATTTAATTAGCAGTAAAAAGTTATATTAGCAGTAAAAAGCTGCTAGCCACAGCGCGTTGTCATCAACTGTCAGGGTTGTAAGCGGGTGGCTGTACCGCTGATATGCAAGCTTACCTTTGTACTTTTGTGATTATAACTTTTTATTGCTAATTAAATCCACCCCGTTGATAATGCACTATGAAGTGCTCCATTTCTGCCTAGATTTGTTCTCCTGACCCCTACATAACGGAGCAGCACAGTGCATAGGATCAAAGTGGAGAGAGAGCATCTGAGAGTGACTGTGTCTTCTGGATAAGAGCGCAAGGAACCTTTTCTTTTATGGGAGTATATGCATGCTGCGTTTGGGACAGTCATTTGCAGCACTGCTGGAGGAACAGAACACATCCATGATGTCTACTGCCAAGTCGGGTAGGTAATACACTAATTTCCAAATGGGAAAAATTGAAAGCAGAAATTCATGATAACAAGAAACAGATTGTGGACAGAGTATCAGCTAACCCCAAAAAAACCCTCTGCCCATAACTGCATCTATAGACAATACTGATTACACCACCAATTTAACAAATGATTTCCTTAGAAAGAGTTAGAGGATTTGAACACTGGCATAAGAATAGCGCCTGCAGCCCCTGCTCCCCTCCAGCTTAAGTTACAGTGTGGGCAGCGGGCGGCGGGCAGATACATACCTTCTGTGCGTTCCACCGCATACTCCTCGCTATAGCGTCTGACGTCACTTCCGGAAGTAACGTCAGACGCTAGAGCGAGGAGTATGCGGAACACACGGAAGGTATGTATCTGCCCGCCGCCGCCCGCTGCCCACACTGTAACTTAAGCTGGAGGGGAGCGCAGAGGGGAGAGCCCCGAGGTAAGGGAGAGGGGTTGAACTTCCCCTCTCCCCGCCGACTATGGCCAAGGCTTTCCCCTCATGCTGCCACCCCTCCAGCCCCCACAAAATGGCCCTGAGCGGGCCCCAGGGAGGGGGGGGTGCTCTGAAATTCTGCAGGGGGGCTTGGTGGGGCCTAGTTATGCCCCTGAGTTTGAAATAGATAAGACCGTTATGTCTTAGTTAACATCTTTAACCACTTCCGGGTTTCTAGTCCTTTGGATGATCTGTGCTGCGGGGGCTCTTCAGCCCGCAGCACAGATCAGATAGCAGGCAGGGCGATCAGACTTCCCCCCCTTTTTTCCCCACTAGGGGGATGTCCTGCTGGGGGGGTCTGATCGCCGCCGCGCTGCTGTGCCTAGCGGGGGGGTTCCTCAAAGCCCCCCTCCTCAGTGCTATTCCTCCCTCTGCCTCCTTCCCTCCCTCCCCTCTCCATTATGGGCTGCACAGGACGGAAATCCGTCCTGCGCTGCCTCAGATAGGCTTCAGCCTATCAGATGCCGGCGATCCCCGGCCAATCAGAGGCCGGGGATCACCGATCTCCTCAACGGCGCTGCTGCGCAGCAGCGCCGTACGTATGTAAACAGCGGGGAAGATCTTCCCCGCCTGTTTACATTTACCCTACGAGCCGCGATCGGAGGCTCGCAGGGTGTTCACGGAGACTCCCTCCGTGAACTGACATGGAACGGCCCCATGGAAACCGCTTCAGGATTCAGGGGCGTACTTAAGTGTACGCAGAATCCTGAAGTGGTTAAATGGAGTAGCATGGAAAAGAAACCATTCATACCCGTAGCACCCATGCAAACAATAACAAAAAAAAACCTGCCTAGTAGCTATAACAGCCCCAGGCCCTCAAACAAAGAGCCTAGGAGAGCTGATAACAGGCAAAAGATGCCAGACAGGTCCACATGCAGGAATATGAGAGCTCACCCCCCTATTATGTCACCTAGGATAACGCCTCCTTTCAAAAATAGAACACAGAAGCGACCATACAAATTTGATCACTTATCCCATCGTCAAGAGGCCAGCAAAAGGTTTGGGAATAGCGGCAAACATGGAGGACACAGGAAGAACTCTGACAAGTTTTTGAAGGACAGAAATACAAAGACTGGTCTTTCCCAATCAACCCCTCCCCAGAAGCACCCCTATAGATCTGACAACTCGATATCGGGTTATCTAGAAAGATATAGGGACAGGATGAGAGGAGAAAGAGAAGGAGTTTGCTGAGAATAAACAAATTGTAATCAGACAGGCTGACAAAGGGGGAGGGATAGTATTAATGGTTTATGCAAGTTACCGTGATAAAGGTCTAATGCTGGGAATACATGGTACGTTTTTGAGCCATTAAGATGGCTCGATTGATCATTTCCAACCTGAACGATACCCTGCCGGAACGATTCCGCGCTCGATTTCGTATAGGGAACAATGCGTACAGATAAGGGAACAATGCGGAAAGATAAGGAAGATAAGCGAACCGAGTGCAGAATCGAATGCGAAAATCGATCTGACACAAAATCGAGCGCGAAAACCGTACCGTATATTCCAGGCATAAGACTGTTAGCAGATCCATCTACATACCAGCTGCTTCCCAATGACTCCACGTTAGCCTTTAGAGAGGAACTGCAAAAATTAGTCAGCAGTGCATTCCTGAATGGTATAGTGAATGAATTTGAAAAAAAAGTTTTTGGTCCCCACCCACCCATCCATCCCGTACTTTTACCACATTTCTAAAATACACAAGAACGCATCCCAACCCCCAGGGAGACCTATTGTGGCAGGGATGGAGGGGTTAGTAGCCAACATTTCCTCCTACGTGGACCACTTTCTACAATTGTTGGTTTTACAAACTCAGGCCTATACACGTGACTCACTACATGTGATGGGCATGATGCAGAATTATAGATGGGCTGAAGGATATTTATGGGCTTAATTGGACGTGTCATCACTCGATACGAGTATTCCACATGAGAAAGGACAAGAGGCTGTTCAATATTTCCTGATCCAGAGTGGGACTCTCCCTTTCACACAGGGCCAATTTATTTTAGACCTCCTTCAATTTGCCCTCTCCCACAACTATTTTAGTTTTATGGATAAATTGTATTTACAGACTTGTAGAACATCTATGGGGCAGGGTTTGCAAATATGTATATGGCATACTAGGAAAGTCAACACATATGGGCATCTAACCCTTATTCAAAAAACCTTGTCTTTTACACTAGGTTCATTGATGACATTTTGATTATTTGGGAAGGCGATGTCAACACCTTTGAGGAGTTTGTGGCCTCTTGCAATACTAATGATTGTGAGCTCTATTTTACTCATGTTGTATCCGAGGAGAGTCTAGTCTTTCTGGACTTTGAACTTTACTCTGACAATGAAGGGTTGATATGTTCCAAAACTCACTTTAAGCCCACGTCCGGTAACTCGTATATACATGCTTCCAGTTGCCACAGTTCTAAATGGATAGAGAACATTCCCAGAAGCCAGACTGAGGCGTAATTGTACTCGAGATATTGATTATTATAGACAAGGTGAAGTGCTCTCTAAAAAAAATTGTGGAAAAGGGTTACAAACCGGCCCACATAAAAGCTTCATTGGAGGAATATAGGGTTAATCCTAAGCCCCAAAGAAAGCCCGATCTAAATGAGACCACTCGTTCTGAACTATCCTTTATTACCTATTTTTCTGAGGCCTCTAGCAAAATTAAGAATATCATAGTCCAAAACTGGCCCATCTTGAAACAGGATCCTCTCTTGAAGAATATCATTCCTGACCACCCGGCGGTCATTTTTAACAAAGCCACATCTATAATAAACACCATTGCCCCCAGCAATGTCAGAAAGATTCCAGAAAAAGTTAACAGCATGTTTCCATCCATAAGAGGCAATTATAGATGTCATGTCGAGAGATGTGGCTGCTGTCCTTTTATCAAACATAGAGCTCTGGAAGTAATAGATGGCAGCCAACAGGTCACCAAAATAAAGGAATTCATAATTTGTGGGAGTGACCATGTTGTGTACTTACTGATTTGTGATTGCCCCAAAGTATACGTTGGTCAAACTACTCGACCTTTTAGACAAAGACTAGGGGAACACAAATGCAACATCTTAGATGGAGTAGAAAAGCATAGTTCCACGCCATTTCAGAGAGTGCCATGACAATTCGGTGGATTCCCTTAGAGTAATGGGCCTGGAAATGATGCCCAAAAACTTGCATCGAGGTGAAAGATTCAGGAGGTTAAGTGAGAGAGAAACCTTCTGGATCTTCAAGATGGATTCCCTGAGCCCAAATGGACTCAATGAGGGTTTAGAGATATCTACATATTTGTAACCATGTGCTAAGTATAATTGTATGAACTGAATTCTAATTGATGCTTTATTCTCCTTTTCCTTCACAGCTGCCCCATTTCATTTAGCAGACCTGTACACTAGATGAGGGTGGTGAGTACATTAGATTGGAACTGTCCATAGCACGCTAAGAGAGTCCATTGTGTGTGATATCCTTTCCACTGACTTCTTAAAATCCTGCTACCTCAAAGCTCATCAGTATTATGGATTATCCATCCCCAGGGATCAGGTGTGCACCAAATATTGCAGTCCACACCCATTGTTTTTATTATGTTCTTATTATGTTTTTATTATGTTTTTGCGTCCTCAAAAACCCTCCAATCTGAGTAATAACCGCCAGAGGCGGCCTTAGAGTATGCGGGGCCTGGGGCGAGTGTCACATGCGGGGCCTAGAGCCATAAGTGTAGGCCATATACCGTATCGCCACGTTCATGGGCTTGTCCGCCTTTAATGCAGTATTCCTTATTATTATTGTTTGAAAACAATTATGTCAGGTAAGGGCCACTAAGCCAACCAATATAAAAACAAACATTTGCATGGTGGTTTTAAGTGCGGGGGTGGGGGAGCTCATGCTTCAATTAATTTGAAAATTCTAAGGTTCACGTTTCACAAAATTCACATTGTTGTAGTAACTTTTGTCTTGCAAAATTCAGCAAATTCATCAATCATGAGGCCCCGAACATGACCAACTCAGCAATCATGAGGCCCCCAACAAGACAAATTCAGCAATTATGAGGCCCCCAACAAGACAAATTCAGCAATCATGAGGCCCCCAACAAGACAAATTCAGCAATCATGAGGCCCCCAACAAGATAAATTCAGCAATCATGAGGCCACCAACAAGACAAATTCCCCAATCATGAGGCCCCCACCAAGACAAATTCAGCGATCTTGAGACCCCCAACAAATCATGAGGCCCCCAACAAGACAAATTCAGTAACCATGAGGCCCCCAACAAGACAAATTCAGCAGTCATGATGCACATAAATAGACAGCATTTCACATAAATAGGCAGAATGCCCCCTTAATATGGTAAACACCTCTCACCTGGCAGCAGTTCCCCAAAATACACTCAATCTGACAGCAGTGGTTCCCCAAAAATAGGTAGCCCCAGGTCTATAGGTGTCCCCAGAATAGGTTGCCAGCGGTATAGATGTCCCCAGAATAGGTGGCCTGCGGTATAGATGTCCTCAGAACAGGTAGCCAGGGGTATATGTGCCCAGTATATGTAGTAAGGGGTATATGTCCCCAGTATATGTAGCCAGAGGTATATGTGCCCAGTATATGTAGCCAGGGGTATATGTGCCCAGTATATGTAGGCAGGGGTATATGTGCCCAGTATACGTAGCCAGGTGTATATGTGCCCAGTATATGTGGGCAGGGGTATATGTGTCCAGTAAATGTGGGCAGGTGTATATGTGCTCAGTATATGTGGGCAGGGGTATATGTGTCCAGTATATGTGGGCAGGTGTATATGTGCCCAGTATATGTACCAAGGGGTATATGTGCCCAGTATATGTAGCCAGGTGTATATGTGCCCAGTATATGTACCCAGGGGTATATGTTCCTAGTATATGTAGCCAGGGGTATATGTGCCCAGTATATGTAGGCAGGTGTATATGTCCCCAGTATATGTCCCGAGTATATGTAGTCAGGGGTATATGTGCCCAGTATATGTAGCCAGGGGTATATGTGCCCAGTATATATAGTCAGGGGTATATGTGCCCAGTATATGTAGCCAGGTGTATATGTGCCCAGTATATGTAGGCAGAGGTATATGTGCCCAGTATATGTAGCCAGGTGTATATGTGCCCAGTATATGTAGGCAGGGGTATATGTGCCCAGTATATGTAGGCAGGGGTATATGTGCCCAGTATATGTAGCCAGGGTTATATGTGCCCAGTATATGTAGCCAGGTGTATATGTGCCCAGTATATGTAGGCAGGGGTATATGTGCCCAGTATATGTAGCCAGTGGTATATGTGCCCAGTATATGTAGGCAGGTGTATATGTGCCCAGTATATGTAGCCATGTGTATATGTGCCCAGTATATGTAGCCATGTGTATATGTGACCAGTATATGTAGCCAGGTGTATATGTGCCCAGTATATGTAACCAGAGGTATATGTGCCCAGTATATGTAGTCAGGGGTATATGCCCATTATATGTAGTCAGGGGTATATGCCTAGTATATGTAGGCAGGGGTATATGTAGGCAGGGGTATATGTCCCAGTATATGTAGTCAGGGGTATGTGTGCCCAGTATATGTAGCCAGCGGTATATGTTCCCAGTATATGTAGGCAGGTGTATATGTCCCAGTATATGTAGCCAGGGGGTATATGTCCCAGAATTGGCAGCCAGGTGTGCCCCCCAGCTGGAGGAGAGAGCAGCGCAGAGAAGAGGGAGAGCTGTGAGCAGCGGTGGAGAAGGGGGCCAT
Organism: Hyperolius riggenbachi; assembly: GCF_040937935.1. Lineage (NCBI taxonomy): Eukaryota > Metazoa > Chordata > Amphibia > Anura > Hyperoliidae > Hyperolius > Hyperolius riggenbachi. The sequence continues at coordinate 190,322,680 of NC_090653.1, read as the reverse complement.
CTCCCCCCTTCCCTCACCTTAAGGCTCTCTCCCTCGCTCGCACCTCCGAACTAATGTGCGGGTGGCTGGCAGGCAAAAGGCGGAACTTACCTTCCGTCTCGATGCAGGGCCGGCGCGGGATGGATTTGCCGCTACTCTGGTCTGGTCCAGACCAGAGCAGCGGCACCAGAACGTCCGGCGCTGTCGCGAGACGGAAGGTAAGTTCCGCCCACTGCCAGCCACCCGCACATTAGTTCGGAGGGGAGAGCGAGCAAGGGAGGGAGAGCCTTAAGGCGAGAGAAGGGGGGGAGATGCCCCCCTTCTCCACCGCTGCTCACAGCTCTCCCTCTTCCCTGCGCTGCTCTCTCCTCCAGCTGGCCGCACAGGCACGTGGCCGGGGGAGGCAGCGGGCGGTCAAGTGGCGCGGGGGCCCTTCAAGCGCGGGGCCTGGGGCGATTGCCCCAGTTGCCCCCCCCAAAGGCCGGCTCTGATAACCGCACTATATCCACCCTTGGAGTGACTAATATCGGTTCAATTATAGAGGAACCTACTTCAATGGTCCCACTATATCCCTGCCTAGAGGGATGCCGACCTATTCCCTCTTTCCCCCCCGCCTTCCACTCTTTTATCCACAGTTTTCAATCCCCCCCCTTTTTGGGGGGTTTTCCGCCCCTCCCCCTAAAAGGCAACCCCCCCCCCCCCCCAAAAAAAACCCTCTCCCTTTCCGTTTCATCATAATGGTCCTTTTTCCAAAATACCCCTCTCATCCATCTCATATCACCACAAAATTGTTCATACGGTGACTATTCCTAATTACATTTATATCATAGTACTGTGTGAGCACTACAGATGGCCCCAAACCTCCGATTTTCGGTTCACGAACCGGTTTTGTGAACTTCCGCAAATGTTCGGTTCACGCGAACTTTCGCGAACCGCAATAGACTTCAATGGGGAGGCGAACTTGGAAAACTAGAAAAAATTATGCTGGCCACAAAAGTGATGGAAAAGATGTTTCAAGGGGTCTAACACCTGGAGGGGGCATGGTGGAGTGGGATACATGCCAAAAGTCCCGGGGAAAAATCTGGATTTGACGCAAAGCAGCGTTTTATGGGCAGAAATCACATGCTAAATAGCAGGCCTAAAGTGCTTTAAAACATCTTGCATGTGTATACATCAATCAGGTAGTGTAATTAGTGTACAAAACAAACCACAACTACTACCAGTATATGCTGTTCAACCACCTGGATTTATTACAAAATGTTAATCAATTCTCATGGGTCAATCACAATGGGACCTATTCAAGTTATACATATTGCACACACTTATAATGCACAGTTATCATTATACGGGCACTTCCCCCAAAATGTCTCCTCAGGAAGACGTCCTGAGGAAGTCCCTGGGCGGGGCGAAATGCGTCGACGTAGGCCTGCGTCACGCGCTGAGATGTGCCTCTCCGCCCTCCTCTGCCCTCCCACTGGATCGGAGCGCGGTGCCCGGAACTATGGCGTGTATCTCCAAAGGTTGGATTCCCGCTTGGATGCGATGACACAGGCTTAAGGCCCCGAGTTGGATACTCCCGCAGACATACATCACGGACGCTGCGGTTAGCTGGGCCGGCTTAGCAGTCTATGCGGACATTGCATCTCGTACTGATACAGGAGGTGGTAACTATGAGAAAAAGTTTATATGACACTAATATCCACAGAGCTCCATGGTGGAACATTGCATACACTGATACCTGGATGGTGAGATGCACGGCTTTGCTGAATTAATGATTTCTTCATCAACATAGGCCTGTAATCTACTTGGTAGCAACTTGGCTAGGTGCACCAGCCCTATTGTGTTGAAATGACTCTTGGAAAAAAGCCAGGGATCTTTTATGACCTGCTATAATGACGTTTTTGATGCTGAACTTTGTTCCATGCAATTGAAGTCTGGATTGGGAACTCTTGTGGAATTTTTTCATATTATTCATATTTTTCATATATGCCATCATAACTTTGTTCTCATTTTTTGTTTTTTTTGGGGGTGACGACCCCTTAGTACAGAATCTTTAGGAGATTGCTTGTGTTTGGGGCATGGTGCTGTGATTTGCGGGTGGGCATAGGGGGGCATGGGGTGGTGCATTCATATTGCTGTTGACCACCATTATTGTCAGCACATGGGATGACGCAGACAATTGGACAAGCAATTAGCATATTAGATGCTCAATCTCTTGGCATTGTAAGTGTCCGGGTTTGCCTCTTCCCATGTGTGGATTAGATATGGTTAATTTTGTCACATTGGCACTCTGTTCGGTGCGCAGTCGTCTGGGACTTCCTGAGGAGACATTTTGGGGGAAGTCCCCGTATAATGGTAACTGTGCATTATAAGTGTGTGCAATATGTATAACTTGAATAGGTCCCATTGTGATTGACCCATGAGAATTGATTAACATTTTGTAATAAATCCAGGTGGTTGAACAGCATATACTGGTAGTAGTTGTGGTTTGTTTTGTATGTTTATTGGACCAGTGCTTGTACCCACCTGTATTGCACACTTTAATATGTACACTTATGTGTAGTTGGTTTTTGTAGTGTAATTAGTGTATTGCTTCACACTGACACACCAAACTCACTGTGTAACGCACTGCAAACAGCTGTTTGTGTAGTGACGGCCGTGCTGGACTACTGTGCACCATGGCGAGATTGCTCTTCCTCACTCAGTGATGTCAGGTTAGGTAATGTCTGACTGCCTTATTACAATACAATAATACAATACAATAACATTTATATAGCGCTTTTCTCCCATAGGACTCAAAGCGCTTAGGCTCTCTCAGATTCAGTAATTAGTAGGATGAAGTATTCACACAACAAAAGTTATATTTCTGCAAATGCCAAACTAAACAGGTGGGATTTCAGTCTGGATTTAAACACGTCCAGGGATGGAGCTGTCCTGATCTGTTGAGGTAAGGAGTTCCAAAACGTAGGGGCAGCATGACAAAAGGCTCTGGGACCAAAAGTTTCCAAGTGGACTCTGGGTATGACTAGATTATTAGAACCTGTTGATCTGAGAATGCGGGGATTGCTACGCAGCTGCAACATATCTTTCATGTATCCAGGGCCTAAATTATTCAGGGATTTAAATGTCAGTAGGCCGATCTTGAATAGGACCCTCCATTCTATAGGTAGCCAGTGAAGGGAGTGCAGGACTGGCGTTATGTGGCAGTGACGGGGTTGGTTGGTTAGCAGTCTGGCAGCAGTATTCTGTATCAGCTGTAGTCGGTACAAGTCCTTTTTTGGAAGGCCAGTGTAGAGAGCATTGCAGTAGTCCAGTCGGGATGTGATGAAGGCGTGGACTAAGGTTAGCAGATCTTCTGGGGGTATGAGGTGCTTGATTTTTGCAATGTTCTTCAGGTGAAAATAGGATGATTTCACCACAGCAGAGATTTGAGTTCTGAAGTTTAAATCCCAATCAATTAGAACTCCCAGGCTACGCACATGATCAGAGCTGCGCAGATCCGTGCCTCCTATTCCCAGTGGTGAAGACTGCAAGTTAAGTTGTTTTGTTATCATGCTCTGCCCTCCTATCAGAAGGACTTCAGTTTTGTCTGCATTTAGTTTCAGCCAGTTGTCATTCATCCATTGCTGTAGTTCACGTAAGCAGGCGTTTATAGTTAAAGTTGGGTCTGTCACACCAGGCTTGAAGGAAAGATATAGTTGGGTGTCGTCTGCATAGCAGTGGTATGTCAGGCCATATTTTTGGATTAGTTTTCCCAGCGGTAACATGTAAATCGTGAAAAGCAGGGGAGAGAGGATTGAGCCCTGGGGCACCCCATACTTAAGTGATACAGGGGTGGACAGGAAGGGCCCCATAGACACTTTGTGGGTTCTGCCACTCAAGAAGGATTGGAACCACTGAAGAACTATGCCATCAATGCCGCAGTATTCCTGTAGCCTGTTTATCAAGATGTCATGGTCAACTGTATCAAAGGCTGCAGAAAGGTCTAGCAGTATGAGAATGGAGCACTCTCCTCTGTCTCTTGCCATGAGCAGGTGGTTGCATATTTGGATGAGGGCAGTTTCAGTGCTGTGGTGTTTCCTGAAGCCAGACTGGAATGGGTCATAACTGTTGTTTTGTAGGATTTTGGCTTCTAGCTGGAGGTAAACAGCTTTTTCAATTAGCTTGCCCAGAAAGGGGAGGTTAGAGACAGGTCTGTAGCTGGTCATTGCGTCTGGGTCCAGGGAGGGTTTTTTGAGGAGAGGCCTGATGATTGCTTCCTTCAGTAAAGCAGGAAATATCCCTGATTTTAAGGAACAGTTAACAATTTTTAGGAATACCGGTACGAACAGGTCAGGGCAGTTCAACATGAACTGTGTTGGGCCAGGATCTAGGTCACAGGTAGTTAGGCGGACGTGAAGGAGGATGCTTGATGTGACTTCTTCATCAATTTCTTTGAAGTTTGACCAAGGTGTTACATTGTCTCTGCTAATGGTCTTCGGCGCTATATTAGGCTCAGATGCTGTAAGTTGGATGGCGGACCTTATAGCGGAGACTTTGTCTGTGAAGAAATGGGCAAATTGGTCACAGAGGTCCTTTGAAGACTCGATGTTAAGTTTTTGACATGCCGGGTTGCAGAGTTTTTCCACTGTGCGGAACAGTTGGGCTGGTTTGTTAACTGCATTTGCAATCTCTTGTGATAGAAAGGATGATTTTTTTCCCGTGATTACCTTTTGGTAGCTCTTCAAGTGGAGGATTAAGGCATGTTTGTCTTCTGGGGACTGAGATTTGCGCCACAGTCTCTCAAGTTTTCGGCCTTGTCTTTTCAGCTCTTTTATAGCATTATCAAACCACTGTGCATGATGGTGTGGAGTAAGATATTTGGTGCGCAGAGGAGCAATGGTCTCAAAGGTGGAGGACACACATTTGTTGTATTTAAACACCAGAGTATCAGGGTCCAAGCTGGAGTCAGTCAATTCATCAAAGCTAAGGTTATCTCGGATATGTTGAGGTGTTAGCCCTTTTAAGCGGCAATATTTTATTTGATTCTTGACCTGGTGTTTGACAGCTGGTATTGAGAGGGAGAAGTGGATAGTGTAATGGTCTGACCAGGCAACAGGATTAATTTCCACATTGGCTATTGACAGCCCAGTATGGAATATAAGGTCCAGAGTGTGGCCTTTCCTGTGAGTAGCAGAGCTGATTGATTGGAGGAAGCCCAGTTCATGTAAGGCACGAGGTAGCTCTATTCCAAGTTTTGAAGAGGAGTCATCCACCCATGTATTGAAATCTCCAAGAACAATCCATCTGGGGTGTTCCAGTGTTAGGTTGCATAGGAGGTCTACAAATTCCTTAAGGAAGTCTGAGTGTTTTTCTGGTGGGCGGTAGATCAGCAATATGTTAATGTTTTTCTCAGCTGAAAGTTGCACCCCCAAGCATTCAAACGAGTTGGTAGGACCTACAGTAAGTGGTCTGATTTTCAAAGCTGATCTTAAGCAAAGTGCAACCCCTCCTCCCCTGCGTTCTTTCCTGTTGCAGTATATCACGGAATAGTTTGTTGGCACGGCAGCCTCCAGGGTGGGGCCAACTGGTTCAGAAAGCCAGGTTTCAGTCAGGCAGGCCAGATCAGAAGACTCTATTAGATCATGTATGATTGCTGTTTTGTTGTTTATCGATCTGACATTACAGAGGACAGCCTTGATGGGGCTACCCTGGGAGCTAGGGTCTGAGATTGATGACTCCAAGACAGAACAGTCTCCAGATGTGTGGCTGTCATCTCTGCTGGATTGTGCTGGAGCTATTAGGGTTGTTGGCTTGGTGTACTCTGTAGATTTTGTCACAGCGTTATTTTGGTTCTGCGGTGAAGAATGTCTTTTCCCACATCCTCTTGAGCCTCTCTTTGTCTTTCTGAAGATTCCAACAGACTGCAGTAGAATTATTGTGAATTTGTCAATTGGATAGATATTTCTTGGTTGGTATACAGCTAGAAGTCTCTCTGCTGAATATTGATGTTTACACATTAGGCTGGACAAGAGACAGCTCAGGGCTCCTGCTGAGATAGGTCCTATTTAGAGTCAAGGTGTGAACTTTGTCAGCTGTGGCTGGTATCCTGCAGAGATCAAAGGGCCTGTATAGCCTGAATTGTCCTTACACAGAGATGCATGAATGGACAGCATGAATTTGAAAACACAGTTCTTTGTTTAGGAATTTGAAGATATAATGTATAATATATGTAGAAAAATATAGTCTATTGAGCATAGATGCTGTAGATAATCGATGAAAGTTACTCACAGGATGGGAGAGGACAGGCACAAAGAGGCAGAGAGTCTTTAAGGTCTCAGGTCAATTCCAAGGAAGGTGTGCAGTGTTCAGCCGTGTGTGATACCAAGGAAGATCCAATCCAGCTTAAATCTTTGCCATCCAAAGTAATCCAGGTGTTCTGAAAGGTTATAGGTGTTGCTGGAGAAGTGCTACATTAGAATCCACTGCAATTTCGGTCCAGTCTTTTCATTAAGAGGTTTAAAGTAGCAGAAATGAGATGTAATGTCTGGAGCAGCCTTAGAGAGTAGCAGCACCAGTCTGGGCGCGCTCAGACACTTTCCATGGTTCATTCTCTACCATTGTTAAATCTTACATCTATATTTTTTTACATTACATTTTCTGCTTGCGGTTCAGTACCTGCAATGAGAATCTATTATGGAGGGCAAGTCTGCCATTGTGAGTGAAATAAATTAACTTTAAATCCTTTAACGAGAATCTGGAGGGCAAGTGCCTTCACTGCGATTCACCAGGTTGGTCTCCTCCTCAAGGAGGCGAGAATCTTTTATGGAGGGCAAGTCTGCCATTGTGAGTGACCATAGGTAATGGCCGGGGAATCCTGGTTCTATTCCAGTCCGGAGTTTGAGCCTAAGAAACGGCTCACACACATCCAAGGAAGGCAGCAGGCATGGCATGCACGTCCCGAGGTAGTGACCAAAAATAACAATACAGGACTCGGATGAGGACTTTCGAGGCCCTGCTGTATTTGAAATGAATTAACTTTAAATCCTTTAACGAGAATCTGTTATGGTGGACAATGATGACACCACTTGCCTTTCACAAGAATCTGTTCAGGAGGGCAAGTCTGCCATTGTGACCAGTGGATAATGGCCGGGGAATCAGGGTTCGATTCTGATCCGAAGTGGGAGCCTGAGACCCATGCTGTATAAGTAATGTACCTGCCCTGACTGTGCTTTGCAGACCAGGCATCTGTGGTCTGATGGACCCTTGACCCAGCGGAGGACAAACCAACGAACGCATTTGCCAAGAATTTGTTATGGAGGGCACGTCTGCCATTCATTCAACTGTGTTAAACTATTGATGGTACTTTCTCAGTACCATGGTGACTGACCAGGGGTAATGGCCGGGGAATCGTGGTTCGATTCCGGTCTGGAATGGGAGCCTAAGAAACGGCTACCACCACCACACATCCAAAGAAGGCAGCAGGCACGCTGTGGGCAAAGGAGCAGGAACGGCTACCACCACACATCCAAGGAAGGCAGCCGGCATGGCATGCACGTCCCGAGGTAGTGACCAAAAATAACAATACAGAGGACTTTCGAGGGAGTGCTGTATTTGATATGAATTAACTTTAAATCCTTTAATGAGACTCTGTTATGGCGGACAATGATGACACAACTTGCCACAACAGCTAGGTATATGCAGTGATGAGGTGGGTTCACTGAACACAACAGCTAGGTAAGTATATGCAGCGATGAGGTGGGTTCACTTAACACAAAAGCTACTGTATATGCAGTGATGAGGTGGATTCACTCAACAAAACAGCTAGGTATATGCAGTGATGAGGTGCTTTCACTCAACACAAAAAGTAGGTAAGTATATGCAGTGATGAGATGGGTTCACTGAACACAACAGCTAGGTATATACAGTGATGAGGTGGGTTCACTCAACACAAAAGGTAGTGACCAAAAATAACAATACAGGAGGAGGATTTTCGAGGCCCTGCTGCATTTGAAATGAATTAACTTTAAATCCTTTAATGAGACTCTGCTATGGCGTACAATGATGACACCACTTGCCACAACAGTTAGGTATATGCAGTGATGAGGTGGCTTCACTGAACAAAACAGCTAGGTATATGCAGTGATGAGGTGGGTTCACTGAACACAACAGCTAGGTATATGCAGTGATGAGGTGAGTTCACTCAACAAAACAGCTAGGTATATGCATTGATGAGGTGGGTTCACTGAACACAACAGCTAGGTAAGTATATGCAGTGATGAGGTGGGTTCACTGAACACAACAGCTAGTAGGGCTGCACGATTTTAGGAAAAAATTGAAATTGCGATTTTTCTCTCAAAAATTGCAATTTTGATTTTTCACGATTTTCTTCAAATCAAGCTTAAGCACTAAATTCACATTGCCCCCACTACACTGCTCTAACACCTGATCATCCACCAATACACTACACTATGCTAACTTGAATCTTGATGCCCCACCAATTAAACTCCACTGCACAATGCTAACCTCTGATTCCCATCAATAACACACTAAGCTAACTCCTGATGCCCACCAACTATGCTACAATGCACTACTCTAACACCTTCTGCCCCCATTCCCAGCTACACTACACTTAACATCTGCAGCTACAATGACTTCTCTGCAACTGCCACTGTTAAGCCTGAAGCACTAGGCAGACAGGCTAGTTAAAGTAGTGGCTAAGCTGCATGGGCATGAAGCAGAGCCTGTGACAGCACAGCAGGACCAGGCAGATAGAGCATACACACGGACTCACTGTATACAGACTATATACAGCACAGTTCTGTTAAAGCCAGTCTAGCTGTCCCTTTACACAGACAGCTCTAGCTGTAATCTGATCTTTGCTGGTGTCATTACCCATATATTAATCCTGCCCTTTTGACCTGAAATTGCCAGCAAAGCTCGTTACAGATAAGAACTGTCTGTAAACGGACAGCTAGAGTGGCTTTAGCAGGACGCGGCGCTGTGTGCTGTATACAGCCTGCGTGTGGTCTTATCTCTCTCTGCCACTGTTCTCTGGTCCCCACTGTGCAAGAGAGCCTGGGTGACTGTGCGGTGGACCGGAGAAAACCATGCGTGCTTCACCGCAGCAGCTAAAGGAAGAGAGAGCTGGCCGTGCATTCCTCAATTTGGTGCCTCACTCCTCCTTCTGGCCGGAAGGAGGAAGCGCACCTTAGTAACAAGCCGGAAATGTAGAGCCGGTCGGAATGAAAAAAAAAAAAAAAAATCGCCACTCTGACGATACTGAAATCGTGATGATGCAAATCGCGATTTCGATTAAAAAACGATATATCGTGCAGCCCTAACAGCTAGGTATATGCAGTGATGAGGTGGGTTCACTCAGCACGACAGCTAGGTATATGCAGTGATGAGGTGGGTTCACTCAACAAAACAGCTAGGTATATGCAGTGATGAGGTGGGTTCACTCAACACAAAAGGTAGTGACCAAAAATAATAATACAGGAGGACTTTCGAGGCCCTGCTGTATTTGAAATGAATTAACTTTAAATCCTTTAACGAGAATCTGTTATGGCGGACAATGATGACACCACTTGCCACAACAGTTAGGTATATGCAGTGATGAGGTGGGTTCACTGAACAAAACAGCTAGGTATATGCAGTGATGAGGTGGGTTCACTCAACAAAACAGCTAGGTATATGCAGTGATGAGGTGGGTTCACTCAACACAAAAGGTAGTGACCAAAAATAACAATACAGGAGGACTTTCGAGGCCCTGCTGTATTTGAAATGAATTAACTTTAAATCCTTTAACGAGAATCTGTTATGGCGGACAATGATGACACCACTTGCCACAACAGCTAGGTATATTCAGTGATGAGCTGGGTTCACTGAACACAAAAGATAGGTAAGTATATGCAGTGATGAGGTGGGTTCACTCAACAAAACAGCTAGGTATATGCAGTGATGAGGTGGGTTCACTTAACACAACATGCAGTGATGAGGTGGGTTCACTCAACAAAACAGCTAGGTATATGCATTGATGAGGTGGGTTCACTGAACACAACAGCTAGGTAAGTATATGCAGTGATGAGGTGGGTTCACTGAACACAACAGCTAGGTAAGTATATGCAGTGATGAGGTGGGTTCACTGAACAAAACAGCTAGGTATATGCAGTGATGAGGTGGGTTCACTGAACACAACAGCTAGGTATATGCAGTGATGAGGTGGGTTCATTCAACAAAACAGCTAGGTATATGCAGTGATGAGGTGGGTTCACTCAACACAAAAGGTAGTGACCAAAAATAACAATACAGGAGGACTTTCGAGGCCCTGCTGTATTTGAAATGAATTAACTTTAAATCCTTTAACGAGAATCTGTTATGGCGGACAATGATGACACCACTTGCCACAACAGCTAGATATATTCAGTGATGAGCTGGGTTCACTGAACACAAAAGGTAGGTAAGTATATGCAGTGATGAGGTGGGTTCACTGAACACAACAGCTAGGTATATGCAGTGATGAGGTGGGTTCACTCAACAAAACAGCTAGGTATATGCAGTGATGAGGTGGGTTCACTCAACAAAACAGCTAGGTATATGCAGTGATGAGGTGGGTTCACTTAACACAACATGCAGTGATGAGGTGGGTTCACTTAACACAACATGCAGTGATGAGGTGGGTTCACTTAACAAAACAGCTAGGTATATACATTGATGAGGTGGGTTCACTGAACACAACAGCTAGGTAAGTATATGCAGTGATGAGGTGGGTTCACTGAACACAACAGCTAGGTAAGTATTTGCAGTGATGAGGTGGGTTCACTGAAAACAACAGCTAGGTATATGCAGTGATGAGGTGGGTTCACTCAACACAAAAGATAGGTATATGCAGTGATGAGGTGGGTTCACTCAGCACGACAGCTTGGTATATGCAGTAATGGGTATTACAATGTGCAGCTGCTTATCACACACACAGGTGGTCACTGAATGTGCTGGGCCTGGCAGTGGCGCACACACAGTATGAATAACAAAAGCTGTCTATACAACACAAGTGTCAGTAGGACACACAGAAAAAAAAATAGATCACAAGAACAAGATTAGCTCTCAAAAGAGCTGTTGTGGGGTGCTATTATAGCAATACGAATCAGCCAGGAACAAGCCAAGAGCCTAATCTTTCCCTAGGAGAAACAGTCTGCCAGCAGCTTGCCCTTCTCTTACTATAGCAGGCACACGAGTGAGTGTAATGGCCGGCGGCGCCTGCCTTATATAAGGGGGGGGAGTGGCCCCAGGAGTGAGTGTAGCCTGATTGGCTACAATGTGCCTGCTGACTGTGATGTAGAGGGTCAAAGTTGACCCTAATGGAGCACTATGGGGGCAAACCGAACTTCCGGGAAAGTTCGCGATTTCATGCGAATGCAAACCACCCAAAGTTCAACTGGAACCGTTCGTCGGCGAACCGTTCGGGCCATCTCTAGTGAGCACACACAGGTAATGTGGGCTGATGCATCCGCCTGCACCCACATATATGTCTCCCCATTTAGTGGGGACTGCTGATCCAGATGTGTATATGAGTATGGGTATATATATATTTGCACATATAAATATGTGTATACTGTTGATCATGTCTAATTTTATATCTTTTTTTTATAAGGTTGGAATGTTTTTTTTATATAAGATCTTTCCGATTAAGTTATTGTGATATTAGTTTTGCATGTGCTTTGCATTTATTTATTGATGTTTATTGATGGGTTTGGTCCTTTCACATATGTATATATTTTTTATGATTTTATCTATTGCTTTTGTATATGGACACTGATATTTTTATGTACGATTACCCGTGAGAAGACAACGCGCTGCGGGCCAATTATTAAGGTCTTAATTTATTTCCATTTATGCATATTCTAGGTCCCACAATACCATGCAGCTGCGCTTGTCACATTGTCAATAAAGTTCATTTAAACTCCAGTGCCCTGAAGCTATCTGTTGCTAGGTAACAGCTAGGTAAGTATTTGCAGTGATGAGGTGGGTTCACTGAAAACAACAGCTAGGTATATGCAGTGATGAGGTGGGTTCACTCAACACAAAAGATAGGTATATGCAGTGATGAGGTGGGTTCACTCAGCACGACAGCTTGGTATATGCAGTAATGGGTATTACAATGTGCAGCTGCTTATCACACACACAGGTGGTCACTGAATGTGCTGGGCCTGGCAGTGGCGCACACACAGTATGAATAACAAAAGCTGTCTATACAACACAAGTGTCAGTAGGACACACAGAAAAAAAAATAGATCACAAGAACAAGATTAGCTCTCAAAAGAGCTGTTGTGGGGTGCTATTATAGCAATACGAATCAGCCAGGAACAAGCCAAGAGCCTAATCTTTCCCTAGGAGAAACAGTCTGCCAGCAGCTTGCCCTTCTCTTACTATAGCAGGCACACGAGTGAGTGTAATGGCCGGCGGCGCCTGCCTTATATAAGGGGGGGGAGTGGCCCCAGGAGTGAGTGTAGCCTGATTGGCTACAATGTGCCTGCTGACTGTGATGTAGAGGGTCAAAGTTGACCCTAATGGAGCACTATGGGGGCAAACCGAACTTCCGGGAAAGTTCGCGATTTCATGCGAATGCAAACCACCCAAAGTTCAACTGGAACCGTTCGTCGGCGAACCGTTCGGGCCATCTCTAGTGAGCACACACAGGTAATGTGGGCTGATGCATCCGCCTGCACCCACATATATGTCTCCCCATTTAGTGGGGACTGCTGATCCAGATGTGTATATGAGTATGGGTATATATATATTTGCACATATAAATATGTGTATACTGTTGATCATGTCTAATTTTATATCTTTTTTTTATAAGGTTGGAATGTTTTTTTTATATAAGATCTTTCCGATTAAGTTATTGTGATATTAGTTTTGCATGTGCTTTGCATTTATTTATTGATGTTTATTGATGGGTTTGGTCCTTTCACATATGTATATATTTTTTATGATTTTATCTATTGCTTTTGTATATGGACACTGATATTTTTATGTACGATTACCCGTGAGAAGACAACGCGCTGCGGGCCAATTATTAAGGTCTTAATTTATTTCCATTTATGCATATTCTAGGTCCCACAATACCATGCAGCTGCGCTTGTCACATTGTCAATAAAGTTCATTTAAACTCCAGTGCCCTGAAGCTATCTGTTGCCGTGACTATGACACAGGGGGTGTATAAATCCAGTGTGTAAGTGCGTCTGACGTCATGTGACGAAGGCGCAGAGAGCCGAAACGCATAATGACGTCAAATGCACACTGACGGCAAGCCACGCCCACCCTTTCAGCGAGACGGCACCCAAACCATCGGAGATCGTGCTACTGGCCACAGTGCGTTGTCATCCACTGCCAGGGTTGTAAGCGGGTGGCTGTACCGCTAATATGCGAGCTTACCTTTGTACTTTTGTAAGTATAACTTTTTATTGCTAATTAAATCCACCCCTTTGATAATGCACTATGAAGCGCTCCATTTTTGCCTAGAAAAATAGAATACCACTGATAAGTGCGCTCCTGATGCTGATAAGTTACTTTTTCATCTCCATCCCACGCCCTTTTTTCCAGACGCCTTTTTTTGCATGTACGCCAATGCTCTGCTGGCTGCTGACTGTTAGTGAGAGCAGGGTAAGACTTGCTGCAGATAGATAGGGAAAGTATTAGCTAGGCCTGTATTCTTATTCCTTACTTGCTGTGAAAGCACTCCAAACAGCCCTTTTGAGGGCTAGCACATCGGTCTCCTGAGTTTATTTTGTGTGCGACACTCCACAGCCCACTGACACCCAGAACTGTGTGTACACTACTGCTATTGCCTCATTAAGTTGCAGGCACAGAACCACTCCAATGCATTATTATTTCATTGTATTCTGATAGTACTATTGTATCTCTCCCCCTTTTGTGTCTTGGTAACCATTATACATTTTATTCGTCATGTTAATTTTATCACTGTCATTACCAATTCTATAATTTGCATTTTGTCACTAATTATGTATCTTGTATTTTGGTGTACACCATTGTCTGTATTATTATGTACCCCATGTTTGTTTCTTACTTTGTACAGCACCACGGAATATGTTGGCGCTTTATAAATCAATAATAATAATAATAATAATAATCTCTCTGTGTGAGACACTTCACAGCCCACTGACACCCAGAGCTGTGCATAATGTGATTTCTGTCCATTAGGGTTTAAAACCCAACTTTTCTTCAACTCTGTAATTTTAGGTGACACTTTTGGCATGCTCCCCCCGGCATGCCCCTATCTAGGTGCTAGACCCCTTGAAACAACTTTTTCATCACTTTTGTGGGCAGACACAGTCTATGTAGGTATTAAAATTTGCCTGCCCATTGAAGTCTATGGCGGTTTCACAGATTTGCCTGTTCACAAACATTTTGCAGACGTTCACGTTCGCTAATGGAAAATTTTATGTTTGCGACATCTCTAGTCCCCAGATTGGGGACACTTTGGCGCAATTGGTGAGCTTAAGCGTGTAATAAATATTTGTTGGTTGCTATGGGCAACAACATTACACTTTTGTTCAGCACCATATCACAGAACGTGTGACAACTTGCAAAAATACGGAGTTCAGCTACCCTCTTATTTAAAAGACACTACCCATACTCTAAATATACTTAATCAAGTACAGTGGGTACCAGATTTATATAGGTGGGCCACACTTGATGTGTGTGCCCTCTATACGAACATCCCACATGATTTGGGACACCCTGGGAGACATCTCAAGCTCACTCCAACCTGAATTATTGCAAATTCTTTCTGTTTTAAGAAAGCAAACTTTTGTTTATGATTTGGGATTAAAAGCCATCAAATACTATCTGGTGGGTGATCCGTTGATGTCACCCAATCAGAAACAATTTATTGAAGAGCAGGGCCGGATTTACCATAAGGCACTGTAGGCATGTGCCTACAGGCACCTGGTGATGGAAAGGCGGCTCACACCCCTCCCTGAGTGCCTTCCTCTCTCCTTCCCTATGTACAGTCCTGATGAGAGTGTAAATGAGAGCTTACTCACTCGGCTCTCGGCATTCCACTGACAAGATTTACCTTCAGCTGGGGGCACCTCTAGCTACCTAGAACTTAGGTACCCTCAGTATTCATCAGCTAGCTGTGCCCCCTAATACTAAGGG
The DNA here is from genome assembly GCF_040937935.1 of Hyperolius riggenbachi. Classification (NCBI taxonomy): domain Eukaryota; kingdom Metazoa; phylum Chordata; class Amphibia; order Anura; family Hyperoliidae; genus Hyperolius; species Hyperolius riggenbachi. Next base: position 190,307,539 of record NC_090653.1, on the reverse strand, counting down.
GCACCTGTAGCTACCTGTGACAGGCAAGGGAAGTAGGGAGAAGTGACAGCTGGGACAGCCAGCACACTTGCGGTGCGGCTCGTGGGGGTTTGTAGGTTCATGGAGGGCGAAGTCTAGGGTGCCAGGACATCTGTGCCTATAGGCTCCTGCGAGGTAAATCCAGGCCTGTTGTAGACTCTATAGAGATGATCCTAAAAACAATTATTTTACATTTTTGGACTCTTTTTATTTACAGCTGCGAGGAAAGGCGATGGGGACGTGGTTCGCACCGGCCTTCGCCAACTTGTATATGGGTAGGCTCGAGGACCAAGTAGTTTGGTCCGAGAGCAAACCATATCGTGCGAACCTCGTTCTCCATCGCCGTTTTATTGATGACATTCTATGTATATGGGAAGGCCACGTAGATAATTTCACGCAATATGTTAATTACCTTAATACCAATACTTTTGGACTAACTTATACCATGGATACGCATCCCACAGAGATCAGTTTCCTAGATCTGGTATTAAAGATCGATCCTATAACTGCTACCATTATTTCCACCAATTATTTTAAACCGACGGATAGAAATGGATATCTGGATTGAACCGGCCAAAGGGGGCGTTAAAGAACGCCCCCTTTGGCCGGTTCAAACCGCTCCGTCGTAATTATACTCGAAACAAAGATTATAATATTCAGTCAGAGGTCTAAAAAACAGGTTTACCGAAAAACATCACCCATTAGAGTTGATTGATGCTGCACATAAAAAAGCAGCTTCTTTGTCCCAACTAGATTGCATTACTAGTAGCGAAAACAAGACAATGGCCTCAATTCACTAAGATCATGCTGGAGATAATAAGGCAAGATAAAATTTACCTCCACACAGTGACAGAGTTATCTTATCTCTTCATTCCTTAAGTTACCTCCTCTGTAGTTAATTTACCTCCTCTGTAGTTAATTTACCTCCTTTGTAGTTATTTTCACACACAGTTAAAGAGAACCCGAGGCGGGGTTCTTACATCGCAATCCCCATACAGAGGCTGGGTCTGTCTATAGAGCCCAGCCTCTGTTGCTAGTTAGTTTCCTCCAAAGCCCCCCCTGTGCGCTGTCAGACCCCATAAAACACAGCCGCGCTGTCGACACGCAGCGTGTCGCAGCCGGCTGTTTTTATCTCACTAATGTCAGTCTCCGCTCTCCCCCGCCTCCTGAATCGCTCCGGTCCCCGCCCACGTCTCTTCCCTCCCCGCTGATTGGAGGGAAGGGACGCGGGCGGGGACCGGAGCAATTCAGGATGCGGGGGAGCAGCCGAGACTGACATTAGTGAGGTAAACACAGCCGCATAGCGCGGCTGTGTTTTATGGGGTCTGACAGCGCGCAGGGGGATCGTTGGAGGAAACTAACTAGCAACAGAGGCTGGGCTCTATAGACAGACCCAGCCTCTGTATGGGGATTGCGATGTAAGAACCCCACCTCGGGTTCTCTTTAACCACTTGCCGACCGCCCACTGCACAGGGGCGGCCGGAAAGTGGATCCCGCAAGGACCGCCGCATGCACAGAGGCGGCGGTCCTTGTACGGGCATGGGTGGAGCGATCGCATCATCCGTGACGCGATCCTCCGCCAGGGATCGATTTCCGGGGATTTAGCCTCCAGCTCGCCGGCCACTTAGCAGTGCCGGCTGGCGGAGGAATACAAATCTCCGCCGATCCATGCGTATAATAGGCTTTGTAATGTATACAAAGCCTATTATACAGGCTGCCTCCTGCCCTGGTGGTCCCAGTGTCCGAGGGACCACCAGGGCAGGCTGCAGCCACCCTAGTCTGCACCCAAGCACACTGATTTCCCCTCTGCCCCCTGATCACCCGCAGCACCCCTCAGACCCCCCCCCCCCCCTTCCCACCCCCTAGACCCCTGTTTGCACCCAATCACCCCCCTAATCACCCATCAATCACTCCCTGTCACTATCTGTCGACACTATTTTTTTTATTCCCTAAACTGCCCCCTGCTCCCTCCTGATCACCCCCCCCACCCCTCAGATTCTCCCCAGACCCCCCCCCCCCCCCCGGCCCCCCTCCTGTGTACTGTATGCCTCTATCCCCCCTGCAATAACCCACTGGTCACCTGTCAATTACCCATCAATCACCCCCTGTCATTGCCACCCATCAATCAGCCCCTAACCTGCCCCTTGCGTGCAATCTGATCACCCACCCACACCAATAGATTGCCCGCAGATCCGACGTCAGATCACCTCCCAAGTGCATTGTTTACATCTGTTCTCTACCCTAAACACCCACTAATTGCCCATCAATCACCCCCTATCACCACCTGTCACTGTTACCCATCAGATCAGACCCTAATCTGCCCCTTGCGGGCACCCAATCAACCGCCTACACGCTCAGATTGCCCTCAGACCCCCCCTTATCAATTCGCCAGTGCATTATTTACATCTGTTCTTCCCTGTAATAACACAATGATCACCTGTCAATCACCCATCAATCACCCCCTGTCACTGCCACCCATCAATCACCCCCTGTCACTGCCACCCATCAATCAGCCCCTAACCTGCCCCTTGCGGGCAATCTGACCACCCACCCACATCAATAGATTGCCCGCAGATCCGACATCAGATCACCTCCCAAGTGCATTGTTTACATCTGTTCTCTACCCTAAACACCCACTAATTACCCATCAATCACCCCCTGTCACTGTTACCCATCAGATCAGACCCTAATCTGCCCCTTGCGGGCACCCAATCACCCGCCTACACGCTCAGATTGCCCTCAGACCCCCCCCTTATCAATTCGCCAGTGCATTATTTACATCTGTTCTTCCCTGTAATAACCCACTGATCACCTGTCAATCACCTGTCAATCACCCATCAATCACCCCCTGTCACTGCCACCCATCAATCGCCCCCTAACCTGCCCCTTGCGGGCAATCTGATCACCCACCCATACCAATAGATCGCACGCAGATCCAACGTCAGATCACCTCCCAAGTGCATTGTTTACATCTGTTCTCTACCCTAAACACCCACTAATTACCCATCAATCACCCCCTGTCACTGCTACCCATCAGATTAGACCTCTATCTGCCCCTAGGGCACTCAATCACCCGCCCACACCCTCAGAACGCCCTCAGACCCCAGCCCTGATCACCTCGCCAGTGCATTGCTTGCATCTATTCCCCCCTCTAATCACACCTTGAGACACCCATCAATCACCTCCTGTCACCCCCCTAGCACACCTACCCATCAGATCAAGCCCTAATTTGCCCCGTGTGGGCTCCTGATCACTCGGCCAAACCCTCAGATCCCCCTCAGACCCCCTTCCGATCACCTCCCCAGTGCATTGATTGCATCTATTTTCCCCTCTAACCACCCCCTGAGACACCCATCAATCACCTCCTGTCACCCCCCTAGCACTCCTATCCATCAGATCAGGCCCAATACAACCTGTCATCTAAAAGGCCACCCTGCTTATGACCGGTTCCACAAAATTCGCCCCCTCATAGACCACCTGTCATCAAAATTTGCAGATGCTTATACCCCTGAACAGTCATTTTGAGACATTTGGTTTCCAGACTACTCACGGTTTTGGGCCCGTAAAATGCCAGGGCGGTATAGGAACCCCACAAGTGACCCCATTTTAGACAAAAGACACCCCAAGGTATTCTGTTAGGTGTATGACGAGTTCATAGAAGATTTTATTTTTTGTCAAAAGTTAGCGGAAATTGATTTTTATTGTTTTTTTCCACAAAGTGTCATTTTTCACTAACTTGTGACAAAAAAAAAATCTTCTATGAACTCGCCATACACCTAACGGAATACCTTGGGGTTCCTTCTTTCTAAAATGGGGTCACTTGTGGGGTTCCTATACTGCCCTGGCATTTTAGGGGCCCTAAACCGTGAGGAGTAGTCTAGAAAACAAATGCCTCAAAATGACCTGTGAATAGGACGTTGGGCCCCTTAGCGCACCTAGCAGGGGCGTCTCACCCACCAGGCAAGTATAGGCGGTTGCCTGGTGCGCCATGAGGTGGTGAGGCGCCATGAGGTGGTGAGGCGCATTCCCCCGCCGCTGCTACCGTGACCATGTTTTTTTTTTTTTATATTATATTATCTCCCGACTCAGTCCCCGGTGCTCGGCACAGTACCATGTGCTCAGCAGTGCCTCCACCTTCACTTCTCCCCAACCAATAGAGCAATCAATACTGCTCTTCTCTGCCAGGCTCCTTCTTTAAAGCCGTGCCCCTTCTTCTCAGTAGCCACACAGGTAAAGTGTTTACCTCGTGTGGCCGAGCCTTTAACTCCGCCCCACGCCAGTCAAACCAGGAGCCAGCGGCCAGCCAGCTTATGCCCCCGACAGTCTGACCCCCCACCTGTGTCACTGGCTGCACACTGACACTGGAGCGAGACAGCCAGGGGACAGATGCAGTCACAGAGAGAAGAATGTGATGTGTCCGTGTTGGAGCCCCGCCCCCGCACAAGACAGCAACACAGCCCGGGAGAAGGGAAGTTTCTGCTCCAGACTCCAGAGATGATAAGCTGCATGCACAGGCAGAAGAGAAGGTATGCAGGCAGGGAAGGTATGCAGGCAGGCTGCTAAGAACACTTCCTGTCCTGTGTGCAGACTCCCAGTACTGTTATAACTGCTAGAATGTGCCCTGCTCTTTTGATAGAGTTTTCTTTGAAAGCTGGTTAGGCTGTAGGCTGGTAAAGCTGTAAACCTGTGCTTTAGTGCTGTGCTGTCTCTCCCTCTCCCCTCTCTGTTCCTCTGCCCCCTCTTCCATCTTAGGCTGTCTCTACCCCTCTCTGTTCCTCTGCACTCTCTTCCATCTTATGCTGTCTCTCCCTCTCCCCTCTGTTTCTCTGCACCCTCTTCCACCTTATGTTGTCTATCCCTCCCCCTCTCTGTTCCTCTACCCCCTTCTTACATCTTATGCTGCCTCTCCCTCTCTACTCTTTCCCTCTGCTCGGATTACGTGTATTTTCTGGTGAAACGCTTCCACATTACGATTATTTTCTGACAACGCTGCCCCATTACGATTATTTTTCTGGTGAAACGCTGCTGCCCTATGGTTAATTTCTGGTGAAATGCTGCTGCAATAAGTGTATTTTCTGGTGAAACGCTGCCACCTTACGAATATTTTCCGGTGAACTGCTGCTGCAATAAGTGTATTTTCTGGTGAAACACTGCCACATTATGATTATTTTCTGGTGAATTACGATTCTGAATTACGATAATTACTATTATTTTCTGATGAAACACTGCCGCATTATGATTATTTTCTGGTGAAACGATGCTGCATTATGATTATTTTCCTGGGGGGAGGGACTTGGGGGGGCGCCACAGGTTTTCTCGCCTGGAGTGACAAAATGACTAGAGGCACCCCTGGCACCTAGGCTGCAAAAAAGTGTCACACATGTGGTATCGCCGTACTCAGGAGTAGTATAATGTGTTTTGGGGTGTATTTTTACACATACCCATGCTGGGTGGGAGAAATTTCTCTGTAAATGGACAGTTGTGTGTAAAAATAAAATCAAAAACAATTGTCATTTACAGAGATATTTCTCCCACCCAGCATGGGTATGTGTAAAAATACACCACAAAACACATTATACTACTTCTCCTGAGTACGGCGGTACCACATGTGTGGCACTTTTTTACACCCCAAGTACGCTAAGGGGCCCAAAGTCCAATGAGTACCTTTAGGATTTCACAGGTCATTTTGAGACATTTGGTTTCAAGACTACTCCTTACGGTTTAGGGCCCCTAAAATGCCAGGGCAGTATAGGAACCCAACAAATGACCCCATTCTAGAAAGAAGACACCCAAAGGTATTCCGTTAGGAGTATGGTGAGTTCATAGAAGATTTTATTTTTTGTCAAAAGTTAGCGGAAAATGACAGTTTGTGAAAAAAAACAATTAAAATCAATTTCCGCTAACTTGTGACAAAAAATAAAATCTTCTATGAACTCACCATACTCCTAACGGAATACCTTGGGGTGTCTTCTTTCTAAAATGGGGTTATTAGTGGGGTTCCTATACTGCCCTGGCATTTTAGGGGCCCTAAACCGTGAGGAGTAGTCTTGAAACAAAAATGGCCTGTGAAATCCTAACGGTACTCATTGGACTTTGGGCCCCTTAGCGCAGTTAGGGTGCACAAAAGTGCCACACGTGGTATCGCCGTACTCAGGAGAAGTAGTATAATGTGTTTTGGGGTGTATTTTTACACATACCCATGCTGAGTGGGAGAAATATCTCTAAATGGACAATTGTGTGTAAAAATAAAATCAAACAATTGTCATTTACAGAGATATTTCTCCCACCCAGCATGGGTATGTGTAAAAATACACCCCAAAACACATTATACTACTTCTCCTGAGTACGGCGGTACCACATGTGTGGCACTTTTTTACACCCTAAGTGCGCTAAGGGGCCCAAAGTCCAATGAGTACCTTTAGGATTTCACAGGTCATTTTGCGACATTTGGTTTAGGGCCCCTAAAATGCCAGAGCAGTATAGGAACTCCACAAATGACCCCATTCTAGAAAGAAGACACCCAAAGGTATTCCGTTAGGAGTATGGTGAGTTCATAGAAGATTTTATTTTTTGTCACAAATTAGCGGAAAATGACACTTTGTGAAAAAAAACAATACACATACCCAGCATGGGTATGTGTAAAAATACACCCCAAAACACATTATACTACTTCTCCTGAGTACGGCAATACCACATGTGTGGCACTTTTTTGCAGCCTAACTGCGCTAAGGGGCCCAAAGTCCTATGAGCACCTTTAGGCTTTACAGGGGTGCTTACAAATTAGCACCCCCCAAAATGTGAGGACAGTAAACACACCCAACAAATGACCCCATTTTGGAAAGTAGACACTTCAAGGTATTCAGAGAGGGGCATGGTGAGTCCGCGACAGATTTCATTTTTTTTTTTGTCACAAGTTAGCAGAAATGGAAACTTTTTTTTTTTCTTGTCACAAACTGTCATTTTCCGCTAACTTGTGACAAAAAATAATATCTTCTATGAACTCACTATGCCTCTCAGTGAATACTTTGGGATGTCTTCTTTCCAAATGGGGTCATTTGGGGGGTATTTATACTATCCTGGAATTTTAGCACCTCATGAACCATGACAGGTGGTCAGAAAAGTCAGAGATGCTACAAAATGGGGAAATTCACTTTTTGCACCATAGTTTGTAAACGCTATACCCAAACCAATAAATATAGGCTGAATGTTTTTTGTTTTTTTTAATCAAAAACATGTTTGTCCACATTTTTCGTGCTGCATGTATACAGAAATTTTACTTTATTTGAAAAATGTCAGCACAGAAAGTTAAAAAAAAAATCATTTTTTTGACAAAATTCATGTATTTTTTGATGAATATAATAAAAAGTAATACGGGGGGTAGGAGGCGCCCTATTGGGTACTGCAAGCACAACACTTCTGTTGTAGATCAGCAATTCTACAGGTAGACCATAGATCAGTTCAATCAAACTATTGGTCAAAATTCGTATATGCTCCTGATATAGAAGGTATTTTTTAGATGGTTTTTCAAGTAATTTTAGTAGCAAATGGAACGATCCTACCTTAATGAGCAGTCATTCCATAGTAGTTTGTAGGAAAACAATCTTTATTGGAGCACTCAATGACTACGCGTTTCGCGGTTCAAAACCGCTTCATCAGGTCGTGTATCGTGCCTTAAAATAGAAGAGGAAAGACATGGCGCTAAATACAAGGGACAGGCTCCCATTCAATAAAGGTACAGTAAAATAACAAAGCAATAGAAAAAACAATAAAAATATAGCAATAAAAATAAATATAAAAAATACAAGAATACACATACAGCAGTATGTGGTCCACTTATATAACACAATTAGTGGATACATCCATAAGACAAGCAGTACTAAGCATTTCACCATGTATATGATAAAAAAGAGTATGTAGGAAGAGGTGCAGGTGGCCCTCAAAACATTCGTTGTGAATGGTTACATAATTGTTACACATATATCTTCACCACAACAGTGTCAATATATAAGCACTTGGCCATAAATATAGGTGATACAAAAGATATACATAAAAACAAACGATTATCCAACTAATCATATGCGGATACATGAACATGTTTGCCATGGTGTATCCATCTTCAGAGGAGCTGCGACCACCGAGAGTACCTCACAAGGCCGAGTGGGGACGGTACTTCCCCACATGCGTTTTTAGACTGGTTGCCCTACACGCAACCCAGCTTTGTGAGTATATTTGATCATTTCTTACTAACTGAAAATAACCACACGTGAAGTACTACACCAGATTGGGCTCCCGGTGTCTCCCCGTCCCTTTTTCTACCCTCTAAGCACAGATAATAAAAAGTAAAAATGGCAGCAGCAATCAAATAGCACCAAAAGAAAGCTTTATTAGTGACAAGAAAAGGAGCCAAAATTAATTTAGGTAGTAGGTTGTTTGAGCGAGCAATAAACCGTGAAAGCTGCAGTGGTCTGAATGGAAAAAAAAAAGGGTCTGGTCCTTAAGGGGGGTAAAGCCTACGGTCCTCAAGTGGTTAATAAACAGCCTGTCTTAAACTGTGGAGTTATTTTAAGGATTAAAGAGTTAACTTAAAGACAGAAGAGTTAACTTTAGGTTTGCCTGAGGTAAAATGTTTCCTGAATAAGACATGCCTCATCACCATGGTGACCACTCTAGAAACGTTATTAAAGACACGAGATAAGCTTAGTGAATTGAGGCCAATCTCTAAAAAGACTAATACAGTAGGGAAAAAACACCCCATTATTATAAATTATTCTGGCCAATCAGTGGAGTGTCGGGAGATTTTTAATAGTCTTTGGCCTATTTTATTGAGTGACCCTATTTTGAAAACCACCCTCCCCGACAAATGTAATGTAATATTTAGATGGAGCAGAAACAGAGGATATATTGCGCACAGTAAATTAAAACAGCTTTCCACTATTGCACATCCCAAAAGCTCACTTAGTTAGTGGAGAAAAAAATCTTTTCCAATAATACAGAGCCAATCTAGTATCCAATCAAATCTTCTATAACACTAGTAGACCTAAGCCCGTTTAAAAACAGGCTCTAGGTCTGTGTTGGAAGGAGGCCCTCTCCTCTCTCCCTCCCCTGTGACTGCCGCACAGTCAGTGCGCATGCGCGCACTCCCATCCGCCGCTCACCGCGTGCGCACACGCCCGCCCAGCCAGCCGGTCTTCTGGCCCATTCTGCTCCCTGTGTCAAGGCTGTCCTTGCGCAAATGAGCAGTAGCGCAAAGCACGGACACACACACACAGGGACGCAGAGACACAGGGGAATTATTATATAGGATGCCAAAGTTCCTATGTTATTTATATATTAATGTGTCTGTACAATCTCTTGTACGTTGGACATACCTCACAAAAATTCCAGGCCAGGTTAAATAAACACAGATCTAATATAAAAAAGGTGAATCCAAACATAGTGTATCTAACCATTTTTCAATAGTTCACAATAAAGGTTTTAATCTTCTGAAAGCTATAATTATAGAGCAAATTCCACCGACAAATAAGTATGATAGATTTAGCACTCTCTGTAAGAGAGAATCATACTGGATACTGAAACTGGGAACACTAGAACCAGTGGGCCTTAATAAGTGTCTAGAAGAGATGGATTAGATTGACATATATGTGCAATGATGTGGACATATATATGTATATATACAGTAGGATGCAAAAGTTTGGGCAACCATGTTAATCGTCATGATTTTCCTGTATAAATCGTTGGTTAAGATAAAAAAAATATCATTATAAATATTATATAGGAGACACACACAGTGATATTTGAGAAGTGAAATGAAGTTTATTGGATTTACAGAAAGTGTGCAATAATTATTTAAACAAACTTAGGCAGGTGAATAAATTTGAGCACCACAAAAAAAGAAATGAAATGAATATTTAGTAGATCCTCCTTTTGCAGAAATTACAGCCTCTAAATGCTTGCTGTAGTTTCCAATGAGAGTCTGGATGCTGGTTGAAGGTATTTTGGACCATTCCTCTTTGCAAAACATCTCTAGTTCATTCAGGTTTGATGGCTTCCCGAGCATGGACAACTCTCTTTAACTCCCACCACAGATTTTTAATTATATTCAGGTCTGGGAACTGGGATGTCCATTCCAGAACGTTGTACTTGTTCCTCTGCATGAATGCCTTAGTGGATTTTGAGCAGTGTTTAGGGTCGTTATCTTGTTGAAAGATCCAGCCCCAGCGCTGCTTCAGCTTTGTCACTGAATCCTGGACATTGGTCCCCAGAATCTGCTGATACTGAGAGGAATCCATGCGTCCCTCAACTTTGACAAGATTCCCAGTCCAGATGGTACCACCGCCATATTTAATGTAGGTAGCAGGTGTTTTTCTTGGAATGCTGTGTTGTTTTTCCTCCATGCATAATGCCCCTTGTTATGCTCAAATAACTCAATTGTAGAGGGTGCATGCGCGGCGCGAAACTGAGCGGATGTAGTCTCTTGATGCTCCGCTCACAGTCTGCTGAACCACTCTAATTTATACAGTTAACGGCCCTCGATCTGAGCCACAAACACTTTGACTGGCTCGGGGACATGTCCAGGAGTCAGAAGAAGGCGAAGAAGGGGAAAGACCACATTGATAACCTACCATATACTGCTAAGAAGTCAGTAGGGCTGATCGGAACAGCTGAATTTAGATTTAGCTGAAATTCGGTGTACTGCATGCGAAAACCGAGTTTTATGTTCCGAATTTTCGTGTTCCGAGTGCATTTCTATTAAATTAAATAGTGCCAACTTCCATGGTTAATTGTAAGCCCCCATAGATGCTATCATCACCAAATTTGCCAAGTATGTTAAGCAGATGAGTAGGAACATGGTAAAAAAAAAAATTGTGAAAAGACCTTATAGTTTTTGAGCAAATCATTTTCAAAGTTTCATAGGAAAAATGTTTTTTAAACTGTGTAAAATGACACTGCTGCAGTACAGGTTACTGCATTCCGAGTTCTGTATACATATTGTATACATTTCAAGCCTCCCCCTCTCCCCCAGAGACCTTGTCTAATCCATGGACAAGGGGCTCTTCCCCACCTCCAGTGCCCCATGAGGAGTTGGGGGCCGCCGGGGGGGTTCATGGTGCATTCCAGGGGTCCCCTTTAACAAGCAGATCCACGGAGGCTGCCCCCTCCCCAGGAGAAATGAGTATAGGTGTACACAGTACCCCTTACCCATTTCCACAAACAGTTAAAAAAAGAAATAAAAACACGACAACGAAAAAAAAGTCCTTTATTGTTCTAGATTAACCAGGGATACTTACCTTGTGATAATCCCACGCCAGTATCCTCAGGAGTGGTCCCACACCAGTATCCTCTTAGGACATCCCACCACCCTCCCACACCGACAGACTCCCGCCACTGAATGGTCACAGTCAGCCTCTGCATCTGTATAGCAGAGGCTGAGAACACGAAAATGTTGCCTTTGAAACAAGAAATTTCGGCAAACAGTGATGCAATCAAAATGGCCACTGGGAAATCCCCGAATGCTGGAGGCCACACTAGAGTGGCGAAACCAGCCATTTTTCACATAGATGGTGGGTCCAGGTGACCAGAGCAGGAGGTGCCCTGGTCTTCTGGACCCACCCATTCATGTGAAATAACGCTCATTCTGACACTCTGAGGTGGCCTCTGGGGAACGGGGATTCAGAAAACAATTTTCGTGTTTCCAGTTTATGCAATACAGATTGCAGAGGCTGCTGCAGCCATTCAGCCCCGGGAGTTGGGCGGGTGCGTGGGACCTCCTAAGAGGATACTGGCGTTGGACCACTTCTGAGGATACTGGCGTGGGATTATCGCAAGGTAAGTATCCCTGGTTAATTTAGAATAATAAAATACTTTTTTGTTGTTGTGTTCTTACTTCTTATTTAACTCTTTGTTCAAATAGGTAAGGGGTACTATATACCCCTATACCCTTTTCACCTGGGGAGGACCTCCGTGGATCCATTTGTTAAAGGGAAAGTGGTCCCACACAGGGGCAATCCTACCATAGAGCACAAGGGGCGTGGCGCACCAGGTGACTGACAGCGGGGGGTGTTGCCACGACATCCCTCCCCTTCCCCCCCCCCCGCAGTGGCAGGGCAGGATGGGAAGCAGCGCTAAAAGGAGGGGCAGCGGGGACAGCGGCAGGCAGAGGCGTAGCTAGGGCTTTCAGCGGCCGGGGACAAAGACTATTAATGCGCCTCATAAGGTGAAGGCTGCGGCGTGCCAAAAAAGGGCGTGGTCACATAATAAATGTGGGCGTGGCTGTGGGTGGAGCCAAATGTACAGGAAGTTGGCAGTAGTGTAAGCAGACCTGCCAAGCACGCTGTTGGATGGAAATACTTCTCCATTAAACATAATGTACTGATAAGCAATAACAGTAAACCAAATAGAAAAAAGCAAAAGAAGGGCAGAAGAGAACTATATTGGTTTCAATGTTTATTTGAACATTTTTTATAAACCGTGCCATTGTAAAAGACAAGATTATAATTGCATAAAACCAAACAGTGCAATATATAGCATCCCGAATGGGAGCATAAACAACATTTTATAAAACAGTAAGCAACTCTAGCAGCATTCTATGTTGTTTTGACACAGAATCAAAATCTCCTGCATTTAAATACATTTAACATATGTAAACCTTTACACATCTATGCATTATTATGCCTGGGAGTTAGCCATTATCAACCTCAAGATTGCCCAAATGACCGTGTAGTAAAAGGGCTGGGCATCCATCACATTGCACCTTTACTTTCACATTAATAATCGTACCTATATACTCCAAACATAAAAATATTCTGAATCTACATTCCTTTCAATTTAATAATCAAACCTGCACATCACACTCCATTATGGAGAAAACGAACCGAATGTTCTATATCTACATAAATCACACAATCTGTGTGTTGGGGCTAGGCATTTACCATTATACAGTATAATCTTGTTATAGTAAACTACTTATCCAGGTCCCAGCGAAGCTCCATTATAAGTATATGGGAGTAAGTAACACTTGGTATAGTAAATCTCAGTGGAATAGAACTGTAGGTATAGTACACCGGTGCTGTGGCCCTTACAGTACTATGTTTTCAGTTATACTGTAAAGTGGACTGGCGTATGAGTCATGTGAGACCCATGAGCCGTGGTCATTAGGGATGAGCTCACAAGTGCTTCGGCACGCAAATTCGTGATTTAAATTAGTTTTAATTACAGCAGTTGTGGGGCGGGGAATGAAAAGTGTTATTTACCCATAAATCAGCGTCCTCTCTGCGCTCCAAATAGGTCCATGCATCCTATTAGTCGCGTTCCAAGCCTCGCTGCCGTCACTTTCTCCTTCAAGCAGGAAGGAGGAAGTGGCGGCAGCAAGGCTTGGAACGCGACTAAAAGGATGCATGGACCTATTTGGAGCGCAGGGAGGATGCTGATTTATGGGTAAATAACACTTTCATTCTCCACCCCACACCTGCTGTAATTAAAACTAATTTAAATCATGAATTTGAGTGCCAAAGCACTCGTGAGCCCATCTCTAGTAGTCATGTCGGCTGCTCTATACACGCAACTGTAGCCTGCATGAATGTTCTCAACTGGGAGCAGATTGGACCAGAAGTTTTTTCCAGCAAGGTGGCATGAAAAAGTATCCGGGTGGGGATCAACGGGGGAATGCAGGTCCGGTGCAACACTGCTTACATCATAGGAGGAGGATGAGAAGGAGAACCCATGACAGCCGGGCGCCCACCAAAATTAGCCGGGTGGAGCACCCCAGTGACGGATCTAGACCAAGTTGCCCCAAGTTGCGCCTGGGGCAACGTCAGGTTTTGGCGCCTAAACTGCCATTCCCCATCCACATTTTGCCACCTTTTTAAGAATTTAACAAACTGCGCCTGGGGCAAGAGACCCGCTTGCCCCCCCCCTAGATCCGTCCCTGCAGCACCCTGCTAAAAAAAGAGCCTGGGGAGAACACTGTTACTTATCGATTTTACCCAACATGAAATTGCATCATGTGTACCACACTAGGTCTCAGCAGTTGATGTTGCTGTGCACCGGACGGTAAAGTCACAGTTTCCTTAGTTCAGCATGCAAAAACAGCCCAAAAACTATGCACAGTGCTCAATACCCACAGTAGTCTGAATGGTGTTGATTTGTTCTGTTTTTTGTTTTCATTTTCAAAATGCCATTTAAAAAGAAAAAAAAAAATATGACTCCCACATATTGACTGAATAAAGATACAGTGTACACGTAAGGTAGCCATACACTGGTCGATTTGCCATTAGATCAGAGAGGGATCGTATGGCTGCCTTTACTGCAAACAGATTGTGAATCGATTTCAGCCTGAAACCGATCACAAGCTGTTGAGCTGCTCCTGCCGCCTGCCCCCCCCTCCCCCGTATACATTACCTGAAGCTGGCTCCGGGTCCTCTTCTCCACGCTGCACCGCATCCCAGCATCCCGCACCGCATCCCAGCATACACTGTGTCACTCCGTGACCAGGAAGTTAAAATAGAGCGCCCTCTATTTGAACTTCCTGGTCACTGGAGTGACACAGGAAGTTAATGTACGCTGGGATGGAGTAGGAACAGAGCGGTGCAGCGTGGAGAAGATGCCCAGGAGCCAGCGTCAGGTAATGTATACCTGTATCGGATCGGCCGCCGCTAGCGACGCGCTCCCTACCCGCGGGCGATCGAGGGTAATTTCCCGTACGGCGCGATCGACGGACCGATCCGATTTCAGGAGGAAATCGGATCGGCGGATGCATTTAGCGCGAACGATTGACAGCAGATTCGATCCCAGTGATCGAATCTGCTGTCGAACGGCGGCAAATCGGGCCAGTGTATGTCCTTGAGTATGACAATTATCTTATAAATAACTTGGCCTTGTCCCTTGGCGTTCACCATAAAGGGCAGTGTTCTCCCAAGGCTTTTTTAGCCAGGTGCTCCACCTTTTTTGGTGAGCACCCGGCTGTCACCGGCTCACCTTCTCCTATGCTGTAAGCAGAGTTGCGCACAGAAGCACTGGTCCTGCATTCTCTCATATTGCCCCACCCGGCTACTATTTTATGCCACCTGGCTGGAAAAAATGTCTGGGGAGAACACTGAAGGGATTCTACTGTATACCAATAATGCCAGCCTGAACATAAGGTGGGCATATCGTCACAAATAAACTTTACACAGAGAAACAGTTCTATTCAATGTGACAGCCCACAGTAAAGAAATATAAAACAGAAACCGTTAATAAATAACATTTAAATAAAATACTAATTTTCAAAGAAAAAAAAGCTGAAATATACATTCACAGTATTGTGCAAAACCCAATAGTCAAAAATCACAGCAATTGAGGCTAGGTTCACAGTGGGACGTGAGTAGTGATGAGACGTTAAACTGGAAATATAATCAAAAAAACAATATCAGCGCAGCCAAGCAAATCTTAACATGTGGAACACTACATATATCGCAGCCAAAGTCCAACGTCTCAGCAAAACGTCTTCAATTAACATAAATAGTACACTTCAGCGCGAATTCACTTGTGTCCACCACCGAAAACACCATAAAAATAATACGCTTACCAGATTATCACAGACCTTAACTACAGGGTCTGCAATATGGCTTAATGAGGTCAGCAGCAGGTATCTTCGCAGCCGGCCTCCTCTCCAGACAAGCCGAGCAATCTAATCCTCAATTGCAGTATTTCACCAAAAATGAGGCATGCAAAGAGACAAACGCACATCTAAGCGTATCTACAGCGATTTTAATATCTCATTTAAAAAAACATAAAAGTTTTTTAAAAATCACTCACATCTGGGCCCTTATGACAGGGACCCACAAGGAAAAACAGCACTTAAAACATAGGACGCCGTCCAGCCACACGTCCGCCTCGTCCGACCGGTTTCACTGTCAAAGTTTCATCAGGGACTAAAAGACAAAGTGGCTGGATATACCCTTTTATAGTATTTACCTTAATTAGGTTGCAAGTGTGCAGGGGAAGCCGCTCCGGAGAACGCTATCAGCACTTCCGGGAAGATGTGCGTTTGTCTCTTTGCATGCCTCATTTTTGGTGAAATACTGCAATTGAGGATTAGATTGCTCGGCTTGTCTGGAGAGGAGGCCGGCTGCGAAGATACCTGCTGCTGACCTCATTAAGCCATATTGCAGACCCTGTAGTTAAGGTCTGTGATAATCTGGTAAGCGTATTATTTTTATGGTGTTTTCGGTGGTGGACACAAGTGAATTCGCGCTGAAGTGTACTATTTATGTTAAACTGGAAATGCAGCAATACAAAGTAACAAAAAACGTAACGCTTAACGCTGTGTTATCATCTTATAGAATAGATACAGTGGAGCACACAGGCAATGAAAAATGTATGCTTCCCTGTGTCTGTAAGGGCCCTTTTCCACCTGCAATCGCTAGCGTTCAGGCTGAACGCTAGCGATTGCTGAATCGCAAAACCGGCGATTCCCCCGACGTTTGCGGCCGCGATTTTGCTATGCTATGCACTGCATAGCAAAATCGCGGCAATTATCGCTCCGCCGCGCGTTCGCGTTCCCGACAAAAGCGAATCGCGGTAGTGGAAATGACCTACCGCGATTCCTATGTTAAAAAGCAAACCGTAGCGATTGTAAAATCGCTAGCGGTTTGCGGTTTTGCGATTCAGCCAGCGCAAACGCGCTGGTGGAAAAGGGCCCTAAATGTCTGCATTAAGAGGTAACGCACTGCAGCAGTGCTTTACAATATATAACGCAGAACCCCGCAACGTCCTACTGTGAACCTAGCATCACAGGGTAATATAAATTACATAGAATAATAACCAAAGAATCAACTGCACCACAAACATTCAGAAATATAAAAAAAAAAAGTGAAGCAGATGTAAACCAAAGAAAAATCAGCTGCCCCACAAATGTTCAGAAGTATAAACAAGAGTGAAGTGGATGTAAACCATTTGAAAATATTAAAGAACCACTGTCATGAATGTGGCTGGTTTAAAGGACCACTATTGCACTGTCAGGACCAAACAAACTGTTCATGCCCAAGCTGTAAAAGAAAAAAAAAAAGCAACCAGCTCAATGTTGCTTGAAATGGTGAGTTTAGAAAAATAGTTTCTTCATAGATCCTCAGACAGCAGAGATATCCACGGATGCATTCCCTGTGCAGTCCACTATCCTCACTGGAGGGCCAAGAGAGAGAGAGCACTAGGCAAGGCTACATAGGGACTTAACACCATTCTGACATTGGGGGTGGTTGAACCTCCAAGGTAGAAGAAATATTTAGAATGTAAGCTTTTCATTAAAGAGCAATTTTCCTTGCCTTCGATGCTGCAAATTTATTAATTATTTCCTCAAAATTGATGCTGTCGGTAACCTCCCACTCCACCAAGGCTGACGATCTTTCCTGCCCCATGGATGATCTCAGGTAGGACATGAAAAGTTTTAACTTACTGAAAGATCTTTCAAAACTGGCAATGGATGTTGCAACTGTCAGTAAGATTTGAAGGCCAACTCTAAGATTTGGAAAAACATCATCTCCATACTGCACAATGAATCAAAGTAGGTTCTCTGGTGTCAAAAGCTTAACATCAGCTCTTGTGTTCAGTAACATTTGGCAGTCAAGTATTTCACTGAACATCTCCAAGCCATCCAAGTCCGTATCATAAAAGCTTCCCATGTCAATGCATCTTTGTTTCAAGGTAGTTTCATCAGTTGTGCACATCAGTTCTTTTATGTCTAAAAGAAAGCAAAAACTGGAGTCCAGTTTCTTCAAGCTGTTGAATCTGTCTCCCATTTCTGTATGTATTTTGTCAATCATACTTTTCATCAGTCGCAGCATTTCTTTTTCTGCTGTAAGCACTACATCCTCTGCTGTTTCTCCAGCCATTTTCTTCTTCTTCCTTAGCCGTCTCTCGACTTGGACATTACAAGAACTGCACAGTTTCTTTGCTTCTGCAAGAGAAATATTGCATATGTCATCACTGTTTTCTAAGAAATACACTTGCAAAGCCTGAATATCTTGAGCAGCATTATGGAAATGCATGGTGTGGTCCTGAAGCCTTTTCTGAACCTGGTCAATCTGGGCAAGTATAGTATTCCAGAATCGAAGAACCACCAAAAATTCAAATGTTAAAATCCGATGTAACAACTGAACTGCATCACTTCTTGTTTCTGAATTTTCATCGTGATCTTCTGCAATATCTTCCAGTAGTTGTACCAAGTCTTCTAGTTGATCGTGTATTGGTTTAACAGCTTCTAGTCTGGCACTCCATCGAGTTTCTGACTCTGACTTCAAAGATACACCAAGAGCAGTTCTCAGTCTCTCCCATCGAAGAGTTGACTGTGAAAAGTAAAGATAGATAGCTTGCACAGTACAGAAAAATGTCACACCTGCAACCTCATGACTAACAGCATGAACCCCGACTAAATGAAGTGTGTGGTTATCACAGTTCACAAATGTAGCTTTTGAATTAATTGCAGCAAGTCTTTGCTGCACTCCAGATTTGTAGCCAGACATTACAGCTGTAATCGTAACACTGTGATCGACAGTCTTCAAAGGGTAATTTATCCTTTTCCAGTTGTTACAATATTATGTTTGCAATACTTGCTGCATCCTTTGTATGTGCTTGAATGAAGCCTAAAAAAGATTACCTCACAACCACAGTTTTAGCTTCGAAGTTTACATCTACGTATCAAATGGTTTCTGACATTTGTTCTTGGTGAGCCACATCAGGCGTCGAGTCAAACATTATACTGTAGTATTTGGCTTTCTGTATGTCGTGGACAATTTTTTCCTTAACTGTAGTTGCTAAAAGCTGTATAAATTCATTTTGGATTTCCGGCGAAAGATAGGTTGGTGAACCTGGATGGTGCTGCACATAAGAAAGGTGGCTCTTCCTAACCGGATCAAAATCTGCAACCAGCTTCAGCAGTTCTATAAAATTGCCAGGGTTTTTGCGACTCTCCCTGTTTTCAACGGTAGTTTCTTTGTGGCCTCTAAGTGCCACATTTTGTTTAGCTAAATATTGTATGCAGCATAATACCCTTGTAAGCACTTGTCGCCATTTTTCTTTCTCTGTAGCAATCTGCCTTTAAAGCTGTGCATCTATGAATCCTTCTTTTCTTATCAGCCTCCTTTCCATTTCCTTCCACGTCGTGAAAGAATCCCGATGCCTTTGGGAGTTTTCATGTGCAGTAATTTTTTCTGGTTTCTTCCAAATACGAAAACCATTTTCAGTTTCCAGTGAAGAACGGTTACTGACTACATCTTTGGATGGAAAAAAGCATACAAGAGAAACAAAATGTTGCAGCCTTCAGAGGGGAATAAAGCAGCCAGGATCGACTCACTGTACCTCCTTTCCCTTTGCCTAATTGTTTTGTAAACCAAGCTGAAGTCATTGATCTATTATTTTTGGGTGAAAAAGGCCCAGCACTGTTCTGGAAAAAAAATCGACCCTTTCTCCACTATTTCTATGCGAAGTGAATCAGAAACAGTAGGTTTTCCCGATGCCTGGTCAAACTTTATATACCCAAAATCTTGATGTTGTATTACATCAGCTATGATCTGAGTACATTTTGGCGTCTGTTTAACTGGATCAGGTGAAACATCCAACGCTTCAGAATTTGATGAACTTTGACTTCCGGTTTCAACTACATCTGGCTGTGTGGAATCACTTTCACTACTGTTTGTCTCTTTTAAGTTTTCTTGTTCAAGTCTAATGGCCCATACTCACGGGCTACAAAAGTGGCCTGTCGCCAGCACACGTGAGCGTGTACGCGACAGGCCGGCGACAGCTCGTCGCCAGGTCCCTCCGCATACACACGGCGGAGGGACCTGGCAACTAATGCAGCGGAAGCTGTCGCTGTTGTTCCTCCCCCGCCGGAAGTTGATGGTATTCCCTGGGTGTTGCTGTCGCTAGTCCGCATACTCACGCGGACTAGCGACAGCTGTGGCGGAGATGCGGTGGCAACTGTCACCAGGCGATTGACCGCGCCAATCGCCTGGCGACAGCAGCGACGAGCGACGGTTCGGGGTGCGCGCCCGTGCAACGGCTCATACTCACGGGCGACCTGTCGCCGCAACACGCGCGCCGCGTGTTGCGGCGACATTTGTAGCCCGTGAGTATGGGCCATTACAGTAGAGTCCTGTGATGTGTGTCTTCCTACATCCCCCACTGATTTTGATGTTGATTGTTCCAAATCGCTTCCTCTATTCAAAAATGCTGACAATATTTTACTTGACTTTGCACATTCTTCAGCTTGGACCTTCCTTCTTCTTCTTCCTTCTGCCCCACTTAATTTTTTCTTTTGTGCTCCTTTCATTGTACCAAATATATGTAAAAAATAGAAATATAAAAATTATTAACTGATCATGTTGGAACTAAGGCTATGTTCACAGTGTTGCATTATTATGGATGCTTTGCAATGCAGGTTAGTATATTGCAATACACCACCTATGCAACATTCACAGTGCAGCAAGAGTGTTGCGGTATAACAGGTTGCAGCATCTTAACACATATCCACTAAATGTGCGTGTTAACAGTAAAAGTGAGCATACTTTCATTGTATGCTTCTTTGTACCTGACACAACACGTGGATAACCTGCAACGATGCTGTCCTGATCCGTTACACTCCTGCGGTCACAGGGAACGCAGCACAACGGACACTATGAACGTGGCCTTAAAGAGAGTCTGAAGCGAGAATAAATCTCGCTTCAGACCTCATAGATAGCAGGGGCACATGTGCCCCTGCTAAACCGCCGCTATCCCGCGGCTTAACGGGGGTCCCTTCACCCCCAAATCCCCTCGTTTCAGCGGGGGAGCGCATCCTGGTTGGGGCAGGGCTAACCGCCGCAGCCCTGCCCCACGCGCGTCTGTCAGCGCGTATCTCCGCCTCTCCCCCGCCCCTCTCAGTCTTCCTTCACTGAGAGGGGCGGGGGAGAGGCGGCGATGCGCCGCTGATAGACGCGACTGGAGGCAGGGCTGCAGCCGTTAGCCCTGCCTCCAGGAGCGATCAAGTGTCGCAGTGGGGGGTTTGGGGGTGAAGGGACCCCCGTTTAGCGGCACTATAGCGGGGGTTTAGCAGGGGCACACGTGCCCCTGCTAACTATGAGCTCTGAAGCGAGATTTATTCTCGCTTCAGAGTCTCTTTAAAGTAAGTTCCAACATGATCAGTTATAAATGTACTATTTCTGTTGTTTACAAAATATTTTTTAACTATTATATTTTGCAAAAAATCTTCTGCAAAATAATTTTAACAGTCTGAAAAACGCATTCTTTGGAGCAATCAAGATTGAAATCTGACGAAGGCTGCACAGCCAAAAGCTTACTCTTATTCTTTTACGTTAGACAGTAAATGGTATCATCCCGTTTCAAAAATTCTACAGATTATTCTTTGAGGACACATAAATGTAAATTACAAACAGCTAGCGCTGAGACATCACAAATATATATTTACTTAGTACACTTATGTACTGAATACAGAGAGATCCATGCATGCGCAGAAAACCCCGACTGAGCTGGTCCTGCTGGAAATTCATAGCCGCTGGTGGAGGAAGAGAAGAAGCCACCTGCAACAAGTAAATATAACTTCTTACTGCTACAAACTCATTTGGCCGCACTAGGCAGCCAAACGAGATATGCCGACAGAGGCTGTCACTGCGCCCGCAGCCTAAAAGGAAGCATTTTCATTTGAAGCTGCCATTGGGTTAAGAAGGTTGGTTACATAAATGCTCCCCACATCCAAAACCTCACAAAGTCCTGCAACTTCCACCTTCGTAACATCTGTAAGATTCTCGCTTTCCTGACCTCTGCCACCACCAAACTCCTCATCCATGCCATAATAATTTCCCGCCTTCACTACTGCAATGCCCTGCTGTCTGGTCTCCCTATGACCCGAACAGCCCCACTGCAGTCCATCATGAATGCGGCAGCCAGAATTATCCACTGCTCCCATCGCTCCACCACGGCGGATCCCCTCCTTGAATCCCTCCACTGGCTTCCTATCCAGTCCAGAATCAGATTCAAGATACTGTGTCTGACCTACAAATCTGTCCACAAAACCTGTCCAACCTACATTTCCGATCTTACTCAGAGGTACACACCTAGCCGCTCACTCCGCTCTTCCAATGAACTTCGCCTAACCGCCCCCGCTTCACCCAGTCCCATGCACGCCTCCAGGACTTCTCAAGAGCTGCTCCAACACTATGGAACTCCCTACCTCCACCCATTAGGGCAGCCCCCTCCTTCAACATCTTCAAGAAAGCCCTCAAAACTCACCTTTTCACTCTGGCCTACTACCCCTCACAAGTGCTCTAAACCCACAGCTGAACTCTGGTCCCCTACCTTCCGTGTCCTTACCTCTCCCTCTAGATTGTAAGCCTTTGGGCAGGGTCCTCCTCCTTTTGTGTCCTACCTAATCATGCACCTCCATTACTGTGAACCCATGCTATGCATCTGAGTGAACCTAACTTGCCTAATCTCCATGCTCCCCTCCAGTGACTAAGCATTACCTTGTACTCATACTGTGCTGCATGATCTGGTCTTTCTTGTATTCAGGTATTGTCATTTTGCTGTATGTCACCCCTAAATATTGTATGTATCCCTATTTATTGTCCAGCGCTGCGTAATATGTTGGCGCTTTATAAATACAATAAATAAATACATAAATAAAATACTAAAAAGAATTACATTGCAAGCTATGTTAAGACAAAATCACTCACCCAGTGCAGAGCTTCTGAGTGGCTGAAGGCACAAAGAGCCTGTGGATGGAGGCCTGCTGTGATTTTCTACCAATGTCAGTGGAACTACAAAGAAACACATGTAATAATTAGAATTATAGCTCCTCTGAGTCCACTCAGTAACTGGACAAAATTAGTCAAAAAGTTCCAACTTCCAAGCTAAACACGCTTCTTATAATAAAAATATTGAAAGGACAACTGCAAACTAGTCCACATGTCACATTGTCAGTTCAATTTGCAAATATTCCTCTATATATTCTTTTAAATTCACCAGGTGTTAAAATGATCATGAAATGTCTGTGGGGCACATTAACTGGGTGGTGAACACCTGGATGATAGTAAAGAGGCATGGATTGACTGTGCTATGAATACATTACTATAATAATAATAACAATAACAATCATAATAATTACAATAATAATTACAATAATAATTACAATGATAATAATAATAAGTGATGACACTGGGCTAAGACTATGGTAGGATTAGATTGTGCGCTCCTCTGACTGAGGACACTCCGTGATTAAAGAGGTACTGTAAGGTCAATAACATCTCACTGCCAGTGTGCAGGCCACAACCACTTTATCAGGGAAAACCTGGTCTTATCTTGAAAAAAAAGCATATATGCAATGTTATTGCAGCTTTAACACTTAAACTCTGCCCCCCTGAGGCCACAGATCCACGAATGTAGGATGCACAGCCTTCTGGGTAGTGGCAGTTGTGTGCTTCGTCATCTCTACCAGCCCGGCAGAGGGAACTGCAGAGAGCACGAGCTGCTTGTGTCTGTGAGTGTGGTCCTCTGAACCCTTTTCCTGCAGCGACTGAGCAGGAATGAGAGAGAGAGAAACTTGCCTCCTAGAGACTCAGCAACAGCATTCCCAGAGTGTATACAGCACAGGCATGCTGCAAGTGAGAAGACCAGTCTGCCCATCCACCCTCCCACTGGCTAGCAGGACGCTATGAGAGACGGGAAGAGAAGCGCGTTCTTCAAGCAGGGTCGAGGAGTCAGGCAGGGCTGCAGTTTGAGCCCAACACGCTTTAACATATTCATTAACCAACTGGCTGTAGCCCTGGAATCCTCCCCAGCACCAGGCCTCCTCTTGCATGACCACGAGGTGAAGTTCTTGCTGTATGCAGATGATCTCCTGCTGCTCTCCCCAACAGAAAGGGGCCTACAGGACAGCCTGGCAGTACTGGAGAGTTTCTGCACCACATGGGCACTGCCCATCAACCCAAAGAAGACAAAAGTGATGGTGTTCCAGAGAAAAAATCTAAAAATGCCCACCTCCTCATTTATATTAAATGGCTGCCCACTGGAGGCCACAAACAGTTACACCTACCTGGGGCTGGAAATTAACCAAACGGGGAGCTTTAAACCAGCAGTAGAGGCCCTGAAGGAAAAAGCCTGCAGAACGTTTTATGCCATCAGAAGGCAACTTTACCACCTAAAACCACCGGTGAGAGTCTGGGTAAAGATATTCAACAGCATCATCACCCCAATCCTGCTCTATAGCAGTAAGGTATGGGGCCCGGTCACCTACCCTGACCAATCAAAATGGGACTCCAGCCCAACAGAAATCTTCCATCTAGAGTTCTGCAAGTATCTTCTCCAAGTCCATCGCAGCACTTCGAACTCAGCTTGTCGGGCAGAGCTAGGCAGATTCCCACTATGGCTGACTATCCAGCAGAGGGCGCTCTCATACTGGGCGCATATACAGAGCAGCAACCCCAGCACTTACCACCATAAAGCCTCACTGAGCCAGGGTGGGGAGGCCATACCACGCGCTTTGAAACAAAGCGTCAACAGCCAGCCCAGCCAAGACCACCAACGCAGGCTGACAAAAGCCCAAATAAAAGGAATGATAGAAAGCTGCAAGGACCGATACCTAGAGGAATGGAGAAGTGACATAAAGAACTCCCAGAAACTCACTATCTACCAATCACTACAGAGGGAGTACACAATGGCTCCATTTCTGGAGAGGCTACACCACCACAAAGATAGACAGGCCTTGAGCCTGTACTGTCTGAGCGCCCACAACCTGGAGATAGAGACAGGACGACACAGACAGACATGGAAGCCCCGGGAGGAGAGACTGTGCAGGCAATGTGACCAGGGGGTCCTGGAGGATGAGGCCCACTTCCTGCTACACTGCAGCAAATATACACCGTTGAGGACCGCCCATTTCCAAAGAATCTCCGCCCACATAGCAGATTTCGCCTCCACAGATGAGAAGAGGAAACTCTACATCCTACTGGGGGAAGAGGAAAAAACTGTGCAAATAGCTGCCCGATATGTCACGGCCTGCCACCAACTGAGAGGAACATGATACCACATGGACTGTATAACCCCATACTCCCCTCCCCTATGGACTGTATGCCTATACCCCCCTCCCCTATGGACTATATACCCCATACCCCCCATACCATCCCTTACATCCTCCTTTGGACTGTATACCCATATTCTTCCCTTATTCCCACAATCCACCCCCCCCCCCCACGTCAATGTTTTGTTTTGCTTTGGCAATGCCAAATGTATTTGGTCCTGCCAATAAAGCTTTTTTGGATTTGGTGTCAGATGTCAGGAAGAGCTGTGCAGAGTGGGGCTGGTGGGAGAGAAATGACAGGAAGCCAGCACTGGAGAGTTCTGCACACACTATGTGAATGGAGGATATAAGAGACACAGAGAGCTCTGCACTGGCACTGCTGTAGCTGACAGGCTTCCCTCTCTGCATGTTAACAGGTTATTGCCCTGACTGGTCACTGATGTCTTAGAGGCACAGCCCTTTCTGGCAAAGGGGAATCTGGATTTCTTACTATAGTGACAAAATTACAGTGATAATGCACTTTTATTTAAAACTGCACATCTGTGGAAGAAGATAATGTATATATATATATATATATATATATATATATATATATATATATATATATATATATATATATATATATATATATCTAGTGTTGCTACACTTGCCTTGAGTGTAGTGTTGCTACACTTGCCTTCATAAGGCACTTATCACTCACACATTTTTTTAAACCGGTTGTTGTGGTGCACCACATGCAGAGCCAGTAAACAGTTGCTATGTTAGTATTTGTTCGTATACAATTTATGTAAATAAGTTAGAACTGAATTTCCTGTTTATTGAAAGTGGAGTATAAAGAAAGCTGAGATCAGCTAACTGGGCATATTTATACTTACCTGGGGCTCCCTCTAGCTCAGCACTGGGCAAACTAAGGCCCATGTGTGCTGCTTCTCTGGCCCTCCGAAAATTCTATGTTTGTGACATCTCTACTGGCCGGGTGTGACCAGTCCCTACTGGTCACAGTAGAGACTGGTCACACCCGGCCACCAGGCCATGCGTACCCTGATCATGCTTCCTATACCGGAAGCACTCTGCGCATGCGCAGCGGCGCTTTTCCTATACTTAGCATGTGCAGAATGCTGCTGTACACAGGGACGTGATGGAGATGTGCGTCGGTTGCTAATGAGGGTGACTTCGCTGGAATGTGGGGACCGTGAGAGGATTGGGAAGGCTCTATAGCGGGGGTGCCCAATCTACTGGTAGATCGCGACCGCCTATTTGGTAGATCGCGGCCTCTTGGCCGCGTCCCATCACAATTTGCGGCCGGCAGCTTTCCCATCATATTTTGCTGCCAGCCGCCGGCCAATAGGAATCGGGGAAGAGAGAGGAGGCGCGGCTGAAGAGGCAATGACGCGACGTCATGGCTGGCTGGCGGCGGCGCCGGGCACACGCGCACACGCTGGGCGGTTTACGTGGCTGCACAGGACGCAGGCTCCTACTGCGCATGTGGGGCTGCACAACGTGAGGGGCTGCAGTAGCTGACACTACACCGGAGCGCTCCGAGTCCGAGAGGGGAGACCAGACATCGCCGCTGGAGAGAGGTAAGTGATTGAGCATCCATCCTACCTACGCTAATGGCACCTATCCCCACCTACCTACGCTAGAGGCACCTATCCCCACCTACCTACGCTAGAGGCACCTATCCCCACCTACCTACCTATGCCAAAGGGACCCACCTACCTACCTATGCTAAAGGGACCCACCCCCACCTACTTACCTATACTAAAGGGACCCATCCCCACCTACCTATGCTAATGGCACCCATCCCCACCTACCTATGCTAAAGGGACCCACCCCCACCTACCTATGCTAAAGGGACCCATCCCCACCTACCTATACTAAAGAGACCCATCCCCACCTACCTATGCTAAAGGAACCCATCCCCACCTACCTATGCTAAAGGGACCCATCCCCACCTACCTACCTATGCTAAAGGGACCCACCTACCTACCTACGCTAATGGCACCTATCCCGACCTACCTACGCTAGAGGCACCTATCCCCACCTACCTACCTATGCCAAAAGGACCCACCTACCTACCTATGCTAAAGGGACTCACCCCCACCTACTTACCCATACTAAAGGGACCCATTCCCCACCTACCTATACTAAAGGGACCCATCCCCACCTACCTATGCTAAAGGCACCTGTACCCAGCTACCTTTGCTGAAGGAACCTATACTTAGCTACCTATACTGGAGGCACTTGTACCTGGGGGCTATTCGTGACCGGGGGGTGAGGGGGGGTTGGTGGTGTCTGCAACACTTTAAATGTTGGTAGATCTCCTGGACTTGGCAAATTTTAAAGTAGCTCGCGAGCCGAAAAAGTGTGGGCACCCCTGCTCTATAGGATCCAGAGTCTTCCCTCTCCATAGGCGAGTATCTGGGCTTTCTTTCCCTCACTTCAGTAGTACTTTAAAGCTTTTGCTGGGAATACACGGGTCGACCCGGCGGCCAATTAGCCGCCGGATCGACCCCCGCCGCATTCCCACTCGTCCGCGCGTGCGTCCGGATCGATTGCCGCTCGTCCCCGCCGGTGCTACCTTATCAGCGCTCGATTCCCTGCCATTGTCCGCCGGCTTGATCGGGCCAGCTGAATATTATCAGCTGGCCGATACAGAAACGTACCATGTATCCCCAGCATTACACATATTATGCAATTTTCCTGTCAGATTGGCTGATCGATTGATCATTTTCAGCATGTTCAATCGATGTAGAAATGAATCGATATTGGGCAGTACTGATCTCAAAATCGATCCCTTTCTTGGATGGAAAGCAGACTGGACATGTTGGAAATCGATCAATCTGATGGAAAATTGCATGGTGTGTATAAAATAACCAATTCGACCAACATTTTTTTTTTCTTTTAAAGGCAATTACATCACCTTCACAGCTCTCTCTCATGACATTATTATTATTGATTTATAAAAAGCTAACATATTCTGTGGTGCTGTATAGAGTATATTGCCTTGTCAAACAGTCCCTCAGAGAGGCTCACTATCTAATTCCTCCCATAGTCATGTTTTGTCAATGTATCAAGTAGTGTATGTATTGTAGTCTATAGCCAATTTAGGTGGAAGCCAATTAATTTAACTATGTTTTTGGGGTGTGGGAGGAAACCGTAGTCCCCAGAGGAAACCCACACAGACACTGGGAGAACATACAAACTCCATGCAGATAGTGCTCTGGCTGGGATTTGAACCGTTGACCCAGTGCTACAAGGCGAGAGTGCTATCCACAATTTCTATACTACAATTTCCTGCATGTCTGATCTGTTAAGACATGGGTAAATGTTGTGCAGTACAGGTTTCAATAACGATCCATTTCTCGATTAGAAGCAGATCAGACAGTTTGGAAATTACTGAATAGTGTGGAATCTCCCGTTGATCTGACTGATAAATTGTACTGTGTGTACCAGAAAGTAGCATAAAGGTGGGCATTAATGATGTAATCCCCCCGATGGAATTTCACCTCCGAGATCAGTGCCTGATCATGAGAAGCATTCAGATCCGGCAGCTGCCTTCTTTTTCTTTTTACATTCTGTTAATTATTTTATGTTACTCCTATATATTTGGAAATCACAAATGAAAAACGACTCATTAATTAATTCAAATGGGTAGCACGGTGGTGTAGTGGTTAGCGCTCTCTCCTTTCAACACTGGGTCCCCTGGTTGAAATCCCAGCCAGGGCACTATCTGCAAGGAGTTTGTATGTTCTCCACGTGTCTGCGTTGGTTTCCTCTGGGCACTGTGGTTTCCTCCCACATCCCAAAAACATACAGATAAGTTCAAATTGGCTTCCACCTAAATTACTACAAGTCCCCAATGCATTGCAGGAGTCTGACAGCCACAGTCAAATGCATTGTGGGATTTGTAGTACCTTAACAGCTGGAGGTCCAAGTCTGTCCATGCCTGCCCTAGACTGTGATAAATACACTACACAATACATACTTAGACATATGACTATGGTAGGGACTAGATTGTGAGCCCTTCTGAGGGACAGTTAGTGACAAGACAATATATACTCTGTACAGCTCTGTGTACGATGTCAACGCTATATAAGTACTAAATAATATGAATTGATCTGTTTTTAAGTTGGATTCCATCATTCTGATCAGATTGGTTAAATTTTTTTTCAACAGTTTTTTTTCCAGATACATCATAATGAAACAAACAGCAGACAAAATGTATCAATCCATCAAAAACTGATTAATATGTGGTCATATACTCATCGATTTTCCCATTGGATTCCTCTGCAGATCTGCTGAGAATTAATTCCCCAAAATTACATATTGATCAGTTTTTGATCGATTTTGTCTAAAAATCTATTGAAATATCGATCAGACAAGATGGCAAATTTAAAACAATTGTATGTGGGACAAGAACATTGGCAGATTGATCGCCTATAGCTTCTCACTGCATCAAACAGTGCAGCTCTGCATTTAGATTCCGGAAGTGACGTCAGACGCTAGAGCGAGGAGTATGTGGTGGAACGCACGGATGGTATGTATCTGCCCGCCGCTGCCCGCTGCCTACACTATAACTTTAGCTGGAGGGGAGAGCCCCGAGGTGAGGGAGAGGGGGGGAACTTCCCCTCTCCTCGACTGTGGCCAAGGCTTTCCCCTCATGCTGATCCAGGGATTTTATGTTGATCCAGGGATTTTATCTGATTGCCATCTGGAGTCGGGAAGGAATTTTTACCTTGTAAGGGTTTTTTCGCCTTCCTCTGGATCAACAGGGATATGTGAGGGAGCAGGGTGGAGTTGTACTTTGTACTGGTTGAACTCGATGGACGTATGTCTTTTTTCAACCAAAGTAACTATGTAACTATGCTGCCACCCCTCCAGCCCCCACAAAACGGCCCCGAGCGGGCCCCAGGGAGAGGGGGGGGCGCTCTGAAATTTTGCAGGGGGGCCCGGTGGGGCCTAGTTACACCCCTGCAGGAATATTTAGAACAGATTGTCTATGCTATATGAATACATAATGATATGGTAACACAGCTATGACTATAGTAGGATTACATTATGTGCCACTCTGAGGACAGTCAGTGACATGACTATGTACTCTAAAGTGCTGCAGAAGATGTCAGTGCTATAGAAATACATAATAATAATAATAATATGGTAGGACATTAGACTATGACTATGGTAGGATTAGATAGTGAGCTCCGCTGAGGATAGTCAGTAGCATGACTATGTATTCTGTAAAGTGCTGAAGAACCTGTCAGTGCTATATGAATACATAATAATAATATGGTAGGACATTTGACTTTGACTATGGTAGGATTAGATTGTGAGCTCCTCTGAGGATAGTCAGTAGCATGACTATGTATTCTGTAAAGTGCTGAAGAACCTGTCAGTGCTATATAAATACATAATATTATGGTAGGACATTTGACTTTGACTATGGTAGGATTCGATTGTGAGCTCCTCTGAGGACAGTCAGTGACATGACTATGTACTCTGTAATGTGCTGCAGAAGATGTCAGTGCTATATAAATACATAATAATAATAATATGGTAGGACATATGCCAGGATTACACTAGGAGCGTGGTAGGATTAGATTGTGAGCTTCTCTGAGGGCAGTCAGTGACATGGCTATGTACTCTGTAAAGTGCTGCGCAACCTGTCAGTGCTATATAAATACATAATAATATGGTAGGACATATGGCAGGATTACACTAGGAGTGTGGTAGGATTAGATTGTGAGCTCCTCATTCACCAGAAAATAATCGCTATGAGGTGAGTATTCACCAGAAAATCGTTATGTGGGCAGCATTCACCAGAAAATAATCGCTATGTGCGCAGCATTCACCAGAAAATAATCACTATGTGTGGGCAGCATTCATCAGAAAATAATCGGCATGTGGGCAGCATTCACCAGAAAATAGTCGTCATGTGGGCAGCATTCACCAGAAAATAATCAGTTTTTCCCTAAAATCATGCAGCCCTAGTATATAGGACATGCCTCCAATCAACTATATATAATATATATACCCAACCTTCCAGCATGTTCCATTAACTATTTATAGGAATATATGAGATGATTAACTGTTTATACCCCCCCCCCCCCCAGGCTCACGCTCACCCACCCTCAGTATGTACCTTCTAGCATGTTCCACCATAACTGTTTACTGTTTATAGCCCCCCCTCCAGGCTCACCCACCCTCCCTCAGTATGTACCTTTCAGCATGTTCCACCATTACTGTTTATAGCCCCCCCAGGCTCATCCACCCTCCCTCAGTATGTACCTTTTAGCATGTTCCACCATTACTGTTTATAGCCCCCCCCCCCCCCAGGCTCACGCTCACCCACCCACCCTCCATATGTACCTTTCAGCATGTTCCACCATTACTGTTTATAGCCCTCCCCCCAGGCTCACCCACCCTCCCTCAGTATGTACCTTCTAGCATGTTCCACCATTACTGTTTATAGCCCCCCCAGGCTCACGCTCACCCCCTCCCTCAGTATGTACCTTTCAGCATGTTCCACCATTACTGTTTATAGCCCCCCCTCCCCCAGGCTCACCCACCCTCCCTCAGTATGTACCTTTCAGCATGTTCCACCATTACTGTTTATAGCCCCCCCTCCCAGGCTCACCCACCCTCCCTCAGTATCTACCTTCCAGCATGTTCCACCACCATAACTGTTTATAGGCCCCCTGACCCCCCCCCCCCCCCCCCCTAGGCTCACCCTCACCCACCCTCCCTCAGTAACATATTCCAGCATGTTCCACCACCATAACTGTTTATAGGCCACCAGCCCCCCCCCCCCCCCCCCCCTCCAGGCTCACGCTCACCCTCACCCACCCTCTCTCAGTAACATATTCCAGCATGTCTCACCACCATAACAGTTTATAGCCCCCCCCCCCCCCCCCAGGCTCACGCTCACCCACCCTCCCTCAGTAACATATACCAGCATGTTCCACCACCATAACTGTTTATAGGCCCCCAGCCCCCCCCTGGGCTCACACTCACCCACCCTCCCTCAGTAACATATTCCAACATGTTCCACCACCATAACTGTTTATAGGCACCTCCTGCTCTGGTCACCTGGACCCACCATCTATGTTAAAAATGGCTGGTTTCGCCACTCTAGTGTGGCCTCCAGCGATCGGGGATTTCCCAGCCAGTGTTCTCAGCCTCTGCTATACAGATGCAGAGGCTGACTGTGACCATTCAGTGGCGGGAGTCTGTCGGTGTTGGAGGGTGGTGGGATGTCCTAAGAGGATACTGGCGTGGGACCACTCCTGAGGATACTGGCGTGGGATTATCGCAAGGTAAGTATCCCTGGTTTATCTAGAACAATAACGGACTTTTTTCGTTGTCGTGTTTTTATTTCTTTTTTTAACTCAATGGCCTCTATTCATAAAGCATTCCCGCATGTGGTAATGCTCAAAACAGCTGACTTTACCGACCATTTAGCAAAGTGTCCATTCATAAAAGCTGTTTCCGCATGAATGATTATCACAACATATGTCACTAAATGTCAATTCATAAAGATTAGAGCAGGCGGAATGGGAGCGGAAAATACTGACTGTTTAGAAAAGGAGATAAGCATGCAATAAAAGGCAAGATAACAGGCAAGCTAATGGAGACAGACCTCCCAGGCAGCAGCAGTGGGGAGAGCAGAACAAAAAAAGGCATCCCAGAATACCCAGGCTATGTTTTTTAACCCCTTGGGTACCTGTTTTCAGATAAATTTCACATCAGAAAGCCTGCATGTGTAACATTTCTTGACATTCTTCTAAGCTGTGGCAATTAAATAGATTGTTTAGAAAGACTATTAGACAGATTCAGAGAAGATTCAGGGCAAGGAGAGGCAGTTTAAAAAAATGCACATCTAAAGGGAAGTTGGGGCTGCCTCCTTTACAGTATAGTAACTCTGTCTCTGCACAGAGAAATGTAACAACTCAGCAGCACCGTTAGTTTAGTGTGGGAATTCCCCGACCTTTTATCGCAAGTGTAAACATTTTTATGAATTAGCACAAGTTTAAAATACTGATGGGGTGTTTTCCCTCCAAGATTTTTTTCCCCCCGCAAATGTTTTATGAATAGAGCCCTTTGTGGAAATGGGTAAGGGGTACTGTGCACCCCTATACTCATTTCTCCCGGGGAGGGGGTGGCCTCCGGGAATCTGCTTGCTAAAGGACGTCGGCGTCCTGGGAATCCCCCCAGGACGTCGGCGGCCCCCACCTCCTCCTGGGGCACCGGAGGTGGGGAAGAGCCCCTTGTCCATGGATTGGACAAGGGCTCTGGGGGAGAGGGGGAAGCTTGGCTGCCCCTCTCCTCCAGAGACCCCCCATACCATGGACCATGTGGGCTGGTATAGCTCAGGGTGCGAAGTTCCACATGGACAGGACTCCGCATTCTGGCTATCCCAGCCTGCATAGGGACAAGGGGTTAAAGAGGCTTGGTAGGGGGGCCCCACGCTGTCTGTTTTCATGAAATGTATACAATATGTATATAGAACTCGGAATGCAGTAACCTGCAGCAGTGTCATTTTACACAGTTTACAGAAAAAACATTTTTCCTATGAAACTTTGAAATCAATTTGCTCAAAAACTATATGGTCTTTTCACAAATTCTTTTTTACCATGTTCCTACTCATCTGCTTAAAGTGAACCTCCAGACTAAAAATTGACTCAGCAGAACTGGAAAGACCTGGTGTTTTTTAACTGTTTCACAGCATCAGAACTTTTTTTCTCTTATACAAGCCTCATTTTTAGCTGCACAGAAAAAAACTGCCCGGGCATTTTTCCCCTAATGCTGTGCAAAGCATGATGGGATTTCTGACGTTGTTGTTCTCGTTCTGCTGTTTTGGTGCAATTTTTTTTTTTTTTTACATTTTGAATTTGACATTTGAAGCCTAGCGTGTGCAGCTGGGAGGGGTAATCAGGACACAGGACAGTTGGAACTGTGTCTCCTGCTCCGTCACCTCCTTTCAACCAAAAAGATGGCTGCCCCCATGACAAAGATGGCAGCCCCCATGAATCACAAACATTTGCCTGTTCTTTTAAAACGGGGTGGGTAAGATATTATATTACCTATCTATTCTAATTAACATAACTAATGTAACTTAATGACAGTATGTTTGTTTAGGCTGAAGTTCCCCTTTAATATACATGCCAAATTTGGCGATGATATCATATTCGGGGGCTTTACAATTAACCACAGAATTTAGCACTATTGACTTCAATGTAAATCCGAATTCAATACTCGGAACTGCCGAATTTTCGCGTTTCGAGTGTGTACTCGGAACTGCCAAGTTCCGATGCCAAACTTAGTAAAAATGTTTCTGTACCGTGTTAGCCAAACAATATATGTAGTTAGAAAAAAACAAAGTCTTGTAAAAGTAATACCTTTTAATGGCTAACTGATAAAGTTAAATAATGCAAGCTTTCTGGGATCTAGTCCCCTTCTTCAGGCATATTTCCAGATCTTAGCTGTAGTAAAACACTGATGCAGGGAAATAGCTAACATGAAGATGGCAGTTGTGCTGGTTGCTGTTTAGCAGTTAGATATCAGGTGATCAGCAGGCTGGAGCCAGTGAGCTTATGCAAGCAAACATGAAATCTAGCCGGTTTCTGAAGATAGTGAAGCCAAGTCAATCATGTTACATAAGGAGTCATGAATCCCATTCCACAATTTAAACCTTCTGTTAATGTCTTGAACATTTTCATAAATTTGTACTCAGAAATCTTTCTTGCTTGTTCATTTTTGATAGTTACCCTTAAAGGGAAGGTTCAGGAACACAAAAAAAAAAATTGAAATCCACTTACCTGGGGCTTCCTCCAGCCCATGGCAGGCAGGAGGTGCCCTCGGCGCCACTCCGCAGGCTCCCGGTGGTCTCCGGTGGCCGACCCGACCTGGCCAGGCTGGCGGCCAGGCCGGGCTTCTTCTGCACTCCATTAAGCGTGTCACGCCGGCGCGCTGACATCATCGGACGTACTCCGGGCTGTACTGCGCAGGCTCAGTAGTAGAGGGGGGGGGGGGAGAGGAATCCACATGTACAGCCGGCTTCAACAGAGACACATGGAATGACTTAACACCTCTCATACTGGGTGGCAGTGAAATAACATAAGTGACATTATTAATCTTTTTGGAAACGGTATGGGCCTATAAATCTGGGGCCCAATTTTGCTGATGGCTGTTTCAGTGCCAGATGTCGGGTAGAAACCCACACCGTGTCCCCTGGTACAAAGTCTCACTCCACTGACCGCTTTATATCAGCCTGCTTCTTCTGGGTCTGAAAGGCGTTTTCCAGATTCCTTTTGACCATGGTCCAAATCTCCTTAAAAGATCCTGCTAATCTTCCAAAGCAGGGAAAGGAGAAGAAACCACTGGCAATGGAGAGAATTTGGGAGATCTCCCCGTCACCACCTGAAAGGGAGGAAAGCCTGAAGAGGTACTTTTCAGGTTGTTATGCGCAAATTCTGCGAATGGCAAGAACTTTGCCCATTCTAACTGTGCATCAGCCACATAGCATCTAAGGAACTGCTCTAAAGACTGATTAACCCTCTCAGTTTGCCCATTGGTTTGTGGGTGGTAGCCAGAGGAAAATGACAGGTTCATTCCAAGATGATGACAAAAGGCTCTCCAGAATTTGGACACAAACTGGACTTCCCTATCTGACACCACATTTTCTGGTATGCCATGTAGGTGGAAAATGTGTTGAATGAAGAGATCCGCCAGTTCCTGGGCAGAGGGGAGTCCGTCCAGTGAAATAAAGTGAGCCATTTTGCTGAATCTGTCGACTACCACCCATATAACTGTTTTCCCCTCTGACCTGGGGAGTTCGCCCACAAAGTCCATGGATAAATGGGTCCATGGTTCCTCAGGCACTGGCAATGACTGAAGGGTGCCCACAGGAGCCTGTCTGGATGGCTTATTCCTGGCACAGACTGCACAGTCTCTGACAAACTCCCTACAATCTAGGACCAGTGATGGCCACCACACACATCTAGACAGTAGATCCTGCGTTCTGGCCACCCCAGGATGCCCTGCATTTTTATGTGCATGGAACAATTGTAAAATTTGCAGATGAAAATGAAGTGGCACAAATAGAAGTCCATCAGGTTTCCCCTCGGGAACGTCCTGTTGATAGGGCCCCAAAGTAAGCGACCAATCCTCCCATGTCTCGGTGGCTGCCACGACAACTTTCTCGGGCAGTATGTTCTCGGGAGTTGGTGGCTGTACTGTCTCAGGCTCAAAACATCTAGACGGCATCTGCCTTGACATTTTTACTCCCTGACTTATACGTAATGATAAATCTGAATCTCGAAAAGAATAATGACCAGCGAGCCTGTCGAGGACTAAGCCTCTTGGCCCCTTCAATATATTCCAAATTTTTGTGGTCAGTATAGACCGTAATCAAATGTTCTGCCCCCTCGAGTCAATGACGCCATTCCTCAAACGCGAGTTTAATGGCTAACCGCTCTCGGTTACCGATATCGGAATTTCTCTCAGCGAGAGAGAATTTACATGAGAAGAAGGCACATGGATGCAATCTGCCCTGAAAACCTGAGTGTTGAGACAGTACAGCCCCGACCCCAATCTCTGATGCATCCACCTCCACTATAAAGGGACAAGTGACATCCACATGCCGCAAAATAGGGGCGGAGCAAAACAATTTCTTCAGAGATGAGAAAGCAGAATGTGCTTCAGGTGACCAATTATAAGTGTCAGCTCCTTTTTTGGTGAGGTTAGTGAGAGGTGACACTACAGAAGAAAATCCCTTGATAAATTTTCTGTAATAATTGGCAAAGCCAAGAAATCTTTGGAGTGCCTTCAGCCCCATGGGCTGCGACCACTCCAAAACGGCAGCTACTTTTTTGGGGTCCATGGAGAGTCCTGAGGTTGAAATGATATACCCCAAGAAAGTGACTTCCGACACCTCAAAAAGACATTTCTCAAGTTTTGCATATAAAGAATTCTGTCTCAATTTTTTCAGGACAAACTTCACATGCTCCCTGTGTTTCGCTAGATTGGGTGAGAAAATCAGTATGTCGTCCAGATATACCAAGATGAATTGCCCCAGGACCTCTCGGAAAATCTCGTTGACCAACTCCAGAAAGACGGCAGGAGCGTTACACAACCCGAACGGCATAACCAGGTACATAACCAGTGCCCGCCGGGTGTGTTAAACGCCGTCTTTCATTCGTCCCCCTCCCTTATGCGTACCAGGTTGTATGCCCCTCTTAGATCGAGTTTAGAAAAGATACACGCATCAGTAACTTGGGAGAACAAGTCGTCAATTAACGGGAGTGGGTAACGATTTTTTATGGCAATTGTATTCAATTCTCGATAATCTATGCAGGGGCGAAGCCCACCGTCCTTTTTATGAACAAAAAAGAACCCTGCTCCGGCTGGAGACTCAAGGTGGCCACACACCATACAATTTTTTAAATATCTGTTCAATTTAAGAATTGCAATAATTTTTTCTGACTGATTTTAACATTTCAAAAATCTGACCAATGTACCGCACACCTATGTTCAATTTTTTCCTCAATTATGATAAAAATGATTGGAAACTCAGAGAAAATTGCTAGGGTGTGTATATTAATAAATTAGCAATCCAACACACACCATACAATCTTTAGTAGAAAGATACAATCTTTAGTAGAAATTGAAGAGAAATATCTGGCATTCCAGATCGATTTAAATCGAAAAAAACGGGAAATCCGATCGGATTTTTCAGTCGAATGAAATAAAAGCTTTCGATTTTTTCGAGAGATACGATCGTTTTTATCGAATTACTGTAAAATCGGGTCATTTTATTGTATCGTGTGTGGCCACCTTAAGAAGGACGGATAAAACCTTTGGCGAGGTTTTCTTTAATGTAGTCCTGCATAGCAAGTTTTTCAGGAGCGGACAGGTTATACAAATGACCTCTAGGGGGCAAACTCTAGGGGGCATTCCTCTTCCTCCTCCTCTTCCTTCTCACTCACCCCTTAACTCAATAGGGCAGTCAAAACTTCTGTGTGGGGGAAGTTTGTCCGCCGACTTAGGACAAAATACATCAGCAAATTCTGCATATTGTGCGGGTAACCCTTCTACCTGAATCCTGGTGGTGCAAACAGCACCATACAATGATGATGGCAAAAGGAGGACCAGCTTAGCAACTGGCCGGAGCTCCAATCTATCTGAGGAGAATGCTTTTGCAGCCACGGCATCCCAAGGATTACAGTGAAAGTAGCCATTTTAAGCACAAAAAACTGTATTTGTTCTCTATGCAATATTCCCACATGACATAACAAACCCGGAGTTTGAGACAAGGGCTGACTCCCTTGAAGTGGAGAGTCATCCACTGCTGTGAGAACAATATGTCTGTCTAAGGGGAGCAGGGGGATCCCCAATCCCTCAACAAAATCATAATCTATGAAATTGGCGGCTGAACCCGAGTCTATAAATGCCTGGGTAGCCCGGACTTGATCTTCCCAGGAAATAGAACGAGAGTAGTAACCGATTATCAATTAGAGGTAACACTGGCTCGCCTAGGGTAGTACCTCTAGCTACTTCTAGGCGGCAGAGTTTTCCGCCTTTTTAGGACAGTTCTGTACTATATGGCCCTTTTCTGCACAATATAGACAGAGCCCCTTTGTCCATCTCCGATTTTTCTCGACCTCTGACAATTTTGAATGTCCGATCTGCATCGGCTCATCCCGAGGAGGAGAAGGTGTAGGAGAGGTGACGGGAACAGACCTCACAGAGCGTCTACCACGAGTTTGCCTTTGATAACGAATACGGTGATCTATTTTTACTGCAAGTGAGATCGCATCAACAGTCTTGGGTTCAGGATGACTTAGCATTACATCCGCAACGGGGTCGGATAACCCTGTTAAAAAACAAACAGTCTAATAAGGCATACTGTCCCCATCTAGCCGATACTGCCCACCGTCTAAACTCTGCGGCATAGGTCTCAGCGGTGTTATGTCCCTGCCTGAGACTTTTAAGTTTCCTCTCAGCAGTGACTGCGATATCTGGATCATCGTATATATATGATAGCCATTGATTTGAAAAAATCCTGAACTGATGTCAATGCCTCATGACCACTAGGAAGACTGTAAGCCCATTTCTGTGAATCCCCTGATAAAAGTGTTTTAATGAAGGTCACCCTCTGACTCTCAGTCCCTGATGAAACAGGTCTCATCTCAAAGTAAGAAAGACAGCGGTTTCTGAAATTCTGAAAATCAGATTTGTGCCCCAAAAACTTTTCCTGCAGAGGCATTCTAGGCTCTATAACTGAAGGAGACTGCACTGGTACGGTTGCAGTCTGGAGGGTCCGGACCACCCCAGACAACTGGGTGATCTGAGTCTGTTGGGTATTGACCAATACAGTTAAATTGTTCACCGCTGTGGTCAAGGCCTCAACCTGGCTACGCAGTGCGTCCATAGACATTATGGTCTGCTGTTCTGTAACGATATGTGTCAGCAAGAACAGAGTTCTGATTATTAGGTGATCTGTAGTATCACCTATAATGCAGATATATACCTGATTTTACGGTGATCTGCAGAATCACCTATAATACAGGTATACCAGACAGCTGATGTGACAGCAAATAGCAAGTATAGTGATTGGTGCAACAGTAGTACTGATAGGTTTAGCTATACCTCACCAGAGGAGCTGGTGGGTACTAACAGTACAACGCCTCTCACCAGAGTCAAGCACCCTCTGGTGAGAGTAGAGTGGTCAGACTAATCGGGTTGGCAAGAGACAGACAGATGCAGTACAAAATCGGAAGGCAGAGACAGGAAGGTTTTAACAGGCAGAGTCGGCAGCAAGATCAGATGGGCAGAGGTACAGAATCATTGAGCGGAAGAGTAGTCAGAACTAGCCAGAGTCATACACAGATAATAACACAGTAATGAAGTATCTTTATAGCCATCAAACAATTTCTATCTTGTGTGAAATTCCCGGTTTCCTCCCGGATCAAAGCACAGCGGAACTATCTAAGGTCTGAGCGCTAACACAAAGTATTCGCAACAGCAGACAAGTTGCGAGTGATTCAGCTAGGCTTTTAAAGCAGAGGAGACCCCCTCCGGCACGCCCCCTCCTATCAGCCAATGAGGAGCGGCGAGCGTCTCCTCTGACGTCAGCCGACCAGCCAGTCAGCTGACGCGCCTCCTCCCCGCATAAAGGTCCTGTCTGTGCGTGCGCGCGCACGCGACAATGCGACCTTATGTGCGGCTGACAGACCCGTCCTCGACGTGCTAGACGCCCGAGGCACGGATAGATTGCTAGGCAGAGAGCTGGAGGCAGCTGCGGTGGTAGCGCTGTTCACCGCAGCTGCCTCTCCAACGTTTGTTACACGAATATGTTCTAATTCAGAGGACAGAGACAGACTACTTATGTTGCTACGTAATATATTCATAGATCAGGGATATCATCCACGAATCGTTGATGATCAAATACACAGAACAACTTTAAAATCTAGAGAGGAACTATTGAAGTACACCCCAAAGACTGAAAACAAAAGAGTTCCAATAGTGGTCACCTACAATCCAAGATTAAAGACACTGATGAAGATATTGAAAGCCCTGCAACCGATACTTCACAAAGACAAACGCCTGAAAGAAGTTTTTCCTGATTTACCACTGCTTGCTTTCAGACAACCTCCCAATTTGAGACAAATGGTTATCAGAAGTGCATTATCTACACCAGAAACTCCAGGCACATTACCCTGCAATAACGCAAGGTGTGAGTCCCGCCCTTATATCTTGTGCACAAGCCAAATACAAATTCCACACTCACAGAAATATCATCAAATATCAGACCAATTTTCCTGTGAATCATCCAATGTTGTATACATGATACGCTGCATGAAATGCCCCTCAAGAGGAATCTATATAGGAGAAACAGGACAAAAACTGCACACAAGAATGAATCATCACCGCTTTAAAATTAATGAGGGTAAAATGGACACAACAGTGGGCCAACACTTCTGTGAACCAGGACACAGCATGCAAGATTTAAAAAGTACTTGTTCTTACGGGTAACTATCAAAAATGAACAAGCAAGAAAGATTTCTGAGTACAAATTTATGAAAATGTTCAAGACATTAACAGAAGGTTTAAATTGTGGAATGGGATTCATGACTCCTTATGTAACATGATTGACTTGGCTTCACTATCTTCAGAAACCTGCTAGATTTCATGTTTGCTTGCATAAGCTCACTGGCTCCAGCCTGCTGATCACCTGACATCTAACTGCTAAACAGCAACCAGCACAACTGCCATCTTCATGTTTGCTATTTCCCTGCATCAGTGTTTTACTACAGCTAACATCTGGAAATATGCCTGAAGAAGGGGACTAGATCCCAGAAAGCTTGCATTATTTAACTTTATCAGTTAGCCATTAAAAGGTATTACTTTTACAAGACTTTGTTTTTTTCTACCTACATATGATGCCAAACTTGAAATTCGGAATCCGAGAGCTCAGCCCTAGAAGTCAGCCCCGCCGCCACATCTTAACACGAGGAGCAAAATGGCTGAGTACGATAACTCCCAAGGTGAATACTCCACCCCTGACAAAACTACCCCGAATTCATCTCCCCAGCACCGAGCGGGTAGCCAGTCCCCAGACCTCCACACCCTGCAAGACGCCATAGTCGCGGACGTGAAACGTGTCTTTCGTGCTGAACTTAAAGAAGCGGTCTGTGACATCTCACTAGGAATACATGAGCTGGGAGGCAGGGTGGCCATCTTTGAGGAACAAACGGACTCCCTAAATGATGCCCTGGCTGACAATAAAATTCAAATTGATGAACAAGATCTGAAAATACAGACAATGGAACTAAAACTGGAAGACATGGAGAACAGGAGCAGAAGAGCAAACATCAGAATCCGAGGCCTACCGGAATCAATAGAAGATCTCAAACCAGCAGCTTTCAATCTCTTCAGTGCCCTTCTCCCGCAGGTTGATCAGACGCAATTCCGGATGGTGCGTATACACAGGGCCCTGACCAAGCCTCGCAATGCCGACCTGCCCAGAGATGTGGTCCTTAAACTACAATTTGAGGAGGTTCGGGACATGATCCTACTAGCGGCTCGTAACATGACAGCTCTCCCGGGGGTACCTGCAACGGTCCAGCTTTTTGTGGACCTCGCTCCAACAACCATCCAAAGCCAGAGACTGATGAAACCGATTGCCCTCTCTCTTCACAAGGCCGAAGTTCGCTACAGGTGGTGTTTTCCTTTCACCTCACAATTCCGACACAGTGGCAAAGACTATACGTCACGCACGCTAGAAGGAGGACGCTGATAGGAGTTGTCACTTTTCAGACCCAACTGACCATCAGGATGACCTAGAAATAATACTTTGTGAGTTCTGGCCGGTACCAGCGGTGAACCTAGTTCAACTACAATGAATACACAGAGGCAGGTTTGCAGTTGAAACTAGACTGATTTGTGGTCAGCCCGGATTTATTCTTATACACAATTTCCAAAAGGTTGCGCAGACTCAGAAAGAAAATCACCTCTCACCCAGTTACGTGTTAGGAAAAAATCAGCAACAGTAAATTACATATCTTGCAGGTGTTAATGACAGTTAGGGAGATATGCTTAACTTCATTCCCAGTTTCATTCGGCCGATGTGGTTAAAGGTTTCCTGTATGCTCGGAGAAGAAGACAGAATAAGAATAAACCACTTTCCCCCAGAACTGGAGGATGTACCTCCTGACATCTGGTCCTCTGATG
Organism: Hyperolius riggenbachi; assembly: GCF_040937935.1. Lineage (NCBI taxonomy): Eukaryota > Metazoa > Chordata > Amphibia > Anura > Hyperoliidae > Hyperolius > Hyperolius riggenbachi. The sequence continues at coordinate 190,264,749 of NC_090653.1, read as the reverse complement.
AGGCGGATGTGGGTCTTGTTTCATGTACACCTTACAAGGCTACACTTAAACCAGATTGTACGCCAGTTTACATCAAACAATACCCATTGTCTCCAGAAAAGGAAGAAGGTATTCGTCCTTTACTTGAGTCTTTTCTTAAAAAGGGTGTGATAAAGGATATAGTTTCATCCTATAATTCTCCTATAAATCCTATAAGGAAAAATGACAAGTCTTTTAGATTCATTCAGGATCTACGGGCCGTAAATGCTCTAATTGTGCCAATAGCGCCCATTGTGCCAGTCGTGCCATCTCTACTATCATCCATACCAGCTGATGCCACTGTCTTCAGTGTCATCGATTTAAAAAATGCGTTTTTCAGCGTCCAAGTTGACAAGGAGACACAGCCACTCTTTGCTTTCAGTTTTAAAAATCGCCAGTACACGTGGTGTAGAATGCCCCAGGGCTTTGTAGACTCACCTGTTGTGTACTCCATTGTCCTTCAAGCTACCCTGAGACCCTGGGCTCCCGGTTGTGGATCTGTCCTACTCCAGTATGTTGATGATTTGTGTATTTGTAGTAATACTCAGGAGGCCCGCCAGGCAGATGGAATCAGTCTCTTAAAATGGTTACATGAGTGTGGTCACAAAGTGTCAAAACAAAAATTACAATGGTGTCAAGAAAGTGTTGAATATCTGGGTTTTGTCCTTAAAAAGGGGGAGAGGCACATTAGTCATGCAAGAATTGCTGCCATAGTGGGACTGGTCCGCCCACAATCCAAGAAAGACATGCTAACCTTTCTTGGAATGATCGGGTATTGTCGCCAATGGATACCTGATTGCTCTTTTTATGACAATGTCCTCAGAGAATGTACAAAACAAGACAGCCCAGTGTTCATTAAATGGTCAGATAAAATGTTACAAGCTTTCACTCACTTAAAAAATGCAATGATTTCAAGTCCTGGTTTAGGCCTCCCTGACTATGGCGTGATGTTTCACCTATTTGCCAGGGACAACTGTAAAACCATGGCGGGAGTCCTAGCTCAGGAGCACAGAGGCAAGTTGCGCCCTGTTGCTTTTTTCTCAAAGGTGGTCCCTGTTCAGGTACGGGGTATGCCTGCGTGTCTCAGAAGCCTAGCTGCATGTGCAATGGTAGTTGAAATGGCCACGTCAATTACTTTAGGACACCCTACCACTCTCCACACTTCCCATAATGTGCAAGGCTTATTAAAAAATGTCCACACTCAACATATGACTGCTCAAAGACTCAGTGGATATGAGATACTTCTCCTATCCGATCCACAGTTGTACATCAAATACTCAGCTCCCACGTTTGGTCCAGCTATTATCCTTAATGGCCTCCTAGGTTTTAAGGGTGAGCAGGATGAAATTGCTCCAGAACATGACTGTACTGACATCATACACCAAGACACATCACCTAGGTCTGATATGTCCTCTACACCCATTCCAGGAGCTCCAAATGTTTTTGTGGATGGTTCTTGTTCAAGGCCAAATGACAACACTTACCATGCAGGTTATGCAGTTGTTCAATTGCCAGACATAGTGTTAGAAGCTAATCCTATCCAGTTCAGATCAGCCCAGGCTGCAGAATTGATCGCGCTCACTAGAACATGCCGACTCTTCGAGGGAAAAGAGGTAAATATTTACTTGGATAGCCGATATGCCCATGGAGTAGTTTGGGATCATGGGGTGATTTGGCAGAAGAGAGGGTTTATTGCAGCAGATGGGAAACAGATTTCTCACTCCACTTTAGTTGCAGACTTACTAGCTGCTATTCATCTACCCACAAAGCTTGCAGTTTTGCATTGTAAAGCCCATACAGGAAGAAAAGATTACATTTCTAGGGGGAATGCTTTTGCAGATGCTACAGCAAAACAGGCCGCCCACATGGCCAGGGCTGACTACCAAATGCCAATGCTAGCTCCAGAAATTACATTGTCTCAAGACCTCCTTCAAGAGCTCCAGAGTTGGGCTACAGAAATAGAACGCTCCATTTGGGAAGCAAAAAATGCAATTCAAGACCCTAAGACGGGTTTGATTTGCAAAGAGGGGAGACCATGTATTCCTGGAGATAGTGCGCCTCTTTTGGTTGCTCAGTATCATGGTGTAGGACACAGGTCCATTGAGTCAACAAAAGCTCTTATAAAGAAGGTTTTTTACATTTATGATCTAGACATGTATGTTAGAAGATTTATTGGGAGGTGTCTCATATGTCTTAGAAATAATCCGCATAATCCCATGAAGGCTCATCATCAACACCTAGTGTATCCTACAACGCCATTTTCACATTTACAGATTGATTTTACGCACATTCCCAAAGCCAGCCAGGGTCAGAAGCAGGAGTATGCATTGGTTATTGTGGATATGTTTTCCAGATGGCCAGAAGTATTTCCAACTAAAAATGAAACAGCTCAAATAGTTGTTAAAATTTTGCTAAGAGAAATTATCCCTAGATGGGGAATACCAGTACACATTAACTCAGACAATGGACCAGCGTTCATTGCAGCTGTTACAAAACATCTTGCTAACGCACTTAGAGTTGAGTGGAAGTTTCATTTGCCCTATCACCCTCAGAGTTCAGGCACAGTGGAAAGAATGAATAGGACCATAAAAGACAAGATTAAAAAGGCCACTGGGGGAACCTTTGTTAAATGGAAACAAGTACAGGCTATTCACCCTTTGAGGTATTAATGGGGCGACCATTTCCAACACCTTGGGGTGCAAGACCTTATGTTCTAGAATCAGGGGATTTAGGAGTAGTACAGGAAGAGTATGTAAGGAGACTCATTACTACTCTCGATCAGTTTGAAGAAAAAGTTGCTCGTACATGTCCTTTCTCTTCACAGGTGCCGACGCACGGTTTCCATCCTGGAGATGTGGTGTTTGTCCAGAGGCTGTCCAAAGGAAAGAAGCAAGACCACTTCTCTTTCGGTCCAGCCACCAAGGTCGTTGCTGTCACCAGGACTGCAATCCTGACGGAGGAATCGCCTACCTGGGTCCACGCCAGCAGAGTCAAGAAAGTTCCGAAGGTTGACGGTCAGAGGGAAGATGAGCCATTCCCTAAAGAGGGTAGCCAATCCCTGAAGAGAGGTGAAGCAGAGCCAATCCCTAAAGAGGGTAGCCAATCCCTGAAGAGAGGTGAAGCAGATAATTATAAGTCCTTGAAGAGTGGCCAGCCGATGCCTGAAGATCTCCGGAATGTTCCAGTACAACTTGAGAGCAAGGAACAGGACGATGACAATGCCGAATCCTGGCCTTCTCTGTTGTTTCATAGTTAGCATGACTTTGCTCATTTTCCTGCCTATATGGTTTGGGACAAATTGCTACTATGCCACTTTTGATTTAGGGCCATTCAGAAAATTATGTCTAACCAAGCCTCTTCCTAACCCTATCCGAAGCACCTCATATCTTTTACTTTCTAGAAACTTCTCAATCACAGGCACAGACATATATGTACCAGGGGATATAAAGATACAAGGAAAAGATAGTATAGAAGTAGCTGAACATATGAGTACACACACACATGCAATCCATAAAAGATCCCTGCGATCCCTGCCAGGCCACATGTCACCGTCATCAAATGCATCTCGGGGTAGAGTTTTTGTGTCCCGGCAGCAAGGAATAACAACATTGTGGTTTAACTCCTCATACACCGCTATGGCTGCTTATGTCTTTGATTACTGTGATATTGTGGCCTGTGATTAACCTGTTGACAGTCAGCAGTATATGTGTAAGCATGGCTATGCCTACATTTGTGTAACTGATGACTATTGGGGTCAGAACTGTGATTATTGGGGTGCTGTGGGCTGGACTACTGGTCCAGACTTAGGTCATAAGCCTCAGTCTGCTCAAAATAGGAAGGACAAGTCTGGGAAGTCACTCTTGACACGTATGACTGTGTTTAAGCCTAGATGTGCCTTGGGGGGTAAAGGAAACAGTCATGGTCTTGTCCTAACCATTGAGAATCCTGGGGCTTATGATACAGGAAAGTATATCCTCGGATCAAAGATCCCAGGAGGGGCTAATGGAAAATTGGGTTCTTTTTTCTTGAAAGATATGTATACTGATCCTGAATGGAGAGAGCCTGTACCTCGGGCAAAACCTCTTAAGCCCACAGAGTCATCTTCCAGGAATATGGTTGCCATTGCTAATCCTAGTTTTGAAGATGCTCTGGCAATGAAGACTGGGTATGCTGATATTAATTTATGGTTAGAATGGATGAAGTACACTGCATACTCACATAATATGACTAACTGTTATGTTTGTGGACAAGCCTGTCCACATCTAGGGACAGTACCTCTAAATTTACCAATTACTGTAGAATAGTGTTTTCTGAGCCTTTACACTAATTCCACTGCAGGTGCAGAGTGTGAAAGCTGGAAATCCAAATACCCCATTCTGGCTAAACCCACCATGCTGGATAGTCCAGTAACAATATATCCAGGAAATTACACTTGTTATGCTAATTACAAAGGGGCAGGGAGAGCTTTGGGGAATTTTTCTGAAGGATACTGTGGCAGATATAGCAATGTCACAATAAGTAAGGTTCAAAATCAGTCATCAGCAATAGGGGATGTGTGGTGGATTTGTGGAGATAGGAAGATTAGACCTATGCTAGAAGGATTCTGGACAGGAGAATGTGCTCTAGCAAAATTACTTATGCCTATACATATTTTAGGTGAGAAAATAAATAATGATCTCACCCTGACTAGTTCCAAGTCTGGAAGAAGCAAGAGAGAAGTAACTGAGGAAAACCTGGACGCTCATGTTTATACTAATGTCCTAGGTATTCCAACAGGGGTTCCTGATAACTTTAAGGCTAGGAATCAGGTGGCCACTGGGTTTGAGTCAATTATATTTCCATGGCTTACGGTTAATAAAAATGTAGATTGGATTAACTATATTTACTATAACCAGCAGAGGTTTATAAATTATACAAAAGATGCCTTAAAAGGTATAGCTGAGCAATTAGGTTCTGACACTTCTATGACTTTTCAGAACCAAATGACACTTGATATGATTCTAGCCGAAAAGGGAGGAGTATGTAAATTTTTAGAGGGAGCGGGAGGAGCTTGTTGCACATACATACCTAACAACACTGGTGTAGCAGGAAAAATCACTGTAGCTATAAAAAACTAGAAGATATGTCCATAGAACTTAAGGAAAATTCAGGTGTAGACACTTTTTGGGCAAACGTCTTTAATTTCTCCTGGCTTACAAGTTGGCTCAAGAAGCTTCTCATCTTTATCTTAGTTATAATTGTTGGTATTTTCATGATTTATTTCTTGATATATTTGGCCATTAGATTAATCATGTGCTGTATTGCTAAATGTACTTCATCCTCACCTGCCCATGCCTACATACATTATCTTTCACTGAGAGCTCCTGGTCGTAATCTCACCTATTATGATGCTAGTTCCACTGGTAATGAACCAGTGAGAGCACAGAATCATGACCCCCCCTACCAGGACGTCCATACTGAGGGTCCAACTACAGTGTAGCCATATTTCCTTTGGAAAATGTCTAAAAAGGAGGGAATTGTAAGGGTTTGCAAGCATAAGCACAATAAGCATATACACTGTCAGCCATTTTGTGTCATAGCTGCCATGTTCTTCTATGTCTCTGAATTACATTACATATTTCTTCAGCTCAGAGCTTAAAACATTTAGGGAACATTTCTGAACATTTCTTGTGAGTGACTTCATTTTCACTTCTCCTTCTAATTTATGTTTCATTAAACTGTCATCTGAAACTTTTGAATTTCCCGGTTTATTATCCAGCCTATCATACCAAAAGGGAGCCCAAAGAAGCCAGTTTTCTCCACCACTTTTCATATAAACCATATTCCAATGTGGATCTGGTCCAAAATATGGCCATGCGTCGGTATCTCCTAAACAGAGACCCTTAACCATGTCCATATGGAAACTACTGTTTCCTCCTACTCTAGGAAAGGGACTCACACTTCTCATATTTTCTGTCCATCCCGCCATATTATTTATCCATGTATTAATTAAATAATACATTGTTCCACAAACCCTTGCCACATAATCTTTACAAGACTCATTCATTTCAGGTGGACCTGGATCTCTGACTATTTGTGATTTACTTATTTTAGTCCCCATAATGTCAGTGATTTTGTGTTATAGAGGCACAATATATTTTTACTATATTTTTCTACTTACTTATTTACTTACCTCTTTCTTGTGACCTGAAAAATAAAAGAGAGAAAAAGCTTCTTTGGACAAACACAAAATTACTGACCCGAATGTAGGTGTCTACGTGTAAACAACAAAATACAGTGGAGCCAAAATCACTCTATATAATGATTTTGAACTTGAAGTTCCACACATATGAAAAACAAAAACCAACAAATTATCTTATAACTCTATGCAACAGATGTAACATAAGCAGACAAGCAGACAAAACATATATTAGAAATCACAAAGTATTTGAACCCACATAATCAATATGTACTATGGCGCCTATCAAAACCCTTATAACTTTTATGGCCTATATTCCTTACCAAAAGGAATCCTTTCTTTCCTGAAGAAATTATTACTGAGTTGATCAGACCCAGACAGACAGATTTTCCCCAAAAAATCTGACACCCAATTCATTCAGACTTTTACCTAAAAAGTCCGAAACATTTTTAAACTTAGACTTATCAAAAGTCAACCTATTAACCTATTCCCTATCCCCCCGTTTTTTTTTTTCAAATTAAGGTCTATATATTTAAACTATACTACCAAAAATTTAGACCCCAAGTCTGAATACTATTCAAACCTGAGTTGCCTGCATCAACATTCACGACAATTCACATGAGTAATAAAAGTCCTTTAAAACAAAGACATAATTATTACTTACGTGAACAGAAGAAGTGAAGTGTTCGAAGAATCCCGGACGAGCCCCCAAATGATGGGAGTTGTCACTTTTCAGACCCAACTGACCATCAGGATGACCTAGAAATAATACTTTGTGAGTTCTGGCCGGTACCAGCGGTGAACCTAGTTCAACTACAATGAATACACAGAGGCAGGTTTGCAGTTGAAACTAGACTGATTTGTGGTCAGCCCGGATTTATTCTTATACACAATTTCCAAAAGGTTGCGCAGACTCAGAAAGAAAATCACCTCTCACCCAGTTACGTGTTAGGAAAAACCCAGCAACAGTAAATGACATATCTTGCAGGTGTTAATGACAGTTAGGGAGATATGCTTAACTTCATTCCCAGTTTCATTCGGCCGATGTGGTTAAATGTTTCCTGTATGCTCGGAGAAGAAGACAGAATAAGAATAAAGGAAAGGAGAAGTGAAAATGAAGTCACTCACAAGAAATGTTCAGAAATGTTCCCTAAATGTTTTAAGCTCTGAGCTGAAGAAATATGTAATGTAATTCAGAGACATAGAAGAACATGGCAGCTATGACACAAAATGGCTGACAGTGTATATGCTTATTGTGCTTATGCATGCAAACCCTTACAGACGCCGCCATGTTGAACAGGCTGGCATACCGGTGGAGCCCATTTCACCTCAACCCCTGCCGCAGAGCAAGCAGCGACCAGCTCGCGTCTGGTCTTCTACTTCCAGGCGTGCTATATCTTCAAGGCAAGTTGATGCATAAAAGCCTCAACAATACGCCTTTTTGTAAGTACTGTTTTTCTGTTTTTGCTTGTTTTTCCCGATACCGTGGACACTTACCGTGTCCCGATACCGTGGACACTTGAGCCCATAAGTTTACACTAGTCCCTTGGGCCTACCTGACATGACATGCCCCGCTTACTGAGTCTATGTCCCTCCGGGTCGGACTTTACACCCACCATCATAAAGAAGCTTCCCTTCTAGGGTATCTTCGGTGGCCTTGCATAGTGACTGTGGCCCATAGGGGCTGGTTCAATCATTCCTCGTGTCGTGTACTATTAGTTATGGTATCTGCTTCTCCTGTGAGACTATACCCTGTTCCTTACCTGCTTGCTTCCAACCATCGTTCAATGCAGGATTGGATGGACATGGAGCTGAACCCGGATTTTTACCTTTTTTACCTTTTCTATTTTTGCTCTCATCACCCGGTCCGATCCCCTGACGGGATCTGCTCTGAGACTTCTTTCAAGTCTATGTATAGAAAGTTATCATTGCTTCTGTTTTATTCTTATTAACATGTTTTAATGTTTTGTTATATTAAATTAATATGTTGGTTAGTTTTGTGCAGACTAGGGACCTCTGAGTACTATGTACTATCTCTGCACTTTGGCGTTCTGGGCCTCCTACACCCCCATTCGCAGTCCTACTCACTAAACCCACATATCTGTGTATCCATACTGACAACTGCACAATTAAAGGGCCCACTCTTCCATTTGGAAGTCCCATTAGAATACCCTAATTCTGCTCCCCTTAACTGTCGCGTCCATTACTGAGACAGACCTACTAGAGATGGAGTGGGAGGCCCCGGGTGCCAGCTCTACCCATACAGTAATTTGTTTTCGTATCCTTTCAACTGACCACAAGCTTCTCCCCTCATGATGTTTACTCAGATATCCCCCCATTATTTCTTGATTTTTACTGACTGGTTCGGATTGATGTGCCAAATGACACTTGTTGATAATACATTTGTTTGGTTCGTGCAGACTGTGAACCAAGTGTTGACCCCCCCACCTGATTTCTTGCCTGCCCGGTTTCTATCCTAACACTGGCCAGGCAATCAATCATGAGCAGGCCTTTGTCCTCCACAGGGTGCCTACGCCCTTTTTTTGTTGTTGATTACTGTTTGTTTTCTTATTTTCCTTCACTTTACAATCCCAGGTTTGTCACTATGTCTGCTTTATGCTAAAATGCTGTTGCTCAGGAGATAAGGTTTCTCAGCCCCTGTTTCACTGACCACATATTACCCACATACAATCCCCTCATGGCTACTTTTAAAGTAATTTCCCATAATGCCAAGGGCCTTAATTCCCCTATGAAACGAAGAAAAGCCTTTCTGGATTTCCAGATATTTTGTGTATCCAGGAGACGCACTTCTCCCTAAATACTTCCATAAATCCTATCAGAGATTTCATGTCTCCTCGGCTACTAGGAAACACAGAGGTGTAATCACCCTTATTTACAATGATCTACCTCTTATAATCGAACGTACGATAGCTGATGACCAGGGTAGATACGCTATTATTTTAGGTTCAATCCAAAACACACTCTTATGCATTATCAATCTGTATGCACCACCTAAGTCTCCTCTAGCCCCAGTAAAAGAAGTACTGACACATATTAGGGATCTCAATAATTACCAAACAATATGGGCTGGTGACTTCAACATAGCTCCTAACCCAGCCTTAGACTGATATATCTCAATCACAAAGACACCAACCATTAACCACCAAGCTCACAACACTGCTATCCTCTCCCCACCTAGTTGATACATGGAGAGAATGCAATTCCCAATCCAGAGGTTACACATTCTACTCTTCTTGTCATCGAAAATACTCTACAATCGAACTAATTTTAGTTTCATCCTCCCTGGCCCCTAATTTAGTATACTCTAGACATGTAATAGCCACTTGGTCTGACCATGATATGGTTATGACTGTCTGCAAATCCCTTAGCACCCCCCTAGCTCACCCTCCATGGAGACTGAATGAAAGTCTTTTGACTGACAGCGAACATTGTCTTGACATAGAGGAACACTTAACACTCTACTTCCGGGAAAATGATCAATCTGACATCAAACCTGACATTTTGTGGTTGGCCCATAAACCAACCATAAGGGGACACCTCATCAAAATAGCCTCGGCTCTCAGGAGGTCTAAAACTGAGCAGCAACTTAACTTGAAGAGAAGGCTCTCACACCTTAAACTTGTGCATGCACAATCCCCATCCTTATTCTCAGCAAAAAGAAATTCAGGATGTCTCTGACCAGATTGAAGTCCTTCTGTTCTCCCATACAGAAAAGGTGCTCAGATGGACCAAGTCCAAAATATATATGCAATATAACAAACCTAATTCTTGGCTTGCACGAAAACTATGTCACGTTCAGTCCCTGAACAAGGTCCTCCAGATTAGATTATCCAACGAAGATGAAACATCGAATCCCCTGAAAATTCACGAGGCCTTCGTCAACTATTACAAATCCTTATAAGCCAAAAAACAGGACTCTTCAGCTATCCCCTCAATATCGGATTTTTTACAACCAGTGAGAACCCCAGTTCTCTCCCCTGAAGCAGCATCTTCTCTTAATCTCCCTGTTTCTGAGGCAGAGCTTTTCACTGCCATCAGAAAGCTCAAAAATGGAAAGGCACCGGGACCAGACGGTCTTCCTGCTATATACTACAAAAAATTCCGCAAACTATCCCCCTATCTCCTCAAGCTGTTTCAGAGGCGCTTCTAAAGACAGACAGTCCAGCAAACTGCCTAGGGCGCAGAGCAGTCTGGGAAGCGCATTCCAGGAAAAAAAAAAAGTTTATTTTACTGAAAATTAAGGGTTCGGAGAAAAACTTTCTATTGTGTGCACAAGGGTTCTGATGACTGCAACTGCTGGCTGAGCCACTGGATAACCAGTTTTGTAGACAGAGATTTGCACCAAGTCCCCTATTCCTTGTTATCTGGCGATCTCCTGCTCTGTGCACTTCTACTGTCCCGCCCCTCCCTGTGCCAGAGAGGAAAAGTAAACACAGCAGAAGAGCTTGTAATAACAAGGCATGCAAGACATGTCAGGAGTGCAGAGCTCCATGCTAGATATAGAACATCAATCCCCAGACAGTTACGTTATGTTTGTCCTTTGCAGCACTAGGGACATTTGTATTTCCTCACCAGACCCGATCACCTGAATGTGATGGCTTCCAGACTGATAAGGTGCTGTGTGAATAGCAGGACAACTAGCTAAATTAAGAGCTTTAGTCACTGATTGAGCACACAAAAGGTTAAATTCTGGCTGTAGCTCAGGGAGGGGGAAGCACAGCGGGAGACCAGGTCATCAGGATGTGAATAGAGTGACTTGCTGTATAAGGTGCTGCTCAGGCTGCCTATTCCTTGACCAAATCATAGACTGCACACTGGGGAACTACAGGTACCAGCATGCCCTACTGTGATTATGTATGTGTCACATATGCAATTATAGTTCATCTTCACAAAGAAATGCTGGTAATTGTAGACTTCCCAGTGGTTTATAAGGTTCTTACAAAGGTACAATAATGGATAATTGTTTCTATACAAGTGATAATTAAGTATTTCTATAGCACTGACATCTCCTGCAGCACTTTACAGAGTACATAGCCATGTCACTGACTGTCCTCAGAGGAGTCCACAATCTAATCCTACCGTAGTCATAATCTAATGTCCTGCCATATTATTATTATGTATTTATATAGCACTGACATCTCCTGCAGCACTTTACAGAGTACATAGTCATGTCACTGACTGTCCTCAGAGGGGTTTACAATCTAATCCTACCATAGTCATAGTCTAATGTCCTACCATATTATTATTATGTATTTATATAGCACTGACATCTCCTGCAGCACTTTACAGAGTACATAGTCATGTCACTAACTGTCCTCAGGGGATCTCACAGTCTAATCCTACCGTAGTCAGTCTAATGCCCTCCCATATTATTATTATGTGTTTATATAGCAGTGACAACTTATGAAGCACTTTACAGAGTACATAGTCATGTCACAGACTGTCCTCAGAGGAGCTAACAGTCTAATCCTATCATGGTCTAATGTCCTACCATATTATTATTATTATACTGTATATTTATATAGCAATGACATCTTCTGCAGCACTTTACAGAGTACATAGTCATGTCACAGACTGTCCTCAGAGGAGCTCACAATCTAATCCCTACCATAGTTAAAGTCTAATATTTTTATATAGTTTTTGGGGAAACCAGTTGACTTGTTAGTGTGTTTTAGGGATGTTGGGAAATATGAAGTGCCTAAATGAATTCCTGGGGAAGATAGTAACTCCATGCAGATTTTGCCCTAACCAATGTTCAAACCTAGGACTCAGCACTATAATACTGTGCAATAGTGCTATCCAGTACACCTCTATTCTGCTCATATCTATCTGTTCATGCATCTCATCAATTCTGACCTTCTACCACCCTTCCTCCCTCCATTCTACTTCTCTTACACTACCAACACACTGTGCTTATTTCAAGAATGGGTTATGAATGACTAAACTATTGTACCATTTGACTATGTCAACCCTTCAATGTCATGATATACCCACTCCAGTACTATCCTGACAGGCGGTAACATATCTGAATATCCCATAATGTGTGTGAAAAAGTGTTCTGGAATCAGGGGCACCTGATCCGCCAGGCCAGCGCTGTCCAACTGGCGGCCCGCGGGCCGCATCCAGCCCGCCAGGCCTCCTGCTGCGGCCCGCTCTTCTCTCTGAGGTGCAGGCATGGCTTGCGCTATGGACGCCATGCCTGCTCCCTCCTATAGTGGCCTTGTCCCCGCTGCCTGTGTCCCCGCTGCCTGTGTCCCCGCTGCCGCTGCTTCACACTCACAGCTCAGACCTCACAGATCGCGGCGACTGAAGTAAGGAGAGTGCGCATGGTACCCGCATACATACGGAGTACGTCACATGCGGAAGTGACTTCATTAGTCACTTCTGCATGTGAAGTTCAGCCGCGTGGGTGCTATGCGCACTCTTCTTGCTTCAGTCGCCGCGATCTGTGAGGTCTGAGCTGTGAGTGTGAAGCAGCGGCAGCGGGGACACAGGAGAAGGCAGCACACGGCAGAGGTAACGCGGCTAGGAGGCGCTGGACACCTCTCGCTATTTAACGGGGGGGGGGGGGGGTTCCACACCTGTCACTATCTAACTAGCCTGGGGGGCACCTGTCACTATCTAACTAGGCTGGGGGGGCACCTGTCACTATTTAACTAGGCTGGGGGGCACCTGTCACTATCTAACTAGCCTGGGGGGCACCTGTCACTATCTAACTAGCCTGGGGGGCACCTGTCACTATCTAACTAGGCTGGGGGGCACCTGTCACTATCTAACTAGGCTGGGGGGTACCTGTCACTATCTAACTAGCCTGGGGGGCACCTGTCACTATCTAACTAGCCTGGGGGGCACCTGTCACTATCTAACTAGCCTGGGGGGGCACCTGTCACTATCTAACTAGGCTGGGGGGCACCTGTCACTATCTAACTAGGCTGGGGGGCACCTGTCACTATCTAACTAGCCTGGGGGGCACCTGTCACTATCTAACTAGGCTGGGGGGCACCTGTCACTATCTAACTAGGCTGGGGGGCACCTGTCACTATCTAACTAGCCTGGGGGGCACCTGTCACTATCTAACTAGGCTGGGGGGCACCTGTCACTATCTAACTAGGCTGGGGGGCACCTGTCACTATCTAACTAGCCTGGGGGGCACCTGTCACTATCTAACTAGGCTGGGGGGCACCTGTCACTATCTAACTAGGCTGGGGGGCACCTGTCACTATCTAACTAGGCTGGGGGGCACCTGTCACTATCTAACTAGCCTGGGGGGCACCTGTCACTATCTAACTAGCCTGGGGGGCACCTGTCACTATCTAACTAGGCTGGGGGGCACCTGTCACTATCTAACTAGGCTGGGGGGCACCTGTCACTATCTAACTAGCCTGGGGGGCACCTGTCACTATCTAACTAGGCTGGGGGGCACCTGTCACTATCTAACTTACCTGGGGGGCACCTGTCACTATCTAACTTACCTGGGGGGCACCTGTCACTATCAAACTAGGCTGGGGGGCACCTGTCACTATCTAACTAGGCTGGGGGGCACCTGTCACTATCTAACTAGGCTGGGGGCACCTGTCACTATCTAACTAGGCTGGGGGCACCTGTCACTATCTAACTAGGCTGGGGGCACCTGTCACTATCTAACTAGGCTGGGGGCACCTGTCACTATCTAACTGGGGGGGGGGCACCTGTCACTATCTAACTAGGCTGGGGGGCACCTGTCACTATCTAGGCTGGGTGGCACCTGTCACTATCTAACTAGGGGGGCATCTGTCACTATCTAACTGGGGGGTCACCTGTCACTATCTAACTGGGGGGTCACCTGTCACTATCTAACTAGGGGGGCACCTGTCACTATCTAACTAGGGGGGGCACCTGTCACTATCTAACTGGGGGGCACCTGTCACTACCTCAGCTGAGGGGGCACCTGTCACTATCTAACTGGGGGGGCACCTGTCACTACCTCATCTGGGGGGGCACCTGTCACTACCTCATCTGGGGGGACACCTGTCACTAGCTCATCTGGCCACACCACAGCATCACCGCAAGGCCTTTCAGCCCACACATCATCCCCAATCCGGCCAAAAACAGTATTGCCAGGCCAGCCAGGCACAGCAGCCCGTAGAGGAGAATTTAGAAACCAGGTGAGAGGTGTCTACCATATTAAAGGTGCATTCTGCCTATTTATGTGAAATGCTGTCAATTTATGTGCCTCATGACTGCTGAATTTGTCGTGTTGGGGGGCCTCATGATTTGTTGGGGGCATCATGATTGCTGAATTTGGCTTGTTGGGGGCCTCAAGATTGCTGAATATGTCTTGTTGGGAGCCTCATGATTTGTTGGGGGCCTCATGATTGCTAAATTTCTTGTTGGGGGCATCATGATTGCTGAATGTGTCTTGTTGCGGGCCTCATGATTTGTTGGGGGCCTCATGATTGCTGAATTTGTCTTGTTGGGGGCCTCATGATTGCTGAATTTGTCTTGTTGGGGGTCACATGATTGCTAACTGCGAGACTATGGGAAAAGCTGAATCATCATCATCATATGAGACAACAGCATTAAACCTACTTTTTTAGCTTTTTAAAATGGAAAATAAAACTGGGAGGTTCTAAAAAAAATTACATTTTTCAGGAGTAGGATGGATGAAATTGTTTATCTTCACAGTTTATTTTCAACTTGGCTTTTCCATAATGTTCATGTATGAGTTAAAACGTTTGTATGTAGTTTAAATTGCTGTTGCCACCTTGCGATAGATATCGGATAGATAGATAAGGTGACTTTTGGGTTGCAGTTTGGGCACTCGGCCTCCAAAAGGTTCGCCACCACTGTCCTAATCTAATGTCCCACAGTGCTAAGTTCATGTAAATTTGTCTCCACCCGTGGCCACACCCACATTCTGGTCCATGGCCACACCCATTTTTTGGCTACGCGCGCCGCTGTACACACAACGGAACACTCATGTTTTTCGGCCACACAACTTCACCAAAATCTTGAATTGCATTTTGTGGAAAGTGCTGCCAATCTAATTGTTCTTTAATTGCATTTTTTTTCCCGGGGGGGGGAGGGGGGAGAGGGGGTGTCTGCGGCTCTAGTAAGAACCTTCGGCCCTCCACCATGGGGTCTGAAAAAAAAATGGCCCTCCATGCCCATGAAGTTGGACAGCATTGCGCCAGGCCATACAGGCTGTCACCTGGAGCAACATGCGGGGGTGAGGAACTGGGCCACCCCCTAGCCAGATAGTGTGTCCTCCCAGTTGGTCAACTGTCTTGTGCCGCCTGATAGACGCACCACCAGTTCACCTGTCGGCCGCAGCCCGCGGAGTCTGTGGCAGGCAGAGCAGAGTAGGGTGCTGCATTACGATTTTTTTCCAGTGAAACGCAGCCGCATCACAATTATTTTCATAGGGAGGCCCCACAAGTGGGAGGATGGGGGAGCGTGTCGGGGCACCATGGGGGGGGGCGCACCACAGGTTTTCTCACCTCGAGTGCCAAGATGGCTAGAGGCGCCCCTGAGCTGTTTAATTCCTTCTTGTTAAGAAAGGTTCCCGCCCCAGAATTTTTAAACTCAACAATAGCAGTAATCCCTAAACCTAATAAGGATTCATTAGATGTCAAGAGTTATAGGCCAATCTCCTTACTTAATATTGACTATAAGCTTTTTACAGCTATCCTTGTTCGTAGACTAAACCGCTCCCTTAATTCCCTGATACACCGCGATCAAGTGGGGTTTATCCCACATAGACAAGCACCTGACAACCTACGCAAAGTTATCAACCTTTTACATATAACGTGAAAAAATAACACACCTGTAGCCCTGGTGTCACTGGACATGGAGAAAGCCTTTGACGCAATAAACTGGCGTTACATGCTCATGGCACTGACCAGAGCTGGTATTTGAAAGGAGTGGTTTCTATGTAAGTTCATGTCACGGCCTTGTCAGATAGATGCTTTAGACTACTTCATTTCCTGGCGCCAGGACATAAAATGGTTAACAGAACACACAGACACAGAAGATGTGAGCACACATTATGCTAGCTCTTTACTTCAATTGCTTTCCTTATATCTTACTCAATACAGAATTTGCTCATGCGCAGTATATCATCATATGTCACCATAATTACAGAAAGTCATGTGATTTACGAGAAATAGCACAGTTCAATGATCACGGGGAAATATGTTATTTAAGAACATACAGTTGCTTGAGGGACGCTCAGGGGATTTGCCCAGAGAGAATTTGCCTATTCTGAGTTTCATACAGCCAGTGTTTTCCTGCACAGATGTGAGGCTGGTTCTTCTGAAGACACCCTAATATCACACTGATTAGATACATGTATAATTGTATATGAAATTGATCTATATACTATACTATACTATACTATATACTAATATATATATATATACATATATACCTACATATCCTTTCAGTCCCCCCTTTGGTCATTTCTTCCAAAGGAAGAAGATGACCATACTAAAGCCAATACCTAAAGCAGGCAGAGCTAGCATCACAGTAGGCAAAATTTTGGTCGAAGCCTCCTAATGGTCAAAACACGAATAGCTATTTGGTAAAGTACTCCTACCAAAGAAAATGATTAACCAACCTGTAACCTTAAACAACCAATTAAACAATGTTGGCCAATCTAATGGTCAAACAAATCAGAAAATCAGAAACGAACCAAATCAGAAATTAATCAGGAAAAAATCCAAAATTTATTTCTCCTGATGCAGATCAGAACCAAGAAGATTTCTCTTTCCTGGTGTAATTTAGTAAAAATCTTATGCGGACTGCATGCATGGAGCACGCTCATGTGTTTAACTTAACCTGCGGCAGGAATATTTCTCTTAGATCAATATAAGAAGCTTTCTTATCTCAGCACTTACTCCAAGAGAAACTTCCATCTGCTCTATTTTAGAAAAGGGCTTTTCTAAATACTAGGCATCAGGTAGGCCAAGGTCAAAAACCCTTATGATGGCAACTAACTCCTGCGTAAAGTGGCTATGCAACAAGATATGAGATTTGGGCATGTGAGGGTAGTCTTGACTCTACAATTTAGTTCATAAACTGTTTGTGAGGCATGACAGACTTCCCACCCTCCATCAGCCATTGTACTCCAAGCTATCTCTGTATCCTTGACTCTAAGTCACACATTCCTGTTAAAACAGGGGGTGGAAAGATAACACCAACCCAACTACAATCATACTCAGGCCTTAATGCCCAGAGTACAGAGGGTGAGATCAGAAATACAGGAGTACTGCCAGAACTCACTAAGCAAGTCAAAACGTAGCTACAGGCTTCAGTCCAGGACATATTTGTGAAAGGGAATACACAGATCACAGCAGAAGGCTAGGGAAATAGGCTACATGAGACCCTCAACATCTCTGGCCTTCCAATTATCCCATATTAAATATACCAATCTGGTTGCTCAAGGCAACTGTGGTGCTGTGAAATTGTAGTCCATCACACCAATCATACTGACCAAAGCCTGTTATGCTTGCTCAGACAAACAGATAAACAAACTCTGATTTAGTAGGGGAAGGGAATGTTAGCTAATCGACTTTTTACCACAGTAATGGTAAATATCTATACATACATACTACAAATCAAAGCAGAAAAAGATGTAACTAATAGCAACCGCTGCCATAGATACTCTTTCAAGGTCAGGACTAACAGAACAACTGCAATGATGGCTACCTTCAGATTTAGCCATACTAGACTGACTCTGCTAATCACACATATGGACACTCACCAACTATATTCACAATCAGGATAGGACAAAATATAATACTCTAGCAAAACTTAGCAAGACAACTATGGCCAACTTGAATCTACTAAAGACCAAGGTATCAGAAAATAGGAGACTTGTTCCCTGAAAATTGCCCACTGAGATCAGGCCTGCTGAATTATATGTGTAGTAACACATATGCGTATGTATGTATGTATGTATATATATATATATATATATATATATATATATATATATATATATATATTACTGTCTGATAAATATACAATTTTATAGTTATCTGGGTTGAAGAAAGATGTGTGTACATAAAGTTTAACCAAAACAAAGCACCACACCGGCACATTTCACTGCTGGTCCAGAGGAAGGCAAAAACCCTTATAAGGCATAGTGTAATTAGCCCCAGAAAGGGAAAAATTCCTTCCCGACTCCAAAATGGCAATCAGAAAAAATCCCTGGATCATCAGCACTTGGCCTTATTTAGTAATTGAGATAAAAAAATATCAGCTCATTACATATCAACCCATTATCTAATTTACAGAAACCCTAATCCTAATCTTTACTTACTTGTATGATATAGCAGAAATACAGGCTTTTACTATTCAGAAAGCATTAACCCATAATGTGACTTACAACAACTCCCAATCTAGAATATACTTACTATAAGAATAAGAATAAGAATTTATTATCACCAAGTACAACGGTGGGTTGTACCCGGAATTGGTTTTGGCACATACAGGGTCGTCGATGAAAAAGACAAGAAACAGCATACGGATAAGCATGGTACATACATAGACAGGGGACAAGCATACATAGGACAACATTACAGCTTGTGCGTACAATTAAGCAGAGTGCAGCATTGCATACAGTTAAGCATGGTACATACATATAAACAATAAAAAGCAAAGGCAAAAAGCAAAACAGAGAGCATTACAGCATACACGTACAGTTAACGTAATACAAACAGAGCATTACAGCATACACATACAGTTAACATAATACAAACATAGCAAAGCATACATTGATAGCAGGAAAAGAGTGGGACTGGAGGAGCAGCCTGAGAGCTGATATGAGCGCTGCCATTTTCGGCACTGGACGCTACACAGCGACACGCTCCCAACAAGACAGGTGCTACCGATTGTCCACGAAAGTAGAGAGAGAAGGCTGAGAAAAAAACTGAGGGGCATCATGATGGAGGCGGACAGCAGAGTTCACTCGGACCAGGTTGCCCGAGGGGTAGCACTCCTGGTTTCAAGTCTGCACGGCTGGTAATGAGGGTGCAGACGCAGTGGTGGCCCTGTGGGGCCAGGAGGCACCTTTGCTGGGCCGCAGTGGTGGTAGACGTGGGGCCGGGGGCAGCAGTGGTGGACAGGCCAGGGGGGTTTACCTTGGTGGTGGCAGGACATCAGATGCAGCAGCCAGCAGTAGGCAAAGGTAGTGGACCTGGCAGCCAGTAAATTTAGCCCCCGGCTTGTGGCCTAGTGCAGGTAGGATGTAAGTGGCCAGGAGGTCAGCAGCACAGTCCTTTAGAGAAAATGGTGGTCTGGTGGATCCCGCAACAGCAGCGGTAGGCCGGTGCAGCTGCAGGGGGCAGATGGAAGGATCCGGCAGTGGCATGCTGGTGTATCCGGCAGCGGGAGACCTGCGCTGAGGAGCAGAAGAGCCCGCTTCTCCCCATCATGCTGTGGCAGCGGTGTTGTGTCTGGCAGGCTCCCTTCCTAGCTCGGAGCACATGGCACAGCGATGATCAGCTGACTGTCTGGCGCATCCGATTCCCGGTCAGCTGATCCAGCGGCAGCCAGCAGTGGGCCAGGACCAGTGATGTTAGAGGAGCCAGCGCTGCACGTGTGGCGATCCCAGGGCGTGGGCGCGATCTGCCGAGCGCCCGATCAGCGGAAGGTTCCCCAGGCTGTGTGGCGGCGTTCCGGGTGGCTGGCTGAGGAGTCCCCGCACACGTGGCCGATCAGCTGGCATCCCTCGGCCTGCTCAAACTCTGTGGCCCACCGGCTCCCACCCACGACCTCTGCTATTCCCGCATCTTCCCCCGCATCTTCCCCAGAGGGGGTGTGGAAAGAATTTTATAATTAAATCTGTTAATCTTTATGTATACCCTGTATATCATGTATATCCTGTGTAACCTATGTGACTATACAGACCACATGCACAAGATTAGATTATTGTGTTAGAATGACACTTTAAGTTAACCAAGGAGTTATCACAATAACACTGAATATGTGTTTTGAACCATTCACTGTGTATAGCTTTCTATATTCCTTCACAGTAAGCCAGAACGACCTTCAGATCTCCCAGTGTCACTCTGTACCAAGCACGGGGCAGTGAGTTGGAAAGAACAGCCTAAAACCAGTTCCCTGAAAGTATGGGTGATTTTGAAGGACATAAGACAAGGAACTGATCTCAGAGGATTTCTTCTTCCTGTTGACTTTCATTTATTCATGAGGGACACAGAGGAAGAACGACCCCACCTAAAAGGAGGAACTGGACATGATGATTGGACTTTTAACAGAAAGAACTGCCCAAAGGGAGGAATATTTTATTATATTCATAAGGTTTAAAAGCCTCTGCGCACAGGAAGAGTTTGCTTTTTCTTGCTATGCAGGACCTGTGTAGTCATGGTGTCCATACTCATGCTGGCTGAGAAAACGCCCTTGTACAAGTGAAATAAAGGTTTCTAAGGTTTTGGCAAATGAATGAAGAGTGTCTCATTGAGTAAGTTAATTTTCCTTTAACATCTGGTCTGCATCGAACCGGAAAACCTATAGTCACAAAAACGTGAGACCCAGGAGCGCGTTTGCGACTGGCGAATCTGATAACAAGCTGGTGAAAGCCCACCGGGACGACGTTTCCTTTAAAAAGCAGGTGGCCAAACGCAACTGGAGCTCACGTCTTTGTGACGTACGGTTTATTTCGAACCGTGAGACTTCTTCAGCCAAGGTCGGTGAAATCGCCTGTTTAGGATTCTAAAACAAAGTTCTCGGGTGTCCTGAAAGCTTCTTAATTGTAAGTACTACCTTTTATTTCTGTAACTTCTCATACGCAGGGCTGCGTTTAAAGTATAAGTATTGATGTGTTGTCATATTGTTTTGCATGACACAATCTGTGGTCAGTTTCCTAAGCTACCGTGTGCCTCAGCGGAATTGTAAGTCTTTGTGACAGAATACAGCCGCATAACAGGCAGTAATATCGGGAGTGGATCTACTACCACCGATTGTGTCAGTGCCTTAGTCGGAGGTGCCTCTCCTTAGAAGTTCAACGCACGGAAGTTGTGTCAGGTACCCCGTGCCCAAGTAAGAGGGCGGACAGGGGCTCCAGGTGACTACCAATCCTTCCATTAACAGGTGCGTGGACGGGGAGGTAAAGAGTGTGTCAAGGTGCAAGCAAAATTATGGCCACTAATGATGAAGGTGTGTTTTTTAGGGTATCTGTATTCTGACAGCTGTAAAGAAACTTGTTTCTCAAATTAAAGGAGATTCTCAGGGTAATGTGATTTTAGAAAAGTAACATTGTTTAACAGAAGCTCAAAGATGGCTACTAGAGGCATATATGAGGAGGGGCCAAGTACGGAGAACAAAGACTTGGAGGAGGTACCATCTACTGTATACCAAGTTCCCCGGGACCTTCCCCAAAACCAAACTCAGCCCCTCCCACAAAAGGTGAATGGGACCTCCCAGACACATGAGGCGGAATATAGTACTAATGCATCAGACATAGATGAGCTATTGGATACAGTGATGAAGGTTTTTAGTAAATATAGAGGTATAGCTCCCCCTGCTGCTGAAACAACAGATTCCCCTTATGAACGGTGTAGGATTGCTGTACGTGAGGTTTTGACTGAAGGATTGTGCAAGTGTGTCACACAATATGTTGTGGATCATAGAATCTGCGGACCGAGTAATTTTCTAAAAGATGCCCGGCATCCTGTATGTGTGATTGAGAAGGAAAAGAAAGTTAAGAAAGTTGCTACAAATGTCTATGGTTGCAGTGACAAAAATGGCTGTTACATGAATGATCATGGGCATGCACTTCGCCCACGAGGGCGCAGATATAGGGATCATAAAGGTCGCAAACGACGCGGAGAATGTTTTCAATGTGGAAAAAAGGATCATCTAGTCCAGCAGTGTCCTGACAGACACCAAGGTTACTAAGTGACAAGTGTGGTTAAGGGTACTCATTTGTGCCCTAGTTGAAGGTAAATGTGTAAGTGTATTACGAAAAAAAAAAAAAAAAAAAAACCAATGTCGAGATGGAATGTTACGTTGTGGTGTGTAAAATGTGAAGCTGGGAATTCTGAGCTCTGAAATCTAAATCACCAGAGCTCCCTGGGGAGTGTGCAGCAGAGGGGGAGGAGGGGGGCCTATAGGAGAAATCCACAAGTTATGAGCTGCTGTTTGTCTGTCTGTTTGTTGTTTGGGTAGTTTGTACAGTATACAAATGTCTGTACAAGTTTTATACTCTGTCTGTTTGATGTTTGTCTGAAGATTGAAAATTTAAAAGTGATTCTTACTGTTTGTCTGTAAATGTCGGTTATTTGAAATGTGTTTGTACTGTTGAATTCTGTGAAATTTGAGTGGAGTTTCTGTCTGGAATCTGTGAGAAGGTATGAGTTACGCCCACATTTCTGAGGAGGGGGCAAGAGGTTTTATGGATTACTAGTCCCAGCCTAGATGTGTGTATGTGTGTTGGAGCAGAACGGAGTGATTTGAGAAGAATGCATGCAGCAAGTTGAAAGGTTTGTTTGCAAGAAGTTAATGTATATATTTTGTGAAACCCAGAATGCGGGATAAAAAAAATAAAAAAAACAATAAATAAAAGAAAAAGAGAAACCCCGCAGATATTACTTTCAATTATAAGAATAAAATATGATGATTTTTGTTTTTTGTTTCTGGGAACAATTGATTGCTGTATTGCTGTAGTATGTGGGTCATTGTCATCGACTGATTGACTGTTTTGATCGACATCTGATTAAATTTTTATAAATTGTGGGTACGATAGAAGAAGTTCAGTAAAATGACTTTGATAGAGATATTTTGACCACAATGCCTTGTCAAATGGCGGACTGCAGAGAGGGATGCATGATTGTAGTTCTCTGCCAAGAGCCCAACCCCACCCCCACCAGCCCCACCCCCCCCCCCTGCCCCCACCCGCACCCCCACCAGCCCAATCCCACCAGCTCCATCCATCCATCCCCCCACCACCCCCCCCCCCCCCCCGCCTATGCTGCACAGCCAGTTTGCTTGGGCATCTACGTCTTTATTGTCCAAAACTGCTGCACCACCCTGGCCCTGTACTTTTGTTTTCTTTGTTGTTTACTGACCAGAGAATGTTTTTCCCGTCCGCATCTGCGCAGTGACTTGTCCGCAAGGCAATTATTAAATCTTTGTGGATCAGTTCTATGTGCATAGGAGGGAATACACCGATGATTGTCCTGGTCTTACAGTAGTGAGCTGAAGAACATCGTGGAATAGATAAGCTTCTTTCTGCGTCTCTGCTCAAGCTGTGTGTTTATTACTTACCCTGTTATATGGGATTCCGTCCCCCACTGTTTTCACTACCAGCCTGTATGCTTTCCCATCATGCATACGTCTGCGGCTTCGTGGCGTCCGCAGGGTTAGGTGTCAGCAACTGAGGAGCCCACCCGTCCCACAGACCATGGATGTTCTCCGGGCTCCCACAACACTGGCCATTCACATGTGTGCAACATCCCAGTCCCCTCATCTCCCGTGGCAACGACTTGGCAGTCCTGACATATGCAACTACAACTCCCTCTGCTGACTTACAGTCTAAGACTTTACCTACAGGTCGCTTTGTACACTGCTGACCTACTAACCTTCCTTTGACTGATTTTGTCCAATTTATTTGTGGTGATGACACATGAGTCTTACATGTGTCAACAGGAGGGATAGTGGCTAAATTAGAATAAAACCACATGGGAACATTTAAGCCATTGCAAGAGGGCGCACATGGGCCCTCCGGACCCAGATTAATTAAAAGATCCAGAGCCACAGCTTGCTACGAATACTCACATGAAGCTTCGGTGGCTTTTGAAACAAAAGAAATGTTGTTTGAATCTTGCTCAAGAAGAACGCTTAGCGGTCATTTCCTTTTAAAAACAGTAGCCAGATACAATCTGTTCTTGATAGTTAGCACCACGGGGTAAAGAGGGGCGGAAATTTGAGATCCTGAGGCGACGGGAACATTTGCTTGAACCTCAGTGCGACCACGATCTCAAAGGCTGTGGGAAGATATTAGAGGATTCTTCCTAAGGCACAGGTGTAGTTCTTTATCTTGAACCATGGTGAAAAGGAGATAAAAAAGGGGGAACAGATACCTAAAAAGGCTACATAGGGGAAGTTGGGTTAGAGCCATAGCATGTTTAAAGAAGAAGAAGAAGAAGAGTCCTGGAATGACAATGACTGAACGACCTCCATTGAATAGCAATGACAGGATAGACAAAGAGACTACTGACCCATCCCCACCGGACAGTATTAACAAGATGAACGTGATTAGTAATATAGTTCTAGTGACCGGTGGAATTTTTAATTTTTTGGATTACTTTGGCAATTTTTACTGCAAATCAAATGAATGCGTCTGACTGTATTGTGTGTGCAGCGGCCAGACCGCAGATTGCTCTGGTACCAGTAGTGGCGAGTGGGTCTGAATTAGAATGTATGATACAAAGTATGATAAGTGTGAATCAACCACGGAACTGTACTACAGAGAGAGTCCGTATGAAGGTACCAGGCACGCCACAGCGTGCATTTGCTACAGCCAGCAATCTTACGTGCTATAATAGATCTGCCCCCAGTAACCATCCAATGATCAAGTATTGTGGAGAAATAGTGGAGATAACCAATGATAAAGGGTTAAGCCTAGGAACAAAATGGCAGTTAGAAGATACTTGGTGGACTTGTGAACCCAACAAAGCAGAATCATCATTGCCACCAGAATGGAAAGGGTTGTGTGCCCCTGTCTGGATGATAGAACATGTCACTATATTGCCCTATGAGTCCTTTAAAATTTTGGTGGATAAAAAGGTACACCGGAGTAGAAGAGAGGCACCAAAAGGGAGTTTGGACCCATATGTATATATTGATGCAATAGGGGTCCCCAGAGGGGTGCCAGACGAGTTCAAGGCTAGGAACCAAATTGCTGCAGGGTTTGAGTCCATTTTCCTATGGCCAACAGTTAACAAAAATGTAGATTGGATTAATTACATTTATTACAATCAGCAAAGATTTGTTAATTATACTAGAGATGCTATCGAAGGTTTGGCAGAGCAACTGAAAGCAACATCATTAACAGCACTGCAGAATAGAATTGCATTAGATATGCTGTTGGCAGAGAAGGGGGGTGTATGTGAATTTTTTGGGGAACAATGTTGTACCTACATTCCAGATAACACGTCCCCTGATGGAAAAGTGACAGTGGCTCTTCAGCAGTTAAAAGACCTATCTGAAGAGCTGAAACGAAACTCAGGTGTTTCAAACCCAATAACAGACTGGTTACAGAACTGGTTTGGAAGCTGGACTTCATTTTTTCAGAGTTTTGGTATCGCATTCCTAACTGTTCTTATGGTTCTGTTTCTACTAGCCTGCTGTATTTTTCCAATGCTGAGAACATTTTTTGCAAGGTTGATAGATAAGCATATGAGTACTACTATGTATGCAGCCTTAGCACAGCATGATGAAGAAGCATACGGTGATTTGGGAGGAGATTATGATGGTATGCTGGAGGGAGATGGCCAGGCCAACGTGTGAGGCAATAATTCCAGCTCACGGCCAGAGCCTGATTTTTGTTTTGAGCATTTCACTTCTATGCCTTGACTTGCTGTAGTGCATACCCATTTGCAGCAAAGGGGAGTAGAAGGCTGTGTTTGCTTGAATCTCTAACCCCTGTAGTGGAGACACATTTGCAGATACCTGAGGTTTAAGTAAACATAAGCACAGAAATGTGAATGTAAACATTCCTTAAATACACATATGTAATCAAGCCACAACCCACAGTATTAATTATAAACAGGAGGGAAATGTGGAAAGAATTTTATAATTAAATCTGTTAATCTTTATGTATACCCTGTATATCATGTATATCCTGTGTAACCTATGTGACTATACAGACCACATGCACAAGATTAGATTATTGTGTTAGAATGACACTTTAAGTTAACCAAGGAGTTATCACAATAACACTGAATATGTGTTTTGAACCATTCACTGTGTATAGCTTTCTATATTCCTTCACAGTAAGCCAGAACAACCTTCAGATCTCCCAGTGTCACTCTGTACCAAGCACGGGGCAGTGAGTTGGAAAGAACAGCCTAAAACCAGTTCCCTGAAAGTATGGGTGATTTTGAAGGACATAAGACAAGGAACTGATCTCAGAGGATTTCTTCTTCCTGTTGACTTTCATTTATTCATGAGGGACACAGAGGAAGAACGACCCCACCTAAAAGGAGGAACTGGACATGATGATTGGACTTTTAACAGAAAGAACTGCCCAAAGGGAGGAATATTTTATTATATTCATAAGGTTTAAAAGCCTCTGCGCACAGGAAGAGTTTGCTTTTTCTTGCTATGCAGGACCTGTGTAGTCATGGTGTCCATACTCATGCTGGCTGAGAAAACGCCCTTGTACAAGTGAAATAAAGGTTTCTAAGGTTTTGGCAAATGAATGAAGAGTGTCTCATTGAGTAAGTTAATTTTCCTTTAACAGGGGAGAAAGAGCAGGTGAGGGATAGGGGGGAGAAAGAAGAAGAAGAACGGAGCCCTGTGGCCGCGGCACCCTTCATAGCAGCTGATTCAATTATTGATCTAAGATTGGCATTGAAAATATCCAATCCTTGATCAGACAAGTGAACCCTATCAGGGCGGAATAAGTGAGGCCGGGAACCCTCAAACTTATTATGCCAATATGAAAACCCCCTATAGCTGGCAGGGATCTACATCATTTCCACCCAACTGACAAATAAGTATGTCTGGCATAGGAAATTTCTGCATTAAAGAAGTAACCTTACCAAAAAACATATTCCAAATCATCCCTCTAATACTGAACCAATAGATCATAAAGTTATTTTTAGATAACCCAAGGTCTTCCCCATAGCTACTATTAATAGCTTTTCTACGAGCCTAATACACATAAGAATGTCCCACAATCCATACAATCTTCCTGGGTCTGAGATCCAGATCTTGTTCCATTCTTCAACAGATGACACAAGCAACTTAGAAACTTCTATTAGAGCACGCTTCTATCATCCACTTGATGAAAAGTCTCTTTTTGGGATTCAGGACTTAGTCGAACTACTTCACCCAATACAGTGGATCCAGTAGGAAAACCTTCTGGACAGATAGCCTCAGGATAGCCTCTGGTCAGACTCCCTCTGCATGGATCCCTCTGGACAGGCTGCCTCTGGATGGGTCTCCCTGGACAGGCTCCCTAAGATTACCTTCGGATGGGCTCTGGTCAGGTAGTCAGCTTTTATCCTCCTCAGGATAGACGTCTGGTCAAATTGTTTCTGAAAGAAAAAGAAAAGAGTGCCAGCAAAAATCCAATAAATTCTTTATTTTTCCTAGTACTTGTAATACTAATATTATTCATACTCTCCACCATGAACTTCAAAACATACTTTGCGGATCTTTCTATGATCCCAACGGATTTCTCGCAATACCCCATTTGCATGACGTCGTGTCGCTGTACCCGTGCGAGTATGTGACTCCATACATGGCAGAGAGGATGAACTCCCAATGAATTTTTACACCATAATGAATTCCCATTTTTCATTCTTCCATTACAAGTCACATATCCATTTTCATTCCATCATACCTGCCACAATCATACCACAAACCCTAAATAGTGATGTATTTAAAGAACTTAGGTGGCCTGGGCAGGGCTCTTTCCCCTCTTTGACCATACATTAAAGTTATTTTAATGTCTGGTCAGAGTTAGTAAAAGGCTATATGGCATAATATGAGCAGGGTCACAGTACAGCGGAACAGTGGCCAGCACTGTCTCCCTGTAATAGGGTTGGGTCCCCTTTCAGATTTTTAGCCACAGACATACAAAGAACCTCTATAGTGTCCTTATCCCTATAGTGCGCTTAAGGTACTACAACTATGGTTGTCCCCGAGACACACAGAAACAGCACTAGAGAGACTAGGCTAAGGTCTCCTTACTAAACAGAGATAAAGTTTCTAATCAGGGCTATGATTAAGGAGCCTTCCAATTATTAGGAGGGGAAAGAATTCCTATAATACAAAGTCTGATATGAAATAAACAGCAAGTGTGACCCAGAACTACACATGCGATCTTAATTGACCTAAAACTGTATACCTGTCCTGACTATTTTATTTAGTATGTCCTCAATATTTCTCCACAAATTTTCCCAGATGAATATGGCTTTCATAGTTTCACAATATCCACTAAAATATAAGTACAAACAGTATACAATGCATTATTTTTTCAATAGTTGCATGACATTTAGAAATATTGAAGTTACAATATCTGTGCTTTATCAGTGTGGCTTGGAGGAGGAGCAGTTCTCTTATTAACCTCTAGATGGCGAAGAGGCTAAGAACATTTCTTCTACTGGGTGACCAGGCCAGTGAAGAATTAAATCAGTCACAGCTTAGTTACAACAGCAAGTAACACTTCAACAATGAGTTGCAAACAACATTAAATGCCTTTTCTGCTGCGATTTATATAAAAAAAATACAGCTTACCAACTATGATACAATATTCAAGAAGGAACTTATCCATGGAGAACTATTGAGTAAATCATTTGAATCTATATGCTTCAAAGTTACAAGCTATATAAATTCTGTTCAAATATGAACATTATTCTAACAAACTTTATGGCAAACTACCATGACATGGGGAAATGATTTAACTCTACTCACTTGTATAAGTCTGGGTGACAAATGCCATTACTTAATTAATCCACTTTAGATTAAGGGAATTAGGTTGTACTAAAAATTCAATTCACTTTACACTATGAAACTAAGGTAACACGGTGACGTAGCAGCCAGTGCTCTCGCCTTGCAATGTTATTCAAATCTCTGCCTGGTCAACATCTGCAAGGAGTCCGCATGTCCTCCCTGTGTCTGCATGGGTTTCCCCCAGGCACTCCAGTTTCCTCACCCCCCAAAAAACACAGACAAGTCAACCGGCTCTTCCTTCCAAATTGGCCCCAAACTATGATATATGATCTCACTATACTACCTATGAAAAAAACCTGAACCTCTTTTGGTCATGATATAAAAATTCCCAAAAAATCTATTCTGCAATATGGGAAGCTTCATTCACATAAATATAGACCTGGGTGACAGTTGGTATCAATGAATTAATCTAATTTAAGGATACTACGTTTCAGGAGAAAATAATGACTGCTATGTCACTATTTACTAACCTCTAACATCTAACTAAGAAAAAACCTAAGATGTTGTGTAGATAAATATGACAATTTTAAAACATTTCCCAAAAAGAACATATAAATTATCCACTGTTCCGAACAATCCAATAATATACCTCGTAAAATTCCTTTCTACTTCTATACACGTACATACATATATACATATGTATGTATACATGTATACAGATATATTCTACGCTCATAAAGGCTTTTAAATGCATTTTTTTTTCTTCAGCAGGAAAAAAAATGACAAAGTGGTACGTTTAATTTAGTTCCTCATTTCTTTTACTGGCAGAAGAAAAAAACCCACAAGCAGGTGTTTCGCGCAGCCACCCGGAAATACCAATTAAAGAAAAAAAAATGAATCCTTTGTCACAGAACCAGACATATCTCGATACAATTTAACTCTTTTATTTCTAACTATTTCAAAATTACATCTGCATTTATCTAAAAATCATTACCCATAGGAGTGTGTATTTGTCTAAATAAGTTAAAGGACCACTCTTCTAATAAGGAGAGAGAGAGAAACATTATTTTATGAGACAAATATATTCATACTTCACACATACTTTCACGGGTGCCCAGTGACGTAGCTAAGGAGCTGTGGGCCCTGGTGTAGGTTTTACATGGGCCCCCTCCCCCAAGAACTTTATACATAGCAATTGATACAGCGCACCAAAACTTGCCAAAGACAAGCACAGTGTCAGAGGTGCACGAAGGGGATTGGGAACAGTGTGTTAAGGATTTCTACTATTCAAAGCATCTATAGAAGTGATTATTACCCCCTATTGTTACACCCCTGCGGGTACCACTTCTCTACCATACATATCACAAGCATGTACTCAATACAACTCTCAATTTACACACATGTGTCAGTTTACACACAATATATATGAATACATTATGATACATGTTATTCTATATCATTATGAACTTTTTACCTAAGTTTGCAATCATTAATTACATTACTATATTTCTGAGTTTTTTTTTTCTTACACAAAGGACTATACAAAATAACACATACATATTTTATTATTTTATTCAGATAATTTCTGACAGTCAATGTACAAATCTCAGTAGAAACAGATATTTGTTAAATATGGCATCTGAAACCAGTTTTGTACGTACATAGAATTTATACTGCAGATTTTGGTAAGTGACCGTTCTTATCCGAATTCCATGAGTGTCTTTAATATTAATTTTACTAATCATCTCTCAGAAATACAATAAGGATCTAAAACAACTTATATAATAATTTATCATCGCTTGCGCAACCTATACACGGAGAACATACATAAAAACACACTGTTAGTCAAGATTAACACACAAACAAGACAGACTTGGACATATATAATTCTAATCACCGTTAGACATACCGTATTTTTCGGACTATAAGACGCACTTTTTCTCCTCCAAAAGTGGGAGGGAAAAGTCACTGCGTCTTATAGTCCGAATACAGGGAGTCCTCGACATACGAACGCCCGCCGATACTAAACGCCGCCTCGCCACGATGTCGGGGACTCCCTGTAATGTCCCCAGTGTCCTCCTGCACTGCTCCTAGTTACCGGCAGCAGACGCGTGTTTATCTTTCATTAGTTTATAATTAGCCGCGCCCCCCCGCCCGTGTACATTAATTAGCATATAATCGCCTGCCTCCCCCGCCGAGTAAAGTAATCAGCATTCAATAACCTGGCTCGTGCAAAGTAATTAGCTGCAGGCATCACTCACCTGACCTGACACTGGAAGCCCGCGATGAAAAGCTGCTCCTCTCGCTCGTTCCTCCCCCCTTGTGATGGTCGTGTATGTAATGACGCGACCAGGAAGTGCCGGCACAAGGGGGGAGGAACGAGCGAGACGAGCAGCTTTTCATTGCGGGCTTCCAGTGTCAGGTCAGGTGAGTGATGCCTGCAGCTAATTACTTTGCACGAGCCAGGTTATTGAATGCTGATTACGGTACTTTACTCGGCGGGGGAGGCAGGTGATTATATGCTAATTAATGTACACGGGCGGGGAGGCGCGGCTAATTATAGACTAATGAAAGATAAACACGCGGCTGCTGCCGGTAACTAGGAGCAGTGCAGGAGGACACTGGGGACATTATAGGGAGTCCCCGACATCGCGGCGAGGCGGCGTTTAGTATCGGCGGGCGTTCCTTCATTACATACGCGACCATCACAAGGGGGAAGGAACGAGCGAGATGAGCAGCTTTTCATCGCGGGCTTCCAGTGTCAGGTCAGGTGAGTGATGCCTGCAGCTAATTACTTTGCACGGGCCAGGTTATTGAATGCTGATTACTTTACTCGGCGGGGGGAGGGCAGGTGATTATATGCTAATTAATGTACACAGGCGGGCGATTGTATGCTAATTACTGTACACGGGTGGGAGGGAGGAGTTGATTAAATGCTAATTACTGAACATGGCGGGGGGCATTGAACGCATATTTACAAAACACTGGGAGATACAGAGATGCAAGGCAAGGCTACTTACAATACACAAGGGACTATACAAGGCAAGGCAAGGCTACTTACAATACACAAGGGACTATACAAGGCTAATTACCATATAAGGGCGAGATATGCTAAATACCATACAGCGGGGCAGATGCAATACTAATTAACTAATTACCATACATGGGGCAGATGCAAGGCTAACTACCTTACACAGGGGAGATACATGCACCTAATTACCAGGGGTGAGATGCACCTGACTGTTGGACAAGAGGAGGACAACAAAGGGGACAGGAGGACACAAGGGTGACAGAAGGAGGATATAATAATTGGGGGAGAACATCTACAAGACACCCCGGACCATGGATGCACCAGCTTCAGTATATATATTTTTTTCTTTGGTTTTTGACCTCTAAACTTAGGTGCATCTTATAGTCCGGTGCGTCTTATAGTCCGAAAAATACGGTAATTCTTTAACCAATTGTATATGGATTGAACTATTATTCCTTTCTCCCCCCCAAGGGAATGACAGTCCAAGACTAATATAATATATTATATTCTAACCAAGGATGAACAAAATATTTTTCTTCCAGATATTCTGGCAACACAAAGGTACATAAGTTTCATCTATTTTAGGGATTGGGATAGGAAACATTTTGACAGTATTTTGACCCATTAATCTAATTTCAGTTTTATAATGTAATTTATTGGCCCTCTATTAAATCTATGTGTCAAATACAAATATAAGATATTGCCGTACCAATAGACAGTTCTTATTTGGATAAATTATAATTTATATATTTTTCAAATTTGTCAACACTATTTTTATCAATACCTAATATTTATCAATAATTCTATAATTCTCATCTCATGAGAACAAAACAAAACTTTGTCTAGGGATTTTTCCTTTCTACAACCTAACTAAACCCAAACTGTTTAATAACTTTTTTCCTTAACCTTACTAATAAAACAGATTATTATTTACAAAACAAACACAGAAAAATAATCTAAAACATCTGAATCTTATCTGACATTATAAAAACCTTACAGAAATAAACTATAATAAACCCATTCAAAACCTAAGAGAAGAACTACAAGTACCCAGAAATCCATACCATATGGTGCCCTGTTCATTTCCCAAATGAACCCTATTTTCTTGCCAAAAGAAAATATTTATTGAAGTTGATCAGACTTCAAATTTGTTAGATTTTTCCCCAAAAATCTATATTTCCCTTAGACCTACTAAGAGAAGCGCAATAGAGCAATAGACCTACCAAAAGTCCCTTCTTCCTAATAATTTTTTTTTTTTTTTTTATTAAATTGAGGCCTTCTAAAAACCTTATAATCTATATAATTAAAATTATACTATCAAAAAACACAAACTCCAAAACCGGATTCGTTTTGGTATCAACAGAAATTTCACATAAATAATATAGACACCTCTCTTTTTAAAAAACAAAAAGAGAAATATAGTCATATTACTTACGTGAATTCTGAAGAACACCATCCGCGGCGAGACCCCAGCTGAAAGGAGTGGTTTCTATGTAAGTTCATGTCACGGCCTTGTCAGATATCAGATGCTTTAGACTACTTCATTTCCTGGCGCCAGGACATAAAATGGTTAACAGAACACACAGACACAGAAGATGTGAGCACACATTATGCTAGCTCTTTACTTCAATTGCTTTCCTTATATCTTACTCAATACAGAATTTGCTCATGCACAGTATATCATCATATGTCACCATAATTACAGAAAGTCATGTGATTTACGAGAAATAGCACAGTTCAATGATCACGGGGAAATATGTTATTTAAGAACATACAGTTGCTTGAGGGACGCTCAGGGGATTTGCCCAGAGAGAATTTGCCTATTCTGAGTTTCATACAGCCAGTGTTTTCCTGCACAGATGTGAGGCTGGTTCTTCTGAAGACACCCTAATATCACACTGACTAGATACATGTATAATTGTATATGAAATTGATCTATATATTATACTATATACTAATATATATATATATATATATATATATATATATACATATACATATATACCTACATATCCTTTCAGTATTGGAGGAGGCTTTCTCCAGGCTATAGAATCCCTTTACTCCACTCCCTCTGCCACTATTAAATTACCAACCTCAGTCCCCACTTCATTCCCAATTCAATGAGGTACACGACAAGGGTGCCCCTTATTTCCTGCAATTTTTGCACTTGTTATTGAGCCATCAGCAGACAGAATAAGACGATCAATAGATATCAGGGGAATAACTGTAGCAGGACATGAATACAAAGCAAATCTATTTGCCAATGATCTCATTCTCACCCTCATCTTCTCATACCTCTATCCCTAACCTGCTGGACCTTGTTTGGGACTTTGAGAGATTAAGGCACAGTCCGAATATCTTACTAAAGACCGAGGTACTTTGCACGGGTATGTCTAGGACTGCTGCTCAGGCCATGACCTCCGCCTTAGGCATCACTCTCCAAACCAAATACCTCACCTACCTGGGAATTAAAATCTCTGCAAATCCTGCAGATCTCTTTAAAGGATACCCGAGGTGACATGTGACATGATGAGATAGACGTGTATGTACAGTGCCTAGCACACAAATTACTAGGCTGTGCTCCTTTTTTGTTCTATGCCTGAAAGAGTTAAATATCAGGTATGTAAGTGGCTGACTTAGTCCTGACTCAGACAGGAAGTGACTACAGTGCGACCCTCTCTGATAAGAAATTCCAACTATAAAACACTTTCCTAACAGAAAATGGCTTCTGAGAGCAGGAAAGAGATAAAAAGTCAATAGTTCATAGATTTTAGCTCTGGCATACTTCAATGAATGTGTCATTGAGCAAAAACAATAAAACTGTTAAACTGAAAAAGTAGATTTAAACATAAAAATAAAACTGTTGAATATATTAAAAAGTCATTTTTAGGAGAAGGAAGATAGATGCAATCGTTTTATTTCATTAGTTTATTTTCGCCTCGGGTGTCCTTTAACTTGAACTATAAGCCTCAACTCGTTAAACTCAAATCTGACCTGGTTGTTTGGAACTCTCCAACTATATCTTGGACTGGAAGGGTCCATGTGGTTAGGATGACCTTGCTCCCACGCCTCCTATATCTTTTCCGTTGCCTCCCTATTTTAGTTCCGCGCATATCACTTAAAAACCTACAGCTTCAAATTAGAAAATTTGTATGGAACAATAAGAGAAGTAGGATAGCCCAACGTACAATGTACCTCCATAAAGAAGGGGAGGGGGGGGGGGGGGGGTCTGGGACTACCTGACCTTTTTTATTATTACAGAGCGGCTCAAATCGCCCAATTAGCTCCAATTCATGCTGAGGAAGAAGCCCCTCTTTGGGTCCAAATTGAAGAAGCCCTACTTTCCCCCTTTGCACTACGAGCTCTTCTCTGGTCCACGTATAAGCCCCTCTCCCAAATAAAAGTCCTATCTCCAATCACTTACCACTCACTTTCAATTTCATGAGGAAATCTAAGGGATTATGTTCGGATCTGCCTCCACTTATGCCATTATTTGGTAACCCATCCTTCCCTCCTGGCCTAAATCCCAAGGCGTTCACTTGGTGGAAATTAAACGATTTTACTTTTCTACCACATCTTTTAGTAAATGATAAAATACCCTCAAAGGAACAATTTCGATCCCATACTGCTTTCCCTCCCTCTGAATATTTTCAAGCCCTCCAACTACACCACTTCATCAAATCCATCCCACCTAAAATCCCTACAATCAGTTCCAAAACTAACTTTGAGTCCTGGTGTCATAGATGTCCATTGGAAGGAGGCTTGATTTCCTATCTGTACTCCCTTATTTCGCAACCACCCACTCTCACTAAACTAAGAACTATGCAAACGAGATAAACAGAGGAACACCAAGAGCCCCAATAGTGTAGTATGTATTGACAAAGGGGGTAATGACAAAGAGTAATAGTTGTTATACTCACAAACATGGGTCGCCAATAGGCAACCACTGTAAAGGCAGGTGGGGAGATTATCCTGACCCCACTCAGGAATAAGAAGTCGCTCTCTGTAGATAGTAGAAAGGGTCGCAACCCTCCACCAAGGGTGGATACGATATTATATAAGAGAGAACAGAGGCGCCAAAAGGATAAAAGGGGTTTTAAAGGAGCTTAAAAGCCAAAACTTGGTAATTAGAGGAGGCAGTGGTGGACTTACCTCCTCCAAGCAGACACAACACAACTGTACATTCAGTCTATTTATTAACGAACTCCAGATAAAACAAAGCAACGCGTTTCACGGGTCAGCGCCCGCTTCCTCAGGCAATAGAAAAAGGAGTTACAGCATCTAGCAAAACAAACGACACTCAGCGCCTACAGAGGCGTTAATAAATAGACTGAATGTACAGTTGTATTGTGTCTGCTTGGAGGAGGTAAGTTCACCACTGCCCCCTCTAATTACCAAGTTTTGGCTTTTAAGCTCCTTTAAAACCCCTTTTATCCTTTTGGCGCCTCTGTTCTCTCTTATATAAACTAAGAACTATGGAGGCCTGGGAGCAAGATCTTGATATGGAAATCTCTCCACAACAGTGGTCCAAGTGCTGCCTCACTCTTACAAAGGGAAGCAGCTACTTTTCGTACATTGAGGTAAACCTGAGAGTTCTACACAGAACCTACATAACACCAGAAAATCTCCATATATACTCACCCTCAACCTCTGTTTCCACAATTGTGGACACATAGGATCAATCGCCCACATCTGGTGGTTTTGCCCAAAGGTTAAACGCTTCTGGTCTGAAATAGCTGCCCTTATTGGGTCGGCACTAGAGACCACCCATATACCGGACCCGATGTCATTATTGGGAGATAAACCCAAAGGTTGGAAGTTCCCTCCTCATAGACTACAGCAATATATTGCCAAGGCTGCTAGACTCCACAATGCACGTCAATGGCAGCAGCCAACTTTATCTCTTGAATTTACAAAAAAAATAGTTAATGATAATGATTTCAGAAAGACTGCTGGCCATTGTAAATGACACTTAGAGATAGTCCGAATAGTTCGCATGCGAACGGTTCCAGGTGAAATTTCGCTGTTTTTTTTGTGCAGAAGTTCGATTCGCCCCCATAGTGTGCCATTAGGGTCAACTTTGACCCTCTACATCACAGTCAGCAGGCACATTTTAGCCAATTAGGCTACACTCTCTCCTGGAGCCACTCCCCTCCTTATAAAAGGCAGGCAGCCCGGGCTTTACACTCACTCGTGTGCCTGCATTACTTAGTGAAGGGACAGCTGCTGGCAGACTCTCACAGGGAAAGATTAGTTAGGCTCTTGTAGGCTTCTTAGCTTGCTCCTGGCTGATTGTTATTGCTAAAATAGCACCCCTCAACAGCTCTTTCTGTCGAGAGGTGCCTGGCTCTTCTACTGACCACATATGCTATTGCTCCGTTGTTATTGCCTGATGAAGCGGAATCAAACCTGCGAAACGCGTTGCATATTTGGAGTTCATAAATAAAATATATTGACTATCTTTACTACAGTCGTTGTGTGTCTACTTGGAGGAGGTAAGTCCACCACTACCTCCTCTATTAACCAAGAATTTGGTTTTTAAGCTCATTTAGCTTCCTTTTATTCTTTTGGCGCCTCTGTTCTCCTGCATAATCCATACACAAGCAGGCTATATACAGCCTTCCTTTTGAATCTCAAGAAATCATTTGTGTGTTTACCTTCTGTCCCCCTGCAGCTCTCATCCACTGAATACTAGTGACAGGCTGTGAGGCTGATCGTTTCTTCCTGTCTGTAATTCCTCAGTATGTGTCAGCCCAGCTCCTTTCACAGCCTAACAGAGGAGGATTTTTATCCAGCTCTCTTCTCTCACTGATAAGTTAGCAGAGACGCTACTGGCTTATGTAAATAACACACACACTGGAGTGTGCATAGAGGGGCCTGAGAGGGGTGTGCATAAACAGACCAGCACAGAAGAGTTGGCAGCCTTCCAGACACAGGGCGACAAGTCTGACAGGGGAAAGATACATTGATTTATTACAGAGACAGTGATAGTAGAAAGTGCTGCAGTAAGCCAGAGCACATTAGAACAGGTTTAGGAACTTGTAGGGTGGTAGAAAAAACGTTTTAATTTTTGTTACAGAGTCTCTTTAACATCATCAACACCCTAATATATCACCACACTAATGTTCTCCTGATGTGTTTTTTTTTGTGTTGCCCACTGACACTATACAGCCCTATCTGTTGCAGCTGGACCTTGGTAATTGTTATTACTGTGCCAGCCAGGCCCTGCCTAACTATCTATACTGGGACACCTACCTAACTACTGGGGCACCTACTTACCTATACGGGGACACCTACCTACCTACACTAGGGCACCTACCTATGCCTGCCTATCTATACTGGGTCTCCTACCTATGCCTAGCTAACTACTGGGGCACCTACCTATGCCTACCTACCTATACTGGGACTCCTACCTATGCCTATCTACCTATACTGGGACACCTACCTACCTATACTGGGTCTCCAACCTATGCCTAGCTAACTACTGGGGCATGTACCTATTGCCTATCTACCTATACTGGGACACCTACCTATGCCTACCTACCTATACTGGGACTCCTACCTATGTCTAGCTAACTTCTGGGGCACCTACCTAGGCCTGCCTACCTACCTATACTGGGGCACCTACCTATGCCTACCTACATACAAGAAGATAATAAGGTCGTTGCTTCATTGTGGACAGACCAAATTTGATCAGCTGGACAGTCACTGTTGTTTTATCATTGAGCTACCACAGCCCGGGAATCATATGGGCTTGAAAACCGCTATCGCCACCGTGCGCACCAGTCCAGCACGGCCGTCACTACGCACACAGCTGTTTGCGGTGCGTTACACAGTGAGTTTGGTGTGTCAGTGTGAAGCAGTACTCTCATTACACTCCCTGATTGATGTATTCACATCCAAGATGTTTTAAAGCATGTTAGTCCTGCAATTTAGCATTCAATGTGATTTCTGCCCTTAAAACGCTGCTTTGCGTCAAATCCAAATTTTTCCCCGGGACTTTTGGTGTCTATCCCACTCATCCATGCCCCCCTCCAGGTGTTAGATCCCTTGAAACATCTTTTCCATCACTTTTTTGGTCAGCATAAATGTTTCTAGTTTTCGCATCCCCATTGGAGTCTATTGCGGTTCGCAAAAGTTTGCACGAATCTAACCTTTTGCGGAAGTTCGCGAACCTAAAATCGGAGGTTCGGGTCATCTCTAATGACACTGTGGAATCCTTCACCAGAACATGGCAGCCCTGGTTAGCAATTGCAGACAACCCAGGACTTCGAACTTTGGTCCTCTCAGTTTAATTCACATTACCAGTTCAGCTGAGATTCTTGTTCTTCTGCTCATATTTCTCCTCCATAATTACCTGTAACTAATGCACATATGCAATGCTGTTATACTGTTGTATTTCTTGTATTTTTTTGTTTTTCCTTTTCTTTTTGAAACTAAATAACTCAATTTTAGTTTCATCAGTTCACAGCAACTTATTCCAAGAAGTTGGCTTGTCCAAATGGGCTTTAGCATACCTCAAGCAGCTCTGTTTGTGCTGTGGGCGGAGAAAAGGCTTCTTCTGCATCACTCTTGCATACAGCATCTCCTTGTGTAAAGTGTGCTGCGTGGTTAAACAATGTACAGTGACTCCATCTGCAGAAAGATGATGTTGTAGATCTTTGGTGCTGGTCTGTGGGTTGACTGACTGTTCTCACCATTCGTCGCTTCTACTTACTGTATCTGAGATTTTTCTTGGTCTGCCACTTTGAGCCTTAACTTGAACTGAGCCTGTGGTCTTCCATTTCCTCAATAAGTTCCTAACTATGGAAACAGACAGCTGAAATCTCTGAGACAACTTTCTGTATCCTTCCCCTAAACCATGATGGTGAACAATCTTTGTCTTTAGGTCATTTGAGAGTTGTTTTGAGACCCACATGTTGCTACTCTTAAGAGAAAATTAAAAGAGGAGGGAAACTTACAATTGATCCCCCTTAAATACTCTTTCTCATAATTGAATTCACCTGTGTATGTAGGTCAGGGGTCACTGAGCTTACCAAGCCAATTTGAGTTCCAAAAATTAGTTGTAAAGGTTTTGGAATCAATAAAATGACAAATTTATGCACCTGTCTAATTCTATTTAAACAATTATTGCGCACTTTCTGTAAATCCAATAAACTTCATTTCACTTCTCAAATATTACTGTATCTCTCCTATATGATATCGTTAACTGACATTTTTTATCATAACAACCAACGATTAAAATTGTGTAATCCATATTATGGCTAGTAATGAATATGGAAAACTATTTAATCTAATATACACTTGATTCTTAACATTATCCAAGTGTGTGTGCATTATCCAAGTGTGTGTGCATTATCCAAGTGTGTGTGCATCAGTCAGGCTACAATCAGGCCTGCTAAGCATAGGCTTATCAGGCTTACTATATAAATGCAACTCTCAGTCGATTAGACCTTGGTCGATTTATGCACCAGTATTTCAAAGTACACCGGTTTCTAAGTACAAAGAGAACGACCGAATTACACCAGAATTAAGACATTCACCATGCACCTCTACCCTCAATCTACTTCTCTGGACTGAGATCATGTTTTTGTGTTACAGGTATGATCTGCGCTTATTTGAACTATCGATTTTACTGCAATCCTTCTGTGAACGCAATCTAACTCTTATGGTATGATCTGCGCTTATTTGAACTATCGATTTTACTGCAATCCTTCTATGAACGCAATCTAACTCTTATGGTATGATCTGCGCTTATTTGAACTATCGATTTTACTGCAATCCTTCTGTGAACGCAATCTAACTCTTATGGTATGATCTGCGCTTATTTGAACTATCGATTTTACTGCAATCCTTCTGTGAACGCAATCTAACTCTTATGGTATGATCTGCGCTTATTTGAACTATCGATTTTACTGCAATCCTTCTGTGAACGCAATCTAACTCTTATGGTATGATCTGCGCTTATTTGAACTATCGATTTTACTGCAATCCATCTGTGAACGCAATCTAACTCTTATGGTATGATCTGCGCTTATTTGAACTATCGATTTTACTGCAATCCTTCTGTGAACGCAATCTAACTCTTATGGTATGATCTGCGCTTATTTGAACTATCGATTTTACTGCAATCCTTCTGTGAACGCAATCTAACTCTTATGGTATGATCTGCGCTTATTTGAACTATCGATTTTACTGCAATCCGTGAATATTCTGAAGTTCTGTAATACTTTGCATTTTACTATAGCTAAGTGACTGGCTTTGTATATTCCATGAATTAGTCTGCTCTCCTCTGGCTCCATGCTAATTTGGCCCCAACACCTATAGACAATCAAGCAGCTTCCTGCTTAATTACCTGAGTTAAGGCAGCCATACACTGGTCGATGTGCCATCAGATCGACCAGCTGACAGATCCCTATCTGATCGAATCTGATCAGAGAGGGATCGTATGGCTGCCTTTACTGCAAACAGATTGTGAATCGATTTCAGCCTGAAACCGATCACAATCTGTTCAGCTGCTCCTGCCGCCTGTCCTCCCCCCGCGCATACATTACCTGACGCTGGCTCCCGGGCATCTTCTCCACGCTGCACCGCTCTGTTCTTGCTCCATCTCGGCGCTTCCTGTGTCACTCCGTGACCAGGAAGTTCAAATAGAGCGCCCTCTATTTGAACTTCCTGGGTCACTGCAGTGACCCAGGAAGCGCCGGGATGGAGCGGGTGCAGCGCTGAGAAGATGCGGAGAAGACGCCCGGGAGCCCGCATCAGGTAATGTATTTTTCATCGGATCGGCCGCCGCTAGCGACGCGCACTTTACCCGCGGGCGATCGAGAGTAATTTCCCGCACGGTGCGATCGATGGACCGATCCGATTTAAGGAGAAAATCGGATCGTCGGCGGCGTTTACCGCGAACGATTGGCAGCAGATTCGATCCCAGGATCGAATCTGCTGTCGAAACGGCCGGGAATCGGGCCAGTGTATGGCCACATTTACTGTGATCTGCTACAGGCTGAGCTCTCATTCCCTCACCTGCATCAGTCAGGCTACAATCAGGCCTGCTAAGCATAGGCTTATCAGGCTTACTATATAAATGCAACTCTCAGTCGATTAGACCTTGGTCGATTTATGCACCAGTATTTCAAAGTACACCGGTTTCTAAGTACAAAGAGAACGACCGAATTACACCAGAGTTAAGACATTCACCATGCACCTCTACCCTCAATCTACTTCTCTGGACTGACATCATGTTTTTGTGTTACGGGTATGATCTGCGCTTATT
The DNA here is from genome assembly GCF_040937935.1 of Hyperolius riggenbachi. Classification (NCBI taxonomy): domain Eukaryota; kingdom Metazoa; phylum Chordata; class Amphibia; order Anura; family Hyperoliidae; genus Hyperolius; species Hyperolius riggenbachi. The sequence goes on along the minus strand of NC_090653.1, from coordinate 190,222,599 downwards.
TGAACTATCGATTTTACTGCAATCCTTCTGTGAACGCAATCTAACTCTTATGGTATGATCTGCGCTTATTTGAACTATCGATTTTACTGCAATCCTTCTGTGAACGCAATCTAACTCTTATGGTATGATCTGCGCTTATTTGAACTATCGATTTTTACTGCAATCCTTCTGTGAACGCAATCTAACTCTTATGGTATGATCTGCGCTTATTTGAACTATCGATTTTACTGCAATCCTTCTGTGAACGCAATCTAACTCTTATGGTATGATCTGCGCTTATTTGAACTATCGATTTTACTGCAATCCTTCTGTGAACGCAATCTAACTCTTATGGTATGATCTGCGCTTATTTGAACAATCGATTTTACTGCAATCCTTCTGTGAACGCAATCTAACTCTTATGGTATGATCTGCGCTTATTTGAACTATCGATTTTACTGCAATCCTTCTGTGAACGCAATCTAACTCTTATGGTATGATCTGCGCTTATTTGAACTATCGATTTTTCTGCAATCCTTCTGTGAACGCAATCTAACTCTTATGGTATGATCTGCGCTTATTTGAACTATCGATTTTACTGCAATCCTTCTGTGAACGCAATCTAACTCTTATGGTATGATCTGCGCTTATTTGAACTATCGATTTTACTGCAATCCTTCTGTGAACGCAATCTAACTCTTATGGTATGATCTGCGCTTATTTGAACTATCGATTTTACTGCAATCCGTGAATATTCTGAAGTTCTGTAATACTTTGCATTTTACTATAGCTAAGTGACTGGCTTTGTATATTCCATGAATTAGTCTGCTCTCCTCTGGCTCCATGCTAATTTGGCCCCAACACCTATAGACAATCAAGCAGCTTCCTGCTTAATTACCTGAGTTACTGTGATCTGCTACAGGCTGAGCTCTCATTCCCTCACCTGCATCAGTCAGGCTACAATCAGGCCTGCTAAGCATAGGCTTATCAGGCTTACTATATAAATGCAACTCTCAGTCGATTAGACCTTGGTCGATTTATGCACCGGTATTTCAAAGTACACCGGTTTCTAAGTACAAAGAGAACGACCGAATTACACCAGAATTAAGACATTCACCATGCACCTCTACCCTCAATCTACTTCTCTGGACTGACATCATGTTTTTGTGTTACAGGTATGATCTGCGCTTATTTGAACTATCGATTTTACTGCAATCCTTCTGTGAACGCAATCTAACTCTTATGGTATGATCTGCGCTTATTTGAACTATCGATTTTACTGCAATCCTTCTGTGAACGCAATCTAACTCTTATGGTATGATCTGCGCTTATTTGAACTATCGATTTTACTGCAATCCTTCTGTGAACGCAATCTAACTCTTATGGTATGATCTGCGCTTATTTGAACTATCGATTTTACTGCAATCCTTCTGTGAACGCAATCTAACTCTTATGGTATGATCTGCGCTTATTTGAACTATCGATTTTACTGCAATCCTTCTGTGAACGCAATCTAACTCTTATGGTATGATCTGCGCTTATTTGAACTATCGATTTTACTGCAATCCGTGAATATTCTGAAGTTCTGTAATACTTTGCATTTTACTATAGCTAAGTGACTGGCTTTGTATATTCCATGAATTAGTCTGCTCTCCTCTGGCTCCATGCTAATTTGGCCCCAACACCTATAGACAATCAAGCAGCTTCCTGCTTAATTACCTGAGTTACTGTGATCTGCTACAGGCTGAGCTCTCATTCCCTCACCTGCATCAGTCAGGCTACAATCAGGCCTGCTAAGCATAGGCTTATCAGGCTTACTATATAAATGCAACTCTCAGTCGATTAGACCTTGGTCGATTTATGCACCGGTATTTCAAAGTACACCGGTTTCTAAGTACAAAGAGAACGACCGAATTACACCAGAATTAAGACATTCACCATGCATCTCTACCCTCAATCTACTTCTCTGGACTGACATCATGTTTTTGTGTTACAGGTATGATCTGCGCTTATTTGAACTATCGATTTTACTGCAATCCTTCTGTGAACGCAATCTAACTCTTATGGTATGATCTGCGCTTATTTGAACTATCGATTTTACTGCAATCCTTCTGTGAACGCAATCTAACTCTTATGGTATGATCTGCGCTTATTTGAACTATCGATTTTACTGCAATCCTTCTGTGAACGCAATCTAACTCTTATGGTATGATCTGCGCTTATTTGAACTATCGATTTTACTGCAATCCGTGAATATTCTGAAGTTCTGTAATACTTTGCATTTTACTATAGCTAAGTGACTGGCTTTGTATATTCCATGAATTAGTCTGCTCTCCTCTGGCTCCATGCTAATTTGGCCCCAACACCTATAGACAATCAAGCAGCTTCCTGCTTAATTACCTGAGTTACTGTGATCTGCTACAGGCTGAGCTCTCATTCCCTCACCTGCATCAGTCAGGCTACAATCAGGCCTGCTAAGCATAGGCTTATCAGGCTTACTATATAAATGCAACTCTCAGTCGATTAGACCTTGGTCGATTTATGCACCGGTATTTCAAAGTACACCGGTTTCTAAGTACAAAGAGAACGACCGAATTGCACCAGAATTAAGACATTCACCATGCACCTCTACCCTCAATCTACTTCTCTGGACTGACATCATGTTTTTGTGTTACAGGTATGATCTGCGCTTATTTGAACTATCGATTTTACTGCAATCCTTCTGTGAACGCAATCTAACTCTTATGGTATGATCTGCGCTTATTTGAACTATCGATTTTACTGCAATCCTTCTGTGAACGCAATCTAACTCTTATGGTATGATCTGCGCTTATTTGAACTATCGATTTTACTGCAATCCTTCTGTGAACGCAATCTAACTCTTATGGTATGATCTGCGCTTATTTGAACTATCGATTTTACTGCAATCCTTCTGTGAACGCAATCTAACTCTTATGGTATGATCTGCGCTTATTTGAACTATCGATTTTACTGCAATCCTTCTGTGAACGCAATCTAACTCTTATGGTATGATCTGCGCTTATTTGAACTATCGATTTTACTGCAATCCTTCTGTGAACGCAATCTAACTCTTATGGTATGATCTGCGCTTATTTGAACTATCGATTTTACTGCAATCCTTCTGTGAACGCAATCTAACTCTTATGGTATGATCTGCGCTTATTTGAACTATCGATTTTACTGCAATCCTTCTGTGAACGCAATCTAACTCTTATGGTATGATCTGCGCTTATTTGAACTATCGATTTTACTGCAATCCGTGAATATTCTGAAGTTCTGTAATACTTTGCATTTTACTATAGCTAAGTGACTGGCTTTGTATATTCCATGAATTAGTCTGCTCTCCTCTGGCTCCATGCTAATTTGGCCCCAACACCTATAGACAATCAAGCAGCTTCCTGCTTAATTACCTGAGTTACTGTGATCTGCTACAGGCTGAGCTCTCATTCCCTCACCTGCATCAGTCAGGCTACAATCAGGCCTGCTAAGCATAGGCTTATCAGGCTTACTATATAAATGCAACTCTCAGTCGATTAGACCTTGGTCGATTTATGCACCGGTATTTCAAAGTACACCGGTTTCTAAGTACAAAGAGAACGACCGAATTACACCAGAATTAAGACATTCACCATGCACCTCTACCCTCAATCTACTTCTCTGGACTGACATCATGTTTTTGTGTTACAGGTATGATCTGCGCTTATTTGAACTATCAATTTTACTGCAATCCTTCTGTGAACGCAATCTAACTCTTATGGTATGATCTGCGCTTATTTGAGCTATCGATTTTACTGCAATCCTTCTGTGAACGCAATCTAACTCTTATGGTATGATCTGCGCTTATTTGAACTATCGATTTTACTGCAATCCGTGAATATTCTGAAGTTCTGTAATACTTTGCATTTTACTATAGCTAAGTGACTGGCTTTGTATATTCCATGAATTAGTCTGCTCTCCTCTGGCTCCATGCTAATTTGGCCCCAACACCTATAGACAATCAAGCAGCTTCCTGCTTAATTACCTGAGTTACTGTGATCTGCTACAGGCTGAGCTCTCATTCCCTCACCTGCATCAGTCAGGCTACAATCAGGCCTGCTAAGCATAGGCTTATCAGGCTTACTATATAAATGCAACTCTCAGTCGATTAGACCTTGGTCGATTTATGCACCGGTATTTCAAAGTACACCGGTTTCTAAGTACAAAGAGAACGACCGAATTACACCAGAATTAAGACATTCACCATGCACCTCTACCCTCAATCTACTTCTCTGGACTGACATCATGTTTTTGTGTTACAGGTATGATCTGCGCTTATTTGAACTATCGATTTTACTGCAATCCTTCTGTGAACGCAATCTAACTCTTATGGTATGATCTGCGCTTATTTGAACTATCGATTTTACTGCAATCCTTCTGTGAACGCAATCTAACTCTTATGGTATGATCTGCGCTTATTTGAACTATCGATTTTACTGCAATCCTTCTGTGAACGCAATCTAACTCTTATGGTATGATCTGCGCTTATTTGAACTATCGATTTTACTGCAATCCGTGAATATTCTGAAGTTCTGTAATACTTTGCATTTTACTATAGCTAAGTGACTGGCTTTGTATATTCCATGAATTAGTCTGCTCTCCTCTGGCTCCATGCTAATTTGGCCCCAACACCTATAGACAATCAAGCAGCTTCCTGCTTAATTACCTGAGTTACTGTGATCTGCTACAGGCTGAGCTCTCATTCCCTCACCTGCATCAGTCAGGCTACAATCAGGCCTGCTAAGCATAGGCTTATCAGGCTTACTATATAAATGCAACTCTCAGTCGATTAGACCTTGGTCGATTTATGCACCGGTATTTCAAAGTACACCGGTTTCTAAGTACAAAGAGAACGACCGAATTACACCAGAATTAAGACATTCACCATGCACCTCTACCCTCAATCTACTTCTCTGGACTGACATCATGTTTTTGTGTTACAGGTATGATCTGCGCTTATTTGAACTATCGATTTTACTGCAATCCTTCTGTGAACGCAATCTAACTCTTATGGTATGATCTGCGCTTATTTGAACTATCGATTTTACTGCAATCCTTCTGTGAACGCAATCTAACTCTTATGGTATGATCTGCGCTTATTTGAACTATCGATTTTACTGCAATCCTTCTGTGAACGCAATCTAACTCTTATGGTATGATCTGCGCTTATTTGAACTATCGATTTTACTGCAATCCTTCTGTGAACGCAATCTAACTCTTATGGTATGATCTGCGCTTATTTGAACTATCGATTTTACTGCAATCCTTCTGTGAACGCAATCTAACTCTTATGGTATGATCTGCGCTTATTTGAACTATCGATTTTACTGCAATCCTTCTGTGAACGCAATCTAACTCTTATGGTATGATCTGCGCTTATTTGAACTATCGATTTTACTGCAATCCTTCTGTGAACGCAATCTAACTCTTATGGTATGATCTGCGCTTATTTGAACTATCGATTTTACTGCAATCCGTGAATATTCTGAAGTTCTGTAATACTTTGCATTTTACTATAGCTAAGTGACTGGCTTTGTATATTCCATGAATTAGTCTGCTCTCCTCTGGCTCCATGCTAATTTGGCCCCAACACCTATAGACAATCAAGCAGCTTCCTGCTTAATTACCTGAGTTACTGTGATCTGCTACAGGCTGAGCTCTCATTCCCTCACCTGCATCAGTCAGGCTACAATCAGGCCTGCTAAGCATAGGCTTATCAGGCTTACTATATAAATGCAACTCTCAGTCGATTAGACCTTGGTCGATTTATGCACCGGTATTTCAAAGTACACCGGTTTCTAAGTACAAAGAGAACGACCGAATTACACCAGAATTAAGACATTCACCATGCACCTCTACCCTCAATCTACTTCTCTGGACTGACATCATGTTTTTGTGTTACAGGTATGATCTGCGCTTATTTGAACTATCGATTTTACTGCAATCCTTCTGTGAACGCAATCTAACTCTTATGGTATGATCTGCGCTTATTTGAACTATCGATTTTACTGCAATCCTTCTGTGAACGCAATCTAACTCTTATGGTATGATCTGCGCTTATTTGAACTATCGATTTTACTGCAATCCTTCTGTGAACGCAATCTAACTCTTATGGTATGATCTGCGCTTATTTGAACTATCGATTTTACTGCAATCCGTGAATATTCTGAAGTTCTGTAATACTTTGCATTTTACTATAGCTAAGTGACTGGCTTTGTATATTCCATGAATTAGTCTGCTCTCCTCTGGCTCCATGCTAATTTGGCCCCAACACCTATAGACAATCAAGCAGCTTCCTGCTTAATTACCTGAGTTACTGTGATCTGCTACAGGCTGAGCTCTCATTCCCTCACCTGCATCAGTCAGGCTACAATCAGGCCTGCTAAGCATAGGCTTATCAGGCTTACTATATAAATGCAACTCTCAGTCGATTAGACCTTGGTCGATTTATGCACCGGTATTTCAAAGTACACCGGTTTCTAAGTACAAAGAGAACGACCGAATTACACCAGAATTAAGACATTCACCATGCACCTCTACCCTCAATCTACTTCTCTGGACTGACATCATGTTTTTGTGTTACAGGTATGATCTGCGCTTATTTGAACTATCGATTTTACTGCAATCCTTCTGTGAACGCAATCTAACTCTTATGGTATGATCTGCGCTTATTTGAACTATCGATTTTACTGCAATCCTTCTGTGAACGCAATCTAACTCTTATGGTATGATCTGCGCTTATTTGAACTATCGATTTTACTGCAATCCTTCTGTGAACGCAATCTAACTCTTATGGTATGATCTGCGCTTATTTGAACTATCGATTTTACTGCAATCCGTGAATATTCTGAAGTTCTGTAATACTTTGCATTTTACTATAGCTAAGTGACTGGCTTTGTATATTCCATGAATTAGTCTGCTCTCCTCTGGCTCCATGCTAATTTGGCCCCAACACCTATAGACAATCAAGCAGCTTCCTGCTTAATTACCTGAGTTACTGTGATCTGCTACAGGCTGAGCTCTCATTCCCTCACCTGCATCAGTCAGGCTACAATCAGGCCTGCTAAGCATAGGCTTATCAGGCTTACTATATAAATGCAACTCTCAGTCGATTAGACCTTGGTCGATTTATGCACCGGTATTTCAAAGTACACCGGTTTCTAAGTACAAAGAGAACGACCGAATTACACCAGAATTAAGACATTCACCATGCACCTCTACCCTCAATCTACTTCTCTGGACTGACATCATGTTTTTGTGTTACAGGTATGATCTGCGCTTATTTGAACTATCGATTTTACTGCAATCCTTCTGTGAACGCAATCTAACTCTTATGGTATGATCTGCGCTTATTTGAACTATCGATTTTACTGCAATCCTTCTGTGAACGCAATCTAACTCTTATGGTATGATCTGCGCTTATTTGAACTATCGATTTTACTGCAATCCTTCTGTGAACGCAATCTAACTCTTATGGTATGATCTGCGCTTATTTGAACTATCGATTTTACTGCAATCCGTGAATATTCTGAAGTTCTGTAATACTTTGCATTTTACTATAGCTAAGTGACTGGCTTTGTATATTCCATGAATTAGTCTGCTCTCCTCTGGCTCCATGCTAATTTGGCCCCAACACCTATAGACAATCAAGCAGCTTCCTGCTTAATTACCTGAGTTACTGTGATCTGCTACAGGCTGAGCTCTCATTCCCTCACCTGCATCAGTCAGGCTACAATCAGGCCTGCTAAGCATAGGCTTATCAGGCTTACTATATAAATGCAACTCTCAGTCGATTAGACCTTGGTCGATTTATGCACCGGTATTTCAAAGTACACCGGTTTCTAAGTACAAAGAGAACGACCGAATTACACCAGAATTAAGACATTCACCATGCACCTCTACCCTCAATCTACTTCTCTGGACTGACATCATGTTTTTGTGTTACAGGTATGATCTGCGCTTATTTGAACTATCAATTTTACTGCAATCCTTCTGTGAACGCAATCTAACTCTTATGGTATGATCTGCGCTTATTTGAGCTATCGATTTTACTGCAATCCTTCTGTGAACGCAATCTAACTCTTATGGTATGATCTGCGCTTATTTGAACTATCGATTTTACTGCAATCCGTGAATATTCTGAAGTTCTGTAATACTTTGCATTTTACTATAGCTAAGTGACTGGCTTTGTATATTCCATGAATTAGTCTGCTCTCCTCTGGCTCCATGCTAATTTGGCCCCAACACCTATAGACAATCAAGCAGCTTCCTGCTTAATTACCTGAGTTACTGTGATCTGCTACAGGCTGAGCTCTCATTCCCTCACCTGCATCAGTCAGGCTACAATCAGGCCTGCTAAGCATAGGCTTATCAGGCTTACTATATAAATGCAACTCTCAGTCGATTAGACCTTGGTCGATTTATGCACCGGTATTTCAAAGTACACCGGTTTCTAAGTACAAAGAGAACGACCGAATTACACCAGAATTAAGACATTCACCATGCACCTCTACCCTCAATCTACTTCTCTGGACTGACATCATGTTTTTGTGTTACAGGTATGATCTGCGCTTATTTGAACTATCGATTTTACTGCAATCCTTCTGTGAACGCAATCTAACTCTTATGGTATGATCTGCGCTTATTTGAACTATCGATTTTACTGCAATCCTTCTGTGAACGCAATCTAACTCTTATGGTATGATCTGCGCTTATTTGAACTATCGATTTTACTGCAATCCTTCTGTGAACGCAATCTAACTCTTATGGTATGATCTGCGCTTATTTGAACTATCGATTTTACTGCAATCCGTGAATATTCTGAAGTTCTGTAATACTTTGCATTTTACTATAGCTAAGTGACTGGCTTTGTATATTCCATGAATTAGTCTGCTCTCCTCTGGCTCCATGCTAATTTGGCCCCAACACCTATAGACAATCAAGCAGCTTCCTGCTTAATTACCTGAGTTACTGTGATCTGCTACAGGCTGAGCTCTCATTCCCTCACCTGCATCAGTCAGGCTACAATCAGGCCTGCTAAGCATAGGCTTATCAGGCTTACTATATAAATGCAACTCTCAGTCGATTAGACCTTGGTCGATTTATGCACCGGTATTTCAAAGTACACCGGTTTCTAAGTACAAAGAGAACGACCGAATTACACCAGAATTAAGACATTCACCATGCACCTCTACCCTCAATCTACTTCTCTGGACTGACATCATGTTTTTGTGTTACAGGTATGATCTGCGCTTATTTGAACTATCGATTTTACTGCAATCCTTCTGTGAACGCAATCTAACTCTTATGGTATGATCTGCGCTTATTTGAACTATCGATTTTACTGCAATCCTTCTGTGAACGCAATCTAACTCTTATGGTATGATCTGCGCTTATTTGAACTATCGATTTTACTGCAATCCTTCTGTGAACGCAATCTAACTCTTATGGTATGATCTGCGCTTATTTGAACTATCGATTTTACTGCAATCCTTCTGTGAACGCAATCTAACTCTTATGGTATGATCTGCGCTTATTTGAACTATCGATTTTACTGCAATCCTTCTGTGAACGCAATCTAACTCTTATGGTATGATCTGCGCTTATTTGAACTATCGATTTTACTGCAATCCTTCTGTGAACGCAATCTAACTCTTATGGTATGATCTGCGCTTATTTGAACTATCGATTTTACTGCAATCCTTCTGTGAACGCAATCTAACTCTTATGGTATGATCTGCGCTTATTTGAACTATCGATTTTACTGCAATCCGTGAATATTCTGAAGTTCTGTAATACTTTGCATTTTACTATAGCTAAGTGACTGGCTTTGTATATTCCATGAATTAGTCTGCTCTCCTCTGGCTCCATGCTAATTTGGCCCCAACACCTATAGACAATCAAGCAGCTTCCTGCTTAATTACCTGAGTTACTGTGATCTGCTACAGGCTGAGCTCTCATTCCCTCACCTGCATCAGTCAGGCTACAATCAGGCCTGCTAAGCATAGGCTTATCAGGCTTACTATATAAATGCAACTCTCAGTCGATTAGACCTTGGTCGATTTATGCACCGGTATTTCAAAGTACACCGGTTTCTAAGTACAAAGAGAACGACCGAATTACACCAGAATTAAGACAGAAGAGACCAGAAGGAACAGACACAAGACTTTAGCAATCTGATTCACGGTTAGTGCAATAATGTTGTCTCTGCTCTTCATGATTAGCCTGCTTTACCCTGCTATTCTCAAATCTGTACACTCACTGCATCCTCCTGCTGTCAGCAACACGCTCTACATTTCTCCCTCTCTTTTATCATCTCCACAGGTTGCTTCCCACGAAACTTTCTTATTTATACAACCGCGCTATACATTTCATACTCCAACTACCCATAAATCTAAATCCCACCCTATCCTTCGCTCTCTCTGCCTCCTATTACTCCTTGCTGCAGGTGACATTTCACCAAACCCCGGACCCTTTCTGCCGGCTCGCTCCTCACTCTTGCACACTAATCGCACTGCTAACAGCCAACCACATGCACACCGAAACTGCCACAACCTTATTAATATTCCTCTTCTCCCCCCTCCTCCCCCACCTATCTCTGCTGCTCTCTGGAATGCCCGCTCAGTCTGCAACAAACTTCCTTTCATCCATGACCTTTTCAATTCCAACGCCTTCACCTTCTTTGGGGTCACAGAAACATGGCTGACGCCTTCTGACACGGTCTCACCTGCCGCCCTCTCTTATGGGGGATTCCACTTTAGTCACACGCCTAGAAGTGGGAATAAACATGGCGGTGGTGTGGGCATTCTTTTCTCTGATAGATGCTCCTTCAAGCCACTCACCCCATTCCTTCTCTTTCTCTACCTTCCTTTGAAGTCCATGCAGTCCGACTATACTCTCCCTCTAACCTCCAGATCGCAATAATCTACCGCCCTCCTGGCCCTCCTTCCTTCTTCCTAGATCACTTCTCTGCATGGCTCCTCCAGTTCCTGTCCTCCGATATCCCTACCATCATTATGGGCGACTTTAACATTCATGTTGACACCAACAATTCTGCCGCCACTAAACTTCTGTCACTTACTTCCTCCTACGGCCTGTCTCAGTGGTCCACTGCTCCAACTCACTCTAATGGTCATACACTTGACCTCATATTCACTCGTCTCTGTTCTATCACTGATTTCACTAATTCTCCTCTCCCGCTCTCTGATCATAACCTACTAAACTTCTCTCTCTCCTCCTCTCTTCCTACCACCCTGCCTCAAGCACGCTCATATACACGCAGGAACTACCGCAACATAGACATGCAATCTGTCTCTGATGCCTTGGCACCTCTCCTCACACAACCATTCACTGACCCTGACTCAGCAGCTGCACACTATCATTGCTCAATCACGCAAGTCATGGATGAAATCGCACCCCTCACCAATGTCCGCCCGCACCGTGTCAGTCGCCAACCCTGGCTGACCAAAGCTACTAAACAGCTAAAGGGGTGCTCTAGGGTAGCTGAACGCCGTTGGAGAAAAACTAATACTAATGAGGATTTCATTACTTACAAAAAAGAGTTGAACAAGTTTAAAACCGCTCTCTCTTCTGCAAAACAATCATACTTCTCCTCCCTCATATCCTCCCACTTGCACAATCCAAAGCGCCTGTTCAGTACTTTCAACTCCCTTCTCCGTCCACCCCCTCCTCCTCCTTCTTCATGCTTATCAGCTGAAGAATTTGCAACATACTTTACAGATAAAATTGCAAAAATCCGTAGTGTGTTTTCCACGCAGACATCAAACTCCATCTCCACTCCTCTTGTTGACTGCTCTCTTTCCAGTTTCTCTCCACTCTCTGAACATTCGCTCTCTTCCCTTATCTCCAAATCCCATCTAACCACCTGTTCTTTGGATCCTATCCCATCACATCTCATTCCACAGCTATCCACATCCCTCATCCCTGCCCTAACATCGCTGTTTAACCTATCCCTCTCCTCCGGAATTTTTCCATCCTCACTCAAGAGGGCTGTTGTAACACCACTACTTAAAAAACCATCTCTAGACCCCACCGAACTTGCTAACTACCGCCCAGTGTCACTTCTTCCATTTGCATCTAAATTACTTGAACGCCACATCCATGCTGAACTAAGTCAGTATTTATCTGCAAATTCCTTGCTCGATCAGTTCCAATCTGGCTTCCGGCCAAACCACTCCACAGAAACAGCACTCACCAAAGTAGCTAATGATCTCCTCACAGCTAAATCCAAAGGCTATTATTCCATACTCATCCTTCTAGATCTGTCATCAGCATTCGACACTGTCGACCACACTCTACTCCTACAGATCCTTTCATCTATAGGAATAAAGGACCTCTCTCTCTCCTGGATATCTTCCTACCTGTCTGGAAGGTCTTTCACTGTTTCCTATTCAGATCAGGCCTCCTCTTCACATCCTCTGTCTGTAGGGGTACCTCAAGGCTCTGTCCTCGGTCCCCTCCTCTTCTCCATCTACATGCACGGTCTTGGTAACTTAATCAGCTCATTCGGTTTCCAATACCACCTATATGCAGACGATACACAACTGTACCTCTCGGCCCCAGACCTTAACTCCCTCCTCACACGGGTTCCCGACTGCCTGTCCGCTATCTCCTCTTTTATGTCCTCTCGCTTCTTAAAACTCTATATGAATAAAACTGAACTAATAGTCTTTCCACCATCCCTGTCCACCCCTTTGCCTGATATTACAATAAATGTTAACAACACGTCTATAACATCAGTTCCCAAAGCACGGTGCCTGGGGGTAATATTTGATTCTTCTCTCTCATTTACTCCTCACAT